>NC_132916.1:1200000-2400000 GCF_047675955.1 Chlorocebus sabaeus | reverse complement strand
TCTAATTATGGTGAGACCTTCCTCTCCTCTCAGGCCTTCGCCCTTCACCCACCAAGCCCTGGCCATTCCTCTTCAACCCCAGCATCCCCCCAGATTCCTGCGCAGGCCTCGGCTTCCAGGAACCCTGCCTTGGAGGGTAGTTGGCTCCGTGACCAGCAAGCAGGAGGCCACGGCCATCCTACCCTCAGGGCTCTCACAGGGCGAGTGGCTTGGAGGACACCCTCCACGTGGAGCTCAGGGCCACCCCCCGACGGGGCCTGCAAGGGTGAGTTTCTGCCTCTCACTCGTGCCTTCCTGGCCTCCTCAGGTCCAGTGAGAGTTGAGAACTGCACCAAGCGCTCACAGCTGGGTCCCAGGATCCAGCTCCATGAGGCTGCCCGGGGCAGAGCAGAGGGCAGAGGGCAGAGGGCAGAGGCAACCTGGGTGGCCCGGCAACCGCCCCAACCTGAGGTCTCCCAGCAGCACCAGCTCTGGAAAATGTGAATCCCAAGAAACATAAAAGAAACCCTGAGGATCACAAAGAAAGCTGTGTTCTTGAGAAACAAATACATAGACAAAAAGAAAAAGGAGAAGAGGAGCAAGTTCGGCTTAGGTAAGGAGATGAAGGAAAAATCTTTTATTTATGATCAAACATACAGGCTCCTCTGAGAATGTGCAACACGGGCACCTTTTACCCCTTTGCCTGCCTGTGCATCAGTTCTCATCAAGAAACAATTCTCTCTCTCTCCCTCTCTCTGCCCAGCCTTCCTCTCCATCCTCTCTCCCTCTGTCTGTCCAGCCTTCCTCTCCATCCTCTCTCTCTCCCTCTCTCTACCCAGCCTTCCTCTCCATCCTCTCTCTCTCCCTGTCTCTGCCCAGCCTTCCTCTCCATCCTCTCTCTCTCCCTGTCTCTGCCCAGCCTTCCTCTCCATCCTCTCTCTCTCCCTGTCTCTGCCCAGCCTTCCTCTCCATCCTCTCTCTCGCTCTCTCTGCCCAGCCTTCCTGTCCATCCTCTCTCTCTCCCTATCTCTGACCCGCCTTCCTCTCCATCCTCTCTCTCTCCCTGTCTCTGACCCGCCTTCCTCTCCATTCTCTCTCTCTCCCTTTCTCTGCCTAAACTTCCTCTCCATTCTCTCATTCTCCCTTTTTCTGCCTAGCCTTCCTCTCCATCCTCTCATTCTCCCTTTTTCTGCCTAGCCTTCCTCTCCATCCCAACCAGAAACAGCGCACAGCAGCAAACAATGGCACTAACGAAAGGAATCAAACTCATTAAAGATTGCACAAAATATTCACTCTGTCCCCCACCCCACCTCCTATACCAGTTTTGCTGTGAATAATTCATGCTTTGGGTAGATTTTTAACCTTCTGAATCTGAGCCCTTGACCTGAGCCTTTGCAAGTGAAGATGAAAGTGTAACCATTGTTATGGAGAGGGCCCCTTTTCTGTAGCTGAAGGTGAGGTTCCTGGAAGCACAGGGTCCTCCTTTCACCCTCAGTGGGAAAGGAGGTTCCTGGAAGCACAGGGCCCTCATTTCACCCTCAGTGGGAAGGGGGTTCCTGGAAGCACAGGCCCTTGTTATCTCACCCTCAGTGGGAAGGGGGTTCCTGGAAGCACAGGGCCCTCATTTCACCCTCAGTGGGAAGGGGGATTCCTGGAAGCACAGGCCCTTGTGGGGAAGGGGGGGCACCTGCTACATCATCAGAGGTTTTCTTTTTCATTCTCACTCATATGAATACAACACAGGCACCTTTTCAGTGTCTGTAAACTACCGTTTCTATTCTGACCATAAATGTGAACGCTTCCATTACTGGGATGGTCAGTCTATTCTGAATATACATGTGAACGCTTCCATTACTGGGATGGTCAGTCTATTCTGAACATACATGCAAACGCTTCCATTACTGGGATGGTCCCGTCTATTCTGAACATACATGCAAACGCTTCCATTACTGGGATGGCCCCGTCTATTCTGAACATACATGCAAACGCTTCCATTACTGGGATGGCCCCGTCTATTCTGAACATACATGCAAACGCTTCCATTACTGGGATGGCCCCGTCTATTCTGAACATACATGCAAACGCTTCCATTACTGGGATGGCCCCGTCTATTCTGAACATACATGCAAACGCTTCCATTACTGGGATGGCCCCGTCTATTCTGAACATACATGCAAACGCTTCCATTACTGGGATGGCCCCGTCTATTCTGAACATACATGTGAACACTTCCATTACTGGGATGGCCCCATCTATTCTGAACATACATGCGAACACTTCCATTACTGGGATGATCAGTCTATTCTGAACATACATGTGAACACTTCCATTACTGGGATGGCCCCGTCTATTCTGAACATACATGTGAACACTTCCATTACTGGGATGGCCCCGTCTATTCTGAACATACATGTGAACACTTCCATTACTGGGATGATCAGTCTATTCTGAACATACATGTGAACGCTTCCATTACTGGAATGGTCAGTCTATTCTGACCATACATGTGAACGCTTCCATTACTGGGATGTTCAGTCTGTTCTGAACATACATGTGAACGCTTCCATTACTGGGATGGTCAGTCTATTCTGAACATACATGCAAACGCTTCCATTACTGGGATGGTCAGTCTATTCTGAACATACATGTGAACGCTTCCATTACTGGGATGGCCCCGTCTATTCTGAACATACATGTAAACGCTTCCATTACTGGGATGGTCCTGTCTCAGCTGAGCTTCATTTGGGCAAAGCTGACATTCCCTGGCTTTGTAAGACTGTGAGAAAGCCTTAGTTAATCCCAGGGTTGGAGGAATTTATGAAAAAAGAAGTGAGTCGGGGTGGTGTTAATAGATTCTACGACTTTCTGCACGGTGAGACAGATTTGCCTATTGTTTTTCTGATTTTGAAGAAAAGATTAGTTCTTAAAGGAAGAGGTGCTATTTTTTATATGGAAGAGGTTGAAATGCTACAGCTTTATACACTCACACCCCCAGCAAGTCAGTACAAATGCTTTACCCCTTCAACATAAACTCCATTTTCCCTGAGTAGTTCTCCAAAGATTCTCAAGGAGACTGCTTCCAACTCAGGGATGCCAAGTGCAGCAGTCAATGCTGCCGATGCACTCGTGGTTGAAGGGCTCACAAGGCCAGGGGTGCCCGCCTCACCAGGACAACGCCTGAGTTATGGGGGATGATACCCTCCATATAGAAACAGGGCAGTGCCAATATTTCGTGGTTTCTCAATTATTTACCCCCTCCCCTCTGGGCCATCCCCAAAAGCGGACGGATCCAATCATGCGGCCCCCTCCCCACTCTTGCCACTGTACAACCGCTCACTGTTTAAGGCCCCTTAGTGTGGACTCAGTTCACGGTTTCATGGTTGAGCTTTGACCTTAGTTCACAGGATGCTCTCCGTAGGCCTGGCTGTATGTGCTGTTACCGAAATGGAAATAACAGCTGATGGACTGAAGTTGGTTTACACCACTTGAAAAATTTAGTGCAGCTTGAAAACAAAACCTTGTCTGTTACCATGTCCACGCCAAGTTCAAACAACGCTGGCTCCAGTGCGGAGTAAACTCAGAGCCCTTCAAAGCTGCAAGGCTTTCAGCAAAAGTACATGGCTCAGACAAAAAGATCCTGAAGCCAATTCACCCAAAAACGAGAAAGCCCAGGGGCAGCCAGCTGTCAGACTAACCTGCACCCGAAATTTCTGGATACAGTAGCCGTCTTTGGGGTGTTCTAACCTGCACCCAAAATTTCTGGATAGAGTAGCTGTGTTTGGGGTGTTCTAACCTGCACCAGAAATTTCTGGTTAGAGCAGCCTTCTTTGGGATGTTCAAAGCAACTTTCAGGAATTTTCAATCATCAGAAACAACTCCCAAAGTGACAGTTATCGAATGATTTTTTAAAAAATACACAATTGGGAGTGAACTGAATTTTTATGACTCCTTTCATGAGCTGAATCTAATCTGCTACACACTGTTCTGCTATTTAAAGCACACTGTGTATTTGAGTGGTAGGAAAAACAGTTTATCAAAGATGTAATCCAATATTCACTTAAGCAGTTGAATGTAACTTGTAGCCTTGAATGACCACTGAGTGATTTTCCTACAACCAAGGCAGTGTGGGAGGGTTGGGGCAAAAAGGTGGATTTCTTTTGAATCTGAGGAGCTGTGTGGATTGAGGACATCACACCTCAGCTCTCAGTTGCCCAAAATCACAGGAACACACCACTTCCCTGTTCATATGGCAGCTATGACCACTTAAGACACGCACAGCACAAGCACTGCACTTAACGTTTCCATTATTATCTGTAAACCATAAAAGCAGAAATGCAACTGGCTTAGACTCCCAGGCTCCCTGATCCTGCACCTCAAATACAACCTTGAATCCAACCTTCAGCCAGAAACACAGAGGTGGAGGAGGGCGAGCCCCATTTCACAGAGGAGAAAACACAGGCTCAAAGGGTGACAGAGAACTGAATCCAGAACTGGATGTCTCCAAAGTCTGTGTTAAGTTTTAATAGACCATGTTGCTTCCCGATTAAATCAGAATTACTTCTAGGGAGTTGGTAATTCTCATGTCCAAGCGTCAGAGTTTTTCACATTTCATCATTATAGGGACACATCCAAGAGATGCATAGGGAAAGCAGTGCATATACACTGGGTGTGTGTAAATTTGCACTCCACTCTATCTGTGAAAAAGGCTCCTGTAAAATATGCACACATTTGTGTCCTCAGTCCTGGGCGGTGTGTGAGGAGTAATTGATGCTGTAAAAATATTTTTGATAAGTATTCAGAGTAAGACATTCCATATAGAAAGTCCTAATATAAAGTTACTTTATCTTAAGATTCTATAATTCACAGACTGGAGAGATATTGCTTAAGAGCCGAACATTCTATTGAATTTAAGAGTCTTTGGGAAAGTTATCAACTTGTGAAATGCAGTGCTGTTCTGAAAAGCACAGTTCCAGTTATATACACCGAATCGTGCCAACTCTCTATTTTTTCATTGATGACTGAGGTGAGAATGGTCAAAACAAGAATAACTTTTATTAGAGTTGTCGGTATTACAACTTAGTTTTGAAGTAAAGGCCCGACGCTAGAAAACCTGACCTCTGTTTCTCACCCATCACTGGCTCATAAAGACTATCTTAGTGTTTTGTTTGCTCAATGGGGGATTTCCTGCACTGTTTACATAACAGTGTGCATTTACGATGAGCTCTGCAATTATTTTTAGCCACCTTAATGGCTCTCAGAGGAGAACAAATCCTGGTGTCCATGGGACAGATGGAGGGTGAGGGCCAGGGAGGTCAGCGGATCTCGCGCTGCCATTTCTCTGCAAGCTCAGGAAATTAATTCCAGGGCTGGACTGTATCCAGGGATCCACATCAGCTCTCTGGGCACCGCCCTCACCAGTGTTGCATTGCAAAGGGAGGTTGTGAGGGCTTCGATAATGCCAGAGAGATGGCTGCCCTGTTAGGGCAATAAAGGCCTGAGGCACAATTGTGGAAAGGGAGCTTTTCAACCCTTGCTGCCGACTTCAGCAGAGCCACCTGACGCCAAGGAAGGAATTCAGGATTCCCCCGACCCCACCCTGCCACGTCACTGTGAACGCCCTCGTCCTGGAGAAAACGGGCTGCCAGGCAACCGCATGCTCCTTGCAGATGTGGGGCTTACACCTAGCATTCCCATTGCTATGTAAATACACGTAACAAAGTCCATAGAGTATCTTCGGTGTCAAATACGTAAAGTTTGGAAAATGCCATTGGGTAATGAAATCAATAAGATAACAAATAGAAATAAAAATGTATATTGCAGTGCTCAGATCATAAATTTCTAGATAACAATGTTTAAACTGGAAACCTCACATTGTTGTTAAGCTCGAATAAGCAAACCTCACATAGTTTGTAGTTTTAGGCTAGAAATAATTGCCGCATTCAACCAACAACCAAAGAAAAACATACTTAGAAGTCCCACCAGCCTGGAGCTAAGTAGGTCCTTGAGGTGGGCTTTGACCCGCTGGCTGTGTGTCCTGGGGTGTCTGTGTGTCCTGGGCGGTGGTGAAACCGGCTGCCTTGGTGCCTGTGTCGGGGGTGACTGTGTTCTTATTGAGACTGTCTGGAGATCTGATGCCCAGGCGCCCTATGACTCCCACAGACCCCAAAGGCCGTTGATTTGAACTGGCCTCTTTGATGACTGGCGGCTTTTCCCAGGGCTTTGTGGTGGCTTTTAGAAGGATGATTACTGACTAGTTGGAGGATGACTTTTCTCCTTGGACTACATTTTTATGAGGAAAAGAATATCCAGCAATCTTTGCTGTTCTGCAGCCCCGACTGGTGACACCCAGGCAGACAGGGTCTGGAGTGGATCCCCAGCAAACTCCAGCAGACCTGCAGCAGAGGGCCCTGACTGTTAGAAGGGAAACTAACAAACGGAAAGGAAGAGCATCAACATCAACAAAAAGGAGGTACACTCAGAAACTCATCCAAAGGCCAGCAACATCAAAGACCAAAGGTAGATAAATCCACGAAGATGGGGAGAAACCAGTGCAAACGGTTGAAAATTTCAAAAACCAGAACGCCTTTTCTCCTCCAAAGGATCACAACTCCTCGCCAGCAAGGGAACAAAACGGATGGAGAATGAGAGAGACGAACTGACAGAAGTAGGCTTCAGAAGGTGGGTAATAACAAACTCCTCCGAGCTAAAGGAGCATGTTCTAACTCAATGCAAGGAAACTAAGAACCTTGGAAAAAGGTTAGAGGAATTGCTGTCTGGAATAACCAGCTTAGAGAAGAACACAAATGATCTGATGGAGCTGAAAAACGCCACACGAGAACTTACTGAAGCGTACACAAGTCTCAATAGCCAAATCGATCAAGCAGAAGAAAGGATATCAGAGATTGAAGATCAACTTAATGAAATAAAGCATGAAGACAAGATTAGAATACACAGATCATTGCTTTGAAAAATAAAGCTGATTCATTGCCACACAGAATCTAAACCTATCAGTCTAATCATTTATTGAATTACTGTAAATATTTATACATGATTTCATGATTTTATTAAGTCATTTGCTCAACACACAGTGAGGGCTCTCCCGTTCTGGTGGTGCAGGGCCTGAGTCCAGGTCATACTCTCCATTGTAACTAATCACCCACGTACAGTTGGATTTCTGCCCCTGTCCATTTTAATGGCCCTAGATGCACAGTGCCATTTCTGCTCTGAGCCTAAGCTGCTCCTGGGCAGGACGTCCTCTCCCAACTGTGTGAGGCTGGTGCAGTGCAGGGTGCTTGGTAGGTGGAAAACTCGGCGCTTGGTAGGTGGGAAACTATTCTCGTGAATAAATGAATGAATAAAATGTGGATGCCACAGTGCATCTGTCCATGAAGTACGTTTGTTTTGAACAGGAGGTATCCAAACATCATGAGGCCTGTGCTCTCTTAGTTCAGGGATGGGAAGTCGCTCCCACGGAAATCCAGGGGAGCCGGCGTTGGCTGTGACATTGTGATGGGAACCCACCTCTCCACAGTGCAGTTCCTCTGGCACAGCTCAGTCCTGTGGGGGACGCCTGCGCTCCCGGAAGACAGGAGCAGCCAGCACCTCTCCTGTCTCGGAGCCTTTCCCGACTCAAGGACTCCTGCCCAGGGAGGGAGGGGTGTGCGGGGGCCCTGGATCAGTGCAAGCCACCATCTGGGTCACTTACCTCTCCTGGGCTTGTTTCCCTCCCAGGACCTGCTCGGGAATTTTGCCAGGCCAATTTGAATTTTTCAATTTTCCATGCAACTCAGGAATTTTTCCAGACCAAACACAAGGGTGACAGATGAGAAGCACCCGGGGCGGCGGTTAGGGAGGACTGTGGGTTAGGAAGGACTGTCAGTTAGCAAGGTCTGTGGGTTGGTTCGCGGTCTGGGAGGTGAGGGCAAGAAGCCTGGGCAGTCTGGAGGCGGCCACTGCTGAAACCTCCCCAGGCTTCAGCTTCCCTCAGCAAGTGCTGCCTGAGGACCTCCCAGCACCCAGGCTGGGCAAGGCCCAGGAGGAACCGGTGGGCAGTGATGAGAAGCCGCCTGCCACGGCTGGAGCTCTGTCTGCACGGAGGGCTTTGCTCACAGCCTGAGAATCCGCGTTGGCTCTTCCACAGAATGAAGGCACAGACTCGCTGCTAAAGAGGACGGACACACCAGCCAGGAGACAAAGGCTTGTGGCTTTTATGGCCAGAACATAACACATCTTTGAGGGTTTTTTTTTTTTTCTTTCAAATTTAGAAAAGAAGGGCAGTAAACAGGCCATCACTGGCCCTAACCTTGGGCTGTCTCGGAGGTAGCCTGGAGATCCCAGACACGGGGACACGGGCGCATGTCCCATCCACCTCAAAATCTCACGGGTCCGGAGCTCTCCACCAAAGGCCAGGCCGGCCTTCGCTCATCTCATCGGTCAGCCCATCCTGGACCCCTCCTGCAGATGGGAGCTCCCACCAGAACACAGATCCTGGAATCCAGGAATTCCCAACCTGAGCAGTAACCAAGTTATTCCAAATGAGAAGGTGGCTGCACCTCGCCCTCCCTTGGAAAAGGCATTTTGCTGAGAAATGTGCGTTTTTGAGTTTTCCCACCATACCTCACTGCTCGAAATCATCGTAAAGAATGTTCATTGCTGTCAATAAGTAGTTTTGAACATGGGTTCCCAGAATGACTGTGTATTTTGACAAGTTTCCAAAAAATGCCTTACCCTTTCTGACCTTAATTGTTTTCTCTGCTCTTAATACCTTAAACATTGCTATAGTTTTATTACTATTATATCAGTAGCTCTATTATGTATCATCAGATCTAAAGCAAATGTTCTTTGGGAAGAAGTCCTTGATGCATTTATTATGTTAAAAATTTATTTAACAATAGTTTCATCATCCAGTTCCTCATTTGTAAATATGCACACGCTTCAGTGTGTGAGGATTAGTACCTAGAGCAAAAGGGGAGCTGCTGTGTCTTCTCCGGCTAATAAGACCACAGAGGTTTTCCTTTCCCTCCCTTCTCTCCCTTTCCATTCTCTTCTCCTCCTTCTCCTTCTCCCCCTCCTTCTTTGCTTACCTGTACTTTCTAAATCTTCTACAATGATTACATATTCTTCTGTAATAATAAAAAATCAAGCTGAAGAGAATGTTGACTCTGAAATGAAAAACAGAAAAAAAGAACCAAAATATCCAGGACTTGAAGGAAGTGGCACTTTTCTTTTAATCGTGTACTTTCTCTCATTCTTTCTGTTGATCATCATCATCTTAATGTTTTGTAGTTATAACTATTTAATTGTTCAATCTCTTAGCAAACTTACAAAACTAGATTGCACCTGAAGTGACAAAGCACGACCTAAATTCTTTGAGTTCTCTTTCAATCTTTTGTGGGCAAAATTGAGAGAGCAAATTAAAACGGACACTCAGGGTTCGGGGCATTGCCTTCCAATCAAACATTTTATAGTAGGTATTCGATCTTTCGATATCACCAAAGGTTTTGCCCTTTATGATCCGACATAAGACTTCCCAAACTCTCATGCGTGTCTGAGCCACCTGGAGTCTTGCTAAGATGCAGGCTCTGATTTGGAAGGTCTGCAGTGGGCCTGGGATTCTGCATTCTAACAAGGTCCTGAGTGATGCTGGCCAGTGGACCATGCTTTGCTCTAACAAACGTCCAGAGACTAGAGGTGGGCTTCTTACTATGAAAATTCCTTCTCCAGAAGGCCTAGAACTTCTTTGTTTTAGTGGAAAGCCTGGAATCATATAGAGGAAACCTGAAATAGCTGTATGCTGTCATTCACTGACCCACACCTTAGAGGCTGTATGAGGGGGTGATCATTAAGGTTTCTAGTTTTAAATTGAGAACCAGATTTGAATGCGAGCTTATGGGAAAGCTTGGGTAACCCTTCACCTCGGTGTCTTGATTTCTTCCAGAGTCGCTCTTGCTGACGTGTAGGGTAGAGAAGTGGAGATGGGGACATGCCCACACAGTTGGCACAGTGGCCTCCGTGCAAGGTGCCCTCACCTGGTGCCAGTGAGAACCACTTCCCGCTAAACCACTGCCTGTGTGGCCTGACTGGGGACACACACCACAGGCTGCTGGACGTGAGCTTCTTCCTCTTGGGAGCCATGATCTTGGGCCCTTCCTTTGGGTCCACACTCAAGGCTCCAGAGCCACATGAGGTCATCTTCAGAGAGGACAACCCCTCACCAGCTGGCTCTGGGTCCTTCAGCCAGTGTGGACGCTGCTGGAGTAGGTGCTGGAGAGACAGAGCTTCGGGATAGTAGGTCCTCACTGGACATCGAGGATGGGCTCTCAGTGTAAGAATTAAAGAAAGAGGAGAGAAACACGAAGGGTGGCTTAACATTCAATATTTCAAACCCAGAGGGGACCTCTGACCGAGTTAGGTTACAAGCCACACTCCTTTACAGACTAAGAGTTTTAAAGGATTTAGGGTGGGAGAGTTTATCAGAGGCTTGGGCTGCTTCTGTGTTTCTTTGTTGTGCTTATTTGGGAGGGAGAGTTGTGCCTTTCTGCAACTGCAGGCATACCCCTGAGTCTGCCTTTAGAAGGGAAAGGAACGTGCTTATTAAGGCCTACTGTTTTACTGGGGCCCATTGTATGAGGGTGAAGTTTGGCCATTACCCAAGATACTTTCCCCCACCTCCCTCAGTGTCCCAGCTGCTTTATCTGTGTTTTACTGTCGGCTCTTTCTGACTGCTTGTAGTTAGAAGAGACGTGATCTCCTTGAAATGCAGGAGGCTGAAAAGGGAGCTGGAACTGAAAGGGGCGGGGTTTATCCGAGGTGATGGTACTCATACTCTGACATTCGGAAATGGCAACTTGAGGAGAAACGACATAAAACAAAACCAATTTGCCATCAGTTAACTGATAAAAACAAGAGTTACTTTCCTTCCTACAATATATTTCTGGCCCAAAAACATTATCACCATACCTCGAAACAAAGACCAAAACACTCCTCATATGAAACATGGAAATCAATGTGAGCTATACAGACATTTAAGAAAGACTGAGAAAAACAAGTAGGACAATGATTTCCCACTGACTCCAGGCCAGGGTCATGGGTGGCTGGAGCCTGTCCTGGCAGCTCAGCCCATCCCACAAGGCAGGCCCCATCCTGGGCAGGACGTGGTCCCATCCCAAGTGACTCACCCACCCACACTCACTCTCACTGGGAAATGCCGAGGACCCTCACGTGCACATTTGTGGGATGTGGGAGGAACCTGGAGGGCCCTGAGCTCCACCCAGAGAGTGGTCCCGGTGGTAATTCAATTTTTTTCATATCAACATTATACCAAAATGACGTTGAACAAAATGACATCATCTGAGGACCTGCTGCGTCTACACTGCAGATGACGGATGGGCCTTCTGGGTCTCCGTTGTCCATCTCTGTTCCCACAAGCAATGTGATGACCAATTCCTAGCATCATGTCAGGAAGCACAAGTTTCCAAACATAAGGAAAAGCTGTGTCTCCCTCTCCCCCAGGGGCTGTGAATGGGCATGATCGGCCAACTTGGAAAGCATGGATCAGGAGTAGTGTACGTACCCCTGCTGTGATAATACAAGTTAGGGTGTGATCAGGGCCCCAGGTCTCACAACCACTGTCACCTCTGAACAATGACTCTGAGACATCTCCTCAACAAACAAATTGCAAATGAAAGCCATGTCTCGCTTTCTTATGGGCTTTTGAACCTTACTAATAAGGAGTATCAAGCATGATGAACGTGATTAGATGTTCTTCACTGTGTGTGATGCAAAGGGCATTTTACCAGGAATGAGAAAAATTGAGTTCAAGCTGGCACCAATATTAATCCAATGTGATGCTCAACTAGATGGTTCTCTCTGGTTTCTCCACCTGTAAACCAAGGTAATAGAACCAATTGCTTCTCTCAGTCTGAAGTGTTTAAGGGTAGGTTTATGGTCTTGGTTTATAAAATTAAAACAGACTTTTAAAAAAGTTTTTAGTTTTTTTTTAAATGAGATGGGGTCTCACTATGTTGACCAGGTTTAACATAGTGAGACCTGCCCAGGACCAGGCCTGCCTTGTGGGATGGGCTGAATTGCCAGGACAGGCTCCAGCCACCCATGACCCTGGCCTGGAGTCAGTGGGAAATCATTGTCCTGCTTGTTTTTCTCAAGTGATCCTCCCATCTCAGCCTTCCAAAGTTCTGGAATTACAAGCATGAGCTGCCATGCCCAGCCAGATCCAGACATAATATAGAAAAGTGAAGTCTTCTTACTTTCCTGCGAAGAAGCTTGTATTAGTCTGTTCTCATGATGCTATAAATAACTTTTTGAGACTGGATAATTTATAAAGGAAGAAGGTTTAGTTGACTTACGGTTCCGCAGGACTGGGGAGCCCTCAGGAAACTTACAATCATGGCAGAAGGCATCTCTTCACAGGGTGGCAGGAGAGAGAGTGAGGGCTGAGCGAAGAGAAAGGCCTTTATAAAACCATCAGATCTCCTGAGAACTCACTCACAATCACGAGAGCAGCATGAGGGTAACTTCCCCATGATTAAATGGTCACCTACTGGGTCCCTCCCGTGACATGTGCAGATTAGGGGAACTACAATTCAAGATGCAGTTTGGGTGGGGACACAGCAAACCATGTCAAAGCTCAAAGTTAATTTCCCCAGTGCTCTGAGGTGTACCTTACATTTCCCCAGTGGGAGGGGAATGAAGGATGACATCTCTGTCTTAGATGCTCAGCCTTTATTTTCAGAGCCTGTTTGGTGGAGGGAGGGTTTGTCTAACAGAAGGCTTGCTGCTGGGTGGAAGTGGGAGTGGCACCACTCACTGTCACCCACTAGAGACCCAGGAGCACCATGTTTGCTTCCTGTCCTGCAAACTTATTATCTGCTGGCCTAGAGCCTAGGTGCCAAGGAGAGGACGACTCAGTTACAAAAGGACTGAGTTCCAGAGGGAGGCACACTTCCACCAGGAGACACAGTGATGATCCACTGAACTGGAAATTAAGATGCTACCCTGCCACTTAGGGAATCCCATGCCTCTGAGTCAACAGGCTAAGTAAGAAGAGGGTTATGGTGCTGGCTGGGTGCCTGACCCTGACTACCAGGGGGAAATTGGGCTGCTGCTTTAGAGTAAAGGTAAGGAAGGTCGTGTCTGGAATACAGGAGAGTCCTTAGGGTGCCTCTTGGTATTACCATGCCTGTGATTAACGCCAATGGAAAACCACCTCAACCCAATCCAGGCAGACTGCGAATGGCCCAGACCCTTCACATACGAAGGTTTGGGTCACCCCAGCAAATACAGAACTGCGACCAGCTGAGGTCTTGCTGCAAGCAAATGGAACACAGAAGGTCATTGTGAGTACCAGCTCTGCCCATCGAACCAGTTACAGAATCAAGGGTTGCCACTCTCTTGAGTGTTTCCTCTCTATTTTGCTACGAATATGTGGGTATATCAAATATCTTTGTTTCCTTCCCTCTTTTGTCCCCTTTTTGTCATAGCATGTAAGTTACAGGATATCAGGGAGATGATTAAATGCCACTAAAGGACTTTGCCTCCTCTTCTGGGGAGGGAGTTTGTGCACACTTGGTTGCATGTAGGATGGTTGTACCATTTTAGGCAAAAGTGTAGCCTTGTTATTGTTTTTACCTGGAGATTGGGTATGGTGTAAGGAAGTGTATCTGGTGCCAAGTTGACGTGGGATGGACTTGTGACAGTCAATCTTATGTGTTAACTTGGAGGGTGATTTTGATTAGATTGATGTTACACTGCGAACTTTGGGTAAATCAGGTTGCCCTCCGTAATGTGGGTGGGCCTCCTTCAGTCAGCTGAAGGCCTGAACAGAACAAGAGGACAACCTCCCCAGGCAAGAGGGGATTTTCTAGTGGATGGCCTTCAGGCCGAGCTGCACCATGGGCTCTCCCAGATCCCCAGCCTGCAGCACACACTGCAGGTTTTGGACTTGCCAGCCCCCATAATCCTTGTAATGAATGAGCCAATCCTCTCTCTGTTTACATTATGTATATATCTTACTGGTTCTGTTTTTCTGGGGAACCCTGATGTCTACCCAAGCCAGCTGACCCATCCTCATGCATTGAGTGACCAAGGACAATGAGCTCCATCCTCTTCAGACGGATGACTTTGGGTTGTTTGCTCTCATACTCTTAATTCATGTGCTTTTCTGGCATCTGACTTGTTTTCTACATATTCTTCCTGAGACTTGAAGAAAGCTGTTGTTCAAGGTCTCACTGGCCTGCTCCATGTGCATGCAAAGACCCCTGGAGCTGCTGTCCTGGCACTGAACCCCCATCTCGCTTCTCCTGAACAGTCAGACAGCTCAGTCACAGCCCTCTACATACAAATAGAGGCATGGCTGTAGTGCAAGTCAAGGGCCATGTATCGGTCAGGATTGAGAAATAAAAATAAAATCTTAAGCCCCAAACCAACTGAATAGATAATCTCTTGGTCAAGAGGACCCCAGAGAAAACTTGAAACTGAGTTCCTGGGAGACCATGATAGGACGGGAGATCAGACATGCCTCACTGCCATTAGGCTTCCTTCCCTAAGGGCTGGGTAGAAACCCAGACCGCTGTTCCTTCCTAATGGAGACCACTGACCTCAGAGTGGCTCTGGCCAGCCTCCTGAGGATGCACAATGAGTTTCCATGTCCTCTCCTTCACTTTTTGACATCACAGGGATAAAACTCCACCTTTGGATCATGCTAATGTGGCCATTTTTGAACATGGGACCCATGAAGGGCCATGAAGCTCAATTGCACACGGATGTATTTCTCCTTTCATGAATATTCATGACTCCCCCCATAGCTTATTGAATATGTATATTTGGCCACCTTGCTCAATCAATCCGTCTTATTCTTCCCACCTTCTACATGTCTGTTTCTGGCTTCTGGCTGGAGGCTACCCTTGCCAGGTGGTCAGAATGGCCACCTGCAGGCTGCAGCCC
Source organism: Chlorocebus sabaeus (assembly GCF_047675955.1). Classification (NCBI taxonomy): domain Eukaryota; kingdom Metazoa; phylum Chordata; class Mammalia; order Primates; family Cercopithecidae; genus Chlorocebus; species Chlorocebus sabaeus. The sequence continues at coordinate 2,385,060 of NC_132916.1, read as the reverse complement.
TTTATGAGAAATAAAGCTTTCCTTTCCAAACCTATGAATGTGGTCATGGTTCAGTGGACAGAATCTCTCAGTTCAAAGTGATGGGAGCTCATCTGGAAACAGGCTAAGCACCCAGGGGTGTTATGGGCCCACAGCTGAACAGGATCATAGGTGGATCACAGAACTAGAGGAAAGGGATAGGTGGATCACAGAACCGGAGGAAGGGGACAGGTGGATCACAGAACCGGAGGAAGGGGACAGGTGGATCACAGAACCGGAGGAAGGGGACAGGTGGATCACAGAACCGGAGGAAGGGGCACAGAGTTAGGGTCTTGAGCCAGCACCATTAATGGTGCAGAGTCAGGCTCCCTCTCCCTGTCTCTCTCTCTGTCTCTGTCTCCCTCTCTCTCGATCTCTCCCTCATCTCTCTCTGTCTCTCTCCCTCTGTTTCCCTCTCTCTCTTTGTATTAATCTCTCCCTCTCTCTTTGTTTCTCCCAATCTCTGCCTCTCTCTCTTTCTCCCTGTTTTTCTCTCTCTCCCTCTGTCTCAATCTGTCCCCCATCTCTCTCTGTCCCTCTGCCTTTCTCTCTCTCCCTCTGCCTCTCTCTGTCTCTCTCCCTCTGTCTCTGTCTCTCTCCCTCTGTCTCAATCTCTCTCCCATCTCCCTCTCCCTCTGCCTCTCTTTCTGTCTCTCTCCCTCTGCCCCTCTCTCTTTCTCCCTCTGTCTCTCTCTGTTTCTCTCCCTCTATCTCAGTCTCTCCACCATCTTTCTCTCTCCCTCTGCCTCTCTCTGTGTCTCTCTCCCTCTGTCTCAATTTCTCCCCCATCTCTCTCTCCCTCTGCCTCTTTCTGTCTCTCTCCCTCTGCCCCCTCTCTGTCTTTCTCCCTCTTTGTTTCTCTCCCTCTGTCTCAGTCTCTCCCCCGTCTTTCTCTCTCCCTCCGCCTTTCTCTGTGTCTCTCTCCCTCTGTCTCTGTCTCTCTCCCTCTGTCTCTCTCTGTCTCTCTCCCTCTGTACCCATCTCTCTCTGCCTCTGTCTCTGTCTCTCTGTCTCTATCTCTCTCTCTTTCTCTGTCTCTCTCCCTTTCTCCTCTCCCCCTTCCCCATTTGTTTTTCATGCTGTCATTTTCTTCTTGGCTTCATTCTTCAGACAATTTCCACATCCCTGGATGACCCACCCAGATTAGCACGCTCTCAGGTTAGTAATCCCAGGAAAAGACAATCCTTTTTTCATCTAGAAAATGTCTGTTTAAAGAATCCTTAATTCTGCCAGAATCACAAGCTTACCTGTTGGGGTGATCTATACAGTTGTGGAACACTGTTCCGTGGTAGACCAAGGTCTAAACCTTTTCGGGGGCTGTGCTTGTTGTGGGGGATGGAAATGGTGAGGAAAAGAGTCCACCCAACAGAGCCAGTTTGTGTCACTCAGACTCACGGTGAGGCCCTGCAGGCATGCACGTGGACACTGACCCACGGAGGGAATTGGTGTTCTCTGACTATCCCTTCAGTGCAGAACATCAGTCACAATTTAAGTTCTGTTTAGGTAAACAAATGACCTTTCCCTACGGGGAATTTTCATTTTATAAGGGTATGAGCTCATAGCAGGGCAAATTGTTTGGTAGTTAAGACATCAGATGATGGTTCTCAGTGTGGCCCAGGCTGTAGGACAATCAGAGACTTTCAGCTGCCCAGAACCCTCCCTGGACAAGAGATGTACGTGGCGACCCCGGCCCCCCCCGTCCACGTGACCCTCTTCCCCACGACACTGTACAAAGGAGAGAACGTCCACGTGACACAGCCCCCATTGAGTCACCCAAAGCTTGTGCGAAGCAACCAATGCGGAAAAATAAAACTGACTAAATGCAAAGCTGCAGGGGGATGACAGCAAACACAAGTAAATGAAATGGATGTCTTTAACTTAAGTACTTCCGGCCTTGCTGTGTGTGCTCTATGGCCCTATGAGCTCATTTCTGTGCAAATAGGTGCCCAAAATTGCAGTGTGTTCAATTGACCATCCTTCAAATAGAAAGTAAGCGCATCCTAAAACGTAGAGAAGTCAAGTCTTTCAGAACGTACCTAAAGAAGATAGCATCCGTGGTGCATGGAGCAGGAGCCTCACCAGGCATCGCCATACCCACCACGGCTCATGTGTGCGGATACCTTTGCTACCCGGGACAGTCGTACGAGGAAGCCACTGGGGTCAGTCCCATGCACAAACGGCGTGTCAAGAAATTAAATGACTTCCTCAAGGCCCCACAATAACCTTCAGCAAAGCTGAGATTCCCAGCCTTCTGTCTGCTCCCTGAGACTGACTCTGAATTGCTTTTCTGCTAGAGATGAAAACAAGAACAGAAACGGTGGAAACTCATCATGTTTTTTAAAGTTTTACATAACCACTTAATTATAATATGTCTGCCCCAAAAGCACTCCTAATGTCCTAACATACAGTAACTTATTTGTTTAATTTTGTAAGTATTTTCAGGGGCGTGGGGGAGGGAGAGCATCAGGATAAAGAGCTAATGCATGTGGGGCTTAATACCCAGGTGATGGGTTGATCTGTGCGGAAAACCACCAGGGCACACGTTTACCTGTGTAACAAACCTGCACATCCTGCACATGTGTCCCGGGACTTACAATTAAGTAATAAATAAATAAATATTTATGGAAACATGGAGCTCTTTTTCTACTTCATAATGTTTCTTTTTTTTCTTTTTTTTTTCCAGTACTTGTGATTTTTCTTTGAACTTCAAATATTATTGTCATGGAAGAAATACTCAGTCCATCAAACCTGCCTGTCAGGAGCATTTCTGCCCTACAGACCAGCCGGGGAGGCAGAGTGTGGCCTGGGTCTGTGGATCACGAGGCCTCAAACGCCGTTCCAGTGCGGGTGAAAGGTTGCTGTATTCTTTACACTGTCCCTAGTGGTCCTGGCTTCCCTAGGAGAAGGTGAGGACTTGGCTCAGCTCCTTAAGTGCTTAAGTGCCTGTTCAGCTTCAGGTTAGAGTTCTATTAAATAACAGTCCGACACCTTCAGATTCCTCCTCTACCCTCCATGAGATCAGTGACTAGCACCTTGTGCATCTCATTTTAGCTGCAATTTTTTTTTTTTTTTTTTTGAGACAGAGTCTCACTCTGTTGCCCAGGCTAGAGTGCAGTGGCGCGATCTGGGCTCACTGTAACCTCCGCCTCCTGGGTTCAAGCAATTTTCCTGCCTCAGCCTCCTGAGTAACTGGGATTACAGGCACCCGCCACCATGCCCGGCTAATTTTTGTATTTATAGTAGAGACGGGATTTCACCATGTTGACCAGGCTGGTCTGGAACTCCTGACCTCAGGTGATCTGCCCACCTTGGCCTCCCAAAATGCTGCAATTGCAGGCGTGAGCCACCACGTCCGGCCTTGGCTGGTATCCTAATGTTGGTATCGTACTTTTTCCCAGAGCCTCTCGTGCCCTGCACAGCTCCCTGACCAACTCAGATCAGATCAGGGAGGTCGTTTGATCCTGTGTCCACCGCAGCTGACCACGTGTGCAGCAGAACCCATGGCATGCTCTCAGGAACTGCTATCTAGGAAACACAGGAAAACTGTGGGCTGTGGTAGAGGCTTCAGGCTTAGGTCCCGTGGGTTTTGGCTCCCAGTTCTCCCTCTGGGTCTCTGTGGGAATCCCAGCACTGCCTGTAAAGCCCCAGCCATCCCCTCACTTGACTTAAATCGCTGGGCGTTTCCTTCCATAGCTTAGAGAGCCCCAGAAAACATGCATTGGAACCTGCCTCCAGGGCCCTCTTGGGCCTGCATAGGGCTGACCGGCACCGCTGGAGCCTGTCCACCTCTGGAAGGATAGTTGCATGACTCAGCAGCAACAGAAACCCCTCGACCTGGAGAGGCCACCTGTGTGGGGCCGACGTTGCACAGGCTGACCTCGTACGGCGGTCGGGGAGGGTACGCGGGACGGGGGCACGGCCAGGGACACTCCTCTGGCACTGGTTTGTCTATTTCATGTCATCCACCCTGTCATCCACCAATTATTGTTGGGGTCCATTGATAATAATAGCTCCCACATGGATGGACTCTTCCCAGAGCCTCGTGGATGCTGAATGAAATCCAGGGAATAGCCTTCAGCAGACATTTCCTTTTGTTTTTTCCTGCTTATGAAAGGCAGGGCCCAGACAGTTTCATTTTCACAGGGACATCTGTAAACGTGCACTTTGATTTACACTGGAAAGAGCCAATTGTTCTCATTTACAGAGGGTCAATCTCCAGGGGGGATGCTTTGGAAAATAAAGTTCTTCCTTTTACTCCTGTGGGTCTGATGTGCTCTGTGAAGTTCAAACACTGTATCAACCATCTCAGCTCTCAGGACAGCATGTGACACCTGCCATCACTGTGCAGCAGCACCTGATTCTGCCAGGGCAGCTGAGGAGGTGATGCCCCGTGGAGGCAGGTGATACGGAGCTCTGGGGAGACCACCAGGTGGGAGGGGAGGAGAGCGCCAGGAACCGCTGCTGTGTCGAAGCTGCTCCCATGCGCCCTGAAAGGGGACGTCCACAGAAGAAGAGTGGGATCCTTCCTCTGACCACAGAGGCTGCCTTGGGCCGTGTCCCTTCTGGACATAAGAAGGCCCCGTGGGCGGAGCCACGTGTGTCCCACAATACCCCAGGCATCCCAATAACCAGAGTCCCCATGGGACAGCGAGTGAGGCTGAGCAGGAACAAGCTTTGAAGCCTTTTTAAAAAACCACTAGATCTCAAAACACAAAGTGCATTCAAATAAGAAGTTAATTTATTGTAACTTTTATGTTATGAAAGTAGATTTTTTATGTAAGAGAAGATAACAATAAACTTAAATTATCCTATAATTGTGGATATTTACTTGGGCTCAAACACTGAAAAGAAAATCAAAATTTCTCCTTTAAATTCTCTTTTTCCCATGTTCTTCCAGGAAATCCAGTCTCAGGAGCATGTTCCACTCAGGCGGACTTGGCCTGCGCTGTGAGTCAATTTGAAGAGGGTGTGCTGGCTTCGGCTGGTTGACCTTCAGAAGTCTGAGCAGGCCAACGTACCACTGAATAAACTGCAGATGAAAGAGACTCATGGATCCCCAGAAGGAGGCATATGGCTGCTCTCGGGATCTTGACTTTTGAAATATTTGTTTAAAGCAAACACTTGCAGTGGCTGTGGCAAGCCTCTGGCTTCCTCCAGACCCTCAGCCTCTCCCTCACAGGGCACCAGGCTCTTTCCCTGGGGGACAATGAGAGCGGGAGAGGCTTTTGTTTATTCTTCAGGAGTCTCTGAGAGTTCACAGTCATTTTAAAAATTAACCTGGGGCCAGGCGCGGTGGCTCACGTCTGTAATCCTAGCATTCTGGGGGGCCCAGGCACAGCCGGATCACCTGAGGTCAGGAGTTCAAGACCAGCCTGGCCAACGTAGTGAAACCACATCTCTACTAAAAATACAAAAATTAGTCAGGCATGGTGGTGGGTGCCCGTAGTCCCAGCTACTCAGAAGGCTGAGGCAGGAGAATTGTTTGAACCCAGGAGGTGGAGCTTGAAGTGAACCGATGTCACACCACTGCACTCCAGCCTGGGCGACAGAGTGAGACTGTCTCCAAAAAATAAATACATAAATAAGAAAAAGGAAATGGAGGCCAGGCATGGGGGCTCAAGCCTGTCATCCCAGCACTTTGGGAGGCCAAGGCAGGCTGATCACCTGAGGTCAGGAGTTGAAGACCAGCCTGGCCAACATGGTGAAACCGTGTCTCTACTAAACATACAAAAGATTAGCTGGGCGTGGTGGCAGGCACCTGTAATCCCAGCTACTCGGGAGGCTGAGGCAGGAGAATTGCTTGAACTCGGGAGTCGAAGGTTGCAGTGAGTCAAGATCATGCCACTGCATTCCAGCCTGGGCGACAGAGTGAGACTCTGTCTCAAAAAAAAAAAAAAAAAAAAAAAAAAATTAGCCTGGGCTCAGACCAGCTGTGGGCTCTGCTGGGCTCTCCTCAGAGTCCTTGGTCGCATGGGCTGACACTTTGCGCGGTCCTGGCCCCTAGGCCCAGAGGGACTCACCTTACAGGAAGGGAGGGCCTCCTGATTCCTGATCCCAGAGTCTGGAGTCACCAGACTGGGGCAAATCCATCTTCTGCTGCTAAAACTTACCAGCATCTTAAAGCCCAAAGTGCCCTTTTCTCTGAATTTGCAAATAAAAGTTTATTATTTTCTAGAAAGAGACTTCTTACAATGAACAAAGTGCAAAGCAGTGTCAATATTTTAGCAGGCCTGAACCTCTCGTGGGTGTTGCCTGAATTTCAGGCTCAGCTCTGTACATGAGCTGTAAATATGCGTTCCTTGAGATGTAAGATGAAAAGGAAAATCATCTGACAGATGTGTTTGGTGGATTAGGACACCATGACGCGTGTCCTTGGGTTCCTCACTTTGAAAAGTATCCTTCAAGTAGCACAGAGCGGGCGGTTTATCTCACGCTGGAGAAGGAATTCAGAGGCAAAGCCCCCCGCAGCCTCAGAGGGGAGGCGCCCCAGGCTCCTGGGTTCTCTCTGTGAAGGAAATCCACGAAGCCTTCCCGAAGGCCCATTTCTAACTGCCGAATGCTTCCAATGAGGTGGGGCCGTGGGCACAGTCTCCCCTGAAAAGCTGAGGACAGGTGCGGAGAGTGGGCACTGGACACTGGTTTCCAGCCCCTTAGCCTGGTGCCTTCAGAGGCCACGCCTCCACCGCAGGGCTTGGCTGGCAGCAGGAACAGCACAGACGCAGGTGCCTGGGGCATCGGGACGGGTGGGACAGAGCCTCAAGTCTGTCTGCGGCCTGATGCCTTTCTGTGGACTACTGCAGATGATTACTGCCAGGTGAAAAAGAAAGCCCAACACAACCTCTTGTTTTTCTGCATCTCTTATTCCCAAACGGGTGTATGTTCAGCTTCAGAATAGCTGAACCTCCTCCTCCACCCCCCACCCGCCATCTCCCTGTTAGAAACAATCTGTGGGACCTGAACATCCTCCCAGGATCTAAGACCAGGCTCTGCTGAGCCACACTTTGAGAACAGTGCTGTAATGAAATACGCATGTGTATATTTTTAAATAACAAAATATATTCAAAAACTTATTTTTCCTACCTATTCCCTTCTAATATTTCTCTTTACATGTGAACATAATTCAATGTAAATTTGTGTTTTACTCCATTTTTATTATCCGAGTGCTTTTTACTTTGTGATTCTTTAAGTTCCTTAGACTTACAACGTTGTGAAATTTTCCATTAAGTTTATAAACTGTATTTATCTGGTTTGGATATTAAATATTATTACAGAGAAGCCAAACTAACTTTCTTAAGAAGAGGGTTGGAGTCTCTACAACTGTTAAAGTGAGAAAAAAATTGTAATAGGCAATATATTCCCCAATGGTTTTAAAGTCGCTAATTTAATTATGCAGACACTTTAGCTTAGTGCTGTTAGGATTCTCCTAAAGGCTCCCACGTGAGCAGATGCCCCTCACCCACCTGTCCCACAGCAGCCCACCTGTCCTCAGCTCTTCCCTCTCCAGCCTCCAGGATTTTAAGTTGTAAATTACTTGAAACGTGTGCATTCACCACCAGGAGAGAACACAAATATTCTTCCTCACTTAGAATACTGTAAAGGAGGGAAAAAAATCCTAAAAACATGAGGGATACCTGAAAAAAAATGTGATGCAACAGGCCCCAGAACGCATAACGCTGTCCAAAGTCTGCCGCTGGCTTCTGGCCAGTCGCAAAACTGTGGGCCTGCCTTTGTTTCCCTGCGTGGTGTCTGTTTTGACTTACTCAGCTGTTGGTGGCACATGAAGACAGTTGGAGAAGAGGCCTCCGTTCCCTCCTCGCCTCCTAACCACCGGTGCCCTGACAGCTCCGCCTCCAGCTCCTGAAAGGGTCAGCCGTTGGGACTTGTCTGTGGAAACCATATAGCACGTTCCACCTCATGTGATTTTTTAAAATCTACATGACAGGCCATGTAAAAAGGCTCCTCGTACTCCGGGCAGCCCCTGCCCCCGTGCACCGAGCGCTGACATACTGGTTGGATGAGAGGATTGCTAAACACATTTACCGAAGTGCTGTGGAATGGAAGGCATTTGGGAAGACACCATGCAGGAAAACTCTCTTTCTCTCCAAACACCGATTGATTAGGGGATTAAGGATGGGCCCACCTGAGCCAGATGGGGAGGTCGAGGTTCCCGGCCCACGCCCCAGGCCGAGCGACTGTCCTCCTGGGAGGCACTGATCTGACACCCTGGCTCACATCCTTCCTCCAATTCGCCCTCTGTTTTAAATCCCAAAGCTTTCCTGCACCTTGACACTGCGTTTTATGCTTTGTTACCTTCTCAGTCCCTTTTTCCTGAAGGCAGGGAACTGTGATTCTGGAAGAATTCTCCCTTCCTAACACGAAGACTCCCTGGGCATCAGCAGACCAGGGCTAGAGACATCGCTAGGTGGCCGCCTCAACTCAGGGATGGGAGCTTAGGCTCCATGTTATGAAAGGGGCTCTGGCTGCGACTGTCCCACGTGGATCATGAAAGGCGTTGACCCGAGACAATGCTGGGCACCGCGATGAACATGTGGGCACATAAAGAAACGCTGGGGCGCCCCCCCCCGCCCCCATCATATACCAGCGCCTCTGCAGCACCCCAGGTCAGTGCATCCCGGCACTCCGCTCCCACCTGCTCTCTGTGGTTTGAGAGGAGATGGAGAGCAGAAGAGCAAGGCTCTTTCCCAAATGCCCCAAATCTAAAGGCAAAAGCATGCGGGCTGGTGGTTGTGGATGCATGAAAACTCGACAATGGGATGGCTACATCTGGAATTCATTCTTCACTCTCCTTCCCGCCCTTCTTTCCATTGTCCTGGAATAGACACGACCTAAGGGGGTTCCAATCCATACTAGGATTTAACATTCTCCACGGATCAGAAGTGATGGTTTGTTGGAGACTTGATGGGGTTAGGAGTTGCACCTTAAAGATGTTTTGTGTCTGGGGACTGACCTGCTGTCAGCAAACTTTAGAAAGTCGCCGTTGAGTGGGGGACAGGTGAGACGGAGAAGCTGGAAGCCTCACCAGTGCAGAAGAGTCTCTGTAGGGGATTGGCTCTGCCATGGCACCTGACACCCTTGCAGGAACCCACACCGGCCACAGGTCAGGCTTGCTGCTGTCTGGCTGGTCTTAGCCAGTGGCCTGTGACCCTTGGAGATTGTGGGAAGAGCAGCCTCCTGCTTTTAATGAGGGTGGGAGTCTCCACCTCACCCCCTCAAGGGACAGCCACAGGCTTCCAAACCACTGCTGGAGAATGAGGGGACTTCCCGACAGCAGAGCCTCTGGCTGCTCATGCAGTCATGGGGTAACTGAGTATCCCCCTTTTTCTATGAGGTGGTTTATTATTATTTTTCCCTCTCTCTTCTTTTCCTTGGTTGCTCACTTCCCACTAAGCCCTTCAGAAATGCAAATCTAGCCTTTCACCTCCTCCTCACCAGACATTCCCCGCGGGCAAGTTCTTCTAACCGTGTGTGCCCAGACAGATCTCTCCGGATTTGCAGAGGAAAGCATATCCTCCAGCAAGCTGCCCTGGACTCTCCTCCACCAGGAAGGCATCAAGAAAGCAGGCCCGTTTGGCCACTTTTACATCTTGTTTCTGCCCAAGGCACCAGGAAGGTGCCACCTGAGATGTCTGGGAGATAAGGCACCAGGCTAACAGAGGGGCCCTGCCCTTGCCTTAAAAAAGATTTCACTTTCTGCTGCAAGGTGAAGCAGCACATTTAAAGGCAGGACATCTTGTGCCCCTTCCCCAAGTTATGGCTTCAGCATAAATTCACTGTTTTTGTATGAGAACTCACTCTTGTTGATTGAACTCTGCATGCGGCAAGCAACTCACCTGGTTTTGGTCACAATGGGGCCTCTAGTTTAGTGTTGTCTTGTGGGGCCAGAGACAAAGAGCTTGCAGCATGCCGTCTTCCTTGTGCGCAGGGTGTGCAATAAATGTTAAAACCACGCGTGTTCTCGTGTCCAGGCCGGGCACATCTCTGGAAGTGTGTGCGCCCAGCCTAGCTGCTGCTGCTGAGGGATGCTCAACCAGTTGGCAGGACCAGCTCTCCAGAAATGGACCCTCGACCACCTGATGGGGCCAGTTCTCCAGAAACAGACCTTCAGATTCAATGGAATCCCTCCAAAGAATCCACAAGTGATATTTTTTGGAGGGGGCAGGGAGAGGGACACATGTGTTAAAATTGACATGGTGACGCCAAGATTTTAAGAAGTATGTTGAAATGTACAGGGCCTGTTACAGACAATAAATGATCTTAGATAACAAGGTTGGAAGTCAGACTCTTCCATGATGCAGGCTAGAAGACAGACAAACAGATCCGAGGCAGGGAACCAGGGCTCCAGAAACAGACCCCCACATCCCCTAATATAAGACAAAGTGATCACTGTAACATATTGAGGGAAAGACCGTTTCAAAAACACTAGGGCTGGATCCGTTGTGTGTTTTTAGGGGAAAAGTAAATATTTTCTTTGGCCTCAAACCACCATTCTGAAAGTTGATTTCAGGCAGATTGAAGATCTAAATGTGGAGGGTAAAACACTAAAGAATCAGGAAGAAAACACAGGCCTGTCTTCAAGAAGATGGGCAGGCAAAGATTTTTAAAAATTATTTTTTATTTTATTTTAAGTTCCAGAGTACAGGTGCTGAATGTGGAGGTTTGTTACATAAATAAACGTGTGCCATGGTGGTTTGATGCACCTATCACCCCACCTAGATATTAAACCCAGCATCCATTAGCTGTTTTTCCTGATGCTCTCCCTCCCTCTGTCCCCTCTGACAGGCCTCAGTGTAGGATGTTCCCCTCGCTGTGTCATGTGTTCTCACTGTTCAGCTTCTACTTAATAAGTAGAACATGCGGTGTTTGGTTTTTGCTCCTATGTTAGTTTGCTAAGGATGATGGCTTCCAGCTCCACCCTGTCCTTGCAAAGGACATGATCTCATTCCTTTTTATGGCTGCATAGTATTCCATAGAGTATATGTGCCACATTTTCTTTATCCAGTCTATCACTGATGGGCATTTGGGTTGATTCCATGCCTTTGCTATTGGGAATAGTGCTGCAATTACCATATATTTGCATGCATCTTTGTAATAGAATGATTCATATTCCTCTGGGAATATGAATCTAGTAATGGGGTTACTAGTAATGGGGTTGCTTTGGTCAAATGGTATTTCTGGTTCTAGGTCTCTGCAGAATTGCCACACTGTCTTCCACAACGGTTGAACTAATTTACATTCCCACCAATAGTGTGAAAGTATTTGGCAAAGATTTTTTTTTTTTTTTTTTTTTTGCAGAACAACAATATGCAGAGTGTAATCTCATTTTTTCTCATTACATACAATTAATAAGGCAAATTCACAGAAACACTATATTTTTAGGAGTGGTTATAGCTGGGTGTAAGAGTGGCTTTAAGCAGAGGTATTGCTAGCGAGAAATCCGAATTCATTCCATAAATGTCTGAAAAGTTAAAATTCTCTACAAAAAACTTCAATCATGTATTCCAGGTTTTAAAACAAAATTCAAAATAAGTAATAACCAAGAGAAGGTTAAGCCTGATTATTCTGAATGACCATTAAGTTGTTATTATTAACCCGTAGAACCTATAAATTGGCAGTTTTTAATTTTTCTTCTTTTCTACAGCACCATAAACATAAATGATGGTCTTAATTTTGTATATATTCATGTCTTATACACCAATTTTGCCATAATTAACAAGAGTTTTTTTGTTCATAGAACTCTGGTCTCTAGAGAGAGAAAAAAAATCTCTTTCATTGGTAAGTCTGTCCTTAAAGGCCAATCAAGTAGGAACAAGTAGGGTCCACTGTCTGCTGGTTCTATGCAGAGCTGAGAATTAATTCAGTTTCTTCTGAGGCTGCTGATAAAATCAATTTTTCTTTATCTAAGTTTTACCATTTAAAAATAGATTCACAAACATTACCACATTTATGGTACTGAATTAGATTGAAGAAAGCTGGCCTTTCAATGAAACCACCATACACAATTACCAAGCTTGGAAATCAGTAAAAAAGATTAAACTTCAAATGTCTATATATAAATGTGTGTGTATATCACACGTTATAGATTTTTATACCTATATCCACATAAAATGTTTCTTTTCTTTTTTTTTTTTTATAAATTTATTTATTATTATTATACTTTAAGTTGTAGGGTACATGTGCACAACGTGCAGGTTTGCTACATATGTATACTTGTGCCATGTTGGTGTGCTGCACCCATCAACTCGTCATTTACATCAGGTATAACTCCCCATGCAATCCCTCCCCCCTCCCCCCTCCCCATGATAGGCCCCGGTGTGTGATGTTCCCCTTCCCGAGTCCAAGTGATCTCATTGTTCAGTTCCCACCTATGAGTGAGAACATGCGGTGTTTGGTTTTCTGTTCTTGTGATAGTTTGCTAAGAATGATGGTTTCCAGCTGCATCCATGTCCCTACAAAGGACACAAACTCATCCTTTTTTATGGCTGCATAGTATTCCATGGTGTATATGTGCCACATTTTCTTAATCCAATCTGTCACTGATGGACATTTGGGTTGATTCCAAGTCTTTGCTATTGTGAATAGTGCTGCAATAAACATACGTGTGCATGTGTCTTTATAGCAGCATGATTTAGAATCCTTTGGGTATATACCCAGTAATGGGATGGCTGGGTCATATGGTACATCTAGTTCTAGATCCTTGAGGAATCGCCATACTGTTTTCCATAATGGTTGAACTAGTTTACAATCCCACCAACAGTGTAAAAGTGTTCCTATTTCTCCACATCCTCTCCAGCACCTGTTGTTTCCTGACTTTTTAATGATCGCCATTCTAACTGGTGTGAGATGGTATCTCATTGTGGTTTTGATTTGCATTTCTCTGATGGCCAGTGATGATGAGCATTTTTTCATGTGTCTGTTGGCTGTATGAATGTCTTCTTTTGAGAAATGTCTGTTCATATCCTTTGCTCACTTTTTGATGGGGTTGTTTGTTTTTTTCTTGTAAATTTGTTTGAGTTCTTTGTAGGTTCTGGATATTAGCCCTTTGTCAGATGAGTAGATTGCAAAAATTTTCTCCCATTCTGTAGGTTGCCTGTTCACTCTGATGGTAGTCTCTTTTGCTGTGCAGAAGCTCTTTAGTTTAATGAGATCCCATTTGTCAATTTTGGCTTTTGCTGCTGTTGCTTTTGGTGTTTTAGACATGAAGTCTTTTTGGCAAAGATTTTTTAAACGGATCCAAGAAAGCACTAATCATAAACAAGTTTGAAAAAAAGGAACTTTATGAAAAATTAATAATTTTTGTTCATCAAAATACACATTAGGAGAGGAAAAGGCAAGCTCCACATGGTGAAGGCAACTTGCAATCCATGCATTCAATAAATACCGGCACACGAGAATGTAACAAGATTTCCTACAAACTGCTAAGAAGACGAACCAAAAGAAAATCTCAGCAGAGAACCTGAGCAGACACAGCACGAGAGAGGCGGTCACATGGCCTGCAAATATATGAAAAGGAGCTCAACGTCAGCAGTCATTAGGGAAATGCAAGTTAAAACCAAATGGAGACACCAGAATGTTAAACATGAAAAGACCAAATTTACAAGTGTGGGAAATACTGATGAACAGATGTGTGCGTGGCCGACGGGAGTGTCCGGTCCTCGGCCTAGAAGGGCAGGGCTTGGGCTGGAGAAGAGCAATAAGAAGATCAATGGGAAGTTGAGGGCAGCAGCCAGGACTGGGGGTGGGGAGAAGGACCCACAGGGTCCAAGCACTTCTTATGTGGGATGACAAGGTGCTGGATTCTCGGTCTCCTGCCACACTTGAAGCCATTTCTAGTGGCAGAGTCACGATGTTTATGCGTAGCTTATTTGGTTAAAACTCATTAAACAAAGGCAAAAACCAAAGAGTGAATGGGAGGGAGGAAACGTGGCTGTGAAAATGACACAATTTTTAAGGGGTTTGCCTGGGGACACGCGAAGAGAAGGGAGGAGGTGGAGCTGATGGAGGTTTCAAGGACAGTGAGGGAGACCCCAGCCCCAAGTATGGTGAGAGAGACCCCAGCCCTGGAGATGGTGACAGAGACCCCAGCCCCAGGGACAGTGAGAGGGACCCAAGCCCCAGGAGGGTGAGGGACCCCCCAGCCCCTCTGGTGACTGTGATACAGGAAAGGAGAGCTGGGTCTCCCAGGAGGGCCTTGGGAGAGGGTCCCCAGGATGTGCTGGGTCTCCGGAGTGTGCTGGGCTCTCAGGAGGGCCTTGGGTGAGAGTCCCCGGGATGTGCTGGGCTCTCAGGAAGCACTTGAGGAGGAGAGGTTTGTCAATCATGTGGCCAAATACTAGAGTGATGGGTTAGGGAGGACATGAGGGTTAGCGGGGACATGAGGAATTGCTGGTATGGGGCAGGAAAGTGGCAGCTCAGAGCCAATTACAGCTAACAGTAGAGTAGGGAAGGACCCACACAACCAGCCGTGACCGCAGACCCAGGGACACCAGCGAGGTGTTTTGTGCCAGGCCTCCCTCAGTGCCACTTCTCCCTGGCAGGCTGCAGGCAGCAGGTTGCGGTCCTGAGAAGCCAGAGCCGTGTCCACGTCGGCACCTGTGCTGTGCCTCCTGGAGGGAGCCTCATCAGCCCTATGGGAGCACATGTGACGGTCTGTGATTCTTTTTCCTTGGGTCCTGTTTTCCCTCACTAGGAAAAACATTGTCCTAATAAATTGCCCTTGTTCTCTTATTTAAGAACTCAGGGGCCAACTCCTCAGGCCATCTGTTTTGTGCCTTAAGCATGTGAGCGTCAGTGGACACAGTTACCGTGCAGTCCTCACTCCCCACCCCCATCTTTTAAGCCTGGGTCTGTGCGGGCCTGTCCAGGGCCATCTGTAGCATCCATCAGGGTACAGGGGAGAGAGGAGGACTGTAGGAAGCTCCGGAAGTCTAAATCCACTGACACTAGGAAGGGTGGAGGGGCCAGCACAGACTGTGTGGAGGGACACCGGGGGAGGTGAGGGTGCAGGATCTGAGACTCAAGGAGCCCCTGGGGAGGTGAGGGAGGGTGCAGGATCTGGGACTTGGGTAGCATCTGGGGAGGTGAGGGAAGGTGCAGGATCTGAGACTTGGATGGCACCTGGGGAGGTGAAGGTGCAGGGTCTGGGACTCAAGGAGCCCCTGGGGAGGTGAGGGTGCAGGATCTGGGACTTGAGGAGCCCCTGAGGAGGTGAGGGAGGGTGCAGGATCTGAGACTTGGATAGCACCTGGGAAGGTGAGGGTGCAGGGTCTGGGACTTGAGGAGCCACTGCCACGTGAGCTGAGACAGAAGAGGAGCAGAGGGGTGGACCCCAAAAGGCAGGCAGTGTGCTAGGGAGGCAGCCCCTCTGCAGCATTTCTTTAAGGGGCTTGAGTCAAGGTGTCAATCACCTGCAGGAGCGGCAGACTTGTTGTCACTTGTTGCTTCGAAGGCCGAGCTGTGCTGAGATGGGCCAAAGATGGCCCCGCTTTGCTTGGGTTCCAGGGAACCGATGCTCAGTCCTAATGCTGGGGAGGCTTGGGGAGAACACGGGCCCCACAGAGCACCCAGGAGCCCACAGGGAAAGGAAGACGTAGGCGTCTTTCTACTCGGAAAAGCGTAAACTGCCTGCTGGGTTTCCCTGACACCATAATGAGAGGTAGGCTTTTGGACCCCGCTCTAATTTCTGGGCGTGAGCAGCAGGTACCCCACTTCCACCGTCTGGAGGTGAAACGGGAACCTGCATAAAGCTGCTGTTTGTTACTACAAGGCCAGACCGAGCCTGGAACCCACGCATCACTGTGTCAGAACCGACGGGGCACACGGTCGCATTCTGCTGTCAACCTTCTGAAGACTAGATCCTCGGATCAGTTATTTTAGAATCTGTTCCATTTCAACCCACATGGGAGGTGAAGCCACTCGGTTCTTAGATGCCAGGTAACCCCGATGACTGGCCAGGGCCAGGTACTCACCGATGCCACCGGGAACCTTAGTAGGCAAGAATCGGTGACTGGCAGAGCCCACGCATGCCCCAGCATAAAAGCAAATATGTTGGGAAATGGGCGATAATTCCTACAATAGAAATAATTCGCAGAAAGCCAACGCCGCGGGAACGCCAGGCCACTCTGGGCCACTCTGTCCTGAGTAGAGGGCTGCAGGCGCCCCATACTTGGTTGGGGTGGCACCAGGAGCAGAAGGATTTGGGGAGGATTCGAGGGATCCCATCGCTCCTCCCGTCTGTCTCTCCTTGGGGTATCTCACCCGGCAACTAAGAAATCCCCTCTGCTCTGAAGAACAGATCCACTTCCAGGGAGAATATTTGCATTTCCAGCAAAACAAAAAGGACATTTCCAGGGATTTCGTCCTGGAGTCCTTTGAATAAAAGAGTAGCCATGCTAGTTTTCATCTCAGGAAGGAGGGGAGTGACTGTGCTGAGCTCAGGACTGTGCTGGGGGTCACGGCTGGCTCCGTGGGCAGCTTTACTGGGGCAGTTGCAGGACCTGCCCTCCTGGACCTGGAGAGAAGTGGTCACCGCGTCCTGGGGCTGGCCACTCTGCTTAGCACACCACAGGATCACACACACACACCATGTGCATACACCCTGCACACCACACACACCACACCACGCACACACCATATACACACACCACACACGTACACCACACACACCAAATACACACACCACACACACACCATACCATACACACACACCACACACACGTACACCACACACACCATATACACACCACACACACACCATATACACACACCACACACACGCACACCACACACACCATATACACACCACACACACACCATATACACACACCACACACACGCATACCACACACACCATATACACACACCACACACACACCATACCATACACACACACCACACACACGTACACCACACACACCATAAACACACACCACACACACGCACACCACACACACCATATACACACACCACACACACGCACACCACACACACCATATACACACACCACACACACACCATACCATACACACACACCACACACACGTACACCACACACACCATATACACACACCACACACACGCACACCACACACACCATATACACACCACACACACACCATATACACACACCACACACACGTACACCACACACACCATATACACACACCACACACCACCATACCATGCACACACACACTGTATATACATAATATACCACACCCCACACATCATATACACACACCACACACACGTACACCACACACACCATATACACACCACACACACACCATATACACACACCACACACACACCATACCATACACACACACACAGAGTATATACATAATACACCACACCCCACACATCATATACACACACCCACACACGTATACCACACACAACATATACACACCACACACACACACCATATGATACACAACACACACACACCATATACACACACCACACACACACACCATACCATACACACACACACACCCCATATATACATAATACACCACACCCCACATACCATACACACACACCACAGACACATGTACACCACACACACCATATACACACACCACACACACACCATACCATGCACACACACACTGTATATACATAATATACCACACCCCACACATCATATACACACACCACACACACGTACACCACACACACCATATACACACCACACACACACCATATACACACACCACACACACACCATACCATACACACACACACAGAGTATATACATAATACACCACACCCCACACATCATATACACACACCCACACACGTATACCACACACAACATATACACACCACACACACACCATATGATACACAACACACACACACCATATACACACACCACACACACACACCATACCATACACACACACACACCCCATATATACATAATACACCACACCCCACATACCATACACACACACCACAGACACATGTACACCACACACACCATAGACACACCCCACACCCTATATACACACACCACACACACACACCATACTATACACACACACCGTATATACATAATACACCATACCCCACACATCATTATACACACACCACACACACATGTACACCACACACACCATATACACACCACACACACACCATATACACACACCACACACATACCATATACACACACCACACCATGCACACACCATATACACACCCCACACACGCGTACACCACACACACACATATACACATAATATGCCACACCAGGCACACACCATATACACACACCACACACACACCATACTATACACACACACACCATATATACAAAATACACCACACCCCACACACCATATACACACACCACACACACACACACCACACCACACACAGCACACCATATACACACCATATACACATAATGCACCACACCCCACACACCATATACACACACCACACACACACACACCACACCACACACACACACACCACACCACACAGCACACCACATACACACCATATACACACAATGCACCACACCCCACACATCATATACACACACCACACACAGCATACACATCATACCACACACACACCATACACCACACACACAACATATACACACACCACAAACATAACACACAACTCCACACATGTCACACTCCTCACACACATCATATACACACCACACACATACACCCCCATACACATCATATACATCACACCACACATACATAATACGCACGCCACACACATGCCACACTCCTCTCACACAACATATAAGCTACACCACACACACTACACACACCATACACACCACACTGTAAATACACATAATATGCACACCACACACTACATACCCCACACACAGTATGTATACCACACACCACGCACACACCATATGCACACACCGCAGATACACACAATGCACACACCATACACACCACACTGTAAATACACATAATATACACACCACACACACTACATACCCCACACACAGCATGTATACCACACCACACACACACCATACGCACACACCACAGATACACACAACGCACACACCATACACACTGTACGCCCCATGTTGTCTCACATACACACGCGTCGTTGCAGGGCATGGCCGCTGTGGGGGACCAGCGAGTGGTCCCCGATCTCACAGCCTCCTGAGTGGGTTCTGGTTCTCCCAGCAGGGGAAGCTGTCCTGTCTCTGGAGGCCCCGTCTGAGCGAAGGAGGTGCCTCCTGCCTCCCTGGCTCTTCTGAGGAGTGGGTACCCCACAACTCCCATCAACTGCAGTTGCAAAGCCCCCCACAGGCCAGCCCTGCCTGACAAGCTACGGGTGGGAATCCTGCCGAACAACACAAAACGCAAGCCGGCATCACAGGTCTGGTCAAACCGAGGTTCCTGCCATTAGCCCTACACGAAAAAGCAAACCTCGCTATCCAGAGCTCAGGCTCCCACACACCCCGTCCACGTGCCCAGGGGACTGCGCTCACGATGGGATACAGAACCCAGACCAACGCGGCTGCTCCCTCCTGCCAGGCACCTGGGGCTTGCCCTTGATTCCAGGGTGAGGGGATTTAGAGTCGCCTGTCTCCATCGAGCGGGGCTTTCCTAAGTAGAAAGCTGACATTTTCTCTGTACTTTGTAAAGGGAGGAGGCCCTGCACACCCTCTGGGAGGGTGCAAGACGCTTTGTCCATGTCTGCCCTCACCTTCCCAGTCCTTCCACTGAGAGGGCCTGTGCTCTGGTTGGGCTGACCAAGCAGCCAGACAAAGCAGGTGAGACTCAGGTGTTGGAGGACCAGGTATGCACACAGGGCCACGCACACACGCTGGAATCTTCGTTCCCTCTGAAATCCCAGGGTGGCCACACGCTTCCTGACCAGGTATGCACACAGGACCACGCACACATGCTGGAATCTTCGTTCCCTCTGAAATCCCTGGGTGGCCACACGCTTCCTGACCAGGTATGCACACAGGACCACGCACACATGCTGGAATCTTCGTTCCCTCTGAAATCCCTGGGTGGCCACACACTTCCTGACCAGGTATGCACACAGGGCCACGCACACACGCTGGAATCTTCGTTCCCTCTGAAATCCCAGGGCGGCCACACGCTTCCTGACCAGGTATGCACACAGGGCCACGCACACACACTGGAATCCTCATTCCCGCTGAAATCTGCCTGGGCAGCCACACGCTTCCTGTGCAGGCGGAGGGAGCTAGGCTGTGGGAACCCCGGAGGACGGTGTCTTGCCGAGGGATTCACCCTCCCTTCAGGCACCTCACCCTGGGACGCCAGAAGTGAGAGACAATCTGAGCACATCCATATAATGTGGAAATGCTGTCCTATTACCCATCTAAACAAAGCTCGGAACTGTCTGCCCCCTGGGACGGGGTCCCAGCTGGCCCAGGAGGAATTTCATTCCCAGGCCCAGCAGAGGCCAACGCCAGCGCTCAGAATCCCGCAGTGTCTAGACACTCACAGCAGCAACACGGAAGCGGCACAGAAACAGCCCCAGCGGCCGTGACCCAGTTCCACAGGGCTGTGGCAAATGCAGGCAGGCCTGGGCTGGCTCGGGTGGGCTGAAGGCGAAGGCAGTAAATGGACGTGGCTCTGCCCCTTTTACTGACATGCCATTGATGTCTGTTCATATCGATACCTCTCAGTGGAGCCACCGCTCTAGCAGACAGAGTAGGTCTCTTACTTTATTGTTTGCTGAATGGAATAAAATGTTGGATTTCACACACATGAGGCCTGCATGTGCATTTTTACTGCACATTCCAACCCCAGCCTGTGCACTTCCCTCCCCAAGCACTCTTAAACGTTTAAATGCCTCGCCCCTAAAACAAAACACACGACTGCGGGAAAAGCCCTAGAGGAAATCCCTGAGAGTCGCTCTGAGGGCTCCTGGCTCTGCCTGTGGGCACCCACCACTCCTGCTGGAGGCGATCCCTGATTGACAGGAAGTGCCAGGAAGGTGTGTGATGCGGTTTGACTGGGAGTAGCCCTACAAAGGCACTATTCTACAAGCTGAAAACGAGTCTCTGCTTTCTTTTAGAGGCTGGAAAACCTTTGACTGAAAGTCCAGCCAATTGTCTCCTGCAACTCTTTGCCATTCTAGAGAACTTTTCATAGTCGTCTCAGTTTAAAAGCCGCAGAAACCAGCTTATTCTTGTCCGTGCCGCCCTGTTGAAGCCGATAAGAGATAAACGCCAGCAGGTGCATCTCGCTGCCTTTCATGGGGCAACTTAACTGCTTGGCTGCTGGAGCAAAGACGCAAAATTAGTTTGGAAATGGACAAAGCACAGTAAATCCTGTTTTCTTTAGTACCAAAATCTCACATATATAGCAAATGTGTTTTTAAAAAGAAAAGTGATGTAGGAAACCCTCCTTACACAAAAAGCCTACAGAAATTCGTCTAACAGCACGGCATGGGAGATTTAAGTGGCATATTACACGTCAAAATAGAATATGGTGCGAGAAGGTTCCTGTTCCATTTCCAGGAGAGCTGTGACCCTCTACTAAGCATCCAGGAAGTCCTCACGCTTGGCTTGTCTGTCAAATTAGCAAGTCTGTGCAGTGGCTTAAGAGGAGGAAGATAGTTCCACTAAATCTCTTATTTATATAACAACAGTTTTGACATTCCTGCAATGACATCATTTCTTCTTCAAGGACTTTCCTGTAAGTGAGGAACTGTGGTGTGATTTGCAAGGCGTTTGCTCCAGTTCTCTTCTTCCACCAAAATGCCTGAGCCAATGCCCCCCGCCCTTTGTGTGAACGAGTCCTACACTGGGATGGGTTCTTTAAAGATTTCTGCAGCCCACAGAAGGGGGGGCCTTGACTTCTGTGTGAGGCATCACCCCCACAGCTGCCTTTGGGCCGATGCCTGAGGAACTAGGCCTGGGCATTGGGGACCCCCCGGCTTCTGGGAGAAGGAAAGTCTCCACCGAGCGCTCTCCTGCAGCTCACAGTCAAATTCATGTGTCATGGAGACGGTGGCGGTTGCTGCATGTTTCATGTTCATGTTTCACGCTTCCCGTCCACGTTTCATGGGGATGGTGGCAACTGCTTTTGCTTCTCCCATCCAAAAGCAGGAACAAGAGTTTTCTTTTATGCGGCATCAGAATGAGAGGTAACTGGGCCAGCATGCAGGGTCCTCACCCGTGTCGCTGTCCACACTGGCTGTGTCCCCGGGCCAGGGCCCTGGGTGGGGGTGTGGGGTGGGACACGGGACTCAGCAGAAGTTGCCACCCTGAGAAGAGCAGGCGGCCACCAGACTGCCTGGGGAGACACACCCTGGCATTGTGTTTCAACGTCAACTGTCCTAGTGCCCCCGAGAGCCTAAGGAAAGGAGAAACCGGGCTTGCTAAGGGAGCCTCTCCATTCTCTCCGCACCGCTGGCGGTCTTGGCTCCACCCTAGCCCAGCACCATGGGAAGTACCACAGTTACAGCCGCTGGGTACAGGGGGTGGGCCGGGTTCCCTTCACAGCACACAGCGCCCCGGTCCCCACCCGAGCTGCCACCAGTCTCCTGAAACCCCGGCGCAGATCCCCCACGGGGGTATTCTTACCCAAGCCCAGAGACTCGCCTCGCACCATTTACGATGCCCAGGGGTGGATCAAAGAGCCCCCCATCCTGGCACAACAACAGGGCCCATCCCTGCCCTGCCCCCAACTCTGCTGCTGCCTTTCCCCAGGACACAAGGACAGGAAGACAGGGAAATGAGGTGGCCGTCCTCAGAGAGCACCTGGTTGCTCTCCCCAAGTCAGTGCAAGGAACGCCCCATCCCTGTCCCATTGTCCCAGTCTGGATGGACAGGATGGCCACCAGGTCTCTGTCTTCTGCGATAAATGTGTCCACAGCTCCCACAGGACGTGGTACAGCGGGGGCGGGTCCTGACGGGGGAAGAATGTCTCATTGTGGATTGCTTTTCCTCTGGTCTGGTTTAATGTTTAACACACAGGACTGGCTAAATGCAATCCTGTTTAATTGACTGTGTAACTTGAGAAATCTCAGTCTCAGCAAGGGTCTGAATCAGACAGGTCTGCAAACAGGGGCAGAAAGTTAGGTTCTGGTACCTGAAGCTGAAGCTGCCCTTTGCACCTGCCCCTCCCAGGGACACAGGCCCCTTCCCTCCCTCCAATGGCCTCTGCACGGCCTCTCCAGCCTGAGGCCTGCAGGAGCACAGCAGCATTTGCACCACAGAGACAATGGGAAAGCATGAATCAGCTTCCCACATCTCTTGCACCCCAGGCAACCGGGGAGCAGGAGGGAGCGGTGCAGCTGGAACAGGAAAGGCAAGGCCGAGGCCGCAGGTGGTTTGCAGAGAGGCAGGCACTGCAAATTGCCACTGCAGGATGACAATTGCTGATTTCATTAACAAACTTTTTTTTCTTTCGAATCCTCCCTCCCTCCTGCCCTTCCTTCTTCCCTGTCTTTCTTTCTTCTTTCTCTTTCTTGTGCATAGTTGTGTTGCTTCAGTTGTATTTTCTCGTTAAGAACATGCCCCAGGCCTGAGCTGCACAGCTTAGGGACCTCCCCACAGCGGGGAGGATTGCATGGATCCACTTGTCCAGATCCCCCATTTTGTGCGCAGAGAAACTAAGGCAAAGGGAGCTTGCATCAGAATTAACAGCTGGGCTTCCCAGTCCTATAACTGCTTTCTGAGTGCATCCTTCGTGCCAGGGGCTCTGCAGCCACCGACGCTGGCCTTCCCTCCCTCCTCTCGAAAGGTCTGTTTTCGAGACATACTGAACATCCTGTTTCAGAGAAGGAACTGGGGGCGGACAGGCTCACATCCTTTGCCCAAGACAAGCAAGTGGAAGTATGGATTTAAACCCAGGGCTTCAGACTCCAGAGGTGCTGCCTGCAGGGCCGCCTGGGCCAGCGTCCTCCCATCTCAGCCTGGCCCTCAGTGAGCCAAGGCAGCCTCAGTTGGACTTACAGGGGGACACCTGTGTTTCCAGGGATGGGTAACTTTCTCCAGGTGGTGTTGGGAAGTACAGGCAGCGTTTCAGCTTGGGGTGGAGGAGTGTCTGTTCTCTGTGTAACTGCAGTTCCTGTTAGAGTTAAGAGCTTCTCTCTGATGTTCAGAGCGTCTTTCCTTCAGAGCATTCCCTGAACACTGTCCTTCCTCTCGTCTCTGCACTCCTGCCTGATTCCTTCTTCTGGAGATGCCACGACGGTACTAACCAGACTCCCTCTGAGAGCCAGGGGAGCTTGTCTGTGTGCTGGGACCTGGCCCTGCCACGCTCCGAAGCCTGGAAGGAGCAACTCTGTGACAGCACGAGTCCCAGGGAGAAGGGGCCCCTCCTGGCTGCTCCAGTCTCCAACGTCCCTGCAGTCTGGGGGCCCCCTGTAGTCTGCAGGGCCCCCTACATACAGTCCCTGGGGTTCCCTAAAGTCTGGGGGTCCCCTATAGTCACTGGGTCCCCTACAGCCCACAGGGTCCCCTAAAGTTTCTGGTGTGCATGACAGTCCCCAGGATCCCCTACAGGTCCCAGATTCCTCCATCGTGCACGGGACTCCGTCTTGTTCTCTGCAAGGCCTGAGAGTCACACCAGAGGAAAAATAATGGGACTCCGTCTCATTCTCTGCGAGGTCTGAGAGTCACACCACAGGAAAACAGTGAGGGACATTTTCCTTTAGCTCAGAGAGGCCCAGGGCTGAGGGGACAGGAGGAGGGAGACGTGACTGGGCGGGATGTGAGCTGGAGGAGGGGACCAAGCTGAGGGCTGGCTCTCCCGTGTCCAGTGCCAGGATGCTCCGAGCGATTCCAAAGCCTTCTTTTATCACAATAGACTGAATCCTAATTCGGAAAGATTATGTAATCAGGATTAATTCTCACTGAAAGGATGAAAAATAATTCCCGTGGAGAACTGAATTCCTGCTGTATTTGAATTATTCGCTCCAATTTTTCTCTGCTTTTGAACAAAAGAACTGCCAACGCTTCGACTCCCGTATATCCCACCAAAGTCTTTAAGATGATTATTAAATTTGCTTTTAAAACCACGAGGAGGACTCAAGGTTGACATGTGCTGGGGACACAGGAAGCGGCAGTTCATGCTCCGTGATGCGTGACTGTTACTTGGCTGTGACCGCCCACGTCTGCCCTGGGTCCTTCGCCCCCTCCGTGGATCGGTTTGCAAGATCCCAGCGGAGTGCAGGGGGCTCCAGGGCCCGCGAGGCCGAGCCTGTTAGCATGTGCCTGACACAGGACCAGCCGCAGAACGTTTTATTGTCTTCCATTATAGGAATTCAGACTTCTAATATCTTGTAATTTTGGCTACAATGTGTGCTGGTTGCCATTTGGAGACATTCGGTTCTAAGTCTCCACCCATCCAAGAGGAGCAAGCTTCGCACTCGTCCCGGCCGTGCAGCTGCCGAGAAAGCCGCACAGCTCCGCGGGCGTCTGCCCCTTCCCAGGACCATCCAGGCACCGCTCTCCTCTGCCCTCAGACACACACCTTTCCCCTCCTCACTTTTAGCTGATGCGCTAACCCCGCACGCACGTCTCAACCAGCAGGGCCGCCGGAGGGGAGCTCCCCGTCTCTTCCTCGCTGGATGAGGGCGAGGACCCGTCAAGGTAGCTCTGCGGCTGCTGTCCGGCGTCCTCAAAGCAGACCCTGCTCCGCGGACCTGGCCTGTCTTCTCCTCAGTGTTCCCGGTAGGGCTGGATGATGACACCCACCAGCACGTGTTGGCCCCAGGAGCCGCACCTGCAAGAACAGGACGTAGCTGGACTCCAAACCGCACGCCACACAGTGTTCCCTTCTCCCCAGCCCTGAGCAGCAGCAGCTCCTGGGACAGCTGGCAGGAGTGACGGTCCCACTTCCTCCCCGACCCAGTCTAGCAGGCATCCTTCCTCAGGAGTCCGTGGGTCGCCTTAGTTGGGCTGCCTTCCAGCAGCATTTCACCAGCGGCCGCTCCCTTCCTGAAAGCAGCATCTTTCTCCTGTCTGGGACAGCAGTGTCCAGGGTTCCCACCCCTTTACTCTCGGCTCCTCACGCTCCTTAGCGGCATTTCCTCCTCTGTTAAACCCACAGAGAGTGCAGTGACTCAGGGCTCAGTCCTGCGTCCCCGTTTCCCCTCTTTATGCCATCTCCCCGGGTGACCTTGACCAGTTCTACCCAAGTGCCAGTGACTCCCCAAACTTTCTCTCTAGTGCTTCCTACTCCAAGGAGCTTCCAATTAAGAATTCCAACTGCCTACTCAGCATTTCCAATGGATAGACTTACAGGCAATGTAAACTTAATGCGATTCCAAAAAATACTTGTCATTCTATATCACATGGGCCATGCTTTTCTACACGTGAGCCACGTTATTCTACACCACGTGAGCCACGCTATTCTGCACCACGTGAGCCATGCCACTCTGCACTGTATGAGCCGCATTATTCTATACAACATGAGCCATGCCACTCTACACCACGTGAGCCAAGCCATTCTGTGCCACGTGAGCCACGCTATTCTACACCACATGAACCACGCTATTCTATACCACGTGATCCACACTATTCTACACCACGTGAGCCATGCCACTCTACACCATGTCAGCCAAGCCACTCTATGCCACATGAGTCACGCTATTCTACACCATGTGAGCCACGCTATTCTATACCACGTGAGCCACGCTATTCTACACCACATGAGCCACCCTATTCTACAACATCACATTGGCCACTTTCACCCCATGTCACATGCACCATGCTCTTCTCTGTCAACACCCATGGGCCTGCTCATTCTACTTTATCATCACATGTTCTGTTATTCTGCATTGTATGCACCACCTTTTTCTATGGCATCACGTGCACCATGCCCATCCAGCTCTCTTGTCCCTGCTCCTTCCTCTCTGGCCCACGTCTCCATCACCTGTCACCTGGACCATGGCCATAGCCTTGGCTGCATCTTGGTTTCCCTGATTCTACTCTTCTCAATGATAATCTGTCCTCTATACAGAAAATAGGAGCATCTGAAAAGCAAAATTAAATTAGATGGTGCCTCTCTCTGCTCAAAATCTGTCCATTGATTGATCGACACACTTAGAATAAAACCAAACCCCTACCACCATCTTACAAAACCGCATGATATAGGGCTGTGCAGGACTGAGGCTGTGCAGGTGATAGACGGCAGCTCCGGGGGTGCTGCTCCCACAGCTGCATTGTGAACCAGGCAGGAGTGGGGGACCCCACACTCCTCTCCAGCAGGAGGGGCCAGGTGTCTGGTCACTTGCTGTCATCCCACCTCATTTTAAATCTCAGTAACACTTATTGTGACCAAGTGTCCTTGTCTGTTTTATTTGTTTGTTGTTCATTAGCCCAGAAGTGGAGGCAGAGCAACCATGGTTTATCTAGGACAGGGTGAGCCCCTGAGCGGCCCTGCTCCGCTCCTGCAGGGGGTCTGTCCAGTCACCACCATGGTTTATCTAAAACAGAGTGAGCCACTGAGCGGCCCTGTTCCTCTCCTGCAGGGGTCTCTCCAGTCTCCACAAACATTGATGTGATTTCATGTCTCTTGGGGCCCTTGCTCCTGTCCCGGCAAGGAGCATCTAATTAGCAAGCTGAGGTCACCTGTGAGTTCCTGCTCTCCGCAAGTGGCACACGGGCACCGCCCGTCCAGACCACACCCTCCTGTGTACTCCCCAGAGAGAATGGGAAGGAGGAGAAGGGCGCGTGTCTGCTTCTGAGCTCACTGCAGGGAGTAAGAGCTTGTGAGGGCCGGAAACGGAATGAGAGGGAGGTTCCCAACATCTCAGAGGCCTCCTCGTGTGAGTGGATAGGTTTTTGCTCGCCCACCACAGAGCATAGTTAGAAACGTCCAAGTTTCGAGTCTCCGTTAGTGGGACCCAGAAATGCCAACAGTGGAATCCCTTTCCTGGGCTTTCCCAGGGACCAGAAGACATTTGCAGAAGGCCGGGAGCATCACTTGTCAGGAAAGTCACGTTTGTGTGGTGGCAAATCTCCTCTGCCACCTCGAAAGCAGGTGCCACCCATGGAGATGGAATGGGCAGTGTCAGGAACAGCTCAGCAGCCCCCGTGGTGTTGCCACAGCCGCTGAGGAGACAAAGGATGGTGCCGTGAGCCCCCCGGGTGTCCACCTGTGAGGACAGGACCCTCCGCACGGGGCAGCCTCTCACCCCACGAGCTCACCATCTGCTGGGGTTGTGCAAACTCACCTGCCGGCCTCCTGCCTCCTAGGCTGAGCAGGGTCTACAGTCCTTGACTCATCGTGCTGAATGAGCCTGGGAATCTGGGCTGCACTGTCTGTTGTACACACAGCGGAGGTTTGCACTGGGTGGCGTCTCCATGCCCCACAGGTCCCAGGTGGCGCTCCCCTGGCCTCAATCCCATCCGTCACACTTGGCCCCTTATTCTACTGCCACAGAGAAGGAAGCTTGAGAACTGGGCCTCTTGTCAGGGCAATAGCGAAAAGCGGCACCAGGGGCTCAGGTAGAGTCAGAGGGTCCCTGGACTCTCTCCTTCTCTCCTCCCAGGCTGGGTGCTTTGGGTGGGGGATGTCTCAGAGAGTGAGGCCCAGCTGTAGGGCAGCCCCAGGATGTAGAGATTCTGCCAGCATCCAGTGTCACTCCCACCCTCCCCTCAGAGTCCTCGACCCCCGGCCTAGCCCTGTCCTGTCCACATCCCTCCCACAGAGGTCAGGAGATGGGAAGGGCATCCTCAAAGCCGCTGTGTGCTCCTGTGGGGGCTGGAGCTGGGACTGAATGTCAGTCATCCTTCACTCAGCGCCTCATGATGATGGAAATGTGAATTAATTCATTTGGAATTAATGAAGAAGCGGGAGCCGTGATGTACACCGATTTCTAGGCACTGTATCTATACAGATCTTTCTTCCAGCCAGCTCCAAAAATAACCACCCTGAATACAACTGGGCCTTTCAGAGAAGCCCTTGGAGACATCTTCTGCAGCTTCAAAGATTCTCAGCACTAATTGTGAAAGTGGAACAGACGCCTCGCGGCTGCCGACTAATACCTTTGACGTTGGCACACAAGCAACACCAAGCTCAGCACAAGACACACAGGGGAAATTGGCACTGAAAACATGAGCACCACCTTGTCGTTTGATGTCGACGGTCAATGTGGAGTTTCTGGAAACCTCATCAACATCGTTGACTCAGCGTTGGGAAAATCCTTCTTCTGAAGGGTAAACCAGTTGCAAGCATTTCATCATTTGGTGTACACATGAGAAACAGGCGAAGCAAGTCTATATTCAGAGCTGGAAACTCGAGGGGTTGCACACGGAGACCAAGCCTCCCGATAGCAGCGCCTCATTTTCAGAGCAGCAGGCACAACGCCGGATCCCCGAGTTTCCTCTTCAAGTCACATGAACACGACTGTTGCCCTCATTTACAAACCAGGAACACAGGTGTCAGGGAGGGCTGATGCCGGGTCAGTTGGCTGCACGCGGTCCTGTCCAGCCCAGCAGGTTGAGCCCGGTGGCCACACCTTTCCACCCGCTCCGTGGGTGCCCACTTCCATGCCTCTCTGTCATCTACAGGTGCGGACAGAAGGCGGTCTCATGGGAAATGATGCTCTCCCACTACAAAGCCTGGTCAACCCTCACTCAGTCATTCCAAAGCTTTCTCTTAGCAGCAAGAGCTCCCTAACTATCCCCTGCCAAGCCAGAGCTGTGTCCTGGGGCCTGAGTCCTGGCTTCCATTCCTCTGGGCCTTCTGGGGTTTAGAAGTCACTTTTCTTCCTTAGTGAAGCCTGACTTGCAATATCATTGTTTCTCTGTAAGTTTTACAATCCTATTTTGGACATTTCAGGGAATGTCTCAGGCTAGGCTGCAGCTGGTCCTCAGGGAAGTTTGAAAAGGAAAAGCACATTCATCTCTCTGAGAAACACCTCCCTGTGCTGGGAAATGTGAAAGCAGGTGGGACACCAATCATCTTCCCACATCACGTCGTCACCGCCGCCAACGTTTTTCTGAATACATCACACACCTGGCTCAGTAAAATCTGTTTTCTAATCTACTTTTTAACTTAGTATGTTGGCCTCCACTTTGCACTTTATTTTTCTTCTGCTAACATAATTCATGACTGTGTGGTGTTCTCTTCTCTGGAGGTAGCTTCAGTGAGGCTCAGTTGAAGGGTTCTGTGGGTCAGCGTGTGCTGTGGTCAGGATGTGGACGTCAGTGTGCCCAGGCATGAGTCACCCACACGGGGCGCAGGGCACATTCATGGAAACCAGTCCATCGCATCTAGCAGGGTTCTTTGTGTGGCTGTGCATTTAAGATCAATACTTTCTTAGCGTTGGTTTTCTCTTCTCTACATGAAAACACTATGAGGCGCTCATTTGACTGCAAATCCTAAGTGCTCAGAAAGTTCCAGAACGTGTCTTCACTGGCATTCCCCTGGAAACAAGGCCCAGTACTTCAATGCCCTACATAGAACTCCCTCTGATTGGTACACTCTCAAATGACAGGTGCTTGCGGCCCGCAGGGAGGTTTATCCATGGACGGTGTGACATCGGGAATGAGAAGGGCAGAGGTGGCAAGGACTGCAGGTCTGTCCAACCCAGGGGGTCAGAAAACCTTGCCTGTTGCCATGGAATGAATTGTTCCTCATACCATCCATATGCTGAATTCCTAGCCCCTGAGACCTGTTAATGTGTTCTTATTTGTAAATATGGTCATTGCAATTACAATTAAGATGCAAATTAAGTCCAGCGCGGTGGCTCACGCCTGTAATCCCAGCACTTTGGGAGGCCGAGACGGGCGGATCACGAGGTCAGGAGATTGAGACCATCCTGCCTAACATGGTGAAACCCTATCTCTACTAAAAAATACAAAAAACTAGCCGGGCAAGGTGGCGGGCGCCTGTAGTCCCAGCTACTCGGGAGGCTGAGGCAGGAGAATGGCGTGAACCCGGGAGGCAGAGCTTGCAGTGAGCTGAGATCTGGCCACTGTACTCTAGCCTGGGCAACAGAGCAAGACTCCGTCTCAAAAAAAAAAAAAAAAAAATCCAAAAATTAGCCAGGCATGGTGGTGGTCAACTGTGGTCCCAGCTACTCAGGAGGCTGAGGCAGGAGAACTGATCGCTTGAACCCGGGAGGTGGAGGTTGCAGTGAGCCGAAATTGTGCCACTGAACTTCAGCCTGGGTGACAGAGCAAGACTGTCTCAAAAAAAAAAAAAAAAAAAAAAAAGAACGATGTAAGATGAGGTCACAGTGAGGTAGGTGGCTCTTAGTGCAATATGAGAGTGTCCTTATAATAAGAGGACAGACCCGGGTGGGGAGCACTGTGGGACACACAGAGGGAGGACAGCCAAGTCCTGATGGGGGCAGAGACTGCAGGGCCTGTCTCCATAGAAGCCAGAAATGCCACGAAGAGCCAGAGACCACCACGTCTCTGTCTGCTCAGGCGGCTCTGAGAACAGACTCCGTGGCCGATCAGCAGCAGACATTTATCCCCCATGGTTCTGGAGGCTGGCAGCCCAAGGTCAGGACAGGTGTGCGGCGAGGGCTGCTTCCTGGTGTCATCTTCCCGCAGTGCCCTAACGTGGTAGAAGGGGTGAGGAGCCCTCTGGCCTCCTGCAGGACATTACATAAGGGCACTCACCCTGCCCAAGAGGCTCCACCGTCAAGAAACCAGCCCCTCCCGAAGGCCCCTCCTAATGCCGTCACCTTGTCAGGGGGGAGGGCTTCAACACAGTAATTTGGAGGGACACAAACTCTCAGTGTATTGTACCCCAGAAGATGAGGGAGAGAGAGAAAGCTCTGCCACCACCTGGGTTCTGAGCTTCTAGCTCCAGCGCTGCGGGCAGTGAGTCTCCTGCTTGAAGCCCCAGGTTGTGTCCTCTGCAGCAGCCCAGGACACACAGCTGGGAACACACACGTTCTGAAAGAGACAGGCCCACACAGCCCCGGGAGTGGGGGCTCCTGCAAGGCTGCGGTGAGGGGCCCTCCAGGGCTCTGCAGGTGCTGGTGGAGGTGCACCTAGCATGCATGGAGAGAGGAATCCACAAATGCTTGCTAGACCCTTGGCTACTCATGTCGATTGGCTATGGCCTGATGCTTGGTTTGGGGTTTGGAAATGCGTCACTGAAGATACACCTGCAAGCCTACATGGAGGAGACAGCAGTGCCAGATGAACCAGTCACCAGGGAGACCCACCAGCTCACCCAGCCGCTCGGCACTCCCAGATCCCGATGGAGCCAGCGGTGTGCATGTACACACCTGAGCAGCAAGCCTGAGCATGGATGGTAGGAGCGTGTGCTGGGTGCAGGGTGCTCCATGTTCACCCGAGGGGCATGGCTGGGGAGAGCCGGGGTGAGGTCTAGAGTCATGCAGATGCAGCCAGCCCTTCTTCCTCGCAGAGCCACAGCCTCCCAGGCAGGTGCCTCCAGCACCTTCCATTCCAGCTCACGCTCCTCCTTCTCCCTCTGGTCCTGCCCAACTCATTCTCTGTATGTCTCTGCCTTTGACTCACATTCCTTGAGGCACAATTCCGAGGCTTCCTGGATGACAGCCATCATGAACTCCATCTCCCTTGCCAGCTGTTTCCTCCCCTGTGCTCCCACTCCGGCCACCAACTTGCCCATCCCACTGCCTGTGAATATGCCTTTGTAGGGAAGAGGAGGGACTGACTTGCATGGAAGGGCGTCTCCCGTCCCCGTGTGTCCTGGAACCCTCACGTGCATGTCTGGCCCCTCAAAACAAGCCTGAAAATGGACGCCTGAAAATGGACGCCTCCTAAACATTCCCATTCCCCTTCCCCATTTCAGGAGGCAGCAACTCCATCCTTCCAAATATGCAGGACAAAGTCTTGGAGTCCTCTTTGAGTTGCTGCTTCACACCCCATCACGAGTCTCATGGGCTCTGCCTGCCTGCAAAATATACCCTAACTTAGGCCACTTGCTGTACCTCCGCCTCTAACGCCCTCATCGACACTGTCATCACTTTGTGCTTGGCCTGGTGCAGTAGCCTCCCAACCAGTACCCATTTTCCATTCTTGCCTGCTGCCTTCCTCATCCCAAATGTATATTATAATGGGGAACTGGTTGTACCTTTTCCTAATTTGCAAGCATCTTCAAAGTCTTTGACCTGTTATGGGTTGAACTATGTCTGCCCCCAAAAAGGATATGTTGGTGTCCTAACCCCCAGTATCTTGGAATGTGACTCTATTTGAAAATCGGGTTGCTACAGTGGTGACTGTGTTAGAGATTGATCATTAGGGTGGCCCTAAACCAATATGACTGGTGTTCTCATAAGAAGGAGCAATCTGGACGTAGAGACAGACAGGCACAGAGGGGAAGACGAAGATGGCCGTCTGCAGGCTACGGAGAGAGGCCTGGAGCACACCCTTTCCCGGCTTCTTCAGAGAACTCACAGCCCTGCAGCACCTTGATCTCGGACGTCGGACATCCAGGCCATGGAGACGACAAAATCCTGCTGTTTAGGTCACCCAGGCTGTGGTTCTTACTGGCAGCCCTCGAAAACTTATACGAAGACAATATATTTTAACTTAACAAAAAAATGATGCACCTCAGATAAGGAGTACACCCATGTAACTAATGCTGCCAGCAACCCCAGCCCCTGATTGTGTTCATGACCATAGTGACCGTTTATAGAGCATGCCCTCTGCCTCCACTCGTGCAGACACCTCAGCATTATCACATCCCTCCGCGGGCCAGGAAAGGACACCCCCAATCCACAGTGAGCAGGCCAGACTGCCAGGAGCCAGGAGGTCATCTGGATTCATGCAGAACGTCAGCCTAAAATCGGGATCCAGCCAAGCCACCCCACTCAGGATTAACCACGCAAGTCGCCACTGCCTGGGACTGGCTTGGGGACTGTTTCCTTCCATTACTGGAAAACGCTGTTTGGTTATAAAAGTGGTATGAAGACTTGATAGGAAAATTGGACAAAAAACACTTCCCCTCAGTGATTAAAAGAATAAAGTTATGACGACTTATCACGTGCTCGCATTTTTATATGTCTGGCGCCTCCTATAACGGCTATTCCCCGTTCTTCTCTAATCTCAATCTCCTATTCGCTATTCAGCCTTTTTACTCTGCTATTTAACACATTTTATAGTATTTGCCATCTTATAAAATCCCTTTCTTGTTGAGAGATCCAAACGATTATCCTGATGTCCGCACTATATTCTAAGCTGCAACAACTCAGAATTTGGTGAGTCTTCACCTACAGATCCACAAGCTGGGCCCATTTTCCGGAATCCCACACAAACGCTGCTGTCGGCATCTATGCTTCTGTGGGAACTGAAGTCAAGAGCTCACACTGATGAGGCTGTGGACAGAAGGGCCCGGGACTCTAGGGACCTTCAGCATAGACTGAGCTCGGAACGGTCGGCCCCTCCCATGAACTGACTCAATGCCTAGTGTCTGGGTCTGTCCTTGCTGTGTGCTTCAACCCGGGGCACAAGAATGAGAGAGTGACCCCAGCCCTGAGCATGAGCACGCTATGCGTCCAGCACCTAAGTCCACAAGGTGCTCAGCCTCTGTCTTCTCACCTCCCTTTTCTTTCTTTCTTTTTTTTTTATTTATTAAATCAACTAAAATTTATTTAATTAAGTATAAAGTTACTTACACATTTGTCTACAGTCACAGTAAATACAGTTCTTGGCAAAAGACAAGGCCTTTAGAATGTAAAGCCTCCTGACCTGCAAGATTACATATGTAAAACTCCCACTATTTTTATATAATAGTAGATTAGTCAAATTAAAATAATTATACTATTTAGAATAAAATAAAATGAAAACAATTTATTCATAAGATTCATATGTAAATCATCCTTATTTACAAAATACTATCCTGAGAATTATAATTCCATTAAGTTTCAATTTGAGCAAAAGTGTAATCACTTAAGTAACAGCCGTTACTTAAAATTGAAAATGAGATCAGTCAAAATGACTTTTGAAGAGAGCAAAAATATTGTCAGGTTTCTTGCTGTGGTTCTGGATGTTCAGTAGCAGGCTCATTTGAAGGCAGACTCAGCCCTGAAGGGAACTCACTTCAACCTTCAGAATGTGGGGGTGGGGGGAGAAATCCAGGTCTTGGGGGAAGGTAAGGAGGAAAACCCCTCGGTGGATAGACGTTTCTCACTGCAAATGGAGCATGTCGTGGACCTGGGAAATACCTTGGTGGAAAATAATCTCGAGGAGCTCCAAACCTGGTTCCTGGAGGAGGTGGAGGGAAAGGAGGTCCTCTTCTCATGAACGGGCCTCTTGTATCCACTGGAAACAATGGACCTCTGATTGGAGCAAGAGGTGGACGAATAAAGCCAGGGCCAGTTGCTTCTTTTTCAGTGGGCAGAGATGAATCAGGCACATTTAAATTCCCAGGATCATCTTTGATATCATTTCTACTGGATTCCATTTCTGAAGGCATTGACCCATCCATTTTATCCAAAGAAGGCATATTCATACTTCTGAGTTCTGCTGGTCCAGAGCGTCTAGCAGAGTTAGAATAAAATCTGTCTTCCCTTTGGGGAGGAGGAGCTGAATCAGGATATGATTGTCCTGGTGGAGGAAACATCATCCTACGGTCCTGTTCCCACAGAGATGGCAGGGGCCCAGTGTCAGAAGGAGCCCTGTGAGGACGGGTTAACCTCTCACAGCTTGATTCTCCTCTTTCATTGGCAATCTGATGGTCCGGAGGATTCCCTGGGCCTCTTGAGCCTCTTCTTTCTTCCCTTGGAGGCAGAGGTGAGAGTCTGAGTGGACCCTCCAGCAGAGTTGGAGGATAGAGAAAAGCTCTCGTTTCAGGGGTAGGCTGACCCAGTGATGAGGGACCATATGGGGAACGCTCTCTGCCAAATGCCGTATTTGGTACATTAAGTGCATACGGATCCTTTTCTAGAAGCTTTATTTTATACTCTGTTTCAGCTAATTTTTGTCTGTTGTGGGCATTTTCTTTCCTTAAATTGTTGAGGTTTCTTTCAGCAGCCCGAGCTGCCAACCAATTATGACGTGCTTTTTCCTCGTGGGAAATAGCCTTCCTTTGATAAAAAGGAATAGTTTTCTCAAATTCTTTAAGATCTTTGTCTCGCTGTCTATAGGTCTCCAGCTCTTTAGTGGCATGGCTGATCATTTCGTCTACTTTAGAAAGTTTCTCTTCTTTCTCTAACCGCCTTTTTTCCTCTACTATTAATTTCCTGTTGAGGCTCATTTCGTTTTCTTGATATAATTCAGTCATTACTTTAAGATTCTGTTGAAGCTTCTGATTCTCACTTTCAAAATGTGTGTTTTCTGACTGCAAAGATGCTTGTTCAGTCTGAAGATGTTTAATATGCTCTGTAAGCTCTTCCTTTGTTTTATCAGCTTCAGATAACTGAATATAAATTTGGTTTCTTTCTTCTTCTAAGGTTTTTAAAGAAGCATTTAACTCAGTAGCATGGATCAGCTTCTTCAAAGCTCCTTTTGAAGGATCATCTAAGTGAGCACCATCTTCCGATTCACTGTTCACTTCTAAGTTATCATCATCGGTTATGTCTTCTCCAAGCCTCCCAGGCCAATCTTTCATCTTTAGCAAGCGTTCAGTCAGAGTCTTGATGTGATTTGCTTTGTCATTTAGAACTTGTTCTGCATGTACTTTGGAGTCTTCAAATGTTATTTTCTGTTTCTTAAGTTCACTCACTTGTTCTTTCCATACTTCAGCTTCTTTCAAAAGCTGCTTCTGGCTTCGTTGAAGTTGAGAATTTTCATTCAAAGCATCTTTTGTTGCTATCTTCAGTCGTTCTTCATTCATTTGACATGTTGTGAAGGTCACTTTGGCTTCAGCTACTTGTGATTTGAGGGATTTCGACTCATATTCCAGCGACTGTATGCTTTTGGAAATATCCGCCATCAATTCATTTTGTTCAGAATGTTTAGATTTCTCTTCTTTTAACTCTTTTTCTAGACAGAATATTTCATGCTCAAGCTCAGAATTTGCCCTGTTCAGCTTTTCACAGGTTGCCTCCAAACTTCGTGCTTCTGCTGCCGCCTTCTCAAAGCCGGCATCCTCTAAAGATGACTCAACTTCATAGTCTTCATACTCTTTTTCAACAAGGCTAAATTTTTCGAGTAGTTTACATTTTTCTTCAATTAGTCCAGAAAGCTCCACAGCAAGTTTTTTCTCTCTTCTCACATAAAGCCGACTCCTAACCGATCTAAAAGTTCGCCACAGAAAAAGGAGAACAGCAAAAAATCCAACAACAGCTGCTTGTATCACCAATTCCCATGGAAAACCATAAGGATGAGAATCTGTTCTCATACCTTCAGTCAGTGCTGCCACAACCCTGCGTGGCAGCTCCGGAATCAGTCCCAGGTACGGCTGAGGGGTAGCCCCTGGTTCCTCCGCACTCCAGGATTAGCCCCAAGTATGGCTGAGGGGTAGCCGCTGGTTCCTCCGCACTCCAGGATCAGTCCCAGGTACCTCTGAGGGGTAGCCCCTGGTTCCTCCCCACTCCAGGATTAGCCCCAAGTATGGCTGAGGGGTAGCCGCTGGTTCCTCCGCACTCCACGATCAGTCCCAGGTACCGCTGAGGAGTAGCCGCTGGTTCCTCCGCACTCCACGATCAGTCCCAGGTACCTCTGAGGGGTAGCCCCTGGTTCCTCCGCCTCGCCACTCCAGGATCAGTCCCAGGTACCGCTGAGGGGTAGCCCCTGGTTCCTCCCCACTCCAGGATTAGCCCCAAGTATGGCTGAGGGGTAGCCCCTGGTTCCTCCACACTCCACGATCAGTCCCAGGTACCGCTGAGGAGTAGCCGCTGGTTCCTCCACACTCCAGGATCAGTCCCAGGTACCGCTGAGGGGTAGCCCCTGGTTCCTCCACACTCCAGGATCAGCTTCAACTACGGCTGAGGGGTAACCCCTGGCTCCTCCGCACTCCGGGATCAGTCCCAGGTACGGCTGAGGAGTAGCCCCTGGCTCCTCCGTAGCGCCAAGGCTGCTCTGGCGGTTGCTGCAGTAACCGTAGCCACAACAAACGGTGGAGAACGCGCAGCATTCCATCTGGAACCCGGATCCCCACCTGGCAAGTGGAGCGGACCACTGCGGAGCCAGCTGCGGGGGGAGCTGGGGATGCAGGCACCCACAGGCCTCACAAGTCCATGCGGCCCACACCGGCCTCCTTGTTACACTTTACATCCTGAGGCAGCATTGAAATCTGTATTTTAAAACAATTCCACATCAGGAGAAAGACTCAGGTGACCCAGCATCCCAGCTATGCCCATCCACAAGCTGACATCCTAGCTAAATGTAGCCTTGTGCATGAGGCCAGCAGAAGAATCTCCCAGCTGACAGAATGATAAAGAATAACAAACCATGATTTTCAGTCACTAAGCTTTGGGGTCATTTGTTATGCAGCAGTAGCTAACTGAAATACCTGCCACCTTATCCTGTTGGTGTTTCAGTATCTGTGGTCTGAAATCATCAGTTTGGGTGCTTGACTAAGATTATGCCCCATGGTAAATTCTGGTAGGTAATTTTATAGCTAAAATACAAATTTTCCGATTGACCTTTACTTCATTGAAGAGCTATTTATTTAGCTCCTCCCAAATGAGACAGATTATGGTTTTTAGATTAACTCCTTCCACGAAAGGGCTCACCTCTGCCTATCTTGATCCTCAACCGTCCTATGTACAACTGAAAAACGCTAACCTCATTCCCAGAAGATCCAGGGCACTTAGAACAGCGCTGGCACGTAGACAGTGATCCTCTTACCTCTCCATCAAATGTACCTGCTCTGTGTCCATTTCTCAAACACTGGTACTCCTTCAACACGGATGATGCCTTGCCCTGCAGTGAGCGGTCATCTCCCGTGCACGCACGTATCTTCAACTCATCCGGAAAGCTCGCTCCTTCAGGAAGAAACCAACTACCTGCCATGATGGGTATCCCAGCCAGCTTGTAAATCAGCACCAGGACCAGGCTGATGCGTATCCTCCAGACAGTCCTCTTGGAAAGGTGAATGCCAGCCACCACGTCTAGCCAGCCATTTCTGATGAGGACGATGTCGGCTGCCTCGATGGCCACATCTGTGCTGGTGCCAATGGCAATGCCCATGTCTGCTTGGGCCAAAGCCGGGGAGTCACTGACCCCATCATCCCCCACCATGGTGACTTTCTTCCCTTTGTGCTGGAGCTCCTGGACCTTGGCCACCTTGTGTGAAGGCAGCACCTCTGCAAAGACTTTGTTGATGCCAACCTGGGTGGCAATGGCTCTGGCTGTCTTCCGGTTGTCCCCCGTGCTCAAAACCACATCCACACCCATGCTTTGAATCATGTGTGCAACCAGGGTGGTCTGCTTGACAGCGTCTGCGATAGCCGGCATCAGCAGCTACACAGGATGGGGCACCCCACACCAAGATACCACACTTGCAATGCTCTCATCTGTCAATAGCCACCAGGATGGCCATCTGTCCTTTCATCTCATGGTCTGTCATAGCGTCACTGACATTGCTAGAAATGGTTAAGCCGTTGTGCCTGAGCCATTTGCGGTTTCCAGTCAGCACAGAGAAGGTCTGGGAGGCTGCATCTCAACAACCTGCGCAAGCACCAGCTCCCTGCACCGGCCGCTGTCTTCCTCACCTCCCTTTTCTATTCTACTTGGAGGAAATCCTAAGGCCGTTGTGGGGTTGGACATGGCCCCTGGATCCTGCACAAAGCATCCACACCTGCCATGGGGATGCCCTGGGCACAGCAGCTGCAGGTCCCTGGCTTCATGCCTGGAAGAGGCTCTGGGGTAGATGTGTGATTTGGGGGCAGGAGTAAAAGACAGCCCTGGGTTGGAGAGTGTAGCATCGGGGCCCACGGAGGACGGGGGGATGTGAGCACGGCCTGCCTTAGGGATGCCTCTGTCCTTGCCACCCTGCCAGACAGTGCGGTGGAGACAGCAGTGTAAGGCGGTGGTCCTGGGGGTCTAGGGTCTCCACGTGACTCTGAGTCAGCAGCCAAGTCCTTAGTCTTGTGATCCTCATTCCCTATAGTGAAACCTCTCCAGGTGACATTTTCCTTCTTGCCGGAAATATCAGGATCTCTACACCATTTTTTCAGGAAGCCTGTTTTAAGGCAGCATGGTTTTCAGGCGGGAAAGCGCTGCCTGCCCGCAGAAGACGGAGCTCCCCTTTGCAGGAACACAGCACCGAGGGAGGCCTATGGGAGCCATTTCTTCCTGTTGTGGCAAAGCACAAGGGGAGGGAAAGAAAAGTGAAACATGCCCAAATGTAAGCAGTTTACAAGTCGTTAAATAGAAGGAAGGTGTCGAGAGGGATTAACACGTCCCCTGGGGTGCAGGCGGTGGGAGTGCGTGTGCGTGCGCCGTGCCAGCTCCCCATCCTGTCTTGCCCAGCGGCAGAGAGGCAGGGCCTGTGAGATGTGGGGGGGGCTGGCAGCGAGGGAGGCGGGGAGGAAGGTGAGCTGCATGATTCGGTGCTTCATCTGCACAGGTACCGGCAGGATGCAGAGGAGGAGAGAAAAAGACAGGAGTGCTCACAGCTTGCTGACTGTCACGTTGGCGACCTGTGACCCTGTTCTGGAATTGGCTGAATGAAGAGACAAGGTCTTTGAGAAAACAGCTGTCTGAGTGGGGAGAAGCAAATACAGGAACCCAGGGGAACCTAAGGAGATATTGCCTGACCCTGCAGGACTTCTCCAGGAATCGGGAAGCCCCGGGATTTCTGTCACCTCATGACCATCTTCAGCTGTGCCCCTGGCCTTTGGCCATGCAGGGCCTGCGTCTGAAGCGGCAGGTCAGTCCCATTCTTGGGCACAGCGGAATGGCACCTTCTAGGTTTGGGTCAAGCCCCAGATGAGACCCTGCATGTGTGGAGAAACCCGAGCTCACATGGGTCTGGTCCCCGCCCCCCTTACTCCTGGGTGGAGGCAGGAGGGGTGGGCCACAGGATCAGCCCCAGCCTAAGACCTCGGGCCACACCCCTCACAAACGCAGTCTGAGCACAGCTGCCCTGTCTCTCAGCGGCAGGTATTCTGAACCTGCCGTCAGGGAACTGGGATCCAAGTAGGAGGGAAGGCCAAGCATGGGCCCCTGGGGCCCAGCTCCCTCCCGTGGTGACTGACCAAGCCAATTAGATAGAGTAGGAAAACCTGGGCAGACAAGGGCTCTTAGGATTGTGGGTGTAACTCAGTTACTCAGTTCCGCAAACCCCTTCTATCAGGGGGCGGGGACGCTGCCTCTCCTTCAGGACAGGTCATTAGAGGGATGGCCACTGAGTCAGCTTCCAGAACCACCTGCCTGTAGCATTCGCGCACGTTTCTCCACCACCACGGCGCCCACACTGGCCACGCACGTGCGGGACCATGACCTTCCTGAATGAGTTTCCACACATCTCCTGAGCACTTCCTAAAGCCAAGAGCTGGAACCGCAGGAGACAATCCGTCCTCCTTAACATGATTGCATAAATTATCACCATGCCCGGGTCACCCACAGCCAGCACTCAACGTCTGTGTTGCATGGAATCAAATAAAGGAAAATAGCGAAGAGGTCTCAGATTGCACGTAGACCCTTTCCAGTTGGGCAGAACATAAATGGGCTGGGAAGTTTGTTGTCAGGAGTCTTTGAGTTCCAGGAGCTTGGAGGTGGCCAGGATGCGAGGCTGGGAGGTGGGGCTCCGCTGGCGCTGGTTCCTATGCAATCCCAGAAAAATAAGTCATCCTTCTAAGCCCTAATTCCCTCATCTGTTAAAACAAAAACAAAAGCAAACAAAGAGGCATGTGTGGGGAGGGGATGATGACTCCCACCCCTTCTGGATCAAATGAAATTTGCTAAAGTCTTTTGTAAACTGCCTGTGCCCTGCGGCATCGTCGACTTCTTCAGCAGAAGGTTTCTAAGCCCCCCTTGCACTGACACACAAGTCAGAGCCTCAGAGCCATTTTGCACATATTTGAACTAGCCTGGAGAAGAGGCTGGTGAAAGCTCTCTAAGTAACAACGCTTGTTTGTGACATTTGAAGGACCAGCCGTGAAAAGCTCTCTAGTCTTCCGTCTCTGTTATCAGCAGTGGGATATTTAAGTTATTCTGGAGTTTTAAACAAATCATCTTCTTTCTGCTACTCTACACATATTTACGGTAAGCAGTGACATGGCTCCTGAAAGGCCATGTGTTTTGAAGGTGTGCGTTTCAATGTTGGGAATTTTGTGAGGTACCGAATATTCATAGGCCACCCCGACATGTGGCGTGTGGGAAGCTCCTGGAATCCCCGGAGATACGGAGTTTCTGTGTCCAGCAGCTAGGATAACCCTTTCATCACAGACAAGCTCTACTGCCCAGGGATAAATACTCTCCAAAGAGAGGGAGGACAGCTCTTCCTCATCTGTGGGGTGGCTAGCCGACCCGCTGCCTGGGAATTACCAGTACGTGTCTATGAGGGTGAGAGGAGGCCGCACCTCTGCTCAGGGACAAGGTGGCCGCGCTCACCCTTCCATGCAGTGGATCGAGTGGCTGGCCCCGAGGTGTTCCTGGGGTTCCTGGGGAGTGCTGGATCAACTTCCCAGCCCCAGTATATTTTATGCTAAAATTTTCCTAGGATAATTTTATTTGGGGAGTAAAGAAGCTTCTGAGAAAATTCAGAGATGGAAGAGTAAGGCCCAAATGTGCAAAACTAAGTTAGGCGGCCACCCTGGGGGTGTCGGGGAGACAAATCACTGGAACTGGAACCGAAAGTCATTTACATCTTAGTATGAATTAGTCCATACCAGCTGCTTATCTCTGTATAGCTGGTTTAGTTTTCCCGCCTTGAGCAGACTAGAAGTTTTATTAGGATGACTATCATTCAAAAATATCAGGGAAATATATTTGATTTTTTTTATTGTGGTAAAACATATGTGATGGTTAATTTTATGTAACCAATTAGCTAGGCCATAGTGCCTAGATATTTGGTCAAATGTTATTCAAAATGTTTCTGGGAAGGTATAGTTAGATGAGATTAACATGTAGGTCTGTGGACTCGGAAAAGCAGATTTCCTTGTAATGTAGGTGGGCCTCATCCAATCAGTTGATGGCCTTGAAAAAAGACTGCAGTCCCCTGAGTAAGGAAAGAGGAATGAGACATTCTGCCTCCAGATGCCC
This sequence comes from Chlorocebus sabaeus, assembly GCF_047675955.1. Taxonomy (NCBI): domain Eukaryota; kingdom Metazoa; phylum Chordata; class Mammalia; order Primates; family Cercopithecidae; genus Chlorocebus; species Chlorocebus sabaeus. The sequence continues at coordinate 2,341,979 of NC_132916.1, read as the reverse complement.
TTTTAATATGAGACACATCAATGCTTCCCTGGGCCTCCCGCCTCCCAGCCCACCCAGGAGAATACTGCCAGGCATGGTGGCTCACATCTGTAGTCCCAACACTTTGGGAGGCTGAGGCAGGCAGATCACTTGAGGCCAGGAGTTCAAGACCAGCCTGGCCAACATGGTGAAACTCCATCTCTACTAAAAATATGAATACAAAAATTAGCCAGGTGTGGTGGCGTATGCCTGTATCACAGCTACTTGGGAGGCTGAGGCACAAGAATCACCTGAACTCGGGAGGTTGAGGTTGCAGTGAGCTGAGATCAAGCCACTGCACTCCAGCAGTCAGACTCTGTCTCAAAATAAGTAAGTACATAAATAAGAATGTGGACCTGCCAGCCTCCACAGCCATGTGAGCTGATTCCTTACCAGCTCTCTCTCTGCACATCCCCTCCCCCACCACACAGGCTCACACACTCACACACACATCCTGCTGTCTGTTTCTCTGGGGAATGCTAATGCAATCTACTTAACTAGACTGGCAGTTTGGCTCTTTTTCTTTTTTGTTTTAGACTGAGTCTCATTTTATTGCCCAGGCTGGAGTGCAGTGGTGCAATTTCGACTCACTGCAATCTCGTTTTGGGTCTTCTTAAGTGCACCACTCAGGGGCATTAAGTGCACTTATTTCCTTGTTGTGCAGCCATGCCCACGGTCCTTATTGGATGTTGAGGAGGGAGGGAGATGAAACGTTTCAGGTCCATCTTGTGTCTTCCTGCCTCTCTCCTGGAACCAGCCATTCTTCCCTTTGCAGGAGAGTGGTTTAGGGACCAAGGTGTGGATGTTGGCTGTGCTTGCTTTGACCAGGGCGATGGTTCCAGGCCCTCTCCGCTGACAGAGCAAGGGAATACATGAGCAATCACAAGCCACAGAGAAAGGCCCCAGGAGCAGCCAGTGCTGCCAGCATTTGGATATTGGGTGCTCAGCCAGCAACAGTGTTAAGGCCCTGTCTGTGGACTCAGTCCTCGCAGCCCCGGCAGACTCACATTTGACCACATGGCGGCCATCCCAGGGGACACATGCCTCTGCTTTCCTCATGGCAGGACCTGGTCTCCCCACATGGCACTCAGGAGATGACCCGTGGAATGGGCAGAGCGTCTGCATGGAGACGGCTGTGGTCTCCCTGCCCCCACGTGGACCTGTCTGTCCCCCTCCTTGCACCCAGGGGACTCTGACATCTTGGCTGTTCGCATAGCCTGGGGCCATTTGAGGTGTTCACTGGGGTGTGGAGGGTGGGAGGAAATATGGGAGGCCCTGAGAATGGCCAGGACGCAGCCCCACACTGACAACCTCTGTCCTGAGCAGGTCAGTCCCTCCCGGGACCTGGTGGCCCACTCTTCTCCCTGGCCTTTCTCCCTTGACTGCCCACTTCTGCCCAGGGACATTCATTCTTGAAGGCAGAAACTCATGCCTGCTTTATCTCTGGCTGTATTTCAGCAGCTGAGGGGAGAGGATCGCCCTGTGCCCATAGCCTGAGACCTCATGACCTCGAGCACGGATGAATGTCCAAAACCTCTGGCCTTACCACATGCTTGGCCCTGAGAGACTTCTCAGCACAAACAGAGCCAGGAGATGATGTGACGCGGGTGGGGAAGGGAGAGGAGTGCTCATCTGGAAGGAAGGGACTTAGAAACCCCATCCACAGCTGTGGCTTATGATTCCTCAGGGACAGGAGGTTATCTGCTGGCTGGACTGGGAGCACAACTGTCACTCCTCCTGGCCACTGTGACCCCATCGCAACTCTGCAGATGCCTGGCTTCGCCCCTCTGTGTTTGCATTAAGCACAGATTGTCCCGACTCAGTAGTGGAGTTTCTGAATCCAGCAGCTCCCTGATGTTGACCTTTGAACTGAGGGGATTGGTGCTATTAACCCCAAAAAGGGTCTCAAATGAAGCATTAACGTTCTCCCCTTTCTATTCAAAGCTGATAGATAGAAAGATGGATGGATGGATGGATAGATAGATAGATAGATAGATACATAGGTAGGTAGATAGGATAATTTGCTTCTAAGTTTTTCTTTTTCTCCCATTATTTATTTTCTTCTTCATTTTAGTTATAACATGCTTGTTCATCTTAATCTAATTTTCACTTCCTATATCCTTGTTTTTGACCATCTGGTAAATCAGCAAAAGCCAATTAAAGAGCTGATTCTAGGGAAGACTGAGCAACCACTCCAAGGGCAATGTCATCCATGGAGAGCTGATCCAAGGAAGACTGAGCGATCACTTCAACAGCGATGCCATCCATGGAGGGCTGATCCAGGGAAGACTGAGCGATCACTTCAACAGCGATGCCATCCATGGAGGGCTGATCCAGGGAAGACTGAGCGATCACTTTGACAGCCATGTCCTCCATGGTGGGCTGATTCTAGGGAAGACTGAGCGATCACTCCAAGAGAGATGCCATCCATGGAGGGCTGATCCAGGGAAGACTAAGCGATCATTCCAATAACTATGTCATCCATGGAGGGCTGATTCAAGGAAGACTGAATGATCACACCAAGAGTGATGCTGTCCATGGAGGCAATGAGGCATGATGGAACTAAAGCACAGAGAGTAATAGCATAGGAGGCTGGACAAGGTGTCTATGGATTGATAGCATTCTGTGGTATTTGCATTGCATGAAAGAAGAAAAAAAATTGTCATAAATTTAAACTTTCTTGAGACAAATATGTGTGTCAAAATATGTAAAAACAACTCCTGAAATAAAATACATACTTTTCCAACTAGTAGAGAGAATAAAAAGAATTTAAGAAATTATAATCAAACTCGTGGACAAAACAAAGAAAAAGTATGATCGTGAGCAAACATAAAATAGGTATTGGAAATAAATTTAAATAAATTAAATGATTGTAAATGAATCTAACTAGCTATTAAAGTGTGAGAGACACACACTTAAAACACAATATCACGGAAAGGCAGAATGTAAAGGGATATGAGCAGAGCTAACAGGAAAATGCAAAGACCAAAGAGAGGGTGTTATAATAACCTGACAGGCTGGACTGGATTTAGAGAAAGAAGCATTATTAGGGACATAAACTGCCAACGTGTAATGATAAAAAGAGCCATTCAGGGGGGGAAAAAAAAAAAAGCACTTCTAAAGTACAGACCTAACAAGACAGTATTCAACTATATAAAGCACAAAGGGATAACATTCAAAGAAAAATGCACAAATCTAGAGTCATAGCAACATATTTCATCATACCTGCAAGCAGATAATAAATATGTACACACACAGAGGAAGTGAAGGGCTCCCCTTTTCATCAATGCGGTTGAAACCCTGCCAGCAACAAGCACACAGGGAGAATCTCTGAGAACTTACCCCAGGAGATCACAAGGGAAGTCTCAACAAACACAAGAACCACAAAACTACAGGAATCGTCAGCATCTAGTCTAGAGGGTTTGACCTCACAGTACTTTAGAAAATAATAACAAAAAGACAATTCACCAAAACCTCTTCGGGTTGGAAGTTTACAAAGACCTTTTAAATAATTTATGGTCAAATTAGAAAGAATAATGAAAACGAAAAACAATTTACTCATTAATGCCAACAAAAACACTCCATACTAAAGTTGTCGAAGCCAGCTCACATGGTACGTAGACTGAAAACCCATTAGCTGAGCAAACAATTTGGAAACACAGAGTAATTCCACAGAAAACCAAAAGAAGGGGATAATGAAAGCAAGAGCAGAAATTAGTGAAATAGGATATGAAGGAAAAATAGAGACACCAGTGCAAATGAGACCCGGTTCTTTGGAAAAATGGGCAGTATTAACGCACTGCTGGCAAGATCATCTAAAAAAATAAAGTTAGAAAAAGACAGAAACAATTCCTTTAGTGAAAGGAATAATATTGGTACACCCTGGGCTAAAACTGATCAGAGGCAGAAAATGGGGAAAGCAGGAAAAAAGCAATGCTACGGATGAAAACAATATAGTCGCATCCATGGTAATGATGTTTCAAATCTTAAGAGAAACGCGTGTGCAACTTTGTTTTACTAAACTTAAAAATTTAGATGAAATAGAAGATTTCCTAGTAAAGCATACATTTGCAAGCCGACTTAAAAATATAGAGAGAGAAACTTGGTGAGACGTAAGCATTTAAGAGAGTAAATGTTTAAAAATTCACAAAAACCCTCCAAGGCCCAGATGGTTACACAATCAGGTCCACAAATTTTGAGTGAACATATGATTCCTGTCTTTTACATACCATTTATTGAAATATAAGAAGAAGAAAACCATCACAGCTGCTTTTATGGGCTGGTTTAGCTTTGGGACGAAAACCAGATGTGAGTATTATACGAGAGAAATTTCATAGGCCAATTTCTTCTATGAACATAAGATACAATCCTAAAAAACATTTACAACCTAATTTCGGCAGTGTCCTAAAAAGACACATTATAAATAATTGAATGTCTGGACTTTGCAAAAAAAATCCATCTGAGGTGGGGTTGGCCACATGGGTTTGGTAAATGAGAAGACGGGCAATTGACTGAGTCTGCTGGAGCTGTGCTGGGTGCTCTGGAGCTTATCTTCTCCCTAGTTACGTTTAAGTACCACTTAAAAGTACAAACAAAAACCCCATCACCAAACATTGTTCATCCCATGAATGCACAATTGGTTTAGCCATGGACATTTTGTTAATGGGATTCATCTTATTAACATAGTAAATGAAAAATATCAATGATCTCAAAAAATATTAAATGTTCACACCATTTTGCAATAATATATATGCATGCGAATTAGAACTTTTCCTAACCTAAAAAGGTTAACTTTTCCTTACCTTATGATCATAGGGTATTTACCCAAAATCACAGAAATTATGAGATTAGAAGAGGCTTTAAAAAAGTAAAACCCAAAAGGAATCCTCACGAACATTCTGTCAACTGCTCTTGCTTCCTGGGTGCTGCTAAACATGGTGCTGGTGGCTCCAGCACTTGCAGTCATGCTAGAAAAACGCACAGAAAGTAGAAGGATTGGAATTTCCAGTCAAAACGTCCATTACTCCCTCACTTCGACTTTCCACGTAAAGGAGATTTCACTGACCAGCAGTCTTTTCTGGACACTTCTCTGCAGCTGCCACCTACTCACTGTGGGGAAAGCAGAGTGACTCGGGGGGCGGAGGGGGGCCGATGATGTCGGGAGAAGAAGCTGGGCCTGTGGCCAGGACTCAACTTCCAGCCTGTGACTGGTCAGTCAGTGCAGCCACCAGTTTAGTGTAGTGCTCTGTCATTGCTGTCTTGAAATTCTTGATAATTTTGTCTTTGAACTTGTGTTCTGTAAGTGACGTCCCCAGGGATGACAGAGATTGCTTGTGAGTAGAGGAGGTCCATCTAACACGCACGTCTGCTACTGCTCCTTGCCTCCCGGTCCCCACAGAGCAGCCACGATGCCCATGAGCACAGACCTGCGATGGCAGCTGTGCAGCCAGACCTGAAGCACCCACACCGTGAGCGTGTAGCATTTACCACTGAGCAGAACAGTCTCAGAGGCCACACTTTCCTCTCAAACCAGAACCTACATCTAACACGAGAGAAGGCAATGCCATCCTGAGAAACATGAGTGCCAGGAGTCCTGGCACATCTGTCCCCAAATGCTCGCCTTTTCACTTGGACTGGGTGTGAGGACACAGAGGAAAGGGGAAGAGGATGACCACACTCCTCCGCTCCTAGTCCTTCCCTACCTGTCAGCGAGCTGGAGGTGCAGCCTGCAGGTGGGGCGTGCACGTCAGGTTCACCTGGAGCATTGCACGGTTCTGGTAAGAATAAAATGCAAATGCGCGTGAGAGCTACAGACGCACCGTGCAGCCTCAACGACTCTGCGATTCTGCAGCTTCAATGATTCTGCACACAACTTATAATTTTATAACACTGGCCCGCAGTATAAAGACAAACAGCAAAATTCATGCCCGTAATTTAAAATTTTAATTTTCTATACTTTGAATGACATTAAATAGCAAATACACATCCTGACAAGTTGAGGAAGAAACCACGGAATGAAAGGAAGATGCTTTATACTCAAGTGCCTTTCACAGCACCGGGCCCTGCTTGTGGAACAAGGAGCTCAGCATCTTCCCTTTGGCACTGAGTCCCAAGCGTGTGCTCAGGCCCTGGCAGCAGCCCTGCCCTTTCCTTCTCCTCTGCTGTTGGGAGCCACTCAAACTGTTCTCCTGAGCCGTGTGGGCAGCTGAGTGACAAGGCCCTCATCCCAGCAGGATCTTCTGCGGATCAGGTGGGCAAATCTGTGAATTCACGGCTCAATATTGGGTAGCCCACTTTTCCGCAGATATAATACCAGTATTTTCTCAAATAGAACTGATAGTACAACCTTTGGCTGCTTAAATTTTGACTTTGCTTTTGCTTCAAACCCTGGGTAGGAAAGAGGAGTGTTATTTACTGGGTTCAAACAGACACTCTGCCTGGTTTGACTGCAGGCACTGAAAATCCAACAGAACCCACAGGCGAACTCCTAAAACTGATGAGAGGCTTTAATAAGGCTGCTGGATACAAAATAAACACAGTAACATACATACAGGTGCATGCACCTCACTTAAAACTCCAATTTTATTTATTATACAGAAAAGGCATATAGGGATACATGTAAGAAAATATGGGCATAATTTTAAGAAAAAAAATTAAAATCTTGCTGAGGTGCCTAGACTAGAACTAGGTTAACTGACGTGAAGACTTGTCATGAAGATAGTCGTAATTCCCCAAGTCAGCCCATAAATTGAAAAGCAATTCCATTGAAACCAAGCAGAGGCTTTTCACTGGACAAGATGATCCTGTGATTCACACACAAGTATAAAGAGCTGGAATGGCCGAGACAGCATCGAAGAAGAAAAGCTGCGATATTTGGCTGAGAGTCATTATCAAGCCTTTTTCAAAAGCTGCAGAATTGACTTACGTGGCACGGAGGATGAAGAAACAAACCGTGAAAGAGACTTGCTGTGTCCCCAGGTGGAGACCTCACATACCTGTTGCCCACAGAGCCGGAGCCAGCACAGGCCAGTGGGAAAGAGCAGTCCATCCACAGCGGTGAGAAGATGGTCATGGGGGACAGGCACCCAGAATCAGCAGCAGAGCTCTCCTCCCACACAAGGGCAAGTATCACGGGCACCTCGAGGCAAAAGGCAAAGATGCTAAACTGCTAATAACAATAAGGAATAGCTGTATAATAGCAGGCTGTATAGGAGCTCTCCAAATATGATTTTTTAAAACCCACAAATCGTAAACGAAAAGATGCCTAAATTTGATGACATTGACCCAAAACCCTGCGCTCAGCCAAAACACCATCAACAAATTTATAGACAGGCCTCAGCTGGGGAAGGGACACTCGCAAACCCTGTAACTTACCACTCACCAAAAACTAGTGTCCACATTTGAGGAACTCCTACACATCAATGAAAAAAATGAGAAAAATGGGGAAGAGGATATGTAGAGGTTAATTCACAAAGGAAACTAGAAGGCCAAGAAAAACATGAAAAGTGTTCAACCTCATTATAAACCGAGAAATGCACATTAAAACCATAATGAAACACCATTTGATATCTGTTCCATTTGGCACCATTACAACGGCCTGACAATACCAAGGTTTGGAAGTGAGAAAGTTGGAAGTCTTGGGCATGGCAGGTGGGCGTGCGGTCAGAAGAACAATGGTCCCCGAGAGATGTCCATGTCCTAATCCCCAGAACCTGTGGATGTGTTAGGTGATGTGGCAAAGGGGGATGAAGTTTGCCGAGGGAATTAGGTGGCTATCAACTGACCCAAGACGGGAAACTATCCCCGATTGTCCGGGTGGACCCAGCGTGATAGTCACAGGGGTCCTCATGAGAGGAAGAGGGAAGCAGAAGGGAGAAGATGAGAGAGTGCAGCTTGAGAAGGACGTTCCCGGCTTTCACGGTGGAAGAGGAGGCCCAGAGCCACTGGCTTCTAGAAGCTGCAAAAGGCAAGGAAACAGCTTCTTCGCTAGAATCTCCAGGAGTCAGCCCTGCCAACACCTGGACCTCAGCCCAGGGAGAATGACTGTGGACCTCCGCCCTCCAGAACAGTAAGAGGATAAATTTGCTGTGTTTTAAGCCTCCACGTCTATGGTAGTTTGTGACAGAAGAAATACATACAGCCGCCTGGGAGAGACGTGGGGTATCTATGCAGAGAGAGTCTTGCTTGCGTGGACAGAAAGACAGAGAAATGGATGTTTGCTGCAACTTTGTTTGAGACGGCAACATAAGAGTCCATCATTAGAGGAATGGGCGGATGAACTTTGGCCTGGTCAGTGGGGGTATGGCCTGGTCGAGGGCAGCACGGGGCAGACACGGGCATGTGGAGGTGTGGGCACAGCCCCGGTGGGTCCGTGTCCCAGCCCCTGGTGAGGAGTGATTACTCCTCGCACGTCTGTGGGAGGACCTGCGTGAGTGAATGACACCAAGTCTGTCTTATCAAAGAGCTCAGTAAATATTCTCCTAGTAATTGTCACATATCCTGAGGTACCACTGAGTGAATATGCACATTGGAAAAATGACGACGTTTATTCAAAACCTGAAAATGTAAAAGGATGCTTGGTGGTGTTACAGGTACATGCATGTACCTGTAAATATACGTAAATATAGGAAAACTTAACAGACATCTGCCCTGACTTCAGAACTGTGGCTAACTCTGTGATGGAGGGAGGGGTTTAGCTGCAGTTTTTACACATTACTTACTGTTTGAAAATTAAATATTTGAAGGAAATGGAGCAACATTCTAATTTGCCCCAGATCCCTTTGGTGAGGGCATGAGGAATGGGTATGTGGTATTTGCATTTGTTTTTTTGTTTTAAGTACTTCAAAAATTTAAATATGTTTTTGAATCAGAAAAAGACAATGAACCAAGAGAAACAGAGAGGCCAAGTACACACCTTTGGGGGTCTGATTTCCTTTATTTAGTGGTGGTATGTCATCCTCTCCTGCCACCCTGTTACGCTTTATTTTAACAGCCAAGAAAGACGCTAAGTGTCTCGCTAACGCCAAAATTCAGCTGGGAGGTTAGCTTCTTCCCTAATGTAAGAGAATTCCATCCATTCCTTCACATACTTTCATGTACATGCAACGGCCTAGCGTAGCTACTGTGGAGATTACAGGTGAATACATACACAAGCCATGATCTGTTCAAAGAGGCTTACGCTCCAGTCGTGAGCTGGGACCTTGGGCAAGAGATTGGTTTTGGAAATCAGAGGCCTGAGGTTAATTTCAGACACCTCCACATGCTGGCTGGGTGGGTGCCCTGAGCAAGCCAACTACTCATTTCGGCTTTAGTTCTTTTAGCTTTAAAATATAGTGTAGATATAAAATACCCACGATATCTACCTCACAGGATTGTCATGAGCACCAGAGGATTTTTGAGGAAGTACTTTGTAAATATTAATTATTAATCATACATACTTGTGAAAAATAAATAGTAGACAGTAAATGTCAGCCACTCACAACTATTCTATAAATCTCAAGAGTTAATGAACATGTCCCTTAACCCAAATCGTTGACATTTTCTCAACTACAAGTTCCTGAGAGTCCTTTAATAAATGACCATTTTCCCTAAATTATATGTAGAGAATTACATGTAAAAAAATCTTTCTATTAAATAGGGTCTCACATTATCTCATCTTCCTCAACCAATCCAGTAGCTCATGCAGGCCTCCCCAGCTTAGGCGTGAACTTGTTTCAGTTACACCAATACATGAAGAAGTTAAATTCCTTCCACATGTTTGGTGTCAGTTCTCCTAAGCACCTGCGCGTCTGTGATCTTTCTGAGATGAACATATGTGAGTTCTGTGCTCACCGTTGCCAGTAAAGACAAACTCTGAGGATCTGCCTGACTCTGGGTTCCATAACCTCCATTGTTTCTAACCGTTTGAAATTTGATGAAATAAAAAGGACAATTGACAGTGAATAAATGAACATAAATAAAATTTAGATGGTATTCTACTCCAGGCACTGTTCTTGTCCTTGCTTGAATGTTGTGACTCTGAGTGAGGTGAAATGCCTCCCGGGGAATCACAGATCCTGGCCACAGCCGGACACAACAAGGCATGGTTTAGAGCCAGGAGACACACAGGCTGCTCATACAAAACACAGATTTGCTTTCAGCGAACTCTTAGCGAACCAAGTCCCCACGTGCCAACTCCTGGGCACTGCCCAGCTTCTCTGGCGTGCTGCCATGTGCTCCGGGGCCACGGTGCCCCTGAAGGCTCCATCGTTGGACGGTTCTACAATAGCTTCTTTCTAAACCCAACACACACCCGTCATCGTAGGAAGTCCCTAGAGCACCAGCCCACCTCAAGGATTGACAGTGGAGGCCAGGTAAGAAAGCCGAAAAGCAACAAGGAACGCGAGGCTCCGTGAGGGAGGGGCCGTGTGGCCGTTTCTACAGGGACCTGCGGGGTCACACAGAGACTCGTTCCAGGGCCAGGGGACACCATGCACTTCGGCTGCAGGACCCGGTGGGCTGGAAGAGTGTCTTCCAGGCAGACCTCAGAGACCCCCGTGAGGAGCGTTGTCCTAAGGCCGACGCGCTGGAGGCACTGAGGGCCTTCAAAGACTGCAGAGGCTCTACTGCTTTTTTCCTGAAAGACGGCCAGTGCAGCCCTCACACAAAGGGGTCCCCCTCACTGCTGCTGCAGACCAGCACCGGGACAAGTGCTACGGGCGGGTCAGTGCCGGGCAACATGCGGGAAATGACTGTGTCGTCTCACTCAGCCTTGGGAGCGTCCCTCCAGGAGGGTCCGGGACAGGAGGAGGGAAGCTGTTTCTCTCCAGCGCTGACACAGAGGCCTTGTGGCTGCTTCATTGCCGTGGAACCAGACACTTCCTGTCACCCAGGATGGAAAATGCATTGCAGGAGCAAACATTGGAAATTCCAGAATATGTCCTCAAGTGGGGTGAGGGGTGGGATGGAGGAGAGTCATTCTTAAGGAGAATGAAGCTTTAGCGACTGAAGTCAATGATTTGCTGTCCTGTCCCGCTGTGCGCCCTGCCCTTGATTAGGAGACGATAGCCGAAAGAAAAATAGAAATAAAATGGAATTAAAAATTCAAAAATGAAATTAAAAGACTGATTAGAGCACTGTTTCTATAAGGATATTCTGATTTCAATAAGAACTCTCAACTGGGCGCAGTGGCTCACGCCTGTAATCCCAGCACTTTGGGAGGCCGAGGCGGGCAGATCACAACGTCAGAAGATTGGGACCATCCTGGCCAACATGGTGAAACTTCGTCTCTACTAAAAATACAAAAAATTAGCGGGGCATGGTGGCATGTGCCTGCAGTCCCAGCTACTTGGGAGGCTGAGGCAGGAGAATCGCTTGAACCCAGGAGGTGGAGGTTGCCATGAGCCGAGATCACGCCACTGCACTCCAGCCTGGGAGACAGAGTGAGACTCCGTCTCAAAAAGAAAAAGAACTCTCATTTCTTGCTGGGGATGAAGAAATGCCATGGAAGAGTCTCCGGTTTTCTTGGAGCTCAGTGTTGCTGTTGCCTGTGACAGCAGTCAGCGGCCAGGTCCTCCAGAGGCAGAGTAGCCCTGAGTTCTGCATCCTCCTGTGGCAGCCGCCTGCGTGGGCCTCTCCCCAGGCACGGAGTCCCCATGCCCAGACGCTGGACCAGGCCCCTTCTCTGGAACTTCAGCCAACCAGAGAATGGGTCTTTCTAAAACACAAATGCAATTACATCCAACACCTCTGCTTCTGAGGAATTGAACACGCAAGGGTTCAAGACCGGATCGTATATAAAAGCAGAACTCTGACCCACACCTGCCCAGAAAGCCAACTCTTTATCTGCAATACATAGCCCAGGGGCCAGTGGCCGTGTCAGGCTTGCAGGGAGCCAGATTGCCATCTTTAGTGACAGCCCCGGAAGCTCAACAGTAACCTCTGTGACAGTCAGCTCCCGAGGGCCAAGACTTGATCAGTGCTGACAGCTTCCTAATTTTTGTCCCTGCTTCCAACTCAGGACCAACCAGAAAGCCAGATACGCCCCCAGGATGCCTGCCTCTCATTAGAGCTCTGGTGTCCCGAGAGCCTGGCCTCCAACAGGGCACAGCTGGGGCTCTGTGTGTTCACCGGGAAGCTTTCCTGTTGTGAGCATCTCTGGCTGCCCAGCCCACTCACTGCAGCAAGTCCTGAATAAACAACCTTTGTCCGTCCACACCCGGGCGCCTTTGTTTATTCCACACTTCAAAGCCTGCAGTGGCTGTTCCCCTTGTCCCAGGTGGAACTGGGAACTATAGGAGGACCCACAAGTCCACACCTGGTGACGGTCCAGCTTCATTCCCGGCTCCGGGCCTGCCCCCCTCCCTGGATTGCTCCTGCACCATCTCTCTCTCTTCCCTCCATTCGTCTGCCTTCCTCTCCCGACTCCCTCTGCCTGCCTCTTCCCAGCCCCCCATCCAGCCCCTCACTGCCCGGCTTCACTGCTGCTTACCTCTAAGCTTTTACAGAGGTTCACTGCTTTCTGTCTCCTTAGGAAGGCCCAGTGTCAGCTAGGACTCTGCTGTCCTTAGGTTATTGATTAGCCAGCTTGTCTATCCTTTCCTGGGTCTGTTCCCCCAGCGGTTGGCAGCAGGGGCTGAGTCAGCAGCTGTGGTATTACAGCCACGCTCTACTTCCACGAGCAGAGAGCTAAAATTCTGCTCCAGCTGGGACCCCAAATGCAATGCCGTCCCCAAAGGTGTAAGGAATGTTGAACCGTGGTCCTGTCCTCTTAGCCATGTTTTTGGGACCGTTTACCCGCCACTGCTCTTGCTGTATACATAACCTGTTTTCAGACAGGACTGTTTTCATCATTCCTTATCATTTCCAGGGCACCTTTTGATGTGATTGCATTTTCTACTCCAGGCCATAAAAGCTGCAGCAGCATTTAACTCAATTGAGGTGAAAATAATTTGGATAGTTGCACCAGCAAACATTTCAACTATGCAATACCTTGATTTTATTCAGTGGGATTCAGGAGCCCACGGCTATATGAGGGAAGGGTTTGTAACAGGAGGGAGGGATGAGTCTGCTTTAAGGAACCCCAGTGCTCAGGGGAGGAGAGGAGGAGTCCTAGGGGAGGAGTCCCAGTGCTCAGGAGAGGAGGGGAGGAGCCCCAGTGTTCAGGAAAGGAAGGAGGAGCCCCAGTGCCCAGGGGAGGAGGGAGGAGCCCCAGTGCTCAGGGGAGGAGGGAGGAGTCCCAGTGCTCAGGAGAGGAGGGGAGGAGTCCCAGTGCTCAGGAGAGGAGGGGAGGAGTCCCAGTGCTCAGGAGAGGAGGGGAGGAGTCCCAGTGTTCAGGAGAGGAGGGGAGGAGTCCCAGTACTCAGGGGAGGAGGGAGGAGCCCTGGTGCTCAGGAGAGGAGGGGAGGAGTCCCAGTGCTCAGGGGAGGAGTCCCAGTGCTCAGGAGAGGAGGGAGGAGCCCCAGTGCTCAGGGGAGGAGAGGAAGAGTCCTAGTGCTCAGGGGAGGAGGGGAGGAGCTCCAGTGCTCAGGAGAGGAGGGGAGGAGCCCCAGTGCTCAGGAGAGGAGGGGAGGAGCCCCTTCCTGTCGGCACCTCCCAACCGTGACTGCACAGGCAGTCACCCAGTGAGCTCAGCACGTTTGGTAACTGAGTGAATGAAAGAACAGACCCTGTGTATGGCTTTCACCGGCCAAACCCCCTTTGAAAAGGGCTGTGTCTGCTGGTTAGTGGCGGGTCCCATGTGACATGATTGAGGGCCGCGGTGTGTGAACAGGTCTGGTTTACAGCATCATTTCAAAGCCTAGCAGGGAGGGTCAACTACACAAGTGATTGAAAAAGAGAGTCAACAAATACCTGCGGACTTTAATCTTTACAAATAAGTACGTTTTTTATCAACCATTTATAAACTAGGCACCATCACCTTTAAGCCACATAGAATCTGTAGATACAATAATTTTCCCTTTTTTCACTGATCTTTCATTTATTCACAGATATTAAATAAATACTTGACCTGTCAAGTGGGACTGCGTTAAATCCATTCCAGATGCACTACTGTTTTTCATCTGACTTTATGCATTTAATGTTTAGGATCCAGTAACTGTACAGAACCTCGGATTCTATCCTAAGAGGGCTCTGCTATAGTTTGCATGTGGTTTGTCCCCACCAAAACCTCTGCCAAAATTTGAAATTTGGTCCCCAGTGTGGTGGTGTTGGGAGGTGGGGCCTGGAGGTGTCTGGGCCATGGGGGCAGAGCCCCCATTAATAGACCAACAAGGTCCTTCAGAGCTAAGTGAGTTCTCGCTCTGGGGGAATGGCCTGGTTCCCAAGAGAGCAGGTGGTTAAAAGAATGGCTTCCAATCTGTCACTGATGGACATTTGGGTTGATTCCAAGTCTTTGCTATTGTGAATAGTGCTGCAATAAACATACGTGTGCATGTGTCTTTATAGCAGCATAATTTATAATCCTTTGGGTATATACCCAGTAATGGGATGGCTGGGTCACACCATGGAATACTATGCAGCCATAAAAAAGGATGAGTTTGTGTCCTTTGTAGGGACATGGATGCAGCTGGAAACCATCATTCTCAGCAAACTATCACAAGAACAGAAAACCAAACACCGCATGTTCTCACTCATAGGCGGCAACTGAACAATGAGATCACTTGGACTCGGGAAGGGGAACATCACACACTGAGGCCTATCATGGGGAGGGGGGAGGGGGGAGGGATTGCATGGGGAGTTATACCTGATGTAAATGACGAGTTGATGGGTGCAGCACACCAACATGGCACAAGTATACATATGTAGCAAACCTGCACGTTGTGCACATGTACCCTACAACTTGAAGTCTAATAATAATAAATAAATTAAAAAAAAAAAAAAAAAAAAAAAGAATGGCTTCCTCGGCTTCTCTCTCTTGCCTCTTCTCTTACCGTGTGTCTCTTTGCACACGCCCGGTCCCCTTCTGCTTTCTGCCATGGGTAGAAGCAGCATAAAGGCCTTATCAGATGCAACTGCCTGTCTCAAACTTCCCAGTCACCCATACATGAGCCAAATAGGCCTTTTTTCTTTTTCAATTACTCAGTTCTGTTACAGCAACACAAAATGGACCAAGACAGGCTTTTATTATTCTACAAGCTGGAGCAAGGGGATGCAGAGAGAAAGCTTTGCTAGGGCACCCACTTATCTTCCTGAATTTAATCAGTAATGATATGCTCTGTTTTCTTCAGTGATAACGTATGATTTGCTAAAGTAGGTTGGGACATTTTCCCTAATATTATAATTAAATCTTTCACACATCCTTATAATTTAGAATTCCTGACATATTTTTTACTTTAGCTTAACTTTAATTCTTTATCCTTTTATTGTAGAAGAGGATATTTTAGGACAGAACGGATAAAGAGCAATTTTATCCTGTTATTTTTATTTTTGTTAAAATATTTTTATCGTAAGCATGCTAGAAGTTAGTCCTAAAGGCCCCGGAAGTCAAATTCTACATTGTCTACTTTTTAATCCCTTGAGAGAGAAGGAAACAGCTCCTCCGTCTTCCAATGCACTTGAAGGCTGCCCCCGTCATCTAATCAATCACACCCCCGCATATGACAAGCCACGCTCTGGCTTGGTGGGCTTCCTGGTTCATTTCTGCTTCCGTGTGAGTGGTTTCCATTATGTTGGTTTAGAGGAAAAATATGCACAGAACACAAGACATTCAGGAGATGAATGTTCACCACGGGGCGAATCCATCCATCCTCTTTCTGCGCATCTGCCTTGGCCACCCAGCCACTTCTTGGAAATCCCTGTTCTCTGAATTCACGGTGCTTAAGACTCTGCCACACCCAGCAGCACCCTGTTGTCAGCCCTCTCAAAAAACGGGCTTCTTCTGACCGGCGTTCTAATGGTTAGCTCTGTGTTTTAAAGCTTTTCCCCAGGCTGCTATCTGCCCTAGGCCTGCATGTGGCATCCGCCAGCTCTTCCTGGTGGTGCCTGGGCGATGTCTGCAGAGGGGTCAGGGGGCCTCACCAACTCTGCACACTACAGGGAGGCCACAACCTGGGCCGACTCACCCCTTGTCCCTACTTTGGGGAGCACAGACAGACGTGGGTCCCTTTTCAAACTGCCAGCTTACGCCTCCTTCCAAACCCTGAGGTGCGATCAGCTTCATTCCATGAAAGGGGAAGCTGAGTCAGCCAGGCTATGACCAGGGCCAAGCGGGATGGGAACTGGAGCCAGAGCAGTCCTCAAGTCCTGGGCTGCCTGGTCCTGCAGAGCACTGAGCGGAGCCAAGGAGTCGGGGTGCTGGGCAGACGGGGCAGGAGGGCTGAGGGACCCTCTGAGGACCCCCATGGAATCTGTGAGAATTCTACTTATTTACTCCAAACCTACTGGAGAGTAGAAGAGCCCTGGCAAGGCCTTGGGCCTGGGGCAACCTGAAATGCATGTTTGGGCCTCCACAGTTAAAAAGCGGGAGAGAGAGAGAGAGAGAGAGAGAGAGGGAGAGAGAAAGTAAGAGCCAGAGAGCACATTATTGAGAAAGAGAGGATGGACAGACAAGGGAGAGAGAACTATTGAGTGGTTGATTCGGACTGTCAGATCACTGAGGACCCTTCCCGCCCCCGACGTGCGGCTGCATTTTGTCTGGAGTCTGCACGGTTCTCCTGGTCAGCCTGCAGGGCTGTGTGGAGCAGGCCGGGATTTGGATTCCCTCGGCTGGAATGCACCCCTCCGGCTGGAATGCACCCCTCCGGCTGCACGTTGGAATCTGAATGGTTAGGAAACCACGCCCAGCTTTCTAAAAAAGACAGGCACTGTCAGAAAACCCTGAGAAGCCCAGACCCACTGCACTCACTCCCCTTCTGGGCTGATTCCCTGTCATCGTGGCTTGCAACCTGGAGTCTGAGCTCCCAAGAGCTGTGATACAAGCTAGGTCACCGTAGAGGATGAAAAGGAAGTTTGCTCTTTCTGGATAGTGCACTCAGAGCTCCTGTGGAAAGCCCCAGTGAATGACCAGAATGTATGACTTAATGAACTTCCTAGCCATGTCTTCAGCATGGTCAGCTACAAAAAAATGCGTGGACTGAGGCTGGGCCCACAGTCCTGAGTGAGGATGGGGACTCAGGCTACGGGGCAGTCGTCACAACCTCACCTGCTCAGTGGTCCTGGAGAAGCCACACTTCATTCTAAAAATGTTGCCGTTTTTATAAAATACCCTGTGAATTAACTTTTACAGTAAAACCCCCATCCGTGAGTGGGTTTGAATCATCCTTTGAAATTTCAATGCAGGTTTTTAGAAAGCTTGAGGAAGATTCTGGCCTTCTGTTCAGAAGCAGATTTCAGGAAGGGCAGGTGAAACTGCACACAGACGAGCTCAATGGGTGTTTGAATATGTCTGCTCTGGCCCCTGGAAATGCTTGCATTTTCTCCACAGAGAGCAGACCCTGCCCCCACTGTCTTCACTGTCAGGGAGCTCAGCAGCAGCCTCCCCCTCACCTCCGCTTTGTTCTAGACGTGAAGTTCCCTATAGGCATCTAAAACCAACTCCTTGTTCCAGGAATATTTCACGCCTCCTTCCAATCTACTCCTGTCTTCTGCTGGTTTTCTGACTGGCTTCCTTCCAACGATCCTGCCCAGCTGCATCTGCCCTGAGGGGCCCAGGATGTCCACGGGGGGCTTCAGGAGAAAGCTGCTTTCTGATTTGAAAATACTGTGACCCTCACCAGGCAGCTTACCTGAAAACACTGCTATCTTTCTTCTTGAAGAGTTGAGGAAAATTCCGTTTGGAAAAGTAAACACCAAAGAAAAAAAAACTTTTATGCCCCACTTTTTTTCTTTTTTTTTTTTTTTGAGATGGAGTTTCGCTCTTGTCACCCAGGCTGGAGTGCAATGTCGCCATCTCCACACACTGCTATCTCCACTTCCCAGGTTCAAGTGATTCTCCTGCCTCAGCCTCCCAAGTAGGTGGGATTACAGGTGCGTGCCACCAAACCCAGCTAATTTTTTTTATTTCTGTTTTTTGTATTTTTAGTAGAGATGGGGGTTTCACCATGTTGGCCAGGATGGTCTTGATCTTCTGACCTTGTGATCCGCCCGCCTTAGACTCCCAAAGTGCTGGGATTACAGGCATGAGCCACCTTGCCCGGCCTATGCCCTACTTTTTATACTAAAACCAGAGTTTAGTCTCTACTAACTCATAAGGTGCCTTCCCCGCCCAAAGCTGGCGTGTGCCCTGTGATGGGCAGGCATGAAGATGATGGTGCCCCTACCATGTGCCACCCAAGGAAACAGGGAGGAGGAAGTTAAGAGGAAAAAAAAAGTTCCTTTTATTTGAGATCATGGCATAATTTGGGTGTCTGTGTACGCTGACAGCATAATGTGGAGTTTAAACTCCAATTCAATTTCCAGCACGGAATCCTGCAACCGCCTCTTTAAAACGCTTTTGGGGAGGAATGGTCAAAGGATTGGGAAACGCGTCCCCAGCCAGAGGGGAGTGAGGGCAGGGGACGGCCATGGGAGGATGACAAGGTGGAAACAAGCGCCTGCCGGGAAGCAGTATCCTGGGCAGACGTTGAAAAGAGACGCGAGGTCGGCCGGGGAGGCTGCTGGCATCTGAAACCAGAGCTCTGCATGGCAGTCTTTGCTGGGGCGGGGACTCACGGCATACTCCACAGGCAGAGTTTGTAACAGGAGGGGACTCCTGTTAAATGGTGGCCTCGGAAGATAAAGCGGCTTGGCGAGATGACACTGAAACCCAGACATGCACAGGACGCTGCGGGAAAAGGGCTCCGGTGTGCAGCAGGCTTCTCCTGATGCAGTCACTGCGCCTCACACCATGGTCATGACCTTCAGGGCCGTCGGCTGGAACCTACGGATCTTCTTCTTCAGGGCCTTGGAAGCCTTAATACGGCACAGCTTGGGCACGGGGGACAGGAGTGGCCCCGAGCTGACCGGGACCTCCTGGGTCCAGGTCAGCTCCGTGTGCCCGGCCGCCACATAGCCCAGTGCCAGGTCACAGTCCCTGCTCTGGGCGCCGCCCTCCTCGTCGCTGCTGCTGGACTCATGATCTCCGAATCGGTTGGTGGTGTGGTCACTGGACTCCCCCTCGCTGGTCTCCGGGATGACTGAGGGGAACCTCGGGTCACACTCGGCCGAGTGCTTGGAGGGCTCTGAGTTGCTCCGGGTCTGGGCGTCCTGGCGGACCAGCAAGGGCCGGCCCCGGGCCTGTGGGCCACCTGCTCTTCTGGCCACGGGCCTGGGGGGCCCCAGGTTAGACTCGGGGCAGCTGGCCAGGCGGGCCCGGGTGGAGATCTCCACAGTGGACTGCCAGCGGCGATGCTTCCTCCTGGCCACCGAGGTGAGCAATGCTGCCTCAAAGGGGAACAGGGCTTGAGCTGAGGTCCGGTGGCCCTCCTGCGGGGCCACCGCCAGGGGGACAAGGACAGGCATGGGGTAGAGGGTAGACTCGGAACAGGAGCGCCCGGGTGCCTCCCAGGCCAGGGCCGGCCTCCGCGGGAGCCCACTCCTCCCTGGGGACCAGTGGGCAGGGTCCCACTCTAGGGACGGCTGGGGGGCTGCATGGGCTCCCTCAGGCCTCTCCAGTAGAAGCGGCGGCTGCCTTGCAAACCTCAGCACCTTGTCCGTGGGCCTTCTCTTGATTTTTTCGGCCTTGCTCTTGGGGGGACCCATTTTCAGACTGGCAGCAAAGGACGGGTGGGCAAAGTGCCCAGAGGCTGGTAAGGGGCTCTTGTCCAGCATCCTGGATGGGGATATGACGTTGCCTCGTCCACAGTCCTGAGCTGGGGGTGTCTGCTGGGCCTTCAAGCTGGAAGAGGGCCACGCCATGGTCTCCCTGAGGACGCAGCTGTTCGAGGGCTTGGAGCCCTCCTCTGGAAGGATGCCAGGGTGCTGGGGACCCTCAAGAGGCATGGATCCCTGCTGCTGGGGGCCCCTGCCAGCACCCCTGCTCTGAGCTGGCCCTCCTTCATCCTCCCTCCCTGGGGCGAAGACCAATAGTCGCCCTCCACCATCTGTAGTCCAGCCACCCTGCCTCTGTGGGGATGGGGACGCTGAATGCCTTAGAGGTCCCTGTTCTCCCCCACTACCCTTTGCTGGGGTCTCCCGGCCCCACAGATGCAGCAGCCTGTCGATATAGGCTCTGGCTCTGGCCGGACCAGCCTCGAGGACCGGCCCAGTCTGGATGGTGTTCAGACCTGCAGGGCCTAGGGGGGTCTCCCTGGGGTACGAGGGACCACCGCTCTGTGGGGTTTCCTTAGTCAGGGCAAACAGGGGGCTCTGCAGAGCCACAGCGTGCAGGGGGCTGGGGTACGGGTACATCTCCCTGCCGCCTTGGGACACCAGGTCTTGCCGATACTTGGGGTCTGGCATGTGCAGCGGGATGTCCACCCCCTGGCAGAGGAGCCCAAGGAGCTCAGCATCGGTGCTGGCTTTCTGGAGCCCGGTGTCTGCCAGCAGGGCTCTGTCAAGATCACCTAGGAACGAGAAAAATGAACAAACACGTGACACAGAGAGGATTTCGTGTGCTGTTGATTTCATTTCATGCATGAGACGCAGCCAGTGAAGGAAGCGCTCCTCCTTCACTGCTTGGAGGAACTCCTGGGTCCCACGGGAGACAGCGACTCCGTCACCGGGGTCCGCATCTAGACACAGCGCGGGGCCCCATCTGCATCTAGACAGAGGGCGCGGGGCCCCGTCTGCGTCTGGACACAGGGTGCGGGGCCCTGTTTGCGCCTTCGGCACAGCCCCCTCAGCTCATTCTCATCCTTCCCCTTGAAGGAGAACGCATGGGGAGTAAGAGTCCTCAGTTCAGCGCCCTCATTTCCCTGAAGGCTTGGAGGCTGAAGATGCCCCGCAGCGGTGGATGGAGCCCGGAGGGAGGCCAGGGGCATGAAGCTAGTCCCTGCAGATGCCCTGGAGGAAACCACGGGACTTCTCAGTAAGAAAAGACCAAATGGTTATTACTGAACCAGGCCTTGTATTAGAAATAAAACAAGGCCAAAAATGACATCTGTGCTTTTGGAGACAGTCTGAAGACAACTACAGCCCCTCCCGGACTCGCGGGTGGGATCCAGGCATGAGCCCTGTTCTCTCCCCACCAACGCCTTCAACCCTGCTCTCCCTCCAAACACCAGTGCATCCAGGGTTTTTGAAGGATTGTTTTTAAGCTTGCTGATGTCCATTTTAAATACAGGGAAAAGTGCTGTGTGTTGGAAGAGCCAGTGGTGATGCACATGGCCACGTTTGATGCCTGCCTCCATCCAAACCACCACACGGCCCACGGAGGCCTTCCAGCATCCGTTAGAGCCTGAGGGCGCGCCCATGTGGGGTCCCTGGCTCTGCCCTCAACAGCTGGGGACTGCACTCCGCCATCCCCTGTGCCTGAGATGAGACCCCCACTTTCCCTGGCAGTTTCTTACCTGTAGACACCGGCCTGGGCCAGAATGTGCCCCACGGCTGGCCTGCATTCTCCATGCTGCCCTGGGGCCTGGTGCCCTCCTCGGTAGCCTGGGGTCTCCACGCTGGCACAGTAGTCTCATCAACCGACCGGGGCCTCCAGTCACCCATGCTGGGCCTGGCCTTGGGGGCCCGGGCCACAGGCAACAAACTGCCCAGAGAGGGAGAGATGTGGTCACTGCAGACAGAGGCACAGGATGTGGACAGGGAGCAGGATCCACCGTCGCTCATCTCGTAAAAGCCTGGACACAGCAGACAAGGCAGATCAGTGACCCCCATCCAGAAGAGCCCAGGGACCCCTTTGCTCCTGAGCTTGTCATGGCACAGGGGGGCCCAGGGGAACCCCTGAGCTGAGGCTACGGGAGGCTGTGGGCCATCGTCCACACGGCCGGCCTGGGAGAGTGTGGCTTAGGTGAGGATGTCCAGGATTCTTTCCAGGGACTGTCAGTGAGTCGGTGAGAGCCCGCTCCACCCCCACTCGGCAGCACTGGCCCTCCCTTTTCCTGGCAAGTGGTCCCTTTAGTCCTGGGTGGTCGATGCCTGCCTAAGGGGTGGCCTCTTCCTCTGGATTTCAGCCCGTTTAGGACAGGCCCCTGGCCCATGTCCCTCTCTCTTCCCTGGCACCTGCCAACCTGAGAAGGAGACCAGTCTGGGGAGGTGCTTCAGCCCCAGGCCTCCTGAGTCTAACAATGTCACCTAGACCACAGTGTGATTTTTGCAAATTAAAAAAATAAGAGCGAGGTAGCCAAGTAATATATATGCCCTGAGAAAGGCTTCGGTGTTGCCTCCTAACTTTCAGATCAGCCTGATGAAGCGGCCGCCTCCCTGCATGGACAACGGAAGAGCAGTGGAACGGAATTTCAGCCCGAGAGGGACTGGCGGGACAGGCTTCACCTCTGCCTGGGCTGCGTGCCTGCCCCTGTGTCCAGGAGGTCAGGGCACCCTGGTACCTGAGCTGGGCCTGCTGTCGCTGTCCAGGGCCTCCCCTGAGGCTGTGCCCACATCCAGCTGCAGCTTGCTAATCTGCAGGTCCAGCTGGTCCAGGTGGGTCTTCAGGCCGATGTCCTGCTGTCTCAGCCGGGACTGAGAAGGGAAAGAAGAGAAAGGGAACTATTGTACCTACGGAAACCAAAACTTAAGGCTCAAAGGGGTGAACCATGCATTGTGAATGCAATTTGAACTCCCAGAGTCCACACGAAACACATCTTCTAAATCCGGCTGCTGCGCCTGCTCATTCTGAAGCCATTTCCTTGCTCCACCGTCAGAAAAAGAAAGGTCTACTGACACCCATTCCCCCCACACACATACACACACGGGTTTTCTCCAGTTCAGGCTGCTTCACTTCTCCGCACTTTCCAAATTACATTTCTTTATAAGGATACAGTATACTACAGCTTATGAGATTGAAATCAGGATCAAAAGCAACACCACCTTTTGGCAGACAGGAACAAACGGCACCGTCTATTTTGCTGCGTTTTTCAGCCTGCATAAGGGTTTACCCTCCTGTGGTAATGCTTTGCGCATCTTGTGCCTGGGTGCGGTGGCGTCCTTTTACGCGACTGCCTCTGGGTTCCTGGTGCCTGCAGAGCACAAACTTTTTGACTTTTCAAGAAGGTAAGAAAGTCCCTTGGAAAGAAAGAAAAGCTCCTCCTTCACTAATAAGTCCCTTCCCCTTCCCTGATAGAAGAAGTAACATTTTGAACTGTTACAGGCTTTGGCAGAGCTACCAGGGGAGAAGGTTCTCAGCAAAACATGGAAACTGTCAGCTTTACCTGGAATACATGCAGTGTGAAAATCAGCCTTCAGGATCTTTTGTTTTGTTTTGTTTTGGAGACAGGGTCTTGCGCTGTTGCCCAGGCTGGAGTGCAGTGGTGCGGTCACCGCTCACTGCAGCATCGACCTCCCCAGGCTCAGGTGATCCTCCCTCCTTAGCCTCCCAAGTCTCTGGGATTACAGGCATGCACCACCATGCCCCGCTAATTATGTATTTTTTGTAGAGTTGGGGTCTTGCCATGTTGCCCAGGCTGGTCTCCAACTCCTAGGCTTAAGTGGTCTACCTGCCTTGGCCTCCCAAGGTGCTGGGATTACAGGCATGTGCCTGGCCAAGGGACTGTGTATTTAGAAGTTTCCATTACAGCCCTGCCCTGAGAGGCTGTGCCTTCTCCCGGCCTTGGCTTCCCCAACTCTAAAGGGTTTATGATGAGCATGTGTGTGTGTACACGTGTGTGTGTTTTTCTTTCAATTCTAAAACATTTCTTGTTTTGATGAACAATCACGATTAAGGCAAATAATTAATGAACGTAATTATGTGGTTGGTTCTCTTAAGAAAATGATTAATTCTATTTCAAATTTTACGTGGGAAAGGAGCAGTTCCCCTGAGTCCCATAACCTGGGCCTCAGGGAATCACTTCAGTAATTTCCACAATATGAGAAATCATTACAAGACAGAGGCAGGTTGCAATGCCTTCCTGTTCTGATGAGAGAAAGACTTCTCCGATTTTCCAAACGCAAGTGCCCACTATCAGCATGGATGAGGGGACGGAGGCCGGGCTTGACCCAGGCACAGCTTCTGTGCCAGGAGCAGACCTCCTCCTCCAGGACCCAACTCCGGGGCCTCCCAACAACCTCCAAAGTTTGCACAGTGACAGAATCTGAAGCCATAATATTATCTGTGAATGTGAACACGGCAAAAACCAATCCTGAATTTAATCAAAACGTTATGCTTCCAGCATCACCCAGCTTCATGTAAACATACTGGTTTCTGACCCTGCACATTTTCACACAGGTAAACCGCTATCCAAGTGAACAGCACCACCAACCAAGCCTGCGCAGCACACACAGGCGGGCTCTCCCACACCAGCTATGCAAAGAGGAAGCCTGGATCCAAACAAAGGGGCCGTCGTGGATTCTCATAGTCCACGATTTTTCTTTTTCCTGTCGTAAAACAAAACCCAAGGTACCGACAGAAAATCAAGTTCCTTGGTGAGGCCACACCTCAACGTTTAAAAGGATCTATGTGCCTTCTCCTCTTCCAAATCACATTCTCCTGCACCCCAGCCAGCTTTGTCCTCCTCCTCCAGCCCCCTTCCCGCCCCCGTGTCTGTGCTGGGTTAATTGCTTTGTGATTAATGTTTGGCCAGCCAGGCCTTCAGTTGCTGGTTTCTGATTAATGGTCTAGGGGCTGCAGGACGCACAGAGCTCTCAGGCACTCACAGGTTATTTATTACGTCCTGAGGTCCGCTCTGCGTCTGCAGGACTCCACCATTCAGGATTTATTCCCTGCCTGTAACCCTGACCACTGTCCCTAACCCCAACTGCTGTCCCTAACTTGGGGCTTGTATGACTGTGCTTTACATTAACTCTTTCTTAGGGTTAGACTTTGTGCTCACAGTCACAAAATACATGCGGCCAGGAAGGAGGAGAGTCCACTGCAAGGCCAGCCCCAGAGTGTGATCTCCACGCATGTCCACGATTGGACTGACTCACTCCACAGCAGCAAGCGAGCCCTGGGTGGCCTCCGTGCCCTACTTCCCTCTGTAAGCGTTCAGGCTAACTCCAGGCGGCCCTCTGCAAGCATTCAGGCTAACTCCAGGCAGCCTTGCTGAAGGTGTGCTCCGGGGGCATCTGTGCCAAAGCCCTGGGCCTGGGGAAGGGGCAGGAGGGCCTGGTATAAAGGCGCTCATACCAAGCCTCTCCAGGCACTGGGATCAGCTGGACATACCTGCAGACCCCAGGCTCCAGGCCCCACTCATTTCCTGAGACCCTACCGGGTAAGCCTGGAAACCTGCATTTTAACAAGCTTCCCAGGGACCACAAAAGTTCCTTATGACAACAAAAATTTGAGGACTTCTATTCCAGGGGGTGCTGTTAAAAAAAAAAAAAAAAAAAGCTAATCCCTTTCTTTGAAATGCATTCTTTATGCACCGCAAGAGAATGACCTGATTTCCATGTGCTGTGCCTTTTCCGTGTGCAAGTCAACAGTCCAGCCATCGCAACACCTGTATGGCACATGCGGAGGATCAACATGAAAAAGGCCTTACTGTTCAGGATATGGAGATGGGATCTGAAACACCTCCTTTCTATCCCTGAGAGCTGGAATGCACAAAGGAAACGTTCTAAATTCCAAGGCTATGCCCTCCATTCTGGAGAGAGGTAAATGCTATTACCTAAGTTTAAAAGAGGCCTGTCAATCAACAGCAAAGGGGTCCCTGGTTCACAGACTGGACTCATGGATTTAAAAGCACTACCGAAGCCTTGCAGGTTTCTGGGGATGGCTGGCCCTCATGCGTGGCCTTGAGCAAGTTCTCACCCTGCCTCCCTTGGTTCCCCTGTGTGTTCACAAAGCAGGCACAGTCGGCTGAAGGAAAATGCCGGGCATCAAGTTTATGCTGCAGAATCAGACATACAGCTTGCTCCTGCAGCATGGAATGTGGGAAGCTGCCAGGGAAAAGGAATTGGTGCAAGCTGCCACTTTTAGAACAAGTCACGACCAGCAATGTCAAGATGGGGAAATTCTTCAGGATAAGATTTCATTGCAGACTCCCGGAGCTCTTCTGCATCTTTCCCCTTGTGGAGACAGTACCCACTGGTAGGAAACTGTGGGTAGGTGGGAGTTACTATCTAGGGCTTGTTGGGGAACCTAACCCTTATGAATATGGGAATGGCCGGCACTTCTTGGGAACGACAATTTTCCTCACAAACATATATGAGGACGCAGAGTGAACCCTCTCTGGATTGGCCACGCAGCAGCAAACCCGCTTGGGTCGGAGGGCATGGGGATCTCATCAGCTTAGAAACTCAGAACAGGAAGATCCCAAATTCTGAAATCATTTTCCCTTTTGTTGCAGCAATAAAAGCCACTCATTTATTTATTCAACAGAATCCTACTAAGCACCGCCTACTGCACTCTCCTTTGTGACACAGCAATTAAAAGGTGCAGCACATTGCGAGAAGCCTTGAAGTGATGAGTGCTGCTATTTTCCCGACGGTTTAAATCCCTGGAAATGCCAACAATCATTCTCACCTGAGAATTCCTGTAGGCTAAAGCTGCTCAGGGCCTGATAAATGTTCTTCCTGCCTTCACACCTGAATGATGACCAATGGCCAGGTGAGCACCAGGGTGGGCGGAGGGGACCCTGAGTTAGGTGGGAGTTGCTGGAGTGTGTAACTGTTCCAGCAAGCAAGGCTTTTCATTGTATTCAACACTATAGAACTGCTATCACTCCTAATGTTTTTCCCTGTAAGAAAAATGTAAAAGTGTTAAGCCCTGGGCTGATGTCACACAAATTCAATTATTCTTCTCTTTTGATCACATAATCCATCCCGAGAACAAAGTTTCAAGACAAAGTCTGCATGTTCCTTCTGGTCCCCACATTAAAAAAAATAATAATAAAATAAACAAAAAACCTGTTTGATCTTCTCTTCCAAAAGGCTACTTGTAATTAGAGGCTGAGCACTTGCAAGTTTGATTTGTATATTTCTTAAGCCAAGTTAATCATCACCTGCACTCTCAGCCCCTCGACGGAACAGTTGAAGCCAGCATCTCAGCAGCACCCCCTTCCCATCACATGAGTGTAACACATCTGTGGCTGTCGCGTGCTGAGCTGAGGTCACGCAGAAGCTGAGATTGTGTCTGGGTGCAAACACACAAATGACCTAAACACACGGTCAGGATTTGGTCACTGGGTGAGTAAACAAAGTCTGTACACCAGCTACTTTCCTCTCAGGAGGCATCAGGGGCAGAGTTGGGGGCCCAGGTTAATCCCACACAGTCTGCCACCTCCGTCTTCCACAAGGTCAGGAGATAACCAGGATCCTGGGAGGCATCCCAGACACTGGGATTCTTTAATCCAGAAGGGTTTGCTACTTTAACAACCTGGCTGAGCCAGCTAGGCTGACGGTCATGCCGCAGCTTCACGTGAGCAACATTCAGAGGCAGCAACTTTTAACAGAACAGACTTAAATTTCTAATGTGAAAGAAATTTCACTTAGTGTAATAGAGGTAACACGAGTAAACAGACATCTTTCTCCAGCCTTTTTAGTTTGTCTTTAAGAAAATACAGCAACTATGAAAACTCTTGTGCGTTGTTTCCAGTAAAATTTACAAAATCATACAATAACATAATAAGCAGAGGGGTAATGACTGGAGTTTCTTTCATTGTGTGAAAGGAGGGGTTCAGAGCGCCCAGGTAGTGCTGAAGAGCGCCGGTGGCAAGGAAATCAAAGAGTCTTTCCTCTGGATCAGAGGACACGCCTCTCCTTACAGGTCAGGTCACATTTTAAAGTTGAAGAGGCCTTTATCAGCGACATGCTTTCCCCCAATACTTTATTACAGGGACGCGACCTGTAAGAAACGTCAGCACATTCCTGAGGACAAGTCGGGGTGCGCTTTACCACGCGGACACTGTTGCCCCTAACCCAAGACATCAGGGGGGACCCGGTACCCCGGGAAGTGATGCCAGGATCCCGAGCCGACCTCCGCCCGGGGAAAGCCGGTCAGTACCCGTAGGTCAGAACAATGCTGTAACTAACGAACAGGGTGTCTCCCCCAAATCTGCCAGTTTCGGGATCCTGGCGTGGGTGGGCGCACATCCACGCAGGGTGGAACGCGGGCTGCAGGCCCGGGCAGTTTTCAGGGTCCTCATCTGTGCGCTTCACCTCTAGGCACCTGCGCGCGGGGCCTCCGCGTCCCCCTCCTTGGAGACCCAACTGCATTCCAATCAAATCCCAAAGGACATCCCCTCCATCCAACAGACGCCCCCCTCCCACTAACACACAGTCTCGGCCGGCACCGGGAGGGAGCAGCGCCTGTGGCCCGCAAACCCCGCAGCCCCGAGTCCCGGCGCCTGGTCCTTACCAGCTGCTCCTGCAGCGCGGCCAGTGCCGCCTCCAGCTGCTGCTCGGGGCCGTGAGGACCGTGGGGACCGCAGGGAGCGGCGGGCGCGGGCGGGGGCTGCAGGGCCAGGGCGCCCCGTACCCGCTCCTGCTGCGTGGCGCGCAGCCCCTGCAGCTCCTGCAGCCCCGCGAACGCCGCGCGCAACCTCGCGCCCAACCTACGGCGGTCCCAGCTCGCGGGCCCCGGGGGTCCGCCAGGCGTCCACATCTCCCGGGCAGTGTCCCGGCCTCCCGAATCCCACGAGCTGCGCCGGAGGCCCAGCGCGCGCGGATCCGGAGCTGTGTCGCGGGTCCTCCTGCGCCTCCTCTCTCCGCCCCTGGCTCCACAGGTCGCCAAGGTGGGCTGGAATCTGCGGCCGGTCGCTGAGGGCGGGGTCTGCACGCGCCCCGAGGTCACCGCGGCTGCCCCTGGACCCGCCCCGCAGACCCCCCAGGGTCCCTCGCCGACTGCGGGCCGGGCGGGCGCACCCAGACCCCGGGGCCAGCTGAGCGCGTCCGTGACTTCAGCGGGGAGGGCCAGCCGGGAGGAGGAGCCCGGGGGAGAGGGGCAAGGAGGCGCAAGTGGAACAAAGGCGGAGAAAGGACTTGTTAAGGTTTTAAAATGTTTATAAAGATAAATTATCGGGACATTATCACATTGCAAGGACCGTGTTACCATTACAATCGCAGTAGAGATTTCAAAACCTTGCAGTTTGGAAACCGCGCCTTGCTTTTTCTTTCTTTCTTTCTTTCTTTCTTTCTTTTTTTTTTTTTTTTTTTTTTTTTTTTTTTTTTTTTTTTTGAGACAGGGTCTTGCTCTGTCGCCCAGGCTGGAGTGCAGTGGCATGATCTCATCTCACTGCAACCTCCGCCTCCCGGGTTCAAGCGATTCTTCTGCTTCAGCCTCCTGAGTAGATGGGACTACAGGCACGCACCACCATACCCGGCTAAATTTTTGTATTTTTAGCACAGACGGGGTTTCACCATATTGGCCAGGCTGCTCAGCTTGCTTTTTAAATTTTTAAAATAACAGCTTAAGATGCAGTTCACATGCCATAAAACTCACATTATTTAAGGTGTACAGTTCCACAGTTTTTTAGTATATTAACGAAGTTGTGTTCACCACCCCCAAAAGAAACCCTGTTCTCATCGGTAGCTACCCCCGTTCCCTCTCCCGCACCCCCACACATAGAGCCACCACCCTGCGGGTTCTGGAAGTTCATGGAAATGGAGTCACACGCCAGGTGCTTTCTGTGGGGGCTCCTTTCGGTGAGTGTTTTCAAGGTGCGTCTGTGCTGCAGATTGCGTCAGAACTTTATTCCTTTGTGTGTCTAAATAATATTCCACTACATGGCTGTGCCAAATTTTGTTTATCCATTCATCTGTTGATGACATGTGAGTTGTTCCATTTTTTAGCGATCACGAATAATGCTGCAAGGACATTCCTGTATGAGTTTTTGTGTGGCAATATGTTTTCATTGTACCTAAGAGTGAAATGGCTGGATCGTAGGTGACTACCGTGCTTAACCTTGTGAGGAACTGCCAGACTATTTCCCAAGTGGAATCCCACCAGCCAGCGGGGTATGAGGGTTCCATTTTCTCCGTGTGCGCACCAGCCTCTGTCTTTAGTCTAGCAGATGTGAAGTGGTTTCTCCCTGTGGTTTTGATCTGTGTTTCCATGATGGCTAAGGACGTTGAGCCTCTTTTCAAGTGCTTGTATACATGTTGTATACTTCCTTTGGAGAACTATCTATTCAGATCCTTGGCCCATTTTAAAATTTAGGTTGTGTTTTCGTTATTGAGATGTGAGTATTCAATATACAATTCCCTTATCAGACATGATTTGCATTTCCCTTATGAAATACAAGATTGGCAAATAATTTTTCCATGTTGTGAGTTTTTTTCATGTTCTTGATACTGTCCCTTGCAACAAAAAATGTTTGTAATTTTGATGAAGTCCAGTTTATCTACTTTGTTGTTGCTTATGCTTTGGGTGTCCTAACAGACCATTGTCTAATCCAAAGACAAAGTTTACAGCTATGATTTCTAAGATTTTGCTGTAGTCTTAGCACTTACATTTAAGCCTTTGTTCTATTTTGCATTAATTTCTGTATATGGTGTGAGATAGGGGCCCCTTCTTTTACATGTAGATACCCAGTTGTCCCAGTACCATTTGTTGAAAAGACAATTCTTTCCCTCTTGAATTGTCTTGGAACACTTGTTGAAAAGCAGTTGATCCAGAAATCAGTTTCTGGTTTCTCAGTTCAGTTGCATTGGAATATATGTGTATTCTTATGCCGGTACCACACTGTTTCAATCATTGTAGCTTTGTAATAAGTTTTGAGGTCAGGAAATGTGAGTCCTCCAATTTTTTCTTTTCCAAGATTGTTTCGGCTGATCTGTGTCTTTTTATTCTTTCTTCTTCTTCTTCTTCTTTTTAAGACAGGGCCTTGCTCTGTTACCCAGGCTGGAGTGCAGTGGCATGATCTTAGCTCACTGTTTCCTACACCTCCCAGGTTCAAGTAATTCTTGTGCCTCAGCCTCCTGAGTAGCTGTGATTACAGGCACATGCCACCACAGCTGGCTACTTTTTGTATTTTTAGTAGAGACAGGGCTTTGCCATGTTGTCCAGGCTGGTCTCTAACTGCTGACCTCAGGTGATCCGCCTGCCTGGCCTCCCAAAGTCCTGGGATTACAGGTGTGAGCTGCTATTCCTGGCCAGTGTCTTTCGATTTCTATATGAATTTCAGGATCAGCATGTCAATTTCAGCAAAGAAGCCATCTGGGATTTGGATGGGAATTGCAACTAAATTTGTTTACCTATTGCACGTATTGCTGCCTTAAGGTTAAATCTTCTGAACCATAAACATAGGATGTCTTTCCATTTATTTAGGTCTTCATTAATTTCTTTTGACAGTGCTTTGTAGTTTCCGCATAGAAGTCTTGTACTTTCTAAGTATTTTATTATTTTTGACACAATTGTACATGGAATTGTTTTCTAATTTTATTTTCAGAACATTCATTGTTAGTGTATAAAAATTAAATATTGATTGGAAGGCCAGGCATAGTGGCACACACCTGTAATCCCAGCACTTTGGGAGACTGAGGCACATGGATCACTTGAGCTCAGGCGTTCCAGAGCAGCCTGGGCACCATGATGAAACCCTGTCTCTACCAAAAATATAAAAAATAGCAAGGGTATGGTGGCATGCACCTGTAGTTTCAGCTACTCAGGAGGGAGGCTGAGGTCAGAGGATCCATTGAACCCTGGACGTCAAGGCTATAGTGAGCTGTCTTTGCACCACTGAACTCCAGCCAGACAACAGAGTGAGACCCTGTCTCAAGAAGGAAAAAAGAAAAGATTCTTATATATTGATTCCTGTAACTTTGCTGAACTTGTTTATTAGTTCCAATAGTTGGGGTTTTTTGTGTGTGTGTGTGAATTTTTTTGTACTTTCTACCTAGAAGCTCGTGTCATCTGCAAATAGAGATAGTTTTACTGCTTTCTTTCCAGGATGGGTACCTTTTACTTCTTTTACCTGCCTAATTGTTCTGGCTACAACATCTAATGCCATGTTGAACAGAAAGGGCAAAAGAAAACATTCAGTCTTTCCTGTTAAGTATGACGTAAGCTGTGGGTTTGTCTTAGATGCCTTTTAAAGATAGAGATGAAGATAGTGAGAGAGAGAGAGACTGGAGGTACAGAAGGTCGTAATTTTTACATAGTCTTATTTATTATTAATCCTTTTGTGCCCTTTTGAAGAAATGTTTACTCACCCAGATTACTGAAGACATTACTTAATGGTATCTTCTAGAAACCTTATCATTTTGCCTTTCTTATCTAGATCTAGAATCTACCCAGAATGGCTTTTCATGGGCTGTATTTGGAGGGGGTGTCACAATTTACTTGTTTTTAAACACATATTCCAGTGCAATATTTATTGAAAAGTCTTGTCCTTTTTGAACTCTTGCATGTTGCTGCCACCTTTGTCCTGAGTAAAATGTTTGTGTGTATTCGGGAATGTTCTGGGTCTTCGTCTCTGAATGGCTAGTGCATCTGTCTATTCTTGCACTTGTCATAATTATTTTGTCTTTAAAAGAAGTGCTGATATTTTGTAGAGCAAGTTCTCCCACCATATTTTTCAAGGGTGTCTTGAATATCTTTGGTACTTTGCTATATTACATAAATTTTAGAATCAGCAAGGAAATAAATGCCAGAAGTCTACTGTATTTTGATAGGACTCCACTGCCTCTGTAGTCTATCCGGGGAGAAATTACATCTTTAGAATCTTGAACGTTCTATTACTAATCCACAGACAAGGAATACCCCTTTATTTATAAAAGTTTTCTTCTTTTTCGTAATACTTTTAGGTTTGGGGTACATAGGCAGATTTGTTGTATAGCTGCATTGCATGCCACAGGGATTTGGCATACAGATTATTTTGTCACCCAGGTAATAAGCATAGCACTGGATATAAAGTTTTTCCTTCCTCACCCCTTCTCCCACCCTCTACTCTCAAATAGGCCTTGGGGACTGTTTTCTTCTTTATGTGCATGTGAACCCGATGTTTAGCTCTCACTTATAAGTGAGAACATGTGGTGTTTGGTTTTCTGTTCCTGTATTAGTTCACTTAGGATAATGGCCTCCAGCTCTATCCATGTTGCTGCCAAGGACATGATCTAGTTCTTCTTTATGTCTGCATAGTATTTCATGGTATATATGTATATAGAGATTTCTTTTAATGTCTCTAATTGTTATTTTATAATTTTCTATATAGAAAGATGTGGCAGTCTTGTAGAGCTCTCATTAGATTTGTCTCTACTTTCTCCTCCTCCTCCTCCTTCTTCTTCCTTTCCTTTCTTCTCCTCCTCCTCCTCCTCCCCTTCCTCCTCTTCTTGTTTTCTGACGCTGTTGTTACCAGAAAGCGGTCTGGACTCAGACCCCAAGAGACACTTCTTGCATCTCATGCAGGAAGGAATTCGAGGTGACTGGCAGAGCGCAGTGAAAGCAGCAAGTTTCTGAGATACTACTCCATTGCGGAGTTTGAGTTTGATGTCCTCAGAAAGCAAGTGGAGGAATGCACCTCTTCATTGTAAGTTTTTTTTGTGTGGGGTCTTGCTACGTAAAGTCTATACTAAGCTGTGACTGTACGTGGGTGGGCTGACAGCATGACAGAATTATTCTGTTGATTTAAAGAAAACTATTCTTGACATTTCAGTGTGTCAGTACATTGGAGCATTACTATAATTATCTTGAAGGCATATGTTGGTACAGGTATTGGGACACCTGGACTTTCTGTTGTGGTAGGAGTTTGTCTTGCAGGCATGACCGAGCTGTTTCCTTGGCTGTAAACATCTTAGGACTGTGAGGCAGGACAGGAGTTGGTTTTAAAATTGAGTTACACTGGCTCTCCTGGGCTCCTGCTTCCCTAATGCTATTGCCAGTGACCTTTTTAAAATTCGTTTTATTTTGGTTGATGATAGATAAAAATACCAACAAAAAATCTAACAACTTTGCTAAACTCATTTATTCATTTGAATCATTTATCCAGCGATTCTTTGGGATTTTTTTCCATGTACATTCATATCATCTGAGATTAATGGCAGTTTTATGTCTTTATTTCTGACCCTTAAATCTTTTACTCATTTTCCTTGCCTTATTTTATTGGCTAGTGCCTCAAGGAGAATGTTCTATGGTGATGCTGTCAGGCTTCCTTGTCCATGTGTCACTTGCAAGGACAGTGGGAAGGTTTTCAATATTTCATCACTAAGACGATGGAGTGTGTGCTTTGAAGATATCCTGTATGAGATTAATGAAATAACCGTCTGTTCCTAGAATGATGTTGAATTTTATCAAAGGTATTTCCTAAGATATTGAGGGGATTAAAATATTTTTCTCCTTTTTCCCTATTTATTTCATTAATTACGTTGATTGATTTGCAAATATAAAGCCAACCCTGCATTTCTGGAATCAATCAACCTGGTTATGACATATTGTCCCGTAGGATAGTATTTGGTTTTAAAGTTTTGCATCTATATTCCCAAGGAGATTAGCTCATAATTCTCCTTTCTTGTCTATTCTTTTTCAAGTTTTCAGAATCAATAGTATGCTGACCTTCTGGAGTGAAAGCATTCCCTCTGTTGATAGTCTACGCGAGAATGTGTGTAAGACCCATGCCATTTTATTCTTAAGTATTTTGCAGAATTTGTTAATGAAGCCATTTCTACCTGGGATTTTTGTGTGTAAAAATTTTAATTTTGAATACAAGCTTTTAAATAGCTGTTTAATTATTCAGACTTTCTATTTTTCTCACGTCAATTTGTTGCAGATGTATTGTTCCATAGGTTTTTGTTCCTTTTGTCCACGTTTTCAAGTGTGCTGGCACCGCGACCTGAGCTAGTATCTTCAGGTGTCTTGTAATCTGCCATGATGCCTCCTCACGTGTTTTCTGTCATTGGTTATTTGTGTTCTCGCTACATTTTGGCAATGATAAAGTTTCTTTATCAGTTTCTTTATCAGTTGGCAATGATAAAGTTTCTTTATCAGTTTTGCAAAGAAACAACTGTTGGCTTTGGTGGTCCTCTCTGTTGGTGTCTGCTTTCTAACTCATCCACACGAGTTGTTTTCCTTCTCAACTTCCTTCTGCCTATTTTCTGTGGGTGTGCTTCACTGGATTATTTCCTCTAATTTCTTACAATGAGTTTTGGCTTGCTGGCTTCTTTCTCCCGTGTGGGCATGGCTCAGCCCTCACTGGTGGTAGTCAGGAGCTTGTCACTGGGTAAATGTGGGGTCCTCTGTATCTTGGATTGTGTCATAGCATTGATTTGGAGGAGAACCATGGGGTCACTGCCTGCGTGAACTGTGTCTCATCCAGAGCTGTCTGGGGTGAAGGATGTAACCAGGTCTTCTAGCACAGCCTCCAGAGGAAAGGCACTGATGCAATCTCAGTTTGAGTCCTAGAATGTGAGCTCTGTTAGGAATTCCAGTGATTACATAGTCCTTCGTTCTGCCGTTGTCCCCTGTTCAGAAGGTCACGGGCAAAAAAAAAAAAAAAAAACAGGTCTGGAAAAGTTAGACTTGGTTTATTTGTCTCAATCATACTCTCCCCTTCTGTCATAGCAATTTATGTTGATTGTAGGATATGCTGGGGTTTTTGCACTCTCTCTCTCTTTCCTTTTCTCTCTCTCTCACACACACACAAGATGACATTCACGATCACAGGTGCTTCTGAGAAAGAGTTTGGGCTCAGGGAACATTTTTGAGGCCTCCACAAGGAGGACCAAGGGTCTTCACAGTGATTTGTATGAAGGCCCCACCTCACTTCCAGATTGTTGGCAATTTTACAATTTTACCAGCTTTCCGACTCCTTCAGCCCCCCTCCTGTTTCACTGGTCCTACCATTTACTTACCATAAACTTGGAATCTTTACCTGTTTTATCAGAGCTTTGTTTTTCTCTCCCTACATTGATAAAGAATCCCCCTTGCTGAAAGGTGGTTGGATTTTTTCTCTTCATGACTTCAGCTGATTGGATGAGGGCCTCCCACATCAGGGAGGACAATTTGCTTTACTCAGGGTCCACCGATGTAAATGTTAATCTTATCTGAAAACACCCTCACAGAAACATCCGGAATAACATTTGACCAAAGGCCTGTGGCTCAGAAGGCATTAGGTTGACACATAAAATTAATCATCACATTCAGCATTTGGTAAACTTCAACATGAAGGGAGCTTTGTTCTTTGACTCTAGAAAAATTTTTCTCTATCTCTTTGATAATGTCTCCTTTTTGTTTATCTCTTCTGTCTCCTTATAGCAACATTTTAATTCTCATTTGGACTTCCATGATTAAGTCTTTCTGATTTTATTTTTTTGGTCATATTCCCTATCTTACTATCTTTTTGTTTTTGAATGTTTTGTTCAATTTTGGCTTCCAGCACTTCTATTATTTTATTGATCATATTTTTAATTTCTAATAGATCTTTGTTAGCCTCTGGGTCACGTTCATATTTTACAATTTTTATTTTGTGGATGCAATCACTTCTTGAATCTGTCTCTGAATACTAATTTTTTGTTTGTATTTTCTAAATTACCCATGTTGTGTGCTGTCTGCTTTTCTGTTTCTCTACCTTTGACTTTCTCTTCGGGGCTCACATAGTCAGGCGTGCATCTCCTCCTCATGCCCCCCTTAAACTCCACAGAGGTGACAGCAAGTCCAGCTCTGAGGGACAAGCCTTCTCCCACCCCTTTTCTTTTATGATCATTAGAGTTTCCTAAAGTACACAATTTAGTCAATTTTTATGTATCACATAACTGTTACAGTTATAATTTGGAATACTAAATAGCAATGAAGAAAATGTTTATAAGATGCCAGGTGCCAGGAAGAAAAAACTGCGTGTAAAATTGTAACTACATCATGACTATAAGTACAGGTAAAGCATGCATGCCTGTCAGCAGGGTCCATTTAGAGACATAGCATAATAAAAACATGTTGTTGTAAGTTTGCTGTGGCTGTGGGTCGCTTTCTCTATTGGATTAATTTACTTTCTTATTGATTAATTTACTTGTGCAGTAAGCCAACATTAATGCACACACCATTTGTTAAATTAGAAAACTTCCTTTTCCCCAATCAGATTGGCAGAGATCAAAAAGAATAACCATAACAATAACACCCATTGCTGGGGAGGAAACGCACCCTCTTGCCACAGACTGCTAGAGGGCCTGCAGATCAGGAGAAAATTCCTGGAGGGCAATTCGGCAGGACAGTCAAAAACCTTAAAATGAACATGCTCCTTGATTCACTTCTAGCAATGTATTCTAAAGAGCTGATCAGCAGAACATTCTAAGATGACTCTATAAGGCTGCTTATTTCAACACTCTTTGTAATTGCACACTGTGGAAGCAATCTATGTAAGCACTTGGTTGAATAAATCATGATATATATGGAGAATAAATGAGGTTATTAAAACTGATGCTCCAGAAACTGATGTTTGGTCTTTAACCACTGTTTATAAGGATGCAACCTCATTAAATAAATAAATAAACATTACCTTTGTTTAAATATTAGCCATTAAACACCTGATGCATTTTAGGCTTTGTGTCCCCACCCAAACCTCATCTTGAATTGTAATCCCCAGGCGTTGGTGGGAGGTGATTGGATCATGGGGGCGGTTTCCCCCATGCTGTTCTCGTGATGATGAGTGAGTTCTCATAAGAGCTGATGGTTTTATAAGTGGCTGGAAGTTCCTTCTTCATTCACTCTTCTCTCCCCTGCCACCCTGTGAAGAAGATACTGCTTCCCCTTCCACCATGATCCTAAGTTTCCTGAGGCCTCCCCAGCCATGCCAAACTGTGAGTCAATTACACCTCTTTTGTTTATAGATTATCATCTTGGGTAGTATCTTTATAGCAGTGTAAAAACAGACTAATACAACACCAATAGCAAACTTCTTGAAAATACCGAGCTCCAACTAAGCAGTGTGCTATGTACTGGAATCATCCGATGACCTCTCAGCCCTCGGTCACCAGGAACCCTTGTTCTGCCTGCTCCGCTGCAGGGATCCCCAATGGGCTCTCCTGCTCCTGCACTTTCCCCCACGTGGCCTGTTTTGAACACAACAGTGGGTGTCAGACCTTGTCACTGCTCTGCTCAAAACCCCGGCATGGCCTCCACCTTCACACAGAGGAAAGCTGTAGGTTATGATGGCCCTTGAGACCCTCTTCCTTTGGACCCCATCCCCTCCCCTTCTCTCATCTCACTCCCTGCATCTGCTGTTTCTCAGATGCCCGAGACCTTTGCACATGCTGTGCCCTCTTCCAGGAGGGCTCCCGTCTACCCTGCAGCCTCCTGAGCCCTCCCTCCATGCTGTGCCCTCTCACCTCCATGCTATGCCCTCTTCCGGGAGGGCTCCCGTCCACCCTGCAGCCTCCTGAGCCCTCCCTCCATGCTGTGCCCTTTCACCTCCATGCTATGCCCTCTCACCTCCATGCTGTGCCCTCTCACCTCCATGCTGTGCCCTCTTCCGGGAGGGCTCCCGTCCACCCTGCAGCCTCCTGAGCCCTCCCTCCATGCTGTGCCCTTTCACCTCCATGCTGTGCCCTCTCACCTCCATGCTGTGCCCTCTCACCTCCATGCTGTGCCCTTTCACCTCCATGCTGTGCCCTCTTCCGGGAGGGCTCCCGTCCACCCTGCAGCCTCCTGAGCCCTCCCTCCATGCTGTGCCCTTTCACCTCCATGCTGTGCCCTCTCACCTCCATGCTGTGCCCTTTCACCTCCATGCTGTGCCCTCTTCCGGGAGGGCTCCCGTCCACCCTGCAGCCTCCTGAGCCCTCCCTCCATGCTGTGCCCTCTCACCTCCATGCTGTGCCCTCTCACCTCCATGCTGTGCCCTTTCACCTCCATGCTGTGCCCTCTCACCTCCATGCTGTGCCCTTTCACCTCCATGCTGTGCCCTCTTCCGGGAGGGCTCCCGTCCACCCTGCAGCCTCCTGAGCCCTCCCTCCATGCTGTGCCCTTTCACCTCCATGCTGTGCCCTCTCACCTCCATGCTGTGCCCTTTCACCTCCATGCTGTGCCCTCTCACCTCCATGCTGTGTCCTTTCACCTCCATGCTGTGCCCTCTCACCTCCATGCTGTGCCCTTTCACCTCCATGCTGTGCCCTCTTCCGGGAGGGCTCCCGTCCACCCTGCAGCCTCCTGAGCCCTCCCTCCATGCTGTGCCCTTTCACCTCCATGCTGTGCCCTCTCACCTCCATGCTGTGCCCTTTCACCTCCATGCTGTGCCCTCTCACCTCCATGCTGTGCCCTTTCACCTCCATGCTGTGCCCTCTCACCTCCATGCTGTGCCCTCTCACCTCCATGCTGTGCCCTTTCACCTCCATGCTGTGCCCTCTTCCGGGAGGGCTCCCGTCCACCCTGCAGCCTCCTGAGCCCTCCCTCCATGCTGTGCCCTTTCACCTCCATGCTGTGCCCTCTCACCTCCATGCTGTGCCCTTTCACCTCCATGCTGTGCCCTCTCACCTCCATGCTGTGCCCTTTCACCTCCATGCTGTGCCCTCTCACCTCCATGCTGTGCCCTTTCACCTCCATGCTGTGCCCTCTTCCGGGAGGGCTCCCGTCCACCCTGCAGCCTCCTGAGCCCTCCCTCCATGCTGTGCCCTTTCACCTCCATGCTGTGCCCTCTCACCTCCATGCTGTGCCCTCTCACCTCCATGCTGTGCCCTCTTCCGGGAGGGCTCCCATCCACCTTGCAGCCTCCTGAGCCCTCACCTACAGTGTTGTTTTCATAGCACATTATCTCCTCGCATACTTCATAGTTTGCCTTCTTAAAATGATGATTACTCCTTGTTTGTCCTTCCCCACTAGACTGTAAGAGTGGTGAGATTAGAGACCTTTGGTTTTTTACTCCATGTGCCCTCCCGGAAGAGGGCACAGCATGGAGGTGAAAGGGCACAGCATGGAGGTGAGAGGGCACAGCATGGAGGTGAGAGGGCACAGCATGGAGGTGAAAGGGCACAGCATGGAGGTGAGAGGGCACAGCATGGAGGTGAAAGGGCACAGCATGGAGGTGAGAGGGCACAGCATGGAGGTGAAAGGGCACAGCATGGAGGGTGGGCTCATGGAGTAAAGTGTATTTTAGACACTTAGAACAATATACCTGGTCTGTGGTAGCTGTCTAGTAATATTTGCTGCGTAAAGTCATTGTAATTGGTTCATCATTGAGCTCAAAGAACATTTTGAAAACTGCACCATGGTCTTTTAAATAATCTCCTGTATTGTATAATTTTTAAAATACTATGAATTGTTTTTATTACAAAAATAATATACAATATGCAATAGATATTAAGGAAAATTTAATGTCTTCTCTCCATCCTCCTCGAGTCAAGCCTTCCTTACATGTTTTATTGTGTAGTCTTTCACAAATCTATCTATCTGTCATCTCACTTCTGTACTCATACTATACACTCATACTGTACATATAACTCTGCAGTTTCATCATCTTTTAATAAAAAATAAGTATTTTAATAAAAAATCATAAACATTTAATAAAAAGTGTTTCCTTACGTGGATATACTTCAATCATTTTTCTACTGATGAATGTTCATTGCTGGTTTCTTCGCACTGTGTACAGCAATACTACCAAGCTCCTAGGTATCGCCTTATTGCCGTTGGTTTTATTGCCATAGGCTGTATTCTCTAAGATGGGATTCTTGATGTCAGTGGGCATGTGTAATTTTGTTTCATTATTGTACAACTATTTCTCATTGTTGCCATAACAAGCAATGTGTTATAGGGCTAACTCCAAACCCAATATATTGCTGACACCAACGTCATCATTTTACAACATTTTTCCCCTGGATTTGAGTCATAAATAAATGGCATCTCAGTATTTATTCAGCATGCAGTGCCGTGGCTTGCAGTGAGTTTGAGCACCTTTCTGTGTGTACATCAGCGAGTTCTGTGTCTTTCACTGGGGATCACATACATATATCGTTTTTTTCATTGTTTAAATCTTATTAATTTGTGTGATCTCGTTATATATTCAGGTTACTACCAGTTGTCTGCCATGTGTGCTACACATATTTTCCCCTGATCTATCTTTTTTTCACAGCTTTGTGGTAACTTTGACATATCAGCACGTAATTCTTTTCCTTTTTTTAAATGTGTTTCATGACTCCTGTCCCATCATAAAGTTTTCTCCCATTTCAACATGAAGGCAATACTTCGATACATTTTATTCTGATATTACACACGTTCTAATATTCAATGTGTATCTCTCATTCACCCAGAATTTCTTTTTGCATGTGGTGTGATGTAGGAGTCTAGCATCTTTCCCATGTGGTTGATTATTCTGGCACTGTGGCCACTGGCTAAATGGACTCTCCGTCCCTGCTGCTTTGACCTGCTCTCAATATTGGATGATGCTTGTGCACCTGGCACTGTCCTTGGATTCTGCAGCCTCTGCTGCTGACCTGTTTCATCTCTCCTCATACTGATCACTCACTCTGGCATCTCAGGATGGCATTCACTAGAGTACACGGATATTGTTGACATGGAAAATTGTTCATAACTTTTTTTAGGACAAAAATCCAGATTAGAAAACATTGGCTTAATTGAAAATTGTGCGTGTGTGTGCGTGTGTGTGTGCTTGTGGTGTACATGGGTGTTTTGTGCATAGAAAGGTGTGAAACATTACACATTTACAATGTTAATACTAGTTACATATGGGTAAAGGAATTAGAGGTAAACTGCTTTCTTATTTATTGTATTTTTATTTTTCTATAAGAATTACCTGTGTCATTAAATCAAAAGTTTAAAAATTAGTGACTCTCCTTGAAGTATAAAATAAAACTACCAACTTCATCTAGTCTTCAGGCCTCACTTCTATGAGTAGTCAAGAGAAATTTTAAAGTGGGAGAAGTTACAGGTATTCCTCATCTAAAACTTGATAAAGACTATAGCGGCTTATTTAGTTTTATTAAAGGGAATGGCTGTTAATAAAGTTACAGCAAATACATCCGACTTCTCTGCATGACGAAGCAACCATATGAAGTTCATAATTACATTACTGCTAAAGGCAATTGCGATTATGCTGGTAGGTGCTGCCTAAGGTTATCAGTCAGCAGATGACTTTCCTTTATCTATAAAAGAATCTCATAAAATATTATCAGAAGCTCATAATTCCCTTCCCTCCCCGCCCAGACTTCTTAGGACTTCTGCGTGTCTGTGGCTTAGGTGACTGCGGCTCAGGTGGTGGCAGTTACTTTCATTTGGCTCCATCTTCATTTGGTTCCTGGGCATGGAGTTCTGTTGCGCAGCTGTTCATTGAGAACAATGGGAGTCGCCTCCCTGTAGGGCGAGGAGAAGCTGCTAATGGATTGTGTAATTCACAGCTCCATGTAATTCCAACTACCTGCTTAAGAAGGGGAATGAGAGCTCTGCCTTAAGGCGGTGACATGTAAGTGGTACAAGCTGTGAAATGTACTCAGAGATGGAGCCGCCATGCACCTCTGCCAGCAGGATGCCCAGCAAGCATGCTTCTTTACCGGCTGCTTGTGGCTGGTGACATTTCAGTTGTCTGATGTGCCCCACATTTGATATAATAGAGATTTTAAACATAACAATGTTTTCCTTTGTTTCGCAAAACTGAAAGGATGGTTTACTAAGTCTGAAGTCATATTTAAACCATTACTTTTGTATGAGCTTCCTAATGTATCTTAATGTTTATGAGGTGACTGATGAATTTTACATAGTTTGGTTTTTCAGCATAAACTGTAGATTTAAAGATTTGGGAGTAAAACTTGCCATTGTCCTGTCTCTAGAGAGCAGCAAAAAGATGGGACATTTGCACAAGAAGTTCCACTGAACTTCAAAGAAACTTCCCCCGAGAAAGGAGGGGTCAGTCTCACGGATTAATATTAAGGTTGAATTTTTATGACGCATGTTATATATTTGTACACCTTCTCTGGTATTATCTGTTTAAATATTTATCACATATTTACTGGATAAATATTATCTGTTTAAATATTTGTCAAAAATTTACTGGAGGTGTTTATTATTGGTAGGTAACAGCTCTGTATTACAGTTACAGGAGAGGATGTCAAAAATAACACAAAACAGAAGAAATCTGTGGTCACTCAATGCAAGGGGTAGAGTTCAGTAATGTGTGAGGTCACTAGCAATAAAAAATTAGCACGAAAGTCTTGTTCATCGTCAGGAGCCTAAGTGATTGAGAGGAAATTAAATCACAGAAGGAATCATTTCTTTACATGTGAATTATGTATTTTAGAAAGAGGCTTATTGAAGTTCATGGAAATAAAAACGAGTGTTGATGCTTAGGCCAGGGAGGGCAGTGCCTTCCAGTGGTCTGAGCAGCTGCAGGAGGGACACAGGCCACAGGTTCACTTGCAGATGCACACACACCCTGCAGGGGGCAGCAAGTCCCGGAAAGTAGCACACGGTGTTTCCACCATTTTTATTTTATATAAACTGCAATACCATTAACCAGCAAACACTCAGTTATGACTACAAAGGAAGGATACACCTTAATCTTTGAGAAATAAACTTTTGGGGAAATATATATCATTGTATAAGTGTAACTGTTAAATAATTTTGTGTTGGATTAAATTAAATGAATATTGATTCAACTGTTGGCGTGTACCTGGTGTATTAGTCCATTTTCGCCTTGCTATGAAGAAATACCTGAGGCTGGGTAATTATAAAGAAAAGAGGTTTAGTTTATAAGGAGGAGAAGAGGTTTCCTCCACAGGCTATGCAGGAGGCATGGTGGCATCTGCTTCTGGGGAGGCTTTAGGGAGCTTTCACTCATGGCAGAAGGCAAAGCTGGATCAGGACCTAGAAGAGAGGCAGGAGGTGCCACACCCTTTAAACAGCCAGATCTCCTGAGAACTCCCTCAAGAGAACAGCATGGAGGGGAGGGTGCTAAGGACTTCATGGAGGATCCACCCCCATGATCCGGCTCCTCCCACCAGCCCCACCTCCAACACTGGGGGTTACACTTGAATGTGAGATTTGGGTGGGGACAGAGACCCACGCCATATCGCCTAGTATGGGAGTTTGGCGATTATTCTCATGTATGCTTTAGATCATATAATTAAAAGAAGCAGTTATGTTAACTCTACCTCTGAACTAAGTAATTCAGGAATATTTATGGTGTATAGTCCCCATACCTTAGCTCTAACCGCCACCGTTCTTAGGCGCGCATCCTTGCTGTGGTCTGTGGCGTGGGCTGGTGCAGGTGGCTCCCATTGAGTGGGAGGGGGACGCTCGCTGTTCCTCATCGTCTGTAACTGTTCTGTGGCCCTACATGGCTTCTGCATTCCGCTTGCAACAAACCCTGCTGATTGACTGAAGAAACAAGATGATTTAGAGGTTAGGAGACCTGTCTATGATTACACAACAAGATTAATGATAATTGCTATGGAACGGCTCCAAGCAATGCTTATCTCTTAGGGCAAAGGTAAAGAATAAAGCAAAGGACCATACCTTTAGACATAAAGCCCAGAGTGCATTGCACACGTGCACACAGGTTCCCTGCCCAGAGTGCATTGCAGACAAGCGCACAGGTTACCTGCCCAGAGTGCAGTGCAGACAAGCGCACAGGTTCCCTGCCCAGAGTGCAGTGCAGACAAGCGCACAGGTTCCCTGCCCAGAGGGCACTGCAGAGGTGCACACAGGTTCCCTGCCCAGAGTGCATTGCAGACAAGCGCACAGGTTCCCTGCCCAGAGTGCACTGCAGATGTGCACACGGGTTCCCTTGAGTGAAATTTGGTATGAAGACGCGTGTCCCATTGCTTTGAAAAGGTGAGATTGCAATCTGCAAATTACCTGGAAAAAAATAATATAAAATGAAAAGAAAGACTTCAAAAGAGGACTTGTGGGTCTTTTTATGTTTGTTTTTTACTTATCCTCTGTGGCAAACTATTCAAATGATCCTGGATGACATTGATTTTCTTAGGATCTTTCTGTAATTTAGTTCTTGACCTGATAGCAAAGGAGGACTCAGAGCGTTTTCACCTCTTCATTTCCCCCAGCAGTGAGTCCCCAAGTGTCCAAGGTATGGCCTAGACAGAGAACTCACAAGCATAAACAAAACAGGCAAACAAACAGAAAACAGCAGGTTGATGTTGT
Organism: Chlorocebus sabaeus; assembly: GCF_047675955.1. Taxonomy (NCBI): domain Eukaryota; kingdom Metazoa; phylum Chordata; class Mammalia; order Primates; family Cercopithecidae; genus Chlorocebus; species Chlorocebus sabaeus. The sequence goes on along the minus strand of NC_132916.1, from coordinate 2,296,999 downwards.
ACACGGACCCGACCCATCTGATTATTACCATTTGCAAGGCTCCGTCCAGGAGACGTCAGTTCCAAGAACGAGAGGGAGGGGACAGGTATCGCATCTTTCCACAACTTACTTTTACCAGGCTGCAGACAGAATTCTGACACGTGGAGACACCCGCTAGCAAGAAGGCACAGACCTGTCACCCACATGTTTCTGGTGCATTCCTTCCTGTCACCGCCCCCACCACCTCCTAACATGTCCTGCCATGCAATGTCCTAGGTTATTTGGTCTCTTGGTGAGTTTTCTACAAATGGCACCATGCTGTCTTTTGTGTCTAGCCTCTTTTGTTCAATATTATGTTTGAACCACACCCATGGTATGCCACGTAGCAACAGTTCATTCATTTTGTGTGTGTGTGTGACGGAGTCTCGCTCTGTCATCCAGGCTGGAGTGCAGTGGCGAGATCTCGGCTCACAGCAACCTCCGCCTCCCGGGTTCAAGTTATTCTCCTGACTCAGCTTCCTGAGTAGCTGGATTACAGGCGGGTGCCACCACACCCAGCTAATTTATTGCATTTTAGTAGAAACGGGATTTCACTATATTGGCCAGGCTGGTCTTGAACTCCTGACCTTGTGATCCGCCCGCCTCAGCCTCCTAAAGTGCTGGGATTACAGGGGTGAGCCTGTGCGCCAAGCCAGTTCCTTCATTTTTACACTGCATGTAGTAGCAGGATGTAACTATATCCCTGGGGATACAGTTACAGTTTAGTAGCAGTATGAATAATAATATATCCCCATGAACGTAGTTAGAGTTTATCCACTCTGCTACTAACATAGGATCCAGTTTCCTCTTTCTGCTGTTGCTGCCCTGACACTTGCGCATTTATTTTGGTTGGATATACAAGGAAGTGGAATTGCTGGATCATAGATTATGCATATTTATCATTTGTTTGTTTCTTTAAGCACATGGCGAAATGGACAGATCATAAGGATACAGTCTAATGAGTTTTGACTGTTGTATACACCCGTGTAACTCACACACACATTGAATCAGGGAAGAGCCTTTTTATAACTCATGCATTTTCTTTGGCCTGGTGTCCGAGCATTCACTGTTGGGATTTCTAGCACCCTAAGTTAGCCCTGCTTGTTCCAGAACCTTTGACATTTGTCCATCTTACAGGAATCATTCTTCCCTCCGCTTGATGGTGATACTGCAACCTCTCTTGTCTCCTGACCAGTGGATGGGCATTTGGGTTATTTCTAGTCTGTGGCTGTTATAGATGAACTTCCCTGATTCTTCTTGGATGAGACGTTTTGTGGACATGTGTTTTCATTTCTCTTGGAAGTGGGTGGATATCTTGGGGTGGAGTGGCTGGGTCTTAGGGTAGACAGATGCTTAACCTTTTAAGAAACTGCCAGTTTTCAGAGTGGCTGTGCATTGCATATCCAACCAGCAGTGTGCAGGAGCCCCTATCAGTCCACATCCCGCCCGCACCTGGTGTTGTCTGTCTGTTTTGTTGTAGCCATTCTAGAAGGCATATGAAGTGGCATATTCTTTTTGTGAGCCGGAGTGTGCAGCTGAGGCTCAGGTTGAACTGGCCTGCTGGTCTGAGGGTCCAGGCAGAGGAACTGTGGCCCTCTGCGTTCCTTTGCCACCTTGTTTTCCCGGGATGTGAGTGGGGATCTGGTTCCAGTGGCCGCCATCCTTTCCCGCACCAGCACCCCACACACACTCACACTGCCGCATCCTCAGTAATGAGGGTGAGGTGAATCTTGCTTTTTTCTCCACTTTACCAGTTAAACACAAAGCTGATGTGTGACCACTGGCCACTTACTTGCTGTGTCTGCATCGGCTTCATTATTTGCAGAATGAGGGTACTAAGAGTAGTTATCATCAACAAAAATCGCAGAAATACAGGAGCTCAGACATGAAGCAACTGGAACAATGTGAGATATCTTGTAAGTACTCAGATTGCATTGTCTGGTGCTAGTTATGTGCGTGCTTCTTACTGAAGAAAACGGAAAGCATGTAGCATTTCAGTTAAGTTTCCTTTGCATTTAAGTTTCACACCTACATTCAGCAGTCTGTCCACACAGATCAAAGATGCTGAAGATAACGGAAAATTTCTAGCATATGCCAGAAGGAACGTGGAGCTAATAGAAAAAACAAGATTCACAAGTACTAACCAGTTTTAGCTAGAATGATGCGATAAAAGAGGATATCCAAATATGTAGTAATTCAGTACACAATGAAATAATAACACATGATTTTAGTGAATTACATTTAAAAAATATAAATTATATAAGAATATTTTAGGAAATACAGATTTTAGGTTTCATTGGGGAAATATGATTATTTTCCTTTTTAATTATATCATACGCATATATGGTTGTGTTTGTATGGTATTTTAAAGTATTTAAAAACATTTTAATAGATTTTACAATTGCAACCATTGTAGAGTGTAAATAGAGATGTGAGTAAAATATTCTGATGTGAAGAAAGCCTGTCAGAGTCATCTTTTTCTTTTTTTTTTTTTTTTGGAGGATCAGGGGAAAGGAAAAGAATTTAGAAGAAAGGCATAGGTTTTACAGGTAAACATGATCTAAAAGTTAGCCATGTAAAACCTAAATCCATTTCAGTGTTATAACCAGAATCTGCCCAATGTGTAGTAAAATTCCACCTAGGAATAATATATATTTCACAATTGCTAAAGAGCAGATTTTAAATCTTCTTACCACAAAAACAGTAAGTATGTGAGGTGGTGAATATGTTAATTAGCTTGATTTAATTATCCCACAATGTAAACATGTATCCATACATCACCTTGTACATGGCCATATGCAATTGTATATGATCTGACAATTAAACAAAAGTTGAATGGAAAATAAAATCCAAATTAATTTTACAGAGTGTGTTTCAGTATCAGACACGTGTTTTACATTGGATTGAACCATGTGAAGTAAGTTGCTGTTTTTGTTTTTTTTTTTTAATTTAACAAGGTTGAATAGACCAGGTGTGGTGGCTTACACCTGTAATCCCAGCACTTTGGGAGGCCGAGGCAGGCAGATCACCTGAGGTCAGGAGTTCAAGACCAGCCTGTCCAACATGGCGAACCCCTATCTCTACTAAAAATACAAAAATCATCCAGGTGCGGTGATGGGCGCCTATAATCTCAGCTACTCAGGGGGCTGAGGCAGGAGAGTCGCTTGAGCCAGGGAGGCAGAGGTTGCAGTGAGCCGAGATTGTGCCATTGCACTCCAGCCTGGGAAAAAGAGTGAGATGTGAGACTCTGTCTCAAAAAAAAAAAAAAAAAAAAAAAGAAGTTGAATATTGACCATTTCATGTAATTTAATTGTATATTGGTAAACTTACACATCAATGCCAACTTTATTAAGTTCCTCATAAAACGAGGAGGGGTATAAATAAATAACTGGGTCAATAACAAATACTTAGTAAATGAAAAAAAATATTTTCTTAAGCAAAGAGAAAGGGGGAATTTAAACAAAATTCATTGAAGTTTCAAAGAATGGTTGGCAGAAACTAACGGTGACCAGGAAAGTAAGCAAACAGCCTCCAGAGGAAGAAGCGTGTTTGTATGTTTACCAATATTTACCATCACTAGAAAGATTTCTATTTGCAAAACTCTCCACAGGAAGGTATTTTCTGGGAGCGTCAGCCCGGAACTGGAGTGGGATGAGTGTTGGGAACCGGGTTTGTCATTTCTTTGTGGTGTGACCAGACAGGATTCCCCAGTCCTAAACCTAAATGTGAACTAGACTTGCCTATTTGTTCATACATTTAATCTGTTACAACAAAAAGCATACTGTTTTCTTGCCATTACAAAAGTAATACATGCTTAATATAGAACAATTGGAAAAAAACAAAAGAAAGAAAAAGAAACAGTTTCCAAAATCTCACCTTCCAGAGTCACATTTCTACAACTCTGTTTAGGGTGCATTTCTATCTTTTGGGGGCCTTATATTTTATGTTAAAAATGAAATTTACATAGTGCACACAGTGCAGTCACACCTACTATAGGTGTGTTTTCACACTGCTATAAAGAAATACCGGAGACTGGATAATTTATGAAGCAGAGAGGTTCAATTGACTCACAGTTCCGCATGGCTGGGGAGGCCTCAGGAAACTTACAATTATGGTGGAAGATGAGGGGGAAGCAAGGAGCTTCTTCACATGGCAGCAGGAGAGAGAAGTACAAGCAGGGGAAATGCCAGATGCTTATAAAACCATCAGATCTTGTGAGAACTTACTCATCATCACGAGACCACCATGGGGGAGACTGCCCCCATGACCCAGTCACCTTCCTCCCTCAACATGGGGGGATTACAATTCGAGCTGAGATTTGGGTGGGAACACAGAGCCACACCACATCACACGGGTAACCTGTGCTCTTTGCTTGGCACTGGATGAGTGCTGTCCTCTGTCTCCATCACTTGCCCTGGCTCATGGTTACATGGATGTTCAATCTTTGTTGGTGCATGTAAGAGTTTATGAATCTGCAGCTTGGATGCAGGTCCCGAATCCCTGCTGTGCTGCCTACGGAGTGACTCCTTGCTCAGCCCCCATCGCCCACAGTGCTGGTTCTGTAGGTCTGGGCCTGCACTTGGCCACCTGTGTCTTTCCTGCCAGGAAGTCCCTGGGAGCACCAGCCTGCTCCTTCTACTTCCTGCAGCTCACCCGGTGAGCACCTCAGTGTTTTCTTTTCAGTCTTGAATACACGGCTAGTGATTATTTATGTCGAATTCTCTTTGTTAAGTCGTTGGGTCTGTGTCATCTCCCGACTCGACCTCGATGGACATACCTGTTACCACACGTTCACAGGCAGCTAAATACATGTCCATCTCCATTTAATATCTTCAGAAAACAGATTCAAAAGGTGAATGGCTTATGTACATTGAAAAGGTTGCTCCTCAGAAAGTTGTACTGATTCACATTTTCAACAGCCACGCCTAGGCACTGTGTTCTCACACAACTTTGCTAGACTGATTATTACTTTTTAATTGCATTAATTTCAAATAAGTATAACCTGTTTAAATAATATGAAATCAACAAAATATAAATATTCATAACCAATTAGATAATCCTTAAAGGCAAGGAATTAAAGGGAATTAAATTCTATGCATAGTCTAACTTTTAGACCGTTTTTCTCTTATAAGGCATTTACTATATAAGGCAATGTGTTTTAGAAACATTGGTCTGTTTATTCCTCCTAATTTATTCCTCATAATGTATATATTCCTCATAATGTATATATAATATACATTAGCCTTCCCATTATACAATGGAGAAACTGGATCCCAGTAACTGACTCGAGACCCGTATTAGGCCAGCCTGTGGCCTGAGGATGTCAGACTTCATAGTAACCATCAGAGGAGGGGATCCTGTGGTTTCAGAGCACGGGCTCTGAAGGCGGACCTCCTAGGGACCTTGAGACTGACCACGCTGTGAATCCCATTGTCTACGAAGAAATGGGCACACAGAAATCACATGGAATGCCTCCGCTGCTCAAGATTCTCTGGAGAAACACCTCTCCCACAGCACCCTGCTTTGGCATTTGTGGCTAGTGGTAAAGCACTGGTACCCAGTGTGGTCTCCAGTTGGATGCAGGTACATCCATGTGGTCCTAGCAGGCTCCATGGAGAAAATCCAGATGGTCCCTGGAGGGCTCTGCCTGGTCCGGTCCCTCCTGTTCTGAAGTTCACGGCCTGCTGAGGTCCAGTCTAGACTGCCCTCAGCCGTGCTGCCCCTTTGCTTGTAGGGTGCCCTTGGCTGTGAACGCCGCCCCTGAGGTGCCGGGGCATGCACCTGCCCTCCCCGCAGACCTCTCCCGTGTCCGTCCTACCAGGCGTCCTCCCTGATGCCACCCAGGGCCTCGTCTCCCTCTATGGGCTCGGGTCGCCTGTCTTAGAATCGGTGCGAAGGCACATCCACGTCTTCCTCTTTGTGGAGGATGTGTCCCACCACTGGTTCCTCCTTAACAACTGGTTTCGTGGTGGAGGGGAGCTGGCGGGGTTTAGAGGCTAATTTTGCCCATTCTTTACTCTTACAGAACCCAGACAACTTCGGGATGCTTTCTGCTTGAATTCCCAGCTTGCCATTTCATTCTCTTTGTGTCTAGCCCATGTCAGGAACGCGCTCGGCCAGCAGGCACTCAGGTCAGGTGCTCAAACCTAAATGCAAGCAAGCGGCAGGATCGCTTCAGCCTTCCAGACAATGTGTCCAGAAACTGATTGCATCCGAAATTGAGGGTTCTCTGAGCTTGAGTAAATGCAGTAAGACATAGGGACATTTTGTCAGCAGCGTGTCCAGCTGGAACACGAAAGGAAGGAATTCTAGGTCGTCGTGAAGTCTGTGGTCGCCTCGTGAGTGTCCCTGAATAAATTGTGGGTCAGTTTCTCTTGTATCGCCAAAGACTTGAAACAAGCAGGACTTCGATGTCAATTTCCAAAAGAAAATTCTTAATGAGAGAAATAATATTTTGTTGCTTTTCCTCTTTAGCAGCAGTCGAATGAATTGACTGAGATCATTTTATTTGGCAAAAAAGTATAACAGTAATTTCTCATCTTCTCCCTGTTTCCAACTAATACATATTTTTTATTTTGGTCACACATTTGTAACATAAAATTCAATGTCTTACCCATTTTTAAGTGTGCAGGTCAGTGGCATTAAGTACATTCACACTGTGGTGTGAGCATCACCACCGTCCACCTCCAGACCCTATTCACCTTCCCCAACAGAACTCGGCCCGGTGAACGCTTACTGCCTCCAGCCTCTCAGGTCCACTCTCATGCTCAGCTCGGATTTTCACTCACCAACTTTGGCTGTTTTGTTTTGTTTCCTAATTTGGAAAGAGTGTCTAAGGCAATGGGGAGTGTTGTAGGTGGCAGAGCGGTGGGCGTTTGCTAGAAAACAGTAACGGTGTGTGTTGGTATGTAGGTGGAAAACGTCTATGTGGCTATTTTCAACCCTCTCTTCCCGTGAGTTACGTTTACGCGCTGTATGAAACTGCAAAGTGCTGGAAGGCGGCTACATGCCTGGACTTCATTTGTCGCACATCATTTGTGGAAGGCTGCAGTAAGCACTCAATACTTTGCTGTTGATTGATTTCAGAACAGATCGATCAGATTGCAGAGCTCTGGCAGGTGCCACCGGCTGCCTAATTCATCGTTCACCAAAAAGCCTTCTGAAAGTTGGGTCTCTAACAGGTGGTTTGGGCCACTTTCCTCTCGATCAAGGGGGCGTTCTTGACGTGTGGGTTTATTATTTTCTCCTCACATTTTAATGCCACTCATTTGAATCGACGTCTGGGTCCAATGAGTTGGCACAAGGAAACCACTAAGTCCAGACACACCCTGGTGGCACCGGGGCCCTGCTTGGCTCAGACACGCCCTGGCGGCACCCAGGCCCTACTTGGCTCCCCTGGCCGGAGCCAGAAGAGCTCCTCTTTCTCAGGAAGTCTGCAGGTTTCAGACACTAATTCTCTGCTGGGCATGCATCCAGAAGAGGTGTAAGGAGTGACAGACTGATGGAAAGGCACAGCACCTTGGCTGGACGGGCTCGTCCTGTTTCTGGGCGGGCGGTGCGCACGCCTTCTGTGTTTGGTGGAGAGGTAGCCTGTGGTGAGAAGCAGGGAGCCCACTTCCTCCTTCTGGGGACGGCTTGGGAGTGCACTGGGGGACGTGAATTGCTTTGTGTGTTGACAGCTCAGGAAAACTTACGCTTCTGTCAGAAGAAATATGTCTTTTAGGTGGAACTGGCCTGAGTTAGAATCTCAGATGCTAAGAAATCAGATAGACTTTCCAGGAAAAAGGTGTGTTTTCGGCTGTGCTGTGAGTGGCTGTGAGAAGGGTCTCATTTGCAGCTGAAACACGTTCCTCAAGGGACTGTGGCTGCCCCAGCTGAGAGCTCGCCGCAGGTGAACCCCAGCTTGCTTCCTAATACTCTGTGCTCAGGAGGGGAAGCTCCCAGTGGCTCAAATGGCCCTGGTGCTGCCTGCAAAGTTCTCCGAAAGGGGGACAGGACCAACTTGCCACTCCAGACACAGGATAAAAATCGCAGCAGAGCAAGACTCACGCCGGATCACACGGTGTGGTGACTTCCTTTCCTTCGCACCCCTTTTCAACCTTAACATACTGAAGGGGAAGGGCTGTGGAGAAATCGGGATGGTGGGTGGAGACCAGGAAGGGTGCAAGGAGCCACCTGTGGAGTCGGGAGGACCACGTGCAGATTCTGTGTCTGATGTGAACGTGCTTGCCAGGTGTCCCTCGTGGTCTCCGGCCACCACGAGAAGAGCCTCACCCTGTGCTTGCCTTTGCCCTGGCTGCCTGTGAACTGCGGGGCAACTATGGAAAGTCACTCGTGCCAGCCCTCCCCATCCTTCCCAACATGGTGTAGCCAGCCTCTCCACGGTCGGTCTGCGTGCAGCTCTGCGGGTGACCTGATGTGCTTGCCCGGAGAACCCGCCCCTGCCGAGCCCCTCAGTTGGAGACCTAGTGCTTGCTGAGGCCAGACACCTGGTCCTATGTCCCGCACACCCTGGTGAACACCAGAAACCCGGGGCACAGGGAGGGACCCTCGTTTGCCTGTGGAAAGTGTTAACAGGAACTTGAGGCGTTTAGATCACGTGTTAACTCTGGGCGTCATTGATGGATGTCTGAGAGCTTGAGGTGGGGAGATGCAATTTAGCTTCTCAGGCTGGCCTGGGTAATTAAACTGCCAATGTTATTTATGAGTTTTGGTCTTAAAGTGTTGTGCAAGCACCCAGAGGCTTTCTAGCAAAGAGAGTGCTATTTTCTTAATCACATAAAATCTTAAGGTCCTGGCAGCCACTCTTCAGAGGGTGTTTCCCGTCATTGCGGCTTAATCTGGTGGTGAAGCTGTTGATGGAGTTCCCGTGAGTAACAAGAAACAGCAGAGATTTGTGCATTTCCACGTACAGCAAGTCCTGGCCCCACCCCACTTAGTGCTACGCCTCCCAGTTGTGGGAAAATGTACATTTCCAGGAAACTGCACACCATTGGGTAAAGCGTTGGTCCTTCAGGGACAGAAGAATAATGGCCATCTTCTTCCCTTGTCTCCAAGAATACGAATACATTATTTTAAGGACCAAAATGGCCAAGCCCATAATTGTACCATGAATAGTGCTAGGCATTAAACAACGGATTAAGTAGCTCTTGCTGGCTATGAGCCCAGCTCTGACACTGCCTGGTTGTGGGGTGCTAGGCCCCCAGTGCCTGAGTTTCCGCATCTGTAAGCCCAGCTCTGACACTGCCTGGGTGTGGGGTGCTAGGCCCTCAGTGCTCTGTAAGCCCAGCTCTGACACTGCCTGGGTGAGGGCCTAGCCCCCAGTGCCTGAGTTTCTACATCTGTGAGCCCAGCTCTGACACTGCCTGGGTGAGGGCCTAGCCCCCAGTGCCTGAGTTTCCACATCTGTGAGCCCAGATCTGACACTGCCTGGGTGAGGGGTGCTAGGCCCTCAGTGCCTCAGTTTCCACATCTGTACACTGGGTCTCTAAATGGTGCTGACCATCATGGAGTGGTTGTAAGGAGTTAATGACTCATATGCATGAAGTTCTTAGAACAGGCCTTTCCCTTTGCCAGCACTCAATAAATATCAGTTATTATTAGCAATATTAGGGTCAGGCTACAAGAGTGAAGGGTGCTGTTTTGTCCCTGAGAGGACTGGAACCTAGATGGAATGAGAAATAATAACAGCAACCATCATTTGAATTTCCCCTGTACGCGGGGCAGCAGACTAGCACATTGAGTAAATATCTCAAGTAAATGCAAATCCAGGTGGAAACAGAGAAGGAACCTGTGACAGAAACTGTGCAGCCAGGAGAGGCCAGATCTACACGCGCTCAGAACACAGGGTGTCGGCAAAGGTTCCCGGAGAGTCCACTTGGCCCAGTTGTGAGAAGAGATGGCAGAGCTCAGACCAGCAGGTGGGCGCCTGTGGAGGAGGGAGCCGACTGCAAACAATGCAGAGGACATTTCCTCTGCGATGATGGGGAATCCCTTTCCTAGGTGTCTTTTAAAGCAGAATGTTTTCCCCCACTGCGGGGAGAAGGTCCTGCAGTGTGAACCTGCTGGGGAGGAGGAGGGAGTGAAATATTTACAGAGCATCCTCCGTCAGGTTGGATTTTCAGAGGTAGGGAGCAGGAACCACTAGGGCAGTCCCTGCACGGGCTGGTCTGGGCTTGTGTGAAAACCTTGGCGAGGAGAGGCCCATGCCAGCGACGCAGCTTCCTAAGCAGGACGTCCAGCGAGTCAGTCACCAGCGCGGGCGCCTCGTCCTGGCCGTGGAACATTCTGGGCTGCGCCACCTCTGCTGGGTGTGGAGGGAGTATGGGTGTGGACCGAGTATGGGAGAGGAGGGAGTATGGGAGAGGAGGGAGTATGGGAGAGGAGGGAGTATGGGAGAGGAGGGAGTATGGGTGTGGAGGGAGTATGGGAGAAGAGGGAGTATGGGTGTGGAGGGAGTATGGGTGTGGAGGGAGTATGGGTGTGGAAGGACTATGGGAGAGGAGGGAGTATGGGAGAGGAGGGAGTATTGGAGAGGAGGGAGTATGGAGAGGAGGGAGTATGGAGAGGAGGGAGTATGGAAGAGGAGGGAGTATGGGCGTGGAGGGAGTATGGGAGAGGAGGGAGTATGGAGAGGAGGGAGTATGGGAGAGGAGGGAGTATGGGAGAAGAGGGAGTATGGGTGTGGAGGGAGTATGGGAGAGGAGGGAGTATGGGAGAGGAGGGAGTATGGGTGTGGAGGGAGTATGGGAGAGGAGGGAGTATGGGAGAGGAGGGAGTATGGGTGTGGAGGGAGTATGGGAGAGAAGGGAGTATGGGAGAGGAGGGAGTACGGGAGAGGAGGGAGTACAGGAGAGGAGGGAGTACGGGCGTGGATGGAGTATGGGTGTGGATGGAGTATGGGAGAGGAGGGAGTATGGGAGAGGAGGGAGTATGGAGAGGAGGGAGTATGGGAGAGGAGGGAGTATGGGAGAGGAGGGAGTATGGGTGTGGACGGAGTATGGAGAGGAGGGAGTATGGAGAGGAGGGAGTATGGGCGTGGAGGGAGTATGGAGAGGAGGGAGTATGGGCGTGGAGGGAGTATGGGCGTGGAGGGAGTATGGAGAGGAGGGAGTATGGGCGTGGAGGGAGTATGGGAGATGAGGGAGTATGGGAGAGGAGGGAGTATGGGAGAGGAGGGAGTATGGAGAGGAGGGAGTATGGGCGTGGAGGGAGTATGGGAGATGAGGGAGTATGGAGAGGAGGGAGTAGGGGTGTGGACGGAGTATGGAGAGGAGGGAGTATGGGAGAGGAGGGAGTATGGGTGTGGATGGAGTATGGGAGAGCAGGGAGTATGGGAGAGGAGGGAGTATGGGAGAGGAGGGAGTATGGGAGAGGAGGGAGTATGGAGAGGAGGAAGTATGGGTGTGGAGGGAGTATGGGAGATGAGGGAGTATGGGAGAGGAGGGAGTATGGAGAGGAGGGAGTATGGGAGAGGAGGGAGTATGGAGAGGAGCGAGTATGGGAGAGGAGGGAGTATGGGAGAGGAGGGAGTATGGGTGTGGACGGAGTATGGGAGAGGAGGGAGTATGGGAGAGGAGGGAGTATGGGAGAGGAGGGAGTATGGGAGAGGAGGGAGTATGGGTGTGGACGGAGTATGGGAGAGGAGGGAGTATGGGAGAGGAGGGAGTATGGATGTGGAGGGAGTATGGGAGAGGAGGGAGTATGACCATGGAGGGCGCCTGCTGCCCAGGCTCAGCCCCCAGAGCCAGGCTGGAGAGGGAGGCCATGGAGTCACCAAGCATGTTAGAGCCGGATGCAGAGGCACCTGTGTATGCATTCACTTCCACGGGAGCCAGCAGGGTGTGGAGGAGGCACAAAGGGATGGGGTAAATCCTGCTGGGGCTCCAGTCCATGCCCGGCAGCTGTCAGGGATGCAGAGAAGGATGTGACCCCAGAGGGCCAGAACACCCCACCCAAAACTGACTCTGGCTTCAGAGGCCGAAGGAACAACTGCATCCTCTGGAGCCAGATGGACAGAGGGCTCCTTGCCTGGCTGCTTGTTGACCTGGCGGATGCTGCCCGGTCCAGGTGCCTGGGAGCCATGCACCGGGAAAGGAGGCCATCCCCCCATAGAAGGGTGCTCCTCAGACCTCCCCAACAGGGAGGAGCATTTATAGGGGTGAGACTAGGCAAGACGTGAAAAACGCTGGGTTGCTCTGGCTCGTGGGGACCTTGAGGTTTCCAGGCAGTGGGTGTACATTCCAGACCCACGTTTCCAGCAAGAGCCTGCCCGGGGCCTCCCTGCCTCCGGCCTCCTGCACCCCGCAGAGTTTTCTTTGCAGCCAGCACAGTCAGGCTGTATAAATACTGTGCTCACCTCTCGGTGCTCAGCACTACTTGAATTCCGGAAGGCACAGGTGCAGGTGAAACTGTGAAGGGAAGAGCTCAGCTGTGGGCTGCATTTTCTAGATTGGTGGTTCCCAAATTCTGGTCCTGGAGACCCTGAGCATTGCGTGCGGGTGACAGAGCAGGAGGCTTGTTCACCGTGCAGACTTCTGGGCCCCACTAGGTCCTGATGAGAGAGGCTGTGGAAGCCGCATTGTCTGATGGTGACCCCCAGGTCCACGTCACCTTTTTATCTCTGTTGAGTTCAGTGCTGTCACCCTGCCTTGGCTTTGGGGCGACCACAGACCCACGTTTGGGTCAGAGTGTTGAAGGGAGATGGAGCAGGTGTTATTGCGGCTGAGTGGGGCTCGGTACAGGAGTGTGTGGAATGAACACAGACATCTAGAGGATATTAATTAGTAAGAGGAGCACCGATAACACCACTGCCCTGCTTAAAAATGAAAGATTCCCGAGGACCCGCCCAGGGCACAGGCTCGTCCTGCACAGCGGGAGGGAGTACTCAAGGGCTGGGGTTGTCACCCACCCATTTTTATCTTTGAACATTTTCCCCGTCTGGTTTTGAACTTTATATTAAAGGAATCACACTGTGTTTTTTTCTGATTATAGCACCGCTGTGAAGAGCACTCCAGGTGCCTGGCTTCCAGTCTCAGCTCTGATACTCAGAGGCGGTGTGAGGTCCTAGCCTCAGCTTCCCGGTCTGTTCGATGGATGATCATTTTTCCCCTGACAACTGGGAAAACACAAAGCAAAACACAGCTCCAATAGAATTGTTATGTTTTATTGGAATACCTCAATCCACTTGAAAGAATGTGGTATGAAGACAGCACTAGGCCACTGTCGGCTTCTTCCTAATGTTTGAGATGGAGAGAGAAACACCCACAGGTAGAGAGGCACTTGCTGACCACAGGCACCCACCTGCCCAGCTCGTAGGCCCTTCTCCTGACCATGGGCACCCATCCGCCCAGCTCACAGGCCCCCTCTCCTGACCATGGGCACCCGCTCACCCAGCTCACAGGTCCCATCTCCTCCACCCATCCCTTCCACGTAACATGAACTCATTGCTCATGAAGATAAGCAAACCTGGCACAAATAAGCAGCTCCCTCACCTCATGGCAGGGGGAGGGGCTTCAGAATTGGCCCAGAAAGAAGTGACCAGGATTTGGAGCACAGCGCTGAGGCCAGAATTAAGAGTCAACACTTTGTCCTGGGTTTGTCTTGTGGGGCAGCAGCAGCCTCATGCCGGGGGAGAGTAGCCACTCCCACACAGACCAGGGTGGGAGCTTATCCCACAAAGGGACAGGGAGCAAGTGTTTCAGCCATTGTGGGACAGTAGGTAAAACTGAGAGTACGATGTAGGTACTTAGTTGACAGGAGAGAAAGCAAAGATGACATTCAAAGCTTTATACATGGACGTTCATTTAGCTGTCATATAATTTTCACCTCATGAAATCGTCTCCTTCTTCTGATTATTTTTTCAAATGTTTTGAAATATAAAACTATCCTCAGCTCACAGACACTACAAGGACGGTTGGTGGGCTACACTTTGCTGACCCTGGCTTGAAAAGCAGGTGCAGAGCAGAGCGGGTCTGGAGAGAGGGATGCAGGCTTGGGTCAGGCCTCTGGGAAGGCTGCCCACTGCCAGCCTCAGGTGCTGCAGTGCCCCACACTCACCTTGGAAGGTGCGGGCACCATTAGATGCTGCCAGCACACTTGAGGCTGTGGTGACTTTGCTTATAGAACAGTCTCTTCTATTATAAATGACTCTTGGAAATTTTCTTTCCTTGGCTGGGCGCGGTGGCTCACGCCTGTAATCCCAGCACTGTGGGAGGCCGAGGTGGGCAGATCGCCTGAGGTCAGGAGTTCGAGACCAGCCTGGCCAACATGGTGAAATCCCATCTCTACTAAAAATACAAAAGTTAGTAGGGCGTGGTAGTGGGGACCTGTAATCCCAGCTACTCAGGAGGCTTAGGCAGGAGAATAGCTTGAACCTGAGGCAGAGGTTGCAGTGAGCCGAGATCGCACTATGGTACTCCAGCCTGGGTGACAAGAGTGAAACTCCATCTCAAAAAAAATAGTTCCTTTTCTTGTTGCAAGCCCCAGTTAAACACTCTAACAGGGCTGATCAAAACCACTGCAGCTGCCTACCCTTTATGGAGCGTAGGTCCGTGCCCTTGTTCTCAGGAAGGATCTACGCAGAGAATAACTCAAGGCAGTTTCCAGCCCAGGGCCCAGATGGCAGCCACTGCAGAAGGCAGACGTTCACCTAAAGAAAAGGTCCCTCCTGTGTTCATCATGGAGACCTCCAAGGGAGAGAGACATGTAGGTTATGCTCAGCTGGTCTGCAAGTACGTCCTCATGAATAATTCCATAAAGTTGTTTCTTAGGGCAAAGTTGTGCTGGGCTTGAGCTGAGTTCTGACGTTCAATGTCATCAGAACTTATTTCTCCAGGTGTGGAGATGAGTGGAGAGCGAAAGAGAAACATTAGGGGTTCAGGTTCCCAGATAACCCTGCCTATTTTAGACCCAAATGCTTCTTTTTAAAAATATATATATATAATGTGTGTGTGTTGTGTATATTTAAAATATACAACATGATATTATGGGGTACACATAGACAGTAAAAAGGTTACTATGGTGATCCAAAGTACATATCCATTATCTCACCTAGTTACTCATTTTGTTTGTTTGATTTTGTGACAAGGTGGCTGTCTTAGTCAGTTTTCACACTGCTATAAAGATACTACATGAGACTGGGTAATTTATAAACAAAGGAGGTTTAATTGACTCACAGTTTTGCATAGCTGGTGAGGCCTCAGGAAACTTACAGTGAAGGTGGAAGCTGAAGAGGAAGCAAAGACCTTCACACAGCAGCAGGAAAGAGAGAGAGCAAGAGCAGGGAAAACTGCCTTATACAACCTCCAGATCTCATGAGAACTCACTCACTATCACAGGAACAGCACGGGGGAAACAGCCCCTTAATCCAATCACTTCCCACCAGGTCCCTCCCTGAACACCTGGAGATTACAATTCAAGATGAGGTTTGGGTGGGGACACACAGCCTGACCACAGTAGTGGCTAGAATCTACTCAGCATGAATTCCAAATGCTTCCTTCCCCACAGTCCTCATGTTGTACACGAGATCTCCAGACACCTACACATCTATATCTCCCCATGTTGTACACAAGATCTCCAGACACCTACACATCTACATCTCTCCATGTTGTACACAAGATCTCCAGATACCTACACATCTACATCTCCCCATGTTGTACACGAGACCTCCAGACAGTTACACATCTACATCTCTCCTTGTTGTACATGAGACCTCCAGACACCTACACATCTACATCTCTCCAAGCTGTAGATGAGACCTCCAGACACCTACACATCTACATCTTTCCATGTTGTACACAAGATCTCCAGATACCTACACATCTACATCTTCCCATGTTGTACACGAGACCTCCAGACAGTTACACATCTACATCTCTCCATGTTGTGCATGAGATCTCCAGACACCTACACATTTGCTGCATCTCCCCATTCCCTTCGCCCACCACATCCCTGTAACCACTGTTTTGTTCTTTATGTATATTTGATTTAAAATATTTGTTTAGTTTCCACATGTGAGATTACACAATACGTTTCTTTCTGTGTCTGGCTTATTTCACTCAGCAGAAGGATGTTCTGTAGGTTCATCCATGCTGTGGCAAAATGACAAGATCTCACTCCTTTTTAGGGCTAAATAATATTCCATGATGTGTATGTACCACAGTTTTTTTTAGCCATTTGTCTGCCAATAGACACATAAGGTTCCCCTCCCCCAACATGTTGGTTGTTGTGAACAGTGCTGCAATAAACATGCGAGTGCAGACGTCTCTTTGAGATACTGGTTTCATGGATTTTGAATCTATATCCAGCAGAGGAAATGCTGCGTCATATGGTGGTTCTTATTTTAAATTTTTTGAGGAAGCTTATATTGTTTTTCATAATGACTGTACCAATCTACATTTCCACCAACTGTGTCCAAGAGGGAAAATTAAAAGCTTTTCCACCAAGATCTGCTATGAGGCAGGGATGCCCACTCTTGCCACTTCTGTTCGACACAGCATGGAAGTCCTAGCAAGGGCAATCAAGCAAGAAAAATAAATAAATAAATAAATAAAAGAAATAAAAGGCATCCGCACAAACGAGGAAGTAACATTATCTTCATCTGTAGAGAACATGATCCTATGTGTAAAACACCCCAGAGTTCCACAAAAGGTGTTAGAACTAATAAATGAATCCAGTTAAGTTGTAGGATGATATATAAATAATAACCTAACTGAAAAAGAAATCAAGAAAACAATTCCATTTACAACAGGATAGAAAAGAAATACAATGCCGAGGAATAAATTTAACCAAAGAGGTGAAAGATCTGTATGCAGAAAACTATGAAACATTGATGAAAGAAATTTGAAGAAGACAAAAATGAATGCAAGGATCTTGTGTTCATGACTTGAAATGGTTAATGTTGCAAAAATGTCCTCACTGCCCAAGGCAAAGGATAGATTTAATTCAACCCCTATCAAAATCCTAGTGGCATTCTTTACAGAAATAGAAAAAAAAAAAAAACTACAATGTATATGGAACATAAGAGACTCCAAATAGCCAAGACAAGAATGAGAAAGAAAAACAAAGTTGGAGACATCACACTTCCTGATTTAAAATTATATTACAAAGCTATAGTAATCAAAACAGTACAGTACTTTCATAAAAACAGACTTATATACCAATGAAACAGAAGAGAGAACCCAGAAATAAATCCAAACGTGGATGGTCCACTAGTTTTTGACAAGAGCACCAAGAGGACACAATGGAGAAAGTCAGTCTCTTCAACAAATGGTAATGGGAAAACTGGATTTCCATGTGAAAAATAATGAAATTGGACCCTTATCTTACAACAAACACAAAAATCAACTCAAAATGGATTAAAGACTTTAATGTAAAACCTGAAACCACAAAACTACAAGAAAAAAACAGAGACTGAAAGTTCTTTAACATTGGCCTTGGCAGTGACTCTTGGATGTCACATCAAAACCTCAGGCTACAAAAGCAATAAATAAATAAATGAATAAATGGGACTACATCAAACTAAAAAGCTTCTGCAAAGCAAGGGAAATAATCAACAAAAGAAAATGGCAGCCCATGAACTGGGAAACCGTAGACCTGATAAAGGGTTGTATGAGTCCATTCTCACACGAATATAAAGAAATACCTGAGACTGACTAATTTATAAGGAAAAGAGATTTAATTGGCTCCTGGTTCTGCAGGCTGTGCAGGAGGCTTGGTGCTGGCATCTGTTCAGCTTCTGGGGAGGCCTCAGGAAACTTACAGTTACGGTGGAAGGCAAACAGGGAGCCAGCATATGGCATGTCTGGAGCAGGAGAAAGAGGTGGGGGAGGTGCCACACACTTTCAAACAACCAGAGCTCATGAAAACTCACTCACTCACCATCACCAGAACCACACTGAGGGATGATGCTACCCATTCATGAGAACTCTGCCCTCATGATCTAGTCACCTCCAACATTGGGGATTACAATTTAACATGAGATTTGGGTGGGACACAGAGCCAAACCATATCAAAGGTTAATATCCAAAATGTATAAAAACTTCGTGCAACTCAATAGTAGAAAACCCCATTAAAAAATGGGCAAAAGATCTGAACAGCCATTTTCTCCCAAGAAGACATAAAAATGTCCAACAGGTATAGGAAGAGGTGTTCAACATCACTGACCGTAAGGGAATTGCAAATCAAAACCACTATAAGGTATCACCTCACATCCCTTAGAAGGGCTGTTATCAGGAAGTGGAAAGACAGCAAATGTTGGCTAAATGCTTTTCTTCTGCTATAATAAACGACAGAAACACGCTCCTTGCTTTTCTGTTTTCGTCTTCAGGTACACAGAGAGCAAAGTGTTCTAAAGTGTGAACACACGCCTCTACTTATCACTGATAGAACTGGCATAACTGCCCAATGATCAAGCACACACACACGAGGCTTTTTGTGTGGATTATTGTGGGCAACTGTGAGGTTTCAGAAGAGGATAATGCACTTAAAAATGGAATAACAAGGTTTGCGGGATGAATAAAACAATTTTCTTGGTAGAATTTTCCAAGTGACTGTGAAGTCCCTCCTGCCACCATGAAGTCATCTTTACTCTGGAGAGCAGCCATACCCGAAGCCGCCTGGGTTCCCGAGAAGAGCCCCAGTGTGTGCGGCTTTGCAACGCGCGAGAGCTACCTCACCTGTGGTTTTAGGTGGAACATGAAACCCAATTTCTTAATATGCCAAAATGAATGAAGACCAGGAGAAAAAGCCCTTCGGACACTGGAGAATGGGTGGGACCCCTGGGAGCATCTAATGAAGGCAGACAGAGGCAAATGATATCCACAGACTAACCACACTGGAGGAGGAATGACCCTCAAGCATTTCACCTTTACTTGAGGTTATCTGGAAATATGGAAATTCATTTGTGTTTCTTATTTGCCACTTAAACCACATAAACAAAATTTCAAAATTGTTTTC
The DNA here is from genome assembly GCF_047675955.1 of Chlorocebus sabaeus. NCBI lineage: Eukaryota > Metazoa > Chordata > Mammalia > Primates > Cercopithecidae > Chlorocebus > Chlorocebus sabaeus. The sequence goes on along the minus strand of NC_132916.1, from coordinate 2,278,024 downwards.
CTCTTTAAAATGGAAAGTGCTATTTTCCCAGAGAACAAGGGTTATTGTAGAACAATCCAAGAAGTAACAAAAATCCACACTAATTTAAAAATCAAGAAATTACCGCAGTATGGGGTGACATAAAGTTACTCCGAGGTTACTTCCGCCAATGCAAACATGTAGAGCATATCCCCAACAAGAGAAGCACGGCATTAGACTTAGTTGTCGAAGGTCTTCTTGGCGTTTCCATATGGATTTTGTAAAATGCTCAAGGGAAGAAATCACGTCTCCTCCGTCTTCAGGTCCTCAGCGCTGAGCACGTTGACGGATGCTTTTCATGTTAGAAGAGACCAAGACATCTTCAGGTCCTCAGTGCCGAGCACGTTGATGGATGCTTTGTACATTAGATGAGACCAAGACATCTTCAGGTCCTCAGTGCCGAGCACGTTGATGGATGCTTTGCGTGTTAGAAGAGACCAAGACATCTTCAGATCCTCAGTGCCGAGCACGTTGATGGATGCTTTTCATGTTAGATGAGACCAAGACATCTTCAGGTCCTCAGTGCCGAGCACGTTGATGGATGCTTTGTACATTAGATGAGACCAAGACATCTTCAGGTCCTCAGTGCCGAGCACGTTGATGGATGCTTTGTACATTAGATGAGACCAAGACATCTTCAGGTCCTCAGTGCCGAGCACGTTGATGGATGCTTTGTACATTAGATGAGACCAAGACATCTTCAGGTCCTCAGTGCCGAGCACGTTGATGGATGCTTTGTACATTAGATGAGACCAAGACATCTTCAGGTCCTCAGTGCCGAGCACGTTGATGGATGCTTTGTACATTAGATGAGACCAAGACATCTTCAGGTCCTCAGTGCCGAGCACGTTGATGGATGCTTTGTACATTAGATGAGACCAAGACATCTTCAGGTCCTCAGTGCCGAGCACGTTGATGGATGCTTTGTACATTAGATGAGACCAAGACATCTTCAGGTCCTCAGTGCCGAGCATGTTGATGGATGCTTTGTACATTAGATGAGACCAAGACATCTTCAGGTCCTCAGTGCCGAGCACGTTGATGGATGCTTTGTACATTAGATGAGACCAAGACATCTTCAGGTCCTCAGTGCCGAGCACGTTGATGGATGCTTTGCGTGTTAGATGAGACCAAGACATCTTCAGATCCTCAGTGCCGAGCACGTTGATGGATGCTTTGCGTGTTAGATGAGACCAAGACATCTTCAGATCCTCAGTGCCGAGCACGTTGATGGATGCTTTGCGTGTTAGATGAGACCAAGACATCTTCAGGTCCTCAGTGCCGAGCACGTTGATGGATGCTTTGCGTGTTAGATGAGACCAAGACATCTTCAGGTCCTCAGTGCCGAGCACGTTGATGGATGCTTTGCGTGTTAGATGAGACCAAGACATCTTCAGATCCTCAGTGCCGAGCACGTTGATGGATGCTTTGTGTGTTAGATGAGACCAAGACATCTTTAAGTCCTCAGTGCCAAGCACGTTGATGGATGCTTTGCATGTTAGATGAGACCAAGATGTTTTTGGTGAATGAATGAATTAGTATTGTGTCACCCGGAAGGGAAAACCTGATGCACATCTATTGCTATGGATTTTTTTTTTGTAATCATCTTTTATACAAGAGTTTTAATATGAATTCTTTCTTTTTATTTTATTTATTTATTATTTATTTATTTTGAGATGGAGTCTTGCCCTGTTGCCCAGGCTGAAGTGCAATGGTGTGATCTCAGCTCACTGCAACCTCCGCCTCCTGGGTTCCAGCGATTCTCCTTCCTCAGCCACTGGAGTTACTGGGATTACAGGCACGCACCACCACGCCTGGCTAATTTCTTTGTATCTTTTAGTAGAGATGGGGTTTCACCATGTTGGTCAGGCTGGTCTGAAATTCCTGACCTCGTGATCTACCCACCTCAGCCTCCCAAAATGTTGGGATTATAGGCATGACCCACTGCACCTGGCCCAATATGAATTATTTCATTTGAATCTTAGCAAAAAGCTTGCAAGGTGTGGCATATTTTCACACCTCTTTTATAGGCAGATAAACTGATACAGAATGGAGGGAAGTAGCTTGTCCAGGAGTCCTCTGCTGGCTGCCGGCCCTGATGCCGCCTCCCTCCTCTGGGCTGCGGAGCAGGACCACAGGCTCTCCCCAGCCTTGGCTACCATTATTTTAGTGCCAGGACTGTAAGCTGTCATTTCTGGGGAGCACTCTGGCTCAGGCATTCTTGGAGGTGTAGACTTAGTCACGGTAGATCTTGGCTTTCTATTGAGCAACATTCAATATTCTCATAATAATACAATTTAAAATATATTTTCAAAAATAAATACATTTTATTTATTTTCCAATTGTCAATTAAAATAAATCCATATCATATACAATTTCATAAGCCCAGAAAAGAAGAGCTAGAATCTCATTATTGGAACACAAATACACTAATATTTTGGCTCAGTTTCTTCTAGTGTTGTTTTCTTATGCCTATATTTTACATAGTCACAAATGCAATAAAGGATATTTTCTATGTTATATACAATGGTGACTACAGATCTTAAGGCCTGGACCATATTCTATTGAGTGGAGGTACTCAATAGAGTTGCATTACCCCTACTTTAAGGTTTTCAAAGAGTTTTTGAATGATTTTTATTAGAATTGGGATTTTTATGAACATATTTTGTGTGTAATGATGTTCCATACTTAGGATTTTTTCTTAGCTGAGATCCTCTGTGTGGATTTAACAGGTAAAGGACATGGTATTTCTGTAGCTTTTGCCATCTATGGCTGGGTAGTTTTCCTAGAGCAATTGTTAGACCACTGTAATTACAACCGGCATGGATTAAGAATACAGTTTCCCTGTACCCTTGCCTAGAGAACAGCCTGCGATGTCTTAAAAAATATTCCAACCCAGTTCATTGAAAATTGATGTCATCTGTAATCCCAGCACTTTGGGAGACTGAGGCAGGCGGATCACCTGAGGTCAGGAGTTCAAGACCAGCCTGGCCAACATGGTGAAACCCCATCTCCACTAAAAATACCAAAAATTAGCCGGATGTGGTGGGGGGCACCTGTAGTCCCAACTATTTGGGAGGCTGAGGCAGGAGAATCGCTTGAATCTGGGAGGCGGAGGTTGCAGTGAGCCAAGATCACGCCATTGCACTCCAGCCTGGGTGAGAGAGCGAGACTCCGTATAAAACAAAACAAAACAAAACAAAAAACAAACACACACAAGACAATTGATGTCAGAGCTAGGACTCAGATTCTACCCTTACCGCTTGATTTGGGATGTTGCGTTTTAATAAAAAGCCCAGGTGTCTGCAAAGAGACAAACACAGGAACTTTTGCCTTGAGGGTGGCAGTGGGGCGCCGTGGGCAGTGCCGGCCGCATCTCTCTAGAGCTGACCCGGCCTCGTGCCGCCCTGCACTGGACCCCGGGGCGCCCTCGGGGCCACCGTGCTCTGCGGACTGAGCAGCTTCTGGAAGGACCCTCGTGCCCTGCGTGTTGGACAGACAGCAGGGTCACTGTCAGCCCGGTCACAGCTGAACTCTGCACTTACGGACTCGGTCCCCGCACAGCCTGGCTCCCCACAGTCACAGCACACGGAAACTCCGAACGCTTTGCTTCCAGTGGACACTGAGTGTGAGCCGCGTGGGTGGGTGGGACTCTCCTCCCTGTTCCGGCTGTGGGAGCCTGCGCCTCCTTGGTGTGGGTGGCGCGCCCCCTGGTGTCCGCGCGGGGGGACGCGGGGATCTTCAGCCTGACCCAGAGCTCCAGAAAGAGGCAGCTGCGGCAAATCCTCCCCAAAACGCAGCAAAAGGCGTCCCCTTTCCTTATGAGAATTACAGGGAAATCTCCCAGCACTTGGAGCAAGTGACAAACGGCGCGAGGTCCCCACATCTCACCTCCAGGACAAAGGGCACAAGGTCCCCACATCTCACCTCTAGGACAAAGGGCGCGAGGTCCCCACATCTCACCTCCAAGACAAAGGGCGCGAGGTCCCCACATCTCACCTCCAGGACAAAGGGCGCGAGGTCCCCACATCTCACCTCCAGGACAAAGGGCGCGAGGTCCCCACATCTCACCTCCAGGACAAAGGGCGCGAGGTCCCCACATCTCACCTCCAGGACAAAGGGCGCGAGGTCCCCACATCTCACCTCCAGGACAAAGGGCGCGAGGTCCCCACATCTCACCTCCAGGACAAAGGGCGCGAGGTCCCCACATCTCACCTCCAGGACAAAGGGCGCGAGGTCCCCACATCTCACCTCCAGGACAAAGGGCGCGAGGTCCCCACATCTCACCTCCAGGACAAAGGGCGCGAGGTCCCCACATCTCACCTCCAGGACAAAGGGCGCGAGGTCCCCACATCTCACCTCCAGGACAAAGGGCGCGAGGTCCCCACATCTCACCTCCAGGACAAAGGGCGCGAGGTCCCCACATCTCACCTCCAGGACAAAGGGCGCGAGGTCCCCACATCTCACCTCCAGGACAAAGGGCGCGAGGTCCCCACATCTCACCTCCAGGACAAAGGGCGCGAGGTCCCCACATCTCACCTCCAGGACAAAGGGCGCGAGGTCCCCACATCTCACCTCCAGGACAAAGGGCGCGAGGTCCCCACATCTCACCTCCAGGACAAAGGGCGCGAGGTCCCCACATCTCACCTCCAGGACAAAGGGCGCGAGGTCCCCACATCTCACCTCCAGGACAAAGGGCGCGAGGTCCCCACATCTCACCTCCAGGACAAAGGGCGCGAGGTATCTACATGTCATGTCCAGTGGTCCCAGCCACCACGCAGTGACGTGCGGTCTGCAGAAGCTGGCAGAGGCCATACCCAGCCCCTTCCATTTGCTTTCGTGCCTCCCTTGGCACCATCTTTCTGCCTCTTTTTAAATTGCTCCTTTCTTTCCTTCAGGTGTGGACTCAGGGAGACCAGGGTTCAAATTCGGGCTCCAACAGTAACATATTTTTCCCTGACTTTGGAAACTCCCCAGGCTGCACGTTCCTCACCTGTGAGATGAATGTGCAAAAGCATCCACTTCTAGAAACGCTGAGAAGATCAAGCGTGTTAGTACCACAGCGGACCCAGGACGGTGCCTGGCAGGCTCGGCCCTAGGCAGGTGTGAGCACCGCAGCGGACCCAGGATGGTGCCTGGCAGGGGTCAGCCCTCGGTGGATGTGAGCACCCCGTGCTCCGGTGCTTCCTCCTGCCAATCCTCTTGCTCCTTGTCTCATCTGCATCTGTCCTCCCCTCAGGACACTCCTGTCAGACACCAATCTGAATGTTTAATTATGGTTATTACTATTAAATGGCTTTGGTCTCCCAGCTAACAAATACCAGTTTACTGGCGCAGCAGGGTTCTTGCTTGCACTATTGATTATCCAACACACAGAATCATTTTGCATGCAGAGGTGGAAAAGACATCTTTGAGCAGCTGGCGGAACCCGCACATTTGAGAGCTGAGCGTTTGGGAAGCTTTTGCGATCTCTTAAATCAAGTGTAGCCTAAAGCTACACTACCTACATATTTTAAATTCAACCTACAGGTTCTGTGTACACGGAGAACTATAGCGAGTAGAGGTGTAAACAGACCGTAGCCTACTCTTGCATCAGTCACCGAGTTTTGGCCAAAAGTGGTCAACTGTTCAAGCCATGTTCAAATACACAAACGCCGAGATGTAACCAATCGGCTGTTTCTGCACCTCACTTCCGTCTTCTGTGCATCTCTTTCCTTTTTCTGTCCTAAATATTCTTCCACCACGTGGCTGTACTGGAGTCTCTCTGAACCTGTTCTGGCTGGGGAGGCTGCCTGATTCGTGAATGGTTCGTTGCTCAATTAACCTCTGTTAAACTTAATTCTGCTAAAGTTTTTCTTTTAACAGGGGCATTGATGTGCAGTTCACATCAGGGATGTGTTTGGCACACACTGGCTGGTAACGAGGACCTTTTCCCCTTCACGTGTGGGTGGAAGGAAACAGCACGTCTTCATAGGCTGCTCATTCTAAGGGCCTGGATTTCCAGGGACGACAATAATACCTTGTAAGTGGATGGCGTTATATTTTTGTTCAGGAGGAGAATCTTCAACTAATTGCGTGTAATTTCACAGCTACCCTGAGGAAGCACATCAGCACAAGCAAACACACTGCTGTCCTCTCGGTGTCCCGTGATTACTTTAATATGTGTGCACAATCGCAGCCTGAGAGGACTGTGGGAGATGCGATCCCATATTTAGAAATGGGGAATCACTAACAACCGTGGGAAACTCTCGAGGACATCAGAATTTTAGAGAGGTAAGAAAACAAAATGATGTTTTAATCCTGTTTAAAATCAGTATGCACGTCACAGCTGAACCGAGAAGGTGAAAACATGAAGACTAAAGAGACCCATGATGAGGATACATGAGGAATGAAGTTCGCTTTTCTATTTCTGAATGAGAAGGTTGAAGGGCTACTTTCTAGAATGAAAGAGAGCTGAACTCAGGGATCTCAACTTTTTGGGAAATATAATTAATTAATTTTTTTAAAACTACGCTTATTTTTCAAATAATCACAGACCTACCGAAGAGTTGGTAGCACAGGTGAAGAACTAGATGATGTTCTGCTGTTCAAGAACCTTTTCATTTCCAGATAAACTTCAGGATCAGCTTGTCGATTGCTACCAAAAAATAAATACCTTCAGGGGTTTTGATTGAAATTGCCTTTTGAAAAATAATGACATTATTGTAAGACCAATGCTACCTAATTTCAAGATTTATTATAAATGCATGATAATATTTAGATTACCATAATAAATAAGATGTATTATAAGCCTGTGGTGTACAACATATTATATTCCACAGTGTATCACTGGCATAAAGGTAGACCAATCAACAAGACAGATTAGAGTATCTGGAAATGGATCCACACATATGTGGACACTGGACTTTCAGAAAGTGTTTAGAGACAATTCGGTGGAAAAGGATTATCTTTTCAACCAATGATGCTGAAACTGTTGTATACCTATGTGCTCCAAACTAACAAGCAAACAAAACTGCTGTCCATACCATGCACTATATTTTTAAAAAACTTAAAATGGATCATAAAACTAAATGTAAAACTTAAAACTATGAAAACTCCTAGAGAAAAGCATAGGCAAAATCATTATGACATTGGATTAAGAAAAGCCTTCCTAAATATGACACCAAAAGCATGATCTCAAACAAAACAAAACCCAACCCCCATACAAAACCCATACTGTAAACATAAATTACGTAAATTAAAAACTTCTGCTCTTTAAAAGATGATGTTAGGAGAATGAAAAGATAAGACACAAACTGAGAGAAAATAATTGCAAATTACATATTTGATAATGATGGATTTACATCCAGAGAACATCAAGAACGCTAAAAGCTCAGTAAGAAAACAGACAACTTGATTAAAAAAATGGGCAAAATATTTGAACAGACATTTCCCCATAGAAGATAGGTAGATGGCAAATAAGGACCTGAAAAAATGTTCAACATTACTAGAGATTGAGAAAATGCAAATTTAAACCACAATGAGACCTCACTATACACTTTAACATGGGTAAATGATAAAGAACGGCCATGCCAGGTGTTGGTGAGAATGTGGAAAAACTGCAGTTCTCATGCACTGCAGGTGAGAAAGCAAATTGATGCAGCTGTGGAAAATGGTGTGGGGGTTTTTAAAAGATAAACACACCCGCCATGTGATTTAGCTGTCCCACCCCTGGGTGTGTACCCAAGAGAAAATAAACTACAACATCTGCACACAGATATTCATAGTAGGTTTATCTGTAATAGCTGAAAACTAGAAACAACTCAAATTGCCATCAATAAGGTCGTAGATAGTAAGCAAATTCTGGTATACTGACAAAATGGAATACTACTCAGCGATGAAAAGGAAGGCACTGTTGATCCATAAAGCAGCACAGGCAGGTCCAGAATCATGACAGAGCAAAAGGAGCTGGACCACTCTAGGGAATTTGCTATGTGATTCTGTGAGCATAAAACTCTGGAAAAGGCAGAGTCATCTGTAGTGGCAGGAGGCAGAGCAGCCACAGTCCTGCAATGAGGGGCCCAGGGAGGAAGGGGCTGCTGGGGGAGACACTATGGCCATGGAGAGGGCGACGCTGCCTCTCCATGCTTCTCCCCAGAGGGTTGGGGAGAGGGAGAGGGAGATGGAGGGACAGAGGGAGAGGGATGGGGAGAGGGAGATGGAGGGGGAGAGGGATGGGGAGAGGGAGAGGGAGATGGAGGGGGAGAGGGAGATGGAGGGCGAGAGGGATGGGGAGAGGGAGATGGAGGGGGAGAGGGAGATGGAGGGCGAGAGGGATGGGGAGAGGGAGATGGAGGGGGAGAGGGTTGGGGAGAGGGAGAGGGAGATGGAGGGGGAGAGGGTTGGGGAGAGGGAGAGGGAGATGGAGGGGGAGAGGGTTGGGGAGAGGGAGAGGGAGATGGAGGGGGAGAGGGAGATGGAGGGGGAGAGGGATGGGGAGAGGGAGAGGGAGATGGAGGGGGAGAGGGAGATGGAGGGCGAGAGGGATGGGGAGAGGGAGATGGAGGGCGAGAGGGATGGGGAGAGGGAGAGGGAGATGGAGGGGGAGGGGAGACTGAGATGGAGAGAGGGAGGGAGATGAGAAGGACAGAGCATGAGCAGTTCTCAAGTGGGCGCCTCACATACTATCAAAAATGCTTTATTGCTTATGATTTGCTATTTAAAGTGTGTTTCTAAATGTGCATATTATTAAAAGACACTCTTTGAGAGCCATCAAGAACCACCCCCTTTTCCCAGGATGAAAAACGTCAATCAAGCTTTTCTTCCTTTGAAAAGTTGGTGGCTCTGATTGGAACTAGTGCTGGAAATGAGGCTAGGTGTGGGTGATGACAGCAGCATTTTTGGAACTCATTCTTTATATAATAAAAGTATTTTTGTTTGTGTAACGTAATCTTGGCATGTGACCCGGAGCTGCCACCTTTGCATTCTGGTTTCCCAGGGTCAGTGTGACTGATGGCAGCACAGGGCACGTCTCCACGTCAACCCCACCTGACCTACCAGGGCCGGGGCTCCAAGTCCCCATAGAGTCACTGCTGGAATTAGGAGCAGCTAAAACCGATGGTGCTGTAAAAAGTAAAGGAGAGGCTCCTCTTCAAAGAGAATCTCCTCCTTGTCTAATTAGAAATAAATAGTAACTTCTCTTAGAAGCAAAATGGATTCAAAGACCTGTGCTAACATTCTTAAATATCTGCTAGCCGTAATAAATCAATGTACTTTACGTTCTTAGCTCCCACAATTTAGCCTAAATATCCGCCCTGGCATGCTTATGCTGGTCCGAGGGGGCATTAGGTCATAGCCTGTTCCTCTTCCTTATTTGGAGGTGTTTTTACCTTTCTCAGCATTCCACATGTTACTTCCTCCTTCCTGTGTTCTCCTCTGCCTTTGCCTCTTTTAAAAAGTTCTAAGTTGCTAGCCAATCAGGACAAACACAGAATGCGAGGTCCTGTTCCAGCCAATGGAAACTGGACACAGCAGGAGGGTGGACGCGTCAGGTTATAAATGACCCTGTCTCCTTTGTTCGGTGTACTCTCAGGGCAAAGCTGCTGGCGAGTGTACCCTTTCTGCAGAAAGTAAAAATGGCCTTGCTGAGGAGATTAAATTTATGTTTAAGTGCTATTTCTTTATGGCACCGGGGGACAAGCATTTCTAACAGCGTCCCCTGAGCCATATCCGGCCACATTTCCTCCTCCCTTCCTGGTTCTCGTTCAGTCACTCATTTGGAAAACGTTTATTAGGACCTAGAGAACTGGCTGTGTGGTGCGTTACTGTTTCCTGTCACTTAGGTACAGCCATTAAGAGAGAAATAAATCTGACTGCATGCATATCAACAGGAGAGTAAAACTGCTCACAAATAAAAGCACACCATCATTTTATTTTGGTAGAAACATATGTAATAAAAATTTTGGAAGGACAATTTTGAGTGGTGGATATGTATCACTTCTACTATCCTTGGATAGAGGAACTTTGGGTTATTTTTATCTTTTATTTTACACTTTCAATATTGATTTATTACAAAACACCCATATATCTTTCATATTTAGAAAAAATCAAGTAAATCTATTTCAACGTTTAAAATATATTGAAGCACTGCTCCATAAATATTATTTTAAGAAGAAAGTATTACTCCAGTTTCATGGAGAAAGAAAAAAAAAATCACAAGAAGGCTGTTTCCTGAGCCCTACTCACAAAACATTCACACTGATCAACTTTGGAAGTCAGGCTCTCAAAGAAAATGTGCACAGAAGTGCCCATGTCTGATATTCTTATCCTGTAGAGGAAAGGAAGTCAGGCCAAGCAGGTCTGAGGCTCACGCACTGCCCACAGAGGAAACCGCTCCCCGGGCCGCCTTGCCCATTGGCGGCAGGGCCAGACCTCAGGGCTCTCCTGACACTGGTGGGTTCCAGTCCTGGCTGCACCTAAGAATCACCTGGAAACTTTAAAAACGCGAGTGCAGGGTCCCACGGGGCTTCTGATTCTCTCGGCCTGGGGTGTGGCCTGGCCATCAGGACTTTAAAGCTCCCCAGGTTGTTCTGAATATCCTGCCAGGGCTGAGAGCCTCTGCACTTTGTCATACTTGCTCTCCCATCCCGGCTAGCTGGCTCCTGGCCACAGTCCCAGGTGAGCTGTGGTTGGATGCATTTGTGCTGGAAGGTTCTGCAGCTTGGCTGGATGGGGGATGTCTGGTTTTGGCCCAATTCCTGTCAGATGATAGATGATCTCACTGCTTCACTTCGATCATCTCTAAAATGGATCTGGACATCTTTTAACCTCATGTCTTCCATCTGCAAACACAGTGAGTATTTTGATCAATGCAAATACGGCCCCAAGAAATTGCAAACAGTTCTCTGATATCGCTAATACCTTTTACTATTAGGCAGTCCAAAAAAACCCAGTGCTGGGCATCTTAAAATTATGTTCTTAGTTGAAGCCTCTAGGTGAAAACCTGGTCTTAGTAAAACTGTACTTACAGTCAAATTCCACTGACACTCAAAGCATTATTATTATTTTCATTTTTCATCTTAAAAATTATTTGCAGATTCCCTGGCTCTCCTTGAATCTCTCAGTGTTTTGCATTTTAAGTTTTTTCAAGGTTCTGACAAATGCCATGACAAAACGAGGAAAGAGTGTCGCGTTTAAACGAAAAGTTTAGCAAAGAGGAGAGGCTGTGACGCTGGAGATGGACGAGGCGCCCGGACGCTGGAGATGGACGAGGCGCCCGGACGCTGGAGATGGACGAGGCGCCCGGACGCCGTGAATTTGTTCCTTCTACCCTCTCTGAATTTCAAACGAGAATTGGAAAATACAGTAAGTATTCAAGATTTTAAACTGTAATGCAGTGAAATACTCCTTTCTTCGCAGGGTCTTTCCTGGAGGCAGGGATGTGCGACCTCCTTTGGAAAAAGTCTTATTCACGGTGTTGTGTAAACCTGGCCGTGTGTTCACGTCAGTGGAGGCTTCAGGAGGGAGAATTTCCCAAGAAGAAGGTCACTTCTGGCCTCGCTTTCTGGGACATCAACAGACTCACAGAGAATCCGAAAATCAGAGAATCCATGCCAGGGGAAGGCAGAGGTGGCCTGTTTCTCTGCTTAGAAGGAGCTGAAGGCCCTTGTGAGGACGGGTCTATCCAGGAAGCTCCTTTGGGGAAACCAAGCAGAAAGGAGGCCTCAGCAAATTCCCCTGAGAGACACAGAGAGTAAATATTTCCCCCCCGCAACCCGGCCTCCTTATTTTGGTCCTCTCCTTGCTTACATGCTAATTGCAATACCTAGGTCAGGACCAAAACACAGGAGAAAGTAACAGCAGTAAGGGACATAGGAGTGAGGCCACCTGGCCAAGTGTGATCTTGCTTCCAGGACCAACGAATGCACAGCCAAACAGATGTGAGACCACACAGCTTATCCTGCCGCCTGCCTTCTGTAGCTGCGCTTCTCATTCTTCCTACCACCCCAGGATTCATCCCGCCTCGCCCAGCACTGCCCCTTGTGCTGTCCTGAAGGTCTTACCTCCTGTGGCTCCTTCTGCCCCATCCTGGTGACTGCCCACACTCCTTTCATGGCCTTCTGCCCCATCCTGGTGATAGTCCACACTCCTTTCGTGGCCTTCTGTCCCATCCTGGTGACAGTCCACACTCCTTTCGTGGCCTTCTGCCTCATCCTGGTGACAGTCCACACTCCTTTCGTGGCCTTCTGTCCCATCCTGTTGACTGTCCACACTCCTTTCGTGGCCTTCTGTCCCATCCTGGTGACTGCCCACACTCCTTTTGTGGCCTTCTGTCCCATCCTGGTGACTGTCCACACTCCTTTTGTGGCCTTCTGTCCCATCCTGGTGACTGTCCACACTCCTTTTGTGGCCTTCTGTCCCATCCTGGTGACTGTCCACACTCCTTTCGTGGCCTTCTGTCCCATCCTGGTGACAGTCCACACTCCTTTCGTGGCCTTCTGTCCCATCCTGGTGACTGTCCACACTCCTTTCGTGGCCTTCTGTCCCATCCTGGTGACAGTCCACACTCCTCTTGTGGCCTTCTGTCCCATCCTGGTGACTGTCCACACTCCTTTCGTGGCCTTCTGTCCCATCCTGGTGACTGCCCACACTCCTTTCATGGCCTTCTGCCCCATCCTGGTGATAGTCCACACTCCTTTCGTGGCCTTCTGTCCCATCCTGGTGACAGTCCACACTCCTTTCGTGGCCTTCTGCCTCATCCTGGTGACAGTCCACACTCCTTTCGTGGCCTTCTGTCCCATCCTGGTGACTGTCCACACTCCTTTCGTGGCCTTCTGTCCCATCCTGGTGACTGCCCACACTCCTTTCGTGGCCTTCTGTCCCATCCTGGTGACTGTCCACACTCCTTTCGTGGCCTTCTGTCCCATCCTGGTGACAGTCCACACTCCTTTCGTGGCCTTCTGTCCCATCCTGGTGACAGTCCACACTCCTCTTGTGGCCTTCTGTCCCATCCTGGTGACTGTCCACACTCCTTTCATGGCCTTCTGTCCCATCCTGGTGACAGTCCACACTCCTCTTGTGACCTTCTGTCCCATCCTGGTGACAGTCCACACTCCTCTTGTGGCCTTCTGTCCCATCCTGGTGACAGTCCACACTCCTCTTGTGGCCTTCTGTCCCATCCTGGTGACTGTCCACACTCCTTTCGTGGCCTTCTGTCCCATCCTGGTGACTGTCCACACTCCTTTCGTGGCCTTCTGTCCCATCCTGGTGACTGTCCACACTCCTTTCGTGGCCTTCTGTCCCATCCTGGTGACTGCCCACACTCCTTTCGTGGCCTTCTGTCCCATCCTGGTGACTGTCCACACTCCTTTCGTGGCCTTCTGTCCCATCCTGGTGACTGTCCACACTCCTTTCGTGGCCTTCTGTCCCATCCTGGTGACTGTCCACACTCCTTTCGTGGCCTTCTGTCCCATCCTGGTGACTGTCCACACTCCTTTCGTGGCCTTCTGTCCCATCCTGGTGACAGTCCACACTCCTTTCGTGGCCTTCTGTCTCATCCTGGTGACAGTCCACACTCCTCTTGTGGCCTTCTGTCCCATCCTGGTGACTGCCCACACTCCTTTCGAGTGCCCACCTGTGCAAATCCCAGCATGGCCTGCCTCCTTCTGTGTGTACTGCTCAACCCTGCACCCCGCCCTGCTCCCCACACCACGGTGGGAAGCAGCCACGTCTTTTCCTCCCCGTGTCCTGCACCTGGAGCACAGCCCACGTGACGGAAACCCAGGCTCTTTCCTTGAGGGAATAAAAGCAAATGGAGCTAGGCGTGGTGGCTCACACCTGTAATCCCAGCACTTTGGGAGGCCGAGGTGGGCAGATAATCTGAGGTCAGGAGTTTGAGACCAGCCTGGCCAACATGATGAAACCCCATCCCTACTAAAAATACAAAAATTAGTAGGGCGTGCTGGTGGGCGCCTGTAATCTCAGCTATTCGGGAGGTTGAGGCAGGAGAATCGCTTGAGCCCAGGAGGTGGAGGTTGCAGTGAGCCAAGATTGTGCCATTGGCACTCCAGCCTGGGTGACAGAGGGAGGCTCCATCTCAAAAAATAAAAAATAAATAAATTTTAAAAAAGGGAACAGAAGGCTCAGGTCAGTGCTCTGCTAGGCTCTTCAAATACTTGCTTTGGTATTTAAATTAAAACAATGTATCTAGTTGAGCTTCTTGTTTACATTTTAAAGGCCAGTCTTTTTTTTTTTTTAAGACAGGAAGATGCTTCCATCTTCCCACAGCTAATTGATTCTATCACCTACTAAAAGTAGGAAAGAGCTCTGGGGTGGAAAAGCCCCTTTCATCCTGACAGATGCTGAACACCCACGCACAGGGGCTTTCCAGCCCCAGGGAGAAATCCCACGTGGGCCTGGTGTGGTGCGTGCACACAAAACACAAGACAACATACGCTCACCAGCAGGTCATCCACGTCTCGTTTACATTTCATACTGTAGCTGACGCAGCGTCCCTACAACATAAAATCACAGTATGTTGCTTATAGATCTGAACCCTCAATATAATGTCACATCCGACTGTACGCAATGTTTCTACGATGAATACGTTTCAGTGCAACGAGAACATGAACAATGAACGCAAGTGTGAGCAGTGTCTTAGAGTTACTTTATTGGTAACATACAATGCTGTTTCTTTTTATTGTTGCAATAAAATGAACCCATAAGCTTTGTGCTATAGTGCCCAGGAGCTGACAGACAGCAGGAGAGGGGCCTCATTAAGAATTCATGAGAAGATTAGCCCCAGGCTGGGCAGGCCTGTCTGTCTCCTGCGCTTGTTCCTGAATTAAGAAGTGCTCACGTGGCAGGGCCTGCTTTGGACGGCATCACCACTGCCACCAGGGGGCACCCTCGGCTCACGCTGGGCCCTGCCCTCCTGTCCACGGCCGGGCTGAGACGGTCCTCTGGTCTGTGCCTGGCCTGGGACCCTTCTCTTTGTCTGTGCCCTGGCTGGGACCCTCCTCTGGGTCCGTGTCTGGCTTGAGACCCTCCTCTGGGTCCGTGTCTGGCCTGGGACCCTCCTCTGGGTCTGCGTCCAGGCTGGGACCCTCCTCCTTATCTGCGCCGGGGCTGGGACCCTCCTCTGGGATGCAGAAAGAGGCCTGGGACGAGTGGATGTGCACAGAGGCCTCCACAACTCCCTGCAAGCTTGGTTACACCCAACCTCAAATCATCTTCTCTCCACCATGCTAGAGCCAACCACGCCTCCCGAGGAGCAGGTGCCTCCTCTCTGAGTGGCCAGAGAGACCCGGATGTGATGCCAGCAGAGAAGCAGGCGAGAAAAGCGTAGAAGGGCGTGGGGTCAATCGCCGACGGCAGGACCCCGGGGGAATCTTTCCAAGGCGTCTTGGTGAGTCCAGGCTGGGCTCTGGATGTCCTGGCCACAGGGCTGGGGTGTGGGTCCCCAGGGGCGGCAGAGCTTCTGTGTCCCCGCTGTGTCCCCTCAGGCTGGTGGGCACATGGCACCCCAGGATACACAGGACTGTGTGATTTAGAAAAACACCATGCAGACGAATTGTTATTTTACAAAGCTGGCTTGTAATGAATGCTTTGGTCAGAAAATGCAAGGCTGCCTGACTCCCCTTTCTGTCATCTTCGAAAGAAGGAGGCAAAAGCCACGATCTGACCAGCACGGGAGCCCAGACTGGAAAGTCAGGAGAGATGAGGCTGCTGGCTAGACGCAGGTGTTTATGAAACAGGCTAGGCAAGATTTGGGGAGCGAGGGCCCGGCCTTTCCCCCTGCATCACTTGCCCTTAACCATTCTCATGTGAGCTTTGGAGCCACATTGCTATGAGCCTTGCTCTAAAGTAACACCAACTTTTTAAGCGGCAAATATTTGAAGGTGCCCACCGGCATGTTCCTCACTGTGAAACGCGTCGCTTGATCCTGCAGGGTCAGAGGTGAGGGCTGCTGAGGACCTATTTGTTGCCATCACTGATCAGCCTAATTTAAAAAGAAACGGTTGCTTGAGCCTCACACGAGCAGCCTGAGGCGAATTGATCTTAGGAGAAGCTGCGCACCTCCTGTGGCCCAGATGGATGATGGGAATAAACTCGTTTCCAGGGCTTTACAGGAAAATCACCTCCCTTCAGAAAATGACTAAAAGTGTTTTGTGTTTGATGCCACCATTTAGCTTGTCCCTCAGGTCTGATTTAACCTGCGGGTAGAGTTGATTCTATTCACCTTGCCATGTGTCTCTGTCTCCTCTTCTTACAAGGACACCAGCCATTGGATGAGGGCTGGCCCTAACCCAGGATGACCTCATCCGAATTGCAGTAAGTCTGCAAAGAGTCTGTTCCAGGGAAGTTCATGTTCATGGGAGCTGAGGGGAGGAATGGGACACCAGTTTCTAGGGGACACAATTGAACCCATAGCCAGTGGTCAGGCTGCATGGACAGGGAGGCCACCGAGGTGCCTCCTGTCCCCCGTGCAGAAGGTCACGGCCTTGCAGGAGTGGCTCTCCCACCATTAGACGGTGCTGCAGCCTCAGGGACGGGCCCTCCAGTGCTCCTCCCTCCTCAGTGGGGAAACTGATCCCAGGACCTGCACTTCTCAGGACATGGTGCTGTTCCCATGCTCTGTATTCTGATTCTGAAAAGACCCGCATAGGACGCTGTGGCCCGGCAATCCTGGCCTCCACACGCAGTTCCCAGGAGGGCTGGGAGGAGGTGTTGGGAGAAGTGAGGAATGGTCATGGCTGTTCAGGTGCCTTTGGGAGGAACCTTGGTTAGGCACCCAGGACACAAGCTGGCGACAACAGCCGGAGGCACTGGAGCTGGGGGTCAGAGGTTGGGCACATGCACACTGGCCCAGGCCCGTGCAGCCACGCCCATGTAAATGCACACACACACAAACGTCTACGCATGTGTGCAGCACACACCCACATCACCAGCCAGGCCCATGTACACACACACATGAACACCCACACATATGTGTGCAGCACACACCCACATCCCAGGCCAGGCCCATGTACACGCACACACACACACACAAACACCCATATCACAGGCCGAGACCATGTACACGCACACACACACACAAACACCCCCATCCCAGGCCAGGCCCATGAACATGCACACACACACACACACACACACGCCCACGTATGTGCTATGTGTCCAGCACACATCCCCATCCCAGGCCCATGTACACGCACACACACACACGAATGCCCACCCATATGTGTGTAGCATGCACCCACATCCCAGGCTGGGCCATGGCCAGGTGTGTGGCCTTCGGGCTGGGGGCTGCGCCCTGGGGTCTTTGTCTCCGTGGTGAGGCAGCCTCTGGACTTTCTCTCCCCCTCAAACCCGGGGGTGGTGCCATGACCCATTCTGTGTGGCCGCCTGTCTCTTTCTCAGAAGAGTGGTCTCATGGAAGGTCCTAGAGCTGACACCTGAGTGGGGTTAACAAAGCCTCATTCACCGGGCTGTGCTCATTTTATGGCCAATGTTTGGTTCCCTTGAAGACCCAGGCTACTTTGATGTGAACATTTGCTCCTTCAGAAGTCAACGCTGTTGATCTGGAGCAACGGTTCCCCTAACTGAGCTGAAACCTTCCCTGTAACTCCGCAGGGGCAGCTCTTCCTAATCGCCTTTTATTGCTTTATAGGTGCCTGCAGCTTGGATAAGCTGGGGCACAGCAGGCCGTTATTGATAAGGACATTTAATACGTAACAAGCGCCAGGTGACATTTCCTCGTGGCTGCCGGTAGGGATGTGGGCTCAGATGTGAACCAAATGGAGAGAAAGAGACGATTGTGAAGGGAACAGAAAACAAACGGCCACCTGCTCTGCCACCCATGGAAGAACACCTGTGTTGACTTAGCCCGCGGTGAGAATTCGCTTTCCAACCAATACCGTGTTTTATTTACCTAGAAAGACCCATATCTGCAGTTCTCCCTTTTCACCAGAAAACTGACAGCATCAAAAGGAGATAACTCCTTTCTTCTTTTAATTGAAGAAGGTGGGAGAAAGGAACTCTTTCAAGGGAAGCAGCCCAAGCTGTGGGGCAGGCTCAGATGTGGGCGCTGTGGTCGAGCTGTGGTGTTTGCTTCCATTTGCTGAGGGCCCGAGCCTGGGTAGGGTTCATCCTCCCTGGAGACAGAGGTGGGAGATGCGCTTTGCTGTCCTCTCTGGCTGAAGTCACCAGGGCAGAACTGCACTTCTGTGGCTGGCGTGGGTCACACTGACTCCCAGTGTGATCCCCACACCTGCCTCTGTTCCCTGGGTCCTGTCCCCGGCACCTCCGGAGGCCCCTTTTTCACCTTTGGGATGCAGGCTGTCCCCAAGGTCTCTACAGTCCACAGGCCCCAAGCTTCTTCCACCAATGAGTGTGCAGAATTTGGTGGCAAAATAATCATTCTCCTTATTTTTATTACGTACTCTTCAAGCAAACGCGGTACATTGAAGAATGGGAATGACAGATCCCTTCCATGCTTCTAACCTCTCTGTGAGGGTCAGTTCCTAGAACGTTTTATGGTAGATACAGTTAAGTAGTTCTTTCCCATGCAATTGTTAAAGATGAGCACTAGACAATGGTGTTGCTTTTTCCGGAGGTAAGAGAGGCGCTGATAAAGGGACCAAGCCAAGGTGTCCTCCAGGAAGGAGAAGGAGCTGGGGTTCAATGCCCAAATCCCAGGGCTCAAGCTGCTGGCTGAGGTGGATGGCCAGGCTGGATGCCACAGTAGGGGAGGCTGAGGCCAGCTGCTCAGCCTCTGTGATCCATGCTGTGACTTCCAGCAATCCTGGAGCGATGGGCATTGACGCTTCAGAGTTGAGGATTCTTGGCTCAACCCAGCGACCCAGACCCTCCCATGGTCCCAGCCTCAGGACTCCGTGAATGACCAGACAGCAGACACATGCTCAGGTGAAACTCAACTCACTTCCTCCCACCAGCTCCCGCCATCCCTGCCTGCAGGAGCTCCTCTGCCACTGGCTCCACGTAGCCTCCGGAGGGGGCTGGTTCAGGTCCAGCCCGGCCGCCATCCGCACAGCCTCCAGGTACAGCCCCTTGGAGCCTGGGCAGGACAGAGCCTGCTGAGGCACCTGGATCACAAGTGGGAAGTGGGCTCCTTTTCGCTTTTCTGGATGACACGGGGAGGGATATTGCTGGAAGTGAACCCTTCCTTCCAGAGTCTGCTGCTGGGTGAGGGCATCCCGCCTTCCTGGCTCCTCTTCGCCGAGGCTGAGCTGCAGGAAGCCCTGTTTGCAGCTTCCCTGTGGCGGCTGCTGTCAGTGTCTCTTGTTTCAGGGATCTCGGGGCAGATCTCACGCCGACCCAGGGTGAAAACAGACATCAGGCTCAGCTATGGCCCCTCTGGTTCTGGAAGCTGAGTCCTCCCAGCCAGCTGCTGAAACATGCGAACTGCACTCCACGGCTGCCCAGGGCAGTGGTATTTGCACTAAGTCCCCTGAACACTGGGGTTTTGCAGACATGACCTGGGGTGGGGTGCGTGACAGCAGGTGCCCCGGTCCCTCAGCCCCTTCTCCCTGCCATCAACCCTGCTCTTCCCATTTCATTCGTTGGCATTTCAAAGAATGATGTTTGCAAAAAAAGGTTCTGACGCCAAGAAACTGTGAGCCCCAGTGGCTAGGCCTCTTGTGTCAACACCTCTATGGACGCTGCAAGCCTGGTGCCTGCCCCACAGTCATGGCATGGTGGCCTGCCCCAGACCTATTGTCAGGCCAACCCAGCAACCGTTCCCCTGGGACAGGGAGCGGGCCTTGGACCTGCCTCCAGCCTGCCCTGTGTCAAAGTGACCCTCCACGTGGAAGCCACAGGTCCCTGGGGCAGGTTATAGTGCATGGATGTAGAGTAGATGGGTGGATGTGAATCTCACTTCTGTCACTATTTAGCTTTGGAAGCTTAATCACTGCATGTGATCCAAATGTCTTATCTGTGAGATGAACATAATAGTGACGACTTGATACAATTGTGCCGATTAAAGAAAGCAGTGTTCTTGGATACCTCACGGGTACCTGGAGAGTGATGCGTGATCCCTGTAGGCTGCCACAGTGCCCGCAGCTTCTGATGGGAACCCATGGCGCTGCCTCGGTCCTCCGTTCTCCTGGATTAGACCAGCCCCTAAGAGGCTCTGCCTTTCCCCTCACAGCGCCTTTGTTGCCCCCGCCTCTTCAGCCCCATCTTACCTCCTGTTTTTGTTTGGGAATGAGCTCCTGTGTTCATCCTGAGGCTGATGTGGACAGGGAAATCTAGGAGATAGAAATCCATGGCTCTTTTCTTTTCAGCAATATAGTCAACTATGCCTAAGGAAACTTTATTATGATAGAAAATTTTAAAAATATGGTCTAAAACAGGCTGGGTATGTTGGCTCACGCCTGTAATTTCACCACTTTGGGAGGCCAAGGTGGGAAGGTTGTTTGAGGCTAGGAGTTTGAGACCAGCCTGGGCCACAAAGTGAGATCCCATCTCTAAAAAACAGAAATATTAGCTGTGCCCGGCTGCACACACGTGTAGTCCCAGCTGCCTGAGAGGCTGAGGTGAGAGGATTGCTCAAGACCAGCAGTTTGAGGCTGCAGTGAGCCATGATGGTGCCGCTGCACCCCAGGCTGGGCAACAGAGCAAGGCCCTGTCAAAAAAAAAAAAAAGTCCTAAAACAGTAACCATGGGTATTATTTTAAGTCTGAGTGAGAGGAGGCATGAGAGAGCCGAACTATAGACAAGTAATATCAGTGCCAAGGTAAACTCTAGGGTATTCTGCCCACATACTCGGTTAGGAACTGGGGTTCATATTTGAAAATGGCCCGTGGATATTTAGTAATCAGACGCAGTTGTGAATCTGGTTTTGCATCTTAAAAGCCGGGACAGCCGTGTTTAATTTTGAGTTACTTTTTAAAGTTGTAAAAGAGGAATTGTTCTGGGGCGGTGTGATGCAGACGAGAACCAGGTGCAGCTGGGCCCCCTGTCACCTGGCCTTTCCTCTCAGCCTTTGTGGCACGGCTGGCCCTCTCCGCTGTGCAGCACTCTGCTCTTAACGAGGTAACTCAATATGAGAATTAATTACCCCGATTCTAAGAGCCACATCGAATCAAAGGTTGGGTACCAGCTAGACGCTTGGCTCATCTGTCTCTAGAAGCAGGTCAATATGATGGAATAATGTTTTTAAATGGTTTTCCCTTAAAAATCTCTCTCCATCTGTCTGTTTGTAAACAGCTTAAATTTATCAACATAATGGTGTCCACACATTTGATAAATTAGAATATCTAAGCTAATATATCTTTTTTCTAAGGCCTCATAAAATCTGATGTTTATAATTTTCCTGTAGTTACAATGTAAAAATAAAAGCCTGAGACCCCAGAGAGGGCCCTGTCACAGATGCACACAGCTAAATGCATTTTTAAAGTACAGGCATCTCTTGGGGGCTTTTTGTTTGGTTTGATTTTGGTTTGGGGTTTGCATTTTCATACCACAAGATGCTAAGTAATCTGTTGATTCAGTAAAGTATGTATTTAGTTTCCAAAGAGGGCTCTGAGAAAGCTGGCGTCGTGAAGCAGCCAGGACACAGAGCTGAATTAAGGGCCAAGACCCTTACGGCCCTCCACGTCCCGGAGGGCCCCACCTGGTGATGGTGGAGAAGCTGGATGCCAACTCCAGGAATTGCCCAGCACCGCCCTGAGCGACACTGGCAGGCTGTCTTGTGTTCCCTTAAAGCAAGCTGCTGGAACCTGTGTCCCGGCGACAGTGCTGGGCGTGGCAGACAGGCCAGGTTCAGGACTGGCTCATCCCTGTGGCAACACTGTCATCACTCTATTTTTTCTTGTGGATATTTTCTGTTCTTCCACCAGCCTCCGCTGTGAATCTAAGAGGAACAAATTAGTTAGTTTTTAAATCTGATGTTTGTATTTCCACTCTTCCCGGCCTCTTCCCAGCCTGGAATTCACCACCGTGATGACCTCCAGGCGAGGTCACCTCTCCCTGACTTCTGATATCCACATAGCCTAGGGCGGAGCTCAGACAAAACCTGCTAGTTCTGAATTCTGCGCTCTGGGAACCTCAGTGCCTCTGCAGTTCTCACCCCTGAGAATTCCTTATCTGTGGTCTGCACTCTCCACCTGCCTATGCAGCTGGGAAGGCTGACATTGATAGAATGGGTCTCCAGGCACCCCCGGCCTCGGAGGTGGGGTCGTCCCGGAAAGACAGTTCGGACACAGGCCATGCGACCACATGCTTCTTGCAGATGCAGCTGTGTGGCCAGCTCCTCCCCGCTGCGCAGTTTGATGGATAGATCTTTCCGATTTCCTCTTCTACTTGAATTAAACACCTACTCATATTTAACGGGCCAGAGCTGCCAATTCCCACTGGCATGTGGGGAGTCCAACAATCTCCCGCACAGTTGTCCTGTTCCGGCTCTGATACCGGCTGACGCCTGAGCTCAGGCGGCCAGGCCCCTGGGACCTCTGTTTCCTCCTGGCTGAAGCAAGAGATGGTCCCTCGGGCCTCTCCCAGAATTGTCAGCATTCCTCGCGTGTCTATGATTTAATTTAACTTTATTTCCAAACTGTTCTTCCCTGGCAACCTAATAAATCAGCGTCAGAACCGGAACACACTCCTGAGGTTACTCCTCTATTCTACCCCAGGTGCCGTTGGCTGCCTGTTGGACCCGTTCTCCCGCTCACCCCCAGTTTCTACTTCTCCACAGACTGTGCCGTCTGCCCAATGCCCTGGATACAGAGGGTGCCTCTCAGAGGAAGCGGAGTCTACCCCAGCTTTAAGGGATACACCCTCACTAGTCCAAAAATAAGGTTTGCTACAGAGTTTCTGGGGAAGGATTTTTGCTCTAAAAAAGACATACGGAGAGATTTCCCCCTCTCCACTGGATTTCGTCTATTTAGGTGCAATGGTGCGTTCTTACTCCTAGCCTGAGAATGACCACATGTAAGTTGGGGCAAAGCTGAGTGACCGGCAGGAGGCAGAGTCTCAGTCCCACAGAGTCTGAGTCCCGCACAGCCTGAGTCCACACAGCCGGGGTCCACATAGCCTGAGTCCCACACAGCCTGAGTCCCATGCAGCCTGAGTCCACACAGCCCGAGTCCACACAGCCTGAGTCCACACAGCCTGAGTCCCACGCAACCTGAGTCCACACAGCCCAAGTCCCACACAGCCCGAATCCTATGTAGCCGGAGTCCCATGCAGCCCGAGTCCACACAGCCTGAGTCCACACGGCCCTAGTCCACGCAGCCCGAGTCCACACAGCCCAAGTTCGAGTCCCACGCAGCCCGAGTCCACACAGCCCTGCTGGGTGATGCACTCATGACATGGGGCATGTGATTTTCCCACTGCAGCTGCAAAAACCACACACACTTAGTGGCTCAAAACAATACAAATCTACCATCTTGTAGTTCCGTGGGCCAGAAATCAGTCCCACTGGGCCCAAGTCAAAGTGTCCACAGGGGTGGCCCCTTCTGGAGGCTCCAGGAGAACCCCTTCCTGCCTGTTCTAGCTTCCAAGGCCACTGTGGTCCTCATCTCCTGGCCCCCGCCATCTTCAGAGGGCATTGCTTCAACCCCTGCCCCTGACACCATGGCCCTTCCCTCTCCCGAGGTCAGCGGCCCTCTGCCTGTCTTTTCCAGGGACACCTGTGATTGATTGAGGGAAATTTAGGGCCACCCAGATCATCCAGGGCCATCTTTCCTCTCCAGGCCCTTTCCTCAGTCACATCTGCAAAGTCCCTTTTGCCACGCAAGGCCACGTCCCCACGTGCCAGGGATCAGGGTGTGGCACCACGGGCATCAGATTCCAGGGATCAGGGCGTGGCACCGTGGGCATCAGGTTCCAGGGATCAGGGTGTGGCACAACGGGCATCAGATTCCAGGGATCAGGGTGTGGCACCATGGGCATCAGATTCCAGGGATCAGGGCACGGCACCATGGGCATCAGATTCCAGGGATCAGGGTGTGGCACCACGGGCATCAGATTCCAGGGATCAGGGCGTGGCACCGCGGGCATCAGATTCCAGGGATCAGGGCGTGGCACCATGGGCATCAGATTCCAGGGATCAGGGCGTGGCACCGCGGGCATCAGATTCCAGGGATCAGGGCATGGCACCACGGGCATCAGATTCCAGGGATCAGGGTGTGGCACCACGGGCATCAGATTCCAGGGATCAGGGCGTGGCACCATGGGCATCAGATTCCAGGGATCACAGCATGGCACTGTGGGCATCAGATTCTGGGAATTAGGGCGTGGCACCGTGAGCATCATGATTCAACCTTCCACATCGGGTAGGCTGTGTCCTTCATGTTGAAGTTATATGCATTCTGACAGGTACAAACATTCCAGGTTAATTTCTTCATAATTAAGGAAGAATTTCCAATGGCCCCTCACCCAAGCCATGCTAAAAAGGTGAATGAATCAGGCCTGCTGAGTGCCAGCCATTGCTGCCACCCATGCCCTCTCTACCCTCAAGTTCCAGGGTCCTTGTTTAGAAAATTACCTACTCCCAAGGTGCCAGGCTGCGGGCATCTGCACAACAGTGAGTGACATTCATTCAAAGAAAATACAAGAGCCCAGTATGGGAGCCATGAGTCACCTGCTGTCACGTTTCCACCAGACACCCGCCCACCACCCACCACCAGCAGGGATGCTGGTCTCCACGATGTGGTCATGTTTCCACCAGACACACCTGTCCACCACCCACTGCTGGCATGGCTACTGGTCTCCACGATGTGGTCACGTTTCCACCAGACACCCATCCACCACCCACCACCAGCAGGGCTGCTGGACCCCACGATGTGGTCACGTTTCCACCAGACACTCGTCCACCACCCACTGCCGGCAGGGCTGCTGGACTCCACGAGAGCATGTGAATGACAGCATGAACTGGTGCCAAAAGTCTCCCTTCGGAGCCTTACGGGCATTCAGCTGGTGACTGCCCAGAGTGGCCCTGCGGCCTATGGACACGTAGACGGGTTTTCTGCACGGGATGGTCATAGGTCTTTAGCTTTTCCTGCTTATTATTTTTAATCAGGAGAGAAACCAAAAATGATGGCTGGTGCAGGGTTGGATTGAGACGCAGTTGTGACATAGGTCCATTGGAAATGCTCCTGACACCCCCGCCTGCCGCTTTCTGTCTGACGCCCCTGGGGCTGCATGCGCTTGCCCGTGTTGTTCACAACGCCCGGTGCTTTGGTGTGTAATGTCACCAAGGGTTCTCCAAACCTTCAGAAGTGCCCACGCAGCTGTTACTCAAACTCAAGGGCTGTGGCAAATTAGGTAGAACCGGGACGGTGAAAGCTGGGTGGTGAAAGTTTTAGGGGAAGGAGGCAGGAATTACTGTGTGCTGGGCATGTGTTAGAGCCTAAGAATTCTGTCATGCACGTGCTCCTTATTCCATGTAATTTAAAATTTAAAATCCTGGGGAGCCGGCATTAGTGTCCTAATTTTACAGGCTTGGAGACAGGATTTCACAGAGGCTAACTCCCTTGTTTAATGTCACAGAGTCCTGTGCTGGGATTCAAAGCCAGCGCTGCCCAGGTCAGCCGACGGCGACCGGTTCTTCAGGAACTCACCTACAGTGAGTGAGTTTTGCTTTTGAAAACACCACTGGAAGGCCACCATCAGTGGCGTATTTTATGGACACCCCCTACCCGCACCCAGGTGTGGTCACAGGGCCTTAAGCCTTGGGACCCAGGGAGAGCCTGGGGCAGACTTCTCCGTGATCTGATCAAATATCTGGTCAGCTTCTAGGACAAGAGGTGACCCAGCAGATGTGATTTGGATGCTGGAATATTGGTGCTGAGGAGACATTTTACACGGGCCTTCAGAAGGAGGAGAATGTGTTGTGGACCATTTGTGTGTGTGCGTGTGTGCATGTGTGTGTATGTGTTTGCATGCGTGTGTGCGTGTTTGCATGCATGTGTGCGTGCGTGTTTTCATGTGTGTGCGTGTGTCCATGTGCGTGTGTGCACATGCGTTTGTGCACGAGTGTGTGCACGCACCTGTGTATGTGTGCATGTATGTGTGTGCATGCATGCGTGTGTTTTTACATGCATGTGTGCATGTTTGCATGTGTGTGCATGCGCGCCTGTGTGTGCACATGTTTTCGTGTGTGTGCATGTGCACATGCGTTTGTGCATGCGTGTGTGCGTGTGTGTGCGCACGTGTGTGCGTGTGCATGTGCACGTGTTTGCATGAGTGTGTGTGTTTGTGCATGGCAGTTTTAAGTTACTAGTTTTTAAAGTCAGCACATTTTCATTGACTCAACTTGGTCAAAAATCTATCTCAGAATTTGGAGCCCATTAAAAGAAAGTTCAATGAGAAGCCCATGTCTTCTCTTGGTCAACAATGGAACTTCTATAGAAATACTTAGGCAAAGACCTGAGTTTCCTCTGACCTACTTCTGGTGTTGAATCTGCTAAAGCTTGATAAGAATTTGATAATTCTGGGTTAGTAGTTTTTTTCTGGGTGGAATTGCTTTTTCACCACCTGTGTGTAAGGGGAGGGATCGTCTGTCCTAAGGACCTGGTGGAAGCTGAAAGGGGCTCTGTTGGTTTCTACAGAAAAGTGAAGAGTAAGTCTGTCCATAAACTGCCTGGTCAGAAGGCCAACTTCTCCCACAAAGGCCACATGACACATGGAGAATTCAACATCAATATTGAGTAAATGTGTCGGAATCTTACATTTTAATTTCCCAGTTACTGGACTGTGCATTCCCACATTTACAATTATTGAAGTATGTTCAGGAATGTAGAGTGTGAGGTTTATATAATCTTGAGCAGTGCCCCTGCTTTTAAGAGTGAATTATTTTTTAAATGTAAATGAGACTCATCTCTCTTGGATCTGAAGCTTGCTGTCACCTACCAGGACCTGAGACTCCTCCCGGAGCTTCCCGTTTTCCTTAGGAGGAAGCGCTATTGTTTCAGTGGATGTGTGGTGAAGGGCAAGTTCTCCTAATGTGAACACTGTTCATGAAAGTTTTGCCATTTTTCTTCTTCTTTGTGAACAGCCGTTAGCTGGTGAGCTGGGGAAACAGGGCCACAGGGGAGTCTGGCCTATGGGGGTGTCCGGACAGAGGGGCCGGCTGCGTGAGCCTCCTGGGATGCCTCTGCCAGCCTTGAGCATTCTGTCAGTCCGGGCGGAGAAAACATGCTTTTCCAAGTCAGAAACCACTCATAAATCATGGGTTAGGAGTTTCCACATCACCACAAATCCAGCGCTGCTGAGAGTTAAAACGCGTCCTTGCCCCGCACACGCACAGGCTCTCTCTGTGCTATCACCATCCATCTGGTCTCTGGGGCCCGTTTCCAGAATGTGAGGAGACGAGGGCTTGGGGCACGCCTGCCGCTGTCCTCACGGACTCCTGGGGCAGCCCGGGGCACCCGCGAGAACCCGCCCCGCCACCACCAGCCAACTTGGAGGCAACAAAGAGTGAATCAGAAATGCATGGCTGACATTTCCCTGAAAATAAATATATGCTAAAAAATTAAAGGGAAATGTGGTTGGCCAAATGCATTTGGGGTTTTAATCAAACCAAAGTTATGTGAAAAACAGCCTGAAATACTCAAGTCACCGAGGCCTCGGGCGAGGGTCCGCGAAGACTCCCTGGGCACTCGTCTGTGGGGGGGACAGGGCCGGCTCTGGCTTGGCCCCCTCCTTCCTCCCATGGGGCTTCTTCCCGGGCACACAGAGCCAGGCAGGGTTAATAATGTTTATTACGTGCTTTGATGAGGCAACTGTCTATTTGAAGAAAGTAAGATCAGTTTATATATTGAATCTGAAATAAACATACCCATATGAAGAGAATTTTTTTTTCAAATTTTCCTTCTTTCGAGAGGCCCCATATAATCCTTTTGCTGCTTTATGGAGACTGCACACGTCCCTTGAAAGCATTAAGGAGGGAAACAAAGCTCAGTGGCCGGTGGAGCTGCCCCCACTGAATCTGGGCATAATTCCATCTCAAATGAAAGTGGGCGGAAGAGCTATGAAAACAATTTTGGAAAGGTGGTCGGCTGTGACTCAACACCTCGGGGAATATTTAGGAAACTCATTGAATTTGCCTGTGGACATGGCAACTGAGTTCCCCAATGCACGTGTGAGAATATCGTGAGGTTGTCCTGTCCCGAATTCTGAGGCACAAGAAAGGACAGGAGCAGAGGCCTGTGTGGTTCGTGGATCACCCAAGTCCCAGCTCTGCCTTCGTCCTGATGCCAAACCGAGGAGGTCTGCATTTTCATCTGGGAAGGGGATGGAGTATCTGTGCCCCTGGCATGACCATGGGGAAAGCCTTCTGCTCCACCCATGGGAAGCCAGACCACGGTCTTGCTCACGTTCTGAAAGACAAGGACCTTTGGGGGTTGGCAAACGGAAATAATTCAGATGCATCCTCCCGGTGAGCAGGGCACCTCTGTGCCTGCCGGTGGGTCTGGCTCCGGTTTTGCAGCTGCAGGTCTTGTAAAGCCATGGGAGCTGCCTGCCAAGCTGCTGGTAGCTGGAGGCCTTGGCCGAGGTGGGCTGTAGTGCATGTGCCTGCACAGGTGTGCCCACCCAGGTGTGCCTGCCCAGGTGTGGGGCTTGTCTCACACACTCCTTGTGCCAGTTTTTCCTCCCAGCTGGAAGTCAACAAGGACAAATAGCCCCAGGTCCCTTAAACTGGAAACTGTCAGTCACCCATTCCTCCTGGTGTGATGTGTGTGAGAGAACATGGTGCTTTGTACACACGTGTGAATGTGGACGGCACAGCACGTGCATTCCACATGTGTTCTATGGGGGCTGCTGGGATGTTGCAGCCGCTCTTGCAGACACAAGCTGAATTCTCGCTTTCACATTATGGAAAAGACCTGGCACTGCAGTGGAGGTTGTGGAACCTTCTGCTAATATTTGGCCTGGGGGTGCTGGAAGATCCCTACTCCTTGATGAGACACCCCTGGAAGCTGGCTGAGGGCACTGCCTTCCTGTGAGTCCCTGCCGCAGCCTGGCAGCGCTTCCAGCTATCTGACTGGGCTTGCCACACACCTGGGCTGATCCCTGTCCCTGAGCAGGAGCCACACTTCACCCAACAGCTTTCCTTTCTCTTTTAGGAGGGGTGAGGTTGGAAGGAAAGACAGGTTTGATTGAAAACCAGGCAGACTTTTGCAGATTTATTTTTTAATTTTGCATTTCTTTGAGTCACAGAATCCAAAAATAGTTATGTGGATGCAAACACATAATTAAGGCAAACAGCAGCAAAGGGGACATGAGGAGTGGAACCCCCTCTCCACCACCTTTCACCAGCATTTCTGTGACCCAAGGGGACGTGAGGGAGGGAGCCCCCTCTCCTCCACTGTGCACCAGCACCGCTGTGACCATTGGTGTCATTATTCTTTAATGGAGGGTCCTGTGCTTGGTTTCAAAGACCTCCTCCAGCTGGGCCGCCTCAGGCAATTTCTTGCCTGGTTTTAACTCATCATGTGTGGATATATCATGTGTGTATGTGCCATGTTGTATATGCAGGGCATATGTGTATACACCACATGTGGACTCGCCAGATGCATTACATCGTATGTGTAGATGCCACGTGTGTATAAGCCACGTGTGTATATATGTGTGTTCATAGGTATGCACCACATACATTTAAACTAAAGCCCCTGCAGGCATGTGCTGGTCCACCCCTGCCTTGAGTGCCTGCACACATCCAAGTTCAGGGCTAGTCTGGACAGAACTGGGGTCTCGGGGGCTTACCCCGTCAGGGCCCCAGGGCTTGGCAGCCTTTCCCATCCTGAGTTTTAATTCAGTGCAGGAGGTTCTGGAGGCCTTGTGTACAGGCTGACCACCTCCTGAGCATTGAGTCTTCGGTGGGTGACGTTTACTGAGGTTCCTGCAGTGGGACTGTGCAGCCGCCACTGGTGAACTCAGAGCAGGACCTGCCCTGAAGGAACCGCAGGGGACAGGGCAGTGTCCATGCCAGCCTTGCGGCTCTCTTCCTCTTCTGTCCTCAGAGGCCTTGCAGGGCCGTGGATGGCCGGGGCGGTGTGAGGAGATGGGGACACATGGCAGCAGGGGCCCTTGGGTGGAGGAAGCCGGCAGGGTGCAGCTGTCCCTCTGTCTCAGCTGCCCATTGTGTAGAACTGGCCCAAGCCTGGGGCCTTCTCTCTGTTTAGCCTCTGTCCCCAGCAGAGGTTCTCAGGCCTGTGTTTCCGTCTGTCCATCAAAGGGGCTCCGTCAAGCCCTGGAGGTCCCCGGGGAGGAGACGGTGGCCTACCTCCGGCCACCAGGCCTGCCTCAGAGGGTAGAGCCCTGCTTTATCTATTTTGTTTGTTTGCCTTTCCAGGCAAGATT
Source organism: Chlorocebus sabaeus (assembly GCF_047675955.1). NCBI lineage: Eukaryota > Metazoa > Chordata > Mammalia > Primates > Cercopithecidae > Chlorocebus > Chlorocebus sabaeus. The sequence goes on along the minus strand of NC_132916.1, from coordinate 2,247,697 downwards.
TTTTTAAAGAAAGAAATCTGAGTCTGAGGCTAAAAGAAAAAGTTTGGAAACCCCTACTTTAGGTTTTCGATGACTGCTGTGTACTTACTCTGCTAAAATAAATGCTGCTTTGCTCCACTGTCGTTCAGCTCGGCATCAGCAATCGTTGCTGTTCTCGTGAGAGCTGCTGGCCTCGCGGGCAGGATGTCCATATGGAGTGCTGCCTGCGGCAGCGGGAGCCGGCCGACCACACACACGGGCTGTGTATTCAACATCGCCTCTGTGAACTGTGCCCTGGAAGTGACTTCTGAGTCGACAAACCAAAAACTCAACAGCCCGTAAGAAACTAAGCTACAATCATATACAGAAAATGCCCACATCACATACAGAGATAGAGCAATACCTGCGTATGTTCAACTAAACTCAGTCTTTAAAGCTTCCATTGGATGTCAGCTCTGTCAGTTATACAAATTGAGGACAGTCTTGGTCCCTGCCCTTGAAATGAGATTGGTTGAAATAATATTCTGTTGTTTAAAATACTTTAATTTCCTGTAATAGCATCACCATGTTCTGGGTGCACATGAAAAGTTAGCCATTTCCTAAAATTATTACACAGTAAGATTTGCTCAGATTCCTGATAGTCTTTCGTTAGGAGTGTATTGAGCATGTGCGAGGTTGAACACACGTGGTGGCGGCCTGGTGAGGGGCCAGGTGTCTCCTCAGGCCTTGGTGGGAGCTCCCAGGGATCCTGAGGCTGCAGCCTCAGCCAGGGCCTCCTGCCCTGCTCCAGACAGGCCAGGGTGCTGGGGGCCAGGCCTGCTCGTGGGAGGAAGCCTGCGGTGCATGCTGTGTTCTGGTGCCCAGAGTCCCACAGAGCTGCCTGCCAAGTGGACAATTCATGACAACCCTCCTCCCTGCCCATCCCCGGCTCACACCCCGGGACCACCTCCCACAGTAACCACCTTCACTCAGACCCTTGTTTCCTGGGAAACCAAACCTTCCTAAGACACACTGATGTAGAAATCCCAGCACTCACGGAGCTGTTTACACAAATGAGTCAACAAAACCAGACACAGGTGCGAGGAGCACAGTGGCAAAGTCCAACCACCGCGGCCCCGGGCTGGGGTCAGACGGACAGGCATTTGCTCCGGCTGCTATGGGGGGACGTGGTCGGGTCGGCTGTCTCCTGAAACCAAACCCAGTGTCCTTTTCCAGGTAGGAATTTGAAGCGACCAGTTGTCTGCACCAGGGCGCAGGGGAGCTTGCTGTCTGCCGTGGCCTCGGGTCCTCTGTTGCAGCGTGAAAATGTGGGGTGAAAGGCCTTCACGCCTCTGCCTGCCCTCCTCAACCGAGCCCCGGGACACCCTGGCTCCTGGAGGTGGGAGGACGGTATCACCTCCTGACCTGAGCAGCACCTGCTGCTCCTGCCACCTTCTCCCGAATCCCTGGCTGCCTTATCCTCACACCTGAACAGAGGAAACCATCACACCTTTGTGCCTGATGAGGGAGGTCCAGAGGGCTTAAACCTCGCCTGCTGTGATTTCCACAGCGTTCTCCATAGGCATAAGCGGGGGTCATCCTCTAGCCGAGGGGGAGCTGTCCAGCCGACCGCCGGAAGCTGTTCTCCAGCTGCTCCCAGCCCAGCCCAGGCCAGCCAGCCCCATCTGTGTGTGCGGCCTGAAACCCATGATGCTGTTGCCAATCCTTGCTTCTCAGCGGAATGTGTTTTCTTATTACAATGTAGTACAGACTTAAAAGAGGACATCGAAAAGTTGAATTGGAAGGAGGAAGAACGGGAAGAAGTGTTATCATCTTAACACCTGGAAGTCTCTTCAAATTTTGATCTATTTCCTAAAATACACACATGCATGTGAACATAGGCACATGCATGGATACACTGTGTGCACACCGGGGAGGTAGTGAGCACATGTGCTTTGTGGTCAAATGGAATTAATTAGTGTTGCCAGGTAACACGCACTTCCTCAGGACACTCATTTTAAGGGTGATGATATTAATAATAGGAACCACCCCCCCGGGCTATTGCAGGGGTTACAGGAGGAAGTAGCACAGAACCCGGGGGGCTAGGGCAACTATCCTCAGGTACAGATACCAGCTTCCATATAATGGTACATACTTGTGGGTGTTGTGTAAACACGCTTACAAAAAACAACACTGAGACCAGACTGAAACATTTTCTCTTGACCCCATACTTTAAAAACTTTCCTATATCCCACATGAATCTTGTTCTGTAATTTATGAAACCCATCCCCTCTTGTGAGGGCAGTTTTGAGCTTCTCTCTTTACATGTCCTTCTCTGAGTAATCACAGTGGAGATTTCTGGCAATTTCTCTAAACTAAAATGGAGGAACTTTAGTTATATTCCTGTAGCCCTGGTGGGCGCGTGGCCACATCTCAGGATTGATTCTGACTTGAATTCACTGCCACCCTCCAGGAAATGGTAATTTCCAGTATCTCCTTGCTCCCCGCAAGGACTCAATGATCTCTCCTTTTTCAGCCAAGGAAATGAGGTTTGCTGGGGCGAGGTTCCCTGCATCTGTTGGTGCCCCATCCCCTCCTGTTTGCCTCATTTTCCCTTCCTCTTCATGGCCTCCCTCTCCTGCTTGTTACAACCACGGTTTCACCTACATGCTGCTAATTTTAAAAAACCAGGCACTATTGATAAAAATAAGGGAATTCACAACACGGGTCGTGCATCAATGGGGCCCCTCCTGGCTTCCCTCCTCCTGCTTCTGCCGGCAGACCCACAGTTCCGGTTTCTGTGGAAGGGCCAGAGGAGCAGGAAATGGTTAAACAGTGATCGATCAATTGAACAATCCGGATCCGAGGCTCGCAAGCTGCACTGCCCAAGGGTGTCTGACCCGCCCTCTGCGGCCCTGGACTGCCTGGGGCGCTGCACTAGCTACAGTTGGGAAGGCTCCAGCATAACATTCCCTGGGGCTGGGACAGGTTGACTTTGTCACTGGTGCAGTTTGTCAGGATGCAGGCTCTGCTGGCCGCTGCTCAGGGTCCCTCGTCATGAACCCCACTGACATGCGCATGCCCCGCACTTGCTCCTCCTTTTAGCCAACCACCCTTCTTCCTGAGGTGGTGACCAAGCAACCTCACAGCAAAGGCAGCGGCGCAGCTTCATGCCCAGAGAGACGGGTGGGTCCTGAGACCCTGGTGGCCCCCTCAGGGCTCCTCCCAAGTGCAGCCTGTGTTTGAACAAAGCAGTGCCCTGTTCAAATAACAGCAAGGAAGAGTGAGCACAGAAGGTGAAGCCCTGGAGCCCAGGAGAGCTTCCTGAGTCCCCATGACATGAAGCATGGGGAGCAAAACAACAAAGCTGCTCTGGATTCCTCGCCCCAAGACTCAGGGCTTCTAGAACACCCACACCTCCCGGCAGGCCTAGGGGACGTCTGGGGGGCTGGGAGGTCAGCTCTGCCCTCTGCTGAACCCAGTTCCTCACCCCTGCACCCAGAGCACACCTGTCCCTGTACCCAGAGCACACCTGTCCCGACCTCATCCCCCAGCACACCTGTTCTGTCCTTATCTCACAGCACATCTGTCCTATCCCCATCCCCCAGCACACCTGTCCTGTCCCTCATCCCCAGCACACCTGTCCTGTCTTCATCCCCCAGCACACCTGTCCCTCATGCCTCAGCACACCTGTCCCATCCCCATCCCCCAGCACACCTGTCCTGTCCCCAGCACATCTGTCCTGTCCCTCATCCCCAGCACACTTGTCACTCATGCCTCAGCACACCTGTCCTGTCCCCCTCCCCCAGCACACCTGTCCTGTCCCTCATGCCTCAGCACACCTGTCCTGTCCCTCATGCCTCAGCACACCTGTCCTGTCTTTCATGCCCCAGGACATCTGTCCTGTCCCTCATCCCCAGCACACCTGTCCTGTCTTTCATGCCTCAGCACACCTGTCCTGTCCCCATCCCCCAGCACACCTGTCCTGTGCCTTATCCCCAGGACACCTGTCCTGTCCTCATCCCCAGCACACCTATCTTATTCCTCACCTCCTGCTCACATAGCAGGCCCGGTCATGGGCTCTAGTAGTTTCATATATATATATATTTTTTTTCATAGCTCTAGGTACTCCTCCCTTATACTGAGGAGCTGTACTAGTCAACCTCACCCAGACAGATTCAGGACCAGAAATCTGCTCTCCCTGTGCCCAGTGTTTCAGACAGAATACTGACAAATGGCAATGTGCATATCCCTAGAGGCCAAGGCTCTGAACACACTCCTGGATAAGGAAACCACTTTGGGAGGCCAACACGGGCGGACCACTTGAGGCCAGGAGTTCGAGACCAGCCTGGCCAACATGGTGAAACCTCATCTCTACTAAAAATGCAGAAACTTAGCTGGGCATGGTGGCACGCACCTGTAATCCCAGCTCCTCGGGAGGCTGAGGCAGAAGAATCACTTGGACCTGGGAGACAAAGGTTGCAGTGAGCCAAGATCATGCCACTGTACTCCAGCCTGGGTGACAGAGTGAGACTCCATCTCAAAAACAAACAAACAAACAAAAAACAGAGTTAGAGATTTTAGCTTGTACTTAGGAGCTCAGAGCGGGAAGCCTCTGGGGACAGGAAAGCTTCAGTGTCCCTGTCACACCATCCTGGCGGTTTCCAAGGAACAGATACAGCATCACAGAGAAGGGTGTCACAGTGAGGGTTCCCCCGCCTTGCTCGTCCACGTTCCAGTTTCCTGGCTTTGAGGAAACCCAAGCCTCCCTGGCCAGGTTTCTCATCTGCCCAGTGGGGGCTGGGAAGGCTACTTCCAAGCTCTGTGAGCTGAGTCCCTAGTCCTGTGATTTGGGTGCTGCCCTGAACACCCGGTGAGGCAGCCCAGACGGGGCCCAGCACAACCCAGATGCTCCCGGCAGGAGGCGGTGGATCTCCCACCTCTCTCTGCCCTCTGCCCTGCTGGGCATGGAGCGGGTCTCCCTGGGGAAAGCAGGGCTGTGCCAGAAGGAACGCGTGGAACTGGGAATGTCAGAGCCAAGGGACTCTGGAGTTGGTCCTGGCCAGCCGTGCCTGAGGTGCTGGGTCACGGAAGCTGGAACCAGTGACTTGCAAGAGCCCCGTGGGTGGTGGGGGGTTCCAGCCCGTGTGCAATGTTGCAATGAGGGAGCCCACATAGAGCCCCACGGTGGTGGGTCTCTCCAGCCTGTGTGTGGTGTTGCAATGAAGGAACCTGCGTGGAGGCCCACGGTGGTCGGTTTCTCCAGCCTGTGTGTGGTGTTGCAATGAAGGAACCCGCGTGGAGGCCCACGGTGGTGGATCTCTCCAGCCTGTGTGTGGTGTCACAATGACGGAGCCCATGTCCACAGGGCCCAGGCTTGGTGTGGCTGGGTCACATCTGCACTGGGCCCTGATCCACAGGGAATCTGAGCAGGCTGAAAGAGTCCCTGAATTAGCACACGGGTGAATCCACTCACACCCGGCCTGGAGACACGTCGACTCTAGCAATGGGCAAGGGGTTCATGAAGGGATCAGTGGCACAGTGGATTCATCAACAGATGACTCACAACTAAGCTTTGCGCTTTTGGTTTCACCACACACACCAGGTTGCCCCCTGCATCCCCTCTTCTGGGGTCTGCCCCTCTGGAGAACCTCGCTTCCCCCTGCCCCTACCCCTGCCACTTACATCTGAGAGACAGAGATCTGAGGATTCTACCTTGACTCTGTCCCGGGGCCTGTCCCTTCCTCCTGTTCTCACGGCCTCATTTCGGGTCCAGGCCCTGCACAGGGCTCACCTGACCTCTGAAAAGCCTTAATTTCCTCCTTCAATCTTTCTCCCACATCCAGGTCAGCGCAGCTAAGATCTCAGAGTGCAGGGCTCAGGTCAGAGCTGGGGCTGCTCCCGTGGTCACTGTAACCTCAAACTCTCCATGGCTCCACACAGCCTAATACACAGAGTGCAAAATCTGTCTACCTGGGCAGAAGGCAGACGCTCCCCAAAATCCATGCATTGAAGTCCAACCCCCAGTGCCTGGGAAGGCGTCCTGATTTGGGAAAGGGCCATTGCAGCTGGGCTTAGCTGAGGGGCGGTCACCCTGGAGAACTGGGCCTAGTCCAATATGACGGTGTCCTCAGAGGCACAGAGACAGGAACATGGGGGATGACGGCTGCATGGCGATGGAGAGGGAGAAGGGGGCAGGACCACCAGCAACCACTGAAGCCAGAGAGAGGCCGGAGCAGAGCCTCCCCCACAGCCCCACAAGGAGCCAGCCTTGTGGCACCTGGACCTGGGGCTTCTGGCTTTGAGACTGTGAGACAACCCACATCTGTTTGTTGGGCTGCCCCGTCCACAGTCCCCTGTTCAGGCCCAGGACGCTGGTGACACCTGTTCGGGCCCAGGACGCTGGTGACACCTGTTCAGGCCCCACCCATAGTCCCCTGTTCAGGCCCAGGATGCTGGTGATACCTGTTCAGGCCCAGGATGCTGGTGATACCTGTTCAGGCCCAGGACACTGGTGACACCTGTTCAGGCCCAGGACGCTGGTGACACCTGTTCAGGCCCAGGACGCTGGTGACACCTCCCTATCAGTTCCCTGCACAGCACACCTGAGTCAGTCCCTGGCTTCGGAATATGTTTGCGTATTTCCCCAGGCCAGGCTCCAGGTTTTCCTGTCTTTTTCTCCACCGGTCAAGATCCTAATCACCCTTATGGCCTTGTCCAGCTGCTCCAAATTCCCCAGGCAGGAGTTCTCCTTTAATTCCTACCTGGACTGGGCGCCTCTCGCTTGGGCCCCGTCTGCCTGATTTTGCAGGCGTGTCTCTTCTTTCACTTCTTTCCCTCTCCCTCCTGACTACCTCGCTCAGTGAACTTGCGGGACCTTCGGGCGCATCCATCACACTGTGTTGGGCGCTGGGCACAGAAAATGAGGACCAGGTCGCACCTTTGGGCTTTTCTGAACGAAAAGGCAAAAGCGCACAGACATGTAACCAGAATGTGGGCAGGCCCCTCCAGTCTGCCCCTTCAGCCCTCCCCTCCCCACCCGCTGCTCTGGTTGCAGCTTCCCGCCGTCAGGAGCCACTGGGGGTGTCCCTGCACCTGCGTCCACTCCCAGAGCCCACCGGAGGGCCCAGGGTGGGATTCGTGATGGACAGAATCGTGCACCCAGAGTCACATGCTGGAGCCCTCACTCCCGTTTCCATCTGAGGAGGTGACAATGAGAAGTTTCCATCTACGCACCGGGAAGAGGGTCCTCCCCGGAAACCATGCCTGGCACTGTGACTCAGGACCTGCAGCCTGTCATTCAGGGACCTGCCACTGTGAGTCAGGGAGCTGCAGCCTCCGAAGCTGTGAGGGATCTTCATAACTACTCCCTGTTTGGGACTGGGGAGGGCATCCTCACAGGGACCAGACACCCAGGGCCGTGTGGACATCAGGATGGGGTCTAGAAGATGAATGGTGGGTGCCGTGGGGGAGCCAGTCTTTTTTTTTTTTTTTGAGATGGAGTCTCGCTCTGTCCCCCAGGCTGGAGTGCAGTGGCCGGATCTCAGCTCACTGCAAGCTCCGCCTCCCGGGTTCCCGCCATTCTCCTGCCTCAGCCTCCTGAGTAGCTGGGACCACAGGCGCCCGCCACCTCGCCCGGCTAGTTTTTTGTATTTTTTTAGTAGAGACGGGGTTTCACCGTGTTAGCCAGGATGGTCTCCATCTCCTGACCTCGTGATCCACCCGTCTCGGCCTCCCAAAGTGCTGGGATTACAGGCGTGAGCCGCCGCGCCCGGCCCGAGTGAGCGATTCTGAATGCTGAGGCAGGCGCAGAAGGACTTAGGGATGCAGCTGGCAGCGTGACACACTCTTCCTGGGAAGGTGGCACCCGCAGAGCGAAGGAGCCCCCAGCTCTGGGCTCAGCACAGCCTCGGCACCCTGATTGACCCCTCAGCTGCACCGTCTCAGGCCTGTGGCATCAGGCATGTGTTCTAGGGCTAGCCTCACAAAGTCCCACAAACCAAGGAACAAATCAATGGCAGGAATGTATCCTCTCACAGTTCTGGAGGCCAGAAATCCGAGATCAGGGTGCCAGCGGGGCCTGGCTCCCTCGGAAGAAGCCAGGGAGGGACTGACTCCAGGCCTCTCCTGTTTCGAGAATGTCCTCCACCTGTGACCAGTGAGCATAACACCAGTCACTGCACGGCGTCTCCGCATTCCCTCCTCTCAGGAGGACACGGGTCGTGTGGGATGAGGGAGCACAGTGCTGAGCTCGTTTTGACATGATCACCTGTGTGAAGGCGTCATCTCCACATAAAGTCCCATTCGGAGTCGCCAGGGTTAGGACTCACTCCACTGGGAGACCTTGGCCGGCAGCACGCGTTGGTCATTGGTTTCCTCCTCTGAAAAGGTAACAACGGCCTCTACGTCTTAAGATTGTAACAAGCATTTAATAAGGAAGGAATGTGAAGTACCGGACTCTGTTGTGAACACAGGAATATGAATAATTCTCTCAGAGATGCATCCAGACCCACCTGGCTTGTGCTTGCTGGCAGCATTTCTGAGCTGCGAACTCCCGCCCCGTCACCAGGAGGAAAGCCCCCAGCGGCGATGCTGTAGACCCCGGCTGACCAGGCCCGCAGCAGACACGAACCTCACCGGTATCCTTTAATCTAACGTCCAATAACTGGACTTTCAATATCTCCCTCGGGGACGCCTGCCTAACAAGCTGTCAACAACGTGGTTACTCCCATAGGGCACAGCCATGGAAATGAAAATTAGTCACAGGCCAGGACGCGCATGTCAAGGCAAACAGGTCGGAGGGAACAGGTGTGTCTTACACTGAAATGGATACAGCGAAAAGACAGGCTGACAACGAGCCAGGGAAAGGTGAACGGACACCTTTCCTAAACAATAGGGTTAAAGGTGCTTCAGCCAAAGCTCCAGAACGCCCACGTGGGAATGCTTCCTGCTGAAATGGAAACGTCTCACCAAGAGTGGACACAGTCCTGTCCAGATCCAGCCCTGGATACTTCCTGGTCAATAAAACCCCCTGATGTGCACCACTGATTGAGTCAGAGCAAATAAAGTGAGTTACGGAAGCCGAACGACGGGCGCTCTGAGGGCAGTCGAGCAGACACAGCTCCAGACAGAGTGCGGTCCAGCTCACACCGGAAGCCTCGGAGCTCCGCCGCCCACGGCCAGAGGTGAGCACATCACAACATCCCAGACGGTGCCCTCCTCCAGGGACCCTTCCAGCAAAGCATGGAATCCATGAGGTTATCGGATGCCCGTAGCCCGGTAACACGAAGATATTTATACCATCCCCATCAGTACATGTTACCACACTGCAAGCTGCAAACCCATTTTTGTTTTCAGTTATGCTCATACAGATTCATCTTTAAATGGGCAGGAGCTTTGGGAGTTTTTTCCAACAGCAGAAATTGATATGTTCATCCATTTTATTCTCCTATCTGATGTCCTGTGATCAGTAAAGTGCGTTTTCCAGGCAACTAACTGGGGTCAGAAATGTCAGCTGGGGAACAGAGGGAATATATCTGCCTTACAATGCATTCAAGATGTTACAGGAAATGAATAAATGCTGATTCACTTACTCAAAGCAATGAATATTCAACTTTATACTTTAACCCAGGAATAGACTACGAACTTCTTCCAGAGTGGGAAGCCCCTCTGGGACTTGTATTTCCAGAGACAGGAGTGATGTGCTTGAACCCTGGACCTGCCTGTGGGCTACAGTCACAGACACATTCTGCCACCATCCTGTTCTGCACCAGACAGGCTTCCCCTGGCAGCGACTTTCCCTGGTAACGATGTCAGGAAATAGTGCCGCATTGGGTTAATCTTGAGGGGCAAAGAAAGCTTGCTCTCCCATCTTTTGTGGAGGGATTTAGCAAAGCCAAAGAACGTGGCTTCTTGGTATCTGACAAGTTTTTAACCAGGTACAAGAGGGAGATACTTGTTATTTATAGTTATAATTGTCTTCTATGAAGATGGTTTCCAGGATCTCTGCAGAGTGTGGACGGCGGTTTTGTTAGGTGGACCCCTCATAAACCCTGCTGATAAATGAATGCAGATAGGGAGCCTGGTCTGAAGTGTCGGCTGGACAGACTTGAGTTGTTATGTGCAAGGGAGTCAGAAGCATTGGGAATTCCTGCCTAGTGTTAGAGAGGGGGTGTCAGGAGGTGAGGGAGAGAGAAAGATGGGGAGATGGATGGGCAAAGCCTGGGTGTTCTGCATAGAGACTTGGAGAAGGTGAGAAATCCCTGGGGTTAGGCTTCTAGGAACTTGGGGTTCAAGATGGTGGACAAAACGCATCCACTCAGCACCCGCTGTGCCCAGGGCCCATTGCATTGTAGTTCAGTTGTAAAGAAGGGAGTAAAATCATAAAAGCAATAAGGACAGAAGGGAGAACCAAGGGCAGATCAGAGAGCTTGACTGAAGCTGAGGAGATGAAAAGATGAGAGAGTGTCAGGTGGATGAGTAAGTCAAACAGAGGACACACATCTCAGAAAACACCAGGGGTCAGGGAAGGGCAATGGGATGCGCACAGCTGGCTCTCTGGAGGACTAAGGAAGGGCAGGTCCTCCAGGCCAGAAGAGGAGAATTCCATGAGAAACTGAGGCACTGTCTTAGCAGAGTGCAGCTTCTCTGTGCGCGCCAGTGCCTGAGAAAGGCAGATGTCTCATTGACCTGGCCTTTTGCTCCCAAATACAAATTAACAACCAACGGGGCTTTCTGTGCCTTCAACAGAGACAACCGATGTGAACAGAACCAACAAGTGATTCAGCATGGAAGACAAATGATCCATGAAACATGAGAACAGAACTCCGGAAACATCTGAATGACACAAAGTCAATGCTCCTGGGTTACTAAAAAATAATTTTAAAAAGCTTCTATGAAAACTGAATAATAAAAGAATAAGAAAATATTTCTGAATATTATATATGTGATGGAAGGAATGTTTTAGATAAAGGAGTTAAATAATAGAGTAAGGGTAATTAAAGATTGAATTTGGAAACTTGAAGATAAAAGCCAGATTCTTTCTCAGAACAAGGATTAAGACAAAGGGGTGAAAAACATGAAGGGAAGTTGAAGGAATGCAATCAGTCAAGCTTGGAACCTGATCTCCTTCTCACAAGGACATTAGGAGAGAACAGAAAATGGGATAGAAAAACAATCAAAGACATGACACAAGAAAAATGTCAAGCTGAAGAAAGGCAGAAATCCTTAAGCTGAGAGCACTCATTAGGTGTGGAGCAGGATCAATGGAAAATGAAGTGCACAAGATCATATTCTGTTTAAATTCAGACTTACAAGAATAATCAACTAGAAGATACCAAAAGTGTCCAGAAAGAGGCCAGGCTCAGTGGCTCACATCTATAATCGCAGCACTTTGGGAGGCCAAGGCGGGCAGATCACCTGCGGTCAGGAGTTTGAGACCAGCCTGGCCAACATGGTGAAACCCTGTCTCTACTAAAAATACAAAATTTAGCCAGGTGTGGTGGCTCATGCCTGTAATCCCAGCTACTCAGGAGGCTGAAGCAGAAGAATCACTTGAACCCGGGAGGCAGAGGTTGAAGTGAGCTGAGATTGAGCCATTGCACTCCACCCTGGGCAACAAGAGTGAAATTACATCTCAAACAAAAAATAAAAAGTGTCCAGAAAGAACCAAAAAGTATTACGTACAAAAACAGGAACCAGATCTGCAAACATCTCACTATACAAACTACCATACCCTTAAGGAAGAAAAAGAGAAACAACTTCGAAGTGATGAGGAAGAGTGATTTTGAACCCCAAATTCACAAACTATTAGTAAGTGTGAGAAGGGGAAAATGAAGGCATTTTCAGACCAACTGAGAATAATAAAATTTACCTTACACATTGACATTGATTTTAAAAGACCAATTTTCTTCAGTAAATCATACAAGGAATCTAGAAAACAAGGATGACGTGGGATTGATTTAAGAAGAAATGGAATTAATCCAGGAATTCAGTGGTGAAGAGACCAGGAGGACAGCTGGGCAGGGATCCTAGAAATCAGTCTGGAAGAGGCAGTCAGAGCCCCTGGAATACACTCTTCAAAGAGGAAGCACATTCCGTCCAAAAAGCTTCATGATGGAAGACCCAGAGGAACGGGGCTATGTCAGGAAAGCATGCGTTGTCTGCAAGAAACCCTGAGAAAACAAATAACTAGTTGGAAGCCCTGAGAAAACAAATAACTACAAAATACTCACCATCCACATGCATTGGCTCCCATCCCCTCTGGCCCTGCTCCAGCCCCTGCCCCTCATTGCTTCTTCTCTGCTGGATTTTTTTTCACGGCTATAAAAATATGCTGTTTTCCTTCTATCTCCAAAAAAATCCTCCCACTTTACTTCACTTTCTCCCTCACTTAGTGCCCTGTTTCTCTGTTGGTGTTTATATCAGAAACCCCCAACATGCTGCCCCCACTTGCTGTGTGCTTTTCCTCCTGGCTCCTCTTGAATCCACTCTTCTGCTCCCTCGCCTATGCTGGTAATGACAAGGTCCCAGGGACCTCTCCATTACGAAATCCAACTGTGCGTTCTTCCTGTTCCTCTTCCCAGGTCTACCGGTGGCATGTAGCACAACCTTGCCCTCATCTTTGAAATCCTTCCTTCCTGTAACACCTGAGGCCCCCACTTCCTGGCATTCATCCTGCCTCGTGTTTCTTCCTTAGTCTCACTCTGCCCTGACATCACCCGACCCGTAACATGGGAATAGCACGTGGCCCCGGGCTTGGACTTTCCTGTTGTCCTGTCTTCTTTCACTTCCCTGCTGATTCAATTAGGCAGAGTTCTCCAGAGAAATAAAACCAATAGGACGGACATGTAGATAGATGATAAATAGATTGAGATAGATGGAAAGATATCTGTTATAATAAATTAGCTCATGTGATTATAGAGGCTGAGGAGTCCCACGATCTGAAGCTGTCAAGCTGGAGTCCCAGGAGAGCCCAGGGTTCAGTTCCAGTCTGAAGGTAGCAGGCGTGAGGCCTCAGAAGAGCTGGTGCTTCCATTTCAGACCAAGGGCAGGAAAAGACCAACGTCCCAGCTCCACAGAGAGGCAGGAGGAAGTCCCTCTTCCTTGGCTTTTTTGTTACACTCAGATCACCAACTGCTTGAGCGAGGCCCACTCATATTGGGGAGGGCAATGGGTGAGTTCAGTCCACCATTCAAATGTTCATCTCATCCAAAACACCCTCAGAGACACATCTGGAAATAACACTCAATGAAATGTCTGGGCAGCCCATGGCCCAGTCAACACAAAATTAGCCACAACAATTCACTTCTTGTCAATGTGGAATCTGTACACATCTCCTCAAAGCATACTTAATCTCAAAATGAAGATAATTGTAAGGTCAAAATTCTGCCTATCATGATGTAACTGTCCTGAGTACAACCAAAAATGCACTAGCTCCTTCCTGCAAAAGAAAGCAAAGTCCTTGGGTGATGTTTTGGCTTCTATTTGATATCCCATGATTTAAATAGTATAATGTAAAATTAACACGACTTAATACTATGATATAAAGGCAACACATCATATGTTACATAAGGTAATGAGAGAAGAGCAAACATAGGTATTTATATATACACATATATAAATTAATCTTATTAAGGTCATAAGAAAAAATTACGACCTTATTATTGTCTTTATTTTGAGATTAAGTATGGCTTTAGGAGATGTGTATGGGTGCCAAGTTGACAAGAGGTGGACTCGTGGATAACTTTATGCATCAACTTGACTGGGCCATTCATACACACACACCACACACACACTCTCACACACACACATACACACACACTCTCACACTCATAACAAAATAAGGAGAAAATCCTCATGAAGAATACAGCCCTCATTCCTATAACTGGTCCCATGGTCATAGCTGGTATTTACAACACATGACTGGTAAGTGGTCCCACGATTATAGCTGGTATTTACAACGACTTTCTTCTACTACCCACTCTGTGTTCCCTTTGCTGTTAGCAAGCACCTTGGCTGCTCATGGTTCTTTACCTATGGAGTGACTCAAACCTTCATTCTTGAAGGTTCTGGGCCATGTGTAGTCCTACCTGGATTAGGCTGAGTTTTCCACTGACTTAATCACAGGGCAGGGTAATACTAAGAGACAGCCTCAGAAATCTCCTGTATTCCAGACACAGTCTTCCTTACCTCCACTTGGAATAGTATAGGCCAATTTCCTCTTAGAAGCCAGGATCCATCACCCCAGCTGCACAGGGACTCGCTTTTTTGCATACGGATTCAGAAGCAGAAGGAGCCTGAAGTGGCAAGAGCATTGGTCTTCACTTCCGGGTCAGCGGAATCAGTGCTGTGTCTCCTGGTGGAAGCATGCCTTTCTTTGTATTCTTTGTAACTAAGGACTCTAGGTTAGCAGAGCGTAAAGTTGGAAGCAAAAATGTTGCCAATGGGTTACTAGGGGTGATAGGGAGTGCCACTCCTATTTCCACCTCTTGATTCCTGGAGCATGATTCTGGCTCTAGGAGAAAGGGTGCCATTATCGGACACAGATTCAGAACACACACAGCATTCTGGAGAACCCTGCCCCAGCCCACAGGGTACTGCCACCTAGCTGGTGCTGTAACTGCATCTTCTAAAGCCATTCCATGGTTCCATCAAGCCAGCTGCCTCAGGATGGCAGAGAACGCAGTAAGATCCTGAATTCCAGGAGCATGGGCCCATTGTTAACACTTCTTTTGTTGCAAAGTGAGTTCCTTGATCAGAAGCAATGCTGTATTCTGTAAGCTCATGGATGGTAGGTGTGGCAGAAGTGTAGCATTCAGGGAAGGAAAATGCATACCTAGAGTATCTATTCTAATAAACACAAAATACTGGCCCTTCCATGATGGACTCGATCCAATGTAATCCCACCCCATGCAGCTGACTGATCACCCTGGGAGTGGTGCCACACTGGGGGCTCAGGGTTGGTCTCTGCTGCTAGCAGACTGCCCACGCAATGGCTGTTGCAGTGAGTGAAAGTCCATGTCACTGAGCCCATGCATATCCTCCACTCCTGCCACCAAGGCCACTTGGTTTCTGAGCCCACTAAATAATGACAGTGGTGGCTGGGGAAAGAGGCTGAGTGGCATCCACACAACGGGTCATCCTATCCACTTGATTACTAAGCACTCTGCTGAGGCACCCTTTGGTGAGCGTTCACATGGGACGCAAATGTCTTTATGGTTATTTTGTTATTTTTTTTACCCACTAAGAGAGGTTTATGCATGTATCTTTTCCCTACATTTTCTTGTTCCCAATTTTCTAATCATGTTCCTTCCAAGTTCCTGACCATCCAGTCACACCACTGGCTGCAGCCCATACACGGATATGAAAGCATACATCTAGAATTTCTCCTTCTAAGCAAAGTGCACAACCACATGCACTGCCTGGAGTTCTGCTGACCAGGCAAGTTTCCCTTCCCCGTGTGCTTTAGGGACGTCCCCGAAAGGGGCTGCAGTGCTGCTGCTGACTTGCGGGTGATGCCTGCATGTGGTGAAGAACCATCTGGAAGCCGGGCTCTAGCCTTGCTTTCCTCTCTCAAATGATCACAGGGAACTCTCGGTGGGGACACAGGTGCAGGCTGAGACAGAAGGCAGTGGAGCAGGGGTGAGGACTGTGGGCATTTGGGCCACTTCTTTACATAACTTACTCGTGCCCTCAGGGCCTACTGCGCCAGATCCCAGGCACGCCCCTTCCATTTGAGGACAGAGTGTCACTGTGCATGCTCAACTTTACACTTTGGTGGGTCAGATACTCTAGATATGAATGTTCTGTCCCTGAATGCAATGCTTCTGCCAAAACTACCATCCATGTTCTTACAGAATGCCTTATCTGCCATCATGTATTCATGCAGCATTGCTTCTCATCAAGGGACTCATTTCACAACAAAAGGTATCATAAGCTTATAATAATCCACTGTCATTTTCCAAGAGCCTGTCTTCTGCACAAGCCAAATAGAAGAGTTGAATGGAGATGTGGGAATCGCCATCCTTGCCTTCAAGCCTTCGATGGTGGTGCTAATCTCTGCTATCCCTCCAGTTCATGAAGGGCAGCTCAGATCACATAGCAACTTGGTGAGTCAATAGCTTAGCATTCAGGCCGGGGGCAGTGGCTCATACCTGTAATCCCAGCACTTTGGGAGGCCAAGGCGCGTGAACCACTTGAGGTCAGGAGTTCAAGACCAGCCTGGCCAAGATGGTGAAATCCCGTCTCTACTAGAAATACGAAAATTAGCCAGATGTGGCACGCACATGTAATCCCAGTTACTCAAAAGGCTGAGGCAGGAGAATTGTTTGAACCCAGAAGGTGGAGGTTCCAGTGAGCTGAGATCATGCCACTTAGCATTCTGTCTGCTAGGGCCCGTTAGCAGGCCAAGAGCTGGTACTCAGAAGGGGAAAAATTATTCACAGAGGATGACAAGGCTTTGCACTAAGATTCACCTACACGGCCCTGTCCAAGGCTCCCCAGGGCATCCCCGTCTGCCACTGACACCTCAAGCACTGCTGGCTCTGCTGGGTCAAGTGGCCCAAGTGGCAGAGCAGCTGACACAGCACCCTGCACCTGTTGCAGTGCCATCTCCTGCTCTGGGCTCCACTCAAAACCATCAGCTTTCTAGGTCACTCAGTAAATGGGCTGGAACAGCACACTCAAGAGAGGAATGTGTTGCCTTCAAAATCCAAGTAGGCCTGCTAAGCATGGTGCCTCTTTCTTGGATGTAAGAGGGGCCAGATGCAACAAGCCTTTCTCCACCTTACAAGGGCTCTCTTGACAGGCCCCACAACACTGGACCCCTAGAAATTTCACTGACATCGAAGGCCCCAGAATTTTTGTCAGATTTATTTTCCACCATTGAAACATAAATGTCTCACCAGTAATTGTAAGGCGGTTGCTTCTTCTGACTCACTAGGAACAACCAGCACAATGTCAATGTAATGGGCCAGTGTGACATCGTGTGGAAGAAAAAGATGAACAAGATCCCTGGAAACAAACCATGACACAGGGCAGGAGAGGGGACAGACCCCTTCAGTGGGACAGTGAAGGTCACTGCTGGCCTTACCAGCCGAAAGCAGACTGCCTATGAACAGAGGTGGAGAAAGAGGCTCTTGGTAGATCAGTAGCTGCATGCCAGGGAATGTGTTAGTTTGCTTAAACAGAGAAACCATATCTGCTACAGCAGATGCAACGACAGCCACCACCTGGTTAAGTTTATAAGAATCCACTGTCATTTTCCAAGAGTCTGTCCCTGCACAAGCCAAATAGAAGAGCTGAACGGAGATGTGGTGGGAATCACCACGCCTGCATGCTTCAGGCCTTTGATGGTGGCGCTAATCTCTGCAATCCCTTCAGGGATGTGGTGTTGCTTTTGACTTACTTTTTTCCTTTCACCAATACTTTGAGAAATAAGTTAGTAAGGGGAATTTTTGAAGGACGATCCCTTCTGATAATCACTTCTGTGATCTCTTCTCTACAGACCAGACCTTACAGTGAAAACTGCAGCCACTCAATTAGAAAACCTAAATGCAGCAGGAGTAATTGGATCCCAGGGTGGCAGGAGACAAGGGGAGGACCCAACTGCTAGAGGCATGGTGGGCAGAGTTTGCATGATGAATAGCAGAGTCAAAGAAGCAACCAGAACTGTCTGAATGAAGCAGACCTATGGCATTGTTGAGTTAATTACGGCATTTCTGGAAATGAAATAGGAAATCTATTGAATTCTTACTTGACCTGCATAAGCAGAAAAGCTATAGGTCAAATGAACAAAGGTCTAACTTGAATCAAAAATGGAGAATCATGGCTCCTCAATTAACTCTCAGACTTGAGCCAATTTACAGACCTAGAAACTCCGAATGAAGAGGAAGCCACATCCCCTTAAAGAAGTACTCCAGTAACATGCCGAAAATTTATACTGCTAATCTTTCTCCCAGTCTTCCCCCACAGGGACCTATCGTTTTCTTCCAAAGAAACTGTGCATTGGTGAAAAGGAAATAATTAAACCTTTCAGGGACTACTAGACACGGCTCTGAACAGACATTAATTCCAGAACTTAGATGTCACTGTGGTCACTGATACTTTGAGAAATAAATTTGTGAGGAATGTTTTCTGAACCCTCCATGTGTGGTGAGTAGATCTGAAATGACAAATCCACTCTAGTATACCAACATCTCTAAGCCTTTTGAATCTCTTCCTCTACGTTAGACCCAGGCAGGCCTGAGATTTTCACTTCACTCACTGACATCTAGCCCCACATACTGAGAGAGCTCTTTGTCACTTCCCAATCTCCAGCATTAAATGCAGAACCTCTGCTTACTGCGCCCATATCAATAAATTGTGGTTGGTCCAACTTTAGGTTCCTCCACAATTATTCCACACCCTTAATATCCATTTCCACAGTGCTCCCTGGATTTCAGTCTGTGCAAATTAGAAAACCTATGTAGTTCTCTTGGACAGTAGTGTGCTGCTTCATGGGGCACACTTTGAATCTCACCTTTGGGGGTCTGCAGGGACTTGAGCCTGGTGATTGGTCCAGAAGCAAAACAAAAGACGGGTGGTGATGGTGGTGGCCCCTGAGAAGTCAGAATTGTCTTGCATGGCAACTGCCTCAGGAAAAGTCATCACCACGTCCTTGGGCAAAGAAAGGTTAAGCCCCTCAGACAGAGGTAGAATGGCTGATGCCACTGAGGGTGGAGAGGCCATTTCCACCACGGGTGGGAAGGCCATGTTTGTTGGCAAAAAGACTCATCAGAATTTAGGAGATCAATGTCCCCAGCTTCACCAGGGTCTTCCCACACATCCTTGTCCTCACAGGATTCCATTCTTTCCCATTCAATGACCTCATTTTAACAGTAGACATCCTAAGAGGCTGAGAGTTCAACTTGGGCTGTAATTCATCCAGGTACAGGATGAGATTCTGGGTTTGATTTTCAGTGATCTCAACCCTGTAGCTACAGGAGAGGAAGGTCTCCTTTAGGGCGCATATAGAAGCTTCAGATCATTTATCTGGGGCGTGAGTTGGGAATCTGAATCCTTGAGCTCATTCTTTTCTTTCCCCATTTTGTCCAGTGACATTAGAAGCAACCAGCCAATCTCACTCTATTTGTTCATTTTCCAAACATGCTTGAAAGTATCATATTCACTGTTATCCAGATCGTTGCTTCTTATCAGCGCTTGACTAGGAGGATCCAGTGGAGATATTTTGCATGTCTTTATTTCCAAATCATGCCATGGACCGCCAGTGCTCTCTTTACCACTGGAAAATAGAATAGAATCATTAGAATCTCTAACTCTAATAAGATTAGAGAGCCAATTCTAGAAATACCAGAACCAATTCAGAAAACTCAGTCTTAAAATTCTCTTTCATATATATATGTAATTAACTCATAAAATTCTGAAGGCTGAGAAGTTCCAAGATCTGCAGTGGGCAAGCTGGGGGCCCAGGAGAACTGAACCCAGATCTTCCACCACTGCTGCCACACACTGGCCCAGGCCACCATCACTTCTTGTCTGGAATGCTCTACCATCCTCCTTCTTCCACCCTTGCTCATGTTCCACATCCCCCTCCCAATTTATTATCTTCATAGCAGAGGGAGTGCTCTGATTTAAAAACACAAGTCAGACAATAAGACCGTCTTGTTAAACAGTTCAGTGATTTCCAGTAATATTTGACTGAAATCCAAATTTCTCAGCATGGCCTTCGAGGCACTGCACCCTGATGACTTGATCTCACTTCTCCTATCACCACCCCCTCGGGGCCCATTTCAGCCTCAGGAGTTGCCTGACCACCCTGACCACACAGCAGGCAGCCTCAGAGCTGTTGCTCATGCTGCTCCTGAGCCTGAAGGTACTTTCCCCTGATATCCAAATGGCTTGTTCCTTCTCTGTCTTCCTGAAGTCTCCGCACAGCTGTCACATTCCAAGTGAAGCCTTCTCCTCTTCCTTGTTCGGGTGACAATGGCCTTGCCTCTGGCTTCCCCCGCCACCCAACAGTTCCACGTGCTGTGTCCCTGGAACATAAGCTCCAGGGATGGGGTGTTCTGTCTGCTTGCTGACCATGACACAGCCAGTCCTGACTCAATTAATATCTGTTGAGTGAATAAAACAGCATATAAAGCAAAGTAAAATTCGACATGGTTTTAAGCAGCAGAAAAAGTATAAGGAAAGAATATCCACTTAACAGCAGAAATGCTTTCCTTTAAGCAGTCTAGTTTGAACATAGTCTCAAGCTACTTAATTACGCAGGGAAATAATTTTATAAAAGGATAAAATATAAATGACTTTTTTAGTGTTTAAAATCAGCATAAGGAACATTTCAGAGTCATTGCATAGGAAGGAAAGTGACAGCCACATGCTTTAATCATCTAGAAGGAAGGCTCTGACAGAGCTGTGAGGTGGGAAGGAAGGGAGGAGAGCCGGGAATGCAGGTTGGCACATTTCCTTTTGGTATAATGCGGGGAAGCAATAGGCATAGTCTACAGGTGAGGCCTCGAACAGAGCCATGATCAGATTTGAGAAGTGCTAAGAAGGGGGCAGTGACAGGCAATGTAAATGTTAAATTCCCGAACTTTCACGTGTCAGTGGATAACTGCATAAAATTGATATATCCAAAGGCAGAAGGATTCATCCCCTGTAGAGGGCAATTGAGCACTGTGTGTCGAAGGAACAGGTGCACAGGTGCACAGATACACCCTTCGCCTGTGATCCCCTGCCCTGCAATGCCCTTGCCCTATCCTATGTCCTTGCAAACACATGCATTGATGTGCAAACGGCACCTGGAGCAGCTCAGATTCCAACGACGAGGGGCTGGTGGGAAAACCTGTAGCCCACAGGGCCATGGAATGCTACGGAGTTTACAAAAGAAGGAGCAGCGTCTCCAGGTGCCCAGATGGAAAGTTTTCTAAAATCAGCTGCTAAGTGAAAAAGCAAGGTCCTAAACAGTGTCTACATTGTGCTATCTTTAGTGTTAAAAAAAAAAAAAAGGCTGAAAGGGCCGGGTGCAGTGGCTCACGCCTGCAATCCCAACACTTTGGGAGGCCGAGGCCGGTGGATCACCTGTGGTCGGGAGTTTGAGGCCAGCCTGTCCAACATGGAGAAACCCCATCTCTACTAAAAATACAAAACTAGCTGGGCTTGGAGGCGTGCCTATAATTTCAGCTACTTGGGAGGCTGAGGCAGGAGAATCGCTGGAACCTGGGAGGCGGAGGCTGTGGTGAGCCGAGATTGTGCCATTGTACTCCAGCCTGGGTAACAAGAGCGAGACTCCATCTCAAAACAAAACAAAACAAAACAAAAAAAGGCGGAAAATAGGAAGGTCTATCTCTATTTTCTTTTGTGTGCATAAACTCCCAAAGGACACATGGATGGACCATGAGACATGACTGCCTCTGGGAGTGGGAAAGCGGCAGACAGGTGCACAGGGGAGAAGGAGTCACTGGATAGCTCTGAATAATCTTTGGTTTTTAAACTGTGTGGATGTATTATCTATGAAAACAATTAGAAATTAGTGGGCCTGCATATTAGTGGTATCTATGCACTATTCTGAATTACAGAAGTGCTCAGAAGAAGAGCTGAAAGCCAGAAACAAAAGGCGCTGGAACCAGACACTGGGGCCGTGGGAGGGACCTGAAAGATGGAAAACCTTCGCTTTCCGTTGCAGGACCCTTTCCACTGGCTGAGATTTTTCTGCACCCATGTTCGTGATGACTTTAATAAGTTGAAAACATTAGAGTTGCTTAAAAACGGGGGTATCTGCTACGTGACGTTTTCTGCGGTGTATAACCTGTTCCCTGTGACCCACAACACTTCCCTGAAGGATTCGCTGTGCACAAACGCCTCACATCTGTGGCTGTCAGAGAGGCATCAAGAAGGTACCAGCACAGCTGCAGGATGATGGACAGCCAATGAGAGCCGCGCAGCGCTGGCGTCAGCCTCAGAGGTGAAGCTGGGGGGCTCCCAGCAGGATGCAGAGAGTCTTGGGGTGCCCCGGGCTTCCCCGGGGCTCAGGTGGGGGATTGGTCATGGGAACCTAGGCCTCCATGGGCGAATGGCCCAGGAGTGGAGGGAAGGTCCACAGCTTAGCTTCTCTGAGGTTCTTCGGGAGGTGGAGGGAGTCCTCACTGTACTCCCTGAGACTGAGGTCAGTGTGGGAACTAAGTTTGCTCACAGAGTGAATCACACTGGAATTAAGTGCTACATTTTTGGTTTTATACAATAGAAAAATTGTTCCTTATTTCCTTCAAAGAAAACAAATTTGTGGCTGACTACTTAGCAGAGCTTGTCCCGTCGTCGTCGCGAGGCTGTTTGCCCTTGGGAAGGAGGGGTGGCCCGTCCCTGGCCCTGCAGGCATCCGCACAGCCAGATGGTCACCCACACGTTTCCTTAGGCATGGGATCCAAACACCAGACGTGCATGGAGCCTGGCGGGCCTTGGACTCTGCGTGAAAGGAAGGCTGTTCTCAGGCCTGCGGCGCACAGCCTGCCAGGGCGGGCGCAGTGGGGAGCTCTTGGCTGCCAGCCCTTCATGACTGGGTCTCTCTCTAGACATTCCTTCATGGGCCCCTCACCACCCTGCATACCCAGCCCAGCAGCTCTGTACCGTGGACAGGAGGGGACCCGGTTCTAGAAGACCTTCCATTGCGCTGAACCCAAGGCCCTGGGCGAGCTCCCCACCGCCCCGCCCCCACCTCCTTTCCTGGAGTGGCCAGAGCCAGTAAGTTCCACCAGTAGGTTCCCTGCCTGCTGCTGGGAGGCAGTTAGGCCTGTAGCCGCTGGGTCAGATGGCTGAGTCTGGCCTCTCCATGTGAGCTGGGCATGCATTTTCTCACCCCCAAAGCAGTAACGATGTTATCGACCTCACAGTGATTATTATTTTATTTTTTGATGAAGTAGGTTTTGATGTAAGGAAAATGCTCAAATGAGCAGCTGTGGGCACACACAGCAAGCTGCCGTAAACAGCCACGGCAACAGATTCTCTTATGACGGGTCTGAGCACGTGGCCCTGCTTCGGGACTGGACAAGCGTTTCACCTGCTTCCACCGGCCTGTGACAGGTCTCCTTTCACAGACGAGGGGGTCACGACAAGGGCGGGAAGGTGCCATCCTCCTCACAGAACATGCACATCACAAAGCCATAGGTGGCCAAGGCAGTCGGCTCCAGGGAAAGGCAGGCAACATGACTGTGGACAGAGGACAAGGTCAGAGATGGGGAGCAGCGGCCAGTCTTGGGGCAAAGTGTGGACAAGGAGCACCGCTGCGTCGCTCCAGGTCACCAGGCAGCAGCCTGTTTCAGGCTGGAGAACTCAGGCCTGCTTGTGGAAAGGGACTGTGGCCCCAGATAGCTCAGGGCTGTGAGCAGGGCCCGGCTTGCTCCCCCAAAATGCCATCTCTGTAGATCAAACCTTGAAGCTGGTGTGAAACACATTATCCACCAGACCATCCTTTCCAGTTATTGTTGTAAAATACAGTTACTGTTTTTCCCAATTTCTGCAGAAAACTACATTCTTCTATTCTCACATGGGAAGTGTGAGATCATAATCTTTGTGTAGAGAAGAAACTGGAGAAGCTGTAGTGGAGGGACATTCTTGACACCCAGCTGAGGACCATGGCATCCATACAGGTGAATTAGGACAGTAAGGGGCACCGTGGCATCTGTGCAGGTGACCTGGGACAGCGAGGGGGTACTGCAGCATCTGTACAGGTGACCCAGGACAGCAAGGGGCACCGTGGTGTCTGTGCAGGTGACCCAGGACAGTGAGGGGCACCGTGGCATCTGTGCAGATGACCTGGGATAGTGAGGGGCACTGTGCCATCTGTGCAGGTGACCAGGCATAGTGAGGGGCACCGTGGCGTCCATGCACGTGACCTGTGACACACACCCACAAGAAAAGGGTTTGTTCTGGGCACGCCTACAGGGCAGGCCAGGGGACCTGTCTATCCTCTCTGCCACGAGGGTCTTGATTTCCTAGCGTTTTCTGGGTCTTTATTTTAAGTATCTCTCCTGATTGTACCTGAAAGTTTTCTTTTAAATCCAGAAACTATTAATCACTGAATGATTCACTGAGAAGTACTGAACCGTAATTATGGAATGAATCACATGCAATTTAATAACGATTTAACTCAAATATTTATAAAAATGTGCTCATAGCGACAGTGTGGTTCTGATATTTAGCCAGGCGGGTGAAGAGAAATGTCCCTGCTTTGACCTGGGCCGGGTCGTCCGTCCTGCCTGAGCTCTGTGCCAGGGTAGAGCTCCGAATCCTCTGCCTGGAAAGTGAATAATTCACCGCCAGGCTCTGGAAGCCCAGCCGGGGAAGAGGCCGGGCTTTGGCTCACATCCCTCCCGGTCTCACAGGACCTCCCTGCCCCGTGGTGGCTGGCGTCCCTGTCCACCCTCGCTCTGACCATTCCCATCGACTCACCTCCAGAAGCCGCTGAGGCCTAGGCGAGGGGGGCACCCAGGCAGAGCTCACCAGCACTCCCGGGCGTAGCCGGCTCTTCACACAGGCCGGAGGCAGCTGGGCCTCCAGGTCTTGAGCCTGGAAGAATTTTCTACCTCAAGTCCCCTCGGGGCTCAGCTTCCTCCACCGCAGGCTCAGAAACCCCGTCTGCTTTCCAAAAAGTTTGTGGGTGTCATTTTCTCTTCTGTCACCCCCATCCTGGTAGGCACATACCTTAAAACATTCTCTTGACTTGAATAGGCCGTTTTCAGAGAGGAAATGTAGAGTTAGGTTTAATCCACAACCTTGGCCCTCCAGTTTCTTGGGGTTTAAGTGAGGGCGGCGGGCTCTGCCGGAGAGTGTACACTAAAGTGATGCTTTCTACCGGAGTGTGTGCGCGGGCGTGGAGCGCCCTGCGGGAGCACGTACGTCGAGTGGGGGGGCTCTGCGGGAGCGTGTACGTGGACTTGGGGGTGGGAGGCTCTGGGGGAGCGTGTACATGAGTGTGGCGGGCCCTGCGGGAGCGTGGACATAGACGTGGGGGTGGCAGGCTCTGCCGTAGCGTGTACATGAGTGTGGCGGTCCCTGCGGGAGCGTGTACGCGGGGGTGGCAGGCCCTGCGGGAGCGCGTACATGAGTGTGGCGGGCCTTGCGGGAGCGTGGACGTAGACGTGGGGGGTGGCGGGCCCTGCGGGAGCGTGGACATAGACGTGGGGGTGGCAGGCTCTGCGGTAGCGTGTACATGAGCGTGGCGGGCCCTGCGGGAGCGCGTACGCGGGGGTGGCGGGCCCTGCGGGAGCGCGTACGTGAGTGTAGTGGGCTCTGCGGGAGCGTGTACGTGAGGGTGGCGGGCCCTGCGGGAGCGTGCACGTGAGCGTGGCGGGCTTTTCGGGAGCGAGTACGCAGGCGTGGGGGTTGGGAGGCTTTGCGGGAGAGGCTCCTGAGTAGATGCTGCCAGGTTTGTGACTGAGGGAGATGATCACTGTAGCCAGGGAAATAGACTGGACATGCAAGAAACAATGGGAAGAACATGGCGTAACAGCTCGGCCATGCGCGCAGATGGGTGCGGTGGGGAGAGGAACTGCTTGAGATGGAGCCGCTCTCCAGGGAGACGCCCTTCCGGCTGCGGAGGCCGGAGCCGGGTCTGGAGAACTGCGCTCTGCTTGTCCAGGCGGAGGGAGGCCGTTCTCCTCAGGCTGATAAAGAGAGGCAAGCTGCCAGGTTTTCAGCCTGGGAATTTTCCTTTGTAACGTCTTTAATTGTGGTAAAAATCACATCATATGAAAGAATAGGCGTTTCCCACCTTCACCATTTGTAGGAGTCCAGGTCAGGAGTGTTAAGTCTTTTTACATCATTGTGAATATTTTCCTTTTCTTAGCACGAGAGGTTTGTAGAGAGGAGCTGCTACGGCAGCTTTTTCTTTTAAAAACGTTGCTAATCGTGGTGCTAGACTGAGAAATCCCAGGCCTGGGTAGTGGCCCCGGTCTGGCAGGGATCGGCTGTGCTGGGCAAGTGAAACTTGCTCGTCTCTCTCCGCTCCCGCCCGCCCGCGGGGTTCCACACACCCCTCCTCTTTCAGAAACACCTCGGTCTGTGCGACAGACGTCAGGGAGCCCAGGGTGCAAAACTCCCTCCCTTCTTAAGGTGGGCTCTTCCTCCCTCATCTACAGCGGGCTCCTTCCAGGCGTCTTTATGTGCAGGTTGGGGGAAGGAAAGAGAGGGATGAATTCTTGACTACCCTGCAGAAGTTTCCTGAGAACTGACTTCCTGGGGTGAGAAACGCCCCAGCTCCAGTCTGTGTGCCTCAAGGGTCACCGAAGCCGCTTCTGGGGAAAGTCTGCCTTACTTAACTCTCTAAACCAGGTCCTTTAAAATGTCCCCCGCTCATTTTTACCGGCGCTGAATACAACCTGTGAGGCATTTTCACCCTGGTAAAATCAACTGGACTTACGGTCTTGAAGATGCATCATCAGTGTTTGGGGAAAAATGATGAATCTGTAGCCCTTTGGTGTGATAGAAAAAGATCATGTCCACAAATAAACCAGGCCAGCCTTAGGAATAACCCAGACATTCTTCAGAAGCATATGAAATCTAAATAATTTGGCCGTACCACTTAAAAATTATGTTGAAGAGCGGAGACTGTTTTTTAAATACCCTCTCCCATGACTCAAAAATAAAACACAATTTTGTTCAGTCTTAAACAGTCACACAAAATCACCTTTCTGGGACAAAAAAACACCAAAACAAAACACAAGACTAAATAGTTTCAGCCAAAAATGTTTTCAGAAAGTTATGAATCACTGAATATAGGATTATAATGAGAGTCTGTGAGTAAACTTAACTAAAGCACAGATTCTATTTTGTATGTGGGAAATCACACACACAAAGAGAGAATAGAAATATTATGGACCCACTGTGTAGGGCTATGTTTATCTTGGCATGTCCGCATTGTAGTCCCGGCGTTGCCAATTCACGTCTGTTCCTTAAAGACCAGGCTCAAAATTCAGCTCCTTCAAAAGCCTCCCCTGATTAATCAACCTCGCCCAAATCTATTCATCCCCCTACACACCCTAAGTGATACGTTTCCTTTTGTTTCTTTACTATATCACTCGCAGTTGCTGACATATTGTCATGTAAACATTTTGTGTGTTCACAAGAAGTTGGAACTTTAATCATTCTCAGTCTCGTCTTTAATTTCTTCCATGCCTTTCCCACCGTGACCTGACTGCTCTGCCTACAGCAAGTACTTAACGGAGACACACAGCAGCAGGGAGACTGGGGTCACCCCACAACCGTCGGAGCAGCTGTGGTCTTTCCATTAAGAGGTAAAATTTGCATCTGGTCCACACCACTGTGCTCTGAATATCAGAAACGGGAAGCAGTGCCCAATGCTTCCAGCGATGCTAGGACAAGTCACAGCAGCACAACATCTACAGCTGGAGAGGGGATCAGCCTTTTCCAGAACATTCCCCTCCTGAGCCAAGGGGAACAGTGTGGTGGAAGCCAGGCTCGCTTCTCTCTGTTGGGGGGAAGTGGGGTCAAGGGTGGAGGGCTAGGAGGTGCCAGGTGACCACCCAAAGAAAGGTCTCAAGGTCAGGGAATCCTGGGGCAGGGTGCTGCCTCTTCAGAGTGTGGCATTTTAAAAGCCCAAAGGAGAACTTAGGTCCGAGGTGGGAGCTACAGCTTGCACTTCCTGCCTTGATGGTCTTGCCTCTCCCTTTGGATGGGGTGAGGCACCGTGTGGTCTGTGCTCAGAAAGGGTTAAGTCTCACCCGCAGCCCTGGGATCTGTCGGCGTTGGCGCTGAAGCTTCCTGTGGGGAGACCACTACCTTGGAGCGGGCCAGAGCCTGGCGCCCCAAGAGAGACGGTCACAGACTCCCTAGAGGGATGGTGTGTGGTCACTAGGGATGGAAAGGAATCGGCCTTTACTGGGCAGTGACCATGCGCCCGACCCAGGGGCAGAGATCACATCTCAGCTCCATGTCGCCGTTTCAAGACAGGTGCAATGCTCTCTGTTTTATAGAAAAGGAAACTGAGTCTCTGTGGGCCTGGTCCTAACCCAGTCACAAGCAAGCATTCATGCCTGCATGAAGTGTGTCTGGCTTCATGCTGCCCCGCCAAGTGGCCTCAGAGAGAGAGGACCCACGACTGGAGGCTGGGATGCCACACGGACTTCCCGTTCCAGCTTGGCACCTGCACACCATGCCTGTAGGCACTCTCGCCACAGATGCAGGAGGACAGAGGATGGGGAGTGGAGCCTGCAGACCCAACTCTGAGATGCTGGGGCTCGCACGCGGTGGGCAGGCCTCTCAGAACACACAGCCCACATGCCTGCCTGCCTGCCCAGCCACGGCCCCCGCACTGACAGAGCACCCCCAGATGCCCTGCTCATACCTTGGACCCATTCCTGGACCCCCTGGACGTTTCTGGCAGACCCCCAGGCAGTGATGCCACACGCATCCTGCTCTGGAATTCCATTATGAGCTCCCAGTGAAGACCAAGTACACCTTTATAATAAAAATACCACCCTTTGTTGGCATACAAACTCTTCATTAGATATTTCTCAAATGTTTAAAAAGTTGGCCCAGAACCACACATGCTTTACCATGAGGTTCCGTCATAGCTGGAGGAAAGCAAGGCCGTCGGAGGTGGAGCCTGGGATGCCTCCATCCAAGCCCTCCTCTTGCAGACGGGCAGCTCGCCTGGGCTCACCTGTGAACCCAAACATAGCGCCACCTGCAGTGTTTGCGCAGAACCTCTGTGGCTGCCGGGAAGTCACACAGCCCTCGGTGGGTCCACAGCGGATCAACACAGACACGGCTGCACCTGAGATTCAGAAGAACGGGCGGACGGTGCCTTCCTGCATGTGTAAGAGGAATTCATGGAGCGAACAACCCAACAGAGGTAAACATTAGGGGCTGAAGTGACTCGAGCATATTAAGATGTAGTTTTTCTATTTAAGCTGGTTTCTCCAGTGCCTCCATCACCCCATCCATCTATCTGTAGACACAGAGAGGTGTTACTCAATGCCCAGGAGTAATGTAGCATTTAGTTTTGAAGGGTGCCATGAAACAAAGAGATGCGGAGTGTTGCCAAAGACTGGGACCCAAAAACTCAACTTCTCAGCTCCTGGCCTGGCTGAGCATGGGCCTCGGGCACTCCGGTATTCCAGGGAACTGTGGAGGCCGCTGGGAAGGAAGCTGTTTATTGGCATCATCTTGGATTCACTGAAGAAAGCCTCACGTCACAACCGCTGGGTGTTGAAAGGACACAGGCAGGGGGCGCCCCGGGGCAGCCAGGGGCCTTGTGGCATAGTCTTCCCCGTGCAGAAGCAAAGGAGAGCATCAGGTCACTCTGAAACCCTAGTGCAAACACACTGGCTGCCGCAGTGTAGACAGCCGGCCTGTGCTGGCCTGTGGCCAGGCCTGTGGCTTGCTCCAGCCACCCAGCTCAGCGACGTGGACACAGCAGGCTCTCGGTGTACAATCGGCTGTCATGAATCCTGTCTTTCTCATCCTAAATGCCCATCAATTTTGCAAAGCAAACTTACTTGAAGACATGTCAAAAGCTGTGCACGTCCCAGGTGGGTTGAAGAAGAGGCAACATTGGTGTAAAAGGAGCCAAGAATTCTCATTTGTTGATGAAAGGTAAAATTACACACCTGGCACGTGCTGCCTGGCTGACCAAGAGTGAAATGTTTTTTTCTGGCCTTTTTTCTAAATGCATTTGCTATGCTAGGCCGAAACAGAAATGCTATTCACATCTGGTGGACCAGACCTTATTTCCACTCTCTGGACATGCTCCGAAGCACGGGCTGAAGTAGATCAAGTCCCCAGGGAGCCCAAGCCTGATTCCAAGGAGATTGCCAATATTTTGGGAGGAGTAAACATCTTCTGAAGTTTTTTGTTTTCTAAAGCCAAAGAATGCACTTGCGCCTCCTGAGAGGGCGAAGAGGAAGAGAGAGGGGGAGAGGGGACAAGGGAGCAGAGACGGACAGCAAATTCACGCGGAGGAGGGAAGGTGGGGGACGCCAGGCTCCTCTGGGTGAGATGAAGATCTCCACCAGAGGCCCGTTTCAAAGGGGAAGGTGGCACATTTATTTTCAAAAGAGGCACTGCTCCTGGCTTCCTGTAAGCTCCACTTCTACCCTAATTAGAGAAGGAGGGTTTGATGGAGCTCAGGGTCATGGCCGAGGCTCTCCGGCCTGTGTGGATGAATGCACTCGCGAATCTCATCTCTCTGCTACTCCCTCCTCAGCCTGATGTCCAGCCCTGCCCTTGCACTCCAGTCTCATATGCTATTGCTCACCTGGCATCTTGTCACTGACTGTGCTTTCCTTAGAGGATGGTGGAGGACATCATCAACAGGGTGGGTGCAAAGGAGCTCACCAGGCCAGTGATGCAAAGTTAGATTCGGGGCCTTTGCCTCCTAACGTGTATGCAACATTGATGATCGAAAGAGAAAAAAACTGACAGTTGCCTAAAACGTAATTCCAGCTTCTCCTTCCAGATTTGTTTCATCTCCATTTTGTCGCAGTAAAGGACAGCCCCACCCACTCAGCCACCTAAGCCAGAACCCCATGTACCATGCACCAGTTCTCCTTCTCACTTGTCTGCTGAATTAAATCCTCAGCGAGCCTTGCCAACGACACCTTGGAGGCTCTCTCAGATGAGTCCACTTGCCTTTCTCCCCTCCTGGGTCTTCACCCATGCAATCACCAGATCGTGCCTGGAAGACAAATAAATGCACCTCCCTGGTTGACTCCTGCCTGGACATCCAAGGACCCAGCACCCAGGGTGAGCCTGTAACTCAGAGCAGAGCTGAGGGCTGCATGGACCCCCAAGGATCCAGCACCCAGGGTGAGCCTGTAACTCAGAGCAGAGCTGAGGGTGGCCACACTGCACAGAGCTCGCGTGCACCCTCCCTGCCCAGGCTCCCCAGGGCCTGGCCTGGCCGTTCTCCCTCCACTCCCCCGTCCCACTGCCCTCCTCCAGGCCTGTCACGCTCAGCTGTGCTGGCAGTGGGTGAGCATAAATCTTTAGCAATGGCTTTCTGGGGGAAAAAAAAGCCTGAGGTTTGTAGCATTCACAAATTCCTGTACTCATACTCCCCTCCGGACTAATTGCAAGCTAACCACTGGCTGACGAAATTCCTGCAAATGTAACTGTCAGCTCTTGGAAGCCGGGATGGCAGCTTTGGCATCTTGTCACTGACCGTGCTTTCCTTAGAGGATGGTGGAGGAGATCATCAACGGGGTGGGTGCAAAGGAGCTCACCAGGCCAGTGCTGCAAAGTCAGATTCGGGGCCTTTGCCTCTTAACGTGTATGCGACATTGATGATCGAAAGAGAAGAAATTGAACAAAAAGAGTTGCCTGGGTAAAAATCATATGGCATACCAGAAAGAAGTGAATTTTGCCCCATTTTTAGCTGCATTTTCTCTCCCTTAGAGCAAACTCCCAACTCAGAGGGACAGACAAAGGGGCAGAACAGGGGTGGGGGACGTGTCCCTCCACCATCAGATGAGGGCCATCATCTTATTCACAGCAGGACACGTGTGTCTTGTGTGGCCTTTGGGAAATGAACCCTTGGAACAGCATACTTTCTAACATGTCCCCCGTCGACACCGGGACGTGGTTATTGTGTAGGTTGGTAGGGCCCTGCGTCCTCAGTGTTAAGACTATAGGGCTGGGGAAGGGGGAGAGAGGGGAAGGCTGACAAATCAAGGGGTCAGATGAAACAGGCCTGAGGGCCAAGGCCTGAGTCACCCCCTTCCCGTGCTACACTAGGGCTCCAGCACCCAGTCTCTACTCCTCCCCTGCCTCCTCCCTGGCTCTGCCAGGCTTTGGGACCACTTCGCCTCGCTTGTAAGGGACTGCTGAGCCCTCGGTTGCCCCTGTTCCAGGAAGCACTGTGGGGGCTGGCCGCCCTCCGTGTAGCCTCGTGGGCATCCGTCCTCCCCTGTCTGTACAAAACAAGGAATGAGGGGTGGGAGGCGGGGTTGCTGCTCCCAGGGGGGGCAGAGTGCCTTCTGCGTTATGAGGCCAGTGGCATATAATAGCACGTGTTTGCGACTCTATCACAATAGTCAAATCTATTCACAATCAGCCCACATATGCTTCTCTGCTTGGAATATCCTCCCTCCCTTGTCCACCTGGAAACTTCTAGGCATCTTTAATCCTCAGCTCCAATGTCAGCTGGAGGAGTCTCCCTCTACCCTGGCCCCTGAGGGGTGTCCAGTGCCCTCCTCTCTGCAGTGCACTCAGATCCCCAGTTTACCTAGTTTCCAGCCCTATACTCTTAAGAGAGGATGCAGGGCCCCATCAGCCTACACTGTAACCCAGTCCCAGTGTCTGTCTGGAACTCGTCAGAAAGTACGCCATTCTAGGGGTCCCTTTCCCAAAGGCTGCGTGAGAGGACACATGAGCAGACGTGCACACTGACGTTGCATACACGTGGAGACAAAGGCCTCGAATCTGACTTTGCAGCACTGGCCTCGTGAGCTCCTTTGCACCCACTCTGTTGATGATCTCCTGCACCCTCCTCTAAGGAAAGCTCCATCAGTGACAAGTTGTGAAGCACAGTCAGGATGGCCACAGCAGCCATGCCGGCTTCCAAGAGCTGACAGTGACATTTGCAGGAATGTCATGAGCCAGTGGTTAGCTTGAAATCAGTCATGAGGGGAGTATGATTACAGAAGTTGTGATTTTTAGTAGAGATGAGGTCTCTCTATGTTGCCCAGGCTAGTCTCCAACTCCTGAGCTCAAGCAGTCCTCCCAGCTCAGCCTCCCAAAGTCACTGCAGTGCTCTTGCTGGAGACGCTCCATCCGGGAATTCTCCAACCCTTGGAGGCTGAGATTTTATACCTCCCCTAGTGATTCATTCCTACTTCATTCATTCTCCAAGTAGATTTTGAGTGTCCACCACATTGCCCCATCTGCTGGGGACACAGAGCGGGTCACACCAAGGGACTCCCCTTGCACATAGGGTTGATGTTGTGGTTCACCTGCTGTTTACTTATGTGCCCCACCCCCCAAAACACACACAGAGTTGCTCAGTGTCTCTTGCAGAGTCTACCTTAAAGTCCCTTTGTCCTGAATGAAGATACCTCGCTCGGCCCAGGTGCTCGGAGTCACAGCCGCCTGCAGGATGCCTCCGAGGGGCTGAGGCGTTTCATCAGTATCCACATGGGCCTCATACAGACCAGGAGTTAAGGGCCACCTATCTAAGGATTCAGAGAAACAGGAAAAATACCAATGAAAAGATACTTTTTTTTTCTTTTTTTCCAGTTTTATGGAAGGATAATTGACAAGTAGAAATTATATATATTTAAGGCATACAACATGATGTTTTGATATGTGTATAAATTGTGAAATGATTGCTGCAATCAAGCTAATTAAAACATCTATCATATCATGTAATTATCTTTTTGTGTGTGTGTTGAGCATATCTGAGATCTACTCTGTTAGCAAATTTCAACTATATAATACACTGCTATTAACTACAGTAATCACACTGTACATAAGATTCCCAGAATTATTCAGCCTGCATAAATGGAAGTTTGTTTCCATTGACTAACTCCTCCCCAGTCCCCCCAGTGCCCTGGCCAGCCCCTGTAGTCACCATTCTATTCTCTTCTTCAGTGAGTTTGGCTTTTTCAGATTCTGCATATACATGAGATCGTGCAGTGTTTGTCCTTCTATAACTGGCTTATTTCCCTTAGCACTGTATCCTCTACTTCTGTCCACGTTGTCACAAATGACAGGATTTCATTCTTTTTAAAAGCTGGATGATATTCTGTTGTGTTTGTACACAACATTTCCTTTACCTGTTTATCTTTGGACACTTAGGTCGCTTCTGTATCTTGGCTATTGTGAATAATGCTGCAATAAATATGAGAGTACAGGTATTTCTTCAAGACACTGATTTATTCTCCTTTGAATATATCCTCCTAAGTGGGATTGCTGGATCATATAGTAATCCTGTTTTAAATTTGTTGAGGTACCTCTATACTCTTTTCCGTGATGGCTGTACTGGTTTACATTCCCGCCAGTAGTGTGCTGAGCTCTCTCTTCTCCACATCCTCCCCAACGCATAGCTTTTTCATCGTAGCCATCCTAACAGGTGTGGGGGCGATAGCTTGGTGTGGTTTTGATATGTATTTCCCTGATGATTAATGATGCTGAACATTATTTTCAAATACCTGTTGGCTATTTGTATGTCTTCTTTTGTGAAATATCTATTCAGGTCCATAGCCCACTTTTAAATTATTTGTTGTCTTCCTATAGTTTAAGTTCCCTACATATTTTAGACATTAACCCCTTATTAGGTTAATTAGGTGTCGTTTACAAATATTCTCTTCCACTCCATGGACTACCTCTTCACTCTGTTGATTGTTTCCTTTGCTGTGAAGAAGCTTTTCAGTTTGGTCCCATTTGTATATCCTTGCTTTAGTTGACTGTGCTTTTGGAGTCATATCCAAAAATTAATTGCCAAGACCTACATCAAGAAGCTTTTCCTTATGTTTTCTGCTAGTAGTTTTACAGTTTCAGGACTTAACATTTAAGTCTTCAATCTATTTTGAGTTGATTTTTGTATATGGTATGATATGAGTCCAATTTTTTTATTCTGCATGTGGATATCCAGTTTTTCCAATACCATTTATTTGAAGAGACTCTCCTTTCCCCAAGATGTGTTCTTGGCACCTTTGTTGAAGTTCGGTTTATTACTTTCCTCTCTATTATATTCCACTGGTTTGTGTCTGGTTTTATGCCAATATCATACTGTTTTGATTATGAAAGATTTGTGGTATATTTTAAAATCAGGAAATGTGATGCTTCTAGCTTTATTCTTTTTTTCCAAGATTGCTTTGGCTATTTGAAGTCTTTTATGGTTCCATATGAGTTTTAGGATTTTTTTTCTATTTCTGTGAAAAATGTCATTGGAATTTTGATAAAGATTGTCTTGAATCTATAGATTACTCTAGATAGTATTGGCATTTTAACAATATTTATTCCAATGCATAAAAATTGAGTATCTTTCCATTTATTATCTTCAGTTTCTTTTATGAATATTTTATAGTTTCCAGTGTACAGAGAAAGATACATTTTTTCTTAAAATAATTCTTTTGAGAAGTGGTGATGGTATCATGACTGTATTTGAGAATCGTGGAGCTTTTCTTTTTTTTCTGAGACAGGTCTCACTCTGTCAACCAGGCTGGAGTGCAGTGGTGCATTCTTGCCTCACCACAATCTCTGCCCTCCCCCCAACCCCAGGCTCAAGCAATCCTCCCACCCTAGCCTCCTGAGTAGCTGGGACTACAGGCATGCACCACCATGTCCGGCTAATCTTTTGTATTTTTAGTAGACATGAGGTCTTGCCATGTTGCCCAGGTTGGTTTCGAAATCCTGAGCTCAAGCAATCTGCTCACCTTGGACACCCAACATGCTGGGATTACAGGTGTGAGCCACCGCACCCAGCCC
Source organism: Chlorocebus sabaeus (assembly GCF_047675955.1). Lineage (NCBI taxonomy): Eukaryota > Metazoa > Chordata > Mammalia > Primates > Cercopithecidae > Chlorocebus > Chlorocebus sabaeus. Next base: position 2,212,297 of record NC_132916.1, on the reverse strand, counting down.
ATGAACCTTTTAAGAAAGGCAAATGACTATGTCATACAAAAGGGTTGAGAGACACCCAACAAAAAAGAAAAGAACTTATTATGCAGCCAAGTTGAATAAAAAAGTCTTTAGTCCGCAATAAAACATTTGAGCAGATGACTAATTTCTACATCAGAATTTGATATAAAATTAAGAATTATTATAGCTAATAATTGTAATTAATATAATTAATAATTATAGTTAAGATAAAATCAGTTTATTTTTATTTTAAATAAGTAGTATATGTACATAGTATAAACATTAAAGAGACACAATGGGTAAGTAGTGAAAGCCTCTCATTCTGTGGACCATGCTTTGGTTTTAGGTCTAAGACTCTTTGCTTATCCTTATGTTTTCATCTACAAGGGCTGGCATAACAACATACCACAGCCTGGGCAGCTTAAACAATATAAATTAATTTCCCACAGTTCTGGAGGCTGGAAGTCCAAGACCAAAGTGCCGGCAGGGTTGATTTCTGGTGAGGTGTCTCTTTCAGGCTCATGGATGACTGCATTATCAGTGTCCTCACATGGCCTTTCCTCTGTGTGTGTGTGTGTTATGGGAGGAGAGAGTGCTCTGGTGTCTCTTCCTATTCTTATAAAGACACCAGTCCTATCATATCAGGGCCCCACCCTTATGATCACATTTAACTTTATTCTATCTCCTATCTCCAAATACAATTACATTGGAGGGTAGGTCTTCAACACATGAATTTAAAGGCAGGGAGCACAATTCAGTTCATAATATCCTAATTCTAAAATATATTATTCTATGTTTTGTCTAAAAGTTCTATAGTTTTAGGTTTTACATTTAACCCATTTATACCCAAGGTTGCAATTATTTGAATTTTTGCAATCAGACCTTGGTGATGACCTTGAGCAGTAGGATATAAATAACTCCCACGTGCTTACTCTTCTGATAATGGAACACTGGGCATAAATGGGCTAAGTTCATGATTCTTAAAAAGATGAGTGAATTTTTTTGAAAAAGGTGTGAAATTAGGTTGAGGTTCTACTTTCAATTTAATTTTTACCTATATTTGTCCAATTTCTCTAGCAACTATTGTTAAAAGACTATTCCTCCTCCATTGAATTGTTTTTTCATCTTGATCAAAAATCAGTTGGACATATTTTTATGGATCTAATTCTGTGTTCTCTATTCTGTTCCATTGATCTGTGTATTTATTTCTCCAGCAATACCATACTGCTGTATAACTATAGAGTAAGGCTTAACATCATATGGAGTTTCACTTTATATTTATTCTTGAAATTGTTTTAGTAATTCTTGGTTTCTTGCCTTTCCATATAGTTTTAGTTGCCTATATTTTTTCCATATAGTTTTAGAATAAGCTTATCTATGTCTACAAAAATTATTGCTGAAAGTTTGATAGGAATTGCATTACATCTATGACCCAAATTGAGAAGAACTGACATCTTTACTATGTTAGGGCTTCTGATCCATGAACATGGTATGCATCTTCACAGATCTTACTTAGGTCTTCCTTGATTTATTTCATCAGCATTTTATAATTTAAGAATACTTATTCTGTACATGTTTTGTTAGGTTTTGTTACATTTTATTTATTTGGGGTCATTATAAATTGTATTGTGTTTTAAATTTTAGTCTCCACGTCTGTCACTAATATTTAGAAATATAATTGATTTTTGCATATTTATCTTGTATGCTGCATCCTTGCTAAACTCACTTATTAGTTCCACAGGATTTTGTTTTGTTTTTTACATCTCTTGGGATTTTCTGTGTCAATAATCATATTACCTGCAAATTGATGCAATTTCACATCTTTCTTTTCATTCTGTATACCTTTTTTTTTTGTCTTATCTTATTATTGTGGCTCAAACTCCTAGTGTTATGTTGAATAAGAGTGATGGGAGCAATTATTTTGCTTTATTTCTAATCAAGTTGAAAAAGTTTCTATCTATTAGTAGTTTTCTGAGAATGTTTACCATGGATGGGTATCTTTTTTATTACTATTTTTAAGCCACTTTTATCGCCTGTTAGTCTGTTAAGAGGTGGCTGATAAGAGTAAAGCAAGTCCACTTTAGGCATGTGTACTAGACAAAACAGCACTATTTTAATTTTAATATTCCACTCTTAAAATATACTGAATTTAACAACTGAAAGGACATGAAAAATATCCTTTCGAGTTAGAATGTAGATAAGAAATTGGAGCCAGAAACTCAAAAGCCTGGAAGGAAATTTAAATTATAAGCAAACATTAAAGTATAAGAATATATGTACACTTAAAACTATAATAAAATGAATATGTATGTAACCAACAACCAGAGGAAGAACATTCCAGCACCCTAGAAAGCCACCTTTCTGTTCCTGCTTTTTTCTTCTCCCTTAGAGATAGACATTATTCAGATGTTGCTGGGTAGTATTGCCTTGTTTTTCTTTATATATGTCCTTATACAGTGCAGCTTAGTTTCATGACCTTAATTTTTATACACTTAGGGCAAGATACTATGGTACATAGATTTATTATTCTTTTGTTACTATCACCAATCTTACCTATGAGTTATAAAATAAGACAGGAGTAATTAACTGAAAGCAGGCGCTATCATGAACAACAAACTTCTTCAATCTTAAATTCTGATCTGGTCAATCTTTCATTGAAGTGGACATGCCAAGGTCACCAGTAGTGATGGCACCTTGATAAAATCTTTTAAATTTCTCTGTCCTCCCCTTCTTGAAGCTATTAAAGGGGAGGACATATCAAAAGGAGGAAAAAGAAAAGCCTGGAGATAATTTATGAACTGAGCTGTCCATTCCAACTTATATTGACTATAATTTCTTATCTGCTTATTCTTTTCTTTGAAGAGAGAATCTCCCTTGCTAAAAGACCTAGGGTGGTGCCAGAAACATAGTGGTGATTTAATAAGTATTTTTATGATGCTGTTGATAAAACTCTGTACTGTTAGAGAACTCTTCCTAAAGAGCCACGTTCAGTATACTCCAGTTCTAAAGTTTTATTGTTGCTATTACTCCCTGGCTCAGAAACGTATAGTGACTGTGATGGTTTAACTTATGTGTCCAATTGGCTGGGCCATGGTACTCCGCGTTTGACCAATCTGTTTCGATATTGCTGTGAAGGTATTTTTTAGATGAGATAAACACTTAAGTCAGTAGACTTTGAGTAAAGCAGTTGGGCTTCTATAGTGGTTGAGCCTCATCCAGTCAGCGGAAGGTCTTGAGAGGAGAAAGGATTCTGCCTCTAGAGGGGCTTTGAACTCAGGACTGCAACATCAACTTTTCCCTAAGTCTGTGGCCTGCTGGCTTGCCCTGCAGATCTTAGACTTGCCAGCCTCCAATACTGCATGAGCTAGTTCCTTGATAGCATTCTCCCTCTGTCTCCCTCCCCCCGTGTATATCACACAAACACGCACGTACGCGCACACACGTATATGTAATTCACTCATATATATATACACATACTATTGGTTTTATTTCTCTGGATGACTGCAAATAATATAGTGACTCCCTATTGCTGCTCATAAAACGTGACTTTGTTTCCTGGAGTCTGAGACTCACCATAGTTGGGTCTGACCTCATGCATGTAGCTGTATGAACCTCTACCCTCTACTCAGTTCTATTCTGGTCATGCATAGCTTTTCATGGACCAGCATTCAGTTCCTACCTCGATGGGCCATTATTCTGTGGATTGAATACCTCCCTTTCTCTTGCTTTGAGCAAACTCCTACCCATCCTAGGATGGGTAGTTCAATTCCGTATCCTCTGTGATTATATCTAACACGGTCATCCACAGTGACATCTAGCTTTCTAGTCCTCTTCGGTCCCCCATTTAGACCTCCATCAGAAGTTATAGACAAGCCTAGTCTGTGCTGGGGAACATGCCAGACGCTGGGGAAGCCGAGATGTGGTATCTCTTGCGGGATCTCACAGCTTGGGGGCCGAGGCAGCTGCCTGACTAGTTGGAACACAGTGTGATGGAGCAGCGGGTAGGAGGAGACAGGAAGAAAGAGGTGTTGATCCCAGCAGCCTGGCAGCGGCGGAAGCACTGTGATCAGTCGAAGGAAGTGGAATAGCAGAAATGTTAGAGATTTTCTGAGAGCCAAATTCAGGGAAAAGCCAGCCCATTCTCAAGTTTAATGAGTCCTAGACAACCTGAAAACAAAAGTGTGACCCACGGACCTGGTAGGCAAAAGACCCTTCCTCTAGGGACAGCCATGCTGGAAGGGTTGAGTCTAGGCAAATGTGAAAATAACACAGATAACAAGAACTGTCCCTTTCCATTGGGACAAAGACAAGGAGTTGAGGGCCAGAAACCCAGCGCCTGGAGGGAAATGGAAATTCTAGACATGCTCCACACTGTGCCAGGGAGCCTCTCTCTGTGATTTATCTCAGCTCGAAGCCATTTGTGCCCTCAAATGCCAGAGAAGATGTTCGTTACACATTCCAAACACCCATGGGCTGCGCTGGAGTGAGCAGGGCACAGGCTGGGTTTTTTTGGGCTAAGGGAAGCAAAAAAGCCCCAAATAGCACCGTCCTCATGGCCAACGCCCAACAGTGCAGGGTTACGTGCCTCACAGAGTGCAAACTTCTCATGGGGTCCACTGTGTCTTCTGCTACCATCCTTTCACTCAAGGGGTGAAGGTGCTCGACATTTTAGGACAGGAGAAAATACGAACACAAAAACAGTATGATTTTAAGAAGAAGAGCTGGCTGAGCTGGCGGCCACTGTGGAGCAGGGGCTCCTGAGCTGGCCTTCTGGGGTGCACGGCTGATACTGCAGACCTGCCAGATCTCCAGGCACCGACTCGCGCAGCTTGAGCAAAGACAAGCTCAGTGGTACACATGTCCCACAGCGGGTTAAGGCAAAACTCTTTCGTTGGTGTTTGGTAGGCTTGTTGGCATTCGGCTCAGCACAGCACATATAACTTCAATCACTGTAAACATTTCTAATCCCTGCTGGATAATCAGGAGTCCTGCAATGCCTAGTTCCCCTCCTCTCTGCTACCTGCAGGGAACCAACAATGCAATTCCTGCCTCCCCACAGTGTCTCAGTCCACACCCACTTCTACACAGGTGCTTTTTATTGTGCCCCCAACTCTGTCAACAGTTATTTAAACTTTTTTCTGAAACTCAGGACTAGCAAGATCTGCCCATGTGTTTCCTTCAGTCTCCTGTGGAGCCGCCTTGGCAGGGAACCTGAGGAGGGGGTGGGCTCAGGGGACGGCACCTGGGTCCAGTCGGCATGCTGAGCACATGGCTCTCTCCAGATGACTGGGCTGAGGGCAACTTGGTGGAGATGGGTGTATTTGTGTGTGTTTCGTGTGTGTGTGCGTGTGTGTGTATGGATTTATGTGTCTGTAGGTGTGTGTATTACTGTTTCCATGTATGTATGTATAGTATGTGTTTATATGTATGTGTATATTTGTGTGTATATGTGTGTGTGAATGTGTTTATGTGTATTGGTTTCAATGTCTGTGTGTAGTGAGTTTATGCGTATATGTGGTTGTGTGTACATGTGTGTTTGTGTGTATGTGTGTTGGTATGACTGTGTTAATGCATATTTGCTTCTACATGTGTAGTGTGTTTGTATGTGTGTACATGCATTTGTGTATATGTGTGTTTGTGTGATGTGTTTATGTGTATTTGTTTCTATGTAAGACTGTGTTTATGTGTAATGCATGTGTGTTTGCATGTTTGTGTGACTGTGTTTATTTGTTTCTATGTCTGTGGGTCTGTGTGTACTGTTTGCGTGTATGCGTGTGTTTCTGTGTACATGTATGTGTGTGTGTGTGAATGTGTTTATGCACATTTGTTTCTGTCTGTGTGTAGTGTGTGTCTGTGTTTATGTGTAATGCATGTGTGTATGTGTGTGTGACTGTGTTTATGTGTATTCGTTTCTATGTGTGTCTGTGTGTAGTGTGAGTCTGTGTGTGTGTGTGTGGTTTCTGTGTACATGTATGTGTGTATGTGTATTTGTGTTTCTGTGTATGTCTGTGTGTGAAACATGTCCTGTTTCCTTAGGGACACCTGGACGGTTTTCTCTCTTGGCTGCGCTGCAGGCTCCTGATGAAGTGCCTGGTTTTAGACCAGGCTCCTTCACTTCTCTGAGCACGTGGGGTACCCTTTCAATCTAGAAACAAGCTTTCTATGCCTGGGAGATTTTCCGAGGTCACTCCTGCCCCTGTGGTGACCTTGGGTGGTCCCTCCCCTGGGTGTGGGCCGAGCTTTAGTGACTCACTCCTGATGAGTAGAATACAGCAAACTGGCAGGTGACATGGTTGAGTTTAGGTCATAGAAAGACTGCGGCTTCTGTCTTGGGTGCTTTTCTTGTTTGCTATTGGGCCTCTTGGCCTGGGGGAAGCCAGCGGCCATCTGGGAGGCAGTGCTATGGCAAGACCACATGGTGAGGGACTGGGCCTCAGGAGGGTGCCCCCTGTCATGCTCTGGGACAAGAGCCCAGCCCCAGTCACTGTGTGAGCTGCCTGGAGCCAGAGGACCCACAGGAGCTACACCTGTTCCCCACCCACAGAAACTCAGGTAATAAATGCCTGTTTTTCCCAGCTGCTAAGATTTGGGGTAATTTGTGATGCAGCAAAATGTAACTGATGCAGAGATCAGTACCTGGAAGTGAGGTGCTGCCAAGACGACCCCTGCAATATAAAAGAACCTTTGAAACTGGGGAGTAGGTGGAAGGTGAGGAATTGGAAGAATTCTGGGGAGTGTACTGGTGAGAGCTTAGACCCCTGCACACACTCTTCATGGAATTCTGGACTTCCAGGAGGCAGCAGGAGGAAGCTTTCAGGAAGGTCAGGAAAATCTTATTTTTCTGGAGGAAGTGGGGCCTGGTTAACAAGTGGCAACAGTTCAGCGACACAGCTGCCTGTTGCTGCATGGAATTAGAAAACAGGCAGAGTCACTTTGGGATGCCGAGGTGGGTAGATCACTGAGGTCAGGAGTTCCAGACCAACCTGGGCAACGTGGTAAAACCTCGTCTCTACTAAAAATACAAAAATTAGCTGAGTGTGGTGGCTGGTGCCTGTAATCCCAGCTACTTGGGAGGCTCCGGCAGGAGAATCACCAGAGCCTGGCAGGCAGCGGTTGCGGTGAGCCGAGATCACGCCACTGCACTCCAGCCTGGTCAACAGAGCGAGACTCCATCTCAAAAAACAAAAAACAAAAAACCCCAAAAAACAAAAAAGAAAACAGGCAGAGTGCTGACAACTGACAATAGGGCTGCAGCTAAGGAGGCCCCTGGGAGTGTGGAATGTGCCCGCCTTGTTAACTGGCTTGGCTGGAGGGTGAGGTTTCTTTCTCATGTGTCTCTCTCCTTTCTTGGGGAAGGCATGTTGGGTGGAACTGGCTGCTCCGCAGGAAGGGCCGTGAGTGAAAAGGGGAGTGCCACTCTCGATCTGGCTCAGGGTTTTGACTTTTCATATTTCTTTCAAAGTCTGTGATGGCTTCATTGTTTTTTCTCTTGAGCAGCACCATCCAAGGACCCGCCATTTCCAGGAAGTCTTTGGAACCCCTAACTGTCCCCATCTCTTCAATTTGCTCTCTGCCCCATCCACTCTGGGGAAGCCTCGGCTTCCCTCTCCTCTCTTCAGGTCCCCACTCCCCTTTGGGCCTGTCTGGTGAGGGGGACGGGCAGAGCTGGAGGAGGAGCAGGAGGGAGGAGGGAGGCTGTCTCTCCTGTCCTCCTTCCGGCAGGCTTGCGCCTGTGCACACTCGGGCTCTCTACCCAGTCTCTGGCTTATTGGGTCCGCTTGAGTCTTTGCCTCTCACAGGAGAGGCTGTCCTCAAATGTCTGGTGACTGCTGGTGTCTGCTGCTATGTAAGGGTGACAAGACATCGCTGCTTGGTGGCTCTAAGTGTGTGGTGAGGTCTGGGGACCAAGTTCTTGCCGTCGAGGAGCCTGGCTGCCACGTCCTTGGGGGAATCCCGTTGTCACCATCTTCACCCTGATCTTTTTGTGCCAGCTGGACCCGACTGCATCTTGGATTTTCCCTCTGCTAAGTTGCTTCCTACTGTCTGTCTGCTTTCCAGCTTCTGGAATTTTCTTGCATGTTGTCTCCTCGTCTTTTTCCTTTTTCCTTATCCCTTTACACCTTTAAAGCCGCCTCATGCTTGCTTTGCAGGCACGTTGTGGAGGGCGGGAAGGTTTGCACCCACCTCTCCTCTTTGCTGGGAGAAATCTCAGTGTGGTTTAGCTGCTGCTTCTGTTTCTCTTTCATTTTTTGATTGTTTGGTTTTGATTGTTTTGTTTGGCTTTGTGGGGGTTTAGTGGATATACATTTTTCTTATTTGGAACAAAAATAGTAAAGTAAGATATAAAACAAGCCCATTACTAACTCTTACCATTGTTCCAACTGCAGAGCGCAGACATTTCCAATTTTCTGAATTAAAACATGCTCATTTCTCCTGATATTTTAGCACCTCTGAGGTGAGGGTGACTTAAAGAGACTTGCAAGAAAGTATTGAGTCATAATTTAATTGGAGGTATTTTTTTCTTCTTGTACTGATAGATAAAATAATGGCATGCTTCCTATAGATATTTCATATATAATCCCATATTTTACAGGTGGAAAATGAATTAGAAAAAAAGGATCACAAAATGACCTGGCAAATTCTTAAAATAATAACAAATTCTAAAATTGAATAAAGGGCTGAAAATTGCCTCCGATGATCCAAATTACCAATACTGAGTAATACACAAAAAACAAAATGTTCCCATTATTTTGGCTACATAGTTCCAACCACACTTTCCTGTAGACCAGCATTGCAAATTATATGCAGTCAGAAGTGCCAAGCCTTCACACAACCTGAGTCCCTGAATTTAACATGAGGCCGAGGAACAGACTGCAAAGCTTATTGCATTGTCTAATGTAAGCACCAATTTCTTTGCTATCCTTGAACTAAGCTGCCTCCTTCCAGGTAACAGAATCAAAACAGTCATGATTTCCTTTGCTCCTAGTGGATCGAGGCACGCTTACACAGAAGTGCTTCCTGGCTTTTTAATCGCCTGTCCGTGTGTCATGTGGAAGTACATGGCGCGTGTCTTGCTGTATTGCCTGTGGTACAGTGGTGTGGTTATTAAACTTGGTTCTATCGTTCAAAAAAGCATTTGGAGACGCTCAAGCATGTACAAGAATGAATAATTACTTAGGAGATAGAGGAAAGAGGTTCTAAGTGCTCAAAGAGACTTACTGAGGGCAGATAAGCCAGGAAGCAGCAGACAGGTGCTGTGTAATTTTCCACCTTCCCTTCTGCCAGCGCCTCCAGCCATGCAGGGCCTGGCATGCCTACACCTTCCTGTCCAGGGACCCTGGGGCACAGACGTGCTGCTCACTCCCCAGCCTTGCACATCCTATGTGCACCCCTGTGAGCCATGGACACATTGTGGGCATCTGGCATAGCCAAGGATGCTCCTTTGTCAGCTATAGGAGAGGAGCCTGTGTGCATGGCGTCCTTGGAGCTGGCCTCGGCAGAAATGCCATTAGCGTCAGTGCTCTTGTGGCTAAATTACTGTAAAGGCATCAAAGAATAAATCCGGTTTTATTTGGGCAAGCATCTGGACATATAGAAATAGTAATAAAATGTCCAAAATAATGTAACTGAATCTCCACCTTAGGGCACTGTTTTACAGAGAGGAAAGGAGCTAAGGAATTTGCCCAGGATGGGGGCAAAACTAGTCAAGCCCAAGGAGATGATGGCTTCCCGTGTAAAAGCCAGAGGAGGCTGCTGGGATTAAGAGGAAGCAAAGTCAGTTGATGATGGATGATGGTTCCAGGAAGGATGTAAAATCCCGTTGGCACTGTAAGATCAAGGGACAAATGTCTTTTTTGTTGCGGTTTCCATTACTATGTAGCCCAGGCACTATGCTATTTGTCTGAAATACCTAAGGATTTTTCTCTTTGTATGATTCATTTTAATACTCAGCTTAGGGCTGAGGGAGGAGGGCAGAAGTGGAGGGTTAATGGCACGCTGTCCTGGCCTGTGTGTTGTGCTAGGGAAGAGAGGGAAGAGGAGGGAAAACTGCTGAAGGTGATCAAAGCTTTCTTTATTGGAGTATCTTCTTACGCTGCTTTCTGCCAGTATAAATCGTACCTGTGTGGTCCATACTGCCCCAGAGTATTCTTGGCAAGCTTTCTGTTGCCATTTTAAAACTTTTTTTCTTTAAAGGTGGGTCTCACATGAAGAAAGGAGGAAGGGATCTCTAGACTGACTTAACAAGGAGCAAAAATTCGAAAGTAGTTTAGATCATCTAAGTTTAGAATAAGATGCCTCCTAGGAAGTTCACTAGATCTCCTCCTCTTTCCATGAGCACATCTTGTGCCTTAATGAGCCTTGGTAGTGGTCAGCCTTTATTAGCTCTGCAGCTGATAGAGTCTGCAAGTTCCATATACTAATGAAAGTTGTTTCCTGATTGGAAAGGCTAACATGGCCTCTGGATATTATTACAAATAGACTTCAATAAACTTGGGCTATGTATAATAGCAGTGGCAACATGTTTCAACTTGAGGTAAGGTTGGTTATTTAGATAGATCATATCTCCAACACCAGAACTACATCCTTTCAGAATGGCACAAGCATCTCCCATCAACTTTACAGGGACAGTTTTCACTGTAAATGCAGCAGTCTTGTGTCTGGCTTTCTTTGGAAACATTATCTTGGGATTGAAGCATTACCAGTAAGTCAGAACCAACTGTGAAGGGCTTTCTCCTTTGGTCTGGTGGTGGATCTTAAACACTATGCAGAAGGCTGAGTCACTGAATGAGTGTGTGTTTGTGTATATGTGCACACACACATTTCTTAGTGAAACGGCCCATGGTTTTCATCATACCTCAAAAGGGTTTATGGTTTCAAAAAGTTTAAGAACTGATTATCTTGACATCAGGCAGGAGATTCTGGACCCCAAGCCTTTTCTCACTCTAGTTCACATATTCTTCAGTAGTTTCTGAGATGGAGAATATTGGACGGTAGAGATCCTGTACACCAAACTGAAAATTGAGTTGAATTCTGCTCCTACCACTTCCTAGCTGTGTAAATCCAGGTAGTTTCTGTAGTCTCCCAGGATCTTATTTTTCATCTGTAAAATAACCATTTTGTAGAGTTTCCATGAAAGTTAATTAGATAATGTATGTAAAACACCCATCACATTCCAACCATTTATTAAAAATTTCCATAAAGGAGACATCATATTACCTGACTTCTAAGTATACTATAAGGCTACAGTAACCCAAACAGTATGGTACTGTCACAAAAATAGACACATAGACCAAGGTACAAAATAGAGGACCCAAAAATACAGCCATATACCTTTAACCATCTGATCTTCAACAAAGTCAAGAAAAATAAGCAATGGAGAAAGGATTCCCTATTCAATAAGTCGTGATGGAATAGCTGGCTAGCCATGTGTAGAAGATTAAAACTGGACCCCTACCTTTCACCATGTACAAAAATTAACTCTAGATGGATTAAATATTTAAATGAAAGACCTCGAACTATAAAAATCCTAGGAGAAAACATAGAAAACACCATCCTGGATATCAGTCTTGGCATAGAATGTATTACTAAGTCCTCAAAAGCAATTGCAACAAAAACAAAAATTGACAGGTGGGACCTAATTAAACTAAAGAGCTTCTGTACGCAAAAGAAACTAGCAACAGAGTGGACAGACAACCCACAGAATGGGAGAAAATATTTGCAAACTATGCATCGGACAAAGGTCTAATGTCCAGAATCTGAAGGCACTGAAACAACTCAATAAGCTAAAGAACAACCTCACTAAAAAGTGGGCAAAGGACATGAACAGACACTTCTCAAAAGAAGACATGCGAGAAGCCCACAAACATATTAAAAATGCTCAGCATCACTGATCATCAGAGAAATGCAAATCAAAACCACAGTGAGATACCATCTCCCACCACTCAGAATGGCTACTATTAAAAAGTCAAATAGCAACAGATCCTGCTGAGGCAGCAGAGAAAATGGAATGTTTATACACTGTAGGTGGGAATGTAAATTATTTCAGCCACGGTGGGAAGAAGTTTGGGGATTTTTGAAGAACTAAAAATAGAACTCCCATTCGACCCAGCAATCCCATTACTGGGTATGTATCCAAAGGAAAATAAACCATCTAACAAAAAAGACACATGCACTTGTGTGTTAATTGCATCACTAGTCACAATTGCAAAGACACAGAATCAACCTAGGTGCCCATCAATAATGGACTGTACAAGGAAAATGTAGTACATAGACACCACGGAATACTATGCAGCCATAAAAGAATGGAAGCACGTCCTTTGCAGCAACACAGATGCAACTGGAGGCCATAATCCTAAGCGAATTAGTGCAGGAACAGACATGCAAATACTGGATGTTCTCACTCATAAGTGGGAGCTAGACACTGGGTACACATTGAGATAAGGAACGAGATACTGGGTACACATGGAGATAAAGATGGAACAATAGACATTAGGGCTTGCTAGAGAGGCGGGGCAGGGAACAAGGGTTGAAAAAGCTGCCTATTGGGTACTACCCTCACTCTCTGGGTCTTTCATACCCCAAATCTCAGCATCACATAATATATCCATGTCACAGACCTGCACGTATACCCCCGAGTCTAAAATAAAAGCTGAAATTATTTTTAAAAACTGTTCCACAAAGTTCCTGAAAAGTATTATCATAAAAATTGTCTTCAGGCATCTTAGGAAGAAGAAACTTATTTACATTATTTTGTTGAGCACAAAGTCCAAATTCTCTGTTACTTAAATATATCAAAATAGGAAGAAAGCCATTGAGTCAGGCCCAAGGATCAAACACACAACTCCACTGTCCACTTTTCAACACGGTGTGTCAATGCTGGCCTCATCCTGCAGCCGCAGTGACAGTGAGCCTGGGTGGTGCTCTCTTCTGATTTTGTCAATTCTACCGATGTGGTTTCCTTTCTATATGGCTCACAGATTTGTGGAGCTTGGGTAGAAAACCTGGGATTGATGTGGAGATCGTGCATTATTTTTCCATGGGTCGAAGGGAACAAATTAAAAGGAAGATGCTAGCCATCAGAATGAACAAGCCAACAAGAGGACAGAGACTCCAGAAACCTGGGGAACTAGAGATTCTCGGGTCCAGCCTGGGGGTAGTCTAAAGAAAGTCCAGTGAACAGTGAAGACTCCTGCTCCTATGATTAAGTAGAAACCAGGAGGAAACATTAATAAAACAAGTGATTGGCAGGTGACTGATGATGTGGGGTGATTCTCAGAGTATGAACAGTGACCCAAGTTCAGTCCCAGATAATACTCAGTAATGGCAGAGGGGATTACTGGAAGCCACTGCATCAACAAAGAGGTACTTGACTAAATTTATGCTTTGCATATTGAGATGGGAAAATAGCCAACCAGAAGTTTTCTGGCTAAACATGAATTAGCCAGAAATAATAACTAAATTATATCATGTCTATAGTGAAAATAAAATCGTTTTGCAGTTTTAGCATAGTAAAATAAATAAAAAGGAAGCCAATACTCATGATAAAGCATTTTGCTAATGGCCTAAGAGGGAAAGTTAGTTTAGAAATGTGAGAATAGCTGGAGTCCTTGGTAATTAGTTTCTCTTGCTGTTCTTTATTGTAACTTTCATCAGTGACAAGCATTTAAATTCTGAATGCATAAGCCACATTTTAGAATGGGCCCTGCATCACTTTTTAATTAAAACACACACACACACACACACACACACACACACACACACACACACAGCCCTACATTTCCAAGAGAAGGGAACTTCTTCCTGCATCCTATAGGAACTCTTTGGAAAGTATAGAGCTGATTACTTCCTATCTTAACTTTGAACGAAGTGAATTACTTTTCTATCTTTTCTAACATGACAGCTCTCTGGCATTCCTGCCAGTAATAACTTTCTTGAAGACTTACAAATAAAAGCAGACATAACTATTTCCCAGTGTTTTAAATAAATATATTGTTTTTCTCCATAAAAATGGAGACTGATTATCTCTCCAAACTCCATTTCTAGAATTTTAAGAAACTAAAATTTGGCATTCAGGACACATGAGCTCCTCCAGATTTGAAAGGGGTTTCGAAGGCTCCAACCCTGCCTTATCTGTCAGAGTTTTGGACAAATGCATTTCATTTATCTTCCTAGAGTTCCCAGAGGATTCTGGAGTTGCTGCATGAAAGACGTGTTGAGATTCTTGAATACAAGGCACGAAGGGCCAAGGATTTTCTTCTGTTCTCCATGTTGCCGAAGGAAGTGAAGTGGATTTGCCAGTATTGCAGGTTTTAACATCTGCATTCTGTTTCTGATTTTGTTGCTTAGGAGATCTGGCTAAGACATCTGGCCCCTTTGACTTTTGTTCCTCGTCTGTAAAATGGGAATAATTAAGTCTACTTCTTGTCTGCCATTCTTGCAGTGGATGACGGTGGATAAATGAACATGCTTTCAAACTTTTGAGTTCTGATGAGCAGAACTCTCAATAAAGTGGAAAGTGAAAAACAGATTCTTTAGTAGCAAATGCTTCTTAAAGGAAGTATGTCAGCTTTGAGTGTAAATTTTATTCTTTGGATAATCTTAGAATTAGTGGTATGTAGTGTTTATTTTCTCTTTACTTTAATTTTCACTGCAGTTTCCTAACAGTGATTCCTATTTACTTAATCATTTGCAGCTGCGCTGCTCACCTGTTTTTCTCGACGCAAGAGCAGTCCCTGAAGAGTTTTATTATAATTTCCTTCTAAGTCCTTAAACCAGGAGGAATGTGTTTAAGTACTTAATAGATTCCCTGGGCTTTGGAATTTGAAGGAGAATTCTGAGAGTAGCCCTCCTTCAGGAAAAGATGCATTTCTTTCCCGTCTTTCCGTGGCTTGATGGACATCACTTTCCCGGTAACATTGTGTGGGAAAGGTTGCAATAGCATTGCGTTTGCCTTAGCAGCCAGTCCCAGAACTTGCTGATACAGCCCCCTCCCCCAGAGTTCATAGCCAAAGCAGTGGGCTGGACATCGGATGAAACCTCAGATTTGGATTTTCTATGTTTTGTGCTTTTCCCGATGCCCCTGACAAGTCAATTGATTCATTGTTCTTGAACAAATCTTCACTCTTCTGGCTTTCTGTGTGAGACAGAATTAGGGCTTTTTCCTGTAAAGTTATAAGCCAAGGCTAAACTATTTCAGCAATGTTGTCTGCAATGGATATTATCCAGAGTCTGGGTGTGCAAAATTTTCTTGGTTTCCAACGTAGTCTCCACGGGCGAGTTTACCGCCTCCACAAGCCCTGTGCTCCCCGCATAAACACCTGAAATGCTTTGACAGAACTGTTTTAAAACAGCCACATGTGTCTGTGAATGACGCCCAACCACTTGCTCCCCCATTTGCAGAGGATCAAGGCTACAGCCCAGGTCAGACCCAGGATCTTTAGGACCTAAATTCCACCATCCCTGCCATAGATAACTCCATGTAAAGATGCCAAAAGCGGGCTGCCCCCGGCGCAGCCTTTTCTGGACTTATGTTCCCAGCTGCCTTTGCTGGAGCGCAGCTGATCCTTCAGCACCTCTGAGAGGCGATGCTCTGGGCCGGACCAGGGGGCCTTGGAGGGCAGAGGTCAAGGAGAACCCCGGAGTCTGGGGACTGGCCAAAGCTTGGCGTTAACCCTTGTGGATGAAAAGGCCCGCTGGGCTGATCCTGCGCGGACCAGGCCTGGACCCTGGGGCGTGAGGAGGGCGCGGTGCGTCCCGTGGTTGTGCTTGGAAGGCCCCCGAGGGTGCGCGCGTGGACGTGAGTGCGTGCGTGTGTCTGGGTATGCGTGTGTGTGAGTGTGCGCGCGGGGAAGGAAGCACAGAGACAGCCCCGACAGGCCACCGCGCAGCTCTGGTAGCCCCCACTCCACCTCTCACTCCGCAGACCCGCGCCAGGGCGGCCTCTGGGCCGGAGCGGGCACGCGGCAGCGGGCGCTGGGAGGTGGGGCTGGGGGAGGAGAGGGAGAGGGAGGGAGGCGGGCGGGAGGGGAGGATCCGGGAAGCTCCAGGGTATTTGACAGGACCGAGGGCGGACGCAAAGGACGCGGAGGACCTCTGGGTGCCTGCAGGGGAGCTGCTCCAGCAGGGCCGCCGGGAGCGGTGGAGAGAGCATCGCGGAGCTGCCCCTCCACGCGCCTGCCGGGCCGCGATCGCCCTCGGGGCTCTCCTGGTAGCAGTGCCAGGGCGCAGGGCGCGGCTGATCTCCCGCCCCCGCCACCTCCGCCACCATGCTGCTCCCCCAGCTCTGCTGGCTGCTGCTGCTCGCGGTGCTGCTCCAGCTGGTGCCCGCGCAGAAGTTCTCGGCGCTCACGGTAAGCCCCGGCCCGCGGGACCTGGCGCTTAATTGGTGCCGCCTCTTGCCGCCCGCCGGGTTCGGGTCCCCGCGCCCCCCTCCAGGCCCACGCGCCCGGGCACGGGGAGCAGGTGGCCCCGGGGGCAGTGGAGCCTTCGCCCGCCTGCGGGGCTGGAGCAGGTAGGACCGCAGCGTGCGCGCCTGGGACCCGGTCGGGATGGGCTTCTGGGGACCCTGCCCGCCGGGATCCTGCCGCGACTGCGACGGGCTCCTCGGGTTCCACCTGGCTGGGACCTCATCTGCCTCGGGGGCTCTGACCCGGCTGTGAGAGGATCCTGGGGTCCTGCAGACCTTGAACAAGTGGGAGCTGCGGGTGCGCTCGGGTGTCCCCCACTCACTGCTGGGCCTGAGCCTGCGGGGAACCAGGTCTGGGAGCGCCGGCGCCGCCCCGCGGACTGTCCCAAGGCCAAGGCAGACCCTCCGGGACTGGGCGCCCACCTCACCCATGGGGACCCGGCCTGGTGTGCATTTCCCCGGCCGCTTTGGGCTCGCGCGCCGCGCGGATCCCGGGCCTCTCGCCTGGTGAAGGGGCTGCCAGTCGTGGGCCCCACTAATGGGTCTAACCGTCCCAGAGGCCCTCCTAAGTGAGCCGAGGAAGAAGCAGATGATGTTACAGATGATTCTTCACGGGCCGGAGTGTTATTAGAGAAGCGCTTTCTTCCTTTCTCAGGACAGAGCTGGAGGGAGGCGGCGGCTCCCCGCTCTGTGGGGCCTCTGGGTTCTTCCTCGTGGCAGGGATGCTGCGCTCCTGAGCGCGAGGGTCACCGCGGTTGACCGCTGTGTGTTTTTCTTTCTGAGCTGCAACTTCTATGCGACAGCCTTGGCCCGGCCGAGGCACGCGGTGCCAAACGAGGAGCTATGTAGAGGGGGCCGAGCCAAGCCCCCGCCGGCCAAGCCAACCCACAGCGGCCGCTGGGCCAGGGCCGGGTGTCTGCAGCCCCCAGCTCCAACCGACCTCGTGGGCTTGCAGGGTTTGCAAACCCATCATTAATGCAATCGCCAGAAACGAAAACATTCCACTTAAATGTGTTTTTGAACAAGTGCTTGAGAAAACACGAAGGTAGCGAGAACGCCTCTGGTGGAGAGCCGTCTTTTAAGTGGCGGGGGACTTGTCTTAAAGGTGTTTATTGTATTGAAAATAAAGATGGTTGAAATAAGCTGTGGTCGGTTCTGCCCTTCAGCAAATTTAAAACAGTCATGTGGGCATCTTTTCTTTCTCTTTTACTTTTTCTTCGTCTTCTTTCTTTTGCGTTTTAGCAGTGTGAAGGATGGTTTGTGAGTTCATTGCTCATACCTAAAATTCTTCTGCAGCAGCCCGGGGTCCCTGCCTTGTGTCTCACAAATGACTTGTAGATTAGAAACTGCTAACTGGGGCTCCAAGGAGGTTTTCACACACTCAGGCTTTCCCTGAAGATCCTTTATCTCCACAGAGGGGGCTCTCAGAGGACACTCACTGGAGGTATTCATGTATATGCACATCTGTACATGCATCTATACATAAATATAAACACGTATACACTCACAGACTCCCCACACACTCTTAAAGCACACTAAAGGAGACAGAGAAACTAAGGCCAGTTCTCCAAAGGAGATCATAGCATTTTCTTCCAGGACGGTAGCAGCAGGTACCTACAGTTGACACGGATTTTCAGATTTTCTGAAAGCGTAAAAAGTAGAGACTGGCATCTGCCTGCTGCCCTGGGTGTGTAGGGGTGGGGTCGGGCCTGTTGGTCCCCCGGGAAGAGCAGAATCGAGGTAGTTAGTAATTAGAACAGTTTAAGACTCAACAGGTTTTCTTGTCTTCTCTCCCCTTTCTCATCTAACTGTTTACTTGAACCCTCTCACCCTTTGCCTCCTTGAGGTTGCCCCAAGGATGTCTTGGGTTGCGGTGAGACCCACTGCATGTGGGGTCTCCGTGCAGGAGCTGATGCCCCAGGCGGGCTTTGCCCTTTGGCTGCATTCTCCAAGAACACTTTGCCTGAAACTTACATTTGCAAATAAAATCAGTATCCTAGAGAAAAGATTAAAGCCATAACACATCTTGGCACACTTCTTCTCACCCCACCCCCAGTCTAGAAAATCAAGTAGTTGAGTTACAAAGTAACTGAGGCAGGCTTGAGATCTGACTGGTCACTGGGAAATGTTAGATGTGCAGGATTTTTCAGTGCTGCTGATCTCTTTTCAAATTGCCGTCTGGTTTGTGGAAATCTCTTTTGTTTCCAGAGGCCCTCATTCAAAGAATGGCCTTCTCTCCCTACAACTTGCATCCTACCTACTTTAATAAGTCACAGGCAGCATCAGTCCATGCAGCGGGTGGGACTCACAGCTTGGGGTCTTGCTGGATGTGTGACTTTAGGTAAATTACTTAATTTCATAATCTTCAGTCCCCTTATCTGTAAAATGAGAATGCATGATATCTTTCAAGCATGGCATGAGGATTAAAGATAAGGCTTTTAATGTGCCTACTATATATGAGTTCTCCAGCTAACATTATTTTGGTGGTGCCCGTGCCATGGGTCCGTATAAGAGAGTGTTACCAGTTGGTGCCATAATTATCAATGCATATAGCGTTGTGGAATTAAGGTGTGTGTGGATTCGGCTTTGCAGTATTTTCACCTGCCGCAGATCCTCAGAGCACACCACTTGGCTCTGGGTGTATATGTGGGCTTTGTGGGAGTAGGCCGTGTGGGACTGTGTAGACCAAGGAGGAAAGCTTGCCTCTCTGCCTCCTTCTACTCCATTCATTTCTTCTCATGTAGAAGCAGGGATATGTGTCAGCCTCTCTAGGACTTTCAGTTTGCCACACCTGGCTTCTCAGGACCATGCATTTTTCTTCCCCACCTATGGTGAGCACGCTTTCTTGGTGGGCCCAGCATTGCTGGTGTGCTCACCTCTGCTACTTTATGTTTAAGACTCAGAATACACTTTGCTTAGTAATGCTCTCTATTCTTTTCACCAAAGTCGTTCTTTAGAAATGGCACCGTGAGGCCCTCTGTGTCTCTCTTTGTGACTTTCTGATGTCTTTGCACAACCTCCTGGTTATCGCTCAGACCCTCTCACTTCCAGTCAACAATGGTGTTCTTAAGTGTGTCCAGTGTGCCCTAATTTGGATCCAGTTCAATTTCTTCCTTGAAGAAGTAGGTACATCGAATGCCACACAGTGTCCATTTTCCTTTTTATTTCTGTGAATGACTGAGATGAAGGAGTGATCTCTAGTATAAATGGGTTTTATTACACATAATTCTGTTTTCAAAGATCAAACAGGCGTGATCACAATTATTCAACTTTATCATGGTTGTCATTATATGAATTTTGATGGACTGACCAGTAAGCCCATGCCTAGATGATTTCTTTAAAGGCAGAGAGAGGAACGATATCGCCTGTGACCCCTTTCCCAGAAGTTTTTGGTTAGAGCCAAAGTATTCATTTCCATGTTGACTAAATCGTATTTTGCTCACACTTAGAATGTTGAAGTTACAGGACCATCCTTCTTAGACTTCTCTTACTGCCAATACCTAATGCTCCCCTAAGTTCATACGCACAACTTCATTCAAGGTACCATTGTCTCCACATTCAAGAGATGAGGAAACTGAAGTTTTGAGAGACTCTGCAGGGCCCCTGGTCACTAAGCGGATCCGAATATTTTCAAGTCAACCTGCCATTATTTTTCTTTCTTCAGGAGGAGTTCCCTGCACTGTTTTTTGCACTGTCTTCAGGAACTTTACAATTCCACACTACTGCTTCACCTCTCAGACTATAGTCAACTTTTATCCTGAACCCTCATCTTCTCACAGAGCGTCTGGCACCTGGTAAATGCCTCTTATTGGTCTTGCGGAATGCACAACCACAGACCTGAAACAGTTATTTCCCACTCCTATTTGTGTTTATTTGCTTTGAAAGAGAAGAAAGGTGATAAGAAAACAGTATTTACCCATATGTAATTTTTTAAAAGTTTCACGAGCAAGTTCATGAGATGATTTAGTATTGATTTGGCTGAAACAGCAAAAATAAAAATGCTATTCCATTTCTGAGCAATTGTGGTTTGGAATGCCTACCTTGTCCTGTTTTGATGTAGTTCTCACTCAGCCTTGGATCTTCAAGGGAATTACTGTGATTTTTTTTTTTTTTCCTTTCTTCTTCCATTGCAAATGCCTTGAGTCCATTTCATGCTCTGGGAGGGCTTTACTGCATTCCCCAGTAGAAGACGGACCACGAAGGTGGTTAAGGAGGAGAGAACTAAACATAATCAAAACTTTCCAACTTAGAAGCCCATTTACATGGCGTCTAAAAACCCAAACATCTGGAAGAGTCACTTTAATTTTGCTGTGAAATCAAGACCGTAAATAACACTATAAGCAATTGCAGGCCGTAACAAGACCATGCAGCCAATGGGCATGGATGTAACGTCAGTTGCAATGGCTCAGAACCGAACAGATTTCTCAGTAATTCCAAATCAAAATAAGCCTTCTTGCCAATCCAGGATTTTAGAATGGGAGTTGTTATTAAGATTGTCAGCAGAACATTGGTTTGGAGGTCAAGGGTAACATTTCTGTATTTTTGAATTAAAAGATAAACCAGACTGGACACAGTGGCTCATGCCTGTAATCCCAGCACTTTGGGAAGCCAAGGTGGGCGGATCATCTGAGATCAGGAGTTCAAGACCAGCCTGACTAACGTGGTGAAATCCTGTCTCTACTGAAAAAACAAAAATTCACCAGGTGTGGTGACATGCGCCTATAATCCCAGCTACTTGGGAGGCTGAGACAGGGGAGTTGATTGAACTCAGGAGGCAGAAGTTGCAGTGAGCCAAGATCATGCCATTGCAGTCCAGCCTGGGTGACAGAGCAAGACTCTCTCTCAAAAACAAACAAAAACAAAAGATAAACTGTTCTACACATACAACACACAAACTTAGAATGATGAATTTCCAGTAGGATTTTGAAGTTAGAGGAGAAAATTTAAGAAATACTCTTTAAAACTGCCAGCCCTTATGTTTCTCCAATTGATGGCACTGAGTAATAGAATAAGATCCCGGCATTAGTCATTGTATGTCTATAAAGTACGTATAACAGTTAATATATTGGACATTTAACTGTAGCTCACAAGAGGAAAGATTTTATAATATGAATTAATATTTTATTGATTCCTAATTTCCTATGGGCTAAAAAGAAATAGCTCTGAATGTGAAAATAACAGACATTCTTATATGGTTTTCCAGTTCCAGGCCAGACATCAAACAGCAAAGATTGTAATAAAACACAAATAAAGAAAACCAAGTAAAATATGAAATCACATTTATATGTTTAGGTTTAAAAAAAGTACAAATGAAAGTTTTATATTATAATATCTGGCTAAATTTAACTAGATTTTTCAACACAGAGACAGTCTCAGAATGACTTCTTTTTGATAAACCACAGTTTTATTTTGATTTTTATTATGTATGACATAACGTGCCATATCCACCAATTAAACTGTCACTTAAGAGAAGGCAAATGTCAATATAGCATGTCCACGCTGTGTTCTCCTTCAGTACATATCTCTGCCCACTGTACAGTCTTCTCTTGCCTGGTCATCTATTTGTTTTATTTTTTGAGACAGGGTCTTGCTCCGTCCCATAGGCTGGAGTACAGCGGTGTGCTCTTGGCTCACTGTAACCTCTGCCTCCTGGGCTCAAGCGATTCTCCTGCCTCAGCCTCCTTAGTAGCTGGGACTACAGGCACACGCCACCATGCCTGGCTAATATTTTGTATGTTTTTTTAGAGATGAGGTTTCGCCATGCTGTCCAGGCTGGTCTCGAACTCCTGAGTTCAAGTGATCCACCCGCCATGGCTGGTCATCGATTTTCTTTCTCTTTTATGCTTCTGCCCAAATTAGAAGAAACTTCCTTTGCTTCTCTTTACCAAGATACTGACCATCGATGCCGCTATTTCTATGTTAGCACTGGCTGAGACTCCCTGAAGGGTTTTCTAGTTTCTGTTCCTCACACTCCTTCCTTCTGCTAAAGTGTGGGTGCCCTGGGCCCTGCCCTGGAGACAGCTGCAGCATCTGTCACCATTCCCATCCCTGCCCAAGCCCCTAGCCGAGGGCAGACATTTTTGGGGGCAAAGGGGTAGGCAAACTCTTAACATTTGAGGTTCTCGGCAAAGAGTCTTCGAATAATAAAGTTTCTGAAGGTGGAAGAGTTGTAGGTAAACACGATGGCGTGTGGTGTGTTTGATCAGGGGTTCGGAGCCCTTGAGTGCAGGCCACCATTAGGCCCATCTCATTTTGGATACTGAGTCTGTTGGATTTTAGTCACTTCTTAAAGGACAAGTTCACCAGTTTGTTGGCAAAAATATGCTGTGGTATGTAAGTTGATCTTAGGGCATTTTGTTTATCTCTTTTTCTGTTCAGTGATCAATCAAGGCGCTAGAATCAAATCCACCCTGCGTACCAGCCGGGTGCCACCATGGACATTTGATTTTTTTCTTGGGATTAGGGACATTGTCTGACTTCCGAAGGCTTTCCCTGCCTGGGTCAGGGCTGTCCCATGTGTCAGCCACAGTGGGCCAGGAAGATGGTAGGCATTCTCCCACATCAGGCCCAAACTGACCTGGGATTTGTGACTAGGATTAGTGGTGAGTTGATGATATTGAGGGCTGAGTTGTGAGGGAGAAAAATCCTCCCACGGAAGACTCTTTCGAATTCTCTGCCATGAATTTGAAACCTGGACCTGAGCAGCCCTCCTGGTGGTGACCTGGGCTTTCAGGAGCAGAGCAGAAGGCGTGGGGCCACTCCCAGGAGGCTGGGGAGGAGGACAGGGGTGGGTAGGAGGACAGAGATGGGGAGGAGGATGGTGATGGGGAGGAGGACAGGGATGGGGAGGATAGCACTGGGGAGGAGGACGGGTCTGGGGAGGACGAGGATGGGGAGGAGGATGGGGATGAGGAGGATGGGGATGGGGAGAAGAACGATGGGGAGAAGGACAGGGATGGGGAAGACAGCTCTGGGGAGGAGGAAGGTGTTGGGGAGGAGGATGGGGATGGGGAGAAGGACAGTTATGGGGAGGAGGACGGGGATGGGGAGGATGGCGCTGGGGAGGAGGAAGGCACTGGAGAGGAGGACAGTGATGGGGAGGAGGATGGGGATGGGGAGGAGGTTGGGGATGGGGAGAAGGACAGAGATGTGGAGAAGGACAGGGATGGGGAGGAGGAAGGCACTGGGGAGGAGGACAGTGATGGGGATGAGGACAGGGAAGGGAAGGAGAATGGAGATGGGGAGAAGGACAGCAATGGGGAGGAGGACGGGGATAGGGAGAAGGATGGAGATGGGGAGGATGGCGCTGGGAAGGAGGAAGGGGATGGGAAGGAGGATGGGGATGGAGAGGAGGATGGGGATGGGGAGGAGGATGGTGATGGGAAGGAGGAAGGGGATGGGGGGGTGGCACTGGGGAGGAGGACGATGATGGGGAGAAAGATGGGGGAAGGAGGACGGGATGGGGGAAGGACAGGGATGGGGAGGAGGACGAGGATGGGGAGGAGGACGGCGATGGGGAGAAGGATGGGGTGGGGAGGAGGACGGCGATGGGGAGGAGGATGGGGATGGGGAGGAGGATGGGGATGGCAAGGAGGATGGTGATGGAAAGGATGGGGATGGGGAGGAGGATGGGGATGGCAAGGAGGATGGTGATGGAGAGGATGGTGATGGGGAGGACGATGGCGATGGGGAGGAGGATAGCGATGGGGAGGACAGTGATGGGGAAGAGGATGGCAATGGGAAGGAGGACAGCGATGGGGAGGATGGTGATGGGGAGGACGATGGCGATGGGGAGGAGGACAGCGATGAGGAGGATGGTGATGGGGAGGAGGATGGTGATGGAGAGGAGGACAGCAATGGGGAGGACAGTGATGGGGAGGAGGATGGCGATGGGGAGGAGGGTGGCGAGGGGGAGGATGGTGATGGGGAGGAAGATGGCGATGGGGAGGAGGGCAGCAATGGGGAGGACGGTGATGGGGAGGAGGATGGCGATGGGGAGGAGGGCAGCAATGGGGAGGACGGTGGTGGGGAGGAGGATGGTGATGGAGAGGAGGACAGCAATGGGGAGGACGGTGATGGGGAGGAAGATGGCGATGGGGAGGAGGACAGTGATGAGGAGGACGGTGATGCAGAGGAGGATGGTGCTGCCTACCCTCTCTCCACTGAGGCAGTGAGGCTTACGCACATCTTGTGCTAAACTTCCTCTTCCTACCACGAGCCTCGTGATACATATTTACGTTTCAAAGTGAAGTACTAATTAACATATTCATAGCACTTTGAGTAAGGATGGAAACGTGTTGTTGGAGTGAGTAGACTAATAATTCTAATGTCTTTGGGCAGGTTTTCAGTTTTAGAATGGTAGGGTTGGTATTACCTTAATGGGGTCCCTGTGTTGGGCAGACACATACCACCAAAGCTTTTCCAATTTTACCATTGTATGATGCCCTGATTGCACTCAGTGTTGTAGGTCTAACATGCAGCTCAAAATCTAACTCCGATGTTCAGTTGTTTTACACCTAATTACCGTGTTTTTTCTTTCTTTGCTCACATGGAACCACATTTGTGGCCCGTCTTCAGAAGTGAATGCAGACCTGCCTGTGGCTCCCTGTGTCCAGCTTCTGTTGTCTGATTCCCAGTGTCTGCAGATTGATCTGTCTTCACATGAATCCACCCACACGCTTGCCCCCTTATTCCTCTGCCACGGCGTTTCTTATGACTTTGAGAAAAAAAGTAAATCTAAAGTTGTGTCTCAGAACCACTGTGTACAAACTTTCCTCGCATTTATAATGGTCACTGTAATATTCTTCCTGACATTAGCAATCAAATGGAAGGAGAATGACTTCATAAAATATAGTCACCTTTTAAATAAGAGAATTACTTTTAAATAGGAGATAGAAATTTCAAATAACAAAGGAAATTCCATACGTGCTTATAATTTTAAAAATAATTTGAGAGATCTGAATGAAAAAGAATCAGGCCGACTTTAGGGTATATGTTTGGTTTTGGTTGTATATTAATTCATGCCACATAGGATGTGGGTCGATGTAATCAAGAATTTTTTTAAGCGCAATTAAAACTAACCTAAAATGTACCTTGGAAAAAAGAAGTTAGTGTCCTTTCGTTTTGCGGTGGCTGGCGGCTTGGGACTGTCAGATGAACCGTGCATGGCCATTCTTTGGCATTAAGGTTCTGGGCGGTCCAGCTCCCTGTGTTTGACAAGCACTTCCGGACCCCCTAGAAGATTTCATTACCTTTAATGAAGCATAAAATAAACACGTGCTTTCCTGTCATCCTTTCATTTAAAAGGACAATTGAGTTAAATTTTGTAACATACATATTTTTAGAGGGACAGTCATATTCTTCACTATGAAATGGCCGCATCAAAGAAGAAGCAGTTAGCCGCCCATCAAATCCCATTCCGACCCTGGGCAGGACTGCGCCCTGTGGTCCTACATTCCCAAGGGCCAGTGAGTTTCAACCAGGATACTGTCATTGCTGCTTCCTTGAGATGTGCTGATCTATCAGGGGGAGGAGAAAGAGAAGACAGAAGAGAAAAAAGAAAAGGAAGGAGAGAGAAAAGATGAAGGTAGCTTTTACTGTTGAGTCAATCTGGATAATATGACATTATGGCCCTTTCAAAGACAGTCTAGGCCTCTGTCTTTGGAATACAAATGTCCATACAGTTTTGAACACCAAGCAAGAAAGATAATGTGAGCATTCTGGTGGCCTGCTGTCATGCCAGTCACCATAGAGCAAAATTTGTTCTAAGGAGAATTCCTCTTGGACCCTATATACGAAGCTGTCAACTAGGAATGCCTAAAGGGCTTGTGTTTGAATGAAGGCTGAGAGCCTAATCTTTAAATATTTGTCTATTAATGAATCGACAGGAATGGACATCATCTATTTTCCAGGGCCACTTATTTAAGTATTTAAAGAAGATGCTTAGCTTGTCAGCAGATGGGACCCCTTCCCAGCTGGTCCCTCTCTTCCCTGTTCCTCTACCCCTTTCTTCTCAGGCCCTGGGTTCTGTCTTCCAGTATTTGGAGTGTTTTGTGTAGATTAAATGAGATACTCATGTTGAAGTGCTGGATGCATATTAGATGCTGCTTCCCAGGATGTAAAGGAATGATCTCAGACCCTGACACTTTCAGTTTCTTTTGTCCACTGGGTTCTGTTTTGGAGCTTTGGTTCATTGATATCCTTTGAAGAATGTGGTCCGAAAACCAGATATACTATTGCACAAGCAGTTTGTCACTTAAACCCGAATGTGACCTTGTGAGATGGCACTAGTTGGTGCTTCACTAGTGCAAAAGTGTCTCTAAATTTAAGATTCTGCTAAACTAGTTTCCACCACTCATTGTTTTTTGAATTTTTTGGCACCCCCATATGATACTTTATATATTATTTTTATTAAAACTAGATTTTCATCTTGATTCCATTATCCTAGGTTGGAAATACAGCCACCAGTTGATGCAAATGTGTTACATGGTCCTGTTTCTTCCCGTGAATGGGTTGGCCTTAATTCTCCCAAGCAATGGACGTGGCTGGAGCTCACTCCCTGAGGCTGCCTTTCCATTTGCTGCATGTATTTATTCCCCAGGGGAAAGGCCAGGAGCACGGAATACTGAGTTTCCCTCCCTCGGATCGCACCTGCCCACAGCCGAGGTCTTAGAAATCATCGATAAAATGCTAAATTGAACTAACAAGTACATGTAACTGGAAATGCTACTCTAAAAACTTACACTAATCCAGTAATTGACACTTTGTGAAGAACGTTGTCCCATGAGCTCTGAATAGTTGTAACAACATGCTTTCTGCCTCATTCTACCACATGCAAAGGCTGTTTTCTGGAAACATGGACACCTCCAGAAACAGGATGAGTGCACCTGGAACATGGGATTAAGGCGCCTGTAAGAATAATAAACCGCCCTTACACTCTGTACCTTTCTCTCCTAAAACATGACAGAGCCCTCCCTATGTGCCTTCACAGACATGATCTCCTGTGTCCTCACAGAATTCCTGCCAGGCAGTGCTCTCTCTCTCTCTCTCTCTCTCTCTCTCTCTCTCTGTCTCTGTCTCTCTCTCTCTCTGTATATATTCTAGGTTTTGGTAAACATCTTAGGCTAAGGAAAGTGAGCAATCTCTCTGACCTGAACACACACGTCCGTTAAGTTATTTCTGTGTGGGATACGCAGATCTGTGAGTATGCTCATCAGTTCTTCATTCTTAAAAGATTTCTCTTTTGGAGAGAGTTGCCAAAGATAGATCTTTCTTTTCATTTAGAGATAAAATCCAGGTGGAGTCATAACTTCTTTTTTTGGACTCTCGGCATCTCTCCCACCTTCTACACACCCTGCTGGAAACATCCAGGTGCAGTCACCCAGCTGGTGTGAGGAGAAGCCCCTCTCCTTTTTTGGAAGAGGTTGTCTCCCAGGTCCCCTGGTTCCAAGAATCCACCACAGGAGGGAGCCCCAGAATGGCTGAGCTCTGTCTTTTAGGGGAGGGTCCCATGGTGGGGTCTGGGGTTGCCACCACCAGCAAAGTTTCTGCCACCTTGACAGCAAAAAGTCCCCACGGGCCTGCTGCCTCACGAGAGTTCAGCTCTCCAGCTTTAAAGAATTGGCTCATGATGCAAAATGCTAAATTAGGGAATTAAAAAGCAGGGCCATTTTAATTTTAGCCTGATGGTTCTACTGACTTTATTTAGAAGTCTGGGATATGCACGTTACACTCAGTATTACTACCCACATATCAGATAAGAGTATCATGTTATTGAAGCCGAATTTTGGTTTTAAAATAACCAGAGTGCGTGGGGGGAGTGTGAGGCGGGCTGCCGGCCTGGGGCCTGGACTGGCTAAATAGGGTGCTATTTTCTTTCTGCTGTGAGGTCAGTCCACTTTGTGAGTCGGGTTTTATTTAAAGCAATCGCTTAACTTATTTTATTTGCTAAATGAGTATTCTATTTCAGTGTTCTCCAGTGATAGGATTCTCAGACATATGATTTTCATGAGGGATTTTAACCCAAAAGAACAATAAGTGCAGCAAATCAAAATTTCTGTGCTCAGATATTCAAAAAACCACTTGCAATTTTTTGTACCCCAAAATCTGAAGGAAATTTTGAAAAATCATTAGCAGCTGTCATTTAGATTTGTACACTATTCCTAGCCCCTTCCCTCATTTCTACTACCTTTCTCTTTCGTTTTGTTTTGTTAAATTCCAAACATATCTGTAGTTTGATTCTAGAACTTTGATTCTAGAAGGCAACAGGGAGGAGGGTAGCCCGCCAGGCTGAGGCTTTTGCCCCGCTCTGCTCCCCGGAGGCTGACACCAGGCTGACTCCCAGGTCATGCTCTGTCAATTTCTGGGGCTTCCTCCTGGCTCCACGCAGGACGCCCTAGTGGCTCTGACAGCAGGGCTGGGGGCAGAGTTCCCTGGAAGTCGGTCTTGGGAGGACACAGCCTCTGTTTCTGCACCAGAGTTCCCAGGGCCTTGGCCGGACACTCAGGGTGCCGCCCTGAGGAATGCAGGGCGGTGTGGCTTGAATCTGCTGTCGGACACAGGCAGGTACAGGTTGCTCCAGAGTGTGCTCAGGGTGGCCTGACAAATGCGGACCCAGGGTTGTGCCCCAAGAGGGTGTGGAACAGCCAGGGGGTGTGGTGGCCTCAAGGCTCCGTCACCCTGCGGCCCTGTCATTTGCAGCTGTGCCTTTGTCTCCGGGTCTCCTCCTCACTCTTCTCAGTCTATCCTGGAGTTCAACAAAAAGGAGAAAAGAATTTCCCTGGCAAAGCCAAGTGGAGAGTTAGAGGCAAGGCTCTCTCTTTCTCTCTCTCGCTTTGTGTCTCTCAGTTCTGTCTCTCAGTTTCTGCCATTCTTTCTTTCTCTTTTTTTGTCTCTCTGTCTCTCTCTGTCTCTTTGTCTCTCTCTGTCTCTCTGTCTCTCTCTGTACCTCTCTGTCTCACTGATTCTATCTCTCAGTCTCTGCCATTCTCTCTTTCTGTCTCTGTCTCTCTGCCTCTGTCTCTTCCTGTCTCTCTGTCTCTGTCTCTTTCTATCTCTTTCTGTCTCTTCCTGTCTCTCTGTCTCTGTCTCTTTCTATCTCTTTCTGTCTCTTCCTGTCTCTCTGTCTCTGTCTCTTTCTCTCTATCTCTTTCTGTCTCTTCCTGTCTCTTTCTCTCTGTCTCTATCTCTCTAATTCTATCTATTGATCTCTGCCATTCTACATACTACATCTCTGTCTATCTCTGTCTCTCTGTCTCCCTCTTTCTCTGTCTCTCTGATTCTATCTCTGGGTCTCTGCCATTCTCCATCTCTGTCTTCTGTATCTCTCTTTCTTTGTCCCTCTATTTCTGTCTCCATCTCTCTCTCTGTCCTTGTCTCTGTGTGTCTTGTTCTGTCTTTCTGTCCATCTCTGTACTATCTCTGTGTCTCTCTTACTCTATTCATCTTTCTATTTCCCTGTCTTTATTCATCTCTCTGTCTCTGTTTCTCCCAGGCTCCACCCAGTCCATGATGCCTGCAGAGGGCCACTCCATGTCCTCCTGTGACTCTGCCCTGTGGCCGTCTCTCCTGCTGGGCTGCCTCTGGGCTCTGTGTGTCCCAGCTCCCTCAGGAAGGATGAGGAGGCCCGAGGGCTCTGTGGCTCTGAGAACTGAGGCACTGCTGAAGCGCTTGTGAAGAATTGAACTAACCCAGAACTAACCTCAGTCAAAATCTAACTGGGCTTTTTATTTTTGTCACACATTTTCTTGGCCCTTTCTTCTTTAGATGCTTTCTGGGGTTTCCAGGTTCATTGAGAACTGAAAATAGCCCCTCGTAACTTCACAGCATGAAACCCAGAGCTCTCAGGACACGCTCCCCCAGCTCATCTCCCTGTCCCAGGTAGGGCCAGACTGTGGCTCTGACAGGTTCTGCAGGTGGGAAGCACCTGGGCGGTGAAACCAGGTGTTTGCAGGTAGACTGTTCGCCCTTCAGCTGGTGCTTGATCAGATTGTTCTTGGGATTTTCTACACGCACATTCTGGGGAACAGAGGAGGCTTTGATGAAGAAAGGGAAAAGAAAACCCGCTAAAATACGTGAAAAAAAATCGTACCACAGCACTTGGCGTGTGTCTCGAGCTGGAGGTGAGCTCATGACTTTTCCATGGGACGCATCCTGAAGCTGCACCTGTACCAGCCATGTGCTGAAGACGCTGATGGGGACAGGTTGTGCGTGGTCAGTGTTCCAGCAGATGCCACAGGTGCACGTCCTGTGGCCAGGGTCCTGGTTTGAGACTGGATAATGGTGTGGGGCAGAGGGGCTGGCGCTGACCCAAAGGCGGCTCTCAAGCTGACTCTGGAGGCTCTTGGTGGCCGGGGTCTCAGATGGGGTCTGTGAGTATTGGGCTCAGGGAGCCCAGGTCAGGAGGGGAGGGCTCATTAGGGTCCCCTGCAGGGTGCCGGGGCGGAGTGAGGATGGGCCACCATGAAGGGCCTTGGGCAGAACTGGGGCTTTGTCCAAGAACCAGGCCAGCTTGAGGTGCAGCCCGGGGGTGTTGAGGAGGGCCTGGCTGTGACCCTTCAGTTGGCCCCAGACAGGACCAGGGGAGGGCAACCAACTTGGGGTCTGATCTATGAGTTTTCTTCTTTAAGATATAAAGGAATTAAATAGTGAACTACTTTGTAATCAACTCAACATTTTCCCATGTTGTGTCTTGTCGCAATCGTGGTTTTCTCTAAGCAGAATCAGAAATGATGGATTTAGAGAGAGGGGCAGGAAGGACGCTGGCTCGGCGGCCACCAAGCCCGGGCTGACCTGGCAGTTGGCTTTGGTGGGTGGCCCTCAGGTCTCAGCTTTGAGAGGCTGGGCCCTTTTCTCTCCTCATTCTCTCCTACTTAAAAAGGTTCATGTTTATACTTGTTTATTGTTCCCCTCTTAAAACGAACTTTCTGAAGAACATTTGATACTTCTTCACCTTATAAAGGTTATACAGATTTTATAAAATGTAAAGAAAAAGGTACAGATTTCATTATTATTTCTGGGGTGCCGCTCAGAATTATTGAGGTTGAATATCACAGAAAGGACATAGAATGAACCATTATATCCTGGGGGGCGGAAACCTTGGACTTAGAGGAAGACCTGAGGGGTTTAAAACAAACCAAACAACCTCACCTCACTTGATGCAAATGGGCAGCTTTGGGGAGAAGACTGTAAGTGACAGAATCGATATGGATTCAAAACCTCGCATCTCAGCAGCGTCAGAGGATGAGGGTGACCCGTCCATGAATCCATGCAAATGTCTGGGCAGAGTCTTCACCTCACTTCCCGAGTTCCTGGTCTGTTCCTATGAAAGGGCGCAGCACTCAGGCCAAGGTGGAGATGCCCCCAGCCCGGCCTCTGACTGCAGACACCTCGTACCAGGGCCACCCCAAAGCCCGGGGAGTGTGGAGTGGGCGTGAGGGCATGGGCCTGCTGAGAAGGAGTCATCACTCGGAGCTGGACGTGTGGGCCGATGTGTCTTCCCTGAGCTCTGCGAAGTCACTTCATCTGCTTCTGGTTCAATTGATAGATAGTTTAAAAGACGATCCCACATACGTCGTTCCCTAATGACGCAGCCTAGCTGTCGCCGTTTATGACTGGGATTAGCTGTGTAGGGGCAAGAGCAAGGCTCTGGGTTTTTGCAAGACTGGGGCAGGGTGGGTGGGGCATGGAGGGGCCGCAGGGCTGGCAGGTGGCCGCAGCCATTCCCAGGCCATGGGTCTGCCCTTGAGTTAACCTCTACCGGGTTGGGCTGCATTGAAGCAGGTGACAGAGAGAAGCCCCGTAGTGGGTTCCGTTCACACCAGACGCCTTTGGTGCTATGAGAACTTCACGGTGCCCCAGCAGGGTCTCTCATGGAGACTTCCCGGTGCCACTTGGCGGCCACAGCCACTTTCCCACTTGGAGCTTTCCTCTTTCGGCAACCCCAGCACCGAAGCTTGAGAAGGGAAGTGGCCTTCCCACGAGAACGCTCTGGCTAGTGCTGGATTTCAAAACGCGCCCCAGGTCAGGCTGATCCCAGAGAAGCCTCCTTACATTTTTAGGAGGGTGCTCCCGGATTGTCGGACATCAGGTACTGCTAACGGGAGGAGAAGGTGGGATTTCCTGGAGAGGACTCTGGATACATCGTTTTTGGTGGCAAGCAAAAGGCTTGTCAGTGTGAGGGCAGGAAAAATCCTGGGCTGCCCCGTGTGGGCAGCGGGCGGCGGGCGGGTCGTCACGTCCATCGAGGTGAATGAGTTCAGTCTTCATCCTTCTGCCCGTGAGGCATGAGCTCAGGGGAAAAGCAACAACAAGAAGACTGGGGCTGCAGAGTTTTGAAGAAGCTGCTCAGGACAAGCTTGCACACGCTCATGTGAAACAGCAACTGCTCCACGTCACGCTCCATTTTCTCCTTCTGGCAAACTGTGCACAACCTGGGAGAGACGGCAAAGCCTTGTGTCCTCATGCCGGCTCAGGCACAGTGCAGCCACCACGCCCCTTTCCAGCTCTCCCTTCCGCGGTCACCTGGAGACGGCAGCTCCTCTGGACCGTCCACGAGGGCTGTCAGGAGGAACATGCATTTAGACACTTTCAACAAAAACAAAGTGCAGCTTCCAGTGAGAGCCATTCATGTCTACAACAGACGAGTCAGAACCCAGTTGAAAAGCTGTCCCAGCACCCCAACGTGACGCCAGCCACTGGGATGCCACGCCTCCAACCCCGTCTCCAACACGAGCACAAGCAGTGCCTGAGGGACTGGCTGACTGTGATGGACTCAGTGACAAATGGCACCACCAACCCTGCACTGGAGCTGCAACGACTTCATTGCCTCGTTTTTCTGTGGGGTGTCCGGTAATCACAAAGTGGCCTGGAGTCACCGTTTGTAAATACACAGGAGCCAGCACTGATCATATGTATGCGGCAGAGTAATCCTCCCAGAACAGGAGCCCGGCATGTCGCCCTCCCAGCCGTGCGTGTGATCGCTGCCGGGGTGGGAGCCTCCCCTTGCGCTCGCTGCAGCCCCAGCCCAGGCCTGCCCTCCCCACACCTGCGAGTGCACGTGGCGCCACCTCCTCTCTGGGGCTGGTCCTAATGGAAATCAGCCTGACCCTGCTGAGGGGGATGGCAGGCCCAGCTCGGCGAAGCCCTGGAATTTTTCCAAGCCTATTTTGTTCTCTCTCTTCCCTTCTCTTTCTAATGAATCTAATAGAAACATTCCAGTTCTGTTTCTCTTTTCTTGGTGGTATTTCATGGTCAATTCGAAGTGGGGGACCCTTGCAGCCTGTGTGCCATCATCTTCTGGCGAGGGGCAGCACAGGGAGTGGCCGGTCTTTCCCACCTGCCACAAAGATGGGCCCTGAAGGTCCTGCTGCGCAACACACTGAGTTGGAATCAACGCAACCTGGGCCTCTTGGACTTACTCCAAACGATTAAACTCCTAGGAAGACTGAGGGGACCTCATGATAACATAATCCTGCAGTGTGATCCAGAGTCTGGGCTGTGGTGAGGCTTCAGGGCGTGGGGACCGTTCCCCTGGAGCCACCAACTTACTGGCTCATCAGAGAGAACTGGGATGCAGCAGCCTCCCTGGGAGGGAGATGGTCTCACCCTGCCCCTCTGGGGGCACCTGCTGCCTGTCCTGGGGGCCCTGGGCTTTGGTGTCACCAGTTCTGTTGTGAATCCCGGATTCCCACTCCCCATGGGTTTGGACCAGCTTCTGAGTCTCAGTCTTTCATGTTGTAAAATGGGAGTGCAGTCTTTCGAGTTCTGTGTGATCTTGGTGTGTCTTTGACAACATCCTTTGCCTTCATTGCTGAGGAATGGGGTCCAGGCTCCTCAGGGGAGAAACGAAGGCTCCCAGGGGCCTGGACCAGCCTGCACCCCTGTCTGGGCTGTCTTCAGGCTCGAGATGCGAAGTGCTTGTTCTGTCATGCCCCCCTGCCCCGCAGTTGTGTTTGTGCCATGTTGCTGTGTGCCTCAACACTCCCAGCTCTCCTTCTAGGAACACCTGCACCCTGCAGTGGTCTAAATGCCCGCTCTTTGGTGTAAAGGAAGCAGAGAGCAGGAAGACGTTTGCTTATTTTAATTCTCATTGTATAATAATTAAAGCTAATTCATTGTATTAAGTGTGTGTCGGAAAATAGTGTAACATGGAAGTTTAATTTATGGACATTAAGTACTCCCTCTGTTGTAATCAACAGTGTGGAAACATGGTCATAATTACGAATAATGCTTACTATATCCAAGGCCTTCTTCAAAATAATTTACTCAAACTCTATTCCCTGCAACATCCTCGATGAGGTGGATTCTCCAATTATTCCCATTTTGCAGATGAGGAACTTGAGACACAGATGGACGAGGTAATGTGATAGATTTAGGTCACAGGCCTGAGGAAATTCCTGGAGCAAATGATTTGACAGGAGAGATGTCATCAGTGCCAGTTGTGTCAATCCGAAGCTCAAAGGTGGGGCGTGGGCCTTGTGCTATGCGAGCGTCTAGGGCTTCGTAGGTATGTTTTGATGGAGGTCACAGACACACCTGGGTCCATGGTGGGGAATCTGGTCCATCGGCAGGAAGCGTGACATTGAGGACAACCCAGAAAGGTGGCGTCTACCACATCGGGAAGGGGATATTCTTGATGTGGGGAAGATGAGTTCCTTCGGTCATGCCTGGGATGATCCAAGTGAGTTGACGAAACCCGATCCTGGCGCCCTCATGTGTGAAAAGGAAACAGAACTTGGGTCTGCAGCTAGAGCCCTGGGGTGGGTGAGCCCTGGGGTGGGTCAACCCTTGGTGAGAAGAGCCCCGAAGTCAGTGTGATTGACACTGGCCTGATTTATTTTCTCTGTGCTTTGGTTTCCTCGTCGCTCAATCACACGTTTCCTTCAAGTGATAGGCTTCAAATATCTTCCCCGATCAATGTTTCTCTCACTAGAATTTTGAACTCTTTGGAAACCTTTCAAAGATAACGTTTAATTTGTTGTAAACAGGATAAAATTTGCTTTGACTGACTGATACCCCAAAAGATATTCTTGGTGCACTGCGTTTCCCCACTTACATGGCTACACTCACACCACAATTAAGCACACTTAAGACCTATGTATTTAAATGACCACAAAACTCCTCAAATGAAATCCCCTAGACCCCAGTCCTCCAAGCAGTTGCTTAGAAAGAAATTATGGGATATCCTTCTAAGGTAATTAAAGGAATTTTACAAGCAATGTAACAACATAATAGACACTTTGAAAAGTAGTGATGTTCATCCACAGTGGTACTACCCAACAATTTTGGGGTCTTTTCAAGACTTTCCTCACGTGACTTTCTTAGCACATTGTTATAATGAGGACATAAACATTTTATGTCTGTCTTACTTAGTAATATTTAGGGGTAGAATATTGTAAAGAGAATCAGTCTATTTTCAATTTACCTCCCTCACTTGAGCATTAGGAGGGGTTTGGAAGTCTGCCCACCCAGACCCTGCATTTTATATTAGGGCATCTGAGCCCTGGGAAGCTTCAGGAACCCGGCATGGGGCCAGGTGTCTTGTCTCAGCTTCACCAACTTCCTGCCACAATCTTTGCCAGCTTGACATTTAAAGGTGAATTAATGCCACATTTTAACATGAAGGTTGATCGTGATCTCTGTATCCAAACCCTCAAAGTATCTTACATCCGCTATGAAGAACTCATTTTGGTGGGAATGTGTTGAGACAAAAGCATCACTTGTGAGAACCAAAGATGCATAATAATGTCAACATATTGTAGATCTTCTTTGATTAAAATGCTTGTTTGATAATGAGTAATGATCTATGCACTGGGTTAGTGTGAGGGAGGGCCAAGGAAATCCTTGGACCTCAGCTCTAAACCCAGAGGTTCCTGCCTGTGTCTGTAGAAGTGCCCAGGTTTTAGGCAGTATTTTGGTTGAAAGGTGTGTTAGTCTGTTTTTACACTGCTGATAAAGACATATCCAAGACTGGGCAATTTACCAAGAAAGAAGTTTAATGGACTTACAGGTCCACGTGGGTGGGGAAGCCTCACAATTATGGTGGAAGGCAAGGAGGAGCAAGTCATGTCTTACATGGATGGCAGCTGGCAAAGAGAGAGCTTGTGCAGGGGGACTCCCATTTTTGAAACCATCAGATCTCGTGAGACATACTCACTCTCACCAGAACAGCATGGGAAAGACCTGCCTCCATGATTCAGTCATCTCCCACCAGGTCCCTCCCACAACGTGGGAGTTATGGGGGCTACAAGTTGAGATTTGAGTGGGGACATAGAGCCAAACCATATCAAAAGCATAAGAAAAATTTACTTCACTTTTCAATGGTGTTAGGTACACTCTGAATTGCAAATGAATCACTCGTAAAATTTTGTTGGGCACCTTTTAGAGAATACCTAAAAATGAACTTTTATGACATCTTTTTAGGTTTTCACCCTTTCAATTGAATGAAACTAAGGTTTAATCATTTAGTGGCTTTCATCTGACTTCATGTTGATTTTCTTAACTTTTTCGTTTAATATTTCATAAGAGTCTGATACTGAGTTTTAGTGCACTTTAAAGCATTTCGGATGTTAATTAAAATCTTGACTCTAGTAGCACATTTAGTTGGGTCAAGCCTCACTGTTTGACATAAATAGAGACATCTGGCTGTCACCCAAGTTTGGTAAGCTGACATAGCCATGCAGATGAGGTGGCCGTGCTAGAAACATCACTCGATTACGCCCAGTGGCATTTCCCTACCCGTATTGTTACAGTAGTGCTCATGTCCTGTGAATTTTTTTTCAGGGCTGCTATCATTTGAGAAGCTGTGATATTTTCGGTCAAGGATGCCATGTGCATCACTAGGCTCACCTGGCAATGGGACGATGCCTTAGTGTTTTAGCTCTTCTGACTGTCACCAACACATTCTCTCCCTTTCTCACAGTTTCTACTGGAGGAGGGCTCTTTATATTTTTTATTTTTTATTTATTAATTTTTTTTGAGGAGAGTTCTTTATGGTGGGTCTCCTTGTCCAGATCCACTGAGAGTAATGAACTGTACCCTTCCCTCACCCTGCCCGTCCTCTGATTTCTTCCCTTAACTTCGAGGCACACTTTTTCATGGCTGAGTGATTTCGATCCCTAGAACCCATCAATTTAGCTTGCTTTTAGGACACAGGGATTCCAGGTCTGTGAAATGTAATGAAGACTATGTCCATATTCTGAAGTTGATGCTAAGTTATCAAATTGTCCTGGGGGAAGTTTGACTTTTGCAGTGAAGCTGCAATGAGGTTGTAAATATGTCCTTGTCTGTCTGTTGAATTATCCTTTCCCGGCACCCTGCTGGGGCTTGGCCTCCCTGTCTTCCAAGATCCTTCCAGCTCAGCCCCCTCTTTAAAGTTTTCCCAGCTCTCAAAGTTCTGGCTGCTGCTCCAGGAGGGTGGTCCCCTGTCCTCCAGCAGGTCCCACATGACCAAGACCTCATCTCCATGGTGCTGGAATTCCCAGACGTCTCATGAGCTCCATTTGGTGCTCTCCAGTGGTGGCTTATGATGAATGACATGAGGTCACGTGACTAGAATGTTCCTCAGAAATTCAGGCTGCAAGCTTTGCAGAGATATTTAGGGAGGAAGAATAGTGACTTTAGAGGACTCAGGGAGAAAAAGGGTTTGGGCTGAGAGTCTTCATGTGTCAAGGTGGTGCATCTCTTTAGGAAGTGACTAACCTCAGGCACTTTGAGTTTGCTTTGCCAACTCTCTACGTAGAGCTGTGTGATTTAGTGAGAGCTGGAAGGCAGGACGGAACCTTGGGAAAGATGCTAAGTGGATGATCAGATGGTGAGAGGAGGTGACATTCCTGTAGTTTCTAAGATTCAAACGACCTCTATAAATGTT
This sequence comes from Chlorocebus sabaeus, assembly GCF_047675955.1. Lineage (NCBI taxonomy): Eukaryota > Metazoa > Chordata > Mammalia > Primates > Cercopithecidae > Chlorocebus > Chlorocebus sabaeus. Next base: position 2,174,027 of record NC_132916.1, on the reverse strand, counting down.
GGAAATTAATAATAATACACTAAAACTCTGCCAATAGGAAGGCTCCCACATTTATTTGAGGACAATCTTTGAATCAAAAAGCGGTCCCATTCCCGCAGGGGAGTTGGAGCCTGGCTTTCATGGAGCACGTGCTCAGTGAGCTGTGGTGTGACGGGGGCCCTGCTCCCACCGGAGGCTCAGGCTCACTGAACTTCAAATGCCCTGAACAAAACGAAACACAGAAGATATTAAAGTGCAGAATTGTCTTCCTAATATTAAGTAATAGACCCCCTTTTCCTGTATTTACCCCAAGGAGAATCTCATTCTCATAAATAGAAAACACTGGCTGTGAAGAAATGAAGGCTTTAGGAAATGAGGCCTCTAGAAAGCGATCCTGAAACAGTGTCGGTGGCTGAGCTGGCACCGGTTGCTGGTGTATGTGCTGAAATACTCGAGGCTCATTCCCCAGTGAGGCCTGGGAAGAAGCAGTTATTTTGAGGGGTTTGAGAGGTTACCAAAATCTGCTAGTTTTACATTTTTCAAGTAATGCATGTCAACATTTAAGGGAATTTGATAATCAGAATATGGAGGAATGTGAAGATGTGGGGAGCGACGTATCCCCAGGAGTCAGGGGAGTGTGAGAAAATGAAGTGAGATGTCTGGAAACGGAAGAAGGAAGATTAAGGTGCGGCTGAGTAACATCCTGTGCTTATAGAGAACATCGTCCTGAGAGAAGACTCTCCTAACACTTCCGGACTCCTCTCTGGAGGCAAGGTGCAGGCCCAGGCGCATTGCTCGGGCATCATCTCTACGGGGGCACACTCCTAGGTGGGAAGACGATTGCCCTGTAGAGACATCGGCTGAGATGATGTCTGGAGAACTTGGATGGACTTCTCCCTTATGTCACATTTTATCACCAGGATTTGAAATCTCCTGGCTGGGTGCAGTGGCTCACGCCTGTAATCCCAACACTTTGGGAGGCCTAGGCAGGTGGATCACTCAAGCCCAGGAGTTCTAGACCAGCCCGGTCAACATAGTGAATTCCCATCTCTGCTAAAAATACAAAAATTAGCCAGGTGTGATGGCGCATGCCTGTAATCCCAGCTACTTGGGAGGCTGAGGCACAAGAATCACTCAAACCTGGGAGGCAGAGGCTGCAGTGTGCTGAGATCATGCCACCTCACTCCAGCCTGGGCAACAGAGCAAGACTCTGTCAAAATAAAAAGAGAGAAAGGAAGGAAGGAAGGGAGGGAGGGAGGAAGGGAGGAAGGAGAGAAGGAAGAAAGGAAGGAAAGAGGGAGAGAAGGAAGGAAGGAAGAAGGAAGGAAGGAAAGAAGGAAGGAAGGAAGGAAGGAAAGAGGGAGGGAAGGAAGAAGGAAGGAAGGAAGGAAAGAGGGAGGGAAGGAAGGAAGGAAGGAAGAAGGAAGAAAGGAAAGAAGGAAGGAAGGAATCTCCTTCTACTTGGCTACTCGGATAACAGCTCTGGAGACTGGCTTTCTGATGATGCTCCATAACGATTAGCCATCACCATCTGCCAGGAGGGCAGCCTGTCCAGTGCCATTCCTGGATGTATTATTTCCACTGTGAAAGGGTAGACAAGTTCTCCAATAAGAAAAAAACATTTTGGGATCAAGTGATTGGTTCAGTTATAATCAGTTTCATGAATATTCAATCAGGATTTTCTTTTTTTTAAAAAAAAAAAAAAAACATACTTTCTGCATCTAAGGCCCAAAAACCAAAATGCCAGAATCTACTATGGTAGTATTTCCATGAAGCCCCAAATGGACAACTCCAAACATATCATGTGCCACAGCCTTTTAAACATTTTTATCGTTGAATGTGTAAACAGCAATGTTTTGAAGGTTTCCAGATTTCTCTCAGATTGTACTAGTTAACTTCATTTTGCCATCAGAGAAAAATTAAACAGAAGCATTTGGGCGAGGAATGAAAAAGTGCCAGGGAGGAGCATTGCAAGTCAGATGGCAGGTGCAGAAGTGCCCTGGAAACCTGAGGCACAAACTCACCTGGCCACATGGTGCCTGGGCCTTCCAGGGGTGACTCCAGGTGGATGGAAGTGCCAGTGTCTGAGAGGCTCTGGTGGCCCCACAGACCGCAGGGCAGCCCTGCCTGGAAGAGTGAGTGACTTATGTCCAGGAGCGGCCCCACCTTGCCCCACACAGACCTTCTCGGCCAGAGTTGGCTCCCGCCTCATGGAAGGAAGGAACCTGCCCAGCGCTTGTCTGCTGCCTTGTTTAATCCATCGCTGGTTGCCAAGGCTTCAACACACGCATTCCTTTCTCTTTTTAACAACAAAATGAATCTCTTTGTTTTTTGTTTATATATTTTTCACTCAGTGGAATAGGCCTCCATCCTGCTGCTGCTTTCTGTGGTCTTTTCTGTCTTTTTAAACCCTAGATTATAGATAGAACGTTGTCCTTTACACTTAAGCTCTACATGATAAGAGAGCAAACTTAAGGCACTTTCGTTTCCTGCAAAGTTTCCGGGATCTTCATGAAGAGACTTTTCTCGAATGGTCAAGATTTAGATGAAACTTAGGGACATGCAGTTCTCTGCTAATAAGCCATCAGATTTCTCAGCCAGAAAAAAAAAAAAAAAAAAAAAGACTTTTAGAAATTGCTATGTAAGAGAGTAGGAATCATTCTGGTTGTATGTGGACAAATTACTGTATTTGTGGTTGTTAAAAATGCTGCTGCTTTTTTTGTTGTTGTTGTTGCTAAGAGATTTCACGAAAGTGATATATTTTGTGAAAGCCAGATAGGGAATCAGATGAAACTGGGGAGCTCTGGATGAAGCGAGGTGCTGCTCTGGGAGCTGGAACTGGGGAGCTCTGAATGAATTGAAGCACCGCTTTGAAAGCTGGAACTGGGGTGCTCTGGATGAGGCCAGGTGCTGCTCCCACAGCTAGAGTCCTGCTCTTGTGCCCTGCTCCAGGGGTTCCTCTAGGGCAGATCAGCCGCTTCTGTGGGTTGGTGGTGGGGGAAGGGTTGAGAGACACTTGGGCAGTGCTGGAGGGGCATTCACTGTCAGGCCACTGCCTGCTGGATCAGGAGATGAGGAGGTCACCTCCAACTTTCTCCTTTTGCTCTTCTGAGTTGTAGCGAGTTCCCAAACGTCTCAAGAAAAAAGCATATTTGTCATAGTATTTGTGCATGCACTTTGTCTGGGCTTTCTGCATCCGTCCCAGAGGACAAATTCTTCAAAACCCCAGCTCCACGAAGGGCGCACCTGCAACATGTTTATTTCCATGTCAGCCAAGGCCGGTGGAGGGAGGAAGCGGGGCGGGGAGAAGCGCCAAAAGTCAAAGTCATCCTGGACGCTTGGTTTCTCCCGGATGTTTCAGTGGGGCCAAGGAATGGTGAATAGCGCGGTGGGGCCGTAAATCCCAAGCCGCTCCTCCAACATTCCTTTTGGAAAAGGGAGCTGTGTCTTCAGTTCCCTTGTCTACTCTGAGCTCTGCCCACAGGATGCTGGGCAGGCTGCGCCATTGCAGCCACATCCTGCGGTCTGGCGAAGGGACAGGCTCCCCACTAGCGGCGCCGCGCTGGTCACGTCGTGGGTGGGAACTCCACGTTTCGGGAGTTGCAGCACTTCTGCCATCCTGACTGCAGTGGGAATGAGACTAACAATCAAATCAGTGCTACCAAACTGAAATAAAACACGCACACGCGCGCGTGCGCACACACACACACACGTTTATTTTGAGACAGGGTCCTGCTCTGTTGCTCAGGCTGGAGTGCACTGGCGGCATCACAGCTCACTGTAGCCTTGAACTCCTGGGCTTAACACCCAGGGGACATGCACCAGCACACCCTGCTGGGTTGTTTTTTTTTTTTTGAGACGGAGTCTTGCTTCGTCGCCCAGGCTGGAGTGCAGTAGTGCGATCTCGGCTTACTGCAAGCTCTGCCTCCCGGGTTCACGCCATTCTCCTGCCTCAGCCTCCCGAGTAGCTGGGACTACAGGCACCCCCCACCATGCCCGGCTAATTTTTTGTATTTTTAGTAGAGATGGGGTTTCACCATGTTAGCCAAGATGGTCTTCATCTCCTGATCTCATGATCTGCCCCTCTTGGCCTCCCAAAGTGCTGGGATTACAGGCGTGAGCCACCGCTCCTGGCCCACCCTGCAAATTTTTAAACATGTTTTTGTAGAGATGGGATCTCACTGTGTTGTCCAGGTGGATCTCAAACTCCTGGGCTCAAGTGATCTTCCCCCTAAAAATTACATTTTCGACCAGGGTGAATTTTATGGTATGTGAAATATATTTCACTAAAGCCATACCAAATTATATTTTTATATGAGATGTCCCATTGAGTTTATTTGGCTACTTTTCCTGTTGATCAATGATTATTTTCCTTTTGATACTCCCAGCATGCTATCCTTATATAGATTTTGAAAATTTAATCCATTATTTGTTATGCAAAAGGATTTACAATATATGTACATATTGTATAATTTTATATACTATAAAACTATAGCAAATAGTTATCTGCAAATCTATCTACATTTCTCAGAAAGTACCAAGTTTTGTTTTGTTTTAAAAAAATAATGGATGCATTTCACTTACAATTACCCTGTAATAAAAGGAACTCGGGGGGTTCTGAGGTTTGTACTCTTCTCTTCTCCTTGGCTCAACCAAGTCTTTCTTGTTGAGTCAGTGTGAACAATGAGCACCATGAGGAGCTGGAGACACTGTCCTGCTATGGACACACGGGTTTATATCGAGGGACACAGGGGAGCTGCGGTGCTTTGTTTCCCACAGTGATCACAGCAGGTGAGGAATGTGTATGGTCAGGGCTCTGCCAGCCTTGCTGGAATTCCAGAAGCACGTGTTGTAAAGTGTTGGCAGGCCTTTCAGGTCAGTGATTTTCAAAACTTTGGAGCCAAGGGAATCCCCCCATTCAGAATTTGCAGATGCTCCTTAAGGAAAACCTATAACCACTCCCGACACCCACCCCCCGCCCCCACTGCCTTCTCCTTGCCATGGGCAGTGGGCACCATTTATAAAATTCTTCTGAATGCTGGTCTTGGCAATGAAGGTTTTTTGTTTTTTGAGACTGAGTCTCGCTCTACTGCCCAGGCTGGAGTGTAGTGGCACGAACTCGGCACACAGCAACCTCAGCCTCCCAGGTTTAAGTGATTCTCGTGCCTCAGCCTCCTGAGTAGCTGGGATTACAGGCGCTTGCCACCACTCCTGGCCAATTCTTGTATTTTTGTAGAGACGGGGTTTCGCCATGTTGGCCAGACTGGTCTTGAACTCCTCACCCCAGATGATCCGCCTACCTCGGCCTCCCAAAATGCTGGGATTACAGACCTGAGCCACCACACCCGGTGGACTGTGAAGGTTTTATTTGTAAAGCTCATTTCTGCATCTCTCAGTAATGTCTTTAAATAGTAGCTTAATAAGTTAAGCAGTTTTCTCCATAATTCTGTTTCTTTTGGTCTCAAGAAGAAACTCTAGAAACAGTACACTTACAGCCATCAGGTGCTACAAGCTGGCATTTTGGATTACTTATCTAAGGCAGGTCTGGCTAACCTTGACTGATGGATCCAGTGGTGTTTCTCTCACAGTCACTTCCTCCTGTTCTTGTTTCTCACAGGTCAGACCCAGCTGTGGCCCCAGCCAACGTGGCCCTTCTGTTCTTACTCCAAGAGTCCTTGCCGTGATGAAAGGGGCTGGCTCTCATCAGGCCCCTCACTGGTAAAAAGAGATAAGAGCCAGTCCTTCCAGGGCCTTGCCACTGCTCCCTGAAGGGAACCTGTTGGGAAGGAGCGGTTTCAGTCATGGTGGAACCCCTGGAGGTTCTCAGATTCTTACTCTTTGAAACTTCTGAACGGAGTAGTGCTTTCACCCCGGGAAAGTTTGGCAAAACTGAAAGGAGGGACAGGCTTTGCGAGGGGTAATTTAATGTGTTTTGTAAACAGATAGGGGTTCACTAGTGTATATAAACATGCAGACTTGGTTGGTTGAACTTCAGGGATCAATAGAATTCAGAGGGTCACGGTTTGAATACAGAAGCAATTTTGCAAATCTTTCTGTTTGTAAATGGTGTCTTGAAATCAATAAACTTCAGCAATTCAAATCATTGTGCAAACCCAGGCCTGTACGGAAAGCCAAATCACAAGCCTTTGTGGTGAAACAAGCAAAGCCTCTGGTTCTCCACCAGCAGAGCTGGTCAGAGCCGATGACATTTGCAGAGACTGACCACATGGCCAGCAGTGCCAAGAGTTCCCACGTGCAGCCTTGTTAGGAGTGCTTCCTCGCCGCTTCAAGATGTCCAGTGGAAATTTCCACTCCTTTCAGTGACATTGTGCATATGTCTTTCTCGTTGTCTTGGGTTGGAAGACTAAATTAGAAACAATAATTTTCTCTAAGTTTTATCTGCTCACAGAAAATACATACGAACTTTAAAATATATTCATTTTCCCAAAATTGGCCTTTGTAAGTGACTGTGTGCTTTAGTGCAGAGTTTCTTCTGCTGTGAGACAAGGCTAATCTCCATCAGAATCACCCACAGGGCTGGATAACAGTGCGATTTGGATCCTCTCTTGACCCCCTGCTCCAAAATCTACAGGGCAGAGCCAGAACGTGCTTTGTTCTAACGTGTGGCTTCGTGGTGATCCTCCTGCACTCCAAAGTCTCAGAATCAAAGTCTCAGTGTTAGTCTCTCAGTATTAGTCTCTGCTGTGAGTCCTTTTGGACATAGTTTCCTACTCTTTCTGTTATAAAGTGTCTTCACGTTTTGATTTAAAAAAGACCTATTGGTTAAGCTATTCTGTGGTATATATTTGTAATAATTCATTTTCTTAAAAAACCCAATTTTTAAACTGGGTCTCCTGGTCAGGCACAGTGGCTCATGCCTGTAATCCCAACACTTTGAGAGGCCGAGTCAGGTGGGCCACTTGAGCTCAAGAGTTTGAGACCAGCCTGGGCAACATGATGAAACCCTGTCTCTACCAAAAATACAAAAAATTAACCAGGGGTTAGTGGCTCATGCCTGTAGTCCTAGCGACTTAGGAGGCTGAGGTGGGAGGATCACTTGAACCGAGGAGGTCGAGGTTGCAGTGAGCTGAGATAGTGCCACTGCACTCCAGTCTGGGTGACAGAGTGAGACTCCATCTCAAAAAAATAAAATTAAATAAATAAAAATAAAATAAAATTAAATAAACTGGGTCTCCTGTGACATTACTTTGTTCTATGTTTAAACAAGGATAATTATGTCTTATTGAAGTCATATTTGACACATCCAAAGCCACAGATTCCAAAACACTGATAATTAAAGAGAAGTATAGATTCTCTCCACTGTCATTTGAGGCATTTCCAGAATAATTTTTACCCAAACATGAAACAAATAATGAATATCAAATTTGAGATGCTGAGAGTTTATTATATATAAATTTTGTTACATCTGCTAAATTTTGTAATATTGTTGTAATTCACTAAATATTTTTAATTGACGTAAAATACACATAAAATTTATCACCTTAACCTTTTTAAAAAATCTTAAGCATTTTAAGTGTGTGGCTGAGTTCTGTTTTAAGGATATATAACTGTTATACAACCAATATCTAGAACTTTTTCAACTTGCTAAATGAAACTTGACCCATTTCTCTCAGCCCAGCCCATAGTAGCCACCATTCTACTTTCTGTCTCTATCAATTTGCTCCAAGAATTCTGTCTCTATCGATCTGTCTTTATGAATTCTGCTCTAAGTACCTCGTATATGTAGAATCATACAGTAGTGGTCTTTTTGTGACTGTCTTACTTCACCTGGCATAATGGCCTCAAGGTTCATCCATGCAGTAACATAGTTCAGCTTTTCCTTCTTTTATGAGGCTGAGTAATATTCCATTGTATGCATACCCCACCTTTAGCTTATGCCTTCATCTGTCCATGGATACTTGGGCTAATGCTGCTATGGACATGAGTATCTCTTCAACACCCTGCTTTCAGTTCTCATAGATATGTACATGGAAGTTGAATTGCTGGATCAAATGGTTACTTTTGCTTTTTCAAGAAACCACCATATTATTTTCCATAGTACCTATATCATTTTATATTCCCACCAGAGTGTACAAGGACTCCATTTTCTTCACATTCTTACCAACGCTTGTTATTTCTGGGTTTCTCTCTTTCTCTTTGTTTTGTGTGTGTATTTATTGATTTTTGGATAGTGCCATCCTGATGGGTTGGGTGTGATCTCTCACCGGTAGGTTTTCCTTTTTATTTCCCTAATGATTCCTGATGTTGAGCATCTCTCCATATTCAAGTCCTTTGCCCATTTTTCAGTTGGGTTGTTTTTGTTGTTGACTTGTATACGTTTTTTACGTATTCTGGATAGCAGTCCCTTGTCAGGTACATGATTTGCAAGTCTTTTCTCGCACTCAATGTGTTTCGTTTCCACTCTGACGACAGTGTCGTTTGATGCACAGAAGTTTTACATTTCGATGCCGTCCAGTGTATCCATTTTTCCTGCTGTGGTCTGTGATTTTGGTGTCATAGCCAGGAAATCACTGCCAAAGTCTATGCCATGACCTTTTCCTCCATGTTTTCTTCTAGGAGTTTTATAGTTTTGAGTCTTAGGTTTAGGTCTTTGATCCATTTTGAGTTAATTTTTGTCTGTGGTGTTAGGTAAGGGTCCAACTTCATTCTTTTGCATGTAGATACCCAGTTTTCCAAATACCACCTGTGGAAGAAACTGTCCTTTTCCCTATTGAATGGTCTTGCCATCATTACTGAAAATCATTTGCCCATATATGTAAGAGCTTATTTCTGGCACCTCTACTCTATTCCTTTGGTGTATGTATTTATTTTTATGCCCTCTTCTGCTATCGCCTGGCCATTGCACAACACTGCAATTAACAATTTTTAAATTGCTCCCTTAACAAAACAAGTTTTTTAAAGATACTTTTAAAAAGTATTGGAGATTGTAGGGTGGGCAGCATGTTCCCATCTTTGAATGATGAGTGTGGCTGCCTAAGGTAACCATGTCTCGTGTTTATTCTGATAAGACTTTCCACATTGCTGCAATATTAAAATGCTATTGCTTTCGGGAGTCTTGAGTCTTTAGTAAAATTCTCATCCTCATGCAAATGGATGGGAATACGACATTTTTTCCCCTCCGAGGCATAATTAGGACACATTGCAGGAGAAAGTCAGATTTTCTAGAATCAATTTTTTTTTTCATATTTTACTAATACTGTAGGGGAAATGGAGAAATCCTATTTCTCATTCAAAAGCACTGCACTGGAGCATCATGATGTTTTGAAGCTCTCTCCTCTCCTCCTCCCACACCGTTTGGTGCTTAGCCTTGTCTTTCCATCAGAATCATTGCTGATGGGTGCGTCTGTGGTGCTACAGCACCGGGGAAGGCTCCGATTCACACAAACCCTCTCCACTGTCGCCTGGCCATTGCCAAAACACTGCAAAATCCTTTGTCCTTTGGCTGAGCAGCCCTTTGGTGTGTTAAGATGAAGAGTATGATTGTAAATTCAACCTCCACCCCTCAAGGTGACTACAATTCAGATGCTGCCCCAGGGCAGAATTCCAGTGGACAGAGCAGGGAGTGGGATCAGGGCTGAGACCACTGAGGCCTTCCTGGGTGAGGCAGATGCCTGGAGCTGGGTGGCCAGAATGTGGATCCTCCTACATGTTTATAAGACGCTGGCATTACTGAAGGGTATTGAATGGCTCAAAAGTTCAAGCCCTCTAGGCACAGCCAGGACTGCAGGCACTGCCAGGTGTCACGGCCCATTTGGCATTGCTCAGGTCCCTTGCCTGTAGCACTACCCTTACCTGCCACCTGTGTGCCCTGTGGTCTTACCTGCCTCCTGTGTGCCCTGTGGTCTTACCTGCCACCTGTGTGCCCTGCGGTGAGCCTGTGAAGCAATACTGTTACCTTCTCTCACTTCCTTGATGCCTCTTGCTTCTTCTCTTGAAGGAGCATGGTGCAGGTCTGGATTCTGCCTGAAATGGCTCCAGGTGACTGTGTGGGCAGGACTTTTGGAAGTGCATTGAGCTCCAGGTGACAGAGAAGACCGGGGACTCTGTGTCTTTGTTAGAAACAGACCAAATCTTGAGAATTCGGTGCAGGCCATCCTTGTCATCGTTACTTGGGTGAGGAACAGTTAGGGCTGAAACAGGTCACTGTAACTGATGAGGGCACAGTCTATGCAAAGCCAGTGCTGCTATGGAAAGGGTCTTCTCACAGATAAGACTCCTCTAGCACTAGTATCTTGTGTGTCTCAGTGGGTGTGAGCGTGTGTGTGAGGAAGGAGGCCAGGGGGCTGCTGCCTGTTGGGACAGTACGGCACGTGTGCTGAGAATTAATGAGATCTGGAGTCTGGAGACAGAGTCTTGTCCCTTCCCAGCTGTATGACGTTAGGCAGATCACTGACCTTACCACATCTCAGTTGCTTCTAAATCCAGCACTTAGCGTAACAACCCATTCGCCTCTCTGCACAGGCTTGTGTGAGGGCTCAGTGTAATGGTGGGATTTTATTCTTTCCTCTGTTCATCCATGCACTGATCGACTGGTTGCTTTGTTCAATAGTGAGCATTTAGCACAAGCCCGGGAGGCAAGGCCCCCGGGGAAGGGGCACAGACCGGATCCTGGCTTCGTACAGCTTGCAGGCTGCTGCACGTTTTATGGGGGAGGCCAATACTGAGCATCTGCTCTGTGCACCTGTGCATAAGCGGGAGGGACGATAAGGATCACATTGACCTTGTGCTGCCAGCTGGGCTGGGGCTACCTGGGGCACCTTTCACAGTGCCCCGCTCCTCCCTCCAGCATCTCCTGCTGCTCTTTGCTGATTCTACCCTCTCGTGATTTTGTTCCACTGATTGGTCCATTTCAGCTTCCTTTCCAGGCTCCAGCTCCTGCGTCTGAGCTCTCTTTGCTGGTGCAGTCTGGCCCCTCGGTGCTGGCCTCTCTGCCCTCTCTCTCCAAGCTCTTTCAGTAATGCCTCTATGTCCCTGCCTTTAAATACTGTTTGCACTCCATACTTTACAAACGTGTCTGTCCGGTGAAACCTCCAGAGGCATATACAACTGCCTCGTTGATAGTGCCACAGCCACGACCACCAGGCACAGCTGCGCAGGCTGTGCACTGCACAACTCCAGGGGCATTGTTGATATGCACGGTAAAGCACAGTGACCAGCCCGGCAGAACAGGGCAGGACACAGCAGTTATGTTCTATGTAGAAAACGTGTAAGAAATGACACCTTCTTAACCTTTTGAGGCATTTATATTACTCTGTATTTAGATGCTGTAGTGCCATAAAGAGGTTTTGACTACTAAACTACAGTTTCATAGTCGTGGGGATGCATTTGTGATTCCTTTCTGTTCGTAAGTGATACCATACTGCTGACTACCTAGAAAGCTTCTCATCTAGAACTAAGGATTCAGATACACTTCTGAAGTGAAAGAAGAAAAAGAATGTAAGGTCATGGTGGCTGTAGCTTCAGATGCGATCCCTTTATGGTAGGGCAGCACTCATGCCTCCCGCTCTCGTCAGCTGGTTTCTCATTTTAGGAAACCACGGTCTAGTGAAGAGTTTGGAATCTGGAAGATTAATTCAAATCCTGGCCCTGCTGTGGGTGATTTGGGGCTCGTTGGCCTCCCCTTGCTTTGGAGAAGCTAAACTTCGATGTGTGTGAAAGGCAGCTTGAACAGTCCTGGCATGTTTGACGAATGTCACATTTCAGTGCCTTTCCTTCCTCTTCTCTGTGGATGTAGATTAAATTGACTCTCATTTATTCCCGAAGCATTTGGAGAGCAGGTGCCAATGTCCCAGGCACAGGTGGAAACACGTGGTGTGTACAACATTGCTCAATCCCTCCCTCACCAGGTCGTGATCCCTGAGGGCAGCACGGTCTCATGTGGGCTCTGAGCAAGACAGGTGAGATGTTCTGTAAACCTGTGGCAGGCTGGGGAGGGGAGGCCATGGCCAGTCTGGCCCTGGGGGACAGGGCATGAGGGCACATGGGTCTGGAAGGCGGTGTCGGGACTGAGCAGACTGACAGGAGGGTGAGGCCAGAGTGGGGATGGAGGACAAGAAATGAGACCTGCTCCCCACACATCTGTGGCCCGGGGAGGCTGCGTATGAGACCTGGCGTGGGACGAGGACACTGCTCGGCATTAGAAGAGGAAGTCGTGAAGGGCGGTATTGGTGAAGTAGGCAGGAGAGGGAGACGACGGCTCCAGAGTCAATGGGTGGGAGCCGCAGGGCTGGGCAGTGGGCACGGGCACCAAGGGGAATGGGGTCAGGGTCCTCCAGGCGTGGGCTTCACGGGGGGCTGTCTCTTAACTGAGGGGCAGGCAGGAGCAGGTGGACCAGAAGGCATGGAAGGGCTGGGGTTTGCTAACCGTAGTCCACTTGGGACCTTCCTACATGTGGTCTCCCAGAACCATGCCAGTCTCATAGATACAGAGTTGAGGTTGCAGAAGTTTTAGTATTGTCACCCAATAACACACAAGCATAAAAAGATAGAGCTAGGATTTGATATATTGATTTCTGATTCAAACTCTATTTTTACTTTAACTATCTCCAACTGTGCAGAGGCAGTTGGGAAATATATGAAAGTCTTGGCTACACTTTAGATTTGGGAGTCAACAGATATAGTGGAAATAACTATGATGGGAGTGTTTTTGACCCACAATTTTTGTGATATCTATTTAATCAATCACTCAGTAGTTAATCACTTAGTAGATGAGAAAGTGATGTCTAAACCTATTTGAAGTGAACATGGCAGTTTCTATTTTTCATTGGATGTTTGGTGTGTTTACTGTTTGCTATTGTTTTCCTGTAATATCATTACTAAGAGATTAAACATTTAGAGTTTTGCAGTACTAAACAATTTGCAGTCTTTTATCTCGTGTGTGTGTGTGTGTGTGTGTCTGTGTGTCTATCTATGCATAGTGTATATAAAATTGGGGTCATATTCTATATTTGTATTTTAAAATATTTTGTTTGAAAATATATAACAAATATATTCTATAGTTTTTACATGTATTTTAAATGAACTAGTACTTTTATATATATAGATGTGTGTATATATATATACATGTGTATTTATAATAATGTATTTAGTCAAACTCATTGTTGGACATTTAATTTTAAATTTTACTTTACTACTAAAAATAATATTGCAGAGAACAACATTGTACATAATAATTTATGTGCATTTCTGATTTTTTCTTCACATATATTTTGGATGTGAAATTGTTGGGTCAAGAGTTATCAACACTTTAAGGGGTTTTAAGACATATTATAGAATTAGTCAGAGTTTCTGCATTTATGAAACATTTGGAACTGCTTGGAGCACGTCACTCCTTAAAGTTCAGCATCAGCAACTTTATTTTCCTTGGTTCTCAATCTAAGAATCTACATTCATTATAGACTTTTGCATGCAATAATACCAATGGTTCCAAACTTTTAACCAAAGTTGGACGAAATTAGAATACTTTCAAGTCCCAGTTAAGGTTGGTTAACTTTAAAAGCAGCAGTTGATGTAGTTTCATTTTCATGTGGGTCTGCACTTTTCAAACCTTGGTGTCAGCTAGGAACAGATGGGCTCAGATCCTGAAAGAACAGCCTTTCCTGTGGACACTCCAGCCCACGCCAAAGACAAAATTGAGAATTGCTCAGATAGATATCCAAACCTCAAGCCTGGGTGTGTGGACTGCACATTTGAGATCAGCAACCGCAACCTCATGCCCACACTGGCTGGCCCTGCTGCGTGTCTCTGAGATTCCAAATCTTACTCTTTACCTTTTCAGTTTGTAGAGCATGAAAAGGTATATTTGGGCTTGTAACATGGTCCTGAGTCATTCCATGTGTGTTTAAATGGACTCCTAATTATTTATCTCTTTCTCCCGGAAAGTATGACCAGCTGGTATTTTTTATAACCTCTATTTTCTACTGAGAGAATTGACAAGTACAGTGGAAAGTTCTGGACACATAACAGAGCCCTTTCTCTTTCTTTTGTGGACATCACAAGTCCTGAACAGAAAATGATGATGGTGCAAGAGAGATGTGTGATGAAGCAGGGTTGTTTCTCATTGGCTGTGTGCCCTCACTGTTCGCTGTTATATAACACCTTGGTGTGTGTGTGTTGGGGCAGGGGCAGGGGGGAGTCAGAACAGGAGGTGGGGAAACTAATTTGGATGCAGTGCTCTCAAGAACCATCCCCTAATGTGCTTTACTTTTAAGGATCTACTGGGGATGAAAGCCAAAAATACATAACAGAAGTAAAGGACGATTCTGCAGCACTGCGGATTCTACAAAGCATTTTCACATTCCACGACCCACTCAATTCTTCTTATGACCCAGTGAAGGTGGGATTATTGTCCCCAATTTCTCCATGAGAAAACTGCTTGTAAAAGTCTTCTCCTTACTCTGCTACTTCCCTTTTATCCCCCAGAGGAATCCCTGAGCATGTAGGATATTCATTTGTCTTTGTTGTAAGGACCTAAGGCATGCCATGCTCTGACAGTCCCTTTACCTATGAAGGGAAGTGGGGCCATTTCATCTTGACACCTTAGACGCCAGCTGTGAGCTCATTCCCAAACGTTAGCGTGATGTACAAGAGTCCTGGGCCATAGTTGCTGGCCTTAAAGACCTAAAGTCCTCTTGGGAAGGTAAAGCATAGAGAATTGGGACCGCAAGAGGACAGTCCAAAATGAATAGTCCAACATGTCTCCTGGTGTAGCCAAGAAGATGATGGTGGTAGGAATTTGGCTAGAGAAAGGATAATTGTTATTAGAGTGGTAGATGATGGTATACTAGAGGCAGAGTTTTAAGGAAGTCTTTAAATGTGTGTAGAATCTGCACCTATAAGAGAAAGTCAATGTGGGTAAGCACAGCATTAGGAGGTGAGGTTGGAAAATGGTAGTAAAGTAAGTATTCATAAAAAAACGAAATAAAATGAACTGCCTGAAACAAAGATCTCCTTATGCCCAGATTTGCAGCAGGTGAGGTTGACAAGTAAGGGATTACTTTGAGGTAGAGAACTTTCAACTCAGTGATTTCCTCAAACAGCACAGCTTCCCAGCTTCCTTAGAGTCCTGTGTGCTGCCATGGGAGAGAGAGAAGCTGTGCTGGATGTGCCTAATCTCTGTCTGCCCTGTCTCGGGGAAAGGAGTCAGGAACATTGAATGATTTATGGTATCTGGTCTAGAACAGCCCTGGTTGTCAGACCCTGTCTTGGGGAAAGGAGTCAGGAATGTTGAATGATTTGATCTGGTCTAGAACAGCCCGGGTTTACAGAGAATGATTCTGCTATTGATCATCAATTTAAGATACAATGTTTGATTTGTACTTGTGAGCATTGGGAAGACTATGTACAGGAGATCTTTTGGAAACCTGTTACAATGGATGTATAAGCTATATTTGTGAGTCATCTCTATTTTACAGCATAAAGGGAATTAAGAAATTAAAAGTTTTAGTAGTTTGGAGGAAATGGTGGAGAAGGAAACATCAGAAATCTGTATTCCCACCTAGATAACAGTCGCAGTGGCAAAATCTTTCTGGTGTAACTATTTTGTGAGTCCATTGAAAGCTTGCCATTTCTAGATAAAGGCTTGGACAGTAAAGTGTCGTTAATTTGGGTTAATTTCGGCTTTAGCACAGTAGCGGCTACCCACTCTCCACCCCAGCCTTGTGATGAAAGCTGTGCACATGTTCCTGGAACAGCCTGCATGCGGTTTGTGAGAACTAGAGCGGGGAAAAAGACCCCGTCCTTCAAATGTGAGGAAGTTGTGTTGTGAATGTTGATTGCAGCTGTTGATAACAGAGGTGCAGATGAAAAGGTGGCAGCTGACACTGTTGTTGCATCTTCCCCATTGTCCCAACCCTTGCCTCCCATGTCCACCAGCTGAAGTGACTTCCAAGGTATTTAAAGGGCTGGCACACTTCACCCAAAACTCTTTATTTTACTTTTTCCTCCTTGGAAGCCAGACATTAAAGACTAGGACATTCAAAAGCAACTTAATATATGGAGAGAATTAGAAAGCGACCACACATGCTCAGGGAAAGGTGCAGGCTCAGAAAAGACGTGAGAGGACCTTCAGTTTACACTCAGTCTCATCCTTGGAACAGAGACAGCCCACAATAAGAAAAAATTTATTTTTTAAATTAACAACAACAAACCCCATGCAAACCCTGGGGAAAATGAAGAATCTGATTTTGAGAGTTATCACAGTATTAAATTCAAATGTCCAGTTTTTAACAAGAAGTTACAAGGCAAACAGAAAATGAGAAAATGTGGCATATTCAAAGGAAGAAAATGAATCAACATAAAATTGTCCTTGAAAAAGACCTGATAGCAGATCTACTTGACAAACACTTGAAAACAGCTGTCTTAATGATGCTCGAAGAACTAAAGAAATACGTGGAGAAAGTAAAGATAATAATATGTGAACAAAATGAAAATGTTAATAAAGATACAGGAAACCTTAAAGAATTTGAAAAAGAAATTCTGAAGCTGGAAAGTAAAATAACTGAAATTTAAAAAATTGCTAGAGGGATTCAGAGGCATATTTGAGCAGATGGAAGAAAGAATCAGCAAACTTAAAGACAGGAAAATGGAAATCACTGAGTCTGAGAAATTCATTTTTTTTAATGGAAAAAAAGGCAAAAGAGACCAAGGGACCTGTGGGACAGCATCAAGTGGACCAACATACACATTATGGGAGTCCCAGAAGTAGAAGTGAAAGAGTAAGAGGCAGAGAATACTTGAAGAAACATGAATATAAGCATCCAAGAAGCTCAATGAACTCTAAGAAAGATAAACTAAAAGAAAATCACACAGAGACATTATGACCAAACTTTCAATAGACAAAGAGAATTTTTAAAGTAGCAAGAGGGAAGTAGCTCTCACATACAAGGATCCTCAGTAAGATTAATAGCAGATTTTTCCTCAGAAACCTTGGAGGCCAGAAAGCAGTGGGCAGATAAATTCAGGGTGCTAAAAGGAAAGTCAAAAACAAAACAATCAAACTGTCAACCAAGCACCCTATCTCCAGCAAAGCTGTTCCTCAAAAGTAAGGAACAGTTCAAAAATTAAGATATTGCCAGATAAAAGCTGAGGAAGTTTCTTCCCACTAAATCTTTCCTGTAAGAAATGCCAAAGGAAGTCCTGTAAGATAAAATAAAAGACACTAAATAGTAACTCAAAGCTGCACAAAGAAATAAAGATCTCAACAAAGGTAAATGCTTGTCAGTTATAAAGATAGTATCATTGTAACATGGTTTAAAACTCTACGTTTTGTTTCCTACACAATTTGAGACTAACACACTTAAAGGAATTATTACTTAATGCTTTGATGTACAGAATATATGAAGATGTGATTTTGTAAATCAACAATTGAAAGGTAGGAACACAGCTGCTAAATAAGAACAGAGTTTTTGTATGTTATTGAAGTTAAGCTGGTATAAATTTAAATAAAAATGTTCTTATTTTAGGATGTAACATGTAATCCTCATGGTAACCAAAACAAACAAACACCTATAGAGTCCATATGAAAGGAAGTGAGAAAGAAATTTAAATGTTTCACTACAAATAGTTAATCACAAAACAAGACAGGACATGCAGGAAATGAGGGGCAAAGTCGTTATAAGATATGTAAGAAATCAATAGAAAAATGACCAAAGTACATCCCTTTTATCAGAAATTAATTTAAATGTAAATAGATTAATCTCTCCAATTAAAAGACAGAGAGTATCAGAATGAATAAAAAATTTAACTATATGATGTCTATAAGAGACTTATTTTAGATCTTATGTAACTTGTATCTAAAGGCAAAAGTAGCTTGAAAGGAAAGAATGGAAAAAGATATTCCATGCCAAAAATAACCACAAGAAAGTAACCAAAAACTTAGGAAATGCAGTAAAACTAGTTGTAAGAGAAAAATGTATAGCTATTAATTCTATCCTTTAAAAAAATAAGAAAAACAACCTACCTTTACAACTTGAGGAACTGAAAAATAAGAACAAGCTAAACCTGAAGCCAGCAGAAGGAACTACATAATAAAGATTAAGGCAGAGATAAATGAAATAGGAAACAGAAAAATAATAGAGGAAAAATAGTTAAACCAAAAATTAGTTCTTTGAAAAGATCAATAAAATTGATGACATTTTAGCTATATGGACTAAGAAAAAAAGAGAAGATTCCAATTACTAAAATAGAAAGTGAAAGTGGGTTTTCCTAAGAAAAAGAGAGAAAGAAAAGTGGCAACAGTACTACCAACTCTACAGAAATGAAAATGGATTAACAGAGATTACTAGAGTAATTATATGCTAATACATAGGATAATCTAATTAAAATGGACAAATTCCTAGAAAAATAAAACATACCAAGACTAAATAATGAAAAAACCTAAGTAAAGTTATAACTAATAGCATGAGTGAGCCAGTGACCAAAAATCTCTGGACAGAGAAAACCTGTGGACCTCATGGCTTCACTGGTGAATTCTACCAAACCCTAAAAAATGAATGCTAACCCTTCTTGAATGATTTAAGAAGAGAGAATACTGCCTAACTCTTTGTATGAGGCCAGCATTATTCTGATTCCAATGCCAGACAAAGACATTCCAAGAAAAGACAACTAGAGGCCAATATCCCTTAGGAACATCGATGCCAAAATCTTCAACAGAATGTAGCAAACTGAATTCAGTAGCATATTAAAAGGAATATACACCGTGATCATGTGGGATTTATTCCTGAATGCAAAGATGAATCAATGTGTAAAAATCAATCAATGTAGTACATCATAGTAACAGAATAACAGGGTAAAAAGCATGATCTCAAGAGATGAAGAAAGCTTTTGAGAAAACTAAGCACACTTCCATGACTAAAAACTCTCAATAAACTCTGACTAGAAGGAAACTACCTCAACATAATAAAAACCATATATGGAAGAAAAAACATTGTAAACATTATATTAAATGGTGAAAGACCACAGGTTTTTTCCCTAAGATCGGGAGTAAGGCAAGGATTCCTGCTTTCACCACACTATTTAACATAGTACTAAAAGTTCTAGCTAAAATAATTAGGCAAGAAAAATAAATACAAATTGGAAAGGAAGGCATACACATTGGAAAGGAAGAAGTAAAATTATCTCTGTTTGCAGATGATATGATTTTATGTGTTAAAAAACCCTAACAATGCTGTACAAAAAACAAAAACAAAAACAAAAAAAAACCTTGTTAGAACCAATAAATGAATTCAGAAAAGTATCAGGATATAGAATTAAAACACAAAAATCAATTGCATTTCTGTACACTAACAATGGACACTCTGAAAAGGAAATCATGAAAACAATTCTGTTCAAAATAATATTAAAAAGTAAAATGCTTTGGAATAAACAAATAATGTGACTGACTTGTACAATAAAAATTATAAAACATTGCCAAAAGAAGTTAAAAAAGACATCAACAAATGGAAACACATCCCATATTCATGGATCGGTATTACTACTATTTATTTTTTTATATATATACTTTAAGTTCTAGGGTACATGTGCACAACATGCAGGCTTGTTACATATGTACGTATGTGCCATGTTGGTGTGCTGCACCCATTAACTCGTCATTTACATCAGGTATCTCTCCTGATGCAATCCCTCCCCCCTCCCCCAACCCCACGACAGGCCCCAGTGTGTGATGTTCCCCTTCCTGTGTCCAAGTGATCTCATTGTTCAGTTCCCACCTATGAGTGAGAACATGCGGCGTTTGCTTTTTTGTCCTTGTGATAGTTTGCTGAGAATAATGGTTTCCAGTTTCATCCATGTCCCTACAAAGGACATGAACTCATCCTTTTTTATGGCTGCATAGTATTCCATGGTGTTTATGTGCCACATTTTCTTAATCCAGTCTATCATTGATGGACATTTGGGTTGGTTCCAAGTCTTTGCTATTGTGAATAATGCCACAATAAACATATGTGTGCATGTGTCTTTGTAGCAGCATGATTTATAATCTTTTGGGTATATATGCACTAATGGGATGGCTGGGTCAAATAGTATTTCTCGTTCAAGATCCTTGAAGAATTGCCACACTGTCTTCCACAATGGTTGAACTAGTTTATAGTCCCACCAACAGTGTAAAAGTGTTCCTATTTCTCCACTTCCTCTCCAGCACCTGTTGTTTCCTGACTTTTTAATGATCACCATTCTAACTGGTGTGAGATGGTATCTCATTGTGGTTTTGATTTGCATTTCTCTAATGACTCGTGATGATGAGCATTTTTTCATGTTTCTGTTGGCTGCATAAATGCCTTCTTTTGAGAAGTATCTGTTCATATCCTTTGCCCACTTTTTGATGGGGTTGTTCATTTTTTTCCTGTAAATTTGTTTGAGTTCTTTGTAGATTCTGGATATTAGCCTTTTGTCAGATGAGTAGATTGCAAAAATTTTCTCCTATTCTGTAGGTTGCTTGTTCACTCTGATGGTAGTTTCTTTTGCTGTGCAGAAGCTCTTTAGTTTAATTAGATCTCATTTGTCAATTTTGGCTTTTGTGGCCATTGCTTTTGGTGTTTTAGACACGAAATCCTTGCCTATGCCTATGTCCTGAATGGTATTGCCTAGGTTTTCTTCTAGGATTTCTATGGTTTTAGGTCTAACATTTAAGTCTTTAATCCATCTTGAATCGATTTTTGTATAAGGTGTAAGGAAGGGATCCAGTTTCAGCTTTCTACATATGGCTAGCCAGTTTTCCCAGCACTATTTATTAAATAGGGAATCCTTTCCCCATTTCTTGTTTTTGTCAGGTTTGCCAAAGATCAGATGGTTGTAGATGTGTGGTATTATTTCTGAGGGTTCTGTTCTGTTCCACTGGTCTATATCTCTGTTTTGGTACAGTATTGTTAAGATGTCCATACTACTCAAAGACACATACAGATTTAACTCAATCCCTATCAAAATTCCAAAAACATTTTCTGTATAAATAGCAAAATTCACCCTAAAATTCATGTGGAATGTCAAGGGACACTGACTAGCCAAAATAATTTTTAAGAAGAACAAAACTGAGTACTCTCTCTTTGTGATGTGAAACCTCATTACAAAGCTACTGTAGTCAAACAACATGATATTGGCCTAAAGACAGATGTAGAGATCAACAGAATAGAATAGAGAGTCCAGAAATAAATCATCACATCTATGGCCAAATGATTTTTGACAAGAGTTCCAAGGCCATTCATTGGAAAGAGGACAGTCTTTTCAACAAACGGCATGAGAAAACCGGATATCTACTTGCAAAAGAATGATATTGGACCTTTACCTAACATCGGATACAAGAATGAACTCCAAGTGGATTAATGACCTAACGGTAGACCTAAAACAGTAAACCTCCTGGACGAAAGCCGAGGACAATAGCTTCACACTGTGAGATGTGGCAGCGACTTTGCGGATATGTCAAAGGCTCAGGCAACAAACGAAGAAAAATTCAAACATTTGTGCATCAGAAGACACTATCAACACAGTACAAAGGCATCCATGGAATGAGAGAAAATATTTGCAAATCATATATCTGGCAAGGGATAAATACCCGGAACATACAGAGAACTCCTTTTTTTTTTTTTTTTTTTTTTTTTTTTTTTTTTTTTTTTGAGACGGAGTCTCGCTCTGTCGCCCACACTGGAGTGCTGTGGCCGGATCTCAGCTCACTGCAAGCTCTGCCTCCCGGGTTTATGCCATTCTCCTGCCTCAGCCTCCCGAGTAGCTGGGACTACAGGCGCCCGCCACCTCGCCCGGCTAGTTTTTTGTATTTTTTAGTAGAGACGGGGTTTCACCGTGTTAGCCAGGATGGTCTCGATCTCCTGACCTCGTGATCCGCCCGTCTTGGCCTCCCAAAGTGCTGGGATTACAGGCTTGAGCCACCGCGCCCGGCCCAGAGAACTCTTAAAATTTAACAAATCAAAGAAGATACCTGATTTTTAACTTATGTGAAGGATTTGAATGGACATTTTTTTTAAAAAAAGATATACAAGTAGCCACTAACGACATGAAAACATGCTCAGAAAACATGCTCAGCATCATGGAGATGTGCAGAAAAACTACAATGAGGTGCCAACCCACACTCATTATAACAGCTACTGTTTTAAAAACAGAAAATAACAAATGTTAGCAAGGATGTGGAGAAATCGAAACATTTGTGCTTCGTTGGTGGTAATATGCAACAGTAAAGCTGCTGTGGAAAGCAGTATGGTTGTCTCTCAAAGAAATAAAAATAGGATTACTGCATGATCCAGCAATTCCACTTCTGATTATGTACCCAATAGAGCTGAAAGCAGGTTCTCAAAGAGATATTTGTATACACATTTTTATAGCAGCACTATTTACAATAATTAAAACATGGAAGTAACCCAAGAGGCCACCAGCAGATGAATAGATAAATGAAATGTGGTGTATATACATAAAAGGGAATATTATTCATCCTTAAAATGAAGAAAAATAATCCCGACACAGGCAGCAACGTGGATGAACCTTGAGGACGTGATGCCAAGTGATAGAAGCCAGTCACAAAAAGGCAAACACTGTGTGATTCCACTTATAGAAGCTACTTAGAGTCAACAAAATCATAGAGACAATGTAGAATCTGGTAGCCAGGGGCTGGGGAAGGGGAAATGGGGAGTGAGTGTTTGATGGGGACAGGGGTTGAGCTTTACAAGTTGGAAGTGGTTCTGGAGACAGATGGCGGTGACAGTTGTACAACATGATGAATGTATTTAATATCACTTAACTATGCACTTAAAGATAGTTAAGATGGTATATTTTATGTTATATGTATTTTACCATAATACAAATAATTGAAAAAAAAAAACAGTGAAACAGCATTTCTTATGCACTGGAATTAAAAAGTCAGAAAATAGCAAGTATTGACAAGGATATGGGAAAACCCTCATATAGTTCGGAGAGAAATGTAAAATTGTTCAACTGCTTTGGAAAACAGTTTTCCAAAGTTTAATCAGAGTTCTCTCATGAACCAGTAATTCCTTTCCTAGGTGTATACCAAAAGAATTGAAAGCAAAAGTCCTCAAAAAACACATACATAAATGTTCATAGCAACGTTATGCATAGCAGCCAAAAGGTGGAATCAACCTGAATATTCATCAGCCAGTGAATGAATCAGTAAAATGCGGCCTATTCACACAATGGAATGTTATTTGACTATACAAAGAATGAAGTGTTGATACACACTACAACAAGGATGAACCTCAGAAACATTATACTGAAAGTAGTTAGTCACAAAAGACCTCATATCATGAGGCGTTATATAAAATGCCCAGAATAGGCAAATCTATAGAGAAAGAAAGCAGATTAGTCATTTATTAGGGCTGAGGAGGTTGTGCAGAGATAGGGGTTGTGACTGCTAATAGCTGTGTTTTATTGGGGGGGGGAGGTGATGAAAATATTTTAATATTGATTGTGCTAATAGCATTGTGGAACTCTGTGAATAAACTTAAAACATCGAACTGTACAATTTGAATGCATGAATTCTATGATAGGGGAATTATATCTCAATGTGCATGGATTAGTAATACATTTCTAAAGTCTCCCTGTTAGGTTCCTATGACTTCATCAAATTCAAAAGTATTCTGTCTAATAGATTTATTTTGTAATGTTATGAGCAATTCCAAACATTTAACTGAGTCACAGAAAATGACAAGAAATAGGGGCAAGGGTTATGCAACTCCTTCCTCTTCTGCTTCTGTTTTGCACCGGTATGTACCATTCCTACGGTTCCTGTGTATGGTGTCATAATAATTTATCTTCTCTACTTCTTACCGTGGGGACCGTTTGTCTTAGTGTCCCTGGCTTAGCATAGTTTCTGGCTCACTTAATGTCAGTGGAACAAATATGAGTGAGTAAAGGCGTTACATAGATATATAACATTGTTCCCCAAATCACTGAATACAACGTCTAGTGGCAGAACTGGAAAAGAAAATGCTAGATGTCTACATTCTCAAGGCAGCACTTTGTCCATCCAACAGCCTTGTAGATTGAGTACTCACATCGTTTCCTTCTCTGCACACTCTGCACTGCTTAATGGAAGCTTTTCACTCCAGCATTTGCAAAGGACCCACATATTTCCTTGTGCAATTGAATACAAGAGAGAAAAGAGAAATAAAAATTATGAAAGAACTGCACTGTGTCTTCTCTTCACTACTTCTTCCCAAAAATTTGTAGTAAGCCATGCAGCAGAGATGGGAAGTTTGACTTGGCATCTTCTCACATGGAAGAGAGCTGTTCTTTATCACATTAATTTTGGAGTTGGCTCCTATGGCCTCCCTTCCCCAAGCCAGCACTGGCTGTGAGCACATCCAAACTGACTGATTCACCAAAGGATCAGAACTGTTTTGGAGGCTGATATATGAAAACCTATCTGGCTTATTCTGTTTGTTCATATTCTTTCGTGGTTCTACGTCATTTTACAAAATATATATATATATATATATATATATATATATATATTTTCTTAGTTCCAACTCTCTGCTATCCAAATCGTGTCTTCTGACTTTTCATTACCAAGTAAAAGTCCAGGGTAAGACCTTAGCCTCCATAGGGTTGCCACTTCTTGGAAGAAAATTATAAACCAACACATGAGTTATCTTACACCAAGGGCTGGGCAGCGTGCAGAGAGACGTACTCCGTCCCCTCACTCATTAGAAGGTCCTTTGCAACCTTTTGGTGTAACGATGTCTGGCCAGGGAACTGCAGATAACGCAAGAATTAAGTGACACGACCCTCGCTGGCCTCTGGGCTCCTCTCCCAGCCTCTCCTCTGCCCGGCGGCCACCTCAGCACTCAGACATCCCCCTGGTTCTTGTTGCTGGTTGCTCTGAAACCTTGGGTTCCAGACAAATCTTTTTCCCAGGCAAAACTACACCTCCACAGGGCCCCTTAAAATTCTATTTTCCCCAGTGTTCTGATCTCAGCTGCAGATGGGGAAAGCTCCAACTTAAATGCTAACTACATTGAAATATTATTTTTAACCATTTTCGAGCCACCCACACATTCTCCCCCATTCTTCTTTTTGGTAAACTTCATTTTCTCACTTTAGAAGGAAGTCTCTTAATGCTGAATTTCTTTGAACATGGCTCAGTGTTACTGGTCTGCATCTGGCATTACTAATGTGCTTAATTAAACAAAATAATATCTCCCCGATTTTTTATTCATGGAAGAGAAATTACAGGTTGTATCTGAAGGGAATATTTCTCTTGAAAGCAAAAATACAGGACTTTCCTGTCTAAATGAGAAAATTCAGTTATATTTAAAATGGAAGTTTCAATTTGCCAAGCACATGAGAATACCATTGGCTGGCCCCATCCTCTCCAAGATACAAAGCACACACGCACATGCATGATGGTCATTTTTAATCCACAAGATGTGCACCTACCTTTCCATAGCTTTCAGTTCACCTTCTATTTTCAAAGCAAGAAGTATACAAACATGAAGGAAGTTCTGCCACCTCTCAGCTCGCTAGTCCTAGGCTAAGGGACAAATTCGCACAACAATGGGTTGATCAAATCTGACTAATCTCAACTTGACAGTCACAAGTGTCACTCAAAACCAACAACAGTCCAGTGCTGGGGTGAAAAAGTGTGGCAGAAAACATACACATGAGCATCTGTTACGAATTCCATAGTTATTACCACAAGATTAAATAAAAAGCATTGCCGTGCGAGGTAGGTTTCTCTAAACTGACTTTTCTTTCAGTCTCAAGGTGATGTGACCTGTGAGGCTGCTGACATGTTAGAGAGAGCACTGTCTCACAGGACAAAATGTGGACGGTGACCAGAGGCACATACCTGTCCTGACACCCTCTGACCACCATGTGGACGGTGACCAGAGGCACATACCTGTCCTGACACCCTCTGACCACCATGTGGACGGTGACCAGAGGCACATACCTGTCCTGACACCCTCTGACCACCACGAAATAATTTGTCACTCTGGGCAAGGTGTTGCATTTCTCTGGCTTTAAAATTTCCGTCTACAGAGTAAGGAAATGTGCCTTCTTTTCCTTGTGTGGTAGGTTTGTTAGGATCAAACGGGATCTGGGTTTCAGCATCACCGCATGACATCATAAGGCTGACTGTCCTTGAACTCTCCATACACTGAAGGTAGCCTCAAAGGAAGAGTTCACAAATTTGAATGAAGACTAAATTGTTGGAATGTTTAGATGTGCTCAAAAGTGATTTTTTATTTTTTATTTTTTTGGAGACAGAGTCTTACTCTGTTGCCCATGCTGGAGTGCAGTGGCAGCATCTCAGTTCACTGCAA
Organism: Chlorocebus sabaeus; assembly: GCF_047675955.1. Classification (NCBI taxonomy): domain Eukaryota; kingdom Metazoa; phylum Chordata; class Mammalia; order Primates; family Cercopithecidae; genus Chlorocebus; species Chlorocebus sabaeus. The sequence goes on along the minus strand of NC_132916.1, from coordinate 2,147,748 downwards.
CCTCCGCCTCCTGGGTTCAAGCAATTCTCCTGACTTAGCATCCTGAGTAGCTGGGACTACAGGCGCATGCCACCACACCTGGTTAATTTTTGTATTTTTAGTAGAGACGAGGTTTCACCATATTGGTCAGGCTGGTCTCAAACTCCTGATCTCAGGTGATCCACCCACCTCGGCCTCCCAAAGTGCTGATATTACAGGTGTGAGCTACCGCGCCCGGCCTCGAAAGTGATTTATTTTAAGAACTGACTTGAACATTGATCTGCCTAAGTACGGATTTGTTAAAAACTTAATTCCTGTTCCTTCATAATCTTACCTTGTACAAGATCTTCTGCAGCTTTGCATGATGATGAAAGCAAATGTTTTGTGAATGATGTGTAGATGGCAAAGTAGGTGACCAGTTTCCAGAAGCAAAGGGAAACTGTTACTGTTCAGAAAATGATGTTCAAAGTACAAAGGCCAAGGTATCTTCAGAATGGAAGCCACTGTGATAAGATCTGGCTGTCTAATAGTCTTGCAACTTAAAATTATATTAATTTGATATATTAGTATCAACATTTTAGGGATATTAAATCCTAGGTAGTTAAAATTAGCTTTTGACAAACAAGTTGACATTGTAGACCTGATTTTATTTTTCAAAAAAGTGTATAAATGCTAGTTTTGCTTCTCTTAGTTAAATGACAGAGAGCCAAGAAAATCAATTTCATCTGAATATGTATTTCACCAGACATATGTAGTTTCTAACCATCTTTATTGTTTCTATTTTAATTGGTTCTTGCTATTCAGTGTCTGCCAAGAATAACTTCCAGAGGAGTTGCTCTTCAAAAAACAAAATTAGATTCTATGTGGTAGCCACCTTTCATAAGTGCGTTTGGTAACCTTAAAATATTATGAGTGTGGGATCATTCCGATGCCATCGGAACGACCCTAAATTAAAGTCTTGTCTCTGTTTCCATCATAAACCTCATTGTTTTCTTGGTTTGACATTATTCCAGGCATATTGGTCCGAATCTTGGCAAGTGTATTAGATGGTTATTCCAGATGTTACTAAGAGCAGTTTTCCTTCTACACACTCTGAGTGCAAGCATTCTTTATGACATGGCAAAGTATTTGGTCTGGGCTCAGGTAGCTCAGTGGTAGGGCAGGCGTGTGATAAGCTGGTCTCTTTAGGTTTTAGCAGACATGCACCTCATGCACACCCAACCAGCAAATGCATGAAAAGAGTGAATACTTGGCCTCTCTTCTTCCTTCTTCTCATTTTCTGAATTTAACACCTAGATAGACGTTTTCTTGGCTTTAGCTGAAACACTTTACTAGGGTTAAAATGCCCATCAGAATCTTTTTGGATAAATGAACACACACAGAAAATGTTTTCATCTATGCATTTTTGCAGCCAACAAGATAGGAGATCACTTCCTAAGTGCATTGAAAATGAGTGGGCAGTGCCCCTTGACTTACTCTGCTTAGAGTGTCGCTGATTTCCTGGGAAGCCTAAGACTTGGAGGAGATGTGAATGGAGAAATGCAGCTCTTCTCACACTGGGGTTTTGTGATTCTTTCCCAAAGGGCTGGGAGTGAGAGTGAGCCCTGGGCTGGAGCAGCTGAAGGGCAAGGGAGGTGGCTGGGAAGGGCGAACACCACTTTGCTTCCAGCTGCTGGGATGGAATCATAGCCTGGTCTAAGTGCACTGGGCCTGGGAGGCCTGGGATGGACCATCCTGGTGGAGGCCTCCCTCTGCCTGCAGTTCCGGGGGAACAGGGAACCTCCCTTGGGCCGGGGTGGGCTCACCTCACTCAGCCTTGCCCCTCCCTCATGCTGGCATCCTTCAGGCCCCGCCCCTGGCACCTTCCTGAAACCCACAGGGAGCCTGCTAACACCATGACCCTTCTCAGAGGGTCTAAGGTAAGAGCAAAGCAGGGTGGGCTCAGGACACAGACACCTCCTGGCTCAGAGTGGTCTCGGGAAAGCCATGCTCCTGCGCCCTACGTGGGCTCCTGCAGACCGGGCTTTGTCTTGCTCTGAGTGAATCAGAAAGGAGGGACCTGCGTCCGAGGGAAAGCCTCCTTGTGGCCCAGGTGTAGGTCCCTCTGCGGGGCCAGCCCCCTCTAACCGAGGCAAAGCCCACCGTGGCAGGTGGATCTTCCTCACTTCCTCTCTCGGCCACTGGCTGATGCCAGCCGGGGTGACCTTGTCCGCGGCTCCCAGTGCCCACTGCTGGGGTCGCTTCCAGAGCTCCAACATTTTCCTTGGAAACCTGAGTTTTTAATTCTATCTCTTTGTCACATTTAATTGTTCTGTAAAATACAGATCGTAGATGTGGGATGCTGTGAGCAGCTCCCGAACAATAAATGAGCATGTGTTTACTGTGGCAACAGCCCTGAAATTCGCAATGCCCGGGACGTGTTTGGTGAAACTTTAAAGAAAGCCCAGGTGACACTCCTGGGGAGCAGGGCTCCGCAAACCCCTGCCTGCACCTGCCACCCCCACACTGCCTGCCCCTGTTGGCTGCAGGACACAGGTGTGACCCGGGTCACAGGGCTCTGCTAGCTCACAGCTTCACCCCCCTGCGCGGTTCCCTATGGTGACTTCACCCACCTACAGGGTTCACCCTGGGGGCTCCACCCACCTGTGCAGCTCCCCATGGTGACTTCACCCACCTACAGGGTTCACCCTGAGGACTCCACCCACCTGCGCGGTTCCCCATGGTGGCTTTACCCACCTACAGGGTTCACCCTGGGGGCTCCACCCCCCTGCACGGTTCCCCATGGTGGCTTCACCCATTGGCACAGTTCACCCACCCACACGGCTCGCCCTGCCCTCCTTGGCCTCCTCACTGATGAGCGGTCAGGGCCAGGTGGACCTGGGAGCTCAGACCTCAAAGCCTATGGGTGCCCTGTGTGCATTTCCTCTCCCTCACCGCCTCCTTGCTCTTTTCTATTAATGTCTAAAATACCTTTGAAGTCCCTCGAAATCCTCTGTACTCCCTTCACAAAAGTCTCCAAGCTTCTCATCCTCCTGTAATTAAGGTGTTTCTATTTTCTCTATAATTAAAAGTGTGATTTTCAAGACACTTTTCTTAAGTTACTCTGCTTGGTATTCAGGATTGGTTCGATTGGTCACAGAGCCAGGAAGCGTTTTTGTATTCATCTTGTTGCAACTGTTTGTTTCTTGGGCATTCAACTGTTTGTTTCTTGGGCATTCTGTGGAAAACGCTGGGGTTTGGGAAGCCAGGGTGGGGAGTGCTTGTCCTGCCGTCCCTGTTTCTAGATAACACTGTCTGGAAGAGCTGTCTGCAGTGACGGAAATGATTTATGAGCTGCCTTGTCTCGGACAGCAGCCACTAGCACAGGAGGCCATGAGGACTCAACACATAGCAAATGAGTGGCTGGTTTCAGATTTTACTTTATTTTAGTTAATTTAAAGGTGAATAAAGGCTCATGGTTTGTGTGTTGGACTGTCCAAGCCTGGAGGAAGCCTACCCGTGCTGGGAGGTGACGGTGGAGTTGCAGATGGGACCAATCGCCTGTCGACCCAGCCCTCGAGTTCTGTCCCAAGAGCTCCTTTCTTTCTGAGAGGTTTCTTCCTCGGCTGGCACCTGGACAGGGCTGCGGTCCGAGAGGTGTCAGGTGAAGGACTGCAGGAGGCAGTGGCGAGGGCCCCCACCCTGGGGCCCCCTGAGCCCTCCCCTGCCCATCTCCGAGATTGCACTGTGCACCTCAGCGTGAGGACCCTTCTGAATGGGGTATGACGGCGTCTCAGCTGTTCCATTTCAGAGGACTGCGGGGAGAATTCTCTTGGAAGGATTCCATGTCTAGGCTATCGCATAGAGTAAACAAAGGCTGTCAAAAATTCAAAGAATCTGTTTTAATGCGTGACCCAAGGTGAGAGGGGAACAGGAGCCTGACTGGAGCCCCTACTGCCTCTCCTCCAGGGGAGGTGAAGATGCGGCCCCAGCAAGCGTGGGGGAGGCTGGGCAGAGGGCTAGAGGGGGCTCTGTGGCCCAGGCCTGGCCCCTTCCTCTCAAAGCCTGCGAGTATAAAGCTATGCTGTGCAAGAGCCCTGGGGCTGCGGTCCTGGGGAAAGAAGGCCCAGCCTGGGCCCTGTGGTTAAGGGTCTTGGTTGGAGTGGAGGGCAGGGGCCTGGGCCCCAGGCCTGTGGCTGGGTTCTCCTTCCCTTGCAGAGGAGCCAGGTGACCGCTGGGAGCCTCAGCTCTTCATGGTCAAATGAGGCGCCTGGGCTGGCACCTTCGTGTGTTCATGCGTGACCCTGTGAGCAGCTCCATTTAGCCTCCAGCCCTGACAACATCGCTTCCCGAGGGGATGGCCTCTGCACCTGCCCCCAGGTGTAGGCAAAGGGGATCCAGCTCTTTTTATTACAGATAAAAGAATTCACCCTTCCTTTCACAGGTATCTGTGGCCTTCGTGGCATGTGGTGGTGAATGGGGACGGTGGTGGGGGCCTTCTTGAGTGCCCTCTCTCCTCCAGGGACCCTCCTGCCCGCCTGGGCAATGAGCATGCAGATCCCTCAGTGATGGCGGAAGCAGGTTCCCAGGAGTCCTGCGTGGGAGCAAGAGGCCTGCCCCAGGAGCGTACCGTTCTCTGGACATGCACTGGACAAATGCCCATTAGGAGTCCGTGGTCTCGTCAGGAAAACCCGGCTCAGATGAAGCGAGAGACTAACTCCGTCTTCCAGTCATTCAGTCGTGGCCCTGCATTGGCAGCTAAGCATTCTTAGTTTTGAGATCTCCCTACATCGACGTTTTGCCCCCCACAAAGCAAGATAAATGGACACAGTCAGAACTGTGGTGATGGGGGCTGCTGAAGGGCTGTGGGTGACATTTAGAATAAACTGAGGTCTCACTGCCTTTAGATAGAGACACAGGGCTGGAGGCTGCCTGGACTTCATGAGGAGATCAGAGGCCCCTGACTTACATGCTGGATCATTTTGTCACACTGACCTTTACACACTGGGCCATTTTGTTGTACTTGTACCCATGGGACTGCACGGCGGCTGCCCATTCCTTTCACAGGGGAGCCGTTTCTCTTCACCAGGATGAGTGGGAGACAGGTGATCTGTGGAGCTGCCTCTCGGACATACTGTTTCCAGCAAGGATCTGCCTTTTATGGTTCCTATTTTAAATCCTTCAGTTATGCCTCTCAGTGAAAATGATTTCACCGAATAACACAGTCTCCACTGAGGTTTGGCGAAGAAACAAATTATCTGGTATCTCGGCGTTTGGATGCATTTCCCTGGCTTTCCAGGTTCCTCTCATATTCTCTAACATGTATTTTAGTGTAATTTGCTCTAAATGCTTTGAAATGAGCAAGAGCCTCAGAAAAGAAACTCTGGCTGAATGCCTTTGAAAATGTCATTTCATCAGCAAATGCATTCGCTATTCCAGGGAAACCTAAGGACAGAGAGGGAAAGAGTGGCTGTCTGTCGGGTAGTTTAGCTGTTCCAGAAAATGTCAAGGCTATCAGGGAATTTGTGAATTATATACTGTAATAAAAACAGAGCTAGTTCTTCAGTAAAAGAGGTCGGGTCATTGGGGTTGTCTGTGTCATTGGAATGGTAGGGGAGCCGTTCTTTTCTGATCGCCCTTCCTGCTGCGGGCTGAGTGGTCAGAGAGCCGCAACATGTGACCATGTTTTGTGAGGACTGCCAGGGCCCATAGCCTGTCTCATAGCTTGTCTACTACACATGGAAACCCCGGGTTCTCCCAGCCCTACGAGTCAGAGTCTGGGGGGACGGTCAGGGCCCATAGCCTGTCTACCACACATGGAAACCCCGGGTTCTCCCAGCCCTACGAGTCAGAGTCTGGGGGGACGGCCAGGGCCCATAGCCTGTCTAGCACACATGGAAACCCTGGGTTCTCCCAGCCCTACGAGTCAGTCTCTCGGGGGACGGCCAGGGCCCATAGCCTGTCTAGCACACATGGAAACCCTGGGTTCTCCCAGCCCTATGAGTCAGTCTCTGGGGTGGAGATGGGAGTCCACTGCCTGGGAGACGGTGCTGCACGCTGCCACTGAGAGCCACTGTGATTCCGGGTGCTGTTGGGCATGTGGGAACCACAGTCCAACTCGTGCTTCATACTTATTTTCATGGTTGATTTGTACTTTTATTTTCAGACACTTCTCATTTAACCTTTGTAATCTTATCACTGGCTAATCACTCTCCAGGTAGCATGTTTGCTTTTGCTGTCAGTAAAGGTTGGAGTTTATCTGCTCTTTTGTGAGTTGCAGCCCAGAGACCGATGAGCTATACATGAGCTCTGAAGTGTGCCGCAGATGGGGCAGTGATGAGAGTCAAACCTTCAGGTTAGAAGTCAGATCTGTTTTTTCCCTGTACATCTACAGCAGAGAAATCCAACTGTGTCACCTCCCAAAGTTTTAACTGTCTTCCATGTGTGAAGGAAGTAAGTTTATGTATTTCCATTGTGTATGTTTTTATGTTAATTGGAAACTACTCCTTTATATCCAGTTATCATGTAAGTTTTCCACTGGGAGCCCGTGAGGAGCTACACATTTCATTTTTTTAACCAGAACCAATAGGGGACTGTGGAGCAGACTGGACCCTGGGGTCCCACGCTGACCAGCAGTGCAATCAGGAAGGTGTGAGTTGATTAATCACTCTGTTTCCACATTGTTATCTGCACAATTGGACTAATGATAGCATTTAATACAGAAGATGGTTAGGTTAAAGGTACTAATGCAGTAAAGTGTTTAGAACAATGCCTGACCCAGGTGCTCAGTGTTCAAGCTGTGAGCAGGGAAAAAGGCTAACAGAGATGAAGTCCATGTCAGGTGCGGTGGCTCATGCCTGTAATCCCAGCACTTTGGGAGGCCAAGGCCAGCGGATCACCTGAGCTCAGGAGTTCGAGACCAGCCTGGGCAACATTGCAAAACCCTGTCTCTATCCAAAAATACAAAAATCAGCTGAGCGTGGTGGCACCTGTAGTCCCACAGCAACTCGGGAGGCTGAGACAGGAGAATCACTTGAACCCGGGAGGCAGAGGTTGCAGTGAGCCCAGATTGCCCCACTGCACTCCAGCCCAGGTGACCGAGTGAAATTCTGTCTCAAAAAAAAAAAAAAAAGAAAGAAAGAAAGAAAGAAAAAGAAAAAAGAGATGACGTCCAAAGAGGGTAGAGCCAGAGAAGGGGAGACTGAAGTAGGAGGGAGGGAACTCTGAATGCTGGAGGTGTTTTGTACTTGGCGTTCACGGGCCTCCTGTTGACTCGGGTGGAAGGATGGCATTCACGCGTGGCACCCGACAGGGTCCCTCACGGAGGTGTTCCAGGGTCTCCACATGGTCAGGCCCTGTGTTCTTGCACTCATTTTCTCAAACGCCTTCTCCGCCCTGCTACTTGCCCCGGTGATTCTATAGGGACCCTGGGTGGCTCCGCGAATGTGGCTCTGAAGACAACACTCTTCACTGAGCCTCAGTGTTGGCCAGACACTGCTGGACTCCGAGGCCATGTGGGTGCACAAGCGTCTCTGCCCCCGAGGAGGTACCGTCCGTGGGCTCAGGAGCACTGGACTTAGAGTCTGTGCCCATGCATTCCGCGTCTACAAGGTTACTGCTTCACAGTGGCGGCTGAGGACGTACACTAGTGCTTCATACTCATCCAGGGGCGTCTTGATCCTCACCAAGACCCTGGATAAGAAGCACTTTTGTAGCTAGAGCAATGAGGATGGTTCCTGAGGCTGCATGAACCTCCTGGAAACACTTTTAAGTGACCGAAAGCATGACAAGACTCTCCGATAGAGCGGACATTGCTTACGAGAGGGCAAGTTCAGCTGTGTTAGTGTTTCCTAGGGGACTTGCAGAATCTACCTTGTGCCTCTAGACACCTCTGACCCGTAAGAATTGTGGTCGGATGCTAAGCGTAATCTTTTGTTGTCATTGCCAGAGATAATTATTGCATTAAGGTAACACCATCCTCATCATATCTTATTAGGAAGAATTTTAGAATAACAGAGTTCCTACTGAATCTCAATTAAACCTAGATTGGAACAATGAATAACCTAAGATATTTCTTAAATTATCTCAAAAATTACTAACAAGGGGCAAAAATATCCATTTTCATCATTGAAATTAACATGGATGTGGAGACAGGGAAAGACAATAAATAGAAAATAAATGTTTTGGAAAAGGAGAAGAGAGTTGCAGAGCAAGAAGTACAGTAAAGCATTGTCCGTCCCTCGCTGCGGGGCCGGGAACCTTTATTGTCCGTCCCTCGCTGTGGGGCCAGGAGCCTGCATTGTCCGTCCCTCCGTCTGGGGCTGGGAACCTGCATTGTCCGTCCCTCCCTCTGGGGCCGGGAACCTGCATTGTCGTTCCCTCGCTGTGGGGCCAGGAACCTGAAGCCCACCCTGCAGAACGTGAGGTGGGGGGAAGATGGATGGAACCAAGAGCTCTAGGAAATCCTGGGTCAGGGGACCAAAAGCCAGTAAACCGTTGGTAAATACACTTATAAAAAGTTGCAGGTCTACTAAAAAAAAAACAAAGGCAGCATGGTAAACAGAGAGAAACAACCATGGCCTCAGGTCTCCTGCTTTCCTCTGGGATCTGCGTACTCAACAGTGTCACCTGGGGGTGGCTGGGATTCAGCCTGGCTTGGTTGTGTGTGCATCCTGAGAGGCCCGTCTTGGTTCCCCACAGAAGGTGGAAGTGTCTGCAGGTGTTTGGTCCTGAGAGGGGCTGCCTCACCCTGGCCACGTCCTCCTGCACATCCCTCGGGTCCTCCCGCTGGCTGCAGATACCTCGCTCTGGCAGCTCCCTTGCAGGGCTACGCCCTCGCCCGCTTTCCTGCATCTGCCTCCATCTTTCCCAGGCTTGCTGGAGAAACCTGCTCTCTCTTCTTGAACTTCTAATTTAGTTCCTTTTTTACTGCACACTTCTCATTTTCTCTTTGAAAATGATCACCAGCAGGAGGATCCCTTAGTGCTCACACACTAGAGTTGAAATGGCAAACATACCCTATATTCATTTAAATGGTAAATAAGCAGGACCTCTGCTCCAGGGCCTTCTTGCAAACAACATCTTCATATCTTTTCCAAACACTTTCTCGTGCACTGTCACATTTTGTTTTCACAATCATCTTTATGAAACAGTCATCATCGTTATCACCTCCACTGGACAAGTGAAGAAACCAGACCTCACATGGCTCCATACATGTCCCTGGTCACTTTGCTTTTCTATCCTCCCCAAGGTCAGCATGTTCCCTTTGACCACAGAGCCTTGCCAGTGTGATGGCCTCCGTGCCCTGCATCTGCCCACAGTTACCTTCTGCATATGTATTGGGTTTGTAGCTGTAATCTGGTCATGCAGATTAAAACAAATTCATCCCATTCAATCGTTTGCTCTTGGTTTTTAAAGTCCTGTGGGTACCCAATAAATAGAATGAAAAGGCAAAAGGGGGTGAGGAGTGCTGATGGGACCTGCATTATCACCACTGTCCTAACTCTCTGAGTGATTTCACTCAGACTCTTAAACTTACAAAGACAAGCTGCCTTCGAAAAGCTGATGCCCAGTGTCTCTGATTCACGCCTCACTTACTTTTCAATTTAATTTAATTTTGAGACGGAATCTTGCTCTGTTGCCCAGGCTGGAGTACAGTGGCACAATCTCGGCTCACTGCAACCTCCGCCTCCTGGGTTTAAGTGATTGTCCTGCCTCAGCCTCCTGAGTTGCTGGGATTATAGGTGCGTGCCACCACACCTGGCTAATTTTTTGTATTTTTAGTAGAGATGGGGTTTCATTGTGTTAGCCAGAATGGTCTCGATCTCCTGACCTCGTGATCCGCCTGCCTTGGCCTCCCAAAGTGTTGGGATTACAGGTGTGAGCCACCGCGCCCAGTCTATTTTTTTTTTTTTTTTTTTTTTGAGACAAAATCTCACTCTTGTTGCCCAGGCTGGAGTGCAGTGGTACAATCTCTGCTCACTGCAACCTCCGCCTCCTGGGTTCAAGTGATTCTCCTGCCTCAGCCTTCCATGTGACTGGATTACAGGCACCCACCACCACGCCCAGCTAATTTTGGTATTTTTAGTAGAGATGAAGTTTTACCATGTTGGCCAGGCCGGTCTTGAACTCCTGACCTCAGGTGATTTGCCTGCCTCGGCCTCCCAAAGTGCTGGGATTACAGGTGTGAGCCACCATGCCTGCCCACCTTGCTTGTTTTCTAAACAAGCAGAGAGCACTTATGTCACATCTTCACAGTGAGCTCCTCCTGGTGAGTCTCCGTGCTCCTGTAAGGCACCTCCGTCAGCAGGGCTGTGCTGAGGCTGGGAAGCAAATGCCCTCCCCACATGCTGGTTTTCTTCACGGTCCTCGTCCACATGTGGAAGAGCTTGTTATTTTATCCTCACAGCTACCTCAAAGGTGACAAGGTATTATTATTCTTATTTTCAGATTAGCAAATCGAGTCTCGGAGATTGCACAGGTGGAAAAATGCAGAACCAGCATTAACTCTCCCCTGTTGGTGCAGAGCCCAGTGGCACCACCAGATTGTGCTAGGAACGTGATGCCCTCTCAGTGTCCCACAGAGGCTGCAGTGGCCAGAATCCAATGTTGATGCCCCCACACTGAGTGTCTGTGACTCAGTCTGGTGCATCAGGGAGGATTAAAAAACTGCACCACAAAATTGGTGAGATCCTGTGCAGAGTTTGTTCCTTGGCCTCATCTGTGTCGTGGTGAGGACAGCACACTCCTCAGAATCCTCTGCCGGAGGGAGGAGCCCAGCACCTCCTTGTTTGCTGTTTGAACCTTGGTTTCCTCAGGTCCTCAGGTGAGGCCAGCACATTGATTTGAGAGGCACTGACCACCACGATGACACACGAGGCCTGCTTTCAGTGGCGTCCTTTCCGATTTCTTCCTACTGCTGGCCTTGACACATCCACACGTATGGATTTGCCCTGGGATGCCAGCTCACATGGCTTCTCATCCAGCTTCTCTGGGTTCCTTAGATCAGCAGTCCCCAACCTTCCTGGCATGAGGAACGTTCGACAATTTTTCCATGAACCGGTGGGTGGGGAATGGTTTCCGGATGATTCAAGTGTGTTACATTTGTTGTGCACTTTATTTCTATGATTACATTGTAATATATAATGAAATAATGACGCCACTCATCATAATGTAATATCAGTGGTAACCCTGAGCTTGTTTTCTAGCAACTAGATGGTCCCATCGGGGGTAGATGGGAGACAGTGAGAAATCATCAGGCATTAGATTCTCATAAGGACCCGCAACCTGCGACCCCTCACATGCGCAGTTCACAGTAGGGTTCACGCTGCTATGAGAATCTAATGGCACTGCTGATCTGACAGGAGGCGGAGCTCAGGGGGCAATGTGAGTGATGGGGAGTGGCTGTAAATACAGATGAACACAGGGTTGGGGACCTCTGCTTTAGATCATCTTTTAGGAAGCAGCAGATATCCCCCCAAATCGGCTTTGACCGATCTTCCCTCTGAGCCACTCAGGCACCTGTGTTCTTCTTTATACAGCATGGTCATCATTTGTAAATGTACATTCCTGCCCTCTGGATTTTCAGCTTCATGAGGGCAGTCTCTTCTTCAAAATCCCATCCTCCAGTAGAATGCCTTTTACAGAGAGGGGACACTTAATAACTATTTAATATGTTCCGTTCAAGCTGGGTCTGACTTTTGAGCTAACTGGAAACATGAGGCTTTATTCTGAAAGACTGGGAGCAAGAAGGCGAAGACAATAAAATACTGAAGTTAAGGGTTTCTAAAATACATATAAAGTGGTGCAACTAACTTCCACAGATGCCAGATGAATGAGTGAATGGAACGTCCATCTCTCAGATGCCAGATGAATGAGTGAATGGAATGTCCGTCTCTGAGATACTGGATGAATGAGTGAATGGAACGTCCGTCTCTCAGATATTGGATGAATGAGTGAATGGAATGTCCGTCTCTCAGATGCTGGATGAATGAGTGAATGGAACGTCCATCTCTCAGATATTGGATGAATGAGTGAATGGAATGTCCATCTCTCAGATACTGGATGAATGAGTGAATGGAACGTCCATCTCTCAGATATTGGATGAACGAGTGAATGGAACGTCCATCTCTCAGATATTGGATGAATGAGTGAATGGAATGTCCATCTCTCGGATGCTGGATGAATGAGTGAATGGAATGTCCGTCTCTCAGATACTGGATGAATGAGTGAATGGAACGTCCGTCTCTCAGATATTGGATGAATGAGTGAATGGAATGTCCGTCTCTCAGATATTGGATGAATGAGTGAATGGAATGTCCATCTCTCAGATGCTGGATAAATGAGTGAATGAAATGTCCGTCTCTCAGATATTGGATGAATGAGTGAATGGAATGTCCATCTCTCAGAGGCTGGATGAATGAGTGAATGGAATGTCCGTCTCTCAGATATTGGATGAATGAGTGAATGGAATGTCCATCTCTCAGAGGCTGGATGAATGAGTGAATGAAATGTCCATCTCTCAGATACTGGATGAATGAGTGAAGGGAACGTCCATCTCTCGGATGCTGGATGAATGAGTGAATGGAACGTCCCTCTCTCAGATATTGGATGAATGAGTGAATGGAGTGTCCGTCTCTCGGATGCTGAATGAATGAGTGAATGGAATGTCCATCTCTGGGAGAAAATGTCCCGTGGAGAGTTGTGTTTTCCTTTTATATTTAAGCTTCGCATTGCGGGCTCTGAAACAGGATTTCCATATTTGCATGGAAGATTTAGGTTCTGTGTTCTAAAAGAATAGGACCCTGTTTTCTGTACCTGAGAAAGTCCAAGCTTTAAAATGGAGAAATGATTCTTTAAAACAGGCTTGAGTCTGTAACCACTCTCCCACCTGTCCCCAGTGACTTTCAGAATTGTGCAGGCTCTCCAGGCACTGGGCTTTGTTGCCAGCACTGTCCTGTCTTCTGTTCAATCTCATTTCTTCCTGTGTGCACCTCCCATTCAGAGAAAGCAAACACGTGGACACCATTTATTTTCTCTTGGCCTATTATTTAGAAAGTGTGTGCTTTTGAGATTTTTTTTTTTTTTTTTAGACAAGGTCTCACTTGCCCAGGCTGGAGTGCACTGGTGCGCAGTCATAGCTCACTGCAGCCTCCAATTCCCCAGGCTCAGGTGATCCTCCCACCTCAGCCTTCTAAGTAGCTGGGTCCACAGGTGCACATTTATTGTGCACTTTATTTTATTACACCACCACACCTGGCTAATTTCCCCCAACTCCGATAGAGACAGAGTCTCACTATGTGGCCCAGGCTGGTCTCAAATCCCTGGCCTCAGCAGATCCTCCCGCCTTGGCCTCCCAAAGCTCTGGGATTATAGGTGTGAGCCACTGCGCCTGGCCTTGCAAATCTTACAGCTACAGAATTATGTATTTCAGAGGCAAAACTTCCTTAATGTCTCCTCATGCCATGCGTTATCTCATATAGTCAGAGAAGTATTTAATCAATATTATAAGGAGAAATTTTAAACATGTTAAGATTTGAAAAGTGCTTTTACCTGTTTTGTAAATGGTTTTTGTTTTAATCTTTTTCTTCTGGCCCAAACCCAGTAATTTATTAAGAAGAAGCATAGACCATGACTTTAACCCATTGAATCTGTCTGACTGGTTTTCTAATGTGTGAGCTACTTGGTATCCACAAAGACACTTCGTGTGCCCCTCCCTCCCCCAACCCTTACACCTGGGCTCCTTGCACCTGTGCAAATAGCACTGCTTCGTGGAAATCAAAAGAAATAAGAAACCCCTGCAATTCTGAGTTTTCTTTTTAAAATAAAGTCACTCGATGTCCAATTGATTGCATTCTAAATTTAGCAAAGTACTTTTTATCTTGAATTAGTTTTAAGACTCTCAACCGAGTTCTTTTAACACATAGTGAATTCTTTGGAATAGGAATATTTATTTTTCTTGAATGGGCTGTTTATTAATGAACACAACTTAGTTAAAAGCTTGTTTTCTTACATGCACTGTCTCCCATGAAATTTAATTGCTATTAAACAGGAAGTAGGGGAGAAACATATACATAACCTGTGTGTTCTCTTATTCCTGAGAAATCATACTTCCATTGTTAGTTCTGCACCAGTAAATTATGGTCAAATTCCAAATGCCTGGATGCTGCGCACTTTTATTTGAGAAAAAATGTTGAGGCTGTCTGTTTTCCTTTAGAAAAAATGATAATTACAGCGTCTTCCTAAGTCCTCAGCATCTCCTCACTTAGGGGTTCAGGAAATACATAGAGACCACCCCTTAAACATAAAAACTAACAGGATTTAGGTTATTCCATCTTTTCCTCTACAGTAGAAGACAGCTATGAATAGGGCGGGCCCCTGTGTGAAACAAGGCACCTGGGGCTCCTCTGAACACACGGCAGGTTCACGTTTTCTTTCTGGTTTTCCCCCTCTTTCTTGGGTACAAAGCTGCGCTGCTCCGGCCAGCTGTGTGCTGCGAGAATGAGGCTGTCGAGATCCTCAAGTGCTGGGAGGCGAGGAATGACTCCGAAGCATTTTATAAGATCCAGGCAGCATCTCAGCGGGTGGAGGAACTTCCCAAGGCACAGCACCTGAAGGCCATGTCTCCCAGGAGCCGCCTACCCCCGGGGTGCCCCCCCACTGCTGGAAGAGCTTGGGCAATGCGTGTTGGTGAAGTGAAAAACATGATTGAGATTCATCCGTGGCAGAATTCAACTGAATGTATTTATGTGCCGGCTCTGCCCTCTTTAAGTAAAGCACACATTTTTGCAAAACCTGAAAGGCAATGATCTGTTTTCACTTGCCTCTTAGCTAAAATAAACCTGAATCATTTCAGCAGGTGAGCTTATCCTCAGGAAAATTAGAGCACGCTGTTTGAAACGGAACAAATGTGAAAAATAGCTCACTCTGAGATGGCAAAGGCCCCATCACCTCTGGGTGCTGCTCACCTGTCCCTTGGCTCCAGCCTTCATCCCCATACCTGGGGAAGGCCACTGCCAAGTAGCTTTGTGAGCTCCAAAACACACAGGCTCACCTGTTCTTAGCCACACCTGCCGCTGTCACAGTCCTCAGGTCGGGAGCTCTGAGGACGCTGCCTGGATTTCTGGTGAGGTCTGGGGCTCCCCACGGGCCATCCCACCCCTACATCATCTTGTGTGCCCTTCCTGGCTTTGAGTCCAGCTTCGGCTTTTGGCTAATCTCTATTTTTAGTTTTTTTTTTTTTTTAATCACTGTGAAGGTTTAAAAAAATTGTATATGTAACACTGGGCAAATTATTTAAAGTTGATAAATTTTCATTCAGGAAATCACAGGTTATGATTCATTCCACTGCCCATCAAGGTCACCATAGTTCCTGCAAAGCTTGGGTCAAGATTTATCTTCAAGATAGCACAGCACAGTTTTAAAAGAACTGAGACTTAACTCACAGTGGTGCTGACAGCCCTATGTGACAATAATATGCAAGTGAGTGTAATTTCCACGGCCAGCCTTGCCGAGTTAGCTCCACTGACACAGCCCGCCTGGCGATCCACAGCACTGAGGGTTACAATGCTGATTAGCTGGGCAAAGCTAACCTTTGAACAGAGCCAGTTGAGATGCAGACTTCAAGTCAGAAAGTTTCTTAGCTTCTCAAGGAATGCAGCATCCTGAGTTGGTGAATTTCTTTTTCCTCTCTTACTGGTAAAGGAGCATGTTGATGAGGGCCCCCCAGCTTCTGCGAACCTCAACCCTATCTTCCCGCTGCTCAAACTGGAAGAGGGATTGGAGCAGCACTCTCTTAATCTCCACCAATATGGCTGGAAGAATAATGCCACATAGCCCCGCTCACGTGCACACCACACCCAGAGGGCCATGTACTACCGTAGCCTATGTTCTGCCAGCCACAGCTCTGCACGCTTCTTTCTTTCTTCTAGTTAATGTATTATCTCTGCTCTGAATCAGGGAAAACACCCCTGGGGCAGGTGATAGTCTGGGGACCAAAGGCCTCTGACAATCCTGGTTGTCCTGGAGCACAGATGCTTCCTCAGGGTCACTTTGAGCTTCACCTTGGTGTCTGGTGTTTCGTCTGGCTGATGGAGGCCCGGACAGGACTAGTGGCTGGTCAGGAAGTGGCAGGACACTGATGACTTGTCCAAGGAAGACACGCGGGGCCAGCACGCCCAGATGGGAGGCTTCCCTGGGGTCTGGTGAGCTCTGAAGAGTATGTCAGGCTGTAAAAGAGCAGGAGGGAGATCAGGGGCCTGGGGCTGCCGTGGGAACTGCAGGGCACACATGGCCATTAGGCGATGTCTAGGGCCTACAGAGAGTGTTCCTGTGCCTTAGACATTTTCAGAGAAATACACAAGCTTCCTCTGGGCCATGAGGTCACTCATTCATTCAACAAACATTTATTCAAAGAACAATAGTCCAAGTGAATGCAACCTAGTCCAGTTGAATGTGGAGTTCATCTGCATTTGGAGAATGTAGACGAAACTGTGTGGCACCATTTAAATCAGGAAGGATTCCCTCCCAGTTCCAGCCAGTGGACATTCCTGATACTTGTCACTTCCAGAAGAATGGTAATAATGTGGTGAATGTGGAGGCAAATTCGTCAGTGAATTCACAAATTAAAAGGAAAACATTGCTACTCAGACTTTTAGGAGTGAATCAGGCACACGTGCATCCCTTTCAAAGATCAACGATTCACATGTTGTCCTGTGTCAGACGGCCAATGTTCATATAGAGAACGTCCAAATTAGCGAGGCTGTTGAAACAGACAATGGCTAAAATGTTCAGATGTGCCCGTGATGCTTCTGGCAGGGGTGAGAACCGGGGGCGCGTTATCCCTCAAGCTTTTATTCCCTGACCGTGAAGTGGCCTGGGGCAGCCTTCTGTTTGCTGCTGCTCTGAAGAATGTGTCTTTAAATTTGTCTGGCTTCTTTTTTTCTCCTTTAAGTTTTTGAGAGTTGATCAAGATAAAGACAAGGATTGTAGCTTGGACTGTGCGGGTTCGCCTCAGAAACCTCTCTGTGCATCTGACGGAAGGACCTTCCTTTCCCGTTGTGAATTTCAACGTGCCAAGTGCAAAGACCCCCAGCTAGAGATTGCGTATCGAGGAAACTGCAAAGGTGAGCTACTGTTTGATCATTCATCCAAAGATGGGGACATCCGTCATCAAAATGAATGCAAACATATTTTCATACTTGATAACTTTTTACGTTTACAAACTCGAGTTTATGTTGGCATTTTTTTCACAGCATGTAAGGAACAAGAGTAATTTCTATGAATTTTAAGAGCAGAGTCTTTTTCTACTTATCTAATATTCTTTTCTTAGAATGCCTTATTCCATTGAATAAGGAAGAATTTATCCAAATATTTCAGTTTTTTCCCCTAAGTCTTCTAAAATTATTCTCAATAAGATTTCTTACTGATTCTTTCTCATTTTTCTTTTTAGCAAGTGGGATGTGTACAATAGCATGTGTGCAGTTTTCAGTGATTTTTTTGGTGTTGATTTTATACTCTCAGTTTTCAGTTTTGCCAGTTTAAGAATTAGATGCAGAGTTAGGAGTCTAATGCTTAGAGCCAAAGATTGAAATGCTTCCTACATCAGTGAAGGGTTTGGTTCAGCAAAAGATGCTGATATTTCAGAGTTATTTTCAGAAAGAGATTTACCTTCTTTGTCATATTATCTAGGAAAAAAGACCACAGAGACTAAAAGTGCCTTTGAGATGGTGTTCTGCATCATCTGGCAATTAGCTTCAACAATCCTCTTAAATGAAACAAGACAACAACCACACTGCAAACCAGCACTATGAGTGCCGTGTCTAGACCCATGCCTACCCAGGTGTTGAATAAGCTTGTTCTTCCTTTCATAATGCAATATGATACCAGGTAAACAGATTTCAGTTACTTTTGCAGACGACAAAGGCAGAATTTTGCCTTTAGGCCTAAGAATGTTCTTTAGGCCTAAGAGTTCTTCCTACTGATGTTACGAAGACATTCCTATACACAGTCACAAGGATGTTTCACTCAATGCCAGACCGCATGTCCAATAGTGGTCCCATAACATTATAATGGAGCAGATATAGAAACCTGTTGGATGGCACTTGATATTGGCATTGAGATCAAGTAGGGGAAATGACTGATGTTCAGTAATGATACTGGGACATTCTGTTTTCCATATGGAAAGATAGGTATATCAATGAAGTTGTATATATCACGTAAGTGTGTGTAAGTATACTCTATGATGTTCACACAATGATGAACTTGCCTAAAGGTGTGTATTGGTTTGTTCTTACACTGCTAATAAAGACATACCCAAGACCGGGATGTTTATAAGGAAAGGGGTTTAATTGACTCGTAGTTCTGCACAGCTGGGGAGGCCTCAGGAAACTTACAATCATGGTGGAAGGGGAAGCAAACACATCCTTCTTCACGTGATGGTAGGAAGGAGAAGTGCCGAGCAAAAGAGGGGGGCCCCGTATAAAACTGTCAGATCTCATGAGAACTCTCTATCATAAGAACAGCATGTGGGAAGCCACCATGGGGGTTAAATTACCTCCCACCAGGTCCCTCCCATGACACGTGGGGAACTACAATTCAAAGTGAGATTTGGGTGGGGACACAGCCAAACCGTATCGGGGTGATTTCTCAGAATTGATCCCTGTTATTAAGAAACACGTGACTTTACCCAGATTTAGTACTCTGAAAACAAGGAACAGCATAAACTACCTCTGGAGCCCTGGTCTTTGCCCGGTGGCAAACCCAATCCCTGTGCATTTACCTGCCTGCAGTGTGCACAGACTCCTGATTTAAAGGTCAGACTCCTCTCCACATGCACCTGTGGCTTTGCCCATGACAAATGGCTATTCATTATCAAGGATTTTTTTTTTTTTCCTGAAATTACAGTTTGTTCAAAGTCAGAGTAGTTTGGGATGCAGCATTTAAAGGCTACACAAATGCCAGGTATGGGGCACGGCAGGTAGGCAGGTAGATTCTCCAGTAAGAGTCCCTGGGAAGATGATTTTATTATACATCTGAGGGCACAAGAGAGAATGGTGCTGTGGAGCTTCAAGTCCCATTCTGGTTTTGCAGTCAGATGTTCTTTCTAAAGTGTTCATCACATAATGGTGTTATCCTCCCCTCATGCTGGGGGAGTCATGAAGACCCCGGAGCAAAAGCCCACTCAGAGGATCCTATGAGGACCGACAGGAGGGCCTGAGAGGGAAGCAGGTGGAGCCAGGCTGGCAGGGCTGAGTGCTGGATCCCGGAATTTTCGTGACTATGGAAAATGGAAAGACACAAGAAGTCGTGGGCAGAACAGGGATGCATGAAAATTGCCGTTCTGCATGGTGCACGCTTCCCTGAGCTCACCAAGCTGCCCCATCCCAGCACCCACCTTGGGCCTTTGTCCAGGTGTGCCAGGCCCCAGTGTCACCAGCACAACTGCAGTGAGTCTTGCTGTGCTGAAACCCTGGCGTGCTTTAGAAAGGACCACAAATGGAGGGGTGAGCTACTTTCAAAGGGGAAATGGAACTTTAATTCACTCATTAACCTCAATATGCTACTGAGATTGTAAGGAACAAAATGCAGTAAAAAAGTATTTGATTTATACTTTAAATAAATGAAGTGCAGTGGCAGTATCATAGCCAGATCCCAAACACAAAGTTTAAAGATGCTGACGTGAACTTAGTGGGACAGGTGTGGCAAGCACCACAGCGAGTGGCCTGGGCTGGTCGCTGCCAGCTCATGGAACCCACCCCAGACCTCAGGATCCATTTCAGAAAGCTGGGCTCTGGATACTCATCTGTTTGAAGCAGCTCATGGGGACTCTGGAAAACCACTTTCTATGGCCTGAGGTAGTGCCAGCCCCTTCTAGAAACAGCTAATAGCTGGTGATGATGCTACCCATTGACCCTCCAGTGTACCTGCACACTGAGGAACTGACTCCATCTAACTTTAGCCCAAATAGAAAATAACAACACTTGGAAAATGTGTGAAAGAGAAAGAACTATAAATATATATATACACACACACATATATATATTTTTTACTGTAGTAGAAAAAATAGTTTAAAGTTATTTAAAATACAGATGTGAAATATCTTTCTGTGAAAAAGTCCACAAAAATAAAGATAACATGATTAAAATTGAAAGCATTTGACATTCTTTCACTGAATTGTATACTTGTATGCACTATCTACATTAAAACACACGTTGAAACTTTGACTATAGCAGCAGCAATAGCTGCTCCAGCTTTCTTTGTGGTGTAGGGAAAATAGAATATACCATTTAAAGTAAATGATGTTCTGTAAATGACTGATTTATTTTTTTCCCTAAGCATCCCTTCTTATCTCAAGGAAAAGAAAAATAATTTGTTGAATCTAATGTACCTGAAGTTCTATAGTTCTATATCACTATTTTGTCCTTATATGCTTTTTTTTTTCCTCAGTAGACATTTAGGTTTCAGTAAACTGTACATTATTTTAGTTTTAATTCCCTTGGTGAAAACTTGGATGAAATATCTTCGATTCATTTAATGGGAGACACACACACACACACACACACACATACACACTCACATAAACACACACACAAAACTCTTAGTTTATTCAAGTGGACAACTGACATTTCCTGAGCAGCTTGGTTCTATGTGATTCTGAAATTTTATGATCAATTTGCTTCAACCTGATTCTTTTAATAAGTCCTGACATTTGGTAAATTGGCATTTTCTTCTTACTGAGTGATTCCTCGAAGAGCACTGGGGCTGAGAGTGAGTCCACGCTGTTCTTCATCAGATAACCTCTCAGGGAGCTCATCTCTTCATTTGATTCAGTCCAGCACTGGGTTCCCCAGAACTCAGGGACTCTAAGAATCTTTGTCCCTGGCAGCATCATCCAGATGGGAACTGGCTGGCCTGCTTCTAGCACTGGAAACAGTTTCATGTGAGATTTTCAATAGGATCCCGGACGCTTCCAACACCCAGGCTGTCTTCAGACCCTCCTATGAGGTGGACGGCTGGGGCCCTACGGGGTGGCAGGACACCTCCCTCCACACAAGGGCCAGCCATGGGGCACACAGTGGTGTGCAGAGGGCGCCCTCATGGGAGTTCTCCAGAGCCTGGCGGTGCCTACTTTGTGGGGTCATAAGCATAGGACCCCAAAGTGCTGCTTCCTTAGCCTGCCCCAACACTGCAAATTTGTTTACCCTGCATCTGAGAAAAAACAAGTTAGTCTGTTTCTTTGGAGATCAGCTACTCTTTTAAGAAGCATCTTTCAGACTCAAGGACACACGCCTACCAAGAACAATGAGTCTTCTTCCACGTTTTGCTTCCTTGCACCACCAGTGCTCTACTGCTAGAAGTCTTGCTTCATTGGCTAGGAAGGACAGTGGTGCCTTGGACAACTGTCCAGGGATAACGTGATTTCCAGCATGCTTCGCCCGCGAAACCACACGGCCATAGGTTATGGAAAGTCGACGTGGAGCCAGGTACATGGCTTGAAGGAAGCATGTTCTTCTCTCCTTTGTGTCTGACCGATGTGTGTGAGATTCACACTGGAGAAAGACTCAGATGTGATTTCATGCCTTGGCTGTAGTTATAAATCTCAGTTATCTGTGCTGAGAAAAGAGAAACAATTTAAGAATAAATTTACATATCAGATGATGTACTCATCACAGAAGATTTTAGAAGTGATTACCTGTAAAGTCTCAGCTTGTGGAAACAAGTGCTGTAGAAGTGGGGAGGTCACAGCACCTCATTAAACTTGGAATTTCATGTTCCCTTTTCTTGCCATGTTCCCTTAGATAACGCCAGTTGGGTATTCCATTGAAAGGCTGCGAGGAAGCCTCTGCTTTAGCTGTAGCCTTTGAGGAGGAGTGTGTGAGGGATTTCTTAGACAAAGGAGGGAGGATGGTCGGTCCATCTCTCTGGGTGGAAGCTCGTCATCTGTGACCCTCTCTGGCTCGTGGGTTTTTCAGGTGTCTCCCCAGCATGTGACTTCAGATCTTTGCCATACCCAGCTGCAGGGTCAAAGTGACATTCTTTTTGGATAGGGAGAACAAATGTCAATTAAACACAGATGTCCTTTTTGGTAATATCCTCGTTAGTTTGTTTGCACCTGCATCGAAGCCAACTTTTCTGGATGATTATTTCAGTGGGAATTCTCATTTATGTTACCAAAGTAGTTTTATACCATACATTTATGACACGAAAAAATATAAGGAAGCAGTAGGTAAAAATAAAATGTCGGTCTCACTAACCAAAGTCGGTCTCACTTGAATCAAAAGGATTCTATTGGAAAGAATGCACAGGCATCTGTAGTCTTCAAAATCCCATGTGTGTGGTGCTGCAGCTGCCAAGGTAGCAAACATTAAAATCAGTCTGAGGAGAGATTGTTCACCGTGCATTATAGATCTTGAAATAACTGGGTGTCACACTTCTCTGATAGTCTAGATTTGCATGTGGGGCTGGGCTCGGAGAGGCTCCGTCTGCTTTCCATCTACATGTTGCCTCCAGTTAAGTCTGTTCCCTGCTGGAGGCTGCCTTTAAAAAGGGGCCTCCGCCTCCCATCTGCAGGTGGAGTTTTCCTAAAGAAGCAGCCTTGTACCTGCATCCTGGCTCGTGCTGGAAGAAGGGCCTCTCCCTGAGGGGCTGACTCCTTCCTAGACCTCGCCCTGAGGGGCCGGCTCCTTCCTCTAGGCTGTCATACTGTCAGTCACTTACACACTCATCCCAGCATCCAGCCTGTCCCAGTGCTGCAAACACAGCAGTCGCAGCTCCTGGGGAGCAGGAGCAAAACACACTGAGCCCAGGAGGGGTGAGAACAGACACAGGGCTTGGTGTCTACTGAGCAAATTGTGCTTCCGTTTCCCTCTAACAGCATAAATATTGCACATTTCACGACGAAACTCAGGTTGAGAATTTTTTTCCCTGAAGGTAAAAGAGGGAGCACAGGATTGTCCCTTTAGATCATTTGTGTAACACAAATAAACCTCCAAATTTTCTCTACGTGATTCCTGGAGTGGGCCTTGGCTAGTGTAGCACAGTGTCACCTTGGCACATGTGAGGCTGCTGCTGCTGTCTTTAGTATTTTGGGGGCACTTTTACATTTTTGGTGGGTGACAGTTCTGTAGGCCTGTCTCTTTTGGATGTACTATTTGGAAATAACAATTAAAATAGTTTAATCCATATTTAATTACATTCGATTTAAATGTTCTGCACACTTCACACTGTGATCTAACCATTGACCCTGAATAGAACTGCAGTGGTTTACACCGATGCATTTTTCTCATATTTTCATAGAAATTTGTGGAGTTTGTGTTTTCAGAACTCTGCAAATACATTAATATTTTTCTTTTGATCTGAGACTTTTGGGGCTGTCTTTCTTTTCAACAAAATCTCTGGCATTCCATAGAAAAGCCAAAAAAAAGAGAAAAAGCCAAATGCCAGGAGAACTTGGAACTATTTTGAGATTTCTGGAAACACGTATTGGACAAAAGCAGCTTCCTTGGAGATCTGAGGACCAAGAGCTTCAGAACGGGCGAGTCCGAGTGAAAGAAACGTGGTGACAAAGGCTGTAACATCCACCCATCGCTCTGCGCACCCATCTCCGAGGCTGCATAACGACCTCCGCAGCCCTCGGAGAGCCGGTGGGACTCAGCCAGCACCTGGCACACAGGAGGCCCGCGGCGCCGGAAGTCCGCAGGTATCACAGTCAGATTCGAATCTCCACAAGATGAACACACATGCTGTGATTATTAAGATTATTAGGCGGCAGATCATGAGGTCAGGAGATCAGCCCGGCCAACATAGTGAAACCCCGTCTCTACTAAAAATACAAAAAAAAAAAAGGAAAGAAAACAAAAAAATTAGCCGGGCGTAGTGGCAGGTGCCTGTAATTCCAGCTACTCAGGAGGCTGAGGCAGGGGAATCCCTTGAACCCAGGAGGTGGAGGTTGCAGTGAACCAGGGTCGTGCCATTGCACTCCAGCCTGGCGACAACAGTGAAACTCCATCTAAAAAAAAACCAAAAAACAAAAACAGATTACTGCTACGATGAGGTTTAGAGACTGTTCTTTCCGCTGGTGAACCCCACCCCCCCGAGCGATACACACATAGAAGTTTACTCCCTTGGCCAAGTGATGGTTGTAACAGGAGCCTAACTGTCGGTTTTGGGGTTGCTTATCCAAGTTCGCTGCGCCATGACAAGGCGTTTCGTGTCAGCGCTTCCCGGGAAAAGCTCCTTTCTTCAGGATCGCCCGAGACAGTCGGCTGTGAGGCCTGGCCTGGAGATCTGTCTGCAGCTGTCTCTCCGGCATTCTCTGCAGCTTTTGCAGAGCTGGGGCGGGGTGGGGACCACTGTGCTCCTGTGGCCGGTGGCGCCGTGGCCTGGCTGTGAGGCCCCGCAGGCGTTTGGGGTGGCACCTTCCCAGGCCTTCTCAAGCTGCCTCAGGCCTGCTCCTGATGCTTCCAGCGAGGAACAGCGGGGCAGGAGTGTCTCCAGGAGGAAAGCCAGGCGGCCTCCCGCCTGATGTGGGTCGAGGTGCAGCTCCTTCCACTTCCCAGCGTGGACCTGAGGGGCTGCCCCTGCCTGGGGAGCAGCTTTGCCATCCTTTCAATCAGCAGCGAGAGCTCTTGGGCTCCGAGGCCAGGCGCTGCCTAAGAAGCCGGAGCCATGGGCATCTCACACTCCAGAGGAACCAGGCCTCTGGCCCATGGGGATCCCTCCACGCGCTCCGCTCCTTCTGTTGCAGTTTTCCTGAAAGCACAGCAGTAGCCCCTGCGGCCCGCAGCTGCTTCTCAGCACCTGCAGGGAGGACCTGCCTTCTCCTCATCTGGGCCTGGGCAGGCTCCGCCGGGTGAGGCGCTGGCAGCAGCCACGTGGGAAGCCCCTGTGTGGGTGAAATGCAGGGTCCTGGGCTGTGGAGGGAGCCTGGGCGGTGGATGGCGGGCTCTGCAGGTGTCCCCATGCCCAGCCCAGCTCCGGACTCTCAGAGCCACGAGCTGAGGGCACCGGAGCACGAGCCCGGGCCAGGGCGCTCTGTCCTCGCATGTCTAGAATGAGGAGCCGGCTCAGAGGAACCCGAAGAATTCTTTCTCTCTGGAGGTTTTCCCCTCACGTGAGTGTTTCCATCGAGCTCTTCCTTGTACTCTGCGACCTAGAAACAGGCCAGAGAGCTCCGCACCCGCCCGTTCCTTCGAATTCCACAGCCTCGCCTTCGCCTTCAAGGAAGCGGAACTTGCAACGTCCCCATGAGGCTCCTTCATCCCTGCACAAGCGCCTGGGGCCGGAGTGTCACCTGGCTCCTATAGGGTGCATCAACCTGCTCATTTTCCTCAGAGAGACGGTCATTTCCACGAAGGAAATCTATGTGGGGGTATAAGTGTGAAAGTGTGAGTGTGCGAGAGTGCATTTCTCTTGCGTGTGTGTATGTGTGAAGTGTGTGTATGAGTGTGAATGCGTGTTCATGTGCATTGAGTGTGCATGTGTGATGTGTGATTGTGTGTATGCTTGTGTGTGAATGTGTGCATGAGTGTGCATGTGTGATTGTGAGTGTATGCTTGTGTGAGTGTGAGTTCGTGTGTGAATGCTTGTGTGAATGTGACTATGTATTCATGTGCTTGTGCGTGTGCATGTGAGTGTGCATGTGTTAATGTGTGAATGTGCGTGTGCATGTGTGAGAGCATGTGTATGCTTGAGTGTGCATGTATGTGAGAGTGCACACGTGTGTGTGTGAATGTGCATGAGTGTGCATGTGTGAGAGCATGTGTATGCTTGTGTGAGTGTGCATGTATGTGAGCGTTTGCATGTGTGTGAATGTGTGTTAATATGCATGAGTGTCCGTGTATGTGACAGTGTGCATGTATGTGTGTGTGAATGTGTGTGTGCATGTGTGAAAGTGTGTTTACGCTTGTGTGAATGTGCATGTATGTGACAGTGTGTGTGTGTGAACGTGCATGTGTGCATGAGACTGTGTATGCTTGTGTGAATGTGTGAATGAGTGTTTATGTGTGTGCATGCGTGTGTGAGTGTGCATCCTTGTCTGAGCATGCATGTGTGTGAGAGTGTGTGTGTATGCGTGCATGTGTGAGTGAGCATGAGTGTCTGTGATACTGTGCCCTGGGCTTCTGGGCCAGGTGCTTATCCCTGGCTCCACCCTTTCCAGGTTGGATTTCCTTCCCGCAGACGCAGCTATCAGAAGCAACTTCAATAGGATCTGTGCTTGTGTCTTGCAGAAACTCTACCCAGTGTATGTTTACCTTAACTCGCTTATGGTATTTTAACACGTGTGATGTTTGGGAGCGCCCTCCTCACAGGCTGGAGTAGACATAACAGGAGGTTCAGGGCCTTCAGTCTCGTGTGCAGCCGTGATCAGAAACACAGCCGGACGTTCCTGGAATGTTGCACATCCAAAGGACCTTTCCTCGGTTTGCTTTAGCGGCACCACCAAACCCAAGGCACCGGCTCATCAGAGGAGCAGGGGCCTCTCCGCACAGCCTACGGAGCTTCTGCCCTCTGGAAGGCTCTAGTCAGCCTTCCTGCAAAGGATTTGGTGACCATTTACACAGTCGTCCATTTCGATCTGTTGAAAATCACTGTTACTAATTTTCGTAGAGATGGGTATGATCAGTGGTTTCTTGTGTAACTATTATAAAGGCTGTCTGAACACTGTAATATAGTCTTGCAATGGTCTGCAGTTTCTCTTTCTCTTTACAGTTTGGCAATCTCAGTTACATATTTAGGGATTTCCTATTGTCATTTTGTTTCTGCCTTGATGCATTTTAAAAGAGAATACTTACGTAAAATGAGAATGTCGTTCCTGTCTCCCTTAGCTCTGGAACAGTGTCGTTCTGGTTATGGTCGGGACGGTTCGATGGATGTACTAGTCTGTGGCTGGGGGATGCACCGTGCTGCTTTTGCTGACCAAGGGCTGCAGATCACTGGGATTGGGAGTGCTTATCACAGCACTTCCATCTGTATTAGGATATTAGGATGGAAAAGCAAACTTCAGTTCTGCTGGACAGCATTGCAGCACAGCATGCTTAGTTTTTCTGACTCTGGCCTTCAAAATTACGGGTGGGTAAAATACTACAACTTTTAAAACACAGTGTCTGCCTTCATTTGATGCCAAAATCAATAAAAGCCATGCCACTCTGAGGGCTATCATTGCCGTGGCCACTACAAAGGCACCATATGTGTCCTCTGCCTGGCTGCCATTTGCTCGTTCAGCCCATGGTGTTCCCACACCAGCCCCGTCCCAGCCAGCCCTGCACTGGGTCATGGGGAGATGGTAGTGGAAGCTGAGCCTGAACTTGAAGTGTTTACATAGCCGTGGCCATAATCATAGCCATTCAGTGACCTTGTGAGATCCAGAGTCAGAGCATCTGTTGGCCACATACCCAGCTAGCTGCTCCTTCTATATCGATGAGTGAGACACCACAGTAATTACCTGTGTCCCAAAGTTCTCTGGCTATTGCAGTAGGAAGCTGAGCAGCATCAAAATCTTGAGGCATCATCTCTGGTGTAGACAAAGCATCTTGGAAGACCAACAGAAAGAGTTACTTTGATTCGCTTTTGCCTAGCTTAGAGTGTTTATGTTATTCTATTCTGTTAGAGACAGGAGTCCCTGAAAGAGGAACTCTCTGGGCTTAGGACTACCAAATTCAGCATCACCTGTGAAGATCGCTGTTTTATGGCCCTGTTTTGAAGTTTTCTCAAAGATCCCTTTTAACTGTTCCTTTTCATTGTTACCCTCCAGAATTCTCTGTAAAATGTCCGGCAAAGCAGTCTCTGCTGATTCTTGCCTCATTCTGTTTTGAGAGATTCTAGCAAAGTAGGGAATCATCTGCTTCCTGTTTAAAAGAAAACACTCATCATAAGTAACCATTATAAAACACTGCATTCATTTCTGCTTTGTAGTGAGCATCACACTTAACCGTTTCCATGACATATCTTTTTTTTTTCTTTTGAGACGGAGCCTCACTCTGTCACCCAGGCTGGAGTATGGAGGTGTGATCTTGGCTCACTGCAACCTCCACCTGCCAAGTTAAAGTGGTTCTCCTGCCTCAGCCTCCTGAATAGCTGGGATTACAGGTGCTTGCCACCAAGCCTGGCTAATCTTTGTATTTTTAGTAGAGATGGGGTTTCACCCTGATGGCCAGGCTGGTCTCGAACTCCTGACCTCAGGTGATCCACCCGCCTTGGCCTCCCAAGGTGCTGAGATTACAGGCGTGAGCCACTGTGCCCGGTCTCCATGACATATCTTGATACATAAACAAGCTTGCGATCTGATTGTAGCCGATTTTATTTTGTAACTGAGAGGGAAAATATCATCCAACAGGTAGAAATAAATTGCTCCCACAATTAACTACCATTAACCAAAAATTCATCAAAATATTTCTGTTAGGGCTAGGCGTGGGGGCTCATGCCTATAATCCCAGCATTCTGGGAGGTGGGAGGACTGCTTGATACCAGGAGTTCAAAAGAAGCCTGGGCAACAAATCAAGACCCCATCTCTACAAAAATTAAAAAATTAGCCGATCAGGGTGGTGCCTATCTTCCCAGCTACTGGGGAGGCTGAGGTGAGAGGATTGCTTGAGCTCAGAAGGTTGAGGCTGCAGTGAGCTGTGATGGCACCACCGCACTCCAGCCTGGCTGACAGAGACACTGTCTCTAAAACAAAACAAAACCTGTTGTTAGTGATGCCTTGCTAAGCAACGATGAATTCTTTATTTATAACATCCCGGCTCTGCAGGTAAGAGCAAAAATTTTCTAAAAATATATGACAAAATTCACATCAGAAAGTTTGTCTTTGGTCTAGTAAAAAGAGACTACATTCTTCAATTAGATTAACAATTTTATTTAATTAAAGTATTAATATTATAATTTCCAGCCGATTTTTTTTGAGGTAGATATTTATTATAGTAATATAATACTATGAGCCAAAGTACTATGAAACCATTTCATCCCAGTCAGGTGGTTACATCAGCTTAAAAAAGACAAAATAAATTCTGGGTGGATAGGGGACTGGAAACGCTTGTCTCTGTTGGCTGGACATACAACGGTTTAGCACTGTGGCAGACGGCAGGCACTGCCTCAGTAAGTTAAATGCAGAACTGCCATGTGAGCCATCATTTCTACTTTCTACCCAAAAGACTTGAAAACAAGCGTTCAAACAAAAATTTACATCTGAATGTTTATAACAGCATTATTTACAATAGCCGGACGATCCTAAGTGTTCATCCATGAGTGAATGAATAAACAAAATATGGTCCATCCCTACAACAGAATATTGTTCAGCCATTAAAAGGAACATAGCTCTGAAACATGCTGTAACATACATAAGCCTTGACAACATCACGCTAAGTGAAGGAAGCCAGACACAGAAGGATACCTCGTGTGTGATTACATTGACAGGAAATGCCCAGAATAGGCAAATTTGTAGAGACAGGAGGCAGATGGATAGTTCTAGGGGTTGACGTGAGGGGGAAATGGGAAATGGCAGCTTAATAGGCGCAGACTTTTCTTTTGGGGATGAGGAGAATGTTCTGGAACTAGGCTGAGATGGTGGTTGCCCAACACTGTGAATGTGCTAAATGCCACTGAATTGTTCACTTTAAAATGGATAAGATGGTAAATTTTATGTTATGTGTAGTTGTACAGTAATTCTTTTTTTTGAGACAGAGTCTTGCTCTGTAACCCAGGCTGGAGGGCAGTGGCGCGATCTCGGCTCACTGCAACCTCCACCTCCTGGGTTCAAGCGATTCTCCTTCCTCAGTCTCCCAAGTAGCTGGGAACACAGGTGCCTGCCACCACACCTGGCTAATTTTTTTTTCTTTTTTTTGTATTTTTAGTAGAGATGGGGTTTCACCATATTAGCCAGGATGGTCTCGATCTCCTGACCTCATGATGCACCCACCTCAGCCTCCCAAAGGGTTGGGATTACAGGCGTGAGCCACCATGCCCAGCTGTCATACAATAATTAAAAAAATTATGTTGCTTGTGTTCTATGGATTTAATAATCAAACCATTAAACATAAAGTGTTCAGAGTGGAATCTCAACAAGGCCATTAAACAGATAGGACTCGGCTTAATTTTTAACTCAACAAAGAATCATACGGAGTAAAAATACATTTAAGGAGAGGCATTTATCATCATCTGTAAATAAGGTTTCCAGGGGACAGTGTTGAAGCACCCTATTCCATTCTTTCAAAGCGATTAAAAAGTTGGAAAGTTGGAAACAGCATAATGTTGAGGGTGTGTTTAATATTTTGATGTTTACAAAGAGGGGAATTTAATTCAGTCTAAGATGTGTCTGTATCAAGCATATATTGGCTTTGAGTGATATTGAGAACACACGGGGGCCATGACTATTTCTTGAGTGCTCATTCCCTGGCGATTTTGTGCCTCTCGATAGAATGGACCTTATCAGATGCTATTTGGGCTCTTCTCGGTAGTAAAGATCTTGAACCTGATTTAAACATGAGATACCCAGAATAAGGAAGAGCAAATCTGTGGAATAAGCCGCAACCCTGTAGCAGTTTTACTTCGTAACATGACTGCAGGTTTATTTTGAGTGATGATTTATGTGGGCCCTGTAATTTCATGCTAAGTCTTAATTGTTTCCTATGACTAAATAGTCTGCCATAGGCTAGACATAAACTTGGAATTTAATATTCTATTAAATCCAAGAGCTGCAGATTTCAGAACTATCTGACCAGTGGCAAATGTGAAGTCTTTAAAAGAAGTCCATGCCAAGAATGGAGCCCACAAGGAGTTTGGAAAACTTAGCTTTCTTGGCATGTTCCATGATGGCTCAAATATTAGAACTAATTTATAGCTCCATCTGTACCTCATGGAGACCTCGCAAGCTGGAACTCATATCACTTTTCCTTTTTAGACAGTCAAAACCACAGGTTATACTAAAAAACGAGGACAGAAGTCCAGCAAAGCAGTGATTTCTCCTCAGCTAAAACACAGACTGCATTAAAACCACATGTTGCTGAGTGCTGGCTGGCCAGGCCAGACTTTAGAGTAAGGCTGAAGGCACGAAGCTGGGATGGATGGAGGAGCGTTTGCTCAGATGTGTAGGCCCTTAATGCTCCATGCGGCATGTGGCTGGTGGTTCTGCAAAAGCCAGAGAGGAGTTGCATAAAGGCCCTGGAGCTTTGTCAGAGGCAGAGTCTGTAGGAGTCCACTGTGATGGGTGGAGCCCAGTGCTGGTAATCAGATCGCATTTTGCCATAGCCAGAACTTTAACCACTAGGGAG
The DNA here is from genome assembly GCF_047675955.1 of Chlorocebus sabaeus. Classification (NCBI taxonomy): domain Eukaryota; kingdom Metazoa; phylum Chordata; class Mammalia; order Primates; family Cercopithecidae; genus Chlorocebus; species Chlorocebus sabaeus. The sequence continues at coordinate 2,116,528 of NC_132916.1, read as the reverse complement.
TCAAAAAGTCACCATCTGAAGACGGAAAGAACAACATTTGAAGAAGAGTCCTCAGAGTTGAGAGGGCCTTTGTGCTCTCTCAAGATGTAGGCACTTGTGATTTAAATCTGGAAATACTTTTTAAAAAGGAAAGCCATTTTTTCAAGTTTTAAAATTCAAATGAGCTATATTGTGTGATGATTCCAAGAAGTAAAGCGTGCATGTGTGTTCTGCTTCAGGGGCAGGCAGCCCATGGCAGCCATCATGGCGTCTTCTCCTGTGGTGGGAGGCTGTTCTTAGGATCTGCTTCCGGGGCAGGTGGCCCATGGCAGCCATCATGGCGTCTTCTCCTGTGGTGGGAGGCTGTTCTTAGGACAAGCCTTTTCCCCCTGAGGGCACCGAAAGGCGAGCCTGGTTGATGCTGGGCTCACAGCTTTTACTCCCTGAGCTGGAAGGCTGAGAGTAGCATCAGTAAGCAACCGACTTTGTGGTCCTCACGTGTCTTAACCTGGCCCTGATTGTGCAGGTTAGGGAGAAACAAGGCCTGTTCGTGGCACACATGGATCCTGCATTAATGCTTTTCAAGTCTCTGGAAGTCTAAAGACTTTTCCAGTTTTGCTCGTCCTTGGGGTGTCTTCTTAAGTAGTAGCAGCGACATTGTGCCTTCTGTGAAATCTCAGTGTTGTTGGGACGGTGGGATGTGGAGCAACTGGGGCAGAGGACGAGGCTTTCTAAGAAGACCCGACCCTTGTATCCACGTGATGGTTGGATTTCCATGTGAAGGTGGAAGAGGCAGGACGGGAAACAGAGAAAAGGGACGAGCCAAGTTCTCCTCTCAGGCTGGTCTCAGTGAGACAGTGCCCTGGGCTGCAGCTGTGGTTGGAAGTCCCACCCTGTGCATCCTAAGACCCCCCCCCCCCGGTCAGTTCCCTTTGGTCTGTTTTTAACGGTGGCATCTAGCCCTCCCCACCCTCTGCATCTGGACTTTATCCTGGTGTGTTCAGGTGGACGTCCTTAAATCTGAGGACAGCCTGCCTGCGTCCCACCGGACAGCTGGCATTTCCCCATTTTCAGGAAGCAGGGGCCACCTGTTTCCCCAGGGATAAGCTGTGGGGCCTTCCTGGGCCTCAGTGTTCTTACTCACTCAATGTGGAGAATGGTCCTGCCCTTCCCACCCCTGGGCCTTGCATCAGATAGGACCAGGACGGCATGTGACAGGCACCTGCCCTTCTTCTGGGGCTCCCTTTGCTGAGAGCTGAGCTGCCTGCGAAGCCCCTTCCAACCTCCAGGTCCTCAGCACTCCTGCCTGACTCATGCCTTCGCATTTTTCAACGTTCCTATCTGTTCCATCTTCTTCCCATTGCATAACCGCTCCTCTGCCCTGTTCTTCCCTACAGACGTGTCCAGGTGTGTGGCCGAAAGGAAGTACACCCAGGAGCAAGCCCGGAAGGAGTTTCAGCAAGTGTTCATTCCGGAGTGCAATGACGACGGCACCTACAGTCAGGTTACCAGCCTTGCTTGGGAGGTTCTGCACCTGGGCAATTAGGGAGAGAGATGTGGAGTGGGTGTGGGGAGAAGGCAGGTGAGGGGGAGCCGAACAGAAGAAGCAGCAGGTTTGTTCTCTGGGGAAATCAGCCTTCTGCATTTTAGAAGTTAATTCATGATGAGCCTACTTGACATACATAGACACATAAATGAAGTGTGTGTTTATGTCTTAGTTGGTGCAGGCATTTATATCATTGCTGCTGTCATTCACACTTTCATTACTATGAGTTTAGCACAGGAAGCTTCCTTAGTGAGGCCAATTAGACCATGCTAACCTGGCTTGCAGCTTAGAATTTAATTTTAGTTTGATGTTAATTACGGGGAGCACACAGTAAAAGATGTGTCTGTGCCAAGAGTGAGCTCCGGGATCATTCATTCCAACCTGATGGGCCCACAGGCATGGAGCTGAGCCAAGTCAAATTCCCGTTGTCAGCCAAAGGCACTGTTGAGAAAGTCACCCAGCTCTCCGTTTTGAGTGTGTCAATGCTGTTATTCCTTATTAAGGAAAAACAAAGTACTAACATGCAATGCTAACTCACACAGGGGCAGAAAAAACAGCATGGGTTCTGCACTTTGACATGCCTGTGGCCCATTGGGTGATGATGTGAGTTCTGTGTGTTTACATCATCGTTTGGCCTTTGGGAGACAATGAGGGAGAGAACAAGAGAGAGACAGAAAGAGAGAGAGAGGAACTGGAGCTGAAGGAACTGGCTGCTCTGACTGTGGTTGCAAGGGGAGTGGGCGATGCAGGCTGCAGAGTGAACACTAAAGAGGCCGAGGTTGCTCTCCTGGCTCTGCAGTGGAGAGCTCCTGACCTTCCCGGGCCTCAGTTTCCCCATTCATAAGATAAGGGCTGGGGCTCCATCTGGAAGGTGGTGAGGATTAGTGACTTCACAGGTAATGTGTCCAGCACACACTAGCAGTCAGTAAAGTGCTGATTTGGGCCCCTTTTGTCTTTAAAACCTTGGGGTCAAGACCTGCACACTTTCTTTACCGGGGACTCAAATGCAGCCACAGAAGTAGCTCTGGGTATCCCACGACCTGTCTGAGCCAGTGCCGCAGAAAGCAGAGTGGGCCTCGCAGCCGTGAGGCGCTGTGCTGCGGGCCCGGGAGGCTCACCTGTCCTGTGCTTTCTCGCAGGTCCAGTGTCACAGCTACACGGGATACTGCTGGTGCGTCACGCCCAACGGGAGGCCCATCAGCGGCACCGCCGTGGCCCACAAGACGCCCCGGTGCCCGGGTAGGTCTGACGTGCCTTTCCAAGTGGAAGGCTTTAAGGGAATTGGTTTGCCGTGTCTTCTAATCATCTTCCCTGGGTTCACTTATAATTCAAAGGGAAATCCAGTTTGGGTGACATTGTGAGCCACAGTGGGAATAGATCTTGTCGCTGACAAAGCCTACGTTTTAGGGAGCGCTTGTTTTTAAGAGGGGAAGGGCGAAGCTATGTGAATGTATGCGTATGACTGGAGGTCAGCTTGCTGAAGGAAGGCAGCTCTGCATCTGATCATGATGGGTTGTGATGATTCAGGTCCCTTAATTGTTTAAAATAACCACAAGGACTTGGAGTCACCAGTGGAAATGACCAAATGTTTTCTTTGGCCAAAAAAGTGAAAATTGCTGGTTTTGTATGTACATGTTTTCAAAGAAAAATGGTTCTTTCTTCATAAGTCAATTTCAAAATGGTTTGTATTATTTTATTACTCGTAAGAGGGTTTGATGTACTAAAAGTAATAAAATTAGAAGTTTAAAAATCTGTAAAATATTCTCTTTCCCATTAGTTCTTTTTTTTTTTTTTTTGCCAACCATGCTGTAAATGATTTATATCATTTTTATTTGAAAATAATCTGCAGCCCAAGTTTGATTAATCTGTGGGGCAGACTTATCAGACCATCTGTGAAGAAATGCTATGATCTAGCCCTCCAGATTCCTGGATCATCTGTGTTAAGACAGTCAAAACACATCATTATATAGCAATAATAAACTACAAAATGCCTCTCCCTGTTTTTCATGTACAATCTTGAAACATTTACATTTAGAGTTTACCTTTAGATTTTTTTTCTATTTAAGGGACAGGTATCTTTTAATCTGGAATTCTGTTTGTTATTCAGATATTTTTCAAGCTTCCTGAGCCATGGCCCTGGCCAGAACTCATGACCTCTGTGGGTTCCATGAGAATGAAGGTGTCCACAGTCAGCAATGACATAAGGTCTAGTGTTTCCAGTGACTGGCCATGGGGATGCACAATGTGGAATTAAAATACGTTTGTTTGTAAAAGCTTTTTCTCCAGAGCCTAAATAGTGCTGGAAATATATCTTTAATTAAGCTAACATGTATACCTAACAGTTCTGTTGCAAACTCATGGAGGAAATGAAACAGAAAAACATCACCAAGATTAACTGGGTCTGTGTGTGTCCCTCTTTCACTTTGAGAGACACTTTCATATCCTATTTCCTTTATCCACAAGCAGCATTTTGAGGTGAGCCTTGTTTTATGAAGGGGAAAGCAGTATGGGGTAGGGGCATCTATTTATGTTGTTCTAGTGATATCATCTGATAATTAAGGAGGGTCCCAAAGAACTTACTTAGAAAACATGTGCAAAATTGGCTGAATTTTGTACAATCTACAAATAGTGGCTTGTTTCTGGAATCAAATCAGTGTACCGTTTACTCAACGTTGTTGCTTCCAACTAGGTCTCAGTAACCTTTCACTGTATAGAAATATTCCTTTTGTTTTAACTGCCTATGTGGAGTGTTTGGTCCAAGGAATGGACTGGGGAAGAGAGTAGACGGGCCTTTGCATATAGAAGTCTGGTGTTTATTGGGTAGCACATGGGCTGGGCAGGAAGCCAGGCGTGTGAGATGAAAAGCTTCAACGCTGAGGGGCAGTTTCCCTGGGGAGATGGTGCTGTCTGGGAGGGGGCAATGTTTCCACATTGGGGCAGGGTTCCGCTGGCTGCACCCTTGATGCTGGCATGGCCAGCATCCTTCTACCCCTGGTTCACCTGGTCGGTGCGACTAGTATATTCCACAGGTCTACAGAGTTATCAAAAAACTCTCTTAATCCCCGGCTGTGTTCCAGGCTTCCCCTCCGCACACATGTGGGCACGGGGGAGCCAGTGTCGTGCGAGGGTCACTTTGGAAGCTTTATGGAGTCATGGCAAATTATGGAGAGAATTTTGAAATTGAAGGGAGAATTATGGGGGAGAGAGTTGTTGGGTATACTTACCCCCCAAACACGAAGGATTTATCATCGGTGTTTGCATACTGCAATTTAACTTCTTCCTGGAAGTTACCACAGCCCTCACAAATAATGCAGAGAAGCAGAAAAGTGGGCATCACCTGTGAGATCGTGGTCAATAGCATGGACCACAGCTAGGCAGCGTCTTGATCTGTAGGCACCAGGGAGCTGACCCTCTGGGCACACCCTCGGGGGTTCACGGAGAAGTCAGCACATACACAGAACGGCTAATCTGCAGCATCCACTGTCTGTATGTGGCGGGAGTACTTTTCACCAAGTTTACTAACATTGGGTAAATTTCAGTATTTAATAAATGTTTTTTGCCCTCAAGTTTATACCGAGGTTACCATAGAAGTAGACTGTAAAAATTTGAAAATCAGACAGTGAGATTTAAAATGAACAGTAGATAGGAGCTGTTTTTTGGAAAGTGCATGTTTGTGTGTTTATGAATAATACATGCAAACGTACCTTGAGGCCAGCCACAGTGGAGGGAAACGGAGGTCCACTGACTGGCATGATTCCTGGAGAGTGGAGAAAGCCCTTGCCCCAAAGCCTCTCAGCAATTCAATTGTTTCAGAATGATCTTTAATAGCAAATGGATTCCTTTATTTCATAATTATGTATTCTTAAAGCCATGAATGCAAAATACCTAAATTCCTATTAATCCATAAATTCCTATTAATCAAATAATATAATGAGAAAATCCAGCAGAAAAATGGCCAAAAGTCTTGAGCAGGTGGCATTTTATTTATAAAGGAAAAAAATCCTAATGATCAGTAAAGGCAGGAAAAGGTGCATAGGTTCTTCAGTCCCAGGGAACTACAAATTAAAGTCACAAAGTCACAGTGCAACTCCCCTCCACACCCGCTGGTCTGGCAGAAATGAAGAAGCACAATTCTATGACTTGCTGCTGAGGACAGAGCTGTGGGTGTGATGGGAACTGGTACTGCCCTTTGCAACATCAGTTTGCCCCTTTGCATGTGGGTGATTAAGATCCCAGCTCTTCCGTTCCGGGAGGGAACCCAGCAGAAATGCATTCACCTGTTTGGGAGGAGACCTGGGAGGGTGTTCCCAGCAGTGTTCACACAAGAACCAAAGCCTAGAAACAGATCTATGTCCATTGGTGTCTGACTCGGTGAACACTGCGATTTGCTTGGTTCATCCTATAGAGCAGCGAGCACTGATGAAAAGGTCCAGTGCCTTCCTCAATGGTGCTGTGTGCTAATGTCCTCCTGAGTCCACGGAGCCCCACACAGAGGCACCCCAACCACAAATCCTCCCACAACTGAGAGTCAGAAAACTCAGCTCCAGCTCTGAGGGGTGCATCCAGGGGTGGCCGACCACGAAGAACAGCAGAGAGCGATGGCCACACACACAGGGTGATGGTCGCTAGCAATGTGGTGGAGGACAGGGGGGTTAATTTTGTGACTGTAGACAGGGCTGACCTGGGGAGTCCTTTTCCTGCCCTGGAAAATGTCTTCACAGGTTTTGGTTGATAATAATTCATGACGTGTATATTTATCTTTTGTGCACTTTTCTGTATGGGTGTCAATATTTCAGGAATTTAAAATGTTAAAACATGCGATGCCACTGAAAGAGGTAATGCAGGCTGAATTCTCCCCACATGTACACATTTCTCTAGCGTCCTTCCCTCAGGATGTTTACAGGGGGAATGGGACCAGATGCTTAGGAGCTGGTAGAAGGAGAAGATAGAAAGACACATCCCTGAGCCTGAGGGAGGGCTGGGAAGGAAAGACCTAGGGGGGATTTGGGGAACAGGAAAATTAAGGTTTGCCTCTGGGGATGCTCTGGAGAGCTGGAGAGAGCGGGCTGGGCATTGCGGCCCCCCACTTGGCCACACAGAAGCGCCAGTCATGTGCTCACACCTGCCAGGGCTGAAGCCTGGGTTCCTCATAGCAGCCTAAGCTGCAGGGGTTAAAACGACTCTTTTACAGGCAAGAAAACTTTCCAAGGTCTCTGTGCTTGGAAGTGGCAGAGCTAGGATGTAAATCTACATCTTTGTCTCCATAACCCATGTTTCTCCCCCAGATACCAAAGTATCAAAATTCTTGGGGCCTTGAATTCCTATTTACACTTGGCTGGAAGTCGGGCATAGGAGAAGGTGGGCAGAGATGGTCAAGGGCTCTGGAGAGTGGGGTGAGGTTGATGGCAAATGGTGTGGTGCCTTGGATGTGGCAAGGACAAGAAGCCAGCTCTCGGAGACGTATCCAAGTCCACTTCGTGTTCTGTGCTGCCGAGAGCACTTGTTTCTTGCTCACAGTTTAGAGACGTATGTGCTTCTCAGAGCCCTGCTGAGGTCAACCTGTGGGGTCTGTAGATGGCTTTAGGGCAGGTGTTTCTTGCTCACATTTAGAGAAGTATGCACTCCCCTGCTGATGTCAACCTGTGGAGTCTGTAGATGGCTTTACGGCAGGTGTTTCTTGGTTGTAGTTTAGACATGTATGCACTCCTCAGAGCCCTGCTGATGTCAACCTGCGGGGTATGTAGATGGTTTTACGGCAGGTGTTTCTTGCTCACAGTTCAGAGGCGTATGCAGTCCTCAGAGCCCTGCTGATGTTGACCTTCGGGGTCTGTAGATGGCTTTATGCTCAGGGAGTGCCTTCCTGCTCCAGTGTTCAAGGAAGGGACAGTAAAGGGCAGGGTGTGCACTACATAACAAGTCCCTCATGTCCTTCGTCCTGGGATTGGGGGCCGGCTCCACGTGTCTCTTGAGAGACAAAGTTGATTCTTATTTCTTCTGTAGGCATTTTCTTTTTGTTTCTTTCTTTACTTCCCCATCCGCCCCCACCCACACCGCCCCCACAAAGATTTGAAGCCTAACATTTCTGGGGGCAGGATTAGAGGTTGTGAACAAAGGCCTTTTTGCCAAGAGAGGGTGTTTGCAGCCCATTATCTAGTATTTGGAAATAGCTTCAGGTTTTTAATCTCATCTCTCCTCTGTGACTGTGCACCCTGACCAAGAGCTGGTTCCTGGCATGAGTACAAAGTGGGTTAAGATGTTGTAAGCTGAACCTACATGCAAGAATTTTTAATATTACAATATTCAAAGAATCTTCATATATAGCTTGGAGTTATGTGTTTGAAGGAAGCTACGGGTTTCGAGTTAGAGAAGATGGATAGACACAGCCCATGTGCAGTAGCTGGTGCCCATCTCAAGACCCCCAGCCCACCCCTGCCTTCTAAAGCAGGGACCAGGCCTCGTACCCTGCAGCTATAGGCCTATCCCCACAGAGCGGACATCTTCCTGTTCCACCTGACACAGCTGTGTCTGGCATAGGCATCCTTTCCTGTAGCATGGGGAAGAAGACATCTGTTTCTTCCTGTTTATTTCCTAACAAACTCTATAACATGCAAATTTATAATTTGGTTTTAATTACTAAAGTCTGTGTGATACCTGTGACAGGCAGGAGTAGGTCAGTGGCCTTCTCTAGGAGTTTCCTGTCTGGGTCTGAATTTCCTCCCTTCTCCAGGCATTTCCTGTCTGCGGTCTGAATTTCCTCCCTTCTCCAGGCGTTTCCTGTCTGCGGTCTGAATTTCCTCCCTTCTCCAGGCGTTTCCTCTCTGAGATCTGAATTTCCTCACTTCTTTAGGCGTTTCCTGTCTGCGGTCTGAATTTCCTCCCTTCTCTAGGCGTTTCCTCTCTGCGGTCTGAATTTCCTTCCTTCTCCAGGGGTTTCCTCTCTGCGGTCTGAATTTCCTCCCTTCTCCAGGCGTTTCCTGTCTGCGGTCTGAATTTCCTCCCTTCTCTAGGCGTTTCCTCTCTGCGGTCTGAATTTCCTCCCTTCTCTAGGCGTTTCCTCTCTGAGATCTGAATTTCCTCCCTTCTTTAGGCGTTTCCTCTCTGAGGTCTGAATTTCCTTCCTTCTCCAGGGGTTTCCTCCCTGGGTCTGAATTTCCTTCCTTCTCTAGGCGTTTCCTCTCTGCGGTCTGAATTTCCTCCCTTCTCTAGGCATTTCCTCTCGGCAGTCTGAATTTCCTCCCTTCTCTAGGCATTTCCTCTCTGTGGTCTGAACATGACTATGCACTCGTCTTCACTGTGGATGCTTATTCCAGAGATTTCTAAATCTGGCTTTGGAGAAGGCCCTGTTATGGAATGATCTTGGATTCGCATGAATCACTTTCAGTACATGGTATACATTGATTTAACTATGACTTCTGCGTTTTTCTGCAAGGCCTAAAGTCTTGTCCTCCATCTGAATTGGTGGGATTCCATGTTTGGAGGAGTATCCTAAATGACTTCAGAAAAAAATACACTTCATAAGCCAAAGCTAACTGAATTTTTAATTTTTCACATGAATTTCCCTGGCACTAAGTTAAGGACCCTACATAGCTGAGGGACTTGAAAGGATCACCCAGAATAATTAAATTCCCAAATCCTGAGATCAACAAGGCAGCTGCGTTTGGTCTCCAACATCTCTGAAGCACTTTCTGGTAGAAATCGTTCAGGGCCAGTGTGCAGTGGCTCTGCTTGACCTGGAGAGCTTGTGCCTCGGAGGGAATCCAGCTTGCTATTTGTCTCCACCTCAAAACGGCTTTTTCTTTAGCCTTCATAGGTCTTTTCTTGAAAAGTGAAAGTTATTAAGGTAAAATATTTCAATACTATTGAAAGAAATGTAAAAGAAAATGTAAAAACAAACAACCTTAAGAAGTAGGAAATGCACTGAAAATTGAAGCCTCTTTCTAGATGGTCATGGAAACAATGAGAGGTGGTCACTTCAGGAATCAAGCTGCAATATCAGATATAAATCTGAATTTTATCAATTAAAAATACTTGTAGGCAGGGAGTGGTGGCTCGTGCTTGTAATCACAGCATTATGGGAGGCTGAGGCAGGGGGGTCACTTGAGCCCAGGAGTTTGAGACCAGCCTGTGCAACAAAAGTCAGACCCCCACCATCTCTACAAAAAATAAAAATTAAAACATTTAAAACAATTAAAAACTTGTGACTTTTTTCAGAGAAAAATATGTTACATTTACTGTAACACGTAAATTTATAACACCTTTTATAGTGTCGAGGACATTTATTTTACATCCATGATGAGATAAAATAGTAATTTGATAAAGCCAACACAGGATTTGTAAAATTTTCAATAAAACATTCAGATTAAATTCTGAAAGTGTTCAAATGATACTGAATTTAAAAACATAATAATAAGTAAAATGTTAAAGAAAAAGACCACGGGGTGTAGGTTTAGTCTGACAAGCGGCTTCAGCCCGGCTTGGGAAGAGGGGGAGGTCCCTGCGTCTGCCAGGACCTGGACCGGAAGTCAGGTTCCCCTGGATCCTGCCCTGGTCCTTCCCTGGCTGAGGACTCCTGAAGCTCCCATCTGGGCCCAGCCTTTCCTCTGCTTCAATTTTCTTTCCAAAATTGGACTTAGTGTTGAGTTATTCACAGCTATTCTATCTGATAGACAATATTTTGGTGTAACTTTTTCTATTCAGGAAAAATACTACTTTTAACCTCAGGAAAAAGTATTTTCTGGTGTCTAATACTTGCGTTTTTATTATAATCTGTGCCTCTGTTGTACTTTAGTGTACGTTTAATTTGGCAGCTAATTTGTCCTGGAACCTCACATGAGTTGAGAAGAGTATCCTGTAAAACAGCCCTTTACTGCACCTCATCTACTAGTGGCTTTTGTCTTATATTCTCTGATAGTTAATATGTTCCCAAAGAAATCAAGAGGTCTTTGGAAGTAAATGACCCCAATCTGTATAGCTCTATTTAAAGAATAATGGGTGTGTGCTTCTAGAGGATTTATTTATTTATTTATTTATTTGAGATAGAGTCTTGCTCTGTCACCCAGGCTGGAGTGCAGTGGCGCGATCTCAGCTCACTGCAACCTCCGCCTCCCGGGTTCAAGCGATTCTCCTGCCTCAGCCTACTGAGTAGCTGGGACTACAGGCACCCGCCACCACGCCCGGCTAATGTTTTGTATTTTTAGTAGAGATGGGGTTTCACCGTGTTAGCCAGGATGGTCTCGATCTCCTGACCTTGTGATCCGCCCGCCTCGGCCTCCCAAAGTGCTAGGATTATAGGCGTGAGCCACCGTTCCCAGCTTCCAGAGATATTTTATGTATATAAAAACAAGTATATTATTTTTTCTTCTAATTATTTTTGGGCAAATGCTAATTATTTTCCAGCACCTTTTTTCACTATATGCAGCCACAACAGTTAAATGTTGAAAAGATTTATGAAGCTGTTAAAATGTCGTGTGACGTAGGACGAGGTGGCTGAGTGGTTAAGGCGATGAACTGCTAAAATGTCGTGTGGCCCTTTAACAAGAGTGATACAGCTGTACTCAGACATTTTTCTCCTGCCTTTGAATCAGGTTCTCAACTCAGACATCAGTAAATTCAGAACATTCCTTTTATCAGATGCACCTCAAATCAGGAATCCCAACTGTTTAAAGGCAGAATCACTAGGATAGAAAAAGACCCGCGAAGCGTAAAAGCCGGTGCCACAAAGTCCAGCGAAACTCTCCTCCAGGTCCGTGAATAACATAAAGGTTCACTGAGCAAAATCAAATGGATTCCGTTTGGTTTCTTCACCCACAGAAACACCGAAGTGGCAAAACTGAGGTTGAGCTGGAGATGAGGGTGGCAGGAGGGAGGCAGTGCCGCGGGGGGGACGGAAGGGAGACACAGGAGCAGTGACAATGATCCTGGGGACACATGAGGAATAATTATGCAGCAGTGATGCAGCTTCACAGGCACAGGGGCTTGGCCATTCTGTCTGGATTCTAGCTCGAATTTTCACGTGTACCAGCCTCACTCAGAAGGCCTGATGAGCCCAGGCTCAGCTGGCTCCTGGAGTTTCTGGCCTGGCAGGTCTGCCGTGTGGCCAGAGTTTGCTTTCTGCTGAGTTTCCAGGCAGCGCTGGTGCTCGTGGCTGGCCCCACACTCCAAGCCCTGAGTTGAAGTGAGGAGCCTCATTTCAGAGGAACACAGGCCCACAGGGCAGCCATCCATGACCATCTCGTCGCGGGATCCTAGGATGGTCACAGGGCCAGTGGGGGAGTCTATGGCTGCCAACGCCCCTCCTGACCCTGGGTGAGGGATGTCTTGACCGCTTGGGGTTCTGGCCTGGCCATGCAGCTCAAGGCTGAGACGGAGAAAGAGTACTCGGGAGCAGTGCCTTCAGAGGCTGATGGGAGCTGGCGGGTGAGGAGGTGGGTGAGTCCCCGGGCATGGTGTCTGTGACTCTGAATGTCCCACATGGACCAGAGGGTGAAGCTCAGCCTCAAGGTGACCCAGGGCCTCCCTGGGATGAAGCAGGAAGGAGGTCCTATCACTTCCAGTCATGTTGGTTTGAGGATTATTTGACCACGGGCACTCAAGAAAATGGAAAATAGGTGATATTCCTCCTGTGCAAATTACTTCTCCACTAAGCCTCCCCCTGGGCTCAGTGTGGAGAGAGGGGAGATGAGGTGGGAGGAGCTAAGGGCAGTGTGGACCTGGGCTGCGCCGTCCCCGCTCCAGAATGCCCCCGAGGAGTGCGTGCAAGTCCTGCTTGGCCCCAGTCTGCGGCCACGGTGAGGCTTAGGGATAGGACCCGGTGAAGTCAGATAGAGCAGAGACATTCCCTGAGATCTGGCAGCAGGACTGCAGAGGACAGGTGCTGTGCGTGTCTGAATCCTGGGGTATAAACCCTGGCAGGGTCGGGGCTCCTGCCAGTGTCAGGACAAGAGTGAACATGATGGCGGCAGCTCTCAGGGTGCAGGGGAGATGAACCTGTGGTCACCTCGCTCGGCCGGCCAGTGCCGGGATTCTGGCTCATGCCAAGGAGACCCCGACTGGTCCACAGGCCTTGTCTATTTCTTAGCTGAAAGCTGGTCCTATCTAGGGAGAGCAGCGTCCATTCTAATACAGCACTCTGCAGACTGTGAGAAGCACGTTCTGTTCTTCGCTAGGACTCATCCCAGGAGGCTGAGTGACTGGTTGGCTTCTCACAGGCCTAAGGCCCTTAAGAACACAGGACAGCTGCCCTGGGGCCGAGAGCCATGTGCCCTGGGTCCTCTGGGAGGACGCCCTCCCTGCCACGGCCAGTCTGTTGCAATCTAAGGAGTACAGAGGAGTCTCAGGCGGCTGGAGCCCACAGGGTGGATGGATGTGGTTCTGTCAGCATGAAGGGGAAAGGGCCTGGCCTGGAGTTCACCTTCCCTGCCCTCAGAGGGGCACCTGGGGACAGGCTCTCAGCCCTCCCCAGCCCACCTGTGTGACATGGCAGGGAAGCCCAGAGGCACTTCCTCACCCTGGAATCTGGGGAGAGGGGTGACCCTTGCTGGAATCTGGGGGAGTGGGGTGACCCCCACTGGAATGTGGGGAGTGGGGTAACCCCCGCTGGAATGTGGGGAATGGGGTGACCCCCGCTGGAATGTGGGGAGTGGGGTGACCCCCGCTGGAATGTGGGGAGTGGGGTGACCCCCGCTGGAATGTGGGGAGTGGGGTGACCCCTGCTGGAATCTGGGGAGTGGGGTGAGCCTTGCTGGAATGTGGGGAGTGGGGTGAGCCCTGCTGGAATCTGGGGAGTTAGGGGACCCCCGCTGGAATGTGGGGAGTGGGGTGAGCTCTGCTGGAATCTGGGGAGTGGGGTGAGCCTTGCTGGAATCTGGGGGAGTGGGGTGACCCCTGCTGGAATCTGGGGGTGTGGGGTGACCCCTGCTGAAATGTGGGGAGTGGGGTGAGCCCTGCTGGAATCTGGGGAGTTAGGGGACCCCCGCTGGAATGTGGGGAGTGGGGTGAGCTCTGCTGGAATCTGGGGAGTGGGGTGAGCCTTGCTGGAATCTGGGGGAGTGGGGTGACCCCTGCTGGAATCTGGGGGTGTGGGGTGACCCCTGCTGAAATGTGGGGAGTGGGGTGAGCCCTGCTGGAATCTGGGGAGTGGGGTGACCCCTGCTAAAATGGGGGGGAGTGGGGTGACCCCTGCAGAAGCAGGTGTTTTGGTGCAGATAAAAGGCCCTTTAGAGGAGAGGGCTGCTGACCATGTCCTCAGCAGCGAAGATGAGCCCAGGGTGAGGTTTTCTGTTGTCCCATCCCAGGTGGTGCCGGCAGTCAACCCAGGAGAACCGCCAGGGGTCGGAGCTGCTTCCTCCCTTCGCTTTGGGCAGTGCTCAGTAACCGTGGCTGGTGCTCCCTGACACTGACAGGACCTGGACGGTCACACAAAATACCTGCATGTCCCCTCTCGCTCTTCACGCTGACTGAAGCATGAGATTGCAAAAAATATAGATGGCTTCTCTCTTTCCTCCCTTGATCTTATATATCCTTAGATCAAAAAACTTAAAACTTATTTATAAACATGAAACTCACTGTGTGTAGAAAACCATTTCTTGTCTAGCCAGAGAGGCACCTGCTTGAGCTGTCTCTGACAGAGAATCCCCACGGGGCTGGCTGGCTTTCATGAACTCTGACTCCAAGGGTATCTCCATGCCAGTGCCCAGACGGCTCTGTCCCACTGCACCGTTTCACACACCACTCTGTTCCACCCTTCTCACTACGCCCTGGCCTGTTCATAACTGGGAAGGGTCCTGAGAGCAAATCATGGATCTGATGCCAACCAGAGCCCACAAGCTTCATAGTCCATAAAGGTGGACACTGTGCATGGTGTCTGAGTCCCAGGACAGCGGGCTCAGGCCCTCTATACCATCTCCAACAGGCTCCAGCCTGAGAGAGCCCTGCCAGGCGGGCACGCCCAGTGGGGACAGAATGCTTCTAACAGGTGGGGCTTGCAGGGGGCACTTCCAGCGTCTGGAGCAGCTGCATGTCCCTGTGGTGGTGGACGGGCTGTGTGCTGCTCTCTGCCAGCCTGTGTGTGGTCTCCTGGACCTCCTGGTCCACTCTCCCTTCTTTTCTGGCCTGTGCCTACTCACCCCTTCATTCTTTCTCAGAGAGGCCTTTCTTCTCAAAGTCCGCTCTCCTGAAGGCTACAAAAGCAGGCCTGGATCCTGGCTCTGCCACTTCCTAAGTGGCCCTGGGCCAGTTACTTACCCCTTTGGTCTCACTTTCCTCATCTGTGTAACAGGCACAATGGCAGTCCCACCTTGCAGGGCTGGCATCTACATTAAATGACTTCAAGTCAGTGAAGGACATAGCAGGGATTGGCGCACAGTAAGAGCTACATAGACACCAGCTGTGTACACAGTTGCAATAGACATTGCTTGAGTAAATTCTGTTTAATGCCCACCTCCCCACATTGGACTAAAGCATGTAGTGCTGCGTCCCTGCCATTGTTTGCCTGTGGACACGTGACGGGCGTGTATGAGGGGGTGAGCCCAGGAATGAATGAATGCACGTAAGGTGATGGCGGCAAGGGCCTCAGGGCTGCAGGCCAGTTGGTGCCCTCCTAGAGGCTGCTGTGTTTTGCATAGCTTGGTCTGAGTGGGGAGCATTGCTCTTCTGGAGGGGACTTTCCCCCAGCTGCATGTCCAGCAGAGCACGTGGAGAGGCAGCTTCCGATGGCACACACAGCACATCTTTGGTGAACGTTCATCGTGCACTTCTGTGTGTGGGTTGCTCTCCTAGGTCCATTCAGCTCTGCTTGGTGGGTTTTCACCACACTACCCACTCCAGAAATGAGGAAACAGAGGTTTCGCATGGTGAAGGTGCCTGGCCAGGGGCACGGAGCTAGGAGGGAGGGACGTTTGTTCTGCTTCCCACGCCCTGTCTTCTCCCTGCAGGCCACATCCTCAGAATTTGGCACCCTCCTTCCTGTCACCCTCCTGTTGTCCCGATGAGAGGATGGGAGGGCAGGAACCTTGAGAAAAGCCAGGTAGCACAGAGACACCATCTAGACCAGAGAATGCAGCCCTTGCTGTTCCCTTTTCTTTTTCTCTCGCCTCCCTCATCTGATGCTGTAAACCTGCCCCCGGGATGCGAAGTTCTCGGAAGGGGTGAGCCGTAGGCTTGTTTAACTGCTCTGAAGGAGGACTCCCCGCAAGAAGCTGCCCCCTCACCCCTCTCACGTCTGTGCCACAGACCTCCCTCTCCTCACTCACGTGTGAAGGGCGTCCGGAAGGAGCTTGTGTAAACCACTGGCTCCATCAGCAAAACACCATTCCCTCCACTGGGCTGTTCTGGCAACATGTTGTTAAGGCTGAGAGCAGCTGGATTTGAACCAAGTGCTTAAGCTACAAGACTTAATAGCTATTATTCCTCCCTTAAAGCACATACGTTTCCTCACATTGTACTTTGTGGTTTCTTCCACCAGCAATTCATATCCCCATTACGACAAAGCCCACCCCTTTAGAATAGCATTTAGGTGGGATGGGATCTCACAAATGGGAGCAATTCAGATGTGTCCTTTGGAATCCAAGGCTGAGGTGGATCACGTAGCAACCTCTTTGTGTCTGTGAACAGCAAGCAGATCCTTAAGGTCCAGCCTCCAGCCCAGGGTTCACAAAGGTGTTCACTGACTGCAGACATGTGCGTACCAGTCAACCCTTCTTTCTCGGCCCCCTTTCTGCAAGTACAGCCTGCACTCTTACTTGTTATAAACACTTGGAAGTTCAGCAAATCCTTATCTCCAGAAAAATGCAATGACAGCCTCAGGGTCTGGATTTGTGTGTTTGCATGGCTCTGCTGGCCTGTGGAAATATGTGGAGCTATTTTCCCATCCTGGAGGCCAGGATCTTGCAGGAAGGCAGGGGCAGCAAGGTTGGGCGTCATCTTTTCATCCCAAGGTAGTTAAAAGGTGAAGTCAATGCACTATCAGGATCTCCTCCAATTTCTGTCTTGTGAAATATTTGAGTCATGAATCACAGAGCAGGTGATCAAGGGACACTTGGTTCTGTCTTAAAATTATCTCTTACATATGAAGAACAAGATCAAATTATTTTTGTGTGGATTTATTTAACTAAACACTGATTGAATGCAAGGGCCTGATGAGAAAGCCACAGTCCTGGTGGGCTCAGAGACAGAGGCTGCCTGAGGGTAGAGAATGTTTAAATGTTGGATTCTGACCTCAGCCCTCATGAAATTTTGAATCTGCAGTCTGTACCGTTCTGTCTGTATAGTATAAAATATTTTCTTATTTCAATTGAGAAACTCTCTCATGAAGAATATTACAATTATTAGCATATTTACATTTTCCTTATGATATTAAAACCTGCACAGAAATATTCAGAAATATTACCAAAATATGATCATTTCCCGTCAAAAGTAGAAAATACATTCTGCCTCTTTCGGGAACACATGATAAAAATAAACTGATGACTAAGAAGCTTAAGCTCTTTAAGAAATCTGGATTTGTAAAGAGATGGTCCAAAAGGCAGAAACAAGGGAAGGAGGATTTTGAGAACTTCAGGAAGTGGCCACACAGTGGGGTTAGCTTTGTATCCAGAGGGATTCTCACCAAGAAAAACCTTGCGTTGCAAGGCCTGGAAACAACGTAATATGTAACCAAATGGTAACAGTAACAGCCGGGAAAGAGAGAAGGGCTGGCTTTGATAGATGAACCAGGAGAATTGTGTTCCTTTTTATCCCCTGGGGACAGCAAATTCCCAAACGCATATTATTTAGTTATTTTTAGATATGCAGCCAGCAGGGAAACCGCTGAGAACATTCCCATGTAAATCCTCATTCAGCTTTCCTGAAGTCAGCATTGTCTGATGAGTACCTGTTACAGAGGAGGGTTTGGGATGGCTGCACTGTGTTCCTTCATGGGAACCACTGACGTGTGTTCAGGGGTGTCTGGGCAATGCGACCCCGAGGCAGCGTCCGCCAAGAGTGCCGGAGGATGGATGGCGCCTCCAAGTTCCTCCGTTTTCTCTGCTATCCAATGAATTGCTTGTAAATTTCCTGCCACATTACTATTGCATTTCCCAAACATAAGATAAGCATCCTCAAAATGTCATAAGCTATATTTTTAATGTGAATGTTGGTCTGTATTTCTGTCATATTCAACATTGTAAAAAAGAAAACAGAAACAAATAATGTCAAGTTCCAAAATGTTTCTGCTGAGGAGTTTTACTGGGCGTGTCTATGGCTATGGGAACTCCAACTTAATTCTGAACAGAATATTCAACTGCCAACAAACTCTGAGAAGAACCGTTTTTATTTCTCAAGTAGGTATACTAATGATGAGGGGGAAGTGGATCTGTATAGTGGCGTCAGTCTGTGGGAGGAGAAAGAACTACACTTTCTATTTGTAATATACATCTTTCAGCATCATATAAACATTCAAATTTGGTCGCACATTACTTAGTAGATTTTCAATAGTCTACAAAAAGGTAGTTCCTCACCATTCTCCTCTATAAATCAGAATCAAGCTGAAATCAGGGTTTTTAGTTATCTTTGGTTGTGTAATGTCTTAAGATTTTAAAAACATTTCCTTTTTTACCTAATTCACTTCAGTACCCCGACATGGGTATGTATGTTATAGTTATGATGACATTTTTCAGGTGAAGAGACTGTAATATATTGGGTTTTAAGGTCTTCTATACATGTGCAACCCCTTAGCACCTGAAGTAGAAGCTAATCTTTTGTTGCTGAGTCCTGGGTCTGCAAGTTTACGTGACAGTGTCCCCTCAGGGTACTAGACAGCTTGCAGAATTTAAGTAGAAAATGCCAAAGCACTGAAAATTAATCAAAATGGAGCAAAAACATGTGCGTAACTTAATTTGTGATGACTATTTAAGAGTCCAAAATAATTTCATTTCACTCCACTCCTTAATTTTCTCTTCTAGGTTCCATAAATGAGAAGTTACCGCAACGCGAAGGCACAGGAAAAACAGGTAACTATCTTAGAATAAATGTCTGTGATGATATACAACATCTAATTTAACCTATCCTGTGAAATAACTTCTCAAGTTTGAACATCCACTAGTGACAATGATGACAGCCGAGCCAGTTACTTCTTTATTCATTCAGCAAGTGCCATTCACTCTTACGATCACCAGCTCCACTGGGTCTGTACTCTGCTGGGATCACTGGTGTTGGGCCTGTGCTCTGTGGCTTGTTTCGGGACCATCAGCAGACACTGTTAGGACCGCCTGGAGCCTCCCAGTCTGTGACTGTGGAGAGGGCTGAGGCTCAGTGTTTTGGCTCCCTGTGGGATTCTAAACCATTGCAGTTATTGAGGACCCTGATCAAGAAGCCTCAACTCCTCCCTACAAGGAGGAGGAGGAATCGTTTTTTCTACCTACTGCAATCACTGCCTCTGAGACTGGCGCAAACAAGAGCCGAACAAAACCCTTAAACTTAAGCATCATATCACAGCCTGTGGGTCCTGTTTTGGGGTCTGTCACGTGCCCACCACCACTCCCCCGGGAAAGTCTCCATCCCCTTCTCCGCCCTTGCCTCGGCCAACACCCTTCAGTACCAGGACACATTTCTGCTTTTCTCCTACATCAGCCTTTAAAGTCAGAGGTTGTTTTCAAGATGACAGTGTAGTGAACCAGTAACGAACACAAGTAATATAAAGACAGACCAGGCCAAGGCAGGCAGATCACCTGAGGTCAGGAGTTCGAGACCAGCCTGGCCAACATGGTGAAACACCATCTCTACTAAAAATACAGAAATTAGCCAGGTGTGGTGGCACATGCCTGTAATCCCAGGTACTCAGGAGGCTGAGGTGGGAGAATTGCTTGAGCCCAGAAGATGGAAGTTGCAGTGAGCCGAGATTGTGCCACTGCACTCTAGCCTGGGTGACAGAGTGAGACTCTGTCTCAAAAAAAAAAAAAAAAAAAAAAATTCGGAGTTTTATTCAACCAGTCCCTTCTGCATGTGTGGAAACTGTGGTGAGGCCCGTCCCTGCCCTGAAAGATCCTTTGCAAAAAGAGTTCTGTATTACTAAGACACAGACATGTTGGAGGGACAAGCTGGTATGAGAGTAAATGTCAGGCTGTCCAGAGGGCGCCTGCCAAGAATGAGGCAGGAGCAGCTTCCTGGAAGGGGAAATATGTAACAGGTGTGAGCTGGGACAGAAGAAACCTCACCATCAAGGAAGATAGCTCATTTTCCAGCTGAAAAATGATGACAGGCATAATGGGGACACTGGGTTGGGAGAGGGTTTATGTTTAGAAAGGAAGGGATAAAGTTGCATAGAGCAATAGTGAGCTGCGTGAATTGAGTCAAGAAGATAATGGGGTGGGCATGTCGACATTTGTAGAGAAAGGAAGGGACAATCTCATGACTAGAAAAATTAATCAAATGTGGAAAGGGAGGAGGAGACGGAAGGATCATCTTCTTTCGGAGGCCATTTCCTAATCCTGTTTATTATGATATTTATTGTACCCACTGTAAAAAAAAATCTAGAGGAATTAGTACATGGGCATGAAAGTGAGTTAAGGAAAGAACATGCCCCCCACTTTAGGCCTGAATACGCAGAGGGGATACCTGGATTAAGCAACAGAGCTGGTTTCCAGACACAAATAAGACGAGACACTTCACAGACTCTGATAGAGGGAAAATAAAAACTGCACAGGCTCTTCGAGATTTTTGTTTTATTTCTGTAAGGCTGACTTCAGCAGCCACCAATGGCCTTGTTCTGTTGGGACAGAGCCACCCCATCTGTGAGGGACGGGGGCATGGAGCAGGGCCTATGATGACCGTGCTGAGGGGGAAGCGTGGACAGGGCAGGAAGGGGAACAGCCTCTGGTGCCCAGAATCAGGGCTGAGAGGAGGAATGGACAGTGGGCCTGTTAGTCACCCTGTCCCCAGACCACACCTGCCCTCCCTGCTTGCCGTTCAGGCTGAGCTTTCAGACTGGCCTGGCCCCAGTGACTGGGGAATGGGCTGGTGGCCTCAGAGTGGTGACTTGGTGAGGCCTCAGCAAAAACACACAACAGTAATAATGTATTTGATTGTCCTCATTCCAAAAAATTTCAAATATGTTATTTTAAGACTTTTTGTATGTTCTTGTGTTTAAAATATGTTTCCCATTTTGTTTTATTTTCTTGGAAGAAGATTGTAAAATATTCAACCACAAAATATTCCTAGTTTATTGTTATTATCAGTGTTAGACTTGGATATTTCAAATAACTGATGTTACATTTTTGTCAGTATTTTGATAGCTAGCAAACTGTTTTCGAGAGATTGCTCAATGTTAAAATTTTTTGAAAATCTGTTTTGATTTTCCCCCTAAAATAAAGTCTTATGACAGACTTTATTCTTTAGACCACTGGGAAGTTCGTGACTTAGTTATCTACATAAGTCTTATGGCTGGACCTCATCTTTGCCACTTTTTCCTGTATTTCAGTCCAAAAGTTACTATTTAACAAAATGATATAAGCAAGCTTCACTGAAAAAAAAAAAGGATGATCCTGAGAGCACCACAGTGCCCTGTGATTGCTTCCCGGGTGGGGCCCTGAGTGTCTGGAGGACTCCTGGCTAACAGGACTGCCATTCTGCCAGGTCTCTGAGCCACTTAAAACCTCTTACTTTACCAGGGAACCCAACATGTGTGTGTCAATTAATCAAATACAGATTCTCCACTTGGAAAATGCAAGTCCATGAGTGGTGCAGGGGCCTGTGACACCCCAGCCCGCCCTTTCCTCCATTGGCTGATAACTTTCGCCCTGTCCCCTCCACCCCATGCGCCCCTCAGATCCTCGCTTAGATTATTCCACGGCAGCAGTGGTGAGAGGGAGGGCCAGAGGTGTAGAAGGGGGTCCAGAATTCTCCAGCCCTTGCCTTTCTCTTGGGGAAAACAGAGGGCGTGTTAAGGGGACATGGCTCTGCTCAACCCCACCCCAGTCCCTGCCAAGCCCTCTTCTGTAACCTCCGGTGGCCCGAATTTATGACTTCTCTTTCCCAGGGCTAGACTTTCTTTACTCTGAATTATTTTGATTCCTTCCTCATCTGCCCTATGGCCTGTCATTGGCTCTGAGAGTTTAGAACTGATCGGATGTTTTCCACGCGTAAGTTAGGTCAGTGTCTAGCCTGGAGCATTTTAAATAGCAGCTGACTGGAGAGTGGGCGCGGATGGCGCAGGCAGCATCCGGTCGGGTCTGTGTGGGGTTGCGTTATGGTTGATCTGTGGGGACTGAGTGGAAGTCCTCAGCATCCACCCGCACGCACACTTACTTCACTTACTCTCATAATTGTAGTCTCCTTGCAAATCTTTTCCGTTCTGAATTCAGATGATGCCGCGGCTCCGGCGTTGGAGACTCAGCCTCAAGGAGATGAAGAAGGTGAGCCGGGGGCGGGGATCGCACAGTTTGGGTTGGGGAGGAGCGTGAGGGATGGCGCGGAGCTGGGAAGTGGGGCGAGTCATCCTGTTAGAGCTCCTTTCAGTAAGGAGTGTAACATGCCAGACACAGAAATGACCACATGATCTCACTTATGTGTGGAATCTATTAAGAAACAAACAGGCCGGGCGCGGTGGCTCGAGCCTGTAATCCCAGCACTTTGGGAGGCCGAGGCGGGCGGATCATGAGGTCAGGAGATCGAGACCATCCTGGCTAACCCGGTGAAACCCCGTCTCTACTAAAAAATACAAAAAACTAGCCGGGCGAGGTGGCGGGCGCCTGTAGTCCCAGCTACTCGGGAGGCTGAGGCAGGAGAATGGCGTGAACCCGGGAGGCGGAGCTTGCAGTGAGCTGAGATCCGGCCACTGCACTCCAGCCTGGGCGACAGAGCAAGACTCCATCTCAAAAAACAAACAAAACAAACAAACAAACAAACAAAACCCCAACAGTGAGAAGAAGGAAACAGCAAGCCAAAAGGTTGTCACCAAGGGTAGGGTAGGATGGAGAAAATAGAGAGATGAGGTCAGAGGTTGCAAAGCTGCAGTTATGTGGGATGGACAAGTCCACACATCCAGCGTACAGCACAAGGAATCTAGTTAATGATGAAATGACAATGGATGGCATCCCACACATCCAGCCCATAGCACGAGGAATATACTTAATGACAAAATGACAATGGATGGCATAGTAAACATTTCCTAACCACACACCCGTGAAGTAACTGTGACATGCTGGGAATGTGAATTGCTTGGCTGTGGATATAATTTCACTGGGTAAATGTGTATGTAAACATCATGATGTTAGACAGGGATAAGAGAGCAAACTCACAAGCAGAAACGGACTGCGTGTGGCCGTGTCCAGCCTTATGAGGGCACCCGCTGTTTTTCCTGATGTCTTTGGAGCGAGGGGTTTTCCGATATCGCCATGTCACCTTCTCATGAGGGTTTCGTTAAATACACATTTCTAAGTTGAAATTTTACAGTTTGGATAATATAAAATGTATGGCCATTTTCCCTGTTTACATTTCACATCTTTACAAGTGGTCATAACAAGGATAGATTTCCTGTTTTTACCTTTAATACATTGTCTTAGGTATTTACTAACGTATAAAAAATTACCAGGTCAAAGGGGACCAGGGTTAAAAGGCAAAGTGTAAGGAATACACAGTATAAATTAACAAAACATGCCGGGCGCGGTGGCTCACGCCTGTAATCCCAGCACTTTGGGAGGCCGAGACGGGCGGATCATGAGGTCAGCAGATCGAGACCATCCTCGCTAACACGGTGAAACCCCGTCTCTACTAAAAATACGAAAAACTAGCCGGGCGTAGTGGCGGGTGCCTGTAGTCCCAGCTACTTGGGAGGCTGAGGCAGGAGAATGGCGAGAACCCGGGAGGCGGAGCTTGCAGTGAGCCGAAATCGCGCCACCGCACTCCAGCCTGGGAGACTGAGCAAGACTCCGTCTCAAAAAATAAATAAATAAATAAATAAATAAACAAAACATTAAAGTGTAGAACTGCATTATGCTTTGCAAATAATAATAATGGTGACTAATGCTGCATGGCCCTACGTGCTACACAATGTGGGCTCTGCTGCTGTGAGTCCCTGGGCCTTCTGAATGCCCTTCTGCAAATAAGAGCCCTGTGGCAATTGACCCAAGTCCGTCTGGGTGTAAATGGCAAACAGCATTCAGACCCAGATGTCTTCTTCAGGCTCTTCAGGGTCTGTGCTCTCACACACTAACAGTAACCTGCACTATATTCCTTTTTTTTTTTTTTTTTTTTTTTTGAGATGGAGTTTCGCTCTTGTTGCCCAGGCTGCTAGAGTGCAATGATGCGATCTCAGGTCGTTGCAACCTCCATCTCCCGGGCTCAAGCGATTCTCCTGCCTCAGCCTCAGGAGTAGCTGCGACTACAGGCACCTGCTACCATGCCTGGCTAATTTTTTTTTTGTATTATTAGTAGAAATGGGTTTTCACCATGTTGACCAGGCTGGTCTTGAACACCTGACCTCAGGTGATCCACCCGCCTCAGTCTCCCAAAGTGCTGGGATTACAGGTGTGAGCCACCACACCCGACCTATTCAATCCTATTTGTTAAACAAGATTACTACAAAAGGGGTGTTCCTAAAAAGTTTCAGGCAAAAGTTATATTTCACATGTTGCATTTTATATTGAATCTTTCAATGGAGTGAAAATGTTCTATGTTGTGTGAATAGCCATTTTAACCACACAAGGATATCTTTTTGTACATTGGGTATTTTTCTAAAATCTGATTCTTTTAAAGTGAATTCTGTCTAGACCCAAAGAGCTTTTAACTATACTTTTGGATATAGAGAAGAATGCCAAAAATATTTCAAACGTATGTTATGGTTTCCTTTTGTCTCATGCATATAATCATTAGAACTATTTCTTGACAAGTGTACAATGTGAGTTATATTGATTTATTTTAGCTTTCAGACTGCTTGCTGCACTGTGTGACTAAGGAACATCGTGCATTCATGATGAATTAAAAATGCTTATCATTTCATTTTGGTTCATAGATATTGCATCACGTTACCCTACCCTTTGGACTGAACAGGTTAAAAGTCGGCAGAACAAAACCAATAAGAATTCAGGTAAGACGCTGCCTGATATCACTTTGTAAGGAGGGATTTAATAGATGTAGAAAATGATGGTTTTTTTGGAGTTAAGTGTTTTGTACAGTTGACCCTTGAACAACATGGGGGTGAGGGGCACAGACCTGGCACAAACATCTGAGGATAACTTTCAACTCCCCCCAAAATAATAGCCTATTGTAGACTGGCAGCCTTACCAATAATACAGTTAGTTAACACATATTTCGTATGTTATATGTATTATATATTGAATTCTTATAAAAATAGAGAAAATATTATTAAAAATCATAAGGAACAGAAAATATATTTACTATTGGTTACGTGGAAGTGGATCATCGTAAAAGTCTTCGTCCTCCTCATCGTCTTCACGATGAGTGGGCTGAGGAGGAGGAAGAAGAGGAGGGGCTGGCCCTGCTGTCTCAGAGTGGCCAAGGCGAAGGAAACATCCTTGTAACTGTGGACCCATAACATCAGAAACCTGTTGTTCAAGGGTCCGCTGTAAATACTTTCACTTGGTTACTCAGTCATGAAAATAATTCCGATTATTTGATCACCAGCATATATTTTAACATTTGGCATTTGAAAATTAAATTTTCTAAAGTCTTTAAGAGATTTCTCTGTAGATGGCAAACAAACTATAGCTTTAGGTATAAATTGGAGATGTTTGTTAATAAGTAAATAATTATAAATTTGCTTCTGGCCTGATTTCAGAGATGTTAAAAGACTTTGCTAGTTTAGTTTAAAATCCTCCAAATGGTGTGCATTTTGTTTGCTCTAAAACAGTGTTTGAGAGAACGTTTACCTTTTAAAGCCGACTATTTTGACATTTGGAAGACTAGTAATGGGTTGCTTTGTCTTTGGTTAATGATTTTGACTGTTTTCATGGAAAAGGGTCTGTTCTGTAATTTTCATTTAGGCTCTCAGTTGATTGCATGTGTGTTTCTCATTGCCTTTTCAAATGAGGATTTCACAGATTCTTACTGAAGGGAAGCAGTCGTGTACGTTTAAAGTAGTTCAGCTGCTGAGGAAATACGGCGTTAGTAACAGCTTGGATTTTCTACGATCAGCTTTGGGTGAAAAAAATTGCAAACATTCACAGAGGCTGCTTATGCATTAAAACTTTATCTGTGGTTATGCATCCGTATATTCTTCTGCTTACAAAAGAAATCAAAAGGTTTATTAAAGTTCAGGATACTAAGAGTGGTTCAATTCTCTCTTCACCCACCTATGCCTCTTAGAGATCCAACCTAAAAAGGACTCTTGAGGGAAGTGCCTGAGTCCCCTTAAGCCAGCAGCCACCTCAGAACCCCATGGCAAGTCTATGGTGGGCCTGCCCACTGATTTTCACCTGTAAAACTCACGTGGCGCAATGCCAAATGAGCTGGCACAGGTCCAGTGTGTGATTTCTGCCCCATGATACTCTTAAATCACTGTCTCCAGCCCCAGAGTCTTAGCTGTGTGGCATCTTCTTGTTACTTTACCCTTCTGGGCTGAGATGAGGAAGAGCACACCCCAAAGGCTCCCCACCGTCTACAGGCACACATGGCAGAAACATTTAACACCTATTTATAACATTTTTCTCAGAAATGCTTGTTATAGATGAATTTTTCCTATTGTATGGAGATATTAATCCCATTACATGTCTCATGCACTTTTGACACTGGGTTTTGTTCAATTTTGTCACCCCACTTTAAAAAGCTATTTTATTTGATTTATTTCTGTTTCATACCAATTTGTATATGAGAGATTAATTAAAACACTATATGTTTCAGGTTTACTGGTTGATGTGGTTGGGCATTGTGTCCCCACCCAAATCTTATTTTGAATTGTAATCCCTATACTCTGCACCTGCTAGTGGAGAGACCAGGTGAAGATAATTGAGTCTTGAGGGCGGTTTCCCCCGTTCTGTTCTCATGATAGTCAGTGAGTTCTCACGAGATCTGATGGTTTTATAAGGGGCTCTAACCCCTTCGCTGGGCACTTCTCCTTCCTGCTGGCTTGTGATGAAGGTGCCTTGCTTCCCCTTCACCTTCTGCGTGATGGTAAGTTTCCTGAGGCCTCCCCAGCCATGCTGAACTGTGAGTCCATTAAACCTCTTTCCTTTATAAATTGCCTAGTCTTGAGGAGTTCTCTATAGCAGGATGAAAATGGACTAATACACTGGTAGATCTTGAAAACTATTGGAGAATAAATATGTTAGCACCTAAACTTAATTTGAAAAACAAATGTAAAATTCTTGTAAATGATTTTACTGGAAATATACATTATTTTATTTTATTTTATTTTATTTATTTTGAGAGGAAGTCTTGTTCTGTCACCTAGGCTGGAGTACGGCAGTGCAATCTTGGCTCACTGCAACCTCCGCCTCCTGGGTTCAAGCAATTCTCCTGTCTCAGCCTCCTGAGTAGCTGGGACTACAGGCACCCACCACCACGCCTGGCTAATTTTTGTATTTCTAGTAGAGATGGGGTTTAACCATGTTGGCCAGGCTGGTCTCGAACTCCTGGCCTCAAGTGATCTGCCTGCCTCAGTCTCCCAAAGTGCTGAGATTATAGGCGTGAGCCACTGTGCCAGGCTAGGAAATACACATTTTTTTAAAGCCAATGTAACTATTTCAGGCTTTGGCAGATTAAGCTCCATGTAAGCTTGTGGAAGAAGAACATTTCTGTGTCTCACCTCTCACTTGCCACTTGCAGATTTCCAAGACTTCACGTGACCTGCCAATTATAATTAACCAGTAAAAACTGAGCAGGCTTTTGGTATTTAGTGGGACTGAAAATAATGTTTTAGGAAATTCCAGTTTACAGAAGTTACCCCACACTATAATTTGATTTAAGTCAGCCGAGATGAGTGGAGCACGAAAGATGGCATTGAGTTGACTTACAGGCACAGGGCGTGAAGCTACTGGACTCTGTTTGTGTTTAATACCAGTTTTCCAGCTACACGTTCTTTCTGAGGGGCTGAAGAAACACCTAGTTGGTATTTTAGGACGTTAAAAATAATAATTAATTTATTAAGTTTTAACAATGAAATGACAAGCAATCATAGGATATATATAGTGACCACTGTTTTTGACATTTCAAATATCAGAAGAGTGTCATTTATACTTAATTTTTACTTTAAAAATATACTTTTACTTATAATCATCTTTGGTACATGTAGACACATTCATTTGAGAAAATGTAAATAATTTTTGACAATTATTTGGGTATTTTTAAAAATTTACCTAGCTTGTCAGTACTTTTTCATGTTCTTTTATAAAAAAGGGCCAAACTGAAAATGCATTGCTTTTTGTTTCTCTCTTGTTTCTTTATATCAGTTAAAAGTAGTATTTTTCCCCATGAATTTGTATGAAAATAATGTAATGTGACTTTTGTTACTGCAGACATAGAATATGGTTGCCATGCATCTACATGCCTATGTGTACACTAGGAAGATGTGGTCCATATGCTTTGGAGCATATAATGATAGTAGTTTTCTTAAAAGGGACTATTCTTACAAAGGAAAATAAAATACTTCTACTCTGAAAATTTGCACATGGTAGCTACACAATAAAATCATGCCTTCTGTGGGGTTTGAATCAAATTGGGATCTGTAGCTCAGGCAGAATTCCTTCATACCCAGGCCAGATTGGATTTAGATTGGCAAAGAACCCTCCCTCACCACCAGCCTGTTGCTCACCCTAGGCCCCAGCAGAGAGCCCACCGAGCGTGGCCCCTCACTGCCCTCTGAGATGCTCTGCAGGTGTTGAGTGACGGCACTTGAAAATTTGCACATAGTAGCCACACAATAAATATGTATTAAATTAATAAAGAGTTATACCAGCATATGTTCCACGGGCCCTATTGTAGCATCATTACTCTTTTTAAAACAAGCTGAATGAAACAAACAAAATAACCAAATTGATAAATAACTGGAAAACAGAGAATCTAGGCACCCCTAGAGGTTGCCTATTAGACTTATATTGATTTACATTTAATAAATATATAAGTCAAACATTCTCTTGGCTCATTTAGTAAGAAAATCAACACTTTCATCACATGAATCAATATACATTAAATAGATGAGTAAAATCTGAAGTTGCCTGTTACTTAAAAGTGCATTACTCCATTTTTCCCATCAATATAAAATTGTGTTAATTCTTTTACTGTCTCAAATAATCTTTGTTTTATTACTCTTTTCATAGAAGATACATAAACTAGTTACAAGATTTTTATCAGATAAGACATTTTGTAAGATACAGTCTTTTAATTATGTAAGATTTAAACAAATGTAAATTGAATTAGTACTCTTCCCTACTGGCATATTAAGTACTCTCTAGATTTCTGCCTGATTTCTTTTAAAACCAATCTAAAATATTGAAGAGGAGACTGCAACTTCTTTTCTTACTTGAGCCAGCTACCAACATCTTCACAAAATAACACTCTTCATGAATTACAAACACCGAGGTGCTTAGGGTTACATAACCCATTCATAATAAAACACATCTCCTCTAGACAAAAAAGCGTATAATCGTGGCACGTCAAAGCCAGAAGGGCTCTGTCTCTGGGGCGAGGAGGCATCCAGGCTCACAGGACGGTTTCTGTATCATGGGTGCCGTTTGCCATCATTTGCCGTAGTGACAGGACCCAAGGGAAGGAGCATTCAGAAATAATGGGAAGATAGAGAACGTGTGGAAGGCCAGCTGTCTCACATTTTGGTAGGACGATTATTTAGTGGGATGAGTCAGTGAAAACTCACGTTTGAACTACGTGTGCTGTGTACATCACCCGTTCCCCACCAGGTATCAGTGTTTTTCACATTTTGGTAGGATGATTATTCAATGGGATGAGTCGGTTAAAACTCACGTTTGAACTGTGTGTGGCGCCCGTTCCCCACCAGGTATCAGCGTTTTCCACATTTTGGTAGGAATTATTCAATGGGGCGAGTGGATTAAAACTCGCATTTGAACTGTGTGCAGCGCCCGTTCCCCACCAGGTATCAGCGTTTTTCACATTTTGGTAGGAAGATTGTTCCATGGGACGAGTGGGTT
The DNA here is from genome assembly GCF_047675955.1 of Chlorocebus sabaeus. Classification (NCBI taxonomy): domain Eukaryota; kingdom Metazoa; phylum Chordata; class Mammalia; order Primates; family Cercopithecidae; genus Chlorocebus; species Chlorocebus sabaeus. The sequence continues at coordinate 2,086,915 of NC_132916.1, read as the reverse complement.
AAAACTCGCGTCTGAACTGTGTGTGTGTGCGGCGCCCCTTCCCCACCAGGTATCCGCGTCTTTCACGCACAGTGAGCTGCCATCACGTTGTTTTCAGGTGCCATAGTCTCCCACAAGACAGGGGACCAGATAAGCCCCATCATGTTATACTTACTCTGTGTAGATTTCTTAACGTCATGCTGAAAATCTTCTCTCGATTTCCACCAATTAATCAACACGTTAAGGTATCCTACTATTATGCAGAGCACTGAAGAGAACATGAAAGAAGTAAGAAATAGGTGCAGGAGCTCAAGAAGCTTCTGTTAAGCTTCTGTAGAAACTTTTTTGTACTTAGGAAGTTAGAAGCATTCTGCTGGGCTCCTGGGCTCCTGGGCAGCCTGCCCCTGGAAGGGGTGGGGGTGCAGAGGAGGGGCATGGAGGCCCCCCCATCTCAGGCCTGCACGGGACGTCCTGGAAGACCTTTCCTGATTATCAGGACACAAGGCCAGACGTGGGACCACACACAGTCCTCGGAGCTGGCAGTCAGAGGCAATTCGGTGTTCGTGGCCCGCTAGCAAGGTGGATTTGGTTGCTTTCCTTAACATCGTGTGCTCAAATCCCGACAGAGCCGTGCTGCCACAGGGCTTTGTCACGCGAGGAGACGGTCAGGTCGGCCGCCCATCTACATTCTGTGTTTTGGGGACCTCATTTGGTTCTGAAATGGGATTCACTTTGCCCAAGTTGCCGGGAGCATCTGCTGCCGGGGTCCCTCTCACCATGGGGCGTGTGCTCCCTCGGGCACGAGTTCTCTCTGGCATTTTTGAAAGGGCCTTTATATCACTGAAAACGAAAGCTGAAGCAGTGCCTGATATAGAGGGGAAATGGATTTCGCCAAGTGGGCCTGGCTCCTACCGTCGTCTGCACAGCCCTCGCCTGCAAGTGCAGCTCAGGGCTTCCCTGGGCCCAGCTCCCGGCTCGTGTCGGCCTCTCCTTCAGGTCGGACTTTCCTTCTTTGGAAACATGCTGCCACCCGGCCTGCAATCATAAGCCGGGATGAGACCAACTGGTTAAAGGCTACTTCATGTTGGAGATTTTAAAAAAATACATATTGCAAAAGCGGTTCAACATGCAGAGAAATTCACCCACTCTTGTCTCCACCCGTCAAATATCTGGGGTCCTGTGACCTGGGGTCCTGGGGTTGGCTGGTTGCGAAGCAGGGTGACGAAGACGGAAGAGCTGTGCCAGCATGCAGCTCCCACCCCACCAAGCTTCCCACCGGGGGCCAAGCAGGGAAGCCCTTACCTTCCCGTCACCTACACAGGTGGCTGGGTAGAGACAGGCTGGGTGCTGGCTCAGCCAGCCCAGGGAGCTCCTTCTCCCTCTGCCAGCACCCTGCTCCCCGTGGGATTTGGGATGGATACACGGAGTGCAGGGCCGCCTGTTACGAGGTCCCACTCATAGCATGCACTGTGGAACCTAAATCATGCCTCTTGCGGGGTTTGAACCAAATTGGGATCTGTAGCTCAGGCCGAATTCCTTCAGACCCAGACCAGATTGGATTCCGATGGGCAAAGACCCCCCAGCAGCCTGCAGCGGGGAGTGGCCGCCCCGGACACACCTTCTCTTTAAAGGAAGGGCAGAGGCCCCTCGAGCTTGACCCTCTCCGCCCTGAGCACCTGTCTCTGTTGACCCCTCTCCGCCCTGAGCCCCTGTGTCCTGCGCCGTCTTCCTAAGGCCGAGGCAGCACCCGGCAGTCCCATACCAGCAGGGTGGACGGCTGCTGGCTGGGTCGGGTCCAGACACCACTGGGGGCATTGTGTGGACTCTGAAGTTCAGGGCCTCAGAGCAACACCCTCCTCGCTGTGATGGGGCCCAGGCAGAACTGGGTCCTCGGGACATGCGGGTCTCAGCCCGAGGCGTCTTCTCCATTGTTGCTGGGGACCACCCTCCAAGTCCAGGCCTTCCCCTCCCTGCACGGGGATGCTGAAGTGTTGCTGGGGGTCCGCGGCTGCGCGGGAGGGAAGGAGGGACTCGGGTGGGGGTCCCAGCTCTGAGGGCATCCATGGCCTCTCCCGGCTGGGGTGGGGCTGCCCACAGGACTCTCTCCCCGCCCACGCTCGGGAACCACTTGAAGCTGTGGGCTCCTTTCCTCCAGCATCCTTGAAGTCCGACGTGGGGTGCGGGAGTGGCCTCGGGATGATTAGTTTTTAAGGCGAGTCCGGCTCTGCACCCTCCGGCCCCAGCAGCCCACCCTGCGGCCCCTGCGCCTCCCCACGCGGGAAGCTATTCCTCATGGCCTCTCAGACGGTGCGGGCCCCGGGCACTGATGCTTCATCGCCTTTATTTCACATCTCACGCGGGCGCTGGAGGCGACTGTTTCCTGCCTCCTCCAACGCTCTCCCAAAAGCCCAGGGCTGTTTGAAGCCCCCAGAATGCGCCTTGGGTTCCCAGGAGCTTGCTCTAGGCCGAGCCCCCAGGACCCTGCGGCCTTTTCATCTGTTGTGTTAGGTTTTGCTTGTGAGCTGGAGAGAACAGAGAGGCCCCCAGTTTTGTCATCTGTGAAATTCCTCCTCCTGCTTGGGAGAAAAATGCCTTCCTCCCTAAACCATTAAAAGCAGTTCTGTTCAATGTCCAGAAAGAGTCCTTGATGTCCAGGACGCCCTGCAGTTCACGGAGCCCCTCAGTGGAAAGACTCCTGCTTTATTTAGGGATGATAATTTTTGTTTTAGCGCACATATTAAAATTAGTGCCAAAAGATAATTATCTTTTGATTCTGCTTTAAATCATGCTAAAATGCATTCCCTACGGGAAAATGATACAAATTATATTTTCTTTTTTTATTTCTAAGTTTTTCCTGTTTATTCTGTTTTTCAAATATGACATTACACAAACATCAAGATACCAATTAGATTCATAAGTTATTAATTTTTGGTCATTTGAAGAGATTAAAATACTAAATGAAAGCAAATACCACCTCATAAGTATAGACTGTAAAAGTGTATTGTTTGAAAACGTTCATTAACTTACCAAAATATGCATAACTGAATGTATCCAATTTTCATAATTATAAAAGAAGGTTTTAATTTCAATCATATTCGATTTTCAGATTTCAATATTCAATCACACTGTGGTTAAGTAATCAGAATGAAGCTTTTCAACATAAGTACGGAAAATAGTAATAAAAGCAAACCCTATCTCAGTGGTTTGGAAATGCACACCAACACGTGTACACACAGGCCTTGAGCTCTCGCCTTGGAAGGAGGGGTATTTGCCTGACTTCGTTTTCTAAATCTAAATGACATTCAACTCCTCCTTGAACTAAGGAGGTCTGATACTGGCCTCATATGATGCTCAGGGGGCACCAGGCAAAGCACTGTGTGTTCTAATGCATCACAGAAGCTGATTCTTAGACTAGCCCTGTGAACTTGGAGCTGCTTGTCTCCTAGGTAAGTTCATTTTTCAAAATCTCTAAGTGGCCGAGGCCGGGGTTTAGCCCAGAGCTGTGATTTCCAGCCTCCTCCCGCAGCCCGCAGATTGACAGGCACACTGAGTTCCAGAGCTGCTGGCCTCCGGGGCATCTCTGAGGCTGACAGTGTGGGAGGGGCCCAGTGGCACACACCTGTGAATGCTCCCACTCCCAGTGATCCTCCACCAGGCAGGGGGCGTGGCTTCAGAAGCCATCTCATGGCAAACAGCACCAGGCAGAAGCTCTCTCAGGCACACCCATGGGGCCTCCAAAGTGAGAACCAGGAGAGCGGCCATGTCTCCACCCTGGACCCTTCAGGCAGAGCTGCAACCTTCTCATTGTCTTATTTAGGAGGGACCACGTCAGGCATGGGGAGGAGTGGTCGGCGTTGTGTACCGTGAAGGTGCATTAGGACACTGCCTGCCCCAGAAACCATCTTTTCTGCACAAGGGAACACAGTGGCTGGAGAGATATTAGGTGTGCTCACTCCTCCTCCTGCACGCCGTCAGTCCCCCGGAACCTTTCTTCCCATCGAAGTTATTGTTGCCGCTGCTGGGAGCCTCCCTGGTCCCTGGGAAGGACAGAAGAGGGGCCTGGGCCGGTTCTCGGCCCCCACTGTGCGATCCTGATCAATGCAGTTTACCTGCCTGGGTTTCAGCATCTCAGCTTTAAAATGGTAATGGTAAGACCGACCTCCCAGAAAAGCCCCAGAGCTCAGTCTGGTTGGATACACCAGTGTCCACTTGGTGTCTAGGAATGGAATTAACTTCCAGGTGTGCACATTGAGCTTGGTATTGGACTCGGCAAATAGGAGGGATTCAGGGCATCTCTTGAGGCTGTTCCCTGATTGTGTGTGTGTTTGTGCATGTGAGTGTGTGCATGTGTATGTGCATGTGCGTGTATGTGATCGTGTGTGTGTGCGCATGTGCATGTGTGTGTGCCTGTGTGCATGTGCGTGTGTGTGCATGTACGTGTGTGTGCATGTGTGTGTCTGTGTGCATGTGTGTGTCTGTGTGGATGTACATGTGTACATGTGTGTGCATGTGTGCGTGTGTGCCTGTGCACGTGTGTGTGTGCATGTGTGTGTGTGCATGTGTGTATGCCTCTGTGTGTGTGCATGTGTGTGTGTGTGTGCATGTGTGCACATGCGTACATGCATGTTTATTGTAATAGTAACTAGGTTTTTGAGAAATCAGGTACTAGAAATGGTAATAACAGGATTAATAGCACCAAGATTTACCTGTTGCTAAGAAATTTGTGTCTTGTGATTACAGATTTGGCTTGAAGCATAAACTGAGTGAAATATCTCTTTTTGCTGTTCACACTTAAGAATAGTGACTTAGGGCCAGGTGTGTGGTGTCTCATGCCTGTAATCCCAGAACTTTGGGAGGCCAAGGTGGGTGGATCACCTGAGGTCAGGAGTTCGAGACCAGCCTCGTCAACATGGTGAAACCCCGTCTCTACTGAAAATACAAAAATTAGCTGGGCATGGTGGCGAGTGCCTATAATTCCAGATACTCAAGAGGCTGAGACAGGAGAATCGCTTGAACCTCATAGGCAGAGGTTGCAGTGAGCTGAGATTGTGCCATTGCACACTTGTCTGTGCGACAGAGTGAGACTCTGTCTCAAAAAAAAAAAAAAAAGAAAACAGTAATGTAGTAGAAGAGATTTCACTGTGATTCCGTTTCCATGGTCTTCCCATCAGTTAGCTTAAAGACCCACAGATAATTAATATGGCCCATGAATAATATGACCCTTTGGGAAATGACTCATGTGGTCAGGTCACACTGAGATGAGAATTCCTGCCAGCTCTCACCTACCAGCCAAGGAGCACCCACCAACGGCGTCTTCTCCAACTGCATCTTGTTCTATCAACAGCAACCCTCTTCCTAGCTGTGAGTGATTAACGATTTATGTTGGGTGACTAGTAAAGAATTTTACCAGCCCCCCAAATATTTTTACCAGTCCATCGTCCTTTGAGAAAGGACAAAGTTCGTACAATTAATGAACTAATCTTTCTCTGTAGTCACCCTTATCAAGTGCTGATTGATGAGGACTTATTTGCCAAGCACGAGGCATTACTATAGTTACAATCAAGGCAATGATTGCACTGAGAGTTTAAAAAATGTTAATGCATTTGCTAAGGAATTTTATTCATTCCCCAGGAATGACGTGGTGCATGAGTGTGCACATGTATATGTGTCTAACCACACATGTACTTCATCATTATTTTTCTCTAAAAAGACAGCTTTATGTTTTTAATAGAGGCAACCCTTTTCCTTACCTCTGTTGCTTCATATTTATCATCTTTCCCCTTTTATGTACCTGCATCCTACATTCGTGTCTCAGATAAAATCTGGTACAGACATGTATCTCTCTGCTTCTGCCTGAAAGTCGCGTTAGTAACCAATGCCAGAATACGTCGGGCTATTGTGTTTCAGATGAAAGGGCAAACAAAGAAGTCATTTCAAAAGCACTGGAAAACATGTTCTCCAGTTATATGTTGCATCTGCATCAAAACACAGAATGTTTCAGTGATGTAAGAGTTATGTTCACTGACAGTCTTGAAAGTAATATTTATTTTTTAAAACTCTTTCAATAACTGAAGAAGAATGCGTCCTCTGTGCCCACTTTTCTGGCCCTGAGACACGAGGCTCTCACTGCATTCTCGGAGGAGGTGTTATCTGGCCCTGAGACACGAGGCTCTCACTGCATTCTCGGAGGAGGTGTCATTTTCATGCTATCCTCACTTTGGGGGTGAGGAAATGATATTGTTTTCCCTGTTTACATATGAAAAACTGCAAATGTTCACCCAAACAGTAGGCGAGGGTCCAGATGATCTGCCTGACGCTTCAGTTTGCCTTGTTTATCATTAGAGGGTGTGTTTCTGAATTACGCATCTGGGGTTATCACACAGCAGCTTAAACTGTGGAAAGAAATGCAGCCACATTTCAGAGGCTCAGCAAGTTAGAAGTGCAGTGTTTCATCACGTGATGGTCCTGCCCTGGGAGAGCATTGCCCGTGGAGCTGTTTTCCATGTGATCACGCAGGGATCTGGTTCCCTCCTGTCCATGTTCTCATGGATGACAGTTTCAGGAGGGGATAGATCATCAGGAGGAGGCAGAATCTTTCTCCTGAAAGCTCCAGCCCAGAATCGAACCAACCCTGTTCCCTCCATCTCACTGTTCATCTCCATCTCACTGTTCATCTCCATCTCACTGTTCATCTCCATCTCACTGGAACAAACACAGTCATGTAGGCACGCTCCCCAGAAAGGGGGCTGGGAGTGGAGACTCGCTATGTGCCTGCCATAATTCCGTCTGCGCCAAGACAGGGGGCGGCTCGGGAAGCAACTGGGCACCTCTGCCACATCCGCCACAGACTCAGCCTGTGCTGTCATTTTAGGAAAAAGCAAGTGTTAATTGTGATCTCTCTACATGGGGTGGATCCTGTGTTTAACTCACACTGATCACTTGTTCACTTTTCATTTTACGACATTCCTGAGCTTAAACACACACGTGCATTCATACGCAATATCGATTTATCTATGTGTGCGTTTAAGTTTTGTGTGTGTGTGTATATGTGTGTATGTATATAAAGTTTATATATGTGTATGTGTGTATATAAGTGTATGTGTGTATATATGTGTGTATATGTGTAGCTGTGTATGTATATAAAGTTTATATGTATTTGTGTATATATACACATGCAGATACATAGATACACAGTCATACACACACACACACACACACACACACACACACATAAACTTTCTTTTTGCTAAAATATCATGTGTTTGTTTCCCGTCTCCCTGCTATGGTCGCTATGGTCTAAATGTATGTGTGTCCCTAAATTCCTGTGTTGAAATCCTCACCCCCAGGGTGATGGTGTTAGGGGGTGGGGCCTTTGGAAGGTGATGAGGCCGTGAGGGCAATGGGATTAGTGCCTTATGAAAAGAGGCCTGGGCGACCCTTGCCCCTCCGGCCACATGAGCTCAACCGAGAAGGCGCCATCTGTGAACCAGGAAACGGGTCCCCAGCAGACCCCGAATCTGCCTGAACCTTGATCTTGAGCTTCTAACCTCTAGAACTGTGAAAAATGAATGCCTGTTGATAAGCCATTGAGCCCACGGCACTTTTGTTACAGCGGCACACGCCAGCACCAGGTAAGACTCCTCCCAAGCGGAGGCACGGTCTGTGGGGCAGTCAGAGCTCTGCATCTCAGGGGCTTCATAGGCCTGCAAGGGGCAGGGGCAGCTGCTCACCTGCCTCATCTCACCTCTAGTCATGGTTAAAGCCCACCCTGGAGTAGAACCTCTGGGGTGGGTGGGGCCTTGGAGATGCAATTTAAGCAGCTTCTAGGTCAACTGTTTTATCTTAAAATGTACAGATCACTGTGACACATGGTAACTATTATCCATAAGGTTTTGCACGTACTTTAATTTTTCCCATAATCATGTATAAGACAAAACACAAAGTTTCTTGAAGGCATTTGAGTATTAGACTCCATTGTGTATTCTAGATACAAGTCCTTACCGGATTTATGATTCACACATATTTTCCTCCACTCTGAACTGTCTTTTCACTCTCTTGGTGGGGTTCTTCGAAGAGCAGTGCCTATTCTTTGCACCCCCGCTGCATGTCTGTGTGTGTGTACACCACTGCCCAAGTCTCCATACAGTGTGTGCTTCTAGGGCACTGTCTAATCATGTACACGTCCGCCTATGAAATGTAGCAGTTCAGACTTTATGACAGATCCTTGCAGCAGGTTATTTGTCTTTACTTGTATGTGTGTGGATTTAATGTATTTTCAGAGGTAAAACTCTTAGCTAAGCTAGAAAACCTCAAAGGAAGTTTCAGGCTTTGTTATGGATATTGTAGCACTTCTAAGGCAGAGTTAGACTTTGTAAAGTGTAGTGGATGACACGTTCCGTCATACTCGAAACACACAGTGTTTTTAATTTTGGTAAAGCCCGGTTTACCCATCTTTTCTTTTGTGGCTATGCTTTTGGTGCCATGTCTGAGGAACTAGTGCCTCACCTGAGTCCCCCTTTGTGAGCCAGTCTCGAGCCCATGATGGGAGGCTGATGACGGGCAGCTGCTGCCACCCAGGGTGACACAGGGCTCACTACCCCTAAGGCAGCGGGTCTCACTGCTGTGCAAGAAATGCACTCTGATGCATTCTGCTGACATAAGGTTAACCCAGACCTGGAGGGTAGGGTTTGAAGTTAATCCCACTGGATAATTTTCTCCTTTGACCTTGAACATGTTTTTTTTTTAAGCTAGTAAAGCTGGTAAAAGTAACATCAACAGCATCTCTGAATGGGGAAGAATAAAAGGCAATGCTATTTTAAAAAGTATAAAGTTTGCAGCAGATGTTTGTTACTGAAAATTATTCCTTATTTATCTGGAATTCAGATTGAACGTGGCATTTGCATTTTATCTGACAACTCTGCCTATAAATAAACGCAGTTCCTTTAGTGAATCTTCAGTTAAGGAAATTTCCTTGGGCTTTCTTTAAAAATCAAATGTGAATAGAGTGTATTAATCAGCTAGGGCTGCTGTAACAAGTAGCACAGTCTGGTGGTTTGAGCAGCAAAAATGGATCCTATCAGTGTTCTGGGGGCTGGAAGTCCAGGCTCGAGGTGCTGGCAGGGCTGGCCTGGTGAGGGCTCTTTCTGTGACTGGCCTCCATGTGGTCTTCCCTCTGCGTTCTTCCCTCTGTAGTCTTCTCTCAGTGTGCTCCTTAGATCTCTCCATCTTCCTGCAGGGACACCAATTATGCTGGATCAGGGCCCCACTCTTATGATGACCTCATTTATCCTTAATTAACTTCCTGAAGGCTTTATCTCCAAATATGGTCACATTCAGAGTTCAGCCTTCCGTCCATGAATTTTGAATCCATAACAAGCAGGATAGAATTATTTCTGTCAGTGTAGCTTGGATTTGAATTTCTCGCATTGAAAACAAAGCCTATCAATAAAAGGCTCAGCATGGAGCTGAAATTGCCCCCTGCTCTGTCCTCAGGTCTATCGACGGCACCACCAACGCCATCACCCCTCTTTCTGCAATCACCTAATGTCCCAACTATCTTCCCAGTGAGAAGTCACTTTACAATAGGAATGCTTGTGACGTCTAGTGAAGAAAAGGGATACTAGTGAAAGAGGTCTGGGAGATTCTCGCCTGTCCTTGATGCAAGTTTCCATTGTGAACTGGAGTGAAATTTCTTCCGGTGCATCAAATATTGGCTAAAGACGAAGTGAGAATTTCCCCCAAATTTATCTTTTGTTTTCATGGCCACATATATTTTATATAAAATCGTTATTTTTAATTGGTGATTCTTTTTTTACTATTTTTACGGGAACCATCCAAGTACAGTTGAAGTGAACTAAGAAAAAATTCAAGTCTTTTATGAAGCTACAGCAACGCGTCTACCACCTTGGCTGGCAGGGAGGTTTCTCTTGAAAGAATAATTAGTATTTATCCTAGAAAAAATAATTCTATCCTATTTTTGTGCCCCCTCTGCATGCCTGTGTGTGTTTATACACCACTGCACAAGTCTCCATACAGTAGATGATTCTAGGGCACTGTCTAATCATGTACACTGCATGAGAAATTATGATAGTTCGGACTTTATGACAAGTTCTTACAATAGGTTATTTATCTTTAACTTGTATGTATGCGGATTTAATGTACTTTCAGAACTAAAATTTTTAGCTGAGCAACAAAACCTCAGATGAATTTTCAGGCCTTATTACGGATATTGTAGTACTTCTTTTTTCTTCTTCTTTTTTTCTTTTTTGAGATGGAGTCTTGCTCTGTTGCCTAGGCTGGAGTGTACTGATGTGATCTCAGCTCACTGCAACCTCTGCCTCCTGGGTTCAAGCGATTCTCCTGCCTCAGCCTCCCGAGTAGCTGGGACTACAGGCACCTGCCACCACACCCGGCTAATTTTTTGCATTTTTAGTAGCATTTAGCAGAGAGTAGAGTATTTTGTATTTTTGTGTTAGTCAGGATGGTCTTGATCTCTTGACCTCATAATCCACCCATCTCAGCCTCCCAAAGTGCTGAGATTACAGGCGTGAGCCACTGTGCCCGGCCTGTTATAGCACTTCTAATGCAGAGTTAGACTTTGCAAAGTGTAGAGTGGGTGGCACATTCCGTCATCCTCAAAATGCACAGCAGTATTTGGCAAACTGTTTGGAAGACACTATAAAAAAAGACAGGACGATATATGGAAAATAAGAGACAGGCCCACTATCTTTATTTATAATTAAATCCTGACCATGAAGCATTCTCTCTAACCTCGTGTTTTTACAGCTCATAACTCTTTGAAGTTAACTTGGGAAATAAATTTTCCAAGATTAGTCTAAACTAAAAGGCATTTTTTCTCTTTTGTTTGGAAACTTGGAAATAAGTTTGTTTTTCTGTTTTGGTATGACTTTGCATCAGAAAAAAAGAAGGATACTTGAATTTTATAAGTCAATATTCAAAACAAAAAAATGAGAAAACTTTCTTAAAAATACTTCTTTGGGAAGAGAGATTTTATTGGCTCAATAATTTTTTTAAATGTTAAGCATTTTCAATCATTATGTTTTCTCATGAATGCTAAAATACTTTAAAACCATTACTTCAAATTTTTGAAATAGCAATGTGTTACAAGCAAAATGCGTAGGAAGTTAAATTATGGGTATATACGAAATTTTAGGTTGAAGCAGATGTTTGTTGATAAATTACTGAAGATATTTCTCTTTGTTTAATGCTTTACCTTTGTGTTTAAAAATACTGCCTTTTATTTGTGTATGTGTGTGTGTGTGTCTTTTTATAATTTGTAAAGCCATGTCGAATATCTAGTATATGCCCAATAAAATACTGAACACCTCTGAGTTTCCAATGGCATCTGGTAACATTATTAATCATTTTCAGAGGTGGCAAAGCAAAGATTTGGAGTTTTGAGCAAATAAAAGGACAGGGAGAAACCAGAACCATTTCTGAGACTAGAGATCTTGATTAGGTCGAGAAACGTTATCTGAAGCTCAATGAGGAGCCACAGGCGAACTCTGGATGGTGTGAGTCGGTGTCTCATGTTAGCATTTAGCACGTCTTCCCTCATCTACTCTTAGGGTGGAACAGTATTTCTTTTTCACAGACTTTATTTTTAGAGCAGTTTTACTTTTTGAGAAAAAAATTATGCAGAAAGCACAGTTTCCAGGTATTTCCTAAGCACCCACACCTCCACCGCTTTTCCTGGAATGAACATCGTGCATTAGTGTGGTGCATTTTTATAATCGATGAACAAATATTGATAGATCATTATTAACCAGCTTCCATAGTTTCCATTAGGGTTCACTCCTGATGTTGGACATTCTATGAGTCATCACAAATGTGTAATGACAGGTACCCACCATCATAGTGTCATACAGTGTTGATCCACTGCCCTGAAAACCCTCTGAGCCCCACCTACCCATCCCTCCTTCCCCCTCACCCTTGGAAACCACTGATCGTTTTACTATCTCCATAGTGTTGCCTTTTCCAGAATGTCAGAGAGTCTGACTCATACAGTATGCAGCCCTTCCTTTGCTTACTAATATTCATTTAAGGTTCCTCTGTTACTAATATTCATTTAAGGTTCCTCCATGTCTTTTCATGGCTTGATCACTCATTTCCTTTCAGTGCTGAATCGTATTCCATTGTTTGGATGCACCATAGTTCATCTGTTTACCTCTGGAAAGGCATCTTAGTTGCTTCCAATGTTTGACAATTATGAATAAAGCTGCTAGGAACACTCATATATAGGTTTTTGTGGACATCAGGGTTCAGCACACTTGGCTAAATACCTAAGAACATGATTGGTGGATGGCACAGTAAAACTCTGTGTGTCTTCATAAGAAACTGCCAAGCTGTCTTCTGTGGCGGCCGCACCGTTCTGCAGTCTCAGCAGGAAGGCGTGAGAGCTCCTGCTGCTTTGCCGCCTCCCCAGCAACTGGTGTTGTCACTGTTTTTGATTTTAGGAATTCTACTAGGTTTGCAGTGGTGTCTCATTATTGCTTTAATTGCAATCAGCTAATGACATAGGGTATTAAATGCCTTTCATATGCCTATTTGACATCTGCTGCATACCTTCTTCGATAAGGTGTCGGTTCAGATATTATGCCTGATTTTTAATTAATTAGTTTTTTATTAAATTGTTGAATTGTAAGTGTTCTTTGTAGATATATTTTGGACATAACTTTTTTGTTTGTCTGTTCTTTTGAGACAGGGTCTCACTCTCTCACCCAGGCTGGAGTTCAGTAGTGCAATCATGGTTCACTGCAACCTCCACTTCCTGGACTCAAGCCATCCTCCTGCCTCAGCCTCCTGGGTAGATGGGCGCACACCACCGCTCCTGGCTAGTTTTTATATTTTTTTTTTGTAGAGGGTTTGGCCATGTTGCTCAGGGTAGTCCCCAACTCCTTAGCTCAAGCTATCTGCCTGTCTCGGCCTTCCAGGGTGCTGGGATTACAGGTACGAGGCACCATGCCTGGCCTGGACTTAAGTGATTTATCAGATGTGTGTTATGTAGAGATTTTCTTCCCATCTGCAGCTTGTCTTCTCATTCTCTTAATGGTGTCTTTGCAGAGAGGAAGTTTTCCACTTTGAGGAAGTCCCGTTTATCAGTGATTTCTTTCACAGATTGAGCCTTTGAGGTTGTCTTTAAAGAGTCATCGCTGAATCCAAGGTCGCCTAGATTTTCTCCTGCGTTAGCTTCTAGGAGTTGTATAGTTCTGTGTTTTACACATGGCTCCATGATATATTGGAGTTAATTTATTAAGGGCGTAAGGTCTGTGTCTAGACGGCATTTTCTTTGAGTGTGGACGTCCCATCGTCCTGGCACCATGCCACCTTGCTTCGCTCCTTTGGGAACCATAGGCTGCCTCTGTAGGGGTGCGGGGCAGGGATCCTACTCAGCTCTGGAACTGGGTTAAGGCTTTAAAATATTCAGCAATTGGCCGTGGGCTGAGCAACTGAACAGGAATAGAATTAAAGGTGACTAGAAAAAACATCAAAGAAGTTAGGAAATGAGGGGTGCGATGTCGTACGGAAGACAGTGAGAAGATGTGACTTCTCCTTGGGAGTTTCTTCAGGAGCAACCAGAGGAGCCTTGCCAGAATCATCAGGCTCATGCCCACCACGGGGGCTGACTGTGGGAGGAAGGTCTTGCCCACCCTAGAAGACTAGGAGAGAATGGTGGAAATAAATGCACCCGATGGCCCAGGGCATGCACCTGCTAATTCTCGGTGCTCAGCTAGGAGGGAGCCAGGTTTGCACAGGGCTCTGTGTTGTGTGTGGGATATAGTTCACCTCTTTTGAAAAGTGTCCTCTTTGAAAGCAAATCGGAGGCACTGAAGAAAGTTCTAAGAGAGGAGAGTTGGAAGCATCTACCATGGGCCTTGTTTCCAACAAGATGTTTAGGACATTTTTCACACTTCGGAGAGGGACTCTAAATACTTTTGCAAAGAATTTAAAAAGAAAACTGGAGGAAAGAGAAGAACTGAAGGTAACGTAACTAATGACCAAGAAGCGTATTTTAATCATTCTGTGGTGGATGGAAAATGTAGATGTCTAATTATTTTCAGGAACATCTCTAATCCTTTCCTGTACTTATTTCTGTTTTATTTATTTGTTTGGAGAGCAGTGTATTTTTTAAACAGCTTGTTTTCTTTTCTCTCCTAATCCCTTCATCTTTTCCAAGAGCACATTACTCACAGTGAAGTTTTTAGCAACCAATGGAGTGTAGCTGTCTGAGTGGTGCAGGATTATTGGAAGGAGTGGCGTTCAGGGTTCCCACGACCCTCTTTGCAGTGACAGTGGCACATGGCCTGGCCTTCGTAACAATGCATTTTTGTTCTCAGCCCCCAAGCACCAACTGCTGTGTGTATTACCTGAGAATTGGCTCTGCTGAGGTGCAAGCTTGGCTATGTTCAGAATGGCAGTTGAATACATCTTTTTGCTTAGTAAAAAAAGTTTATTGTAGGAGATATTAACAAGCAAGGAAAATAAACTAAAATATCTTGTGAATGCATAATCCAGTGATGACTGCCAGTGGAAACACCGGTGGGTGTGTGAATACCGTATTCTGTTATGCAGTCCTGCACCTGTGCTGCCACGCCTGTGCCGTCAGCAAATGTTACTCCATGTGCTCCATACATAACCATCTCAGGTTATTTGGAAAAATGCAGCCTCCGAGCCTGACGTGCTGATGGGACACAGGGATCCTGAACGTGTGGTCAGCTCTCCCGGTGATTCTTCGGTGTGGCTGTGTTTGTCAGGTGTTTTTCCACAGCATGGCGTGTATGGTTCTATTTAGACGATTGCATGATGGAACATAGTTGACCAAACCAAGTTCTGAGGAATAGATTCTTGCACCGTGTTTGGTATTTTGGTATGGACACTTCCATAAGGAATACTTCTCTATGGATATGATGTTCTGTGCTTCTGTGATTGTGTGGATTTCCTGGGGACTCACGGAAGCGCCCTGCCGAGGGAGACTGATGTGTCCGACGTTTGTTCGCTGAAGGCGATGTTCATGTCTTCCCCGCATCCCCGGGTGCTGGGACCAGGCTGCGTGCTCTCTTGGGGACTTCGTTGAAAGGCAGCTCTGCTTGGGCTCCCAGGCGAGGCTGCTCCTGGTGCTGCTCGTCCCACTGTACCTGTGTGTCCAGCCTGGGAGGAGGCACAGGGGCTGGAGTAGCCTCTGCCCACACACACGTGTGGGCAGTGAGTACCTGTGACAGGGCGGAGAGCAGTATGCATGGGGCAGGCAATCTTCCCGGGAACTCCGCAGCCCCTGCGTGCCCTGGTATCAGCTCCACAACACCACCTCAGGACTCTGTCTCCCCAGCAGGACCCCGTCTCCCCACCCTGCAGGCTCATCTCACCAGTGTCCTTCTCAGGCAGGTGCCCTCGATGTGGTGTCCCTCAGGTTTCATTGCCCATCCCACCAGCGACCCAGTGGAGGTTTTTGGTTTTTGTTTTAAAATGAAAGTCCCAGATCTTATCTCCAGTGACTGTCTTGGGTCACACGTCCACCCCGAGCCAATTGCTGTGGCCAGCGGGATAGGATATGCTCTCTGGCCATGAGGGGCATGTGCCCTTCTCTGGAGGGGGAGGGATGGGTAGACCCGGGCCTCACACCCACCACAGGGCCTGACTGTGGGGAGGAATGTCTGGCCTACCCTAGCAGATGAGGAAAGGAGGCTGGAAACAAGCGCACTCAATGTTTCCTACTGCCACCTTTTCCCTGCACATGTGATCTCTGTGGCTGGAGACCCTCCTTCAGGGACTGAGCAGCGCATGGGCAACTGTCGTCCAGCACCAGGAAGGCTGGAGTGGTGTGACAGCGCTGGTGGGGGAAGCCAGGCCCCGAGCGTGCTCATGAGCAGGACAGGTAGGTCGAAGGCTGCTCCAGGACCCCGTAGGCCTGGCCTCCCAATGGGGCAGGTCAGTAGCCATCCTGGAACAGGATTAAGGCAGCAGGCTGGGAGGAAGCCCCCATCCTTAGGAATGAGCTTGGAGAACGCGGCGTGGATCCTGTGGGCAGCACAGGGAAGAGGTCGCCTGAAACCCTGGCAATCTCCAGATGAGTGAACCTTCCCACTGGGCCTTGGGGAGTTGGAGAATATTCTGGTACAAGTCACATCACAGAGGTAAAGAATGCAAGAGCAGCTGTGGAGAAAGGTGAGGAGGGAGGTTTGCCTGGAACGTCTGCAGATGTATTTAGAGCTCGGATTTCTCCTGAGGGGCCTGAGCAATTCTGCCTGAGTCAGGAGGTCATCCCGTGCCACGTGTGTGGGGGGTCTGGTGGGTGACACCACAGGACGAGGTGCAGACCCATCCCGAACTGCCGGACTTGGTGCCCTGTCCTTCCCAACCTCCCTGAAGACTGGCACACCCCATGCTGGTCTCACTTCGGACAGCCAGGAGGGCCCTCCTTTCTCCAAGTCAAAACAAAGCCCGAGCACCACGTAGGCACAGAGGGTGACATGGGGGCCGCCACCCTTTGCATGAACCAGAACAAAATGTTGCCTTATTAGGTGACTTTGTGCTGGGGTGGGGGGGCCGCTTCCCGTGGTACTGCTGATCTGTGAGAGCTAAACATTTAGACTCTGCTCCACTTGAACGCTCCTGCCAAGAAATCTCTTGAGGTATTTTCTCTCGTTGTCAGGAAGGGCTTCCAGCTTCGCAGCACCCTCGAGTCTGGGAGGCAGGAGGAAGTGTGTCTATGGGGAAGGGTTTGTGCGAAGCGCTGGGCGGGCGTGGGCTGGGTCTACCTTTGGGGGCTGCACCCCTCCCAGGGTTAATTTTCACAGGGAAGAGCTCTGCACCGAGTGGCTCACTTTTGCTGCTGAACATTTAAGGCTGTTATTCTGTGGCTTAAAATGACAGTAGGTTATAAAATGAGCACTAAATATGCATTTCTGATGTTTCCTTCAGAATATTTTTCCTTCCTGAGATTCCCCACGCCCCTTCCTTATAAGGATAAATCTCTTACTCTCCTAGCATATCTAGTAAAATATCGTTGGGAAGATAAATGCGTGGACAGCGCTTTACTGTAGTGGGTGGGGGCCTCTGTGAGCAGGGTGGGGGGACCCTGCAAACAGCCAGAATAAGGAGCGTGGACACAGCAGAACCTCCCTTCGGTTCCCCGGTGGAGAAGACGGGGATCTCCTCGCAGGGGTGTGGGTGTTTCTGTGAAGTTTGAAGGTGGAGCCACGCCAAGGGTCTGTCTTTACTGTGGAAAGCAGAACACAGGCAGAGCCATCTGAACCAGCCAAAAACATCTGAAAAATAAACCACGCTAAACAGCACCCACACTGCTGCAGCTAAAGGACTCGCCCCAGGCTCCCGGCCCCAGCTGTGCCCCTGGCTCTGTCTCGTTCAGGGACATGACAGGACACCAGCCAATTCCAGTGGCTGCTCCAGATTTGTTCAGCTCTGCGGTGAAGATGCCTGACTTCCTTGATCATCACTCAGTTCTTCTCTCAGGATCATCCTCTGTCATTGTGACTTTACTGACTTGGGTGCCCACGCAAGCACCCAGCTGAAGGCCAGTGCACCCCTGCCTGTCAGCCACATGCTGACAGGAGGCAGTCGGCCATGGGACAGAGGCAGGGCGGCCGGGGTTAGCGGCAGGACCCTGGAACCTCGTGGCCTGGGTCTGAAACCGGGATGTCCCCTCCCTGCCCTAGCCTTGGTCAGGTTGCAGTTGCTCAGATTTAGTTGTGCCGAATGGTGAAGACTGGGTGAGGCCGTGCTGGGCAGGTGCACACAGTCAGCCCTGTGTAGGTTGCCTCAACTCTGCTCATTCAAACAGGTAAATACATAACACACAACCCTTATTCTCAAATAGCTCAAGTTTATGGTCTAATTCAGCAGCTCCCACAGTTTTTTGATATAAAAATTCTTTTGTGTTGTTACACCTCATTGAGGACCCCAAAAAGCTCTTCTAATCCTGGGCTACATCTACTGACATCAGTGAACATGTTTGCACTAAGCACATCGCTACCCAAGGCACGTCCAGTTGGGCAGCAGATGGTTGACATTGCAGATCACCTAGGCTCACACGCTTCCAGAGTGCAAGGCCAGAGAACACCTTAGCAGTTTATAAAAGTGGTTCCAACCTCATGGATCTCCTGTGAGGACCTTAGGGAGCCCTGGGGGTCCCTTCAGACCTCGCTCTGAGAATGGCTGGTCTAACAGCAGGGACACCAAATGGACGCATCACAGGCAAACCGGCAGGCCTTGCTCCGTGGAGCCCCAACCACTAAGTGCAGCGGGATTCTCAGGCGATCCGAGTCCTTGGGCTGGAAGGATTGAGGGAAGGTTTCCTCGAGGAAGCAAGGCAGAAGTAAAGTAGAAGAAAGGTTTTCTGGCAATGCCATGATCTTGTTCAGGGATCACCCACGAGAGACTCATCCTTGATGTGAACACAGATCCCTAAATCTAGTTTACATGCTTAAATCAAGCACTTTGCTCCTCAGTCTCAAACATCTACACGCAGGCATTTAGATATTTCCCCGCAAGCACGCATGGGATTTCCTTTATACCTGGAGAAAGAAGGGCCCGTCTTGGAGATTTTCCCAGAAGAAGGAATCCCTGGAAGGTGAATTCCAGTCACCGAGTCTTGGGTGACACTTGCTGTTTTGAAATGGCCCTTTGCCTGTTGAAAACTATGCATGTTTCAAAAACATCTTAAAACCAAAGTTCCACCAGGATGACTTCTTCCGTCTAAACACACTCTCTCTTCTTATTTCTAAAAGACCCTGCTGGACCAGGATGCCTTATTCCATCTAAACATGTGCTGTCTTCTCATCTCTGTAAGACTCTGCTGGACTAAGACACCTTATTCCATCTAAACATGCTCTCTTCTCATCTCTGTAAGACTCTGCTGGACCAGGACACCTTATTCCATCTAAACATGCTTTCTTCTCATCTCCGTAAGACTCTGCTGGACCAGGATGCCTTATTCCATCTAAACATGTGCTCTCATATCTCTGTAAGACTCTGCTGGACCAGGACACCTTATTCCATCTAAACATGCTCTCTTCTCATCTCTGTAAGACTTTGCTGGACCAGGATGCCAGTTCCATCTAAACAGCTCTGTCTCATCTCGTCTCCGTAAGACTTTGCTGGACCAGGATGCCTTATTCCATCTAAACATGCGCCGTCTCTCTTTTCGTCTCTGTTAAGACTCTGCTGGCACCTGAACTCTGAGATATTTGGTTCTTTTTCTTTGACTCAGTTGCAGATGAAGGTTCTGGTTTCCATTGTGATGGTTATGTTGCATCCAGCGATCAGGCTGAAGATAACTGGAAAATAGCGGAATCTCTCCACGTGGCCGGTCTGTGTGGGAAATGCTTTATACACATGTCCCAGCCTTGCTAAGATCGCCAGTGGCTGCTTCTGGGTGACACACACCCTCATCCTGGACTCTAATCTGGTCCTGCAGCCTCTCCCAGCAGCGATTCATTCACTCCTGTTTCATCTGCATGAGAGTCACGTACTTTTGGATCTGGTTTAGGGACAGGACCCTGCAGTGCTGAGGGCAGCACATCAACAGAGCCCTGTTGAGACCCTGGAGGTGACGAGACCGCAATGCATAGCACCTGGAGGTGGCCACTTGGATGTTCCCTGAGCTGAGTCCAGAACTGAGAGTTTGGCTTTGGAAGAGACCTGCCTTGATCACAGCTGACCCCACTGAATCCATCTTTTTCTAAGTTTTGGGCTCCTGAAGAAAACGAAAGTAGCTTTGTTTGACTCTGGAGTTTGAACCCTTGGATTGCATTCTGCTTCTACCATAACTTGTTGCAAAACCTTGGGGAAGTCACCTCACTCTCCTACATCTGTATCCGCAGAGTTAAAACTCGCATACACTGATACCTGCTTCACAGGGTCCTGGGATTCTGTGAGAACAATCACCGTGCGTTTGCACGTAGCTGCCCGTCTGCTATGTGTAGCAGCTCCAGACGGCTGGAAGCTTGGCCACGCCCTGCCATCTTCTGTGTCTTCTCCCCTCGTCTGTGAAGTGGGGGCAATGAGAGTCCTTTGCGAGCTGAGGGTCTAAGTAGGTAGCTCACGGAAAGTGACTGGCATCGTGGCTGGCACATCCTAAGCCTCAGGAAGCCTTAGCAGTTTTACTTGAATGAGGTAGTGAATGGGAAGTGTTTGGAGCTTGAAAGTGCTGTCGCAATGTTATTTTTTCCTTTAAATTCCACTGAAGTGGGAGACGGGGGCAGACAGTCTCTGTCCTGTCTGCTGTCGTTGAATTTGAGTTTGTTCATCTCTGAATAATTTCTTTGCAAGTCTAGCACGTGCCCTGACCTTCCTTGCCCTTGGTGCAAAAGGGACCAGCCCTTGTTCAGGGCTGAAGGTCCCCAGGGCTTCATGTAGAGCAACAGTTTCTCCTAAGAACAAGCATGGCGTCATTCTGGGGTTTTCCGAGAAGAGAGAAGAATTCTCCCCACGGGTTGAGTTGTCTCTTGGGATTATCTAGAATACCAATGGCAAAGACCTAACACAGCCGCGTTCTAACCTCATGTCATGAATTTGCCGAGTTCTGGCTCAGCAAAAGTGCCTACTAGGAAGAACTGGACGAGGGCGGTGGAGTCTGGGGCACGTCTGGGGCTTGTGGCATCTTTTCTTCCTTGGGATGAAGGTTAAGGATTTTCAAGTAGGGATCGCCGCGTGGTGGAATGAAATGCGGCATTCCCGCCTCTGATGCATGCATCTCTCCTGACTGGCGTCCTGGGCCCTCAAGTCATTTATCTGCACCCTGGAGAATGGGACTAACGGCCCTGAGTGCCCACCACAGACAGACTTCAATTCTTACAGTAACGCAACGCATAGAAGCTGTTATTCTCCTTCTACAGATGGGGAAACAGGCTTTAAAAAGGTCAACCTGAGAACACACGGTTAGTGAGGATTCAAACCGGGTGACCCTTATCCCCAAGTCACGTGTGTCTCTTTCCCCTCGGGGCAGGCAGTGGCACTGGGTTCCCAAGCATCTGTCGTTTTTATCAAAATGCTATTTTGATGTTTCCTTTTTCTTGTCTCATTTTTTTTCAGAGCCACTATTTTTTCTTTCGTCCACATGAAAAATGAAGTGGAAAAAAGTGTCCCCCTCTGACTACTGACTTATGCAGCCTATCACAGTCTATTTTAAAGTAGGATTGTCAGCGTTGGTTTTATTTGTAATCAGCTGTGTTAGATGAAACCACTGGCCCTAAGGCAGCACTTTTGGAAAATGGAAGCTATTCTGATTGTTTTTGTAAGGTTTCCAAATATAAAATCAGGTGACTTTTATTAACTTCCTTTAAATAGAATCCGTGTCTGAATTCTACAGAATCTTACAGGAGAATAAAGTCACATTTCTGTAGCGCTTTCGTGGCATAGCTGTGTTTGCACCTGTCCCGAGGGTAGCTGGTGAGGGTGTTATCATCACTGGTAACAAAGCATCAAGGAACTTTATGAGTAGCAACCAAGTTCCAGTCCTTGGGGGACATCACTTGGAGAGACTTGCTGTAGCCTTGATTGTGGTGGATGGGGGTGACCTTTGCAGCCCTGTGGGTCAGGGCTGGGGACCCAGGGACGACGGGAGGGAAGCGATTGAGGAGATACCATAGAAACTTAGGCTAAACGAGACCAAGGAGAAAATGGAATCGGGGCCAACTTGGACTCCGGTTTTCAAAGCTTATGTTGATGCGGTTGTCACTGATAGAAAAATGTGGAAAGTTGGCCTTTCAACACAGGTAATTCCCCCGCAAATGCTGAGGACACTGGGGAGGATACAGAGAGAGGTAGGAGGTTTGGGTGGGAGGCAAATGGGACTTGGCAGGCATTCCCATCAGGGGCCCTGAGATGCGTTCTGAGATGGTCTTTGTCACGGCTTAAGACGCAGTTTTCCCTCCTCCACCAGGGCCTAGGATTCATGTTTCAGAATGAAAATTAACTTACAGGTCTATGGTTACTTTATGTCTGAGTTTGTGGCTATGGCAAATACATGTGAAAAGAAAGAAATCAGAACAGACACCTGTGGTCATTACTTTCTCCCAAAGATACTGGATCCGTGCATTTTATCCAAACCCTGTTTTTCAGAACATACATTTGAGTATGAGCTTCCCATAGTATCTAATTTTCCTTTTCATAAGTGTTCCTGGAAAGGGCCTGGTCCTCAGACGCCGAGGCTGGGAGAGGCAGGGGTGCCGTATTTGGGACGGAGGGCGTCTGTCACTAGTGTGAGTGTGAACTCCTGTGCAGCCTTTCCTGGCTCTGTGATCTTGAGGAAGATAGCAACTTTGTCTGAGCCTCAGCTTTCTCACCGATAAAACACAGGCATTGGTTTGTTTCTTTGTTTTCTTTTGAGACAGGTTCTCACTCTGTCACCCAGGCTGGAGTGCAGTGGCACAATCGCTACTCACTGCAGCCTCGACATCCCAGGCTCAAGTGATCCTCCCACCTCAGCCTCCTGAGTAGCTGGGACTGCAGGCACAAATCACCACTTTTTTTTTTTTTTTTTTTTTTTTAATTTTTCATAGTGATGAGGTCTTAGTATGTTGCCCAGGCTGGTCCCAAATTCCTGGGCTTAAGTAATCCTCCTACCTCAGCCTCCCAAAGTGTGGGCAAGCCACGATGCCTGGCTTAAAACACCATTTTAATGCATAATTTTAAAACACAACGTTAATGCTCTGTTGTTATGAGGATTAAAGGAGAGCACGCAGAGCACCTACAGTGCATGTAAATGTGATGGCAAGCATCTTGTATTTAATAAGTAAAAGTGAGTTTTCAAGTATTCCTTGGGAATTAAAGTATGTAGTATGTGTGTTGGTGAGTTAGGCTTTTCCATCTTTTACTGTCATGCAGATATCTCATTGTTCTAGTCATCAATGAATGCCTGTCATAGGCACAGTCTTAGCATCTGAATCCCCCTTCGTTTTTATACCAAAAGTAAACATATGAAGAATTTTATTCCAACAGAAGTATAAGTTTCAAGGTCTCCTTCCCCCCGCCCCGCCCCCACACCTGGTCTGCCCTGTCTAGCAAATCAAATACTAAAGGGGCACTTTTTAAATTTTATATTTTACTTTCTTTGATCATCTTATTTAAATGTTGTATAATTAAAAAGAGAACCACAAAATGTCCATGACTGATGAAGATAACATATGTAAAAATTAAGTAAAATCAATTCTGAAAAAAAAGAAAAGAAAACCCCCATGGGGACATCTGCGACAGGTAGAAATGTGTGCCTGGCATGGATATTATCTGGAAACATGTTAGACAAGAGGACGCAGGAGCTTCACCCAGACCCACTGGCCGGGGACCTGCAGCCAAGCACCTGCCACCTGCAGCTTCAGAAGCCCTCGGACGGGTCTGACACTGACGTTTAAGAGTCGCTGCCCTAGTCACGTTCCTGCTGGGCGCATTTCTTGCTGTCACTGAGTTTTGGGCAATGCAGTCATTGCACAGTTATTAACAGATGAATATCAATCATTAGCTATTAATAGTTACCAGGAGTCTGAAATTCTCTTTTGATAAGAAAGGGAGAACAATTATTGATGTCAGATGTACCTGTGGACACACAAGCTCAAGCTGATATTTAGGCAGGATGGGCGTTGTGAATGATTCCACTGAAAAGCCGCAGACCTGCTTGGGACCCCACTGCCTCCTTGCAGCCCCCTCCCCTCCCTTCCTCATTGACGGGGGCTGTGTGCAGGTGTCTGTCCCACACGTGGGGCCTGCACTCAGCTGTCTTCACCATTGGCTTCAGTGTCTCCTTCAGCCTCAGCTCTGAAGTCTCCTCTCTGCAGAGGCCTTCTCTGACCCCCCTTTCCGAGGTGTCCTGCCCCACTGCCCCCAAAACCATCAGCATTAGCTTGTCTGCTTGCTTCATGGAGTTCTTCCGAGATTATCTGGGTCATTTGCCCGTTTCCTGGTTTCTTCATTCCATCTTAAGCTCCAAGCTGGAGACTTTCTCTGTCAACACAGCATCAGGTTCCAGGCACAGAGCAGGAGCTAAACTCATAGTTATTTTGTTGTAGGGATCCCATGGATTGGTTGTGGGGGTAACTTCTCTATGTCACAGCCCTGGAGTCTCAGACTAAATCTGTGGTTATTGCTGAAGGGATCCCATGGATTGGTTTTGGGGGTAACTTCTTTATGTCACAGCCCTGGAGTCTCAGGCTAAATCTGTGGTTATTGTTGAAGGGATCCCATGGATTGGTTTTGGGGGTAACTTCTTTATGTCACAGCCCTGGAGTCTCAGGCGATTCTGCTAACAGCAAGGATAGCCGGAGATGTGTGAGACTGTTACTAGCTCTCCCCACTTTGTTGTGAATGGGTGAGTGGGTGTGTGAGCACTGAGCCTTCCTCAGTCCCGAGGGTCCCAGGACAGCATCTGAGAGCTTATGGGCTCTTGGGGGCACCGCTGGGCAGGAGAGGATTAAAGGTACAAAGGAGGCCGAGGGAGTGGCAGTGCCCGAAATGCAGGCTGTGGGGGGGCAGAGCTGGAGAGAGAGAGTGAGCAGGAAACCAGACATGTGACTGGAACACAGCCACCTCCGCCACCGAGAGGTGCAGGCTCCCACCACCTGGGAGGAGTGTGTCACGCGGTGTTTTCACCTGTCTGGGGCACACCTGACCTGCCGGGAACTCAGAGCTTAGTAACATTCAGAAGACTCGGCTCAAACGAACCGACACACACAGGGAAGACCCAGGGACCGAGGGTCTTCCCTGACAGTGGCCTTGCCCCTCCCGGTTTTTATCTTTCTTGAACCCACTTTTTTCACGTAGACGCTGTGGCGCCCTCTCACCTCTGCCCCCCACAATCTCCACCTCCATCAGGACTCTCGCCAGCCCCGTCTAGGCTCCGGCCTCCATCACCTTTGCAGAGGCTGCCCAGTTGCAGCTGAAGTCAGTAATTCTGAACCGTTTTGAACAGGAGGAGCCATGCTACTTACTTAGGAAAAGTTACCGTTGCTTGTTTTTTCTCAATTCAAAAGTAATTCATGCTAGTCATAGAAAATTAGAAAAACACAGGTGGAAGGAAGAAACCTAAATAACCTGCATCCAGGCGGAGCAGCTGAGGTGGAGTCACTGCCAGTGTGGACTGAGGAGTCTGTGCCTGGCTCAGCCCTGCCCTGCCTCACCCCTTCCCGGCTCCACTGGGCTCAGCCCTGCCCTGCCTCACCCCTTCTCCGCTCTACTGGGCTCAGCCCTGCCCTGCCTCACCCCTTCTCCGCTCTAGTGGGCTCAGCCCTGCCCTGCCTCACCCCTTCCCCGCTCCACTGGGCTCAGCCCTGCCCTGCCTCACCCCTTCCCCACTCCACTGGGCTCAGCCCTGCCCTGCCTCACCCCTCCAATGGCTGTTGTATCGGAAGCTGTTCCTTCACAGCAGATAAACACACAATGTCTGTGTATTGGGTGTTTACTTCTCAGGCATCTGCTGGCCTGCAGGCTCTGCTGGGGGCTCCAGGCTGCAGGGGTGTGGGTCTGCCCTCCGTCTCTCATCTTCCTTGCACTTATCAGTAAACTGGGGGTGTTCTTCTCATGGCAGCAGCGGAGGCACACAAAAGCCGGGCCTCACACACAAGCAAATGGGACACAAAAGCCAGGCCTCACACACAAGCAAATTTGGAGCCCCCCTGGCCTGTTGCTCCCCAACCTCCTGCTGACCATGTTAAGTTCACAGGCTCTGTGCAAAGTCCCAGGGAGGGAAGAGCACCCAGCCCCTCTATGGGAGCGCTGCAGAGACCCTGGCGATACAGAGAGAGTGGCCAGTACTGCTGTCTGTTCTTCCTGGAATGAGGACATCATTGTCCTGAGTGGGACAAGCTGAAGAAGGGAGGAGGGCAGAGGAGGGCGGGGGAGGGCGGAGGAGGGCGGGGGCCCTGCAGCCACTCCATCAGGGGTGAGGCTGTGCACGGACGAGGAAACCAAGCATTTCCAAAACTTCCAGGCTGTGGGTGCCACAGTCATCAGGACTTGGCAGAGGCCGTCAGAGGTAAACAAACTCTAGTGCCTGCACGTCAGAGCAGCACAGCAGCAGGCCGGCAAAAAGTGGGGAGCCGGGCCGGCCACTAGTAACAAGACTTGGGGCGGGCCCAGGAAATTGAAGCAGGTGATAAAGAAGTTCACCAAGGAAGCTGAGACGAGAGAGAGAACCACAGATGGCCGTGCAGGGTTGCAGGTGTTACAGTCGGCTGGGCGTGAAGACCTGTGAGACAGTTGCTCCTGCGGACTGGACTCACACCGGTAGGAATCTGTGTTCTTCCGACCTGGGACCTAAACTGATTTGAGACGTTCTGGTGGGTTTATTCACACTTTCTAATGAAAACTTCCTCTTGCCAATAAAGTCAGCACTTCAAGGCCCACAAGTGTTCTTATAAACAAAACGAAACTTGCATAGATAAAGCCAAACTTGGCCAGAGTTGGGAATGCTCAACTCCTGTGGTTTAAATCACATTAGTGGTAAGAGGTCTCTGTTTAGTCGAGTGTACACTAGTGGAACACCAGGTCCTCTTAAAAAAGAAAAGAAAAAGCGTTCATTAAATGCAATTTTCTGGGAAGTGGACTATGTACTTTTGCCTATCATTGAGTCTAAGATACTATTCATTTTTAAGACATACCAAACAGGCAAAAAATATGTTGCCAATTAAAATGTGAGCAATATTTTCTCATCTCAGCATTCCCCTTTTATGCTTACTAGGAGCACATTTTAAGGCTTATTTAGGCATGGATGTTGTTTATGGAGAGCATCTATGGAGAGTGAGATGCACAGATGGCCGTGCACAGGGGGAGGAGCTTTACCCAGTTCTGGTACCCAGGAAACCTGTGCACCTGTCAAGTTAGACAGCACTTCCATCTCAGGACAGCCCCCCAGAGCCACTTCCAGTCGATGCCCCCTCACTCTTGGAAGCAACTGCGCTTTTGATTCCAATCTCCATACATTACTTAAAAACAAACAAAACAAAACAAAACAAACAAACAAACAAAAACAAAAAGATATCCCTCCGTTGCCCAGGCTGGAGTGCAGTGGTGTGATCACAGCTCACTGCAGCCTTGATGGCTCCAGTGATCCTCCCGTCTCAGCCTCCAGAGTAGCTGGAACTACAACTACTAGGTGCCAACATGCACGCCTAATTTTTCTATTTTTTGGGTCATGGGGTTTCGCCATGTTGCCGGGGCCGGTCTTGAACTCATGGGCTCAAATGATCCTCCTGCCTCAGCCTCCCAAAGTGCTAGGATTAGAGGTGTGAGCTGCTGCGCCCAGCCTACATTACTTTTGTCTGTTCTAGAGTTTCATGTAAATGGAATCCAGCATAAGTACCCCTTTGTTCCTGTCTTCTTTCGATCCAGTGATGGTTTTGAGCTTCATTCTCACTGCATGCGTCCCATTCATTCTCTGCAATTTACATGCATGATTGTAGACTGTGTACGGATGCCACAGCTTGTTCTGCATCTCCCAATCAATGGATATTTTGTGTTTTTCTCTTTAGGTTGGGGCTACTACAAATAAACATACCAGGTACTCGTCATTGTGCTAGTCATTCGTGAGTGCGTGTTTTCATTGCGCTGGGGGTAAATACTTACGAGTAGGTTTCCAGAGTAGCCCCAGCATTTCACACTATGTGGCTTACCGTTTCGTTTTCTTCATGGTCTCTTTTGGTCAGTGTCTGTTCTAAATTTTAATGAAGTCCACTTTTTTTTTCCTTTGTGTTACGTGCTTTCTGCATTTGCCCTAGAGATCTTTGTCTAACCCAATATCTCAATAATAGTCTCCATATTTTCTTTTAGAGTCTTTATATTTTTAGGTTTTACGTTTAGATCTCTAATTTATCTCCAATAAATTTGTGTGTGTGGTGAGTTAGGCTTTTCCATCTTTAATTGTCATGTAGCTATCTCATTGTTCTAGAACTATTTGTTGAGAAGGCTTTCCCTTCTTACTGAATTGTTTTAGTGCCTCATCAAATATCGATTGAACATGTACGTATATTTACATACATTTCAAAGGTATATACTTTTTTATTCAATTATAAACTTTATAAACTTATAAACTTTTTATTATTTTCCACTCATCTACTTAGCTATCCTTTTTCCGCTAACATCTGGTCTAGATTACTGGCTTTGTGATGATTTTTCAAGTATAGTAATATTAGTCCCCCAACACTGTTCTTTCAGAAGAAAGCTTTGAATATGTTTTTTTGCATTTTCCTATACATTTTAGAACCATAACGTCAGTTTCTATTATAGAACTTCCTAGGATTTTGATAGGAATTATGTGGGATCCACTAATCAAACTGGGGGGAATTAAAGTATTTCTGAGTCTGCTCATCCATTAACATGGTACATCTCTTTATTTATTGAGGTGTTCTGATTTTTTCAGCAATGCTTTTAGTTTTCCATGTATTGTACATCTTTGATAAAATTATTTCTACGCACTTTTATGTTTTTGATATTATAGCAAATGACTGTTTTTAAAATTTTCCAATTATTCATTAGCAGTATATAAAAATAGAAGTAGTTTTTGTAGATTGACCTTGTATTTTGGGACTTTGTCATCTTCACTTGTTAATTCTAGCAGCTTTTTCTTTGTAAATATAAAAAAGTAGTGAGATTATTACTAATCTAAAAGTGAAAGTGGTCGGTCTTTTGTCATTAAATATGATGTTAGCTGTAGACTCTTTAAAGTATGCTCTTTATCAGACAGAGAAGGCTTTTCTCTACACCTAGTCTACCGAGAGTTTTGCTATTTGATTAATGAAGTACTTAATAAAAATGAGTAACTAAATTTACTTGTCTAAAGACTGATAATTTTGCTACAGCTGAAAACATTTGCATTTAGGGTATAATGCTATTGCAATGTCTAAAAGAATTGTTGGTTATGATTTGTAGTATTTTAAATAGTCCCTTCAATTTTGCAAAATGCTTTATCTTTCTTTCTAAATACACTCATATATTCTTCCACTAGCTCCTCCTGCCCACCTTGTGAGGCAATTAGACAGGTTTGATACTGTTGTGAACCCAAAGTATCTGAGACAGGTCTCAGTCCATTTAGAAAGTTTATTTTGGCTGGGCGCAGTGGCTCACGCCTGTAATCCCAGCACTTTGGGAGGCCGAGGAGGGTGGATCACGAGGTCAGGAGATCAAGACCATCCTGGCTAACACAGTGAAACCCCGTCTCTACTAAAAGTACAGAAAATTAGCCGGGCATGGTGGTGGATGCCTGTAGTCCCAGCTACTCAGGAGGCTGAGGCAGGAGAATGGCGTGAACCCAGGAGGAGGAGCTTGCAGTGAGCTGAGATCGCACCACTGCACTCCAGCCTGGATGACAGAGCGAGACTCCGTCTCAAAATAAAAAATAAAAATAAAAAAGAAAGAAAGTTTATTTTGCCAAGGGTGTGGATGTGCCCATGACATGGCCTCAGGAGGCCCTAATGACACGTGCCCAAGGTAGTTGGGGCACAGTTGGTTTCATACATGAGACATCAAATTGGTGTGTGTAAGAGGTGCATTGGTTCAGTCCAAAAAGGCAGGACAACGTCTTAAGTAGATGTGAGACAAATGGTTGCATTCTTTTGAGTCTCTGATGAGCCTTCCATTGAATATGCAATGTACATCTGAGAGAAGGATAGAGAAATAGTCACTTCTGCCTTAGTCTGGCTTAGTGAGGCAATAGGGTGGAGGAAGCCGTCACATCTGCACCTGTCTCAGGTGGGCTGCAGAGGGATGACTGAGTTCTGTCTGTCCTTGGTTCACGGGAATTTCCTGCAGGCAAATGGTGAGGGAGGTCTGTAGCTTTTTTACCTTTGTAGCCCTCTTATTCAGGAATAAACTGAGAGACAGGTTTGCCAAACACAGTTCCTGGCTTGACTTCCCTTTGCTTTCATGACTTTGGGGTCCTGAGATTTCCTTTCCTTTCACACCGTCTTAGTCTGTTTGGACTGCCGTGACAAAATCCCTTCCACTGGGTGGCTTATAAACAACAGAAATTCATTCCTCACAGCTCTGGAGGCTGGAAGTCCAAGATCCAGGCACTGGCAGATTTGGTGGTGGGGTGAGGGGTGGGGTTGATTCATGTTCTGGTTCGTAAGTGGTGTCCTCTTGTTTCCTCACATGTTGAAGGGAACAAACCAGATCCCTGGAGCCCCCTGACCTTATTTATTTATTTATTTATTTATTTATTGAGACAAAGTCTCGCTCTGTCACCCAGGCTGGAATGCAGTGGCGTGATCGCGGCTCACTGCAACCTCTGCCTCCCGGGTTCAAGCAATTCTCCTGTCTTGGCCTCCTGAGTAGCTGGGACTACAGGTGCACGCCACCACGCCTGGCTAATTTTTGTATTTTTACTAGAGACAGGGTTTCACCATATTTGTCAGGCTTATCTCGAACTCCTGACCTCAGGTGATCCACCCGCCTTGGCCTCCAAAGTGCTAGGACTTCAGGTGTGAGCCACTGCACCCAGCCGGAGCCCCTTTTCTAAAGGTTCATCTCATTCCCAGCTGGAGCCTCTTTTCTAAAGGCTCATCTCATTCCTGAGGGCTCCAAGGCCGCACCTCCAAATGCCATCAGCTTGGGAGAAAAGATTTCAACACAGGAATTTTGAGGGGGCACAAACATTTGACCAGTGCAGATTCTGTGTGACAAGTGACTCCCAGCATTTACATTACAGGATTGGAGCTGAGTGGCCAGGCTGGGGCTGAACTGAGACAACCTATTTCTTCTCCTCCTGTTTTATTTTCTCCATTTCACACTGTGCAACCTGCCATGTTTTTGGAATGACTACTACAGACTTAAATACAAACTCTGACTTTGAACATTAAATTTGCTTAACATAGAAGTAAATACTGGCTGGGTGTGGTGGCTCATGCCTGTAATCTCAGAACTTTGGGAGGTGAAGGGTGGATCACTTGAGGCCAGGAGTTCGAGACCAGCCTGGCCAACATGGTGAAACCTCATCTCTACTAAAAAATACAAAAAATTAGCTGGGCATGGTGGTGTGTCCCTGCAGTCTCAGCTACTCTGAAGACTGAAACAGGAGAATCACTTGAACCCGGGAGGTGGAAGTTGCAGTGAGCCGAGATCATGCCACTGCACTCCAGCCTGTGGACTTCGTCTCAAAAAAAAAGGAGTCAATAAGAAGATGAGAGTACCAGAAAACAGCACCCACCAACCTAAACTAGAAGTGAATTAATGTCACTATGATGTTCATTTCTTTAATAGTTAAGGCCCATTAGGGTAATGTGTGGGCACAATTTCAATACTTGTAATAATTCCTAAAGAACTCTTAAGGTGTTGGCTGCTACTAAATAACAATGTTATATGCTTTTCTTTAAAAACAAGGTATGTCTGGGACAGCATCGTATTCTCAGAGCAGACTGGATGTGGAGAAAAGGGATTCAGAGTCCCTTGACAATAACAGCAATGACATCCAGTCAACCACGCAGCCGCCAGCAATGGGCTCGACAGCCCAAAACAAAACAGCAGCAGAGCTGTGAGGCACTCTCAGGGCCAGGGGAGGTGTCCAGGCCAGTGCACGGATAGCTCAGGGGGACATGGAAAAGCTGGAACTGGGCAGCGCCAGCCTGCAGGTTCTGTCTCCGTGGCATTAGTTTAGGGGCAGCCAGCCTGGTGGTGCTCAGGTGTGGCATTAGTTTAGGGGGCAGCCGGCCTGGTGGTGGTCAGGTGTGGCATTAGTTTAGGGGGCAGCCGGCCTGGTGGTGGTCAGGTGTGGCATTAGTTCAGGGGCAGCCGGCCTGGTGGTGGTCAGGTGTGGCATTAGTTTAGGGGGCAGCCGGCCTGGTGGTGGTCAGGTGTGGCATTAGTTCAGGGGCAGCCGGCCTGGTGGTGGTCAGGTGTGGCATTAGTTTAGGGGGCAGCTGGCCTGGCGGTGGTCAGGTGTGGCATTAGTTCAGGGGCAGCCGGCCTGGTGGTGGTCAGGTGTGGCATTAGTTTAGGGGGCAGCCGGCCTGGTGGTGGTCAGGTGTGGCATTAGTTCAGGGGCAGCCGGCCTGGTGGTGGTCAGGTGTAGCATTAGTTTAGGGGGCAGCCGGCCTGGTGGTGGTCAGATATGGCATTAGTTCAGGGGCAGCCAGCCTGGTGGTGGTCAGGTGTGGCATTAGTTCAGGGGCAGCCGGCCTGGTGGTGGTCAGGTGTGGCATTAGTTCAGGGGCAGCCAGCCTGGTGGTGGTCAAATCGATACTTTCAAGTACTTCTGGTTTTCAAGAGCTTCACGGGATCCTGTGCCTGCTGGAGTTGAGCAACAACTCTCCAAATGTTAATGCAAAGCTCTTAAGGGTGTGAGCTTGCCAAAAAACGTACATCTGCAGCATGCGATTTCTTGAAATATGGCCAAATATGGAGATTTCATTTTTAGAATGGATGTGATTTGTTCTTGCTTCCTATAAAAATGTTTCAGGCATCGTCATATTGAATCAAGTAGACTTCATTTAATGAGGTAATTATGTAAGAGGTTTTTTTAATGTTCATGAATGTCTGGCAGCCGCTTATTATCATCTAAAAACTCCGCTTGGTTGTCAGATTATTTGAACAAACTGTCAGACACATTATAAGTCACAAGCATCTAATGCTAGTTTGGGAAATGAACTCATATTTTTTTAATAGACCTTCTACCAACTTTACAAAGGTAGCTTTCTACAAATTAAAAAAAAAGTTGTTACATGGTTATAAAACTTAAAATTTATAGAAGTAATTTGGAATGGGAATCATGTTTCTATAAAACTTAAAATTTATAGAAGTGAAATGGAAATCATATTTCTATAAAAGTTAGAATTTATACAAGTAAATTGGAATTGAAATTGTGTTTCTATAAAACAACATTTATAGAAGTAAATTGGAATTGGAATCATGTTTCTAATATTTAATGAGACAATATGGAGGAAGACTGTCTCCAATGTGCTAATTACTTTTCAGGAGTGTGTTCAGGATGAGGCCCACGGGCCTGCAGGCCAGGGATCTGAGCCTCAGACAGCAGTCAGGGCAAGGAGCACACAGGCAATGCTAGTGGAACTAGAAAAGCACAAACCACGCAATAGAACTAGCTATGAAAGAGAGCACCATGCAGTCATATTTATACTACAGAATTATTGCAGAACTTATACTGTAGAATTAATACATTTCCTTCTGGGTTCTGAGTACCAGCGGGGTGTCACTGACTCTGTGGCAAGAGCAGAAACCTTCAGATTGAGGCAAAGTCAAAGCTTTGAGTGAGAATGAACTTAATACGCTAAATGGAAGGCTATTCTTTGGTTAAAAATGTTGTAATTTGGGAGAATAATAAATTATACATATTCTGTATTGTTCATATAATATATAATTACTATAATAATACTATAAGTAATATATATTATATATATGTATGTGTGTGTGCGTTAAAAGTCAGCCTCTTGAATGCCTTCATGTCGGAATTGCTTCTATTTGTGTTTTTTTCTTTCAGATTATTTTTTCTTTATACATTAACTCCTCAAAATTTATTATGTGAGAAAATGATGTAGTTAAAGGCCTTCTGAATAGGAAAAAAAGTGACATATTTTCATAAATATATTAAAATGGAATATTGCAATAGGGATTTTGTAATCATTCATTATTACTTTTTTTTTCTGAATTATTTCCAGAATTTCTAGCTTTATTTTTCTCTATCCATGGTCATTTTTGGAAGCTTAGCCTATTCCATCTAGAATCAAACATAACTTATAGTAATATGATTAGTTGAAAACTTTAACTTTGGTTCCCTGTCCCCACTTAACAGAGCCAAGTATCTCCACATTTCCACCTCGGTGTAATGCGCCCTGTGGTCCTTGTGTGGTCCTGCCGGTGACTCCACCACAATCCTGGGAACAGCCTCTCCTTCCCTATTTCCCTGTCTCTACGCTTGCCATCCTGCTTCTCTCAATCTTCAGATTCACTCAGTTCCCTTTTTCCTGCACCGTTAATGCTTCCTAAGGCCTCAAGGACATTTTTCTACAGGATCGCTGAGCTCCTCCTCCTTGGGCTCCTTTCTGGAGTCATTGCCCCGTGCGCCTCCCAGGACGGAAATCTCCTGTGCTGTAGTGACACAGGACCTGTCATGTGCGGATTCAACCCCCTCCCTCCCTCTACCGGCATGATTAAGTCCTTTATAGAATAAGGACTTGTTTCCTGCCAGAGAGAACCACCCCAGTCAGCTCTGCCTGCAGAACGCTGCATTCTGGGATGTCCCGGGGGGAGGTGACTGTCACATGTGGAAATTATGTTCTGTAACCTTCTCTTCCCAAGGGCCATCATCGGTTTGTTTAAAGATCTTCTGCCTCCATTGTGGCCCTTACTAAAAGAAAATGGAATTGCATTTCTCCAGTGAGTTTGAATTTCCCTCATGGAGCCAGGTTTATCACATAAAACTGCATGGATTAACAGCCTTCATCAACCACGATGTTTATCTAAACAAACATAAGGTTTCTTCTGACTCTGCTATAATATCTTTGATATTTTATATCATGCTCATCAAATTTTAAGAGGTTGACGTAATCCATCTTATTTTGCTGATGATAAGCTTTCAAATATCACATAAAATCCTCAAGAGAGACGTTTCAAGAATTTTTGAGAACGGTTTCTATAGATGCAGCATGTCCCTGGATAGAGCACAGAAAGTGTCTCGTGTCTGGATCATCACACCATCAATTCTGTGCACTAATAAAATTTCTGAAGAAGCGCCACAGCAGTGCTGAGTTTCCAGGGTGCTGCTGGAGAGGCACGAACAGGCACCTCGTGAACACGGCGGTGCTGAGTTTCCAGGGTGCTGCTGGAGAGGCACGAACAGGCGCCTCGTGAACACGGCGGTGCTGAGTTTCCAGGGTGCTGCTGGAGAGGTGTGAACAGGCATCACATGAACACGGCAGTGCTGAGTTTCCAGGGTGCTGCTGGAGAGGCGGTTCCCGCCATCCTCAGCGGCTGCTCTCTGGAGACGCAGTTCCATTGAGTGATGCACCATGTGCTCTGAGGATTTCTGCAAAGCAACAACCTCCAGAAACATTTAGCGCAACCCCTGCTGTTCTCAGTTTCTTCCATGACCTAAAATAACTTACTGAGCAATTCAGAGAGAAATGCAAATCATTGTCCTTTTTATTTCTTACCAGTTTCCTTGTTATCGTTGGGGCAAAAGCCTCTTTACTATAACCCAGAGGTGGGTTTTATTGATGCACCTGTGCATTTGCTGAGCAAAACCTGGAGCCCACAAAAAAGTACAGAACTTATAAGACAGAATCTTATGAAATTTCAGTCACTGACAGATTTCTTTCTGCTGCTTCTCTTGTTCATTAAACGCATTTTGAGCACCTATTGTGAGATTTGAATGACCCGTGAGTTCTGAGCTTATTCAAAAAAATGTTGATCTGAGCAGACACGATGACTTCACTTTAATGTTTATCATCCTCTCTTTCAAGTGTCTGAGTACAGCGTGTGGGATCAGCAGGGAAGAGTGATTGTTAGTCACTTTGGAATAGAACTATAGGGGAGAGTCCGAAAGGTAACATTTGTTTTTACATTCTTGCAGTGAAGACACAAAACTTACATGCTTTTACAAAATCTAATAGTAACATTTGGTAATATAGTCAGTAATGGACTAATCATAAAATTCTGTATCTGATTATCCTCAGATGTTAAACAGAGTTGCTAGATATGCTAAAATCAGGGTGGTTTCCATTAATACCATCACAATTATTTATTATCTCAAAAGAAATGTATTGAGTGCCTGTTATAAGCCAGGCATCCTTTTAGCATTGGAAAAATAATCAAAGCAATAGCTAACATTTGTGGAACTGTGTCAGTATGCCACAATGCACCTATAATCGCTTTTAATCCCCAGAGCAATCCTTTGTGCTGGGCTGTGATATGGACTCACCACACCAGCTTTGGCGGTGCTGAGCGGCTCTTATCAGCTTCCTAATGTGTCCCACCTGTCTGATATCCCCTTTAGGGTCATAAAAGCCCTATAAACTATACACTGTAGCTAATCAGCTTCAAAGCAGTCTTAAAGCACCATTTGTGGAAAATCACTTCCAGTAGGAGAGATTCGTGACGTCCCAGCCCAAGTTCCCTTCAGGCTGAGCAGAGGGGCTGCCCCTGCCGCTCCATCTGCGTGTTCCTGCTGCAACCACCAATAGGTCACATGGGCTTTCATTCCTAGATGCTACCACTCTCCCCCTAGTGAGGGCCAGTCAGGAAGGGGTTGCCAGCACGCGCTCATTCTCAGGTATTCCTGGCTTAACTATTTCGGGCAGAAGATGGATGTCAGACATACATACCTAAACACAAGGAGAAACTGAGTTTATTGACAAAAAGAGACCAACCTTTGCACATGGCAATGTGAGGTCCTAGAATTTTTGTCATTGTTTTATTTGCATGTGAGTGAGTTCAGTATTCATGTAGCACAATGCCTGGTTCACAGGCCGAGTATGAATACCTCTCATTATTATTCTTTACCAGTTTTCAGTAACAAAGCTTGTTTTGGAAATCGTGCAGTGGAAATTTTCACGATTTGGGGATGAACAACTTTTAGATAGCCTGCACCTGTTCTGCTTAGACCTAAGTCAGACCTTGGGGAGGCCCCAGGTGAGAAAGTGGATTTTCTTCCAAGTCATCCTTTCGTTTGGGGCTTGGGGGAGGACGATGAACCGCATGTTGAGAATGAGGGCAGAGGGATCACACAGGGAACCTCGGAGTCTAAACACGACCTTGCCCTGGGGCCCACTCTGAGGAGTCTCCAGCCTCAATGACAGGTGGCTCAGAGCAGGGAGCAGAGAAGAGTTCCAGCCACAGGGCTGGTTCTGCCTGGTCACATTCAGGAGTCCTGCGGGCGTCAGAACTGCTCGTGGATCCCCTCTCCCAGGCGACTGCCCATGCTGACTTGTGAGCTGTGCTGCGTGTTGAGCAGCAATGTCCATCGCTGTGGGGATGCTGTTGACAGTTCTGGGATCACAGCGCGCCAGGCTGCGGGAATTGGAGCCGCTTGAGCTTCCCCATGAGCTTCTGCCTCTCCCGCTGTGCCCCCGACGCTGGCAGGCCCTCCTGCCCCCAGGATGAAGGAGGATCACACCGTTCTTGGCAGTTCTCTGTGGCCTCCCAGGAGTTCTGCAGGTGGGACCTGACGTCCCTGGATCCTGCTCACCTTTTGCCTTCTTCTTCCCCGCAGTGTCATCCTGTGACCAAGAGCACCAGTCTGCCCTGGAGGAAGCCAAGCAGCCCAAGAACGACAACGTGGTGATCCCTGAGTGTGCACAGGGCGGCCTCTACAAGCCAGTGCAGTGCCACCCCTCCACGGGGTACTGCTGGTGCGTCCTGGTGGACACCGGGCGCCCCATTCCCGGCACATCCACAAGGTAAATAGGCCGCACCCACCCCCCTGACCATGGGAGGCTTTGGGGTGTGGAAGCCAGGAAAGCAGAACCCTCACATCCCCGACGTGCGCGCACACTCACACATGCACACACACACACTCCCCCCCGACACTCAAACACACCCACACTCATAC
Source organism: Chlorocebus sabaeus (assembly GCF_047675955.1). Taxonomy (NCBI): domain Eukaryota; kingdom Metazoa; phylum Chordata; class Mammalia; order Primates; family Cercopithecidae; genus Chlorocebus; species Chlorocebus sabaeus. The sequence goes on along the minus strand of NC_132916.1, from coordinate 2,049,417 downwards.
AATCCCCCAAACACACACACTCACACGGACACTCACACTCCCCCCCCACACACACACCCACACTCATACAATCCCCCAAACACCCACCCTCACACGGACACTCACACACTCCCCCCACACACAAACACACACACTCATACAATCCCCCAAACACCCACACTCACACGGACACTCACACACTCCCCCCCCACACACACCCACACTCATACAATCCCCCAAACACACACACTCACACGGACACTCACACACTCCCCCCCACACACACACCCACACTCATACAATCCCCCAAACACCCACACTCACGCACACACTCATGCACACTCACACACTCCCCACACACACACACTGCTCCCACACACACTCACACACACACACATACAATCCCCCACACTCACACATGCACACTCACACACTCCCCCGACACTCAAACACACACACTCATACAATCCCCCAAACACCCACACTCACACACACAGTCACACACTCCCTCCCTCACACACTCACACTCACACCCACACTCATACAATCCCCCCAAACCCCCACACTCATACACACACACACTCCCCCCACACACACTCACACACACTCACACCCACACTCATACAATCCCCCAAACACCCACACTCACACGGACACTCACACACTCCCCCCACACACAAACACACACACACCCACACGCATACAGTCCCCCAAAACACCCTCACTCACACACTCATGCACACTCACACACTCCCCACACACACACACTGCTCCCACACACACACACACACAATCCCCCACACTCACACATGCACACTCACACACTCCCCCGACACTCAAACACACTCACACACTCATACAATCCCCCCAAACACCCACACTCACACACACAGTCACACACTCCCTCCCACACACACTCACACACTCACACTCACACCCACACTCATACAATCCCCCCAAACCCCCACACTCATACACACACACACTCCCCCCACACACACTCACACACACTCACACCCACACTCATACAATCCCCCAAACACCCACACTCACACGGACACTCACACACTCCCCCCACACACAAACACACACACACCCACACGCATACAGTCCCCCAAAACACCCTCACTCACACATACACTCATGCACACTCACACACTCCCCACACACACACACTGCTCCCACACACACACACACACACAATCCCCCACACTCACACATGCACACTCACACACTCCCCCGACACTCAAACACACTCACACACTCATACAATCCCCCCAAACACCCACACTCACACACACAGTCACACACTCCCTCCCACACACACTCACACACTCACACTCACACCCACACTCATACAATCCCCCCAAACCCCCACACTCATACACACACACACTCCCCCCACACACACTCACACACACTCACACCCACACTCATACAATCCCCCAAACACCCACACTCACACGGACACTCACACACTCCCCCCACACACAAACACACACACACCCACACGCATACAGTCCCCCAAAACACCCTCACTCACACATACACTCATGCACACTCACACACTCCCCACACACACACTGCTCCCCCACACACACACACACAATCCCCCACACTCACACATGCACACTCACACACTCCCCTGACACTCAAACACACACACTCATACAATCCCCCCAAACACCCACACTCACACACACACACACTCCCCCCCACACACTCACACACTCACACTCACACCCACACTCATACAATCCCCCCAAACACCCACACTCACACACACACTCACACACTCCCCCCACAGACACACTCACACACTCACACTCACACCCACACTCATACAGTCCCCCCAAACACCCACACTCACACACACACTCACACACTCCCCCCACAGACACACTCACACACTCACACCCACACTCATACAATCCCCCCAAACACCCACACTCATACACACACTCACTCCCCCCCACACAAACACACACACACCCACACTCATACAATCCCCCCAAACACCCACACTCACACCACACTCATGCACACTCACACACTCCCTACACACACACACTCATACAATCCCCCACACACACAGGTGCACACTCACACACTCCCCCACACACACACCAACACTCACACACACACAATCATACACTCCCCCAAACACCCCCACACACGCACATGCACACACACACTGCCCCCCCACACACCCACTCTCACACACACCCACACTCATATAATCCCCCAAACACCCACACTCTCACACGCGCACACTCACACACTCCCCCCACCCCCCCACACACTCATACAATCCCCCAAACACCCACACTCACACACACACTCATGCCCACACACACACTTCCCCCCCACACACTCATACCCACACTCACATACTCACCCCACACCCACACACACTCACACACACACACCCCCACACTCATACAATCCCCAAACACCCACACACACACTCCCCCACCCCCCACACACTCACACACACTCCCCCCCACACACTCGTACAATCCCTCAAACACCCACACTCACACACTCCCCCACCCCACACACACTCTCACACACACACTCCCCCCACACACTCGTACAATCCCTCAAACACCCACAGTCACACACTCCCCCACCCCACACACACTCTCACACACACACTCCCCCACACACACTCTTATACCCACACTCACATACTCCCCCCCACACACACACATACAATCGCCCAAACACCCACACTCACACACACACTCACACCCACACTCATACAATCCCCCAAACACCCACACTCACACACACTCCCCCCACACATACAATCCCCCAAACACCCACACTCACACAAGCACACACACACTCATGCCCACACTCACACACTTCCCCCCCACACACACACTCCCCCGACACTCATACACACACTCATACCCACACTCACATACTCCCCATACACACACTCTCACAAACTCACACCCACTCATACAATCCCCCAAACACCCACACTCACACACTCACACCCACACTCATACAATCTCCCAAACACCCACACTCACACACTCACACCCACACTCATACAATCTCCCAAACACCCACACTCTCACACACACACACACTCCCCCCACACACACTCGTACAATCCCCCAAACACCCCCCACACACTCATACACTCCCCCAAACACACACACTCACACTCATACCCACACTCACACACTTCCCTCCCACACACTCTCACACACACACTCCCCCCACACTCATACACACACACACTCATACCCACACACATACTCCCCATATCCACACTCATACACACTCACACCCATGCTAACTCCCCCAACACACCCCCACACTCACACACATTCCCATTTACACACTTCCCCCACACACTCTCATGCACACTCACCCACACACTCACACACTTCCCACACACCCACACTCACACTTACACACACTTACTCTCCCCACACACTCTCATGCACACTCCCCCACACACACTTCCCACACACTTCCCACACACACCCACTCTCCCCACACACTTGCACAGTCTATCAGCTGTGGGTGTTGCACCTCCTCACCTGGGTGGTCTGGGGCTCCAAGTTGCGTTCACCCAGCACAGGGCAATCCTGTGCTCTTGCGCATGAGGTGCCTGTAAAAGCCAGTGGCTAGGCCGGGCGCGGTGGCTCACGCCTGTAATCCCAGAACCATGGGAGGCTGAGGCAGGTGGATCGCCTGAGGTCAAGAGTTCGAGACTAGCCTGGACAACATAGTGAAACCCCATCGCTAGTAAAAATACAAAAAATTAGCCGGGTGTGGTGGCAAATGCCTGTAATCCCAGTTACTTGGGAGGCTGAGGCAGGAGAATGGCTTGAACCCGGGAGGCGGAGGTTGCAGTGAGCCAAGATCGCACCATTGCACTCCAGCCTGGGCGACAAGAGTGAAATTCCGCTTCAGCTGTTGGAGGAAACCCTTTCTTTCATGGCCTCCAAAACTGCCCGAGTGGCAGCTGGAGAGCAGCAGGGCCTTCGCCTTCACAGGCAGCGCCAGCTCCTCTGCCCCACTCAGGCCAGACAGAATCTGAAAAGTGGCTCTGGGGCCCAGTGCCAGGGTGGAAAAGTGGACAGCATCAAATACCAGTGGCAACTTCCTTCTGCTCCTGGTTTTGGCAAAGGGAGCTCAGCATTTCATATGCTGAAAGAACCGATTGTCCAAGATGGCTTTTTATGGTATTCACAGATGTATACCCGGAATTTATCACTTCTAGAAAAAGTGAGACTGTGCTAAAGACAAGGGGAATGAAAGTTATTTGAGGGTCTGAAATACAAAAGTAACTTGTTCACTCGAGTTTTGTGTGAGTTGGAGCAGTGTGAGGGATTTCACTGTAGCACCTGAAGAACAAGAGCTGTGTGTTCATGGAAATTGTATAACCGTGAGTAGAAATGGTTTTGCAGCTCTTTGTAACATGAATTTGACTTTGATTTTTCCTAGATTTATATAAAAATAGTTTTAAAATCTATGAAAATACTATCTCTTAAATGTTATCAAATGTAGACACTGATGTCACCTCTAATGCTTAGGCATGAGCATTTGGATGCTTCCTAAATTATTTTCCAAATTTGTCATCAAGTGTCACCAGTAGACATTTGTGGGGGAAACTGTGTAATTTCCAGGGGCTCAAGGGGACTAATGCCTGTTTCACCAAGATCGGGTCCACCCATCACCGTCTGGCCCGGTGGGAGTCCTGCTTTGGGGAGTGTGATGACGCCGGGGTGTGAGTGCCGCCCCTTCCTAGCCGGCGCTCCACTGTCCGGTCGCCCTGGCTGACCGCCTGCTCTTGACACCCCACTCAGCCGACACTGCACAGGGGTGCTGAGGCCAGCGGCTGAGGCTTGGCTTCTGCCGGGCTGATATGAGGGATTGGTTCAAACCCATGTGCTCTGCAGGACCTGAAGAGAACGTAAACCCGTGTGCTCTGCGGGGCTTGAAGAGAACACAAACCTTTTCAAGGTTTTGGTATGAGAATTATATAATAATTCCTATATTATTTTCCAAATTTGTCATCAGGTGTCACCAGTAGACATTTGTAGGGGAAACTGTGTGGTTTGCAGGGGCTCAAGCTGACTAATGCCTGTTTCACCAAGATTTTTTTAGTTTCTGTGCCTAGGTGTACAGGGAGTACTGTTGTCCGAAAAACCTTTCTTGGAAGCGATGTTTCTGGGTCTCTTAGAGCTCTGGCTGGTTTACTGTGCATATAAGTTGGGGCAGCCCCAGCCCCCAGTGAGGCCCCTCTAACAGAGGTGGAGACTGCTGGCAGACGCTGTTTTACACACGCCAATGAAAATCTTTAAGCTGTCAAACCCGGAGCTCCTCAAACGGGCTCTGAAATTATGAGATCAGCATTTATCACGTTGTCCCTGAAGAACCTGCCAACATCCAATATTGTGATAGGCTAGGAACACAATAACCCCTCTCTTCCCGTCCATCGATGCTGGTTTCATTCCGCCTGGACTTCATCCTGCTTTCACGGTAGAAAGAAAAGTCTCTGGCTGTCCCGTTCCCTATTTCTGCCTACAGAAGGGGGCAGCTCCGTCTTCTTGGAGTTTCAGAAAGAACTTGAAATTAAACAAATGGAGACAACTCCTTAGATTAGGCATGTGATTTTACCTTTATTATTTTCCATTCATTCATTCACCACAAATACTGATTGTCGACAACATTCAAACCCTCTTCCAGGGACTGAGGAAATAGCGTTGAATAAGAGAGGAGAAGCCCCACGTCTCCTGTGGTTTACACTCTGCCAGGGGGGCGTCAGGCCCAGAACTGTTGTACCTTGCTGTCAACAGAAAGTCCTCAAACTTACCTAGTCTCAAAATGTACTTCTCACTCAACTCTATAGAGACAGGGAAGTTCTGGACGATTTCAGCAGTTCGAAGACGTAATTGTCAGATGTTGTGGGTGAGGGGGCGGTAGTTGTTGTTTTCGTCTGTTCTGCCGTCTTCCTCTTCCTGGGGTGCTTTGCGGCTTGTTCATGTCATAGCTGTTAGGGCATCATATGTAGCAGTGATAATGTATTTTGGAGAAAGAAAGACTGTTTTTCTGTTTGTCAGCAGAGAAAACCCTTCCCCACCCACCTGCAGTGGTTTCGCCTCGCCCTAATTGGCTGGAATATCACTGAACGCCCAGACCCAGACCTGCCTTGGGCTGGGGAGAAAAGAGGAAGGGACATGTTGTGGTTCCTGTTTCAGCACCCAGGGCTGGACTAGGATTACCCTCTCGGCGCCCACAGCCACATGGAGCAGGGTCTGTGGCTAAGAAAGTCTTGCTTTTGTTACAAACGTGGAAGGGGAGGCAGCCTGCAGGATCTGGTTCCTTGTGCAAACAGTTAGACAGGTGGTAGACACAAAGATGGTAGAGGTGGTGGGGCAAGACCAGGGCTGGGCCCGGTGAGGGCAGGTCAGGGTGCCGGCACAGGCCTCTCTGAGGCTGAGATGCTGGAGATAGTTGTAGCCACAGTGGGTGGAGAGGGTTGTTTCAGGCAGAGGGCAGGGAGTGCAGAGTCCTGGGAGAGATGAGTCTGGTGTGTTTGAATGGGGAGTGACACGGTTTGGCTGTGTCCCCACCCAAATCTCATCTTGAATTTTAATTTCCGTAATCCCCACGTGTTGCGGGAGGGACCTATGCTGTGGGAAGTGATTGGATCATGCAGGTGGTTTCCCCTGTGCTGTTGTCATGGATCTGATGGTTTTATAAGTGTCTGACGTTTCCCCTGGTTGCACTCATTCCATCCCGCCACCCTGTGAAGAGGTACCTGCTTCTCCTTTGCTTTCCTCCATGACTATAAGTTTCCTGAGGCCTCCCAGCCATGCTGAACTGTGAGTCAACTAAACCTCTTTTCTTTAGAAATTACCCAGTCTCAGGTATTTATTCACAGCAGCATGAGAACAGATTAATACTGGGGGTGTCATAGGGGAGGGGCGATGGGGAGCAGCTAGAGAGCTGGCGGAAGCCAGAGAACAGAGTGGGCCCACTCACCATGGGGCTGGAACACCCGTCACATCCCAGCTCCCCTGGGAAGCTGTGGGACAGTTTAGCAGAGGAATGATATAATCTCTCAACAATCCTGAAAAACACTCATATTTATCCATTCACCTTTTATTCAATAAACATGTGAATGCCCTCAATGTTCCAGGCATCGTTCTGGGAGCTGGGGATACACCAGTGAACAAAACAGGCACAGTCCCTGCTGCCACGGAGCCTGCATGCTAATGGGAGGACGCAGATAATAAGCCAAACAAACACATCACACTTAGCAGACATGAATAAACATGTGGTATCATGTCAAATGCTCTGGAGGAAAAAAAACCCAATAATCCACAAGAGAGACTTGGGATGGGGCACAGCTTGAAGGAAATGGCAGGGGCGACTCCCTGAAATGCCGACATCAGAGTTGAGACCTCAAGAAGTTGGTAGGGGAGCAAGGAAGCCTGCAGAAGGCCAGCCCGGTCAGAGGTGGTGAATGCCACTGAGGGCCCAGCCCCAGAACACAGTGCAGTTTTTATCAAAAGGTGTAGTGTATCGGTTAGAAAGCTTTTGGTTTCATGTAGTGAGATGAGAAACTGACAAATAAATATAAATGAGCAGAGACGGCATGATCTCGCTGAGAGGCATAGCAGTGGAGCAGCCTCAGCTTCGGTTGAGGCTGTCACCTGGCAATGTTGCCGAGGACATTCCCTCTCCCAAATCTGCCCTGACACCCTCATTCTGTTTTCTTGGCCATGAGGCAGGTTCCCCTCTTGGTCACAGGATGGCTGCAACAGATCCGGACATCTCATCCAGATGCCACGGTGCTCAGAGGACACAGGAACCCATCTCTTTGTTTCTCTGGAGCCAAAAATACCTTCCCTAGAATTCTGCTAGCAAATTTAATTAATGGATCATTGGTCAGAATTAGATCATATGCCCATGGCTAAACCCACTGCTGGCAAGAAAAATTGAGTTGATCACCCAGGGAGACATGGGTACTGGGCACCATGCAAAATAGTCAATATTAGGCAGTATCTGATAAGCCACAGCCAGCTTCACTAGTCCTCATCTCCCAGTGATTCTGCCATTACTGAGTAGCCCGGTCCCATTTCTATTTAAACACCCTCTGTTCCATCAGTGCAATTTTTTTATTAATTTTCTGAAATAACAGTCCCAGGGAGACACTTTATAGTTTTGATTTATACCTGGGTTGGCAGTTAAAGTGTTTGTTTTCTTTAATCATCCTCTAAATTTCCTGATGGGGAAGAAACATTTAATAATCCAATAACAATAAGAAGCTATAAACACAAAATGCATCATCCTTTATATGTGACCTCTCTTTTCCTCATGTCACCGTGCATGAGAATTAAAAGGCATTAGCTTTGTGGTGGACTCATCCCAAGGACCACAGACACATGCCACTCTGCCTAGACGAGCCGGGGGCGGGGGCAGCTTGCTCTGGTGCAATTCCTAGTTGGAGCCATCACTTTGAAGGAGACATGAGGAGGGGCAGAGGCTTCAGCCCTTCCTAGTGCTCCTGACTTTTGTGTCAAAATTGGCATCTTGGTCATTGTTTGCAGATCCCGGAAGGAGGGGTCCAGGCACCTGTCATGAGTGCAGGCCCCCATGAATGGTGGAGTCCACGTGGGAGCCAAGGGGCAAGTTTCCCCTGGGCCACTAACAGTAGTGGGGAGAGAGTGGGAAGGGGCTGTCGGACTGAGCTAAGTCAGGCCGATGGCCAGATTCTGCATTTGTGCCCAGAACAGAGAGGCTGATGAAGGCTTTGTCTGTCTGCCATCCACCCGCTGGCTGTTCCTACCTCACATCTGGGCAGCCTCTGTTCCCTGACCCCAGACCATGTGTCTCAGTGAGGTGTGTAGCCTCTGTTGTCCAACCCCAGCACGTGTCTCTCAGTGGGGTGAGCAGAGGGTCGTGTGGGCATAGGACTGCATTTCTCCCTGGCAGAGAGCCTGGTATCTGACGGGCAATGACAGAAGAGACATTTGTGTTTTTTCTTATACAAATAAGTTAAACTAAACCTATTGAAAAAGAATGGTGATGTAGGTCAAAGCTGAAATTAACGGACTTATTTCTCCTCTTTCTCCTGTCTTGAGAATGCCAATTCTTCAAGTCATGGGCATTTCACACTACTCATTAAAAGAAGTGGAATACTGTCACTTAAATATATTTTTTTATATTAACATCAGTGATGAAATTTGCAATCTACCTCTAGCCCAAATTTGGAACAAAACCGAAATGCCCATCCAGGGTGGCGGGCTTCCGGATTGCTTTGGAGCTAGGAGATTCGGAATGAGGGTAAGAAATGATCTAGTCTCATGCTGCCCACGTGAAGGATAAAAGTACTGATCCTGAAGGGCTTCGGGAGCACAACACAGAGTTCATGTTAACACTTCCTTTTTCTAACGCTACAGAGCAGTCCAGGGCTCCAACCAGGTGTGCCCTCCGATACTCTGAGAAGCAAGATAGCCCCTGAGGGCTGGGACTCTATCCTCAGAGTCTACGTCATCCATTCCGAGCTGGGACATTTGCCAGGCTTTTTGCAGCTCACCCTTCACAAGCCCTCGGGTAGGGAGGTGTCCATTCTAATATAGGTCTCAATTCAGCCCCCAAGACACTGACCCAGAGCTTGAAGTGAAGATCTTTCAGCCCTGAGAGTGCCCTAGTTCTACAAATTTAAGATGCATGGGTAAAAATAAGAGCTTACTAATCCCTCAGGAAGCCAACTTCTTGTACACATCATCTCTGGGTGAATGTTTTACTTTTCACCTGCCGGCCGCAGCAGCAGCTGCATTAGGAGATTCCTGGCTGGGTAACAGGTCCTTTACTGAGTTCACCTTTCTTGTAACCTCTTGGGGCTGACCCCCATCCCCACTTTTTTTTTTTTTTTTTTTTTGAGACGGGGTCTTGCTCTGTCACCCAGGCTGGAGTGCAGTGGCACCATCTCTGCTTACTGCAAGCTCCGCCTCCCGGGTTCACGCCATTCTCCCACCTCAGCCTCCTGAGTAGCTGGGACTACAGGCTCCTACTACCATGCCTGGCTAATTTTTTTTTGTGTGTGTATTTTTAGTAGAGATGGGGTTTCACGTGTTAGCCAGGATGGCTTTTGCTTAGAATGTGATAACTTAATTGTTTGCCAGAGTGTGTCAGAGACTTTAATTTCAAAAACAACATTTCAAAAAGATAAATTAAGTTTGTGTGACTGGGGCGGCACATTTTCTGGTATCAAAGAGGCTATTGGGGGCCAAAGGCGGCAGGAGTGTGCGGTTCCTGACTCTTATGACAGCTGGGTGGGGTCCTTTCTCTGGGACTGCTGGACTCTCTGGGGCCTCTGTTAGAACACTTCACATATGTCCCTTTAGAGAAAAATTTCGTTTTATTTTCTATGACTGAAAAGCATGTAAGCAATGAAAAAAATAGAATCTAAAATGATCTCTCTGAGGTAAATAGGATCTTGTAGCCCTTTCTTTAAGAATGAAAAAGGAAAATAGGGCAGAGGGAGAGAATGAGAACCGGCAGAACTCTGGCCTCCTGACAACCTCAGGGCTGCAGACCGGCACATTCCTCCCACACCCCCTCCTGCCGGCCTCCTGCTTATCTTCCTCATTTTCCAAGGAGTCTTTCCGGAGCCCCAAGACTGCGCCTGTGCCCCATGACGGTGCCGGCGGACTGTGTGTCTCCCAGTGTGTCACTTGCCAGGGCCTGAGGAGGCCTCCATGAAGGATTCCACGTGCCTGGCACGCATGGACGAGAGGGGCGGGGGCTGGGGAGCTGCCATCCAGCATGAGGTCAGCTGAGTGGAGGGGAAGCGAGGAAGGTTGGCGTGGGCTGTCTGGGGTCCTGCGAGTCCACAGGAAGGGGCAGTGGGTGCGCTGACCCAGGAATCTCCCATCTCCCAGTAACGCACCTCCCCGGCGTCTCCTTCATGCCGGTGAGAAGCTCCACTTCTTGGTGAAAGCCACGGTGAAGGACTTCTGTGTGCAGAAGATCGTCCTCCTTTGGGGTGGGGGCTCTGGGAGGCAGGTTCTCATGGTGGCCCGCGCTCTATTTAAATGTCCACCTCCTCCGCTGGATGAGGCTGGTGGTCTGCGTGAGAGGGGTCCCCTTGCCCTACACCCAGGGCAAGGATAAAACCTGGGCAAAGCAGGCCTTGGTCAAGCGCTGCTGAATGGCACCCATATGTCAGTATTTATGAGCTGTTTATCCGGATTTGGATCTGACACCCTTAGGGACAGGCGCCCGGGTTCCCACCTCAAATTCCATAGAACCACGGAGCCACCTGCTCCCACGAGCCCTGCGACCACAGCAGCCAGGGCACCTGCCCTCTTGGATGTCAGCCCCACCTGTTCAGGACTTCACCTGCAGTTTGCCATTGATGCTAAGTGGGACCAGAGAGTCTTTTTTTTTTTTAACACTGAGGCAAATTTTTGTAGCTTCATGAGGTGGACTGGAGATGAGTTGGCCTTTGGTGCTACAGGAATCTAAATCCTGAAGTCCTTTGTGTCCTTTCCTTGGGCGGGGTGGGGGTAGTGGTCACACCCTCTGTCCTCGTGCACACACTCCTGCTCTGATGAAACAACTCAAGTGCTTGCTCCATACAGCCCTGCGGTAGGAGGAGGGGAGGTGTGAGCACTGCTCCATACAGCCCTGCGGTAGGAGGAGGGGAGGTGTGAGCGCTGCTCCATACAGCCCTGCGGTAGGAGGAGGGGAGGTGTGAGCGCTGCTCCGTACAGCCCTGCGGTAGGAGGAGGGGAGGTGTGGGCGCTGCTCCGTACAGCCCTGCGGTAGGAGGAGGGGAGGTGTGGGCGCTGCTCCGTACAGTCCTGCGGTAGGAGGAGGGGAGGTGTGGACGCTGCAGTAGGAGGAGGGGAGGTGTGAGCACTGCTCCATACAGCCCTGCGGTAGGAGGAGGGGAGGTGTGAGCACTGCTCCGTACAGTCCTGCAGTAGGAGGAGGGGAGGTGTGGACGCTGCAGTAGGAGGAGGGGAGGTGTGGACGCTGCTCCGTACAGCCCTGCGGTAGGAGGAGGGGAGGTGTGGACGCTGCAGTAGGAGGAGGGGAGGTGTGGACGCTGCTCCGTACAGCCCTGCGGTAGGAGGAGGGGAGGTGTGGACGCTGCAGTAGGAGGAGGGGAGGTGTGGACGCTGCTCCGTACAGCCCTGCGGTAGGAGGAGGGGAGGTGTGGACGCTGCAGTAGGAGGAGGGGAGGTGTGGACGCTGCTCCGTACAGCCCTGCGGTAGGAGGAGGGGAGGTGTGGACGCTGCTCCGTACAGCCCTGCGGTAGGAGGAGGGGAGGTGTGGGCACTTGGCAGCTGCTAGGTGAGATTCCTTTCAGAGACCGATGGAGAGACGGCCCTGCGGTGTGATTGAAGTCACAGTGTGCTTCTTCCTACTGACTGCAAGAATAGCTTTCTCTGCCAAATGTCCACGGAAGGGAGTGAGGTCATGGGTGTTGCAGCATGAGAGCCACAGGTCACGGTGTATGCTGGGGTAGGACACTGCAGAAATGGAAGACAAACCACAGCCCGTCTCAAGGCCGTTGTTTTCTCTCTCCTTCCCCTGCCTTCCCCCGGCCCGTAGGTATGAGCAGCCGAAATGTGACAACACGGCCAGGGCCCACCCAGCCAAAGCCCGGGACCTGTACAAGGGCCGCCAGCTACAAGGTGAGTAGCACCCACAAGTGTGGCCCGAATCCACAGGCCCCATCATGAAGTTTCTTGCAAATGTAGAATGTAAAAGAGTTTATCTGACCATTTCCCAGGCGGCCTGTCTGACTCTGGGGCCTCCTGCCTCCTTGCAGAGGGCGCTGAGTCCATGCAGGGAGACAGGGGTCCAGGAGCCACACCGGGAGCACCTGAGGGGCTCCTCCCTGCTGCTGTGTATGGAAGGTCAGACATGGAAGAGAAAGAAAGGACCCCTCACAAATCAGATCACACAGCACCCCAACATCTCTAGATGTTCCCAAACCCCACAGCCCAAAGAACCCTTGATTGATTGTACCTACGTTTCACTGTCATTTTCTGACATTCCTTTTGCATTGAATCAACAGTTCATGAAGCTAAAGTTTAGGTTTTAAGAAAACATGAGTTGAATGTGTGTACTGAGTTTAATTACAAAGAAATATTGGAATGAAACAGAGGTGAATTAAAATTTACAATATTTGAAAAATGCGGTCACAAAAAGACATCATGGGGTGAATGTGATATCATTGAGAAGCTTCAGAGCTACTTGCTGTTTGTTTCATTTTGACCTTTTTTTTTCTCTAAATATCTCCAGATCGTGTATGTTTAACCAACGTCTCAGAGACATGAAAATCACACTACCGTGTACTTTGTTTAGAGTGTGTGCTTGATCTTGGTCTCTCGCAGAAACTGGATGAATTCCTGATTAGTAAACTTTTTTGGTTCCTGTACTATTTGTACCGTCATTGATAGAAAGGGTTTTAAATTGTAAAAAGTAAAGATGTTCGGTTTGTAAATGAGGACAGAGGAGAGCAGAATATCCACAGTGTATACATTTTTCATTGCTACGTGTTCGTAGCGATTCCACAACATTAGTAACGAAAATGCATGACACGGGGAAGCAGAGGGCGGAACATGGTTCCGGGGACACGCAGCATGGCTGTTCCGCCAGCTCTTGGTAAACACCGCGCTGTTGACTGACTTGGCTTGTTCGGAGCTGTCTTTGCCTTAGTTCTTCATGGTGTCCCAGCCGTGTACCTCCCCAGTGTCTTCCTTGTGAGGCAGGTTTGAGGAATCTGTTGGTTCTACTATTTTTTTTTTTTTTTTTTTTTTTTCAATCAGAGTATGGTCCTTGTGTGAGCAATCAGCTTGCTTTCTGTTGAACCAATCAGCTTCTTTCTGGATCTTGCAGGTGAGGGCGGGGGAAGAGATCATGACGGTGTGAACGCGACACCCGTGCATGCACACGCCTAGTGGAGGGCGTTTTGCCTTTGACACCGTGTCTGCAGGCTGTGCTCAGCTGCTGGCTGAATTCCATCCCGCTGATGGCCCTGTCAGGAGGGAGCGCTCCTCCTCCCTTATCTAGTGTAATCTCTTGTCTCTGAAGTCCGATTTTAATATTGGTGGGCAAGATGTTTCCTTAAAGGACGTAATGAACTTCTCACGTGCTTGCTGCATGGAAAGCCCTCAAAAAACATTTGCTGGTTTTGGTTGGTCTTGACCTTGTCACATAAACTTCAGTCTGTCTCTTGCCCCTAGGCTACTTCTTGAATGGTCCAAGACTCTTATTTTTTTTTTTCTATAACACAAAGTTGCATGATTTCTAAGCCAAGCTGCACTGTGGTCTTCACACATGTGGTACGAGTGCAATTTATGGAAGTCACGTTGTGCTTCTCATTGGTAAAAGGGACCATGACAGAGGGTGGCTTCTGCTGCCTCTCAGGAGTGCACGTGGTAGGAAGACCTTTTCACGGTGGAATCAAATCTGTTACACTCCAGACCCGGACTATTGATGTAAAGATATGACACAGCCGTTTGTCCAGTGAGAACAACTGGTCCCTGATATTGAGAAACATGGAATGATGTCATTGTCTTCTCTGAGTGTCAGATGTGCCGTTTGGAGAGAGAGCATCCCACACTGTGAGGATGGGCACGTCAGGGCTACAGAAACCATGCTCCTCTCTGCTAAGACGGGAGGAGAAGGATGGTTAGATGCTCACGACGAAGACGGCATTTCCTGGCCTGCACCTCAAACGAAAACCAGGTTGCTGAGGCACCGAAGCCGTGTGACGCAGACTGTGAAAAGGTCAGCTTGTGCTGTTGCTGTGATGTTTGGGAGTGCGCTGTTCGTGACCGCTTAATTATTTTGATTATTTGGAGATAATTATCCTTATTAGGAAAAAACAAGTAGGTCTTAAAATAGCTCCAGGATAGAGGCTGTTCCTGGTAGAGAGGAGAAACCTATTTCCAAAATAACATGGCAACATCTGAGTAGAAACGTCCTTCAAGTCCCATATAGGCTGACATATTTTCTTCTTAAAAGGTACTGTTTTCTTTTGAAGTTGCTTTTCTAAGGTTTTGCCAATGAAGGTTCTTTATTTTCCATGTAAAGCTGGTAATATTTTCACACAAAATTCACTTATTTGGGGTGAGCCGTGTATGTGTCACCAAATACTTATTCACATCTTATGTAGGACACTTAGCAGGTGTTTGGCGGCAAATGACCACTGAATCTTTGGAGGGCATCATTTTATTATATGGCACAGGAGATCAAGGTCTGGCTTAAACGGCTACATAGTGAGGACTGGGTCACCGTTTTGGCTTTTGAAGATTCTTTCATTGGTAGCTTTCCTCCTGGGACTATCGCATCCTGTGTAGCAGAAATTCTAAAAAGAGGCACAAAACCACACCTTCCTAACCACACCTTAAACTGCACCTTCTTAAACCACACCTTCCTACACCAGATCTTCTTAAACTAGACCTTTTTAAAAACCACACCTTCTTCTTGGACAAGTTCACCTCACTTTATCTTGCCCTGGCATCTCTGATCACACTCTAGTTGGTGTTTTAAATAACAGGGTTACTCTGTCTCTCCAGCCTCCCCAGCCCCCTGACATCCTCCCAGGTCCTCTTGTGAGGTTGGAGAACCACACACTTGCATTGAGCTGTGGTTCCTGTGTCCAAGACCCACGGTGGCTCCCATGTCAGGCCCAGCTGTGGCTCTCTTGTCAGGTCCTGCTGTGGCTCCCGTGTCTGGGCCCCACCATGGCTCCCGTGTCTGAGCCTTGCAGGAATTCTTCCCTCTGCTTGAGCTGTATCTCTCTTAGCCCCTGTGGCTCCCACACATCCTTCAGGATGACTTCCTTGGGATGCCCAGGTGGCCGGCCACTCACATGCATCTGTCCAGCGTGTTCCCACCTGGTGGGGCACATTGTGTGGTGTGGGGGTGGACTTGCACGCTCTGCCCCGTGCCTCACAGGGTCCCTGGGGAGGTAGAGACTGCATCTCTGTGTTCCCGGCATCTGCGAGGTGGGAACGAAGGATGTAGGTGGTTTTCTTTTCCTACAAGAAGACCTTTTCGGCTAATCTGTACTGAGTGATATTGGTAAGCTTTGACTTACTAGCCATGTGGTTTTGCTTATCTAGGGCCCCGCAGCACTGGTCTTGAATGGGCTTCCCAGTGTGGGGAGAGGATGCCCTGAGCCTTTACTTGAAGAGTGTCACTGGGTTCGTGATCTCCATCATGGGGAGAGGGTGACCCCAGCCTTTACTCAAACAGCAGTGCTGGGTTTGTGATCTCCGTCAGGGGAGAGGGTGACTGGAGCCTTTACTCCAACAGCAGCACTGGGTTCGTGATCTCATCTGGGGAGAGGGTGACCCCAGCCTTTACTCAAATAGCAGCGCTGGGTTCGTGATCTCATCTGGGGAGAGGGTGACCCCAGCCTTTACTCAAACAGCAGCGCTGGGTTCGTGATCTCCATCACGGGGAGAGGGTGACCCCAGCCTTTACTCAAACAGCAGCGCTCGGTTCGTGATCTCCATCAGGGGGAGAGGGTGACCCCAGCCTTTACTCAAACAGCAGTGCTGGATTCGTGATCTCATCCAGGGAGAGGGTGACCCCAGTCTTTACTCAAACAACAGCACTGGGTTCGTGATCTCATCCGGGGAGAGGGTGACCCCAGCCTTTACTCAAACAACAGCACTGGGTTCGTGATCTCATCCGGGAAGAGGGTGACTGGAGCCTTTACTCAAACAGCAGTGCTGGGTTCGTGATCTCATCCGGGGAGAGGGTGACCCCAACCTTTACTCAAACAGCAGCGCTGGGTTCGTGACCTCTGTCAGTCCTCAGGGCCCCTCCTGCTAAGTGAGAGGGGAAAGAGCCAGCACAGCCCCTTGCTTGCTTTAGCTGCGGCGCCAGCTGCATTTGTGATTCAGGCTGGTAGGCCCTCGGTGTGGCAAGGCAAAAGGCCATTGGCCTGACCTTCGCAGAGAGGAGATGCAGGCGAAAGACAGAGGCGCAGGGAGATGCACCTGTCCAGAGCAGAGCGGGCCGAGTCGCCGGTGGGTTCAGGGCAGGAGCATCCGCCGAGGGGAGTTGGCTCAAAAATTTACAATGGAGATTTGATCTAAAGTGAAGTCAAAATAAGTGATTTCATGGCCTTCCTCTCACGTTTCCTGATCATGCAATTGTATCTTTCACGCTCGGATAAGGTTTTTCCGGCTGACTCTCATTCTCAGGAGCAATCTTAGTCGAATGAGCAGACTGGCTTTCCTGTGGGTGTTGCTTCGTTTCGGTCTACACTGGTGGGGAACACCCCCGTTTTCCTGATCATGACGAACTGCGCTGCGTGCAGTCTGATCTCACTCTCAGGCACTGTGGTCCAGGCTTCCCCGAAGGCAGCACAGGAGCTGGGCCCTGAGGGTCAGGAAGGTGCAGGGGAAGTCTGACGTCTTCTGGGAGCCGTTCCTTCCTCCACCAGCTCAGGGGAAAACTGCACTGTCTTTCTGTGGGTGTCCTGGTGTTGGTGGTTCAGCAATGGCACCAGAGTGAGGACAGAGGGGGTGGCATGAGGAGCCCCTCAGGGACCCTGGGCACCCTGGGCATGGCCCCTCTGTTACTGCCCTGTCCCCCAAGCCAGGGTCCTCTCCTGGGTCCCCAGAGCTTCTCCACCTGGCACGCAGTCTAGGAAATGGTCTTTATTTTGGTCAAACAGCCTCTCACCCAAGTGTCTCTGGAAGCTCTGTGGACCCAGCAGCCTTCATGAATGGTCAAGTCCTCTCCCTAAAGGGCACGGCACAGGGCCTCTTCACATCTACAGCCAGGAGCATCTCTTTTCTTGGGGCCGCAAGCAATTGCCGGCGTAATTATAGTCTTTGACTCTTGTAGAAACCTTTTTTTTTTTTTTTTTTTTTTTTTGAGACGGAGTCTGGCTCTGTAGTCCGGGCTGGACTGCAGTGGCCAGATCTCAGCTCACTGCAAGCTCCGCCTCCCGGGTTCACGCCATTCTCCTGCCTCAGCCTCCGGAGTAGCTGGGACTACAGGCGCCCGCCACCTCGCCTGGCTAGTTTTTTGTATTTTTAGTAGAGACGGGGTTTCACCGGGTTAGCCAGGATGGTCTCGATCTCCTGACCTCGTGATCCGCCCGTCTCGGCCTCCCAAAGTGCTGGGATTACAGGCTTGAGCCACCGCGCCCGGCCTAAATTTGATGTCTCTGAAATTAAATTTGCAGATGAATAAGATTAGTAACACTTTTGAAGAAAATCACAGTTTTTAGGAAGCATAACAGTGAAATGGACCATTAAATCAGTTTTATTGAGGAAAGACTGCTGCAAATAAAAACTCAGAAGAATCACACCTATAATTGCCATCCCAGAGGCTTCATGAGACAGGAACAGCAGGGGCGAGGGGTGCCGAGGACTCAAGCGGTTGGGAAAAGGTGGTTTTCAAGAACCGGTGTCTGTGGGAGCATCCTGAGATGCCGCTGCACTGCGGGGGTGTTGCAGGGAGCTCCTCCTCAGCAGCTGAGGGAGCCTGAGCAGGTGCAGGGGACACCGGTGAAGCGAGCCTTTCACTCAGCGCTTGCCTTTTCTCCTGGGAAAAAATAGGGGACAGGATGCACCCTGCAGAGGGCACATGAAAGATGAAAACTACGAAGGAGCGATATGGCTACCCTTGCAGCAAGGCCAGCAGAATTCTCAGTGGGGTTTTCTTACAATATTTCCTTTAGCTGATATTTTGTCTCCATGTTTAAGAGTGAGGAGACATTGGAGAAGGCTTGGGGGAACGTGGGAATTCATCCTTCTCAAAAAAACAAGAACAGGAAAAGAGAAATTAAATAAACAAAGGCTTTTTATTTTCCTCAACATGTAGAGGAAAGATTAACAAATGTCTAATTATGTACGGGAGGGTGCTGGGTGCTTTTTCTGTTTATTAATTGACACTTCGACGGCTGGGTGTGAATAACCGAGCGGGCTGGCTGTTTCTCACCGATGCGGCTGGGCAGGCGCTTTTCTCACACACAAGGACGGGTCTCCCAGGCCCAGGGCACTACATTCGTGGACTCTGAAGACAGGACAGGAAACTGGAGCCATGGTTTCTCCCACGACCTTTCAAGCAAAAGTTTAGGACTCTGATGGGTCAGGGGCACTCTGCTCTTGTCCCGCACTCACATCCGCTTGGACAAGTCCTGTCTCCGCTCCTAGCTCTCCCGAATCTCTCTGGCTGCCCCGCTGCTTCCTCCAGGTGAGTTTCCAAATAGGCTGTAAGTAGATTCTGATCCCCACCCACGCAGTGAGAAGAGGTGTCTGGAAACCCCAGACCTGGCCTGTGTTGCTTCCGATCGTCAGGGTCTCCTTGCTCCAGATTAAATGTGAACTGCTTGTTGTGACCAATGGGACCCCTCCTGGCCTGACCGCAGTACCATTTCTGTTTTCTTCTCTCTGCCATGCATGGGACTGTGTCTCGCCTGATTGGATGGCCTGCTTGGAGAGGTGGGGGACGTGTCCAGTACCTCGCTGAGGAGCCACGCCTTCAGCCCACAGGACACAGGTTGTTTTCCTGAGAGGCATGCTGACATGGATTGCCCAGTGTGTGGGGCCTGCCAGGGATAAAATAATCTGAGATTGTTAATCCACCCATTTATTTCCCATCCAAGGAAACAGATCTGTCCTATGGCGTATTATTAGCGCAAGGCTGGCTGCATGGGAGTGGCCTGGAGCATTGCCCCGGGGCCCAGTGCTCCAACAGGACCCTCGCTTTATTGTTGTGCTATCACCACCATCAACTAATTAATTTTTAAATGTGAGGCCCCCCATGCTCCATTTCGCATTGGGCCCTACAAACCAGCTGGTCTGTGTTAGTAACAACACACGGTTTGCAATTCATTGGGCATCCAATGGCAAAGATCTTGCCAGTGTAGTGGCATGAAGAGGCGAGTCGAGGAGAGGCGGGTAGTGGCATTAAGAGGAGAGTTGGCCGGGTGCGGTGGCTCACACCTGTAATCCCAGCACTTTGGGAGGCTGAGACCGGCGGATCATGAGGTCAGGAGATCGAGACCATCCTGGCTAACACGGTGAAACCCCGTCTCTACTAAAAACTACAAAAAGAAAAATTAGCCAAGTGTGGTGGCGGGCACCTGTAGTGCCAGCTACACGGGAGGCTGAGGCAGGAGAATGGTGTGACCCTGGGGGGCGGAACTGGCAGTGAGCAGAGATCGCACCCCTGCACTCCAGCCTGGGCAACAGAGCGAGACTCCGTCTCAAAAAAAAAAAAAGAGGAGAGTTGAGGAGAGGTTGTAAGAGTTAAGACAGGGCCAGGGAATGACGATGGATGGGCTGGGAATGTCCCCCATGGGGTGAGCACAGATGCAGACAGGAAGACGGTGCGCTCAAGACGTCAGCAGCCCAGCTTAGGCGACCAGGAAGGTGCCATCGTCTCCTGCGGGGACTATGGGCTCTCGCCACAGCAGGCACACGGGCATCCGGCCGGGGAGAGACAGCGATGGCAGGAAAGCTGGACTGCCCTTCAACCACTACTCCATAGACTCCACTAGACCAGGACCCAATTTCTGAAATTTATGGGCTTCAATTTTATTTTATTTTTTCAACATAATAGGACAATAAGTATCTTACTCTTAAAATACCCAGGAATTTGCTAGAATGTCAGAGAACCAAGTGTTAGATGACGTGACACAAAATGACCATCAGCATGGATCAGGGAACTTGAGTTCTGAGCAGCGCTGGTGACTGCAACATCACATTGTTGAGTTATTTTAGAAGCAATGTGGCTGGTGTTCATTTATGGTTTCCTTTAGAGCCAGATTTTTCAAGATAAAGTGCCATTTAAAAAATTCCCAAAGACAGCAGGGAGCATTCTGAACGACAACACGACGGTCAACTCTGGCCAGTTTGGCCTGCGTTATGTTGAAAGTTATGATTATGCAGAAGAGAGATGGAATAAAGTTTAGATTTACATTCATCCTGAGAAAGGCATCTGCCAGACAAATTAATAGTGTAAGCAATATTTCAGAGACAGTTTAAATAACTTGAGAACAAACTGGTCTCCAACACTATCAAATATATTAAATTGATTTCTAAACAATTGTTATTCTATTGCAAATAATTCCTAACTCTATTAAAGCAGTTTATCCTAAATGATTAACTACTTTAAAAGCCTTCCAAGTACGGTATACACTTGAGAATAACAAGTATGCTTTTAACTGGCCTACAGTGATTAGTTTAGACTTCCTTCCTATCTCATCTGAATAGATTGAGGCTCTACCGTAATCAAATTAAAACCTCCTATAATGCAAGGCTCACTTACTTCATGTTTGCCACTGACTCAAGCAGGAAACCACCATGGCATTCCTAAAAGGGCCCTCCTTTCTCTGAGGCTGTGCGCTTCAGATGAGACCACAGTGAGGCCAGTCCGGACAGCGGGGCCTCTGCCTGGAATCGGAAGGTCTCCACAGCCAGTTGTCCCTTGTGTAGCTGGTGCCTGCCATGGTTAGAAAGCCTACAGCTTCGGTTTACATGCGCTGTGTCTTGCGGCCCTTTTACTCTATGTACCAGTCATGGTCACTGTGCTCCTGCAGGCTGTTGTCCAGCTCGCTCTCAAGGTTTCTGCCATACAGGCTCTGTGCTCCCTGAGGTTGGTGGTCACCACCTTCACGTCTTCAGATCCCGTGCACCGGTTGCTCAGAAGGCATGAAACACACAACTCTACCTGCATGTAATATTTGCCTGTGGTCTCTCCCCTCCACCAAACCAAGCAAGTCAGATGCCTTGAGCGTTCTTCTTTTTTTTTTTTTTTTTATTATTATACTTTAAGTTCTAGGGTACATGTGCATAACGTGCAGGTTTGTTACATATGTATACTTGTGCCATGTTGGTGTGCTGCACCCATCAACTCGTCAGCACCCATCAACTCGTCATTTACATCAGGTTTAACTCCCAATGCAATCCCTCCCCCCTCCCCCCCGCCATGATAGGCCCCGGTGTATGATGTTCCCCTTCCCAAGTCCGAGTGATCTCATTGTTCAGTTCCCACCTATGAGTGAGAACATGCGGTGTTTGGTTTTCTGTTCTTGCAATAGTTTGCCGAGAATGATGGTTTCCAGCTGCATCCATGTCCCTACAAAGGACACAAACTCATCCTTTTTTATGGCTGCATAGTATTCCATGTTGTATATGTGCCACATTTTGCAGTATGGCGATTCCTCAAGGATCTAGAACTAGAAGTACCATATGACCCAGCCATCCCATTACTGGGTATATACCCAAAGGATTATAAATCATGCTGCTATAAAGACACATGCACACGTATGTTTATTTCGGCACTATTCACAATAGCAAAGACTTGGAATCAACCCAAATGTCCATCAGTGACAGACTGGATTAAGAAAATGTGGCCTTGAGCGTTCTTTAGCTATCTGTATTTCATCTCTTCACTGAATCATGTTTATTGTTTTCACTTGGAAGCGCTTATCTTCCTGATTCCCCTATGTCTTTAAACCCAAAGCTGGCAGAATACTAAGACTGCATGGTGCCTTCTCTGCTTTACCTTCTCATGAGAATTACAAATCCCTTTCTTTTCTAATTTTGTGAGCAACTATTTATTACATGCCTGTTACAGAGGCGGCACCTGCCAATGTTCTGGGAGATGCAAGTCAATAGAGATCCGGCTCCTGCACTCTGGAGCAGAGACCTGGCTGCGAGGATTGCAGGTTTATGACCCTGGAATGAATGCTCTTGAACAAGAAAGCAACCTTATTTCAGTTTGAAATATTGGGAAAATGGAGACTGATATATACGAAAATTTTCCCTATGTCTAAAAAGATTATGGTAGAATTCTTGTAAACCCTTTTCCAGACTTATGCCAATGTCAAGGACATTTCACCCTCACCCCAGATAGTGCCCTTGGAGTCAGGGAACCCTGGACAGCGTGGGCAGCACGGACACTGTGCAAAGCGAAGGAGTAAACGTGAAAAATCGCTTCTGCAGGAGAAATTAATTCCAAGGGGGATCGAGACAGGGAAAATCCAATTATCCAGGTTGGATATTGGCCAGAGCACTGCAGTTATTACTTCCAGAATAAAGGCAAGACTAATGGAAATGGCCCAGCTGATAGGAGCAATTGAGTTATGTTCTTCCTGATAATTCCTTAAGAATTTAATTGGACAGACGAAGGCTGCAGTGCCCTGATGCATCAGCTGCATGTCAAACTACTTGGACACCCTGGATAACCAACCAAGGTAGAAAACCTCTCAAAACCCGGCTTGTGATGAATAACCGCAGGCTATGGAAACCCCTATGATGTTTTCTGGGAAAGCATGATTTACTTTTTTTCTTAGTTCTCTTCTAACTTGTCAAATTAAGGACAATCTTTCAGAAACATCAGAGGTTTCCCTCTCTGACAGAGAAGTATAAGTGGATTGCCTGTTAGTTGTTAATTAGCTTTCAGAAATTCCTGAGATACATTGTTCAAGTGTGAATTTCAGCAGACACACTTTAGTGTTTTGAGTTTCTGTCCTATTTAATGCATCTTTTCTCTATGCTTTTCCTGATGTAATCAACTTACTCGAAATGTATAATCCCCTTATTTCCGGAGGAGAATAGTATTAGATCCCAGTGTCAGATTTCTGATTTTAAAAGCGTCTCCTAAGGAACACACATTATCTGCCACGAAATGCTACTTTTTGGAGCATTCTTTGATATGCTCTTTAAAAATATAGTTGAAGTCCATGTTTTATTTACAATTTTGCTCTGTTAAATAGTAACCCACTTGTATTAGTTTGTTTTCATACTACTATGAAGAAATACCCGAGACAGGGTAATTTATAAAGGTAAGAGGCTTAATTGACTCACAGTTCCACATGGCTGGAGAGGCCTCAGGAAACTTACAATCATGGCAGAAGGGAAAGCAAACATGTCCTCCTTCACATGATAACAGGAGAGAGAAGGGGAAGTGCCAGATGTCCCTCTTCACATGGCGGCAGGAGAGAGAAGGGGAAGTGCCAGATGTCCCTCTTCACATGACCACAGGAGAGAGAAGGGGAAGTGCCAGATGTCCCTCTTCACATGACCACAGGAGAGAGAAGGGGAAGTGCCAGATGTCCCTCTTCACATGACCACAGGAGAGAGAAGGGGAAGTGCCAGATGTCCCTCTTCACATGACCACAGGAGAGAGAAGGGGAAGTGCCAGATGTCCCTCTTCACATGACCACAGGAGAGAGAAGGGGAAGTGCCAGATGTCCCTCTTCACATGACCACAGGAGAGAGAAGGGAAAGTGCCAGATGTCCCTCTTCACATGACCACAGGAGAGAGAAGGGGAAGTGCCAGATGTCCCTCTTCACATGACGACAGGAGAGAAAAGGGGATGTGCCAGATGTCCTTCTTCAGATGGTGGCAGGAGAGAGAAGGGGAAGTGCCATATGTTTATAAAACCAACAGATCTCATCCGGACTCACTCGCTATCTGGAGAACAGCATGGGGGAAGCTGACCCCATGGCCCAGTCACCTCCACCTGGTCCTACCCTTGACATGTGTAGATTATGGGGATTACAATTCAAGGTGAGATCTGGGTGGGAACACAGAGCCAAACCATATCACCACTCATTGCCTTACTCAGGGGTAAAATTGTTTATTCAAATGCAGCAGAATAGCATTGTTGTCTTTGAAATTTCTCTAATGGATTATTTATTTATTTATTTATTTATTTATTTATTTATTTATTTATTGAGATGGAGTCTCACTCTGTTGCCCAGGCTGGAGTGCAGTGGTGTGATCTCGGCTCATTGCAAGTTCTGCCTCCTGGGTTCATGCCATTCTCCTGCCTCAGCCTCCTGAGTAGCTGGGATTACAGGCACCCCCCCGCACCATGCCCGGCTAATTTTTTGTATTTTTAGTAGAGACTGAGTTTCACCGCGTTAACCAGGATGGTCTCAATCTCCTGACCTCATGATCCACATGCCTCAGCCTCCCAAAATGCTAGGATAACAGTGTGAGCCACTGCCCCCGGCCTCTAATGGATAAATCTCTTTGAAGCAAAGAATGGAACAAAATGAATCTTCTTCCACCACATAGCTGCACAGGAGTATCAGAGCCTATTCTGGCTTAAGAGGCTGCCTGATTCGTGAATTGTTCATTGTTCAATTAATCTCCTTTACATAAATAAAAAGAGAGAGAGAGAGATAAGGATAGGCCTGTGCCTCTCCTGGTGCCCTGCAGGCTTCCCCTTTGTTCTCACCATGGCATGCTGTGTGTTGACATTACTCTTTATTGTTTAGAGCCCTGGCTTTTCTTGCACATACTATTTCCCAACAGGCAGTCCTAGAGTTCACGTATGCATGGTTTCTTCCTGACCACTTAACCGACTCATTAGAGGTGAGGCTGTTGCCATGTCAAGAGAGCGACAGGAGCAGGGCTGCCTGTCTTGTCTTCCCACCACTATTTCCAAGCCCTTTCCACCCTGAGATGCCATTTCTCTAATTCACATCTCCACAGAGAGTCTCCTGGTCAGGGGGAAGCTGAGGTACAAAATGCTTGACTGCAAAAGTAGCCGTCTTTTGTGCCTGGTGCCTGGGGTACATAGAAGGGACAAGGTAGAGGACGTGCAAGGCCACCCTCAGAGACCGACACCGTGCCCACATTTCTCCATGAAGAGGACAATCTGTAGAAAGCCGGATGCACTCGGGCTGAGTGTGGGATTGAGCTTCCGAGCAGTCAGCCTTAGTCTGCGCTGGGAAGGGCATGCAGTGGCATCTTTTCTGGAAGCCCCTCTGGGTAGAGGAGTTTCTGACTTCCATAGCTCGTCCATCTGGACAGTGAGTTAGCTCTGCTTCTACATAAATGTGAGTAAGTGGGATTATCTGTTTCTGTTTAATTCTCTTATTGCACTATTGTCCAGGGTATTTCTATAGAAATGCTCTAAATATAGGAAGCCCAAGAAGTTAGTAGAGATTGAGTCAGCAAACCAAGGTCAACATGCAATACTCTAAAAGGACAGAGCAGGCTGGAGGGCTGCAGGGATTCCAATCAGACCCACTAAGGCATTTGGACCATATCCTGCAAGAGTTTTGGCTGAGACGTGGATAATTATTATTATTTTTATTTTTATTTTTTTGAGATGGAGTCTTGCTCTGTGACACAGGCTGGAGTTCAGTGATGTGATCTTGGATGACTATAACCCTCCCAGGTTCAAGCATTTCTCCCATCTCAGCCTCTGAGTAACTGGGACTACACACCACTCCACCCTGGCTAATTATTTTTTTTCTTTTTTCTCAGTAGAAACAGGGTTTCACCATGTTGGCCAGGCTGGTCTTGGACGCCTGACCTCAAGGGATCCACCCACCTTGGCCTCCCAAAGTGCTGGGATTACAGGCATGACCCACTGCACCTGGCCAATAATTATATTTTTATTTTTAATAAATCATTTGGGTGCAGTGGCTCATGCCTGTAATCCCAGCAACTCAGGAAGCTGAGATGCTGGGCGGAAGGATTGCTTGAGCCTGGGAGTTCCCATCTAGTCTGGGCAACATAGAGACCCCCCAAAATATCACTTCAACAGCCTCCTGGACAATGGTTCGGAGATGCATGAGTCTGGGGCAGCCAGAGTGGCTGATGCGTGCTGAGGCCTGGGCTGTCTGTGCGGTGGCTGTGGGGAGGGCAGAGGAAGGGAAGAGGGGGAGAGGCGTGCTCACCTGCTCGAGGTCACAGAGCCTGTCGACTGGGTGGGGCATCACCACAGAGGAGGCTCC
Source organism: Chlorocebus sabaeus (assembly GCF_047675955.1). Classification (NCBI taxonomy): domain Eukaryota; kingdom Metazoa; phylum Chordata; class Mammalia; order Primates; family Cercopithecidae; genus Chlorocebus; species Chlorocebus sabaeus. The sequence continues at coordinate 2,022,693 of NC_132916.1, read as the reverse complement.
TGCAGCTCGTGGGTGCTGACCTGAACGGCTGCACAAAAGCCCCAACTTCCCACAGGGCCGTTCTTAGAACCAAATGGAGACAGTGGCAGGGCCAACAAACACCACCACAACATTCAAAATGGCAAATATTTATTGAGAACTGAGACGGTGTCAGCCTAGGCACTTTCCCTATGAGTTCATTCATGACTCCTGACAGTGCTATGAGGAAGCGCTATTGATTTGTTCATAAATTAGTGGATTGATATTAAAGGCACCACCCTCTGTAACTTCGTTTCACTCGGTGCTGTGGTGACCCGTCTAACCCACATGGAAGCGAATCTGAGCTGCATGTGAACACGTGCACATGTAGACCGAGCTCACTGGAGAAACATTCTGTACAGTACAGTAAAGCACTCGTTGAAAAGCAGGCTCATATGGAGAACCTTCTGCAGTCTATTATTGAAGGAACTAGAAAAGAATTGTTATGAAGTTATCCTGTCATGTAATGGAGCACACAGACACAGACAACAATACAGATTCACACACAGACATGCACACACACACACTGACATACAGAAACACAGGTGCTCTAACACAGATACACACACACAGACACAGATGTGCACAGACAGACAGACACAGACAACAATACAGATTCACACACAGACATGCACACACACACTGACATACAGAAACACAGGTGCTCTAACACAGATACACACACACAGACACAGATGTGCACAGACACACACACAGACACAGATAACAATACAGATTCACACACAGACATGCACACACACACACTGACATACAGAAACACAGGTGCTCTAACACAGATACACACACACAGACACAGATGTGCACAGACAGACACACAGACACAGACAACAATACAGATTCACACACAGACATGCACACACACACACTGACATACAGAAACACAGGTGCTCTAACACAGATACACACACACAGACACAGATGTGCACAGACACAGACACACAGACACAGACAACAATACAGATTCACACACAGACATGCACACACACACTGACATACAGAAACACAGGTGCTCTAACACAGATACACACACACAGACACAGATGTGCACAGACACAGACACACAGACACAGATAACAATACAGATTCACACACAGACATGCACACACACACACTGACATACAGAAACACAGGTGCTCTAACACAGATACACACACACAGACACAGATGTGCACAGACACAGACACACAGACACAGACAACAATACAGATACACAGACACATGCACACACACACTGACATACAGAAACAGACACTCAAACCCAGATACACACACACAGACACAGATGTGCACAGACACAGACACACAGACACAGATAACAATACAGATTCACACACAGACATGCACACACACACACTGACATACAGAAACACAGGTGCTCTAACACAGATACACACACACAGACACAGATGTGCACAGACACAGACACACAGACACAGACAACAATACAGATACACACACACATGCACACACACACTGACATACAGAAACAGACACTCAAACCCAGATACACACACAGACACAGATGTGCACAGACACACAGAGACACAGACACAGACAGACACAGACAATACAGATTCACACACAGACACATGCACACACACACACACACACTGACAGAAACACAGGCACTCAAACACAGATACACACACATAGACACAGATGTGCACAGACACACAGAGAGACACAGACAGACAACAATACAGATACACAGACACATGCACACACTGACATACAGAAACACACACTCAAACACAGATACACACACACACAGATGTGCACAGACACACAGACACAGACAATACAGATTCACACACACACTGACATACAGAAACACAGACACTCACAGATGTGCACACACAGAGACACAGATACACACAGACAACATACAGATTCACACACAGACACATGCACACACACACTGACATACAGAAACACACAGACACACAGATACACATTCACAGAAATACACAGACACAGACACACAAACACAGATACATACACACACATACGTACACAGACACACAGGCACCCCACCACCACCACCAGCACCATCTGGGTCAAATTGGAATAGGGCTCAAATTCCCGAAATGAACAGAATGATGTGGACCCCCACCCCTGCCCCGACCCTTCCTCCCAGGGGCTCCTGCTTCGCGTTTGCTCCCCAAGGTCACGAGATGCCTGGTGCTCCAGGCAGTAGGAAAGCACTAGGGCTGGTGGTGCACGTTGGTCGTCCTCACTGTGAACACCCGCATCAGCTCAGGCACAGGAGACGGAGCTTAGGATGCTTCCCCTCAGGAATCAAGCCACTGGATGATAGCACTGCAGAGCCCCCTTCTTCCAGCCTGCTGGGGTTTCAGACCCAAGGCAGATGGCAGCTTTGACGCGGGAACACTGGAGCAGGTGGTGAGCAGAGAGCACCTGGTCCAGCTCCTCGCCCTGTAGGAGAGGCCCGGAGAGGTGCGGAACTGGCCCAGTGTGGCCTGAAGGTCAGCTCAAATGCCCCTCATGGCGTTCTTGGACTTCGAGTTTCTTTTTATCGTAGTATTTGCTTTTGGTGGTTTACTTACTCACTTACTTCTTTCTTTCTTAAAAATAAATAGCGTAGGCTCAAATCCAGGGAGCAGATACCTAGCCCTCAGTCTCCTGCCAGGTTTTGTGCACTCGCTCTCGGAGAGCCTAACTTTTCTTTACGACTCTTCGAGGGCGTATACACAGCCAAGCCAAGCCACGTGCCCATGTCCGTGTGAGCCCTGGGCCCCAGGAGAAAATGAAAGCAAATACGCCTTCCACACCGAGACCTGCTTCTTCCCTTTGTAAGGGCAGGGCAGCCGCTCCAGCTCCACCGCTCAGCCAGGAAGGCCGGCCTGCGGGCCGGAGAAAACAGACCAGCTCTGGGCTTTCTCACTCTAGAGGCGAGGGGCCTCGGAGGAGGAAGTGAGTTCCACGTTTACATATTTAATCGCCTGGCAGGAGCCTTGTTGGACACCGGAGTGAAGGTCTTGATCTGGCTCCCCTGTTCTGCAGTGAGCAAGGCAATGGTTGAGACGAGAGGTGCCTTTCTAAGAGAGCTAAGAGCTCACCACTGTTTCCTCAGTCACTGAAGAAATTATTCAAGTAGCCCCAACATGAAGCAGACGTCTTGCCGCATGAAAAGAGGCAAGTTCCTTACGCTGTTTCGGAAAAGACAATCTATATTGTAGAGCAATGAATTCGTTTTACTTTTAGGTTATGTGAGACAGTCCTGTCTCACTCCTCGCACAGACTCACATCCGCGTCCGCATTTCTGCTCCCTGTGCAGAGGCAGAGGCTTCGCCACTGTGGCTTGGGGTGAAAGGAAAGAAGGTAGAAAAATCTGGATTCTGACGCCAGCCTCTTTTTCCTCGTCAGGAATAATTGACGATGTGTGCGAGATGTCTGCAGGCACAGCTCAGATTACTTGAGGTAGTCCAGAGAAGTGGGAGACAGCTGTGTTTTTCTCTATGTTTTACGAAGAAATCAGAATTGATGCAGTTAATAGGAACACCTGGCCATGGCGTTTCCGCAGCGGGCCTGAGGCACTTGGGTTCCATCTGTGTTGACCATGACACTCCACATTGTGCTGCAGCCTGCGTCTCCTCTGCATCACTGTGGACCACAAAAGGCAATGGGCCCTACCCTCTGATTATCACCCAAAAGGAAGGGCTATAGGCCAGTCACTCTAAAGCCAAACACCATTTAGCAAAAGTGTGTGGCAACTTAATGCATTCTGTTACCTAGGCCTGTGTTTAACGGCCGGTGTATCTTGGAGAGTGCGCCAGGAAGTGACATCACTCAGATTGCAGGGGTCTTTACCAGAATTTCAGGTAACAGCTGAAGGAGATGTTGGGCTACACCTGCATGAATTGTTTGTAGGCTGAAAATGTGGTGATAGAGACCCAGAGCCCTGACAGCCCAGTTCTCTGTTGCCTGGGTTGGCCTGGGTTGGCCGGGGTTGGCCAGGGTTGGCCAGGGTTGGCCGGGGTTGGCCGGGGTTGGCTGGGGTTGGCCGGGGTTGGCCGGGGTTGGCCTGGGTTGGTCTGGACATGCTGGGAGGGTCATTCTTCTACTTGCTGTGTTTGATTATAGGCGTCTTAGTTTATGTGATTCTCAAGACAAGGAGCTTCTCATCTAACGAGCTTCAGAGAAGAGACACACTCCAGGCCCCATAGCCTTGGAGGAGCTAGATATTTGTAAAAATCTAGCCCAAGAAAAATAGGTGTAGAAAATTACCATGAAACACCCCCCCGTTCCTGAGAGGCCAGCATGTTGACTTTGGGTTAGCTGTGAGCTGAGTGTATTATAGACACCCTTTCTCCTCTAGTAAAACTGATTCTGCCGATCACAGGGTTATGCCAAAGGCTGACAATTGAAGCACCTTATAAAAATTGCCCTTTGAAAAGTGTTATATTGTTTGTTGAGATTTAGGTGAGTGCACTGTTAGCTGTTACGTCAGCGGCACAGAAAAGATTTCTCTTGTTTTAATATCAGGAATTGGTATTTTTTCTCCTGATTGCTTGCTTCATGCTGAGTTTTAATTTGTATGAGATTTCCCTCTTCTTCTTGTCTGTATTACTCTCTGGGGGCAGGATGTCAGGAAGAAAAATGATGTGTTCCTTAATGAGAAAACAACTGAAAACTGCAAAATCCAGTGATTCTGGTAGTTGCTCAATGTGATTCAATTCAAACAAGAAATCAGTTTAAAACTTCCACTCAATGGAGTCGTATATTGCTTTGTCACTGGCAGATTCAAAATGGCCTTTAGCTCTGAGCCTGCGGTCCTCGTCTCAGGGAGAGGCAGCAAGCACTCAGTATACAGCAGGAGCCACCGTGCCCTGAGATGTGGTTGTAATCAGCCTGCACACGGGTGGACTGTACTGCACAGCCGTGAGGGCACGTGCAAGGGGCACTTTCACACTGTGCCTCTGCTAGAAACTGAAAGTTGTCAGAATCCAAATGGAGTTGCTTATGCCAAGTCCAGCTAAGCAGAGGAGAAAGGCCTGCAGGAGGGGCCCTCACACACACTGGTGGGGAAAACCACAGCCTTGCACAAAGGCACTGCAGGCTCCCACAGAGAAGCCTTCTGTGTGGACATCAGCCAGCGACTGCCTGTTGAACCCTGGACTGACGCCACTCTTGCCATCCATCCTTGCCGAGGAGGTATGTTTCACAGCCACCTTCCTCACCCCACAAGCCCTTGCCTTCCTCTGCCTTCCTGGGCACACCTGTGGCCCCCTAGGTTTGCCATGGCTTATGCATTCTGGGGTTGCAATTCTTTGTTCATTCCCAGATAAACACACACTTTGGAGAGCCTCTCTTTCTGTTGATATTTTAGGTTGACAAAGGGCCTGGTTAAGACATACACATTCTTAAAAACAAAACAGTAACATCCCGTTGTCCTCTGTGTGGCTACCTCCCAAATAAAAACCGAGGGCTGGAGAACATCGTGCTGCCATAAATTAATATCACCTGGAAAAATATAAGTAAACACTGAGCTTTAAGTGAAACACTTCGTTCCAAAATGGAACTGGATTTCTGTTTCCTGTTTCAGTAACGGTTTGTGACAGTCTGTTTAAAAGACTGTGGGCCAGGTCTCCGGACACTCTGTAGTAGATACTAAACACAGCTTTCACATTAGGAAACGGGAGTATGTAATTTGGAGAAATAGTCTAAATTAAAAAATGCAAAACTAGCAGCATGTAACCAACATAAATTATACTTTTATTTGACTAATTCCTTTTCCTAAGTCCCCGTGTCTCACTCTTGTCTGTCTATTTAACAAGGATTCTGGAGGGCCTGCTGCAAGATTACTAAACTGCACATGGTACAGTCGGTGGGACTGTGCCGAAGGCATTACCTGCTCTCGCTCTCCATAGATGCCTGACTCTGAAGGCCTTTCCTTCAGTCCCTTGGCCCTGCTTTTGAGCGTGGTGCCCCACCAGAGAACGACCTTTATCCAGGCCATTCACTGCTGCAGAGACCACTCTTCTCCGAACACAGTTTCCAACCTTGGACCGGCCACGGAGGCATGGGCAGGAGGCAGTCCGGTTGGCTGGCGGGCAGGCGAGGGGGACTCATGGCCTCTTTTCAGCTCTCTTCTCTGAGGGAAACATGCTCTTGACAGCCCTGCTTGCTGCCTCGAGCTCTGAGAGGAGGCCTCACAGTCACTAGAACAGCTGTGCTTCTGCCTTTGCTGTTCCTGGAGTTTTGTGCACACAATGTGTGACATCACTGGTCCTCTGGAAGGAGCTGCTGCACTATTGTCCCCTCACTCAAGCTGCAACGCACAAGCCTTGGCTTCAGGGTCTCTGACAGGTCCTCGTCACCCCCAAATGCCCCCAGTGCTGTCTTTTGATTCTTCCCACGTGGGAAGGGATCAAGATGGGGCGGCCTCCCGGAGACCCCATTCATCGCCCTCTTTCGACGGGCCTGCTGCTCTCCCAGTGCCGCTGGCTGTCAGAGGCTCTGGGTCCCAGGCAGGGCACCTATTGCCGCAGGACAGGCTGATTGGGTGCCAGGCTGCCTGAGCTCTGGACCCCAGGGATTTAATTCAGCTGGTCTCTTGTCATCTGGGAAATGTTAATCCAGTTGGGATTACTGTCCACAAATCACATTGTCCTGAGTTTCCACAAGAAGGAATCCCCGTAGCTAGATATCACCTTTTCTGTCTAAAAGCACCCTCCTCAAGTACAGCCTGGGGAAGCCAAGAGTCATCAAGGAATGAAATGGACTGTTCAGGCCTTTAATTAAGCAGACGTGCGGCTGAATGGCCAGCTGACTCTGTGAACAGACGAATGTGCATGGGGAAGCTGTGCACGGGGAAGCTGGTCCCAGAGCTGTCTCCATGCAGAGCTCCCATCACCGGTTTAGGGGAATAGTCTGTTTTTAAAGCTCTGCTGAAGTGTAACTGTTTCTGGTGTTTATGAAGCTGACTTGGTAAATCCTTTCGCCAACTTACTTACATTCTCTTTCAAAGCTTGTTCTTTTGCTTGAAACACGGGGGTGGGTGGCTTGGTGGAGGCAGCCCTCGGGGAGCTCCGCTGTGCCGTGAGCTCCTGTCCCGTTCTTCAGGAGGACCCTCATTGATCAGGGTTCCGCGGCTGCCTGTCACGTTGTGGGGCATCTGAAGAATCCTTTACATGTTTGCAGCGTCTCGTTCATCTCCAACTCAGGGTGCCACACCAGTGCTCTCCCTCCGTGGCCGCTTCTTGCTAAAGACGTGTGAGGTCGAAAGAAGACAGGTCCTCTTAGCTTGGTCTGAACTAAACTCAACAGAAATCTGTCCCAGAAAAGTCCAGCCTTGGAACATCAGAGATGACCCCTCAGAGCATTTGGCAGTGTGCTGGGTTTGAAGTAGGTACACACTGGGCGCGAGAAACTTAGAGTATAGTAATGATTCGGCTCTGCAAGACTAGGAAATGAGTGTTCCAGAGAAAACGGGCTTTGAACTAATTGATTAACAATGAAAAAGATGTGAGTAGGTGGAGGATAGATGATGTTCCTATGAGGGTGACACGGGCTGCACTGCAGACACGAAAACGTAAGGACACAACTAAGAAAACGAAGGGTATGTGTTTGGGAAAAGCTTTTCTTGAAGGAATGCAGGCATTGGTTTGGCGTGCTTGTTTCTGGTTGGTTGTGTTTTCATATTTTCCTCCTCGTGTTACATGTTTTCTCAGGAGGGTAGAGTTTCCCATTACAGCCTTTGACTATGGGTCCAGGTGAGAAGCTGCATGAAGTCTTTCTTCAGGAATTCTCCCTGAAGAGCAGAGTGAGGGGATCATTTCCTGCACACCTCGACTGAAAGCTCAGCCTTCCAGACCAGGCTCATGATGATGATGACCTGCAGGAGGACAGGGCTGCTCAACCAGGGATCTGAGTGGACCCTGCATTCCACATACAATCCCTAAAGATCCAGGCCTATCGCAGTCATCACACGTGAGCTCCATTCCCCTCACTCAGCATTTCTAGACCTGATGCTTTGTCACCATGAAATTGCATAATAATTCCCAAATCTTACAAACATCTTCATCTGAACATTTTTCAATGACAGGAGGTTTTTGGTCACCTGGTTGATTAATGGTTGGTTGAGTTGGTTAATAATTAATGGCCTAACTCAGGAACATCAGAAGTGACGTTCATATTAACCATCCATCTCCACGGCCAGAGGCGTCCTTAATTAGATCTCTTTTCAAAAACTTTTGGCCATACACAGTCATTGAACAAGTTATCAGAACATAGTTGTGCCAAGAATCAACAACTTTGCGATCTTTGACAAATTTTTGTGAGATAATTGCTTTTAAAGTACAATACCAGAAACATGTATGAAAATAATCACTCTCCCCTTATCAAAGGAAGTGCTTTCACTCTAGAGAGTTGATGAAATTATCTAAGCATTTGCTTTTTCACTGCCTAGTTTCAAATCAGTGATTACTTGATTGTTGAAAACACTGCACCTCCAGCACGTGCACAACCCAGGTGCATGACTTTGGCTTCATTATATTTCATATTGTAGGTATTGACTCAGTGTTGCAGCCACAATAATTTTGAGCTATGATTTTTTAAAAATTTTGCTATCCAGCCTATTATAAGCTATCCTTGTGTTTATGCTATTTCTGTTTGATATACAGATGGTTAATGTCTTTCTTCATCCACGATATTGTAACTGGTTTTGGAAAAAGAGCAGGCTAAGGACAGAATTCTGTGGCTCCTCCTCAGAAGCTCCCAGAGACTGTCATCAGCCCATCCTTTCGATGCCTTTTCCCTAAAGCTATTGAAACAGATGCGAATTTGCTGACCTCTATTCAGAGATGGTGGCTCCTGGGGAAGCCTTGCAGGTCCCACTCATTCCTCTCAGGTCTGCAGGTGCAGAGCGGCTTCCCCCTTCCCCAGGGGTCCTTGGATCAGCTCCCAGGAGCCCCAGCTGTCTCTCCAGCTTCAGACCACAGGAGTTCCCTCTCTGTCAAGTGTTGATGAGAAACCAGGTAAACCCAGTCTGCACTGCTGTTTGAGGATGTGGGGCTGAGATGACTTCATTTTCCTCCTCTATGTCTCCTGCCAGGAATGAGTAGGCAGGTGGATAACGTACAAAATAAACTTCAGAAAATTTGCTGTATTCAGATAATCATTTGAACCTTGAGGAATGTATGCATGTGAAATGTTTTGCTATTTGAAAGCTTCTGAAACTGAATCAGACATGCCCCACCCCACAGAGGTCCTGATCTGCATTTCCCCATTTCTTAATTTCAGTGGACAAATACCCAGAGCTCTATAGATGGCCCAGGATGTGCGGGAGGGGAGCCCAGAAAAGGGCGGGGACAAGTAAGTGCTCCTTGCACTTGGCTCGCTGCACACCTGCCTTGCCACATGGACTCCGGAGCAGCAAGGAAATAGGCCCGTGGCCCTCATGCACAAAGATTTGAACTATCGTAAAGAAAGAGGAAAAAAATATGAAAAACTCAATAATTTAAGAATTACCCCACAAAAAACAATACAGAAGCTGTCACAATGCAATGCTTGGCCACTTGCCATTGAGGCAGAAGAAGTGAGTCCTCCTTGCAGGAGACACAGAAGGGCCAAAGGCATGGGAGAAAATAACAGAGGCCAAGGTATGAAAGCAGGAGGGCGTTCTTGGAGCAGAGACACTATCATTTTGGGCTTAAGTTGAGTTTTTGTACAGAGATAGTATGTGGTTATGGCACGGTGATATGGTTTGGCTGTGTCCCCGCCCAAATCTCATCTTGAATTTTAGTTCCTATAATCCCCAAGTGTCGTGAGAGGAACCTGGTGGGAGGTAATTTAATCACTGGGGCGGTTACCCCTACACTGCTCTTCTCATGATAGTGAGTGAGTTCTCAAGAGATCTGATGGTTTTATAAGGGGATATTCCCCCTTCACTTTGAACTTCTTCTTCCTGATGCCTTGTGGAGAAGGGCATGTTTGCTTCCCCTTCTGCCACGATTGTAAGTTTCCTGAGGTTTTCCTAGACATGGGAAACTGCGAGTCCATTCAACCTCTTTCCTTTATAAATTACCCAGTCTTAAGTATGTCTTTATTTAGCAGCATGAGAATGGACTAATACACACAGGCTTTGCAGTCTGGCTAGGGGATTTCTAGAGTCTGCAGTCTATCATTGAACTGGCTACTTCACGGCTGAGCCTCCGTTTACTCATTAGGAAAAAGAGAATGATACTAAGTCCTGAGATTGTTGGGTTATTGTGAAATTTGCATGAGCCCGTGTCTGTAACTTTGCATGGCACAGGACTTATTGCATGAGATAATTGTGCATCAAGAGTTGGCTGTGATTAAAATGAGCATATTTATAACCTTTTTATGGGGATATTCTCCCCAGGTGGTCAGTAGATTTAAGAGTGGGTCATAGGTCTCAGGATCCTACCACTTCATGCCCAATTTGAGTCTGTAATGAATACTGCAAACAGCTCTCACTGAAGAGAACATTGTTTCAGAACTATTAAAAGTTCATGGTCCTAAGAGAGAAGTCCAGCAATTGAGATGGGAGCTAAAACTTTTGCATAGTGCAGCTGGTTTTCCAAGGGCTAGGCTACAAGACCAAAACTTGGCAGACATCTGAGCACCATAATTATTTTGGAGAGTTTCCTATAGGAGAAGCTGTGTTATTTAAATGCTTTCCAGTTACAGAAATGGGCCATAGTAGACACTGTTTCTCTGTGTGAATCCAGGGACAGCAACCATTTGGGAGCTGTCAGCCTGATTTCTGATTTCCTTTGACTCTAAAAAATGTGTGTGGCTTTTAGTCACTTTCTAAGCATTATTTCAACACGACTTTATTGTGGTTTCATAAAATAGGCTATATTATATTTGGCTCAAGGGATACATTACTTTCAGAGGCCAATTTTCAGATGCTCATTTAAACAATGAGTTAGCAGCCCGCACGTCTTCAAGGATGCTTAAGTGACTCCTGATGCCACAGGGTGTAGAGCGCAGCCTTGCTGAAAGGGTCAATAAACAGATTCCTAGGAAGAGCCTTCTCACGCCTCATGAGCGCTTCATGAGTTCTCTCTTATTTCAAACTTTAGAGCTATTTTATGGGGGTGGTCAAAATCTATCAAGAATTTTATTACACTCTAACTGTGGTTCCTACTCTAGGTGATAAATAATTTTAAAGGCAGGATAAAGGGTATTCATCAGACATACACCTGACATCGAGCAGTTTATCATCTAGCTGTGGAGGTTTAACATGTACTAAGCTGGTGCTAATGCAAAATCCCATGAGGAAATAAAGAGCATAGGGAAAAAATAAACCCTCAGATCGTTCCATTCCATGGGGGCAGTGCTTTCAGGGGTCCCGTGGCCCTGCGTGGGGCCACCCAAGCCTCCCTGCCAGCACTTTTATTTCATGTCTATTTTAATCAGCCTTTTATGTTTAAGAAACACTTTATTTTTGGAGGAAAGTATTTTTTAGGTTCATCTGTCTAAAGGTTGCTTTTAAAGCATAAATCTTGCTGAGTCAAAAGTTTACTGGGGCTGGGTGCGGTGGCTCACGCCTGTAATCCCAGCACTTTTGGAGGCCGAGTTTTGCAGATCACTTGAGGTCAAGAGTTTGAGACTAGTCTGGTCAACATGGTGAAACCCCCTCTCTACTAAAAATACAAAAATTAGCTGGCTGTGGTGCCATGCGCCTGTAATCCCAGCTACTTGGGAGGCTGAGGCATGAGAATTGCTTGAACCTGAGGGATAGAGCTTACGGTGAGCTGAGATCGTGCCACTGCACTCCAGCCTAGGCAAGAGAGCAAGACGCTGTCTCAAATAAATAAATAAATAAATAAGTTAAAGTTTACTGGTTTAACCAACAGTTTTCTTGGTGAGACTTCTGTAGGACTCTCGCTTCAAATCATGCCAGGAAACTTATAAAAATAAACATTTTGCTCACTAATTAATTTATATCCTCCTAATTTGAAAGCAATTTTACATAAAATTGAAATCTGGCAATGAAGATTGAGTTGACTTCAGTGGATACACAGAGAGGACTTGGAAGGAGTGAGGGAGGTGGGGGGAGGGAGGGAGGCGGGAGGAGGGAGGAGGGAGGCGGGCAAGAGGGAGGTGGGAGGAGGGAGAATAACAGGTCTGTTTCGTGACTGATGAGGACAGACCCCAGCCTGTGAGAAGCGTCTGCACTCAGAGCTGCTGACTCTTGCAAAGACTTCTACCGTGAAAGCTTTCAACCCAGTATGTGATTCAGTGGTTCTAATGCAGCTGTCCCCATTCCTGGGAGTCATCTATCAGCTGCATTCGGTTAAGGATGAGTGGCATGGTGCCCGGCACAGGTGGTCACACCAACTCATCACGCCAGCACGTGCACTAAGAGCAACGTAGACAGACGCTTATGTCTCAGAGCCTGTTTCTTAGGGACGCGTCTTCCCATCAGGAGCCATATAGTACAATGTGAACAGTTGCAATCAGCCTTCTCCTAAATGTATGCACTTTATTTCCTGATAACGTGTTGATTGTGATGCCAGTGTTGAAGTCAGTGTCATGACTAGCTGATCACATGTTTAATAATGTTGTTTTGGATAGGTTTCTCTATTTAAACATGTACCAGGCAGTAGAGCTAGAAACCACTATAGTTATTTCAGGCACACCGGGACTCCCCATGAAGGAGTACAGACTCACAACATCGCTGGAGGGACAGAAAGTGATAGCGGTCAAAGCTGCTGCTGGGCTACTGCCGACGAGGGTCCCTCCCTGTCACTGTGATCCTGAGGTCAGGAATTGGCTGACCCTGCTGTGACTGCTGTCTGAGAACTGCTTGTTGCTCACCCTAAAGAGAGCTGGTGACCGAGGCTGGTGTTGCAGCTGCTCCCAAGGGCATACATGCCTGGCCCTGGCCAGCAGTGGGGAATATGACTCCCACCTCCCTCCTCCCTTCTGCCCTCCTCCCACCTCCCTCCTCCCTTCCTCATCCCTCTTGCTCACCTCCCTCCTGCCTCCTCCCGTCTCCCTCCTCCCGCCTCCCTCTTGCCCACCTCCCTCCTCCTGCCTCCCTCCTACCCGCCTCCCTCCTCCCACCTCCCTCCTCCCACGTCCCTCCTTCCTCATCCCTTCCTCATCCCTCTTGCCCACCTCCCTCCTGCCTCCTCCCGCCCCCCTCCTCCCGCCTCCCTCACTCCTTCCAAGTCCTCTCTGTGCGTCCACTCAAGTCCACTCAATCCAGATGCAGATGTGAGGTACACGAGGAAATGGAGTTTATTTATTCACTTTTTTGATCTTTCTAACTGAGGTAGTTGGCCCAGAGGATCTAACACTGAGTAATTTGAAAGCCAGCATGTTGGGAATAAACACAATACCATGTTAACCTTGCCTGAAAAAGAAAGTGTGGATGAAAACCAAGGAGTGTGAAGTTGGGTGTGGTCCATTAATAAACCCAGATGATGCCTGTGTGCCAGGGTGGCCACGGCCTTCTTGGGAGCTGGACTGTGTTTGTGGGGAAGGTCGTCACTGTTTCTGCAGTTTCCTGGACCTGGAAGTGAGTTGTGGCATCCACAGGATGGCTGAAATCCTGCACGCTCGTCACCTTATCGTGGTGACAGCAGCAGGGAGGTTGCTGCGTTTAATGGAATACGCCTTTCTACTCCTTGCGTCTTCTTACGCAATTCTATCACAATACTTGTAAGAAATGAATGCTGCCCAGCTTTGTGGGTGTCGACTTGCTAGAGGATCCTGAAGAAGCATACAGCTGAGTTGCCGAATGTTTGCATTTTCCTTTGCAAAAAACATCATTTCTGTTCCCAGCCTCCACCAGGCTGGTAACATTTCATAGAGTCCACTGATTCATCGAATTCCTAAGTTAGGTATAATCTGTGAAAGACCACGACATTGGCCTCCATCTAAAAACTGCTTCTTCCGAACAAAACTGCAAAACTAGTGTCTGAGACCCTGAGAGGAGAGAAGGATTCCTGTCTGTCTGTGCTGCTTGCAATTCAGGAGCAGCCTCTTCCTCCCCTTCCCTTGCCTTTGGGCCTGCGGAGGCCGCATGCGTGAGTGTGTTTCCCGGGTGGGCGTGCTGGATGTTGAGTGGGGGGCCAGGCGTGCCCCTGCCCCATGCCCCGCCCCTCCACGCCCCGCCCCACCTCACAGTGCCCCTCCCTGCCCTCTCCCCACCCTCTCCCCGCCCTTCCCTGCCCTCCCACGCCCCTCCTCGCCCTCTCCCCGCCCCCCTTCCCGCCCCTGCCTCGCCCCGCCCAGGAAGGATTTCCTCTCCCTGCGCATCCACGCAGTCCCTGGCCGATCCCTGCCCTGGCACAGTTCGTGGGACACCGTTCAGCTGATTGGGCCACAGACTTTAGTCCCCAGATGAATAATGCTCTCTTTAAATAACACTGTTATTATTATTTACAAAAATAGAAAGTATAAAGACGGACCCTTTTGACTTTGTTTTTCTAAGAACCTACTTCACATCCTGAGAAACTGAGTCAACTCCATTTTGTTAGGTTGGGAACATAACTTTGAAAGCAAGTGTCATTAAGTTAGACGCTAAGCAAGCATGTGTTCCTTCATGTTTCTTGTGACGGGGTATCAAAGCAGCCCTGTTTTACTCTTATCTTTAGCTCTACTTGGTGGTGGGGGGTGGATTTTAGCCCCGGAGCTGCTGGAAGAGGGGTCTGGAGGGAACGCTTTCAACCAGAGGGTGAGCAGGGAATGTTGTAGAAAAAAAAAAACTATTAGAAGTAAAAACAAATTAGGAGTTTGGAAAGAAAAGTTTCTCTTTTGAGTTGAAAGCATTTCCTAAACTACGTATGTGGGGAAAAAAGACAAAAACGCTAGCCTGTGCCTGAACATCTGGACACCGTCAGTGCTTCCTGGGCAGTTGGTTTTGCATATTTGGTGTCCTCATGAGGCCTAGAGCAGCCTGCCGGGGCCAGTTGTTTTGAAAGTAAACACTTAAAAGTCATTCCTAAGAATGACTTAGTTCTACCTAAGGATTTCATTGTCAGTTGGAAATGTTCCAAAAAAATTTTTCAGGAGAAAATCCAAGCAGAAATAGTTGTTTTGTGATGCTGAGTAACACCGAGAGTGAGAAAAAAGTCTTGCAAATAAGGAAGGCTTTGACGCCAGAAATAATCCTAATGCTTGGCAAAATATTGATTGCACAAAACACCTCCTTAAAGCATGAGTGTGCCCTGAAATGCTCGCTCCTCGCCGGATGGCAGATTACATCAGCTTGATCTCCCCTCAAACGCTAGATCCGTCCTCAAGCCTGTGAAACCCGAAGAAAGCCCACGTACTCTACAGCATTGATGTCAGTCTTACCTATGTCACCATAAACCCTCCGTGCTCTTCACCAATACCTTCATTTTAAAGCTCCTTGAGGGCAAAATTGGTGCTTTTTACTAAGCATTTTTTTAATAAGTAGTTTTCAAAAAATGGTTGAATGACATAACGTTGTCCTTGAGAAATGTAGGAAGACTTTAGAAACACACACGTCGGTCTTTAAGATAAATATTCAGAGTTAACTTATTAGCTGAGATAAATTCCGAGTGCACATCCTGGCCTTGGATAGCCTGACCCAAAAGAGAATTAAAGTCAAAGGTGAAGAATTTCGGGAATGTGATGGTCAAAGGAACCTTGGGGAGTTTACGGCAGCACTCAGTTTAATGGATGACCAGAGGCAGGGCCAAGAGTAGGCACCTTCACCCAAAGCCTCGGGTTTCCTGGTCACTTCTTCACTGGAGGAACTTCCTGATTCTTTTCAGGCGCTGACTTCTAAACAAGCGCTCACTTCTGTCAGCGTATTCGTATCAGTGTTCACTCATCAAAGCACTATCTAAAGCCTATGGACCTCTTTGTCTAGAATAATGAAAAGATATATTGAAAAATCAAGAATATGAAAATACATACAGAAAACGTGAATCTAGAAAATGTAGAAAAGTAGAGTGAATGCACAAAAGTAGTGATTTTCTTTTCAGCTTAAGGTTGTGAAGTTTTATGCTTTTTCTTTAGTGCCTCTTTTAAAGTATGAGTAGTCACGAGCAAATTTCATCAGATAAAAGAA
This sequence comes from Chlorocebus sabaeus, assembly GCF_047675955.1. Classification (NCBI taxonomy): domain Eukaryota; kingdom Metazoa; phylum Chordata; class Mammalia; order Primates; family Cercopithecidae; genus Chlorocebus; species Chlorocebus sabaeus. Next base: position 2,006,609 of record NC_132916.1, on the reverse strand, counting down.
AAGCTTCAGCTGAATTAAATTTGAAAGAGTTTAATTGAGCAATGAACGATTCGTGAACAGGGCAACCGCCCAAGCCGAAGTAGGCTCGGCGACTCCAGCACAACCACAGGGTGGAAGAAGATTTGTGGACAGAAAAAGGCAAGTGATGGACAGAAAACAGAAGTGAGGCACAGAACAGCCGGATTGGTTACAGCTCGGAGTTGGCCTCATTTGAACACGGTTTGAACAGTTGGCTACATTGGATTGGCCAAAACTCGGTGACTGGCGCAAGTGTAGGCTACGGTCTGTTGACGCCTCCACTTGTTAACAGTTCACAACGTACACAGAAACCTTTAGGCCGAACTTAAAATAGATGAGGCAGCTTCAGGCTAAACTTGATTTCATACAACTGATGTGCTCTTAACCGTCACTGGCCGGGACTTCTTTCCCTACTGCGTGGTGGTTAAAGCATGTACCTGTCGTGAGGAAACTGCATCTGTCTTGAATCATCTAAAAGAGGCACTTGGCGTTGTCAACATTCCCCACATCAGGGCCCTCGAGGGTCCAAGGCCAGGCCCTTGAGGATGACGCCCTGACCAGGTCTCAATTTGGAGGGGGGATTTATCAAAATAGACTTTGTATACATTTTATACACTGCAGGCACTTTATGAATCTCAAAATCAAAGTGCCTGAAGAAACTTGCCTAACACTATACTTTTTCTTCGTATGTTTAAACTGCATAGAAAGTTAAAAGTTGGAAAGCCATGTGTTAAATGTAATGACAGGCGTCAAATGCTTCATGGAGCAAGTGGGGTACTTGGGAAACATCTCACACCCCTTTCTGTGGCTGTAGAACTAGATGGTGGGGGTTGAATTAAATCCTAAGAATGGGCTTGGGGGATGACGTCAGAGCTGTGTTCTACTTAGAATATGTCTGTGTACTTGTTATGTTCCAGAGGCTCTATTTGGCCCCGGTTATAACCAAAGCTCCAAAGCCCTAGGCCCTCTAGCTCCGTGGTTTCTCCTGAACATATTTCACAGGACTCTCCAGGGTCCCTGCTCTAAACTTCGCCTCACAGCCCCTTCCCTGGACCACACAGCAGCCTCAAGCTGCACTCCTGGGTCCTCCCACAGCTGGCTGAGACCCATAGAGGGAGTGCTGTGACACTTTAAAACAGAAATGAGATTGTGCCACTTCTCAGATTCTCCCAGCAGCTTCCAGTTTCCTTTCAGATAAGGCCCACTTGTTTCTGGACTCTAAGACCCCCTGGGTTTTGGGCCCCCCTCAGTTCCTCAGCTTTGTTCCCTAGGACCGTCCTTCCTGCCTCGCTCGACACACCCTGGCATCCTCAGGGCCTCAGGAATGCCACGCTGCCTGGGATTCCGGGTCTTCGGGGGCCTTCCCTGTGCCCCCAGCACTCTCCTCCCTGTTCCAAATGGCTCACTCCACACCCCCACGCCTCTGCCTGGCAAGCAGAGGTTAACATGACACCAGTGCCCCCCCTGCCAGGACAGACGTGGCGGAGGGCAGGGACCTGGTCTGCTGTTTCTGGCCTCATCGTGGCTGCGGGGCAGCGGGGAGAGCTCCACAGCTGCTTGGCACACGTTCACCTGGATGTAGGATGCACTCCTGCCTCCACCCCCAGAGAGGTCAGGGTTCTTAGCACCATCCAAGCCTTCAGCCTCCCACTGAGTGGGACGTGGGCCTCAATTTCTCCCTCAGACACTGATGTGCTGATTCGTTTCGCCAGGTGGTCGCGAGGCCACGGTGTGGTGCTGAGTGTCAGCTGCATGAGAGTGACGTGCACACGGCCCCACGTGTAGATCAGACAGGAATGCTGTGGTCCTGCCTCTGTGAACCCCGTCACCCGTGTGACACTCCCTGGACCACACAGCCGGGACATGCTCGTTGAAGACTGCTGGAGGAAAATCTGTGCTTGGAATAAAGCAGAGAAGCACAGCATTTACTACATGAGCATTGACTACCTAGAAAGGGCAGTCTGCTTTGGCTGGGGATGCAGCGTTGAGATTGCAGTGCTTTTTAATTCTGGCAATGTCAGGATTTGAAGCAGACTTTTCAAATTCAGCAAATGTCAGTAATCCAGAGCTGCCAAGTGTGAGAGCACACGTGTTTATGGGCATGGCTTCAGGACACCTCTGCCCTGGGAGTTTCTTCTTTGTTTCTCTGATGCCTTCACTTCAGCAGGGCTGTCACTCGGCGGCTCATCTTCCCTTCTTTTCTGTACCAGGTCGGTGTGTTTTAAACTGTAAGAATGAGTAGCCATGACATTTTGTTTCTAGTTGTTTGTAAAAAGACCAGCCAAATGCAGGCGCTGTTATTGGCCTCTTTCTCCCTCCGCAGCCAGATGAAAAGAGCTTTTTCTACCAGAAAACAGATGCCCTTTATTTGGTGTGCACACAATGGAACCTTCGTCGTAAGTCCCCAGTGATGTTCAGGGTCAGGGAGGAACTACCTAGTACCCAGAGCTCTTTCCAGGCACCCAGCTGTGCACAAAGAAAGGACCAATCAGACGTTGGGCCAATGTGAATGCCTTTCTTTTCTTTATTTTATTTTATTTTATTTTTATTTTTATTTTTATTATTTTTTTTTGAGACAGTGTCTCGCTCTGTCTCCCAGGCTGGAGTGCAGTGGTGCGATCTCAGCTCACTGCAACCTCCACCTCCCAGATTCAAGCGATTCTCATGCCTCAGCCTCCCAAGTAGCTGAGATTATAGGCATGTACCACCACGCCTGGCTGATTTTTGTATTTTTAGTAGAGATGGGGTTTCACTATGTAGGCCAGACTGGTCTCAAACTCCTGACCTCAAGTGATCCACCCACCTCGGCCTCCCAAAGTGCTGGGATTACAGGCGTGAGCCACTGCACTCACCCGTGAATCCCTACTTACAAGTAAAGATAACTTAGAAAGAAAATTAGAAACTATTTGCTTTTATGTAGTTTGAAATAGTTTATATTCAATAAAGGGACTTAAAATCCAGCTTCCTAAAATTCATCATAGAGTTAGTCAACGTAACATTTTGTTAGTGTCAAGGCAACCCTGGATTCAACTCATAGCAAAGGAGAAATTATCAGCACCTTTCTTACAGATTCCTGGAGGAGAGAAGGAGTCACAAAAACATCTTAGTAACATTATTTCCATTTCTCTCAACCCTTAGAGGCAACAAAAACGTCTCATTTTCTGTCTAGTTTTAACTCTGCAGTTTAAAATGTATTTCTATTACCTTGGGGAAATGGCACACAACTAGAGCACACTCAAACTTTTCTATGATACATTCTTACAATGTGGAGAAAGTGTGCCTAAAACCCGCGGGGAAGGGCGGCTCCGACAGAGAGACCTGTGCCTTATTCCAGTGAAACTGGGACCCGCAGCGAGTTAGCACCGGACGGAGGCTCTTCAGTTCACCTGAGTTCCTCTCCTCAGGCCTTTTCTCCCTCAGGGCACCACACAGGCTTTGAGAATGCTCAGTTCCTACCTTAAAATTCTGACCAAGTCTTCAAACATCCAACCCCGTGGACTTTCTCCTAACCCACATGTGACAGCCCGGGCATAAGAGTGGAAACGGTATTTTACTGCCGCCTCCTGCAAAGTGACCCTAAGATGCCCAGCAGGTGTTCTCAGCAGACAGGGCACACGTTCCTGGCCCAGACCGAGAGAACCTGTTTCCCCCTAGCTCACCACGCAGGCCCCCAATGGGAGATGAGGACAGTCTTTTCCCAGGTGGCTGACCTGACCCCTCACGTCAGGCCAGCGAAGGCATTCCCGGGGGCCATGGCTGGCGAATTAGAGCACGGGCTGATTGCTTGATAGAAATTATTGGACTTCCAAGCCAGAGGAGTTAAACCTGTGAGTGAATAAATAGATAATTATGATGACGTGAATACCTCTGTGCACACACAACTCCTCAGAAGCATCTGAACAACTTAGAGAAGAAAGTGCTTTCATTATTCATTCTTTTTTCTTCATTTCCCATCTATACTAGTTTCCTAAACATTGGATCTGAACATAAAACTAAGAGAACCAATTTTTAAGCCACTGCTAGATACTTAAAACCAGGTGAATGAATCTCATTATCCCCAGACACTTCATGCCCGATAAGCCAATAATGTTACTTACCTGTGAAATCTCTGGTCCCCCTCCATCCACCTGCTTCCCTCGTGTTCCCCATCCAGACCCTGCAGGCCTCACCTGCCAGGCAATGCACAGACCCCATGATTGTGCCAGTGTGCGGCTACTGTTATCCAGTGGTCTCTTCTCTTGATCAGTGAATGAGGAAACCACTCAGCTCCACTTTCTCCTGTATTTGATCTCCTTTAGCGGCAGTACTGAGTATTCCAGGTTATGGGAAGGAAGTGAAAGTTAATTATTATCCAGAGAGGAGGTAACTGAGGGAGCAGCTGGGAACTTGTATTCATTTATATTTAAAAGACAAAGAGAAAAGAAGAAACTACATACACTTACTGAAAACAGGAATTTTTCTACAAAAAAAGGTTTTTGTTTCTTAAAATAAGGACGTTTCATAGAAAGTGCAGAACACATTCATTTCAAAAGAGTGAAAGTCAAAAATGCTTTTAAAGCATCAGAATATTAACCCAGTTCCTGAAAAGTCCCTCGTCCATGGGCTGGGGTCTCAGGGACCAGCCAGTTCAGCCACTTTGTTGACTGGACGGGCTTCAGGATTGAGAAGGGCTCAGGGCTGTGTAAGGTGCAGCACCTTTACTGTGGGGCAAAACCAGGATAGAACCCAGTGTTTCCACAGAAACCTAACAGAGGTCAAGAACTTGGATTCTGCAGATGGGCTGGAGCATGTGCGTATACTTGGGCTAAGCTACTCCCTTCCTTGTTTTGCCACAGATTGGAAATAAATCGGTGAACTTATTCTGTTTCTACTTTGAAAAGAACAATCTGGTTTTCTTTCTTGAATTGGCTTATTATTCCCCCAGGAGCCTGGGCGCAGGATGCTCCCGCATTGTGTGGCTGGGAGAGGGCCTGGCACGTCTAACCCAGGTGGGAGTGTGTGTGGGCTGGGCCTGGCACGTCTAACCCAGGTGGGAGTGTGTGCGGGCTGGGAGAGGGCCTGGCACGTCTAACCCAGGTGGGAGTGTGTGCGGGCTGGGAGAGGACCTGGCACGTCTAACCCAGGTGGGAGTGTGTGGGGGCTGGGCCTGGCACGTCTAACCCAGGTGGGAATGTATGGGCTGGGAGGGGGCCTGGCACGTCTAACCCAGGTGGGAGTGTGTGCGGGCTGGGAGAGGGCCTGGCACGTCTAACCCAGGTGGGAGTGTGTGTGGGCTGGGCCTGGCATGTCTAACCCAGGTGGGAGTGTGTGTGGGTTGGGAGAGGGCCTGGCACGTCTAACCCAGGTGGGAGTGTGTGTGGGCTGGGAGAGGGCCTGGCACGTCTAACCCAGGTGGGAGTGTGTGTGGGTTGGGAGAGGGCCTGGCACGTCTAACCCAGGTGGGAGTGTGTGGGGGCTGGGCCTGGCACGTCTAACCAAGGTGGGAGTGTGTGTGGGGTGGCACCTTCCCACTATGCCTCTGTTGACCTGAGACTTCTGAACTCAGTTCTGTGGGTGGTTGGAGAACTTACTGTGAGTGGAACTGTCCCAAAGAAAAGAGTGACTCTGGGTGCATCGCTGAGCCTGCACGGGACGGTTTTGACGCCAACCTTCCCATGACGCAGTATTCACAGGGGCCATTAGACCCCACCGTGTAGGCAGCTGAGTGAGAAGAAGGCCCGGGATGGAGTGTGCTAGAAAGGACCCCCCGAAACACCAGGCTCCTCACACAGGTTCTCAGCAGGCAGCTTCCCCAGGCTGAATCACACACCACAAAATGCCAGAGCAAAGGGCGGCTTTGCTCTCAAGGTGGCCAGAGGAGTTACAGCAAGGGTTGACGGGGGCCGGCACCCCTGCGAGGGACGAGGGTCTCTGCAGCCATCGCTGTGCCAGACACAGCTGTCATGGGAGAAGCGGAATAGCTCCCTGTGGGCAGCAGTGGGGAAAACCCAGCTGCTCTGGGGTCGTTTGTCTTTTACCTCAAGCCTCGTTGCTCCTCTCATGAATTTGCTAGATCTGGGACATTTCAGGGTGATGAAATTTTCACTTCGTGATACTTCTGTGATTTCTCATGCAGTGAACATTCACTTTAACATAATGAAAGTTAGTTTTTTCCTTCTGATTGCTTGTAATCTTTCATTTTTATTCACCGTTTTTCCTTCAGAAAGAGTTTTGAAGTACAATCATCCCTGAGCAGTAACAAGCATTATTCCAGGTCCTGGGGTGACTGCGACACGGGAGAAACAGCCAGGATTGAGCAGGACTGATTTACTGTTTCTTGTTTTAGAAGTACATTATGCTTTTCATGTTCAGTTTTTCTTTTGGCATTAAAGAGTCCTGCAGCTTTTACATTATGTTAGTCATGTTTTGTGATAAGCATCTATTATTTTCTCATTTGAAATAGTGTGTTGCTTTATCTCATTTGGGGGAATATGATTAAATTAACAGCCAAAAAAATCCCCTTGGGTATATCCCTGTTACCACACCAAATATAAGCATAATTCTTTCTTAAAGCTGTTCAGTACTGAGGATTATCTAAAATGCCTTTTCTCCCAGACAATAATATTCTTCTCCATCAACTCCACATTACTCTCAGAATCTCTGGAGGCCAGTGGAGGACTGGGAATTCATAGAGAGCAGCCCCGGCAGGCAGGTGCCCGAGGTCCCATGGGTCCCAGCCTCACCTGCCCCGGCACCTGCCTCCTCACCCTGGACAAGTTCTCCTGGATGACTGGCCTGGCAGGCTTCTGCCTGCGTGTTCCTGAGCCTGTGCCCTGGAGGTATTTTCAGCCCTCCAGGTTGGTTTTCTCATTTCCTTTCCTGGTTAGTCCTGCAGCCGGGGAGGTCAGCCTTCTGTAGACCAGGAGGCCCATCCTAGGGAGTCGAGGTCCGGTGGGCTGGGCAGCTTTGGAAGCACCACGGCCAGCAGCCTCTGCAGCCTCAGGTCCTCTGCCTTTCTGAGGGGTTCGATGATGAGATTGTTACTTCTTTCTTGGAAAGTAGCATTTGCCCTGTGGCCGTGAGGCTTTTTCCTATAGATTTTGATCTCCTTTTTCAGTTGTGTGCAAAGGGACTAAGGCAGACCTTTTTTCACTCTCAGAACCCCCCGGTGAAGGCTGCACATTTGTTTTCTGACATGTGTGTTGAATGAAGTAGAAGCCAGCATGACTGGAGTCCTGCTGTTGGCAGCTTACATGCACTTCAATAGCGATCACACAAAACTCCAGTGTCAAAAAGAAACCTAGGAAAACCAGGGTGTCCCTAACTGCATAAACATGCTGGTCTCCGAACGACTTGGCTGCTGTCCACACCGTGGCCACGTGGTCCACGCCCATGTGCCCTTGACCTCGACCCAGGGTGGTCCACACCAACGTGCCCTCGACCCAGGGTGGTCCACGCCAACGTGCCCTCGACCCAGGGTGGTCCACGCCAACGTGCCCTCGACCCAGGGTGGTCCACGCCAACGTGCCCTCGACCCAGGGTGGTCCACGCCAATGTGCCCTCGACCCAGGGTGGTCCACGCCAATGTGCCCTCGACCCAGGGTGGTCCACACCAACGTGCCCTCGACCCAGGGTGGTCCACGCCAACGTGCCCTCGACCCAGGGTGGTCCACGCCAATGTGCCCTCGACCCAGGGTGGTCCACGCCAACGTGCCCTCGACCCAGGGGTGGTCCACACCAACGTGCCCTCGACCCAGGGTGGTCCACGCCAACGTGCCCTCGACCCAGGGTGGTCCACGCCAATGTGCCCTCGACCCAGGGGCCTGAGAAGCACGTGTGGCACTGCCTTTCCCCACGGCACCCTCAGCCTGTCCTGTCCCCTGAGGAGTCCCAAGACAGCCTTTCTCATCTCAGACAATTCTTCCTCCGAGGGCCATGGGGAAGGCAGGGGAGGGGCTGGCCTCAGTCCCACTCGGCTTTCTGCCTGGGCTCTGCAGCTCTGCACATCCTCTACTTACTGAGTGGGCTCCTGAGATTTTCTTTGGAGGGGCCGTCTAAAACTTCTTAGTAAAAAACGGAATCTAAATTGGGCAGAAGGTGTGTGGTGTAAACTCCCTTCCTGGCGTGGTGAGGACGGTCGGAGCAGACGTTCTAATGCCCGAGGTGCTCTCCAGGCTCAGAAGTCACCATGGGGCATCCCCAGCCCCAGCAGAGCCCCAGGGAGGGGCAGCCGCCCCTGGCAGGGAGTCTCAGTGCACAGCGTGGCACAGTGGGGACGCTGTCCTTCCAGGGCCGGTGCCTGGTTTCTGTCTTCTGTTTTCCCCTCAGTATCTTTCTCTTCTTTCTACTGAATTCTGGAAGGGTTTTCTTTAGAAAAACTTAACAAAATGTAAATGGTGACGAGCTCCATTTGTCACCTCTCCCATGGCTATTTACACACAGATAGACCCAGTTGGAATTGGCAGATTTTGCTCCCTGCTCCCTGCTTGTGAAGCTCTTAGACCCGCCGTTCTCATCGGGGAAACGAGAGTGGTGCTTCTACCTCTTGCATTTGCTTATTGATCCAGCAAGCATGTATTGGGCGGCTGAGTGGCTTCTCTATGCTGAAAGGGCATCCAGAGCGAGGAGACCCACGTCATCCATGCCACCCTGGGCCTAAGGACATGGGATGCTGCCTGTGTCCGGCTGTGACTGGGGCAGTAGCGCCGGGAGCAGTCTCAGGAGAAAAGACCCCAGAGAAAGTGGATGGCTTCTTTCAAACGTTATCTTGAATTTGGGGTGGGACGAGTGTCTCAGGCATGGAGCTCAGGGAATGCCTAACCGGTGTGAGAGGAGAGTGGTGTTGAGGGAAGGATGGAGGGGAAAGGCATGCTGCAGAATGTTGGGTGCCTGAATTATTCCCTGATCCCAGAATCCATACACAGTCAGCTCTGGGCTCCAAAGCTATGAGCGCTAAACCCTGCTGCTGACTATTCGCGCCAATGCCGTGGTCTGGACAAGTCCCAGGAGACAGGCCTTGCAGATGCTGACTCTTCACGCTGATGCCATGGTGTGAAAAAGTCCCCAGAAGACAGGCGTTGTGGACGCAGATTGTTCGCACAGATGCCGTGGTGTGGACAAGTCCCCAGGAGACTGGCATTGCGGATGCTCACTGTTCACACAGATGCCGTGGTGTGGACAAGTCCCCAGGAGACTGGCATTGCGGATGCAGACTGTTCGCACCGATGCTGACTGTTTGCGTGGATGCTGTGGTGTGGACAAGTCCCCAGGAGACGGGCGTTGCGGATGCAGACTGTTCGCACCGATGCTGACTGCTTGCGTGGATGCTGTGGTGTGGACAAGTCCCCAGGAGACGGGCGTTGCGGACCTCCTGCTCTTTGCCCTACTGCCTCCTTCAGCTCTGAGAAGCAAGGTGGCTCTGGACGGGTGGGGGTGGCGGTGAATCACAGGCTCTGGCCTCGTTTGCCAGGATGGCCAGCCTCATGTGCTCCCAGCGTGTACTCCATATGTCCAGTGTCCCTAAGCACCCAGTGCCTCTGCTGTCACGCTTGCTGGGTGAGTGACACTGCCCACCTCTGAGTGCAGTTCTGAAGATCAGTGAGACACTAATGCCTGTGAATTTTAGTCTCACGTAATAATTCAAACAATACTGGAATTAATAATAACTATGGCTCAAAATCAATATACATAGCACAATGTGTTTGTGTTTAAACTAGCTCATTAAGATTAAGGTAGCCCAAAATACTCATTTCCAAACACTAAAACAACATTGCCCTGTATTTTAGAGGAAAATCTGTTATGCTTTATGAGTTAACTGTGACAACATACACATGTTTTTCAGGTTGCCCGGGTGCCAAAAAGCATGAGTTTCTGACCAGTATTCTGGACGCGCTGTCCACAGACATGGTCCACGCTGTCTCCGACCCCTCCTCCTCGTCAGGCAGGTACGCTGTGTTCGCTGTGGGACAATGAGTTGGTGGGGTCCCAGAATTCCGGGGAATCTGGAAAGTCTGAACATTACATATTGGCGACCTTCTCAGCTTATTTGGACACAGTAGGGCCTTAAAAAGGAGCCCTCTGCAAACACAGGACGTTGCTTAGCAGGTTTTTCTTGTAGCATGACTAAATCACTGAACGCGCTCCCATTGGGGTACGTGGCCCTGAGCCGTGACTCCTGGGCCTCCATGGGGTAGTAGGCTCTGACCCTGGCCCTGTTGGTGGGGAGTACGGCAGGGGGAGCACCTCCTGCCGAGGGCTCTGTGCTTTGAAATTGCACTTTAGAGTTATCCATTGGATTTTAAATACTTGGAATGACAACGTTTAATTTGAAGTTCTCAAAGTGCAATTATGTTTATTGCAGTAAAATGTACAGCACGTACATTTGCCATCCTAACTACTTTCAGGCGTATGATTCAGTTGTGTCAAAGACATTCACACTGCTCAAAATAGGATTTTTGGAACCCAGAAATGTTCCCTGAGTACATTGTAGACATTCCCGCACTCCTGGACCTGGGGCCTGCAGCACAGTGTAGTGGACTTCAGTGAATTTCCCACCACTCCTCTTTTCCACCCTCTGTAGATCAGCCTCAGGAGAGTGGAAGAACCCCAGGGTTTTACTGCGATGGCGTCTCAAGCATCGGATATTCCCCCTGAACTAGCAATAGTTTATCTGTTTCTTTCAAATAAATTTTGAATGGAGATTTTCACTTTTTTCTTTCGTTAGAATGTTGGCCTTTCTCCCCAGAGCCCCGACACCCAAACCCTTGATGATCTCAGCCTCTTTAGATGACTTTTTTGGTCTCCTGAACTAAAAGCCTCTCTTCTCACTCTCTGTCTGCTAAAGAAGACTTAAGGAAATAAAAAGGCAATGCTAACAGAAAATGTCATGAATGTGTAGGAAATTAAATGTAATAGAGCAGGCCAGGCACGGGGTCTCACACCTGGAATCCAAGCACTTTGGCAGACCAAGGCAGGCGGATCACCTGAGGTCAGGAGTTTGAGACCAGCCTGGCCAACATGGTGAAAACCCATCCATACTAAAAACACAAAACTTAGCCCAGCATGGTGACAGGCACCTGTAATCCCAGCTACTCAGGACACTGAGGCAGGAGAATCACTTGAACCTGGGAGGCAGAGGTTGCAGTAAGCCAAGACCGCACCATTGCACTTCAGCCAAGGCAACAAGAGCAAAAACTCTGTCTCAAAAAAATAAATAAATAAATAAAAAGAAAAAGAAAAAGAAATTTAATGGAGTCAAAATTTACGTAAATTTCAACTTTACATCTTCTATTCTTGGAAAGATTGTTTTTGCAAACTAAACTAAACTGCAAACTAACAACAAAGGCAGTAAATGAATTGCTAACTAAACTAAATTGCAAACTAAACTAAATGCAAACTAAAAGTGAAGGCAGTAAATGGATTGCTATCTGAAAAACTCCTTTGAAAGTTTGAGAAATTGGCAGTGGTGTCGGAGTTCATGGTGTTCTCATACCTGGAAATGCGCAGCTCATCCCAACAGGCAGAATCCAGAGGGCAGCACCTCCAGGAGGGCCTGCCCATGCACACACACACACACCCTCCATCTCAACGAGAAGGTGCATTTCTGCCATTTGGTGCACTTTTAAAGATCTGACTCCCATCCAGACCTTCTAGAAGAGTTTTACTTATTTATGCCCTAAAATATTGAACCTGTCATAATCCAAGGAAAGCTATCTAGTTCCAACTTAAAATGTTTTAGATTTGCATCGTCCGGTATACCTATGACATAAAGGATGTGTAAAAGAATTAAATTTACAGGGCTAGAAAAGCTCAGGGTTCTGGTGTATCGGGTGGGTATAGCTGCATGTGCTGACTTGCCAGTCCTGTGCACACAGAAGCCAGGGTAAGGGGACTTTTGTCCTTCAGGAACAGGCCAACTGCATCTTTGCTGGGCACAAATTCACTGCATCATTTGCAATTTTGAATCCAACCTGAAAAATCTTTGCTAAAAGTGTTCTTCTAAATTACTTATTTAAATTGTTGTATCTGATTACCAATGCTGCAGGCTTAGACACCAGGACCATGAGAACTACAAGCAGGGGTTGTGGGTTTGATGGAAGGACAGTGGCGAGAAAGGGGCAGCTGAGGGGTTTAAGCGTCCTGACAGCGTCTGTGTTCCTTCCAGGCTCTCGGAACCCGACCCCAGTCACACCCTAGAGGAGCGAGTGGTGCACTGGTACTTCAAACTACTCGATAAAAACTCCAGTGGAGACATCGGCAAAAAGGAAATCAAACCCTTCAAGAGGTTCCTTCGCAAAAAATCAAAGCCCAAAAAATGCGTGAAGAAGTTTGTTGAATACTGTGATGTGAATAATGACAAATCCATCTCGGTACAAGAACTGATGGGCTGCCTGGGTGTGGCTAAAGAGGACGGCAAAGCAGACACCAAGAAGCGCCACAGTAAGAGCCTTCCCACCCCCCACCCTGGGCCATGGTCAGGCCCTGAGGCCTGGGAGGTCCGCTTCTCACAAGCACAATTACAGATTGTGTTTATGGCCTGGGGGTGCAAAAAAATCAAATATGCTGTTAAATTGTAGGTCATCTGTTTGCAGGAAAAATAACGATAATTGATGACTCGTGTCATGCCACTTGCCCAGGAGAGCCCAGGCTCAAAGGGCATGAACTCCATGTTGGTTTGCAATGAGCCTTTTCACTGTTCACCATGGTTGGTTTCCCCTAGAATGGATTGTCTTCTGGTATTTGAGGTGCAAGCCTGGGAACCATTGGAATAACTCACCAACCCTGTACCTGAACTCCAACCAAGTGTTCAGGCCAGTTCACAAGACGTAAAATCATTGCTGAGGCCCAGACCAGTCATTCCAATGCTTATAGCAGTTTTACCAATTGAAAATACTTTTTTTTTTGTGGACCTGGCCTACCCACACAACCGTGACAGGAAGCAAGAGAATCCTATGATGGCCAGAGCCCAAGTGTTCTCAGGAGGCAAGCCAGGAAAACCCAGGTCTGACTTTTCAGCTCAGAGACATCACTGTGAGACGCACGCATGCCTTAGATTCCACTGCACATGTGTGTTAGATACTCCTGCATGTGTGTGCTGGATCCCACTTCATGTGTGTGCTAGATCCCCCTTCACATGTGTGCTAGATACTCCTGCACATGTGTGTCAGATCCCCTGTGTGTGTGCTAGATCCCTTGCACATGTGTGCTAGATCCCCCTGCACATCTGTGCTTGATCGCCTCACATGTGTGCTAGATCCCCGTGCACATGTGTGTGCTAGATCCCCTGCGTGTGTGCTAGATCCCTTGCACATGTGTCCTGGATCCCCTGCACATGTGTGCTAGATACCCCTGCACATATGTGCTTGATCACCTCACACGTGTGCGAGATCCCCCTGCATGTGTGTGCTGGATCCCCTCACATGTGTGCGAGATCCCCCTGCAGGTGTGTGTGCTAAATCCCACTGCACGTGTGCCAGATTCCCCTTCATGTGTGTGCTGGATCTCCCTGCCCACTTGTGCTAGATCCCACTGCACATATGTGCTCAATCCCTTGCATGTGTGTGTAGATCCCATATGTATGTGCTAGATCCTGCTGTACACGTATACTGGATTCCACTGCACGTGTGTGCTGGATCTCATTCCACATGTGCATTAGATCTCACTGTCCTTGGGGATCTCTGTTTCCTGATTTGTATAATACTTGCTGGGTAAGGCTAGCAGAGACCTCTCAAATTCCTGTCGTTTATGACTCTTTTATTTGTTGTCAACTTCGGTAACAAATGTGGAAGAGAAAACAAGCTTGAGACTGTGTTGTGGAGGGCTGATTCACCATGGTCTTTAAAATCCTCCTGGCAAGGTGCGGTGGCTCACACCTGTAATCCCAGCACTTTGGGAGGCTGAGGCGGGTGGATCATCTGAGGTCAGGAGTTCAAAACAAGCCTGCCAGCATAGTGAAACCCCATCTCCACTAAAAATATAAAAATTATCTAGGCATAGGGGCTCATATCTGTAATCCCAGCTACTGCAGAGTCCGAGGCACAATTGCTTAAATCTGGGAGGCAGAGGTTGCAGTGAGCTGAGATCATGCCACTGCATTCCAGCCTGGGTGACAGAGTGAGACTCCGTGTTAAAAAGAGAGAGAGGAAAAAAAAAACCCTCCTGTGTTTGAAGCTCAGCTGTGAGACAGGGGCCCTTTGATCTGACCTGGACTGAGGGTTCCTGGAGGAGGCAGTGACCATCGTCTGCCTCCTCTTCTCGGTGTCCTAGTGCTTGTCACGACAGTCACTCAGTGCTATTCAACCAAATTAGGGACAGCCTAGATCTGTGTCATGGTGAAGCACTTCCTACTAATTGCTCTGTGAAAAGTCAGCTCTGAAAAATTAAGCTCTATTTTGAAGCTTTCTGTGTAGGGCCTTTGTGGTTAATGCACATCCTGCCCCACAGCGTATTCACAGGAGAGTAGATGGCTATACCTATGGCTGCCTCCGTTCACTCTGTTTGCAGGAGGCTGCCCTCTGTGCTGGCCCAGTCATCCAATGAGGTCAGAGAATCCTCAGTTATGTTCAATGTTCTGTCTCCATCAAGGATTCTTTGGCAAGTGTGGGAGGAGTTCGCCTCTAACATGACAAAAAAGAAAAGAAATCACTCTGGGCTGATCAACTCTGATGCATGAAGGCAGCAAATGCCCACTCACCGCTGTGGGAAGAGGGGCACTAAACATGCTGCCACAGTCTGGCAAGGCTCATCATCCAATATCCAATCCCACTTCATGGCTCAAGACTTCATTTCATTTTCACAGCCATCCTCTGGGGGATGAGGTCGCAGACAGATGCTGCCAACCCTGACACTTGCAGACAAGGACACACAGGCACTGCAGTCATCAGCACTTTGATCTGAGTCTTCCTCAGCAGTGCTGCATGCAGCAAGGGCAGTGCTGTTGGAAATCATCCACTGTGCTGGGCTGCACTTCCTGTTAGGGCTCCTTCACCCACACTGGGGTACACCTGCAACCCTGCAGGCATTTGGATGGATAACCAAGAATGCCCATTCTCAGTAGTTGCCCATGTGTGATTTTGTCCTTGCGTTTCCCTTTCTCTGTATTCAGTACCTGCCCATTGGGTTTCCTGGGCACTTCTGTCTTACTGCCACCTGATACTGCTTTTGGCTTCTTGGACTGGGACTGTGTCTTAGTCCACTTTATGTGCTATAACAGAATACCATGGATGGGGTAACCTATGAACACAAATGTATTAGCTCATGGATCTAGAGGCTGGGCAGTCCAAGATTGTGGAATCAGCATCTGGTGAGGGCCTTTGTGCTCTGTCATCCCCAAATGGAAGGGCAAAGGGAAGGTGACAAAGAGAGAGAAAGCAAGGGGGGCCAAACACATTCTTTCCTAGGAGCTCATTCCCAAGATAATGGCATTCACCTGTTCAGAGGGCAGAGTCCTCATAATGCAGACCTCTTAAGCCTCCCAACGCCTCTGCATTTGGGATTGAGTTTCCAGCACATGAACTTTGGGCTCACCTTTAGACCATAACAAGCTGCTTTCTTCACTTTTTTCTCTTATTTTGGTCCTTGCTCAGTATCCCAAAAGACAAATGGTATATTGCTCTTTGAGACTTAAAATCTACCAGCAGGGTCCACATGGGAGGCCTGGGGGAGTGATGGGGAGATGGAGAGCAGGTGGCTGTCAGATTAGCAGCTGGAGCCAGGGAACCATGGTGTCCCTCACCCCTGATGATTCCACATAGGGAAGATGAACACCCACTCAGCAATTCACGAAGGGAGCTGCTCACATTCTGTTGTTGCCCTATCTGCACGTGATGAGTGACACCTTGTGGCACCTGGGGGTTTCCTGTGTAGCTCCTCCTCCATTATGGAAGCCAGTCTCTGCATTTCTATAGAAGGCTAATTTTTATGGTTATAGTGAGAAAATTAAGGATGGACAGAGCCAAGTGTAGATCTGTTTTTGACCTTTTAATCTTCTTCCATGCCTGGATGGTACAGGCTGGTCTTTTCTTTGCAAGGGCTCCTTCCTGTTCGCCGTTGTCAGGTGGCTTGAGTAGCACCCAAAACTTAAGCCACATATGGCCTCTGCCCTCCTCAGCCTGGTGCTACAGGGTCATGTGGTCCATGGCCCTTGCTGGGGCAGATTCCTGTCTACTGATTTCTTCAATTAAACTGAAGTAAATATAGACTCTTTGTGAGAGGGGTTGGTGAGTTCCGGTTTGTGAGGGGATGGGTGAGTTCCGGTTTGTGAGGGGATGGGTGAGTTCCGGTTTGTGAGGGGGTGGGTGAGTTCCGGTTTGTGAGGAGGGTGGGTGAGTTCCGGTTTGTGAGGGGTGGGTGAGTTCCGGTTTGTGAGGGTGGTGGGTGAGTTCCGGTTTGTGAGGGGGGTGGATGAGTTCCGGTTCGTGAGGGGAGTGGATGAGTTCTGGTTCGTGAGGGGAGTGGGTGAGTTCTGGTTCGTGAGGCGGGTGGGTGAGTTCCGGTTTGTGAGGGGAGTGGGTGAGTTCCAGTTTGTGAGGGGTGGGTGAATTCCAGTTTGTGAGGGGAGTGGATGAGTTCCGGTTTGTGAGGGGAGTGGGTGAGTTCCGGTTTGTGAGGGGAGTGGGTGAGTTCTGGTTTGTGAAGGGTGGGTGAATTCCAGTTTGTGAGGGCGGTGGGTGAGTTCCAGCAATTGGTGAGTTTTCAAGTAGAGTAATTGGGCCCAGAGCTGTGATTATGGTGACAGAATTTTGAAAATTTCGGGATCAAATTATTTCAAGATAGATTCACAGCAGTTAAGAAGATAGTTTCCTGGAGGCCCTGTTCCTATGCTACTCTTCCAGAGGAACCCATAGCTCCCCGCATCCTGCACCACCTGCAGGACGCAGCTCAGACTGTGTGTGTGTGTGGTATGTGTGTGTGGTGTGTGTATAAATATGGGGTGTGTGTGTATATGTTGTGTGTGGGGGATGGTTTGTGTGTGTGTGGTGTGCAGTGTGCAGGGGGTGTGCATGGTGTGTATGTAAGGTGTGTGGTGTGTAAACACTAGCATTGGCGTTCTGGGCTGGATCAAGGTCTGTTAGGGCAAATGTCTGGCATTCGTCTATGCGTCCTACTATTTTAAAACATAGTATATTGATAGGAAATTTGAGGTGTCATTTGGCAAACAGATCAGGAGACAATTAAAAGATAATTTGTTACTCACAGATCCGAAGGAGAGGAGGCCATGCTGTGCTGTGGGAGGCCACATGGGAGGCACCAGGGTCAGCCAAGAGACAGAGGAAGTGAGAGACTGGGTCTGAGCCCTTATCATGATTTCCCAGGAAGGCTTGCCTGTAAATGAGGTGGCCAGGTTATAGGCTGGGTGAGGATGGAGGTTGTAGGCTGGGTGAGGGTAGAGGTTGTAGGGTGGGTGAGGATAGAAGTTGTAGGTTCGGTGAGGGTGAAAGTTATAGGATGGGTGAGGGAGGAGGTTGTAGGTTTGGTAAGGGTGGAGGTTGTAGGTTGGGTGAGGGTGGAGGTTGTAGGCTGGGTGAGGGCAGAGGTTGTAGCCTGAATGAGGGTGGAGGTTGTAGGCTGGATGAGGGTGTTGGTTGTTGTCTGGGTGAGGGTGGAGGTTGTAGGTTGGGTGAAGGTGGAGGTTGTAGGTTGGGTGAGGATAGAGGTTGTTGGCTGGGTGAGGGTGGAGGTTGTAGGTTGGGTGAAGGTGGAGGTTGTAGGTTGGGTGAGGATAGAGGTTGTTGGCTGGGTGAGGGTGGAGGTTGTAGGTTGAGTGAGGGTAGAGATTGTAGGTTGAGTGAGGGTGGGTGTTATAGGGTTGGTGAGGTTGTAGATTATAGGCTGGGTGAGGGTGGAGGTTGTTGTCTGAATGAGGATGGAGGTTGTTGGCTGGGTGAGAGTGGAGGTTGTAGGTCAGCCTGAATAGGAAAGGCTGCTCCTCACTGTCTCTGGGGATGGGCTAACTCAGAGGGCAGCCTCTTCAGCATAAGCAGGGTTCAGATGTCAAAGCATTAGATAAAGGAAGTGAAAGTCATGGTTAATATACCCACTCTCCAAGGAACTAGCCCATGGATTGGGTTCTGATAGAAGGATATGAGTCCCTCATGAGCAAACTAAATCCCCTAGACAGTCTCTTGGGAAGGTGGCAGCATACAGACAACTGTTGTGAGCCGCATATCCTGATTTGGAAAGGTGGTCAGGTCCTTCTCGGACGGGTCCACATTGCTCTCTGCTAAGGCTGAGCAGGACCCTGGTGTTGAAGGATACATGGAGTTCTCAGTAGCTCTGGGAGAAAGCCCTGGGAGGAAATGTTTTTTCCTTGCATATATTGATAGACTGAAATGAAGGTGACCTTTATGAGTCATGACCTTCCATGGGTCATGCTTCACACAAGTGACTACAGAATCACAATGGCTTAGGACCCAAGCATTTCCTTCTGGTTTACATAGCATAAAGGCTGTGGGTTGCCACCATGCTGCCCTGGGTGGGAATGCAGTTCAGCACAGGTCAGCACAGGTCAGCACAGGTCAGCACAGGTCTTGGGGAGATGTGGCAGAGAAGCATGAGAGGCTGAGCCACTTGCACAGCCACAGGGGAGGCGGATGCTCGGAGATGGTACCTCTCAGACTCCCACCTTCCAAAGGCTCAAGCCACAGTGTGGGGCAGGGAAGGGGCATGGATGGGCTGGAGTGCTTAGACCCTGGCAAGGAAGAATGGATGGATGGTGGAGCACAACGTGATCTCTTCTGATGCCATCATCTGAGGTGAAAAGTTTAAGTTGCTGCAGAAGTTTGAATTATCTTCTTTAGATCCCTCTGAATAATCTGATATGTCTCAGTGTTATTGTCTTCTTAGTAATCAAGAAGAAAGCATATGATCGCTCCTAGCAAAATAAACTGCAATTTGGCAAAAGAGGCAATTTGGTCATGGTCAAAAATGAACATTGTGGTCTCGGATACATATTTAGCTGATTTTGCAGCCCTTTCATTTTCCTTACGGAATTTTCCTTTTTTCTGACTTAAAAAAATTCATTATCAGTCATATGTTTTCTACTCTATATAGTTTGTAATAGCAAAAAGTCAGAAAAACCTTAAGATCCAGGAAGAAATTAGCGAGAACATTCTAAATATCCACATTGCTACTAAGTTTTTTTGTTTCCTGTATTTTTGCTCACTACTGAACAGCACACTTTTTATTCTAAAAAATACGAGAAATAAGTCAGGCGCAGTGGCTTACGCTTGTAATCCCAGCACTTTGGGAGGCCAAGGCCACCAGGTCAGGAGTTTGAGACCATTCTGGCCAACATGGTGAAACCCCGTCTCTACTAAAAGTACAATAATTAGCTAGGCATGGTGGTGCGAGCCTGTAATCCCAGCTATTCGGGAGGCTGAGGCAGGAGAATCGCTTGAATCTGGGAGTCGGAGGTTGCAGTGAGCCGAGATTGCGCCATTGCACTCCAGTCTGGGTGGCAGAGTCAGACCCCATCCTCCCTGGCAAAAAAAAAAAAAAAGAAAGAAAAAAAGAATATTAACTTTTTTTTAAATAACCTCCAGCATATCCCAGGATTTTTATATGCCTCCAGCATAGCCCAGGAGCCTCGGCTGCTTCTCTGAGTGAGACGGTTGGAAGGATGGGTGGACAGGGCAGAGCACACCCCGCCTCCAGCATAGCCCATATAAATTTCTTTTTATAACTTTTTTTATAACTTTAATCTACAACTACTTCCTTTTATAACTTTACAGCTACTTCTAACTCCAAGGGAGAATTCTGTTAATCAGCAAACAATCCAACAAAAAACTGGCAATTGTTGAATAGCCAAATTGACTCAGAATAGACTCAAAGTATCACTCTAATACTATTTAAATTTGAACTGTTGGCTGAAAAGCCTGTTTTTTTCCTGTAAAGTAATCATTTCAGTCAAGACAAGTAGATGAGCAGCAATATTCATTTGGGCACTTAGACTATTAAAACCAGCTATTTAAAAAAATCATAGATTTAGCCACTGCTTAATGTTTTTGCAATTTACCTAATATGCTTGTTTCGTACCTTTTCATACTGTGTTTCTACTTGCGTTATGGCAAGGGAAGACAGTTTGAAAACAGAACAATTTTGCTCTTTACTCCATGTTTTTTATTGAGTGGATAGAAATCAACAGTTAATCAAGGAATATGGAAAGAAGGTTGCTTCCCTCATCTGTTGATTCATTTGAAAACTATTGACCAAGTGCTTTCTGCTCTAGACATTGACAGAATAACAGTAAACACACAGAAATCTGTGTCCCTTTTGGGATTACACTTTGGTGTGGAAGCAAGTCATCAGATAAATAGGAAACCCCACAGCACAATAGGGGTTACTTGTGGAGGAGGCAGAAGGGAGGGTCAGGAGGCCTGGAACGTTAGATGGGGACGGGGAGGAGGCCCTGCAAGGTGAGATTGACTGGAGACTGGAGGAGCAGAGGAGAACCAAGGGTCATCCAGTAGAGTGCGGCCTGCAGAGGATGGCAAGAGTGCCATGCCCAGCAAGCCCCAGAGGTGGGGAGAAATTGGGCACTGGAGGGGAGCAGGCATCCTGAGTGATGTGGTGCCACATGGGTGAACGGGGCAGAGCACACCCCGCCTCCAACATAGCCTAGAAGCCTCTGGCTGCTTCTCTGAGTGAGGCTGTTGGAAGGATGGGTGGACGGGGCAGAGCACATCCCCCCTCCAGCATAGCCCAGGAGCCTCTGGCTGCTTCTCTGAGTGAGGCTGTTGGAAGGATGGGTGGAATGTTATAGAGGACCCCTGGTTGCCATGTCTGTGTCGACAACAGATGGGAAGGGCTGAAGGAGGAGAGTGGTGAGGCGTCTGCTTGGGTCCACGTGGGAGAGGCAGGAGGTTCTGGCCATGGAACAGCGTGTACTACGAGGGTTGGACTCTGGATAGACTCTGGGTGTAGAGCCCGAGGGATTTGCTCCCAGATGAGATGAGAAAGGTAGGAGAAGAGAGGCATGATCATGACTCCAAAAGTTTGTCCTGAGCAGCTCAAGAATGGGGTTACTGTGTCCTGAGAATAGAATACGTCAGAAAGTAGGTTTGCAAGGGAAGATAATGAGTCCAGCTGGGTCCTGTTTCTTTTGAGCTGCCTATTGAATGAAAATCCACATGGATAATGAAGCTGGATCTGATCATCTGGACTGAGGAGAGAAAGAGGTCCATGCTGAAGATTACAGCAATTTGTATCCTTGGAGCTGTCAGGAAATAGAGTATTTAAAATCTTGAGACCAACTGAGCCCACTAGTGAGTGGGTGAAACTGGATAAGGGATGAGGATGCTGAAGCCCCTGGGGGGCTTCCCAGAGGTTTCCGTCTAGACGCAAGTGTGGAAGCTGAGCTGAGAGCAGGAAGGAGAGTTCCCCGGGAAGCTCCGCTGTGCAGGGGCGGTAAAGCCAGGAGACAGACAGCACAGCTCCCTCCGGCTTTGACTCTACTCGAAGCTTTGGAAAAAACTATTTTGAGTCAAACACTTTCATTTCTCCGGGTTTTAATATAGAAGCAAAAGACTTCAAAGAGCCCTAGTTGCGGCATTGCTGATGGCTTTGCTCCCGGCACCCCAGGGACGTGAACCCCCTCCTTCTGGGGAAAGGTTGAGAAACATCTAGAATTCAGTTCTCCAGAGAAGGTGGATTGACCTTAGAGTTTGGGGTAAAGTAAAACATTCTTCTAAGGCTGCACTAGAGAATCTGTGTTGTTAGAAAGTACTTACATAGTAACTTTCGAATCCATTACTCATAATTTATGTTCAATGCATATATAGTTAGCTCTTCTGTGGATTCAAGCAAACTTGCATCAAAAATTCTCAGAGAACAAAAAAGATACAAATAAAAAACAATGTAGTATGTAGCAACTATTTACACAGCGTTAACATTGCACTAAGCATTTTAAGTAGTCTATCGATTATTTGAAGTACATAGGAGGATGTGTTTATATTGTATTAAAATATTACATGATACTCTATAAGAAACTTGAGAATTGGAGGATTTGGGTTTGCGGGAGTCCTGGAGCCAATCCCTTCTGGATGCTGAGGAATGACTGTATGCATTTGTTTTTCATGTAAATGAGTTTGCCAACTGATAACGCCTTCCTAAAGTGATGTGGACTCCTTCCTGAAATTATGTTGAACCTTTCATTAAATAATGAATCTCTGATTTTTAATAATATATATTTTTTTCCTGCCAGCCCCCAGAGGTAATGCTGAAAGTACGTCTAATAGACAGGTAAGTATGTTTATATTTTACTCCTAACCATTTCCTTTTTTAATTATAAACAATAACAATGCAGAGTTATGTAGATTTGCAATGGCCAGTGCCTTCCAGGAAAAGAAATAATTCAAGGGAGGCAAGCTTACTGTCTACCCCCTGTGGGGACTAAAGCAGTCTTACAGAATTCTATCCAAAATCACCAACTTGTTAATTGAAAAAGTTTATTATTTGAACTTTCAATTATTAAGAAAAATTTCTGAGTTCCCTTGTTTGGTAGATTTTTTTTTTTTTTTTTTTTAAGAGAAGGAGTTTTGCCATGTTGCCCAGGCTAGTCTTGAACTCATAGGCTCAAGCAGTCCACCTGGGATTACAGGTGTGAGCCACTGTGCCTGGCTGAATTTTTTCAAGCAGTTGTCTGAGGGTTTGTAATTTGGTTCCTGCATTTTATCAGGGAGGTTGCAGGAACAGGAGGCATCCTTCATACATGGGTGAATTTGTTTCTTTTTGGGGTCCCAGCAAGAGAAGCGTTGGGCTCCAAAAGGTACTTTCAGCTCCTGCTGTGTGTTCACAAACATGTGTTTGTGTTTGTGGTTCTCCCTCTCAATTTGCAAGTAAAGGATGCGATGGTGGTGTCCTCCAGCACCCAAAGCCGCAACCTATCCCATGTCAAGAACATTTTCCAGACGATAAACATGAGTGGGTTCATGTCTCTCTCCTTCAAAGCCAGGGCAAAATCCTCACTTCTTTGCTACCACGAGTCAATTTGTGATTTATTTTGCCTGCACCTGTTTGATGTCAGGTTGACATTTCCTAAGGCAAGCCCCTGTATTTGTTGTGGGTTTAAGTGGAGGCGGCCAGCACACACCTTGGATGTAATTTAAAACCATTTCATGAGGAAAGATGTGTGATACGTTTTCCTTTGTTTAGCAAATGTTTATGGTTTTAACTTTAAATCTCACCGCAAATCACTTACACTTTAAAACAGGGCTGGTCTGAAAGTAATTACCCTCCCTGAGTGCCAAGACCTCCAGAAGTTGTTTTCATTCAAGAACGGCAATCACTGTACTCATGCGCTGCTCCACGCATATTAAATGAACTCAGTTCAAAGCACACGCCTCCTGCTTCAGCTCTTTTTTTCCAAAGTGAGAAACGGAAGGAGCTTCCCCTTTTTTTTTTTTTTTTTTTTTTTTTTTTTTTTTTTTTTTTTTTTTTTTTTTTGTGGGAGGGGGACGGAGTCTCGCTCTGTCACCAGGCTGGAGTGCAGTGGAGCAATCTCGGCTCACTGCAAGCTCCGCCTCCCGGGTTTACGCCATTCTCCTGCCTCAGCCTCCTACAGCCGCCCGCCACCACGCCTGGCTAATTTTTTGTATTTTTAGTAGAGACGGAGTTTCACCGTGTTAGCCAGGGTGGTCTCGATCTCCTGACTTCGTGATCCGCCCGCGTCGGCCTCCCAAAGTGCTGGGATTACAGGCTCCCCTCCTTTTATAGTGCCTGAGTGGACACGCGGACCTCCATGCCTTTCATTTTGTGGCTATTTCTGCAGACTACGATACTGGGATTGATCCTAACGGGCAAGCCAATTGCGGCTCCTACCGGCCGTGGCCATTGAAGGTCACCATGTTTCTTTGAAGCATCTCAGAGAACAACATGGTGCCGGCCAGTCAGGGTTTCCCTGTATGCATGGCCCAGACAGGAACTATCAAAAGAAGGGATCACAGGAGGGTGATGATGCTAACGTGGAATCTAGAGGAGCTATTTCCTGATCTCTTCAGCTTCCACTGCAACTCCAGAGTAATCAGAGATGTTATTAAATAAGTTAAGATGTTAGTCCACCTTCTCCTCCAGCAATCCTGACCATCTTTAATGACTGGTAAAATACTTTGACAGGTTGTCTTTATGCACAACGAATTTAAACCTCAAGTTTAGTGTAGGAGATGGGTTTGTCTTCTCACCTCTTCAGATCTTTATCAAGGGGAATAAAAGCCAACTCAGAAACCTCCTAAACTTTAAAATTTATTTATTTAAATAGTAAAACAGAAGAATAGATCAACATTTGTAAGAATTGGCCCTCTCGGAAAACTGAGTCTAGGAGATTGTATATTACTTTTCTTTTTCATTCTAAATTACTTTTAATGGAAAGTCAAGGTGCTGAGTTACTGTTGTTTATCATTATAATCAGCAAACTTTTTAAGTTGGATTTCTTCTTAAAGAGGTAAAATAGTGAACAAAAGAGATAAAAAGGAAAATTAAGAATCAACTATGCCTTTATCAAATTTGAAGCATAAGTTATAGTATTAAAATTATTTTTGCATAATCAAGGTGATAAGACATTCTGGAAAACATTTAATGTATTCAGTACTTAAAATATTTACAGTGGATGTTACTTTTTTGAAATGATATAGTTTTCCCAATATTTCTATCATGTCAAGGAAGGAAAGCGTTAAAAAGTTACCAGTGTCCAAAATGTCTTCATCATTTCTCATTCATCCTCACACCTCACACAACCTGCCCAGCCCTCTTTGGTTCAGTTCATTCCCGGAAATGTCTTCATCATTTCTCATTCATCCTCACACCTCACACAACCTGCCCAGCCCTCTTTGGTTCAGTTCATTCCCGGAAATGTCTTCATCGTTTCTCATTCATCCTCACACCCCACACAACCTGCCCAGCCCTCTTTGGTTCAGTTCATTCCCGGAAGCCACTTAGTCTTCTCAGATGAGGGACACACACCTCTGAATATAATGTCTCTTTTTTGTCTTTTCTTTTCAGCCAAGGAAACAAGGATAAATGGCTCCCACAGCGAAGGCAGTTCCTAGACACGTGGGAAATCCCCTCACCAACGAGCAATTAAGAAAACAGAAACAGAAACACGTAGTATTTGCACTTTGTACTTTAAATGTAAATTCACTTTGTAGAAATGAGATATTTAAACAGACTGTTTTAATCTGTGAAAACGGAGAGCTGGCTTCAGAAGATTAATCACATACAATGTATGTGTCCTCTTTTGACCTTGGAAATCTGTATGTGGTGGAGATGTATTTGAATGCATTTAGGCTTAATTTCTTCGCCTTCCACATGTTAACAGTAGAGCTCTAGGCACTCTGGTTGCAATCCTATGGCTTTCCCTAACCCCTGCAGTCACTTCCAGACGGCTGTGCTTACAGCATTGTGGAATCATGTTGGAAGCTCCACATTTCCATGGAAGGTTGTGATGTACGGTTGACCCTTCAGGCAGTTAATATACACGGGCTGGTTTGTTTCTTGGGGTTTTCTGTTAGTTTGTCTTGTTTTGCTTTCCAGAGATCTTGCTCGAACAATGAATCACGCAACCACTAAAGCTATCCAGTTAAGTACAGGTAGTTCCCCTGGAGGAAATACTATTTCCAAACTGTCTTTGGTGTGACACTTTGGCTCAAAGGATGTTTGCTTTTCCATTTTAAGCTTCTGTTTGAGTTTTGCCCTGGGGCTCGAGCGAGTCCTGGAGAGTCGCTCCTGATGGTGGGAGGCTCCCTAGGAGGGGCCCATCCTTCCAAAATGTAAAGCCAGTCACAGTGTGACTGAGCTAGCCAACAGGCTTGTCTGCTGGGTTTTTCTCCTACACGATCCTCCTACCTGGTCCACCCCAGGGCTACCGGAAGGTAAAGTCTTCACCTGAACCAATTATGAGCAGTCTCCTTACTGAAGGCACAGCCAGATCCATGGTGCCCCCTGGGCTGGTGTTGGCAGCCGGGGAGAAATGCCTGCGGGTCCCCACGGTTCCTTTCTGCTTTTCTGAACGCATCAAGGGTACAAGAACTTGCCAATGGGAAATTCATCTGAGTGGCACTGGCAGAGAAGGATAGGAGCGGAATGCCCACACGGTGACTAACGGAACTGGCCTGTGTGCACAGCCAGCTGCCCCGCTCAGGCCTGGGTCCGGAGCTCAGGGCGCCCTCTGTCTGTAGGAACTGTTTGGAGGACAGTCTGAGAGTGGAAACTTCCATGTGATTCTATCTCGGCTCAGACTGTTGGTTGGAGAAACATCTTCGAGGCCCCAAATCCCCTGAGACGTGCCTTGTAGAATGACGTTTGTGAGGTTGGGATGCTTGTGGAGCATCGCATAAGGCTTCTTCCTTATTTAAACTGTGCAAGGTAAAAATCAAGCCTTTGGAGCCACAGAACCAGCTCAAGTACATGCCAATGTTGTTTAAGAAACAGTTATGATCCTAAACTTTTTGGATAATCTTTTGTATTTCTGACCTTTGAATTTAATCATTTTTCTTAGATTAAAATAAAATATGCTATTAAAACTATGTTAGTCTTTTTTTTTTTTCCAACTAAATGCAGATTTTGATAATTGCTTAATTGTACAGGTGTCCACTGTAAGGGAGGGAAAGATGAGGGCTCTGGGCAGAAAGAATGGGAATCCTGGCTGTGTCCCTGAGTGGGGTGTGACTTTAGACATGACCCCTCAGTTCCCCCTCTGGGATGCGGGGATGCTGGTGGCATGCATGAACCTCCTCCTTCCACACATGGGAAGAGAATTATGTGAGTTGTTAATGTATGCAAAGTGCTTGGAACCTGCACCCCAGGTGTGCCACGTACACGTGTTTGCCCTGACCGTGTGGAAGGTCATCTTTCCGTGAGTCTTAACTCCACACTGCCCAGTGCTGCTGACGTCACCCAGTGCTATAGGAAACTTCAGAAGAAACAAAAAGAGTGCCTTATTTTGATTAAAGCCGGTGGCCGGGCACAGTGGCTCATGCCTGTATTCCCAGCACTTTGAGAGCCCGAGGCGGGTGTATCATTTGAGGTCAGGAGTTTGAGACCAGCCTGGCCAATCTGGTGAAACCCCATCTCTACTGAAAATACAAAAATTAGCTGGACATGGTGGCAGGTGCCTGCAATCCCAGCTACTTGGGAGGCTGAGGCAGGAGAATCGCTTGAACCTGCAAGGGAGAGATTGCCAGTGACCTGAGATCATGCCATTGCAGTCCAGCCTGGGCAATAGAATGAGACTCAGTCTCAAAAAAAAAAAAAAAAAAAAAAAGCTGGTGCTTTTCTCCAAGTTAACACAACTAGAAGCCTGAGGATGCCTTGATCTGCCCCTCCCCCACACCCCACATTCCCCTCCCCCACACCCCACATTCCCCTCCCCCACACCCCACACCCCACATTCCCCTCCCCGGCACCTCGCATTCCTCTCCCCCACACCCCGCCCCCCTACACCCAGGTCCCCCTCCCCCACACCCCACGTTCCCCTCCCCCACACCCTGCATCCTCTCCCCCACACCCCACACCCCACACAGCATCCCGTGTCCTCCTCCCCCACACCTGCATCCTCTCCCCCACACCCCACACCCCACACAGCATCCCGTGTCCTCCTCCCCCACACCTGCATCCCTGCCTTGCTTAGGCCCTCGTGTTTTCGTTGGACTGTTGTGGCAGCATCTTAACTGGACACACTTCGTCCAGGATTCCTTACTGCCTCCTGGTCCTGGTAAATTCACCCAGCCCACCCCAACCCCATACACAATTTTCTTTCTCTTCAGAAAAAAAGTGATCTTTGTAAAACTCTGTCTTAGCATTGGCGATGATCAATTGTGCAGTAAAGACAATACTGTGAAGGGCATTAGGAGACGACTGTTGTCAGAGAAAGCTGCTAGCGGAGGTGGGGCTTAAACTGGGATTTGGAGTAGGTAGGAGAGGATGAAGTGTTCAAGAAGACTGAAAGAGCTTGAAAAAGACAGGAAGGGAAAGGGAGTGGGGAGGCATGGAGCCAGTGCAGCTGGTTCTTATTGCAAAATATTAAGATTGCAAATCCAAACCAGAAATCTGTTTCTCTTACCTGGGCCATGTGCCTGTTTCTAGCGAAAGATGCCTCCCTCCCCAAACCATCCCCCACTCTCCTCGTTATGTCTGAAAAGGCTTTCGTGTATTTTTGTCAAAAATATCTTGGTTGGAGATTTTAGAAGCATACGGACCAACTCATAAATCATGCCCATCGTTGCCACACCAGAAATTGTTTGAATGATCTAGGTGAATGTTTTCAGCTTTTTTTTTTCGGAATCAATGTACAGAAATGACTGACATCATAAGCTGCCAATTGGACAATTGAGTCGTGCAAACAGCAAAGCTACTCAAGAAAGACAATATGGGCTGGGTGTGGTGGCTCATGCCTGTAATCCCAGCACTTTGGGAGGCCGAGGCAGATGGATCACCTGAGGTCAGTAGTTCAAGACCAGTCTGGCCAACATGGCGAAACCCTGTCTCTATTAAAAATACAAAACATTAGCCAGACATGGTGACACGTGCCTGTAATCCCAGTTACTCGGGAAACTAAGGCATGAGAATCACTTGTGCCGAGACCAGCTCAGTCAGGGAGACCCTAACCCAGTGGCACTAGAGGAATTAAAGACACACACACAGAAATACAGAGGTGTGAAGTGGGAAATCAGGGATCTCACAACCTTCAGAGCTGAGAGCCCCAACAGAGATTTACCCACGTGTTTATTAACAGCAAGCCAGTCATTAGCATTATTTCTATAGGTATACAATTAACTAAAAGTATCCCTTATGGGAAACGAAGGGATAGACTGAATTAAAGGAATAGGTTGGGCTAGTTAACTGCAGCGGGAGCAGGTCCCTAAGGCACAGATCGCAGGTGCTATTGTTTGTGGCTTAAGAATGCCTTTAATGTGGGGTGTGGGGGAGGGGCAGATCAAGGCTTAAGAATGCCTGAGCGGTCCAGGTGTTCCTTGCCCTCATTCCCGTCAACCCACAGCCTTCCAGCCTGGGCGTCATGGCCATCACGAACACGTGACTGTGCTGCAGAGATTTTGTTTATGGCCAGTTTTGGGGCCAGTTTATGACCAGATTTGGGGGCACCTGCTCCCAATAACTTGAACCTGGGAGGTGGAGGTTGCCGTGAGCCAAGGTCATGCCACTGTGCTCCAGTCTGGGGGATAGAGTGAGGCTCTGTCTCAAAAAAAAAAAAGACAGTATGAATATTATACAATGCTCGTTTACCTTTGTCTTTATCCCTGTGCGTTGTTGAGACTGGTCAGTCTAGTATGGGTCTAGTATGGTAGTCTGGGCTCTGCTGGACTGGCTCTGTGCGTCAGGATGGGCACGGGTGGGCTGGAGTCTCATCCTTCTGGGACTCTGGGACTCATGGGTCTTGAGGGACAGGTTCTTGCTCAGCTGTGGCTGAAATGGAAGAAAGTCAGTGGGACTGCACAAGCACGTTTCAAGCCTCAGCTGTGACCTGTCTGCTAATACCTGCTGGCCGAAGTCTGTCACGTGGGTCAGAACAAGTCACCAGGCTGTGGCAGGGAGTGGAGGCAGAACACCCCTCACAGTAATGAAATCTCACCACTCAAACTCCCGTCTACACACGCTTGTCTGCTGAACCTCCTGACAAAGTGGAAAGGCTGAGGAAGGGCGTGCATGCCGGGGCAGTGTCAGGTTGTGGGAAGTCACAGATATGGGGGTTAAACGCAGATGGAACAGGGGCCTCCCGGCTTACCAGCAGTATGACCTGCAGGCCATAGGATCCCAGCCTCCTCAATTTCAGCCCCGGACCAGAAAACAGTTCTTTGAAATCTCCCCCTCAGAGTTACTGTACATGGAACAGGAGATTGTAGGTGTAGAGCCTGATGTGAAACAGGCACTCAACAAAGGCCATCAGGAACTCAAATGTGGGTATCAGAACCATTTTGTATCAAATGATTCTGAATTTTCCTCTTGAAAGAGAACAAAGGACGGGGAAAGCCGAATCCACAAACCTGAGCAATACACATCAGGCTGAAATGGCAGGTCTTAACCACCTACAGAAGGAAACCCTCCAAAGGTGATAGGGGAATTTTATGCTGACTCCTCAAAAGTGTTAGCAATTGACTTCGCTTATAAGAAATAGAAAGTGGAAAACCAAATCCCAGCAGCCTAAGTCCAGGAGTTATTTTTCTCAGTTAACAAGAGGACAGGCAGAAATCGAACCTGTGTGCTGAGGCAGCCAGCAGCGCTGCCCCTGTGTCCTGGTCCCTCCTCTCCGCCCTGCATCCCTGCGGTGAGGCTTCACCCCTGCATCCCGGTCCCTTCTCTCCATCCTGCATCCCCGGGGGAAGGCTTCGCCCCTGCGCGCTGGTCCCTCCTCTCCATCCTGCATCCCCGGGGGAAGGCTTCGCCCCTGCATCCCGGTCCCTCCTCTCCATCCTGCATCCCTGCGGTGAGGCTTCGCCCCTGCATCCCGGTCCCTCCTCTCCATCCTGCATCCCTGCGGTGAGGCTTCGCCCCTGCATCCCGGTCCCTCCTCTCCATCCTGCATCCCTGCGGTGAGGCTTCGCCCCTGCATCCCGGTCCCTCCTCTCCATCCTGCATCCCTGCGGTGAGGCTTCGCCCCTGCATCCCGGTCCCTCCTCTCCGTCCTGCATCCCTTGGGGGGAGGCTTCGCCCCTGCGCCCTGATCCCTCCTCTCTGTCCTGCATCCCTGGAGGGAGGCTTCGCCCCTGCGCCCTGGTCCCTTCTCTCCATCCTGAATCCCTGGGGGGAGACTTCGCCCCTGCGTCCCGGTCCCTCCTCTCCTTCCCATCCACGGGGGAGGCTTCGCCCCTGCATCCTGGTCCCTCCTCTCCTTCCCATCCACGGGGGAGGCTTCGCCCCTACAGTCCGGTCCCTCCGCTTCTGTGGAGAGAAGTTTCGCCCCTGCAGTCTGTTCCCTTTGCCTCTATGGAAGGAGGCTGGACTCCTCCGCCCTGGTCCCTCCACTTCCTCCTCACGCTGCCCAGAGGGCTCCTGTGTCTTTGTGCGTCTGAGCAGACAGGACCCAGGGTGGAGAGCAAGGGCAAGAAGCAGAATATGGCAGATTTCATGACTTTAGTTTTCCCCTGTCCCATCTAGTGGAAGTCTGCTGAATTTCATTGGCCACCGACGTCTCTTCTTGGCGTCTCTGGCTTCAGGGTTTTAACTGGACATTTGCTGCCCAGGAAAGAATAGGAGTTCTGTAAGCCAGGCGGAGGAGGGGCCGTGGTTATGGGCAGGCTGCGGGCAACGCGAACCACAGGTGCCAGTGGCTCAGGCTTAATGGTACATTTACACCTGATGATTTTTATTCCAGCTTTTATACAGAGTAAATGCCTTATTTTCTATTTACTTTCTCTGGACATCTGAATGCTTACTAAGTAAGTACTGACAAAGTTGATTCAAAGTTAATTGAATTTGTGTGTGTTACATGGAAAAAAGTTTGATATATCTTGTTATTCGGGTTTAACTTCAGGAAAAAACATTTTGCTTCCTTATGTTGAAGTTGGAATCATGCTTGTGTTTTTGTTGCAAAAGCTGGAATTTTTATGGTCACCACCAGCCTCCTCTCACATTGCCTTTTCAATCTCCTGCGGCTACTGTGGTTGAAAGGAAAGGTGTCTTTTTATTGCTTCTAGAGATGTTGAAAGTGTGACCTGAGGTAAGGCTCTGAATGTTTGAGTTCAAATTCCCATATTCACGATTCTCTGAGCGGTGTAATAGATGTCAGTTTTATTATTTAAAATATGTCAACTCACTTGCTCTTTCATCTAAGAAAATGGTCTTTTTAATTTGGTAAGTAATTTTATTAACTGAGCCCTGTTATAATAAAAGAAATAGATTTTTTAAAGTAAAATAAAATATGTAATTTTTTTCTGAGATAGTGTCTTGTTCTGTTGTCCAGGCTGGAGTGCAGTGGCACCATCTCAGCTCACTGCAACTTCTGCCTCCCAGGTTCAAAGGATTCTTCTGCCTTAGCCTGTTAAATGTGTTTTCAGATGGAGTGAGGAGGTTGACTTGGGAGTTCGATTGTTTTTTTAATGTGAGAAGGAAACAGTGGTCAGTTCTGGCTTCTCCAGGCAGACAGGTGTGACCTGGAGCACGCATGCACCCAAGACTGACTTCCCCGAACCTTGCATCTAAACAGCTTCTTCAGACCCTTCCAGACATTCCCACCCTGGGCTACACACTGAGCCCTTCATTAAATGCCTTCTCCAGTTTGGGAAAGAGGAAAAACGTAAAAGCAGAACGTGTCGATTCTGATATTCCAACCCGTAAGGAGGGGGAGTTCCAAGATTCTTGCCATTGTTTAATTTGGAATGAACGAGAAACACTGTACCTCTGGGGAGGAAATCCTCCCCAAGCATGCGCACATATGTCACAAGGTCCTTAACACAGAGCCGACGGCTTAAGCATTTTCTATTCCCCACAGCACCTCATAACCATGTGAAAAATCCACTCAAAAGCACTGTTTGAATGGACGGATGACAATAACCTCCGTATATTCTACAAAGATGTTTAATAATAAATAGGTTTCGTTATAAGAGAATGTGTGTCACTTCGTCTCTTCCCTCAACCCCTAGACTTAGTGACCATTATTTTTTCTTTTCCAAATATTTGCCTAGAAAATGTGTCTATTAAATGGCATATTGAGAAATAAGTTATGTCCTGCCATTAATTACCATTAGCAAGACATGTCCCAGGCAAGATAATAATAACAACAACCACAACAGAAGATCATGGAAACTTCAGCGAGGAAACTTTTCAAAGTTGCTAACCTCGTGGCCCAGCAGGGAGAAGCAGTTAACGGCTTATGCTGTGAACCTCAGCTCTTAACTCTTGGAAGATTATTTTCTCACTGTCACAGATTCCCCACTCTGACCTCAGAAACAGCATCCACGTTTGTCAGCCACTTGGATTATTCCTTCACCCAGAGTTTGAACAACAGCACCTTTGTTTCATACCATTCCTAGAAAAAATCAACCATTCCTAGAACTTGCTGTTTTTGTTTGCTCACGTGAGTCTTAGTTGTTTGCAGTGTGTTGGTAGAGCTGAGCTGTAATGCACGATTGATCCATAGGGACTGCTGAGAATGTCTTTGCTTGAAGGTTTGATGTGAATAAACACATCACTGTTTTACCAGCTTTTTCTTCTTTTGAGAATACACATGACAATATTTAGAAAGTATATTCTTCTAGATACCATAAGTTATATTTTTGACCAATATTAATTATTTCATTAAATGAAGTCATGATGGCCACTATTTCAAAAACCTTGGATTCAACAAAGGATTGTCTGGACCTCACAGTAGACATCAAATGAAGATCTTCTTTATAATTAATTGAATATATTTTCTTCTTAATACACTTATTTCCATTGTCTTTAATTATATCAGTTAATCAAAACTCTTCTTCTAAGATTTCTTTTTTTCATATTCAGATGGTGACATGGAAATGTCATTCGATAAATTGCGTTAAGCATACTATTTTTCAAGTTCTTTGGACTTTTGTGCCTGAAAAAAAAATGTAGAACTTATTTTTTTTGTTAAATACTAAACACCCACAAGTTTTACAAAGCTTGCTATTTTGCAGAGTAAGGCTTAAAGGCTGTGTTCTATCTGGTTGATGAAATGCAGATTGACAATTAAAAGGAAAAACATTCACTTATGTACAACTTGGATAGGAAGACCTTCTAGCAATCCCAGCTGGTTACCTTTAGGGTGCTGAAAAGCCCTGGAGATTAATATCATCTGGCAGTGAGCCCAAAGTGTTCCTTTTTTGATTATAAATCAGATGCACTTCCAGTCAATTAAAGCAGGTTCCTTTTTGGAATTTTTCTCTTAGAAGTCAGACGCACATGTGCTCACAGCGAGGTGGACCAGGCCGTAATACTTCTCTGGTCACTCCTGTAGTTCCTCCCAGGTCTGGCTGCCAGCGGTTCTGCATGTGCAAAGGACGTGGGAGACAGTCCTGGCCTTTCTTTCCCTTTGTACCCATTCAATCTTCTTCTCTGAGACATTTTCTCTATTTCTAGTACGTGACCAGCAAACACAAGGGCCCCGGCCAGGTGCACCGAGTGCTAATAAATGAATACAGGAAGAAATAATGCCAGTTTTAAAAGAAGGTAGGAGAAGTTGTGCATGTTTAAATTGATTTGGGAGGGGGTGTTTAACCTCATGGCGCGCTCTATTAGTTTGTGATCTTGGGCAAATTATTTAGGTTTTCTGAATTCCAGTCTCTTGCCTGGAAACTGAGACCGTGAATGCCTGTCTGAGGACTGCAGGGAACCTGGCTGAAGTGGAAGGTTCAGTGTAGCTCTTGTTCCTCAATGCCTCTTCCCTCCCCCCCCCCAGCCTCCCTGCAAGGAAGCCCCAGGGGGTCTGGCCCTGCCTCGGTCTCCCCCGTTTGCCAGCATCCATGCCTTCCTGGGCATGTGCTCACGTTCCTGGCTATTTCAGCATCTGGCTCACAACTTCCCTCTCCACCCAATGCCTGTGTCATTCTTGCTTATTTCTGCAGTTTTTCATCTTATTTATGTGAATAGTTTTCCACTCAGCTTGAGTCCTATCCCAAAGGCACCCCAAGACCTGGCATCCCCACAGACAGCTCACCTCCAAGGACACCAATCTGTGCATCTCACCCCAAGCTCCTGTTCCTTCCAAATCAGCTGCCCTAAGAGATGACCCTTCAGTTTCACAAACACATAGACATCAGCCACCCTAAGAGATGACCCTCCAGTTTCACGAACACATAGACATCAGCCACCCTAAGAGATGACCCTCCAGTTTCACGAACACATAGACATCAGCCACCCTAAGAGATGACCCTCCAGTTTCACGAACACATAGACATCAGCCACCCTAAG
This sequence comes from Chlorocebus sabaeus, assembly GCF_047675955.1. NCBI lineage: Eukaryota > Metazoa > Chordata > Mammalia > Primates > Cercopithecidae > Chlorocebus > Chlorocebus sabaeus. Next base: position 1,971,746 of record NC_132916.1, on the reverse strand, counting down.
AGATGACCCTCCAGTTTCACGAACACATAGACTACAGGCAGTGAGTTGCCTTCTGTGTGTCCGCCATGCCACCGGGACTTCCACTCAGGCTGCTGTCCGCAGCTTATCAGGAGTCCTCACTGGATCATGGCATTCTCCACCAGCCCTGTTGGGCAAAGTCCAACACTGAGTGAACCCCATATCCCTTCCCACTGTTTTTGCACCTCTCCAGGTGAGCATTCTTGGAGAAACGGTGGAAAATTATGTCCATTCATGTCACTTGTAATTTGTTGTCTCCGCTTCCAGAGTACGGTGGAGACCATCTGATGGTGCCGGAACACTCTGCCTTCACCCTCCTCTCGTTTTCTCCAAGACGATTTCACCCCTGACTCTGGATCCAGGCCTCTCCGACCCTACCTCACCCATTCCATACCTTTGGGGCTCCTCAGTCTTTCAGGTGGGATCACTCTCATTCTCCTAACCCCACAAATCTCCCAGGAGCTTCTCCCTCCGGTGTCTATGGAGAGGGTAAGGCTTCTCCTCTTCCTTCTGCAGCTTGGCTCAGACCCTGCCCCTTCCCCGCCCTGCCATTGTTGGTTTGATGGTCCCGCCCTCCTGCGACCCTGGCCCCCTCCCCACCTCCTCATTTCTATCATCTGCCCAGTCGCTCCAGTGCCTCCCTGCTGAAAGAAAAGCCTCTCGGAATATCCTCCTCTTCTTCAAACCGTAAAACTGAAACCCTCTGAGTCCTGCCCGGAGGAAGCTCTCATATGCCTGGCAGTCTCGGGCTCAGACACAGGGGAGGTAAAGTCAGTCAGTGTGGCTTGGGTAGGGGCAGGAGGGAGGTACAGCACAGGCTGAGAAGCAGGTTCTGCAGGCCCCAGAGCCAGGCTTGGAGCCAGAACCAGCTCCCCAAGGGTCATCATCACCTGGAGGGCAGGTGTTCCTGGGTCCTTCTGGCAACGCTTTCCTGAGCTGGTGGATTTCTGCTTCCCTGGGCTCCACGCGAGACACAGAAAGGAACCTGAAGGAACTCCCTGCTCTCGGGCACCTCCTGTATTTCCTGTGCTTGAGGAAGCTCCAATCAGACCTGACTGGGGTCTATGAGTTTATTTTTACCATCTGTGTGGACAGTCCAGATGGGCCCAGCTCCAGGCCTGAGGAAGAGCCCCTCTTACAATCTGTCCATACGTCTCATGGTTTCCAATTCCAAAGCATGGATCTTCCGTCATGCAACTCCTTCTAGCACGACTGACCAGCATCACAAGCCGTCAGCATGGACTCAGCCATGACGGTGCCCCTCCCATGCCCAGGCCTGCCCGCCCACCATCCCTTTGCCAAGCAGCTTCCTAACCCATCAAGTCCTGTTTACATTCGCCTCCTGAGCGAGGCCGTGTTTTCTCACCATTCTCTCCAGTTGGCCCTCCCTGGGTTCCATCTCAGGGAGACTATCCCCTCCCTGCAGGGCTAAGGCATCTTCACACTGACTCATTGACTGCCTTGTCCCTGTCCTCTGTACCCTCCGCCGGTTCAGACAATGAGGACAGGCATTCCTCCTCCTGAGCTTGTGAGAGCTACTAGCTCTGAATGCATGGGTGGATGATTTTGGATGGATGATGCTTGCTTGGTTGGTTGGACAGGTGCAGGTGTTCAGCATGGTGCCCAGGGCACCCCAAATGTTCAACACGTGGGGGTTGTAAGTGTCAAGCATGTCTGTGTGAAGAGACCACCAATCAGGCTTTGTGTGAGAAACAAGGGCGTTTATTCACTTGGGTGCAAGTGGGCTGAGTCTGAAAAGAGAGTCAGCGGAGGGAGATAGGAGAGGGGCAGCTTCACCGGACTGGGGTAGGCAGTGGAAAGTTACAGTTAAAGCTGGTTATCTGTTGTCAGCAGGGGAGGGGGTCACAAGGTGCATGGTGGAGAGATCACAGGACTCATTGTCCAGGAGAAGAATGTCACAGGGTCGATTGACCAGTTGGGGCAGGGCAGGAACGAGTCATAATGGTAGAATGTCATAAGGTGGGTTAATTAGTTAAGGCAGGAACTGGCTGTTTCACTTCTTTGTGTTTTTTCAGTTGCTCCAGACTTCTTGGCTCCTGCAGGCCATCTGGAACTGTATGTGCAGGTCACAGGGGTTACAATGGCTGAGCTTCGGCTCGGAGACCTGACATTTCTGTCTTTTTACTTATAAAATATAAAATTATAGGAAAAAATAAAGAAAATATGAGTTTTCACTGGGATTATCAGGGTAGGGGTGATGTTTCTCAGGACTGCTTCAGATGTGACCAGGGAAGCAGTGTGGACTCCTTAAAGAAAATTGTATAATGAGTTAGTCCAGTAAGCTTCAGGTCTGGGGTGCATTTTCATGTGGCTCAGAAGGTGCCAGTTAGCATATTTTTGAACTTGGAATTGTCCTAATAGAATAAATTCTTTAAAAATAGCAATTAAGCATAATAGCCTTGAGGTAGGTGGCAGTGAGTTTTTAGGCCAAGGTAGGAATAATGTTTTACACACTAAGGCCTTTTGTCCCCATTTCCCATCACACAAATAAGACCACCTGGCGTCAAGCCAAGAGTCTATTTTATCACCTTTTTCCCAAAGGTGTGAGTGGCGTTTTGAATGGAGGAGTTCAATCATCCTGACTGCAGATCCTATGCATGAGAGATAATAAGGAAAATAATCTTTGTTTCCTGGATTAAGCTGAGGCTGGCACAGAGAGAAATGTCCTAAGCCCTCTAACAACCAACAGCATACTTTATGTTGTCCTGGATGCTGGTCTGGTTGCCATATATGGGGAAGGAAATGAGGGGCTGTTGGAGGCAAGCCAGAGGCTTATGTCCTACATGGAAACGGTCATGAAGGGAAGAAAGAATAGACTGGGCTTGTAAGGCAGGAAGAATGAATTTTCCGTGATCTGAGAACCACTTGCCCTGATTTGGAAAAGACTGGCAGAGCAGGTTTTCAGAAGAGGAGTAGGTGGGGGTGATAGAGAAGAAAGGAAAATACCAGCCTTTTGGAGTGAGGGCTGGAATATCTGTGGGTGTGGAGGCATTCGCTATTATTATTATTATTATTATTTTTGCTGTCTTATTGGCATAGGCATTTCCTTTAGCAATAAGATCAGCTGGTTTCTGGTGTCCTTGACAATGAGTGACCCCAGACTTGGCCGGCAGGAGAGCAACCTTAAGGTGGGCCTCTAAAAGTATTAGAGTGGCAGCAGCCACCGCATGCAGACATGATGGCCAGCCTAAAACAGTAAGGTCAAGTTATTTGGACAAAAAGGCTACGGGGCATGGTCCCGGTCCTTGTGTAAGAATTCCAACCACGCAACCCTGCACTTTGACGGTGTGCAATGAAAAGGGTTGGGATGAGTCAGGGAGGGCTAGTGTGGGAACAGTTTCTAGGTCTGTTTTCAAGGAATGGAAAGAGGAGTGGGGAAAGGATTTAGGATGTATGGGGTCAGCTAGGTTTCCCTTTGTGAGTTTATATAATGGTTTTGTTAGGATGGCAAAACCAGGTATCCAAAGTCGAAAGTATCCAACCATGCCCAGGAAGGAAAGGAGTTGTTGTTTTTGTAGAAGGGGTTGGGGTTTGAGAGATCAGCCAGACACGATTGATAGGGAGAGCATGCGTGTTTTTATGAAGAATTATGCCGAGGTAGGTAACAGATGGAGAAGAAATTTGAGCTTTGGAGGGGGATACCTGATATCCCTTGCAGAATAAATGTTGAAGGAGCGGGAGGGTGTCTTGTTGAGAAGATTCAAAGGAGGGGCTATAAAGTAGAAGGTCATCAATATATTGAATAAGGTGAGAAGCAGAGGGGTGGAAAGAAAGTAAATCATGGGAAAGAGCTTGGCTGAAGTAACGAGGGCTGTCCCTAAAACCTTGAGGCAGCACAGCCCAGGTAAGCTGCTGGGACTGATAGGTGTCAGGGTCAGTGCAGGTGAAAGCAAAGAAAGGCTGGGGTGAGGGGTGTAGGGGATTAGTGAAAAGGGCATCTTTAAGATCAAGAATGGAATAGTGAGTTGTGGAGGAAGGTATTGAGAACAAAAGAGTGTATGGGATGGGCACCACAGGGTGGATAGGCAAAACGATTTGATCGATAAGGCACAGGTCCTGAATTAACCTTGTCTGATTTTTGGAAAGGTAAAAGGCAGAACTTGAATTATGAAAATCAAAAATAAAATGCTGAGCCCCCCTACCGACTGAATGAACCACTTCTTGGCCAAGAAGATCCCAAAGAAATCTGACAAACTAGTTCAGGCTTTGATGGGAAGTGGGAGACAGACACATCTCATTACTCCAAAAACTCCCTTTTGGAGTTTACTTTACACAACTGACGAGCACTGACATTAAAATAAAGATCCTAAGACTGATGAAGCAGACTCACTGTGGCAAGAAGACATCAGACGCCAGCCTGATCCAGTACGGCATCCCATGACAGAAAAAGAAGGAAATAAAAATATTCACTCTCCAAATATGTTTTTCTGCCATATTTTGAAATGGCCTTACAAAGTTGTCTTCTGTGGGGAAAACATTGCATCTGTAAAATTTTTTTTTTTTTTTGAGACAGAGTCTTGCTCTGTCACCCAGGTTGGAGTGCAACAGCCCAATTTTGGTGCATTGCAACCTCCACCTTCCAGGTTCAAGAGATTCTTCTGCCTCAGTCTCCTGAGTAGCTGGGATTACAGGCACATGTCACCACATCTGATTTTTTAAAATATTTTTAGTAGAGATGGGGTTTCCCCATGTTGGCTAGGCTGGTCTCAAACTCCTGACCTCAGGTGATCCACCCACCTGGGCCTCCTAAAGTGCTGGGATTACAGACGTGAGCCACTGCACCTGGCCTGAAAACATCTCTTTTGACATGCCTAGGTCTTAGCCTTTCTAGGCCCTCCCAATCCTGAAGAGATTAACTGGGAGTTTTGACAAAGCAAATACAGACATAAAGTGGGGGAAAGAACACCCTATTCAAAGAATGATACTGGGATAATCAAAGACTTAAATCTAAGACCTGAAACCATAAAAATTCTAGAAGATGACTTTAGAAAAACCCTTTTAGACATTGGCTTAGGCAAAGACTTCATAACCAAGAACCCAAAAGCAAATGCAACAAAAACATAAATAGATGGCATGTAATCAAACTAAAAAGCTCCTGCGTAGCAAAAGAAATAATCAGCAGAGTTAGTAGACAACCCGCAGAGTGGGAGAAAATCTTCAAATCTATATATGCAACAAAGGACTAATGTCCAAAATCTACAAAGGACTCAAACGAATCAGAAAACAAAACAAAACAAAAACAAAAACAAACAATCCCATCAAAAATTGGGCTAAGGACATGAATAGACAATTCTTAAAAGAAGATACACAAACGGCCAACAAGCATAGGGAAAGATGTTTAACATCACTGATTATCAGGGAAATGCAAATCAAAACCACAATGAGATACCCCCTTACTTCCATAATAATGGCCATAATAAAAACATCAAAAGATAATAAATGTTGGCATGGATGTCTTGAAAAGGGAATACTTTTAAACTGTTGGTGGGAATGTAAACTAGTACAACTACTATGGAATACAGTGTGGAGATTCCTCAAAGAACTAAAAGTAGACCTACCATTTGATCCAGCAGTCCCACTACTGGGCATCTACCCAGAGGAAAAAAAGTCATTACATGAAAAAGATACCTGCAAATGCATGTTTTCAGCAGCACAATTCGCAATTGCAAAAATATGAAACTGGTCTAAATGCCCATCAATCAATGTGTGCATAAAGAAAATGTTGCATACACACACACACACACACACACACACACACACACACACACACCATGGAATACTACTCAGCCATAAAAAGGAATAAAATAATGTAAAATAATGGCATTTACAGGAACCTGTATGGAATTGGAGACTATTGTTCTAATTGAAGTAACTCAGTGATGGAAAACCAAACATCATATATTCTCACTCATAAGTGGGAGCTAAGCTATGAGAACACAAAGGCATAAGAATGATACATTGGACTTTGGGGACTTGGGAGGAAGGGTGGGAGTGGGGTGAAGGATAAAAGACTACACATTGGATAGCGTGTGCACTGCTAGGGTGACAGGTGCACCAAAATCTCAGAAATTACCACTAAAGAACTTATTCATGTAACCTATTGAAATTTAAAAAAAAAAAAAAAACTATTGAAATAAAAAATAAGTTAGAAACCTATTGAAAGAAAAAATAAAAATTTTAAAAAGGGATTAACTAAGAGTGTATCATCTTTTAAAGGCCTGAATAGGAAACTACTGGTTTTCTTTTTTTTTTTTTTGAGCCGGAGTGTCACTCACTGTGTTGCCCAGGATGGAGTGCAGTGGTGCGATCTTGGCTCGTTGCAACTTCTGCCTCCCGGACTCAAGCGATTCTTGTGCCTCAGTCTCCCAAGCAGCTAGGATTACAGGTACGTGCCACCATGCCTGGCTAATTTTTGTATTTTTGGTAGAGATGGGGTTTCACTGTGTTGGCCAGGCTGGTCTCAAACTCCTGATCTCAAGTGATTTGCTCACCTCGGCCTCCCAAAATGCTGGAATTGCAGCCGTGAACCACCATGCCTGGCCAGAAACTTTTCTCATCTATTGTCTCGAAGGACACGACCTATGAGACGTCTTCTACATAATAAGAACCTTGGTCTCCACAACCCCTTCTCTGAACACACACACTCTTCCCTATGGATTCTGGAGAGTTAGGTAATAACTCAAGTCTTTCAACCAATTGCCAATAATAAAATCTTTGTAATCTTTGAATCTACCTATGACCTAGAAGCCCCCCACCCCTTGCTTCGAGTTGTCCTGCCTTTGGTATGGAACAAATATACACATCACACGTACTGATTGATAGCTTGTATCTCCCTAAAATGTATAAAACCAAGCTGACAACCTATAACCCAACCACTTTGGACATGTGTTCTCAGGACCTCTGGAGACTGTCTCAAGCCAGGGCCACTCATATTTGGCTCAGAATAAACCTCTTTAAATATTTAATGGAGTTTGACTTGTTTTCATGGACAATTCAAATCTAGTCTGTCTGATAAAAGCAAAAACAAAAAACCATGCTGTGCTAGGATCCTTGATGGCTGGAATCAGGGAGCATTAAGCCTGCTAAGAAAGAGCCCTGCCTCTCCAGACACCCCAGTGCTGCAGCCCAGCAGGGCTTAGCTTCCTCAGTCGTGGCCGAGTTGCTGCAGGTGGGCTCAGTGTGCAAGGCCACTGGGGAGACACAGCTTTTGTGGTGCTTCCTCAAAGTCCACTGTGGCTTATTGAACCTACAGGAAAGGGGGGTTGACAATCACTGGAGGGAGGACCGATTCTGGAACAGAGTGTCTGCCACCCCCCAGAGTGGTGATAGGATCCATCATTTTCCAAAGAAGAAAGAAATCAAGAAACAAAAGGAGGGAGGAAGGGGCCACAATGGAGATGAAAAGAAGAAGGGGAAGGGGCCAAAGAGAGGGGAAGATGTGGTGGACGATGAGAACTAAGCTCTGAATTTTTATCTGGCCCAAATTCCTATCTAAGGCGTCTGGGGAGTCATGCCCTACAAATCATAAATTCTCATCAGATTCGTTTTATTTAACCCTGTATATTATGACTTATTTTCCAATCTGACTCTGGCATAACATTATGAGACAAGGAAGAAAATAAAAATATTTTACCCCAAAACATGTTTCTTTGTCATATTGTGAAATGGCCCTGCAAAGCTGTCCTGTGTGTGGGGAAATTTGCACCTGTAGAGAATCTCTGTTAACATACCTGGATCTTCTTCTTCCAGACCCTCCTAATCCTAAAGAGATGAACTAAGATCTGAATAGGAAACATATGTCACCTATTGTCTCTAAGGGCAGCCACGATAAGACTTCAAAAGAACTTTGGTCTCCACAATCTTTATCTTAACCAGAACATTCCCTGTCTTTCTATCCCAGGTCTTTAGACAAACTTAACCAATTGTCAACCAGATAATGTTTACATTCATCTGTAGTCTGGAAGTCCCTGCTTTGAATTGTCCTGCTTTTCTGGACCAAACCAATCTATTTCTCAAGTGTATTTGATTAATGTCTCCTACCTTTCTAAATTGCATAAAACCAAGATGTGCCTGACCACCTTGGCACATGTTCTCAGGACCTCCTGAGGGCTGTGTCATGGGCCGTGGTCACTCATACTTGGCTCAGAATAAATCTCTTCCAATGTTTTACAGAGTTCGACTCTTTTCATTGACCAAGGGATGAGCCTTGTCCTTCCTCCCCTGTGCCTGGGCTTGCTGGCAATGCTCCCACCAGGATCCCCCTGCTGTGCCACTGCTGCCCTTTGCCTTAAAACACATCCCAAGCCCCATCTTCTTCTGTGAAGCTTTCAGCACCACCAGAATGAGTGAGAGCTTTTCCTTCCCTCTGCATCTCCTGAAGACGGTGGCCACTGTTGCTGAACTGAGTGGAATGGCTCTGTCCCTGCTCACTCTGGGAGGAATGACCGGGGTCATCTCATCACGGTTCACAGCAGCGCGTTTTCTTCCTCCCCTCCAGAGACAGTGCCAGACTCAGGTTCGTTCATTCTTACAGTACCACGAGCCTCCCCTGCACACAACCCCACTGAGGCTCAGTAACGTCTAACTCAAAACAGTCAATGAAAGGAAGCCGAAGGCACGGGGATGTCAGACCAAAACGCACATATTCCTGTGGGTTATATCAAAGGCTAACCAGCATTATGGGATCACAAAAGAAAATGGTTAAAAGACAATGACTTCCACATTTCCCTGCCCTGGAATTCTTCAAAACATGCAAATGTGGAATGAAGACTCACTGACAGCTGTGATTGTTTTCCACGTAACTTTGCTGTTGGTTAGTGTCAATCATACATGCAAAACCTGGAGCACACGGCTTGAATTATCATGTGAATGTGAATGTGTCTTTTTCTGAGGTCTATTTTCGTGTTTAGCTGCTCTTCCAAAATCTTCGTGTCCTGCTAAAGACCCAGGGATGAAATGGTCACTGTGGCTGGCTTCCCCTCTGCCTTGGTATCTTGTGGCAGCACTGGTGTGGGAGGCAGCTGCCAGCACAGCGATGCAGGGTGGCCACAGAGCCAGGCTGCAGTGCTGTGGGCAGAGCACACTCCAGGCAGCACTCAGCATCCCTGCGGCCTTCAGCTGCTGCAGACGCCACAGGTCTGGGGATGTAGAATTCCCAGCAGATGGCAAGAGTGAATGTTACAATTAGCTTTCTTCCAAGTAGATGAAAGGGATTAGGGATGGGAAGGGTCTATTAGGTAATTCAATCCATTCATTTGTCATTCTGGCATTTGTCCTCAAAGAATGTCTTGGATCTCTCATATCCTGTAAGCCAGGGTTAGAATCAATGTGGTTAAGTGCCATGTATAGTTATGTAGAGTTCAATCATGTACTCATCAGAAAAAGCGTGTTCAGAGTGAAAGGGATAGATGGGAGCGATTGAAGAGCACATGAAGGTCTTCACCCATGGAGATCAATGCCTGTTGTCAATGAGCTGTGAGGGGCACCTCTTCAGTTAGGCTGGATTGACCCAGTGGCTGTGGCTGGTGAGGCCGGGGTCCATGTTCTGCCCCTCGAGGCTGAGTTCATGAAGGAGGAGAGTGACGTTCTGGAACCCACAGTCCTTCAAGGGTGCGGAAACCATGGCTCCCCTCACCCATCCTCTCTTTCCTTCACTTTACATTTCCAAATGTCAGATGTGAGACAAAATCTGTGTCTTCCCTACATTTCTAATCCCTTACATATTCTGCTGCTGGGATCATCTGTATTTTTGTGTCGTTTCATTGCACATTTCAAATAAGAGAATTTCCGTGGACAAAATCCTGGGCAATGGGCCCTCGTGGGCTGGTGCTGCACCTGCTGATGGCTCCTGCCCCACAGCCCTAAGTCCCCTCAGCTGACAGGGAGATCATCCTCATGGTACTGGGTTCCCAGGAGCACTCCCGGTTGCCTGTGCAGAGTGCAGGACCTCTCTGCTTCTCTGCCCCAGCGTGGCCTCCTGAACTACAGATGGCCGAACCCACATGCAAGAGGCGGGAGTTTCAGCTCCCAGGTGAAGCCAGGGAGGACAGTTTGTGGCAGACGGGTGGCCGGGCCCTCCACACAAAGCAGGGTGGTTTGAGGCACTATGGAAAAATCCCTCAGCTGGTCCTCAGAACGACCCGGTCTCCCTGGACACTGCCTTCCTGCTGTCACGTTGTCAGCGTCGCGGGTGGGCGCTGGTGGGGTCACTCCTCAAACAAATCTGCACCCATGTCCTGGTTTCAAGGTCTGCTTCTAGAAATACCGCTGAAAGCCGTGGGGATCTGCATTTTATGCCTTTATTCAGTTATCAAGTTGACGTTAAGCAGCACCGAGCTGGCCACCCACTCCTGGGCGTTAAAGATGAACAAGAGAGCTGCAAGCTTTTTCTCATGGAAGCAATTGAATAAGGAATATGAGCTTGAGATGTTCACGTGTGTGTGTGCATGCCACCTGGACAGAAGGAGAAAGAAGGGGCTTGTTGCATAAGAAGCTTGGTATCTGCCCTCAGCTGGGGGATGGGGCTCAGGAGTCTATGTTCAAACACTCCAAGTAACAGGCAGCCCTGGGACCAACGTCTTGTTCAGTCTCAGCAGCTTACACCAGGCCGAGAGCTGCAACAGTCATTCCTTTAGATGAGATTTTCATCTACTTTTCACTCATTGTATTAGTGTTCTCTGGAGAAACAGCTAATAGGATGTGCATAAACACACATACATACACATATATATATTATATACACACACATAGACATATAGACATGATATACACACATACTATATAGATTATGCATGCATATATACATTATATACACACATACACATATACATGCGTTAAATACCCAGTCATACACATACAAACACACACATATATTATTTATGATACACACACATCCATGGAGAGATGGAGAGATAGAGATTTGCTTTAAGGAATTGGCTCACATGACTGAGGTTGGTGGGTCCACACTCCGCAGAGCGGACTTGGGGGCTGGAGCCCCAGGAAGCCTTGGTGTCCCTGGAGGCTGTCTGGAGGCAGGATCCCTTCTTCCCCAGGGGCCCTCAGTCTTCTCTCTCCACGCCTTTACCTGACTGGATGAGACCCACCCACCTAGTGGAAGGAGATCTGTTTTACTCAAAGTCGGCTGATAAGTGCCCATCTCATTTAAAAAATACCTTCACAGCCACGGAGAGATTGGAGTTGCTGGGTACCACAGCCCAATCAAGAGGACACAAAACTAATCACCACACTCACTTCTTCATCACATCAAACACAGCCTCTCCACAAGGCCCTAAGGAAACACAGGTTGGCTTTGCCAGAAACGACCTTAATTTCTAGATTTAATGCACTCAGCTTCTCGTGGCTAAAGACACCAACCCCGGTGCTACCTCTCCAGGATCAGTAACAGATCACCAGGTTCTGGGGCCGGGAAAAACCACGATAATGTGCAGATAGATCAAATACCCCATTGTGCGAGTGAGGACCCTGAGACTCTGAAATGGCCCGAGGCACGTCCCAGCTGCACTGCCCGTGCCTTGGCCCCTTATGGAGACCCCAGTCCAGGGTCTGAAGAGGATGACTGTTTCTGGATATTTTGCACTTTGCCCTCATTTTGGACTAATAAGAACAGGTTCTTTCTCTCAGGACGCTGCCAGTGTGGAATAACTTGGGGGGATGCCCTCATTGAGTTTGTGGCCCTGTCTGAACTCCAGCCACCTGCACCTCTCAGACCCTAAATGTCACTTTTGTCATCCACAGAGTGACACTTCCAGTGGGATGGCCCGGTGACACTCCTCATCTTGAAATGGGGAGTTGGTGGCTCTCACTGGTGCTCAGTGTATTCACAGTTTGGCGATGCGACCCGCTCTTCTATTCCGCTGCCCTATCTGACTCTGGCGAGCTCACCGTCCACACCGAGGAGTCCCCACGTTGGCAAAGAGGATGCGGGCACAGAGCAGGGAGAAAACACTCTCTCCAGGGAAGTCCCTCTGCTTCCCTCTCCTTGAGCTTTTTCCCCTCCACGTCCTTGTTCAAGGCTGTTACAAAGCGATGTCTTTTAAAGCATAAGCACTTCTCACATTTTGCCTGATTCCACGCTCCTCCAGCACGGTGTGATATCAATATGTTAGGAACCATGCCCTGTGGATTTCCTTCCAACTGAAAACAGGAGCTTAAGAAAATAAAAAAGATGTAAAGGCGCTGAATTGCATCCTCACTTCTGAGTGCTAACAGGGATTTGCTGGGAACCTCGTCAGGGGAAACAGACCCCATCAGTCATGCTCTAGAGAACTGTGTCTTTAAGCACTAACAAGGACTTGCTGGGGAGCCCTTGGTAGGGGAAACAGACCCCCATATACATATACATATGTATAGATATGTATATACACACATACATATGTATATATATGTACATACACACATACATATGTATATATATGTACATACACACATACATATGTATATATGTGTGCACATACACGGACCACAGCTCCTGTGCTGTGGTCCCCTCCCTAGGGGCCTCCCTCCTCCCCTGCTGTGCTCCCCTCCCCAGGGGCCTTGCTCCTCCCCTGATGTGCTCTCCTCCTGAGTCAGGGCCTCACTTCTGGCCCCGGCACCTGCACAGGCAAAGACTCTTTTGTTGCTTTTCCCCTCTGGCCTCTGCCGCTTGCTCTTCTGGTCCTAAGTCAGTTTTGTCCCGGCTTGCTTCATCATTTCAACTCCATTGGTTCAGGACTTAACAGAGAGCCTCTGAACAGGTAAATTAAAAAAAGTTCATTGACTGAATGAATGAGTGATCGTGTGATTCCACCTGACTTCCTACCACCAGCTTCCATGGACAGCTCTGACTCAGGTCTGCGCAGCAGCTTCCAGGACACCTTTGGGACCCTGGCCCCCCTAAGATGAACTCCTCTGCCATCGCTAATCCTGGGGGAATGTGCCACCGGGTGGGTGGCCGGGGGATGGGGAGAGCTGTGTGTGTAGATTGCAAAAATAACTACTAACTTTGCATCTGCAGAATACGTGGGCGTACTCCTTCCTTTTTCAAATACTCTTATCAAATTCAGTCCGGACTCAGGCCGGGTAAGGACTTTTGTTTGCATTCTTCCGTGAGAACACTGAGGGCTTGCAACGCTGGATTTATTTGTACAAGGTCACAGAGTTCATCATTGGGGTCTCTAGGACTCAAACTCACAGTTTCTTTCTTGAAATCTGTTGCCTCTGGGTGTCCAACTTAAAACAGACAGTGCAACCTGGGGTGCTGGGTTCCATCGTAGATGCTACCAACCTTGTAGATACCTTTGCAGCTTCTGAGCTAGTTCACCTTTTCATAAAAGCACAGGCCACTCAGAGTTTGCATCAGAGAGAAATGGCAGGGGCTTACAGGGACGCCCCCCTCCCCTGCCGTGGAAATTAGAGAAATACACTCACTACATTCTTTATTTGAAGTTAAAATCAATTTGCAGAAAAGATAAGAAGAGAAACAGCACCTTCATATATGTTGTTGCCTACCTTTGTTTTCTACTTCTAGATGCCGTCATCCCTAAGAATTCTAGGTAAAGGGCAACTGAGAAGGAAGGCTTTCAAGCACTCCCCGTGCTTAAGGATTTGCTTCCCTCTCTCGCATTTGGGAAGAAAATAGTGAAGTGTCTGGCTGGGAAGGAGAGTGAGCAAAGCTCCCCCTGCACCTTTATGACATTTCACTGGCCTCCCTTTGTGTAACCGAAGCTCTTGTTTCCAGGAAAACAGCATCTTTCCTTCAGACACAACTAAAGAGCATCTGGAAGCGCCGTCACTCCCTAAAGATACAGGAGAACATGGTTCCGGGCCGGTTCCTGGGTCTGCACCCTCCTTGGTGGCCCGTCACCATTCTAGGCCTAACGAGACCACACGGAGTGGCTCAAACTATTCTCTATTTTCTTTTCACCCAAACTATTGCAATGTCTTTTAAAAAAAGCTAACAGGCCCTGTTTTTCCTCTGGATCTCTTCTTCCTTACCTATTGCCATGGGGGAAAAAGTGGGGATTTATTGATTTGATCCTCAACTATTCATAGAGAATGGCATTTGCTTACGTAGAAAAGTCATCTCAAACCTCATGAGTTCAGAGGTGAAATACGTAGGGTTTGGAGCTCGTTGTTTTTCCAAACATAAGATCCTGACTTTGGGAACAGTTAAAAGTTCAAAAGCTTTTGGGCATCAGACAACGATTACAAAGTAATATTTAGATACGTTTCAGTAACAATAAAGGAATTAGAAACATATGGGTCATAATTTCCTTTGAAACTCACTTGCATTTAAAGAATAAGGGGCAGAGAAATGCTGCCTAATGAAACGTGTGTGAGGACTTAGTGCGTTCACAATGCTCAAAACGTCATGGGGACATTTGAAGAAGGTTGGTTGCAACATTTATTCAGCCCCATTGAGGCCGTGCAGATAAAGCAGGGTTCAGAGAGTTCTTAGAAATCATTCACGACTTAGCATTGCTTAACTTGTGCCAAAGTGTCATGAAAATTTGATCAGTGAAAACACACACTAGCTTTATGTCTTTCTATATTTTCTCTTAGAAAAGTTATACAAAGATTCTCGGAGGTAGCAACTAAAGGCGCTGATAACTAAAGAATGAAAAACAATGTGGCAACTTCTTTTATCATTTCTTGACAAATTAGTGTGGCTCATTTAGATTTAACAAATATTTATGGGGTACTTTTCTGTGAAAGTCACGTTTTTTTTCCTCAGTCAATGGCAGTCTCATATAAAACTGTTTCATAGCTTACAAAATATCCTAGGATAAAAGCAAATAAATCAGAAAATCAGTACAAGCAGAACAAGAATTCAGAAGAAATAAGATAAAGTTTAAGCTGCTGTTGGTGAACAAAATGTGTTCAGAAGGGACCTGTCCCGAAGGAAAAACACGTGTGGGCTGAGCTAAGAAACCAAGGCAAGGAGAGAAATGAAATCTTTGCATCCCTATTAGACGAGATGAATGCACCAAAACTTCACTGTCATGTCTTGTTTCTGTTCATTGCTGTCAAAAGCGAATCAGATCGTTGAGGAAAAGTATCTATTTTTTCCAACTTTTTTTTCTTTTTTTTTTTCTTTTTCTGAGGCAGAGTTTTGCTCTTGTTGCCCAGGCTGGAGTGCAATGAAGCGATCTAGGCTTATTGTAACCTCTGCCTTCTGGGTTCAAGCAAGTCTCCTGCCTCAGCCTCCTGAGTAGCTCAGATGACTGGTGCCTGCCACCACACCCGGCTATTTTTTTGTATTTTCAGTAGAGACCGGATTTTTACCATGTTGGCCAGTCTGGTCTTGACCTCTTGACTCAGGTGATTCACCCACCTCGGCCTCCCAAAATGCTGGGATTATAGGCGTGAGCCACCGTGCCCAGCTCCGATGTACTGAGATGAACGTTAAACTAATTCATGTCCCACCTGCCTTCTTTTCCAATAGATACATCAAATGGTGCTCATCTTCCTGTGATTACCTCCTATTTGAACTTTACAATTTTTTTGTCTGCCTGTTTTTTGAGACAGGGTCTAGCTCGCTCTGTAACCAAGGCTGGAGTGCAGTGACTTGATCACGACTCACTGCAGCCTCTGGGCTGCAACCCCCTGGGCTCAGATGATTCTCCCACCTCAGCCTCCTGAGTAGCTGGGACCACAGGTGGATACCACCATGCCTGGCTGATTTTTGTATCTCTCATACATACGGGGTCTCAATGTGTTGCTCAGGCTTGTCTCAAACTCCAGAGCTCAAGCGATCCACCTGTCTCAGCTTCCCAAAGGGTTAGAATCACAGGCATGAGTCACCACGCCCAGCCCACAAATCTTGATAGCTAGAGTTTTCATTATCACTCAGTTGTAAATGTTTTGTAATTCACTCTAATATCTTCTTTAACCAATGATTAACTCAGAAATGCGTTTTCTTGCTTTCTGAACATTTGGTGTTGTTTGGTTAACGTTAATTTCCAGTGTAATTTCACTGCAGCTGACAAATACAGTTTGTGTGATATATTATCTTTGGAATTTGTCAAGACTTTCTTTTTGGCCAATTTCAATATTCTTTTTACATTAATTTTAATGTTTATATTATCTTATTATTTTATTGCATTTAATTATTTGACTTTTTTATTTGAAATAATTCTAATTTACAGAAAAGGTGAGAGGACAGTAATTGAACTCCCATATGCCCATCTTCAGCTGTTAACTTTTCACCACATTTGTCTCATCCACCGGCTTTCTCTGATGTGCATACGTGTGCTCGCACAGCACACGCACTCACACAGCACAGGCGCTCATGGCACACACAGACTTCATTATTCTGTTTGAACCTTGTTAAACAAAAGTTGTGGGAGGCCATTGTTTTGGAATGAGCCGCTACACTTGGTCCCAACAGACCAGATCAAACCAAAATGGAGTCACTCATGCTAAGTCAAGCTGAAACTTTAAGGAAGCATCTAGATCACAAAACAGTCCAGATTTTCCTGACCACAGGAGATTCCAGTCTACCTGAGTCAGCACAGTAAGGAAGCCCCTTCTGCTTTTCCCTTTAAGGGAAAGGGGAACCTGAAGTAGCCTGAGTTTACCCATCAGCTTTGTTTCCTATTGCTCTGTTTCCTGGTTCCCACCTTACAAAACCCACTCTCCTGCCAGTGCCCGGTGGAACTCTCATTCTATTTTGTAGAAAGGAGGCTTCCTCGGAGCAGAAAACCAAACACTGCATGTTCTCACTCGTAAGTGGGAGTTGAACAGTGAGAACACATGGACACAGGGAGGGGAACATCACACACCGGGGCCTGTTGGGGGTGGGGGGAAAGGGAAGGGAGAACATTAGGACAAATATCTAATTCATGCGGGACTTAAAACTTACATGATGGGTTGATAGGTGCAGCAAACCACCATGGCACATGTATACTTAATGTAGCAAACTTGCACGTTCTGCACATGTACCCCAGAACTTAAAGTAAAATTAAAAAAAAAAAAAAAAAATGGAGGCTGCCTCGATTTCATGACTTGTGAATAGCAGCCAAGGGTTGCAGATGTGACGCTCATTTCTAAAACCTGGACATACACCCCCATAATCCCAGTACCCCAAAGCAATCAACAGGGACACAGTACTACCATCGAGTCACAGGCCCTGCCTGCATTCTGTAGGTGGTTCCATAGCACCTTATAGGGAAACCCAAAACCCACCAGGCAACCAGACCTGCAGCAGCCATTGGTCCATCCCCTTCTTTCTGCACAGCCCCTGACTCAGGACCATGCATTCTGTGTCTTGTCACATCCAGTTTCCTTCTGTCTGGAACAGATGCTTGTTCTTCCCTTTCCTCCCATGACCTTGCAATGGCCTCTGCTGGGTCTTTGTTCTCTGACAACCCCAGGCAAACAGACGTGAACTCTACAGTTGCTGGCATCTCAGAGGCTCCCAGGCCAGTTCTGGGGTCAGCTTCCTCTCATCCGGGCACTGCTGAATACCCAGTGTTTAGGTACAGGGCACGGAGACTGGTATAGGGCTCTTGGCACGCCCCACAGAACCATATGGTATCCATGGCATGTGAACGCAAGTGGTCAGTGCTGTCACTCAGAAAAGGGCCTACAGGTGCGAAATGACTAGCAAGTGGCTTGAGACGATTTAAATACTTCGTTTCTCATGAAACTTTCATCCATTAGGCTTTGCCTCCATGGGTTTCTCTTGCCCAAGTCCTTGTTACTGTGATGCATTTGCAAAGGCTGTTTAATACACCACGTGGAAAGAGTGTTCAGTGTCTACTCATGCACAGGCCTGTCCTCTGACACACACACACCATTCCATCAAACTCAGAATCGTGCTGTTCAACCATACCTCTTAATTGCTGTTGCTAATTTGCCATTTATGTAAGAAATGTATATGAGAAATTATATGTAAACCTTCTCCCTCTGTCACCTCCCGACTTTTGCAATCTGGAGTTTGCCTCTGCACATTCTGAGGCGGTGATGTTAAATAGACGAGTCATACTCATCTCTGCGCTGGCTTCCTAATGCTGCCAGAAGGTAGCACCACAAAGCTGGTGTCTTCACAAAAACCTCTTCTCTCACAGTTCTGGAGGTGAGAGCCAAAACCCAGGAGCTGTCGGGCAGGGCCTGGCTCCCTCCGTAGGCTCGGGGCAGGTTCTGCTCCGGACTCTCTCCCGTTGCTGATGGCTTCTGCTCTGGCCTCTCCTTTGGCTGCTGGTGGTGCCGGCGACCCGCTGCCTCCACATCCTCCCCCCTCAGCACCTGTCTGCACCCACGGATTCTCCCTTTCTAGTGTAACATTGAGCCGACCTACTGGACATACTCCAAACATGTCATGATTTTAGATTTTGTATAAAAATATTCTCAAAGATACAACCTCGTTCAAAGCCAGGATCCACCTCCCGAGGACTGACAGAGAGAGGACGTCTCAGGCCGAGAGCCCAGAGCAGAGGCCTCACTCCCTTGCGCTCTGGGCCGGAGCAGGCCTCGGGCACTTCAGCTCCAGGGAGATGGGCCAGCAAGGCCGGGTGTTTGGAAGGAGCTCAGGAAGGGTTCCCCTGTAGGATCCCGAAAGCAGGAAAGACACTGAGGGGCTGGGAGATGGAATCGGAATCTGCGGCACTCTTCAGGGGCAGAAGCCCCAAGCCGCCCACAGGAGGCCATTGACCAAGGGGCTGAGGGGAGGGCACAAAGTAACTCACTAGAGATGAGATGCAGGTGAGCCCTCCGGACACCCGCTCGCAGGAACAACATGAAGGTCAGCTTTCAAAAACTTGAGTAATTTAAAAAGGATCTGAAGGGGACTTTAAAAATGTATAAGATCCTCAAAGGGATCTGTTGGGAAGAGACTCCACAAAAACACACAGGACATGATGAGGTGAGGAGAGAAAATCACGGCCTAATTGCTGATGATTCATCTGCAAAAATAAATATTTTTGTCACGCTGAATCAGGACACACACGTGACCTCATTTTAGCTTGGTTATCTGTGAAAACACTATTTCCAAATAATAATATAGTTCCAAACAATAAAATACAATTTTAAATATTGCCACATTCTGAAGTCCTGAGGGTTAGAATTTCAACATATCCCTTTTCTGGGGGAGGGGACGCAATTCAACTCTTAATACCCTTCAGTTTGATGACCAGATATTTTAGTTATTTGATATTCATATTGGTATATCAGAGTTTTGCTATCTTTTCCCTTCCTTCTGGTTTCAAATTATTTTGTTTCTTTGTTTTAAGAATGTCCCTCATAAACAGCATAAAACTGGGTTTTAGACTTCAATCCCCTAGCCCCTGTCTTGTACAAGGTAAGTTAACTCTCTATGTATTTACTGTGACTCTTGATGTAATTAGAATAATTTTAAATTGCATTCTATTCTTATTTTGCTTTGCTTTTCTCCTCTTCCCTTCTCCTTCTGGCTTGTGTTGGAACGGAAAAGTTTTATCTCTTTAGCTCATTCCCTTTGAAGGATGTTTGGACGTTTATAGTTTTACGTCCTATGAAAGATTACCTAAACATCTTAGTATGCTATTTAATTGTATACTATCTTACAAAGTTTTGAGTTATTCATTATCTCTACTCTATTCTCAACAAAGGGTCTTGCCACAGTTTAACCCTCCTTGGACCCCCTCCATCTTCTGCGTCTGGGATGCCTGAAATGTATATTCCCCTTTACAAATAAGACACAGAAATCAGCTTTGCCGAGAGCTTCCAAGGCCATTTTGCTCCGCGCTTCGGCTGTTTTCCGTCTTATTCCTGAAGGCTGTTTTCTTCTGCTGAAGTACGTGTGTTAATAAACCTTTCATCAGTGCTTGCAAGTTGTAAATTCAGTTTCCCTACCCGAAAATGCTGCAATTAACCTTCTCTACTGGAAGATATTTTATGTGGGTATAGAATTATAGGTTGAGTCAATTTTCCTGAGTACTGTGAAAATACTATTTCATCACCTTTGGGAAAATATTTATTTTTTCAGATGAGTCATCAGCAATTAGGCCTTGATTTGCACTCCTCACCTCATCATGTCTTGTGTGTTTTTGTGGCGTCTCCTCCCAACAGATCCCTTTGAGGATCTTATACATTTTTAAAGTCCTCTTCAGATCCTTTTTAAATTACTCAAGTTTTTGAAAGTTGACCTTCATGCTGTTCCTGCGAGCGGGCGTCCGGAGGGCTCACCTGCGTCTCATCTCTAATAAGTTACTTCATGCCCTCCCCTTAGCCCCTTGACCAACAACCTCCTGTGGACAACTTGGGGCTTCCGCCCCTGAAGAATGCCGCAGATTCCGACTCCATCTCCCAGCCCCTCGGTGTCTTTCCTGCTTTCGGGATCCTACAGGGGAACCCTTCTTGAGCTCCTTCCAAATACCCAGCCTTGCTGGCCGGTCTCCTTGGAGCTGAAGTGCCCGAGGCCTGCTCTGGCCCAGAGCGCAAGGGAGTGAGGCCTCCGCTCTGGGCTCTCGGCCAGAGGCGTCCTCTCTCTGTCAGTCCTCGGGAGGTGGATCCTGGCTTTGAGCGAAGTTGTATCTTAGAACATATTTTTATACAAAATCTAAAATCACGACATGTTTGGAGTATGTCCAGTAGGTCAGCTCAACATTACGCTAGAAAGGGAGAATCCCGTGTTATCTCGCTCCCTCGGGCACGTAAGTAACATGCTGCCTTCCTTCTACAAGATGCAATTTCTCAGGTCACCTGGGGCAAGATGTGGGCGGTGAAAGGACATTTTCTGCTTGTCGTTTCTTAGTTGTCTTCAGTTACAACAAAGATATTTCCTGTATCATAGATTTTGCTTCAAAAGAATGAGTGATTCACTGGACATCTGAGCACACTAACTCAGTCTTTGGCTTATACACTGAAAACAACTGTTTGGGCATGGCTTTTCTTTATTTTGCTTATTCATCTCTTAAGACTTTTGTGCCCTATGTAAACTCAGAGGGTTATACAACAAGCTTGTAGAACACTTACAGACTAATGAAAAGCACTGATGGATTAGATATTAATGAAAAGTGTTTGCTAGAAGCACACAGATATAATAATTTTTTTTAATCTTTACATTGAATGTCTAGACTAGCAGAAAAAGACATGAATCCTCTCTTTCTGGGGATTAGTCTATGCCAAATTTGGCCAACACACTTCTTAAGAATTTGGATTGAAATGTACCCCACATCGACGCCCTGGATTTGCGGGTCAGGTGGGTACTTACCTGTTGATGACAGACCAACCTCAATGGCTTGCATTGTCCTGTGGGGGAAGGGGGGCTTTGCAGGTGTAATCCTGGAACCAGGGCTCTCAACGGATCCCCACGTGGGCTACGGCCATTCGGGTCGTATTTCATGGAGGCCAGGTGTGCTGTGGAATGTCCCCCTTCCCTGCTCACTGGCATGGACCGGCAGGAATTCCTATCTTAGCCAGAAGGCTGGCTCTGGCCTTTCATAGTTTCCCACCACAGCCAGCATAATTTATTCCCACCCTCGAGCCCTCTCTACCACTTGAGCCTCCTTCTCAAAACAGAAGTGTATTGATCCGTCCAAAAAGCAAGAGAATAGAGTTTAAAGTAGCTAAAAATACTAATTAGTAATGATTATACGAGAAACATTTTGGATAGAATTTAACATGTGTTTGATAACAGGGATATTTAGAGCTATTATAGAGACTCCATTTACTAATACGAACTTTGTAAGAATTTCCATCTTCTTTGGAAAATCCTTATTGTTTACAACACACTTTTATTTTGTGGGCCCATATCAAACTATATTTTAAAATATAGTTTTCATCTGTTTTTCTTTTGAGTACTATGGTTATGGTAAAGCCCATATGTGAAGTGGATGGTACAGGAAAGTAAAGTATGGGGGAAGGCTATCCAGTTCCATTTCTGCCACTTACAATTTATCCCAAATAAGTCACTGTGTTGATCTTGCTTCACTCTCAAAAATAAAATAAGCTAGTACAATTTCCCATGTACCTAGTTAGTGCTCAAAATGCTGCAATTAGACACTCACATACCTGGAAGACACCACCATTAAGCTAGACCAGTGATTCTCCTTCAGGTGAATACTTGTTCGAAATTCTTCCTAGAGTGGGGCCAGTAGGCTTTGGAAAAAGAAATGGAGTCCTAAGATCTTGAAGAAGAATTGAGCTAGATTTTTTGTTAAATTAAAAACTATAGAACTAAACAAATACGAAAGCAGCCATGCAACTAACTAAAGGACAGAAATAAATAAATGAAGAAGTCAGAAAACTAACAGAATGAAAAGGAAACCTATCTAAAGAACAGTTGCATTCTCTGTGGTGGTGGAAAAGTTTTGTATGTTGATTGTGGTGGAGTTGATATGAGCTTGTACATGTGATTAAATGTTGTAGAAATATAGATGAGGATATATATTTAAAAGGTATAGAACTATACAGAAAGGCATGCCAAAAATAAAAATAAAAATGAGTGCCTGAAATAAACCGAAAAATCCAAGAAAAGCTGTAGTCTAGTTAATTGTAGGGTACCAGCATCAACCTCCTGGTTTTTGTTTTGTTCTAGCGTCATTACAGACGTTACCTTCAGGGAATCTGAGTGAAGGCACATGGAATCCCTCTGCACTCTGTGGGCATCCTCCTATGAGCTGTGCATCCTCCTGTGAGCTGCACATCCTCCTATAAGATGCACATCCTCCTGTGAGCCTCTACTTACCTCAAAATAAGAAAATTGTAAAAAAAGTAGCTGCATGATATTTCATAACATGATGCATCACTATTTGTATTTGTTCAACCTTTTTATGGTGGGAAGACGTTGCCCAATTCTGACCACCTGGGGCCACGTGGGTTTGCTTTTCTGAGACAGCCCGATGAGCTCCACATTCATTATTCTAGGGGACGCCTACCGAGCTCGACGTTCATTGTTCTAGGGGATGCCCATTGATGTCCGTTGAACTATCTGTTCATTATTCTAGGAGATGCCCGTTGAGCTCGACGTTTCTTATTCTGGGGGATGTCCGTCTTTTTTTTTTTTAGATGGAGTTTTGCTCTTGTCGCCCAGGCGGGAGTGCAATGGCACCATTGCTTACTGCAACCTCTGCCTCCTGGGTTCAAGCGATTCTCCTGCCTTAGCCTCCCAAGTAACTGGGATTACAGGTATGCGCCACCATGCCTAGTTAATTTTGTGTTTTTAGTAGAGACCGGGTTTCTCCATGTTGGTCAGGCTGGTCTCAAACTCCTGACCTCAGGTGATCCGCCCACCTCGGGCTCCCAAAGTGCTGGGATTACAGGCGTGAGCCACCGTGCCACACTGTGGGTCTTTTACTTATCTCGTTTGAGGAGCTCTAAGCAGTGTAGGGGGATTATCCCTATATTTATCCTGCAACATTTCATCCGGCAGGATTTTATTTCCAATTTTACTTTGTGTATTTTTTTAAATAAATATTCTCTATTTCTTTCATAATAAGATTCACTAAATACATAAGTTGTTTCTTTAGAGAAAAATTATTATGTCTTGAAAGAGTCAGATTATGTTGTTGATGAGGTGGACATTCATCAGGTAAGTGATAGTGATGTAATTTAAAGACATAGAATGACTTAATTGGTAAATTCATCAAGTTAGAATTTTTGGATAAAAATTTATATGAGTTTATTTTCAATGTCCTCTCTAGGTTGAAATTTGAGTTCTTTCACTTGCTATTCGTGTGATTTTTGAGCAGGTTATTTCACCTCGTTAAGCCAAGATCTCATTCTTCACATGGGCATTATCATAATGCAGTCATCCTAACATTGCTGAGATGAAGTTAAGCCATCAGATGGTACTCATTGGGTTCCCAATGGTTAAACATGTCTTTTCCCTTTTTATGAAATAAGCCTGGTAAATTCTGTTTGAACACCAACACAAATCTTAGACTGACTTCCCTTTTGTGCCACTAACAGCATAGCAAGCTTCACAATCAAATGACCTGCACCCCGCAAAACAGCATTATATAGAAGACTCAAGTGCAGTATCTAGTTCTCCCTTCAATCAAAAAAATACTGCCACAGACCTGAGCACATGAAGGCCACTCCAGAGCTTGGGGGCACAGGACCTGAAGGGGCTGGGCCCGTCTGTGGGGCAGATGCACCCTCGCACCTTTGGTGGTGAGATGGGAGCAGGCAACGTCTCTCACCCTGCATTCCAGCATCAACACCGTGTCCATCCCTGGCATTTGCTTGGAATGACTCATCATTGCTTCCCAAACCTGCCTTCAGCATGGGAGTGACAGAGTGACATTTGATAGCCCAACCAGTTGTCCTCACGAGTCCCATGAATGGAGCCCTGCCTAGACAGGAGACAAGGGGCCCAAACCTTGGGAATGGCTCAGATGCTGCTAGTATGGGGGCTGCAGAGCAACAGGCTTTCAGGGGAGGTAGCTTAATACTTGGCAAATTGCCCTGCATTTGCTGCAAGGAAACCAGGTGACATTTCTCTAGAGTCCCAGGAATCTTCCAGTGTCCTCTTCCCACCTGGAAGCACTAAGCAGAGGAACCAGAGGGAGCTGGGATGCAAGGTGTGCAAGGTGTGCAAGGTGTGCAAGGTGCGCAAGGTGCGCAAGGTGCGCAAGGTGTGCAAGGTGTGCAAGGTGTGCAAGCAGCTGAATTACATTCATCCCTTGCGCTTGCTCAACAGACTAACTCATATTGAAAACATGAAAGCAAATCTCACAAAGAATGCTGTTTCTTTTCTATTATTTCAGAAAAATCAAGGCACAAAGTATTCAGCTGATGGTCAGCTCATGCTAAGTGCTGGTCTCTTTACTTTGAATATGGGAAGAAATTCCTGCATCCTCCATGCGTGCCGCTTTCCGTGGCTTTTGGTTTGTGCAGGAGACAAACACAGCTTTAGTGTTGCCATAGGAGCTGGCCACCTGAAGAATATTAGGCTTAATTAGCACTTTGACATTTCCCAGGAATTTAAATACACTTGACTCTCACTCCGCATGTATTTATCTGACCCTGAGGAGGCTGGATGCCAGCGTTCTCCAGCAGACGCTGGTGGCTCCAGGTGGCATGACCTGGAGCCGCCTTCAGCACCCTGCCAGGCGCCTGACCCAGATGAATGCATCTTTTTGAGTCGTTTTTGGCTTTCAGAGATTCTGAGGACACCATCTCTCCTTGTTCTCCTGAGTTTTCAAGGAGAGAGTTTTTACTTGGAGCCAGGACAAGAACACTGCTGCGTCTCAGCCGTGCCAAATGAGAACCACATGCAGGAGGCGTCCTGGAGAGCAGCAGACTCGCGGCCTCCCGGCTCCTGGCCTGGCAGCTCCTGGGATGGAGACAGCAGTGCTGGCTGATCCTCCAGCACAGCGTGGGGAGCGGGGGAGGAGAAGGGGCAGGAGAGCGGGCAGGAGAGCTTGCTGCTGCTTTTTGTGGCTATTTTTGAAAATTTTGTAAAGCTTTTTTTTTTTATTCCTATAAAATGAGAAATGAAAATTCCATTCATTTTCAGTTTTTAAATGGGAACTATAATTCTACCCTCTGATGATGTAAAACAAATAACTCATTAAAATGCGACTGGAAAATGTTGCCACCTCCTGATATTTAATCCATATGTTTTTACGTTTTTTTTGTTTGTTTGTTTGTTTGTTTTTTGAGACCGAGTCTCACTGTTTCTCCCACGCTAGAGTGCACAATCTTAGCTCACTGCAACCTCCAACTTCCAGATTCAAGTGATTCTCCTGCCTCAGCCTCCTGAGTAGCTGGGATTACAGGTGCCCGCTACTACGCCCAGCTAATTTTGTATTGTTGTAGAGACGGGGTTTCACCATGTTGGTCAGGCTGGTCTCAAATTCCTAACCTCAGGAGACTCCCAAAGTGCTGGGATTACAGGCGTGAGCCGCCGCACCCAGCTTTCCATGTGTATTTAGTTCAGAAAATGTATTAAGATGGAAGTTTCAAACAGGCTGAGGGAGGGGAAGTGGGAAGTCACCGGTGGATAAAGTGAGACACCATTGTCGTTCCACCACAGGCTCTCGGTGGTGGGGGGATTGAAAAGGGGGCCCCCACCCTCTGTGTCCAGGAACAGCACACCCGGGCGGTGTGGGCAACGTCGGGCATGCAGGTGTGTCAGAGGCTGAGCAGGTGAGCAGAGGTGCATCTGTGCCTTTGCACACCGCCTGCATCCATTGCCCTAGCCTGCCACCCAGAGCCCTTCCCTTGAGTATAGCAGCACTTCTGCCAGCTCCCTGGACCCAGTGCCCTTATGGCCTGGAAAGAAAATCAGTCACCCCTCTTGCCAAGCAAAACACCTCTTCTCTCCTGAGTCATGCTCCCAAGGTGTTGGGAGGCCGGGACCGAGTTCAGTCATGATCCTCCCGCCAGCGCTGCCTTCCCCCGACTGATGAGGGCAGAGTGGTCTCGCAGCTTCTCCTTGTTCCTCCCCTTCTGCCCACTCTTGAGCCTCTCCCTGTTTCTCCCCCTCTCCCCTGTTCCATCCTGCAGCACCATGACACGGTGGAAATAATGCTGGGACTGGTGACAGGTGGTGGCCCCCAGGCCTCTCTCCGCGTGGACAGCCTGGAGCCCTGGCTGTGGGCAGGGAATCGACTGGGGCCAGACTCAGCGCAGGTGTGAGGCTCGAGGCAACAGACCTTGGGAAGTAAGCAGGGAGGGCATGATGGTGGTGGCCACGAACCTGGGCTGGCACGGAGAGCTTGGTCACCGCGTCTGAACCTGTCTTTAACACAGAACTATCTCGACATCCATGGTGCTGCACCTCAGAAACTAGCCTTTGCTAGGACAGGTAGACCGAATCTGCCTTCTGTATGCTGAGTGATTCCAGAGACTGCCCACTCTAACTAGGCATTTTACTGCTCGTGGTCCAGAATTCATCTTTCAAGTGAGTTCAGTTAGGAGACAGCAAGGTGACAGGAGGGGTTAGGGGGCTCTGTCACTCCAGGACTCTGACCTTCTCCACCTTCAGTCGCTGTGTAACTTACTAAATGTCTCTCCTTGCATTTTCTAACTATTGAAATCTAGATGAATGTCCACCTGTCGGGGTGCTGGGTCGTTTACCTGGAACTGAGTGTGGAGTGCTCAGTGTTCAGCAGGGGTTCGGTTACTGTACCCTCACTCCAGTTCCTCCTCTACCACTGGTGCCCTTCCCTGCTCCAAACCAATGCATGGCCTGGGATAGGTGAGCTGGGCCCCTGCCCAGCTGGGGCACATGATTTGGGCAGGACAGAGGCTCCTGGACACCCTTTCCCATCGGGCCTGCTGAGAAGAGGACTCACGAGGGAAAGCCCAGGACCACACTACAGTTCTCCAGTGTTGAAGTGACAGGAAACACAGCTGGGTATAGAATAGGCGTTCTCTCAACATCTGGAGGGCGCACTCACTCAGAGGCCAGCCATGCTCAATGGCCTCATGTCCTGCAGCTTCTCCCCAGCATAGCCAACGTGGCATGGCTTCTGTGGTGTTCCCTGTGTGCCTCTGTGTGTTTGGGCAAGCACTGTTGCACCCCTCCTGTTTCTCTCTCCTAGATTTGGAGGACAGTGCTGTCCACCCCACTCCTGTGTGTTGTTCATAGATTTGGAGGACAGTGCTGGACACACCCCTCTGTGTCATTCATGGATCTGGGGGACAGCGCTCTCCATCCCCCTCCTCTGTGTCGTTTGTGGATTTGAGGGACAGCACTCTCCGCCCCCATTCTCTGTGTCATACATAGACTGGCCTCCTCCAGCAGGTACCCTCCTTAATGGCAGGGCTTGACTCTCTCACACACAGTCTTGGTATCTGGTGCAGTTAGTAATTAATATGCACGTGGCCAGAGCAGCTATTTCAGCCTTAGGCCATCGCCAATTGAGAGTTCAGGTTGCTTTCAACACTTCCAGAGCTGCAGGTCTTTTCCCCAGAACTTAAAAATAGGAAAAATTGTCTCCTGTGAAACCAGTTCCTGGTACCAAAAAGGTGGGGAATGGCTGCCTTGCATGGTTCCCTATGTCTTTTTGAAGAGATGATGTTTTCCCAAATTGCCTTGTGGCTAAGTGCCGCCCTAGTTTATTAGGATTTCTGCGCAAAATGCTCCTGAACACGACGACAAAGGGCCTCATGGAGTCTCTGTAGGATTGGGCCCCTTCTCCCAGGAAACACTGGGATGTGAGCAGATCCTAGCGCCAGCCCTAGTCTCGCTCCCCCGTCAAAGGGCCTCACCCTGAGCAGGGGACAGGTGGCCTTTCCTGTATTGATGTTCATTTTGGTAGCTTTCCGCTCAGCCCTGAAGGCCTTGCCTTTTCTCGCCATCTTATCAATGTAGCTGATATCCCAAGACCTCAGCCCAGCCCACCACCACCACTGACATTCTCCTGGGTGCTCCTGGGCTTTTCATACTTTCTTTCCTATCCTTCGCCTGAGAGCAGAGTGCTCCTGGCTTCATTTCTATGACCTCATCCTCTCACACTCTCTTCCCATGACTCTGGTTCCAGACAACCCAGGGCGGGCACGGAGTCCTCTAGCACATAGCACCCAGGGCAGGCATGGAGTCCTCTAGCACACAGCACCCAGGGCAGGCACAGAGTCCTCTAGCACACAGCACCCAGGGCAGGCACGGAGTCCTCTCTAGCACGCAAGGCACCAGGGAAGGCACGGAGTTCTCTAGCATGCAGAGCCCCGGGGCGGGTACGGAGTCCTCTGGTATGAAACACACATGCTCTGAGCTCAGAGCCACTTCTCAGATTCACACACCCCGTTGCCTGGATGACATGCCCTGTGCTGTTTCTCCCATGATAAACCTGACATTTTAAGGATAATCAGGCTGCTTTTTATGGTAAGTAATGCAGAAATGGCACCTGCCTTCACCTTCATAGCTGCTGCTAAGAAGGAGATTGTTTTATTGTGACGATGATTTTAGAAGGTGTTGATTTACAAACAAAAATGGCATTGCCAGATAGCCCTGGGGTTTTCATGGGGTACCAATGATACATCCCATTAGTAGGCAGCACGATGCTGTTGGTGAGAACTCCAGTGCAGCACCAGATTCGCTTGGGGTTGAGTCCTGGCTCTTATTGTATCCTTGGACCCTTACAGCAGTCCCTTAGCATTTCTGGGCTTCCATTTCCCTATCCGTAAGACATTCCTAATAGTTTGTCACCGAGTTGTCAGGAGGATGACAAAACCCACAGCCTTCGGTCTGGAGGAATGCAGGAGCTGGTGAAGGGTGACTCGTGTTCGTGTTTTTTAGATGATTGCCATGAGGACCACTTCCTACTGCATGAGCAGGCAGCGTTCTAGCAGCTGCTGGGTGTTCCGATTCTTGCATAACCCTCCCTGTGCCTTTAACTATTGAGTTGAGGATATTTATTCATCCAACTTATACTGGAGCCAGAGTCCTCAGCAGATGAGGAGCTGCCGGCGTTTTGCTGTCCTGCATGTTCTCGGTTGCTCTGGGCACCTGTCGGGAGATGCTGCCTGTTGACTCCGCAGGACACTCCCCATGGGCTGTGTTCTCTAATTTCTCTGTGTTCTCAGAGAAATTAGCCAACGCTGCTGCTGTGTGGCCCCACTACTGGCCTGCGCCAGCCTTTCCTGCTGACCAATTCCCTGAGGATGAAGAAGACCAAGTGAACATGGCAGTTCAGGGGAATTCTCAGTTCTTAAAACACGTGTCTTCTCAGTTCAAGACACATTGTTGAAACTTTCTAGGGTAATGAGGGTTCCTGTGTTAGCAACTGCAGGGCTCAGGGAGCTTGTTCTCCAAATTGTGGCACCGAGCTGGGCTGCGACATGTGCTCATTTCCTGGGAGCACCTCTCCAGGCCAGGAGGGTGCACACGTGGCTGCTCCACACACCCAGCCATGAGGACCCCTTGAGTTCCCGGTGGGAGCTGTGCAGACCACTCCTGGGTGTTCATGCCTGTCCCTTCCAGATGGCCCTTCTCCCGCCAGATCTGCCCTCGGATCCCTGAACCTTCCTAACTCTTTACAGACACAGCAAATGTGAGTGTGTCGAAAGCTACTCCTGAGTCTTTTTGAACGTGCATCCCTGTGTTCTGCTGCTTGCCGTGGGCAGGAGTTTTCTGATTGTGGTGAGTAGCATTTATCTTTGAAGCTGCCATTTTACTTTCTGAGACATAAAACGGTAATTTCATAATGGAATTGTATTCGATCTTTATAACTTTCAAATTTCCTTCAGTTGCTTCTGCATCTGTACAGGGAGCTTTACAAAGACATGAAGGAAATACTGCCTTTGCCATTTGAAAAGTCTCAAACATGCAGATTTGAGATGGGTTCAAAGGTGCAGATTGGAGATGCTGACACAGTTTCTATGCGTGGATTCACCTTCATGAAGGTACTTGCTAGAGCTTCCACTAGAAGTGTTAGGGATACTCTGCCATGATGCAAACTGTGGTTTTGATGATTTCACAAATTCATCCAACATCTAAGACAGGCCAAGTAAGAGGAGATGCCAGGTTTCCTGTGGAACATGGGCACAATGGTATGGAGAGCCTTACTGTTTGTTTTTCCCCAGATGGAATAAAATTCCCTGAAGTTTGAATTCTCAGAAGTCAGGTGTCAGGTTCCAACCCTTTCAAATCCCCCAGGGTCACAATTTTAGAGACAAAGTATGCTTAGCTTCTGGGGCAAAAGTGAGATCTAGCCACGGCTCAGTGTGTTTGAACACGCATGCTTGTACGCAGCTGTTGCCTGGCTTTTTCTGAAGAGGATCTCACCTTAGCTCTGCGAGGTGAGTTGACTAGATGTAAAACAGACAGGTGCAAGAAGACAGTCCTTCCTGGTGGTATGAAAATACATTTTGTCTAACGTCGCCTTTAAATGATGACAGAATATGAGAGGAAATCAGAG
This sequence comes from Chlorocebus sabaeus, assembly GCF_047675955.1. Taxonomy (NCBI): domain Eukaryota; kingdom Metazoa; phylum Chordata; class Mammalia; order Primates; family Cercopithecidae; genus Chlorocebus; species Chlorocebus sabaeus. The sequence goes on along the minus strand of NC_132916.1, from coordinate 1,940,916 downwards.
GGACCATGCTGTTATCCTGGGCGCAAAATAAAAATCTAGTTTCATGGGTCCTGCCCATTTCTAGGACCAGTTTTATTCTTCATGAAGCCACACTGGATGTTAAATAAAATATACCCTTTGCTTATTTCTGGGTAATGGATCTGGAGGGATTGGAATATATTTTTTTGGTATAGTTTCAAAATTTTAAAATGGGCATGATAATTTTTAGCAAGAATCAGTGAAGTAATTAGAATAAAAACATTTTATGCTTTATGCTTTTCTAGAAATTGCCATTTTGTTTGTCGACCCTGTGATTTAATAACTCAATGCTTGAATGCTGTTGGATGATAATGAGGGAAAAATGGGAATAGGAGACATGTTTGCCATTGGGTATGGAGTGCAAAAACACAATTGTGTTTTGGCCAAAGAAGAGCTCGCTAGCAAGTATCTACTTCCAGTGAAAACTGAGTTCACTTGCTCTAACAAAGTTGGCTTCATGGACTGATGTGAAGATTAAGTGGTTAATTTCCATAAAGCCTAGAAGAGTGCTTGGCGTAGTTTAGGCACATCAATCAATGTAAGTTATGCTTGTGGTTATTAAAATATTGACATAAAAATAAGAGTCTGCATTCAATGTTCTCTTTATTTTTAATCTTTTAATGTCTAAAATAATGACATATTTCCAGTAATAAATTCAACATGAACACTTACTACACCCATTATTTAAAATCATGATATCAGTTACATAAATATTTTTGTATTTTCACTTAGTATGGTCTTCTCATTTACTAAATGCCTCTCTGGAATTTTATTTATGATTTGATGTTTCTGCTAGGAGGAACAAGTCGTGGAGGTCAGTGTAGGGCAGTTAAGAGAAGGACTCTGAGACAGAACACTGATGATAAGCATGGACCACCCAGGCAAGGATGTTCCATTACTTTTGGACCAGTCCACGGGCAATAGCCTCACTTTGGCAACTTTGAGGTGACATCACTTTGTCTCTTGTTCTCTGCATTTTCCTCTTGACATTTATTAGGGCAGTGGACTTGTGCTCGACATCGTCTTGAAAGTCTAGGCTTGTTTTATTGTGTCATAAATAAATATAATTGCTATTTCCAGAAAACAGAGACACAGTCAGTTCAAAATTAGAAATTGAATGGAAGCCCCATGGAGAACCAGTGAGATGTCGCCATGATGTAAAATGTGGAAGGACAGGTCCAGCCACAGGGAGACAAAGTGTGTGTGAGAGTAAAGGAGCCACTGGTTCCTGAAGTCAGGATCGCAATCTTTCCGGAAATGTGTGGGTGGATCTGGGCAAGGTGATGGAAGCGGGAGACCTGGCTAGGTGAGGAGAAGACTCTCTTAGAGCCATGAGCTTTGATGGAAGGGGGTGTGGGGTGCGAAGCGGAGGACAGAGGACAGGATTGGGAGCATCTGGGGCTGCTACATGGAATGCTGGCTCTGTACCATCTACCACCTGTGACTGTTTTCCATCTCTAAACCCCGGCCTGTCATTTCACAAGGTCCCTGTCACTAGCACATGCCGCAAGGTCATGGCCCCTGCCCTCAAGCAGAGGCTGAGATGCTGAAGCAGATCCCCCCATTTGCTCAGGAGAAGGACACAGAGCATGACTTGCTTTGATGATTTCCAGTAAACTTCCTCGCTGACTTTCCTCTCGTCTCTTCCCCTCCTCCTTCATGGTATCCTTTCTCGGTTGAAAGCAGGAAAGGCAGGCAGGGAGGGGTCTTCAAGTGGGGCCCTGGGAGGTGGCCGGTCAGGAGTCAGGGAGACGTTTACTTTTGAGTTGAAGAGACTGATGCTCACTGGAAAACTTGCCTTTGAATCTCATCAGAACTCTTCGCGGGGCTTCGGGGGGTGCGGGTGGAGGGGCCCAGGGGGCAGCATAAGGGAGCACAGAGCGAATGACCCAAACACCACACCCGCAGATGCTCTCCGTCCCTTAGCTAGCCTCATTCTTGCCCGGGATAACGGAGAGCCAGCAGGTCGTCATCACGGTGCCATGGGACGTCCGCTCTCCTGCCTACCCCCGCGCAGGCGCTGTGTGTCCCACGTCCACCCTCTTCACCCTGGGATGAAAGGAAGGCGTGCAGGAAATTCAAGAGGCCAGCTGGCTCTGAGGCATCATTGCTGGACACTGTTTTTATAACAGCCACTGGGCGAGATGGTTGAACGCCGGATGCACAGAACTCCACCAACTGAATGGTCTGTGGGCTGGAATTTGCATCCAAGTCCCATTTCCTCACAGGAATGGGTGAACTGAGTTTCATAATCCAAGGTGACCTTCTCAAGGAAGCTATTGCCTTTGGTGAGTATTACCCCGAAAACAGTGCTGGGTGTTTGTCTCTCCTGTCTCGCTGCTTGGCTGGGAAGTGCTGGGCAAGTGCCCTTTGCCTAGAGGGAGGGATCTGAGCCCCACGGGGCTGTGAGGGATCCCATCTCCAAAGGGCTCCAGTTACTGGGTTTTTATACTTCTCGGAATATTGATCAAACCATAGATTTTCTGTAGTCTCACAGCAAAGCCTGCAATCCCACTGGCAGCCGCGTGGCAACCTCAAGCCAGTCACCTTTCCAGACTCAGCAACTGCCCTGTGAATAGAGGGTGCTCGCGGGAACGGCTCCATCAGCCCCGCACGCCAGCCAGTGCCGTCTCCAAATGTTCGTTGGGTCTCAAGTTTAATTTCTGTCTTAATTTCTATGGGTTTGGCTGAAGTCATAGGGTGTTATTGAAGCCGAGAACAAAATCAGCAGATTTCATCCGACATTATTGCATATGGGTTCATGAGGTTTTGTGGTTTCTTCATCAAACATGTAGTTAAATGTTACGAAACGGAACCATAAAAACCTTGTCTAGGAAAAATCTATGTGTCTACTGAGGCGCCAAATGTGCTTTCAAGCTGAATAGTTGGCAGGGCTGGAGAAGGTTAGCCTAAAGTTTAGTGAACCTGCTCAGGTGAACCACTGAATCTTGCAATTAAATTGCTTCTAATGATTTCACATTTTGGAACAAAAATAAACTTTAAAAAGAGAACTAGTACAAAAAACAGGGTCCTTCTGAATATTTTAAAGCCACAGAGGTCAGATGTTGAATTGCAGCTTTGACCAATATCCATGGGATAATTGCACATTTAAAAAAAACAAACTTTTCTTCAAAGCTAGTGAGGCAGAGGGAGACACCTGCATCTGCTTGCTGCTCTTCTTAGCTCCACCAGGGCCGTCCCATCTGCAATGAGGATTCTTCTGCATTTATCTTAGCTCCTACAGCACTGGCTGTCCCGTCTGCAACGTGGATTCTTCTGCATTTAAAAATGTGACATTTACAGTGAATGAAAGCTTTATACTCGTTATTCATAATAACAATATCAAGTGCCTCTTAGTTCCGGGAACTGTTTTTCTCTTCATTGCCCCCCTTTTTAAGTTAACATGCAGAAGAAAACGAAGAAAGAAAGAAAGAAAGAAAGAAAGAAAGAAAGAAAGAAAGAAAGAAAGAAAGAAAGAAAGAAAGAAAGAAAGAAAAGAAAAGAAGAAGAAAAATTTTCCGTCAGATAGGAAGCTACAGTGAGAAGGGTTCTGCCAGCAGCCGCATTCCTCAGCCCAACTCATTAATTCTGTGCCCCGAGGCACAGTCGCTGGACAGAGCAGAGTCTCTCCATGGAGGCATGTCTATGCCAGTGAGAAGGACAGCGGCAACAAACATGCAGAGTGCGCAGTCACTGGTGAGCCCCAGGGAGGGTAGAGTGGAGGGGCTCCCATAACGGACCCCAGGAGGGATATCTGGGTTGTCCTGCTGCTTGTGGGACAGACACTCTCCGGGCACAGGGGCAGTGCCTGCAAAGACCCTGAGGCTGGCGCTTGCCTGGCCTGTTTTGGGAACAGTCAGGAGCCCCTGTGGCTGTCAGGGAAGGGGTATGTGGATCCAATACCCCAAGGGAATGGCCATGATGATGAGGAGGGGAGAAGATCTCAGGCAGATGACGAGATGGCAGGCACTGCCCTAGCTATGGGAGGAGATGGGCCAAATGGCCGACGGACACAAGCATCCGCAAGGATGCAGGACCAGGGTGGTGCAGTGCAGCCTCAGAGACAGCAGGTCAGTGAGAATCTAGCACATGCCAGGCTGCATTGTGGTAGCCCCAAGAGGGTTAGAAGGGAACAGCACAGGCATGTACAATTCACATGGCAGAGGCCGTCCAGCTCAGCGAAGAGAGGCATGTGCGTGCGGGGAGCTACAGCACAGCAAGGAGAGACGCGCATGCAGAGAGCTACAGCACAACGTGGTCAGGATATGGGGAAACTGGAGGCACGGGAGAAGACAGAGCCGAGGGTTGCTCAGTGGACAAACTGGCCTGTGAGCAGAAACAGAAAAGCTCTAAGCACGTCCACTGGGCTAACGGCAAGGAGGAAAACCGTCCTAGCAGGGTTCGTGCAGGAGAAGGACCCAACCAGGTGCCCAGCCATGGTGGTGAACTGCTGTATCTGGTCTCGTATGCAATCTGCAATTCTAAGCTCATTCTATTAAAAAATGTATCTCTTAATTTTAAAGCCCATCTGAAGCTTTACATTTTCTAGCTGCCCATATCCTCAAGAGGGAAATGTTTATTTCATCTCTCTGGGATTTTTCCAGGTACTAAAACCTCAGGCACCACCTACACTTCACCTGGGGGCCTCCTGTCAGATATAGATTCTGCAGCTCTGCCCTCTGGTTGTGCACGCCATTGGTGCTGCACCAGAGCTGACCCTTCACAGCTACTTAGTGGTTACTTGGAGTTGGTAAAATAATGGATACTCGGACCTAAATCAAACTTTTTATTTATCAAAATTTTAAAAAATGCCCTTAAAGATCATCAGGTTTAGTAGCTTTCAAATTTCTTCACCATGGAATCCCTGCTCCAACTCAATCTGACAAGAAAGCCTAGAGCATAAGACACACATCACACTGGGGCTGGCTGGGCAAAGGGTATGGAGGCCGGTTCCTCTTATGAGTCTCCTGCTTCCCATGCCCAGCCCCATAGTGGCCAGGGACACCCCGTCTAGTCCCTGGGATTCAGAGAAGTCCAGCTTTAAAACACACTGCAGTTTAATGCTGAAGCCAATGACAGGACCATCTCTGCCTCAGAGCCTGGCCAAGTGCCCATCCAGTCATCTGTGGTCATGCCCATGCAGGGGGGTGTGCTTCTTACAGATGACATTGCACCCATAACACATAATTGGGCAGAAAGAAAAGAGAAGGCCTCTTTTTCTGGCACAGGGAACCTTCTCCAGGACCGCAACAGCATGGCAGGGTAGCCGATGGCATAGGTTGGACATCTCAATCTTGTCCTGGGTCAGGTCTTAGCAGCTGTGGAGCCTTAGTAAGTTACTTGGTCTTTCCAAGTTCTGGTGTTGGCTTCACATCAAGCTTCGTGGAGCTCAATTACCAAGTGACCTGCACTGATTAAGTGCTCAATAATTGTTTGTGATGAGGAGGACAATGATGGTGATGAAGATGATTGATGATGAGGATGATGGTGAGGAGAGGGAGGATGATGGTGAGGAGAGGGAGGATGAGGGTGATGATGGTGATGAAGATAATGATTAGAAGGAAAGTGATGAAGATGATGAAGATGATGGGGAGAAGGAGGATGATGGTGATGAAGATGATGAGGATGATGGGGAGGAGGAGGATGGTGATGAAGATAATGATGAGGATGATGGTGAGGAGGAGGAGGAGGGTGATGGAGATGATATTCGAGATAGTGAGGAGGAGGATGGTGTTGAAGATGACTGATGGTGAGGAAGATGAGGAGGATGGGGACGAAGATGATGGTGAGAATAATGGGGAGGAGGAGGATGGTAAAAGAGATGATGACGATGATGGGGAGAAGGAGGAGGAGGATGGTGATGAAGATGATGGTGAGAATGATGATAATGAGGAGGATAGTGATAGAGATGATAAAGATGATGGTGAGGAGGAAGAGGATGGTGATGAAGATGATTATGATGAGGATGATGATGATGAAGAGGAGATGGGGATGAAGATGATGATGAGGATGATGGAGAAGAGGAAGAGGTGGTGATGAAGATGATTGATGATGATGATGATGGGGAGAAGGAAGAGGTGGATGGTGATGATGATGGTGAGAATGATGATGAGGAGGAGGATGGTAATGGAGATGATAATAAGGATGATGGTGAGGAGGAAGAGGATGGTGATGAAGATGATTGATGATGAGGATGATCATGAGGAGGAGGGTGGTGATTAAAATGATGTTGAGGATGATGGGGAGGAGGAGGAGATGGGGATGAAGATAATGATGAGGATGATGATGAGGAGGAGAAGGTGATGATGAAGATGATGAGGTGCTAGGCATGATGAGAACGATGCAGCTGCATTTCTTCCATTTCCACACCGTGCTTTTCCAGGTCCTGTTGAGCTGGGCTCCTGTCTGAAGGCACAGGGGTGGCATCTCCTGTGGCCGCCATCCCAGGATCCACAGAGCCGCAGGTGCGAGCAGAACTCAGCAAGGCTGAGAGCCGGGCTGATGGGTTTCAGGTTTCATAATTCTCTTGTGTGAGCTCATTATTTTAAATCAAGTGTGAAAAACTAAGAAGGCATATGAATTCTATTTTTAAAATAGAATACCCTGGTTCTTGCATCATGGTTTTTATTTTTTTAACTTCATTGACTTAGAGGTGTTGAGGATGTGGCTAAGTAATAATAAGGCAAAAAACGTTAATTGGGAATTGGCTGCTTCCATCACCGCTGGCTCATCCATCCTCCCTTCAACAGGTGCACTCACCTCCTGGGGCCGGGTGGCACACACAAGCTGGAGATTCCAACCCCATGGAGCTGATCCTCCAGTGGAAAGAGGCAGGAGCCACACCACCCACAGGTGGATGAGTAATCTCGGATAGCGCCAGGGGTTGCAATGGAAATTAAAATGGAAACAGGACCAGCAGCCATGGGGCTGGGCAGTCCATTGTTTTAAGCAGAGGGGTGAGGAGGGAGCCCAGGGCCAATGCCTGGATCTGAAGAAGGAGTGAGCTGTTTGAGATGTAGGGAGTCACGCCAAGTGGAGGGAACAGCAGGCTCAGTGGCAGGGGAGGAAGTGGCGTGGGGAGGTGAGCACGGGGAGGTGGGCACAGTGAGGTGGGCATGGGGAGGTGGACAGTCTCTTCATGGCCTGCCTTGAGAAGAAGAGAGGACGAAGGCAGGGCATCCTTGTTTTTAAGGCAGGAGCTTTATTATTATTATTTTTTATCATAGAAGAGGTTAAATCTTGGTCTCTGCTGATGAGGTAATAAGTCCGGCAGGGAAGTGGAGGCTGTGGGAGAGACAGATTTCAGGGACACGACTCTGGAGTCTGGGAAAGGGATTCCGCCATGCCCTGTCTGTGCAATGCCCAGCGGGGTGGCCCTGGGCTTCAACAGGAGTGGGGGTGTTTCCATCTGTCAGAGGGAAAATTGAAGATGTTTCAGGAAGCTTGGTGGCTCCTGCATTTTCCCTAAGGCAGGCGCCGCGTGTCACCAAGAGGAAAAGCCATCAGCTGAGAACTGAGGGCCTCCGAGGGCGTTTGGGGGGTTGAGGAGGAAAGAATGAAATGTTCCCTGGGAGGCATACCCTGGGGTTTCGGGGAGTGTGGAGTCCAGAGAGGGAAGCAGCAGCACCTGGAAGGAGGTGGGACATGTGTGTGAGGGTGGGTCGGTGCTCCCCTTGCATCCATTCACATGCACGGCCTGGTCTCTGCCGCCCTCCTCCAGGCCCCCAGCCCTTGCGGGGCTATCCTGCCTCCTGCTTCACAGAGGAGAATCACAGGCTCAACCACAGCTCCTGCGGCAGGTAGGTCTATGGCCACGTTGATGTTAAAACCTTCATTTCTGGAAGGCCCGGAGGCCAGAAGACAGCTCAGGTGGCCTCCCCACGGCGGCACATGCTGTCAGACACGCCCTAGCCCCAGCCTCACTTAAAACTTCAGACACACGTTTCAAGGTGGGCCTGGAGTGCTGTTTTTTTCACTGATTTTTCTCAGTTTTTCGTCCACTGAGTGGGTTCGGAGCTCTTTCATCCGAGTGGTCACATCATGTACTCGTCCTGCAGAGCCAGTGAAAAGCCACAATTGCACTGGACCGTTTCCCGCCATTTTTCCTACGTGTGGCTGTCAGAAAATGACCCGTATTTACTTTGAAATAATGCTTCCCACCTTTGTTCCTTGTAAATCTGATTTATGTTTACTGTGGACTTAAGGAAGTGCAGGCAAGGATATGGAAGAAATTTAAATAACTTCTGTTTCTGCCACCCAGAGAGAACCTGCTGTTAACATTTTCTCTCAGGCTTTTTATACATATATTTATATAATCGAGATTATTCTGTATACACAATTTGAGCCTTTGTTCCCTCCTGCCCCACCCAGTATTACTTTGTAAGTAATGGAGCCCAATCAGTGTCCTCCCAAGATAAAGTCATTCTTTCCTCTCATTGGACATATGAGCAATTTCTTGTTTTTTAAAAAGTTATTATTCTTTAGTTCTACAAATAATACTGTGGCAAAACATTCTATACCTTTTCCTGAAATGGCGATTTTCTTGAGTCCTAAGGGAAGTTTTACTGGGTCAAAGCTCAGGAACTTAAGGTTTGGGCTTGCAATGACACCTCACATGAAGTGCTGCTAGAATCAATATTTTTGGAGACTTTTCTTAATTCTTTAGTTTCTTAAGGGGAAAGAGTGGCAGAAAAAATATACTCTCTTCTGTGATGGTTCTCTGTGATTTCATTTTGAACTTGAGGATCGGTGAGAGTGCAGTGTGAGGGACACAGTGTGACCCGAAGTGGGTGGAACTGCGCTTCCCACAAAGGTGTGTGAGATTTGCATTATTCCTAACCCCGAAACCTATGAATGCGGCCGCATTTGAAAACAGGGTCTTTGCAGCTGTCATCAAGCTGAGTCATTAGGGTGGGTCCTGATCCAGTGCGACTGGTATGTTTATAGGAGGGGAAGAGACCCAGACACTGGGGAGGAGGCCGTGTAACCATGGAGGCAGGGTGGGAGTGACGTGTCCACAGGCTGAGAAACCCCAAGGATGGGTATCACCCCCAAAGCTGGAGAGGCATAAAGGGGCCTTCCCTTAGAGTCTTAGAGGAGGCCAGGGGCCTCATGGCACCTTGACATCAGACCTCTGTCCTCTTGAGCTGTGAGAAGACACGTCGCTCTGCTCTCAGGCATTCAGGCTGTGGTCCCCTTCGGTGGCAGCCCTGGGAAGCCAACGTAGTGTCCAGATACACTGCTGCAAAGTCTGCATGCTTCCCGGTCTCGGCCCCCGTGCAGCAGGCTCCACACCCGCATGAGTCCACCGGGCCAACATGGCATCCAGACACACTGCTGCAAAGTCTGCATGCTTCCCAGTCTTGACCCCTGTGCAGCAGGCTCCACACCCACAGGAGTCCACCAGGAGCCCACATGGCATCCAGACACACTGCTGCAAAGTCTGCATGCTTCCCGGTCTCGGCCCCCGTGCAGCAGGCTCCACACCCGCATGAGTCCACCAGGGGAGGATTCCCGCCATCCTGGTTTACACGGATGGGTCCACCAGGGGAGGGTTCCCACCACCCTGACTTACATGGATGGTGATGTGGGCTGACACTGCACTCACTTTTGCATAGCCTGCATGTCCTAATCTGATGTCTACACATAGAATGCACCTCCAAAATGCCTGTTTCGTTCAATTGAGGGATTGCAAGGTGACAGGTATGGTGTGTGAGGCATGGTTGTTCTCTGAGAATAAAAAGTCATGAAGAAGTTCCAGGAGAGAAAAAAATCCAATTATGTCTTTGTTTTTCTTTGTTTTCTTTTTATTATTATTTTTTATTTTTATTTTTTTGAGACAGAGTCTCACTCTGTCACCCAGGCTAGAGTGCAGTGGCCTGATCCTGGCTCACTGCAACCTCCGAGGTTCAAGCAATTCAATTCTCATGCTTCAGCCTCTTGAGTAACTGGGATTACAGGCATGGACCACCGTGCACAACTAATTTTTGTATTTTTAGTAGAGACAGGGTTTCACCACATTGGCCAGGCTGGTCTCAAATTCTTGGCCTCAAGTAATCTGCCCACCTCATCCTCCCAAAATGCTGGGATTATAGGCCTGAGCCACCGTGCCAGGCTCAATTATGTTTTCAAAGTCTTCCTGAAGTGCCTACAACTTGACAAACCTCTAGCCGAGTAAGAGATGCACAAAGATGGGTGAGACCTGAGAGCTGCCTCAAGGGCTCACTGCAGACAGGAAAAGCGACATCTGGACATCCCCGCATCCCATCCCAGGTGCACTGAGCAAAGAAGACAGCCAGAGCCAGTGTTCACAGAAGGATGATGCCATGGCACAGGAGCAGGAAGCAGTGGGGATGCCCTGGGCTGGCCTGGTACGAGAGATGGGGGCAAGGACAAAGCAGAGAAATCTTTCCATAATTACTTCGGGAATATGACATTCACTGAGTGTTTATCCTACACAAATCTCATTTTGAATTGTAATCCCTCATGCCTTGGTGCTGTCCTTGAGTGAGTGAGTTCTCCCAAGACCTGGTTGTGTGAACTGTGTAGTGCCTGCCCTGTCTCTCGTTTGCCCCTGCTCCCACTTCACCTTTGGCCATAAGTAAAAGCTCCTGGAGGCCTCCCCAGAACCAAGCAGATGCTCACACCACACTTCCTGTGCAGCCTGCAGAACGGTGCACCAATTAAACCTCTTTTCTTTATAAATTACCTGGTCTCAGGTGTTTCTTGATAGCAATGCAAGAACAGCATATCATACACATTTTTTACTCTGATAAAATCTGATTTGACCAGTAATAAAGAATGTGAAGAAGACATGGATATAGAAAGAATTCAGAATCACTAAAGAAACAAACATTAGTCCACATGTATATAGTATTCTCTGGGAACCTTGTTTGTGAATTTCTCCTCCAGTGGTTCGTGCAGGGAAGATTAGAGACGTGGCTGGCGAGGGAGGCAGACGCTCCTTGTGTCATCAGCTGTGGGCCTTTCAGACGCCTTTGGGTTGAGCAGCTATCAGGCAGAAACCTCTTGTCTGTGCCTGCCCTGGATTTAGTGTGGAGGCTCCTTCTCTTGTCTTCCATCAGATTCAAGGTCAGCGTTGAAACTGCCTGGGTTAATTATGTTTTCTTTTTTGAGGACGGGGATGGAATGTACAGCACCTGACATGCAGACTGGGCTGTCACATTTACACGTCAGGTAAGTCTATCTGCTTGGGCTGAATGGTGTCCATCTAGAGAAAGCAGCATGTTTTCTGTACTTCCATCCAAAGAGAGTGCCTTTCTCTAAGTTGCAAAAAGACTCTCTGATATAGGGGCCTGAATGTTGGAAAGAGATTTCTTTCTTTTTTTTTTTTTTTTCATTAAATCCCTTCCAACTTGAATAGCCTATGAGTAGACAGCTGCATGTTACAGAGAACACAGACTCTGAGGTTAGACAGGTAGGGTCGAGGGCCTGGCTCTGGAACTTATGAGCTGCATTGACTGAGGATTTGCCTAAACACACTGAACCTCAATTTCTTCATCTGTAAAGTAGAAGAATCCCTACTGCTATGGGAAAAATTATGTACCTCCAAAATTCATAGACTGAAGTCCTAATCCCCAGGACCTCAGAATAGGAGTCTATTTAGAGATAGGGTATTTACAGAGATAACCACGTTAAAATGTTATTATTAGATTGAATCTTACTTCAATATAACTGGTATCCTTATAAAAAGGGGAAGTTTGGGCACCGAGAGACACACACAGAGGGAAGGCATTGTGAGGACAGGGAGAAGATGCCACACAACTGGAGTGGTGCATCCCCAAGCCAGGGCACACCCAGGGTGCCCGGCAAATGGCAGAAGCTGAGGCAGCCAGGGGGATTCTGCTCTGGAACCTTTGCAGAGGGCACGGCCCTGCCCACACTTCGATTTCAGAGTTGTAGCCTCTAGAACTTTACGCACAGTTTAGTTACTGTATGCCACACAATTTGTGGTGCTTTTTGCTGGGGCAGCCCCAGAGACAAACACACCTGCTCACAGTGCTGTTGTGAGGTATGAGAACACCACTGCATGCTTGGGGAGCACCCAGTTCCCAGTGTCCTTTCCTCACTAACCCTAAAGTTCTTCAAAAGGCCAAGTGCTAAATAGTGACCAAGAGGATGGGGTCTGTGAGAATGTAACATAAAGCGTTTTTAAATGTGGAAAAGATATAGATCTTCTCTGCACTGAGGATGTGTAAGAAGCAGAAGTTTGGCCTGCAAGGATACTGTTTAACTGCACATTTTCACTGTAGAAAAAGTTTTGTCATCATAACTAGTAAAAGTAATTACGTTTAGATTAGCATAAAAATAAAAATACAGTATTAAAAAACTTTCCTAGAACTTTAGCCTTCTAAGAATAGTATTAATACATTCTTTGTCCATGTTTGAAAAACAAAACCACTGGACTAGATGTTTTCTACTTCAACTGGGCAAAGACAGGAGGAATAGATGCAGGCCTAAAGGATAGGAAGGAAATGAAGACAAAATTGCTCATGGAGTATAAAAGTAGGATGATGGGAAACCCAACTTCTGTTGAAGTGGAAAGGTGAGGAACAGTAAGAGAAAATGTGACACCAACTCCAGATGCTGAGACCACAGAACTTATCAGGCAAGTAGGAGCCCAGGCAGTGCAGGCAGGAGCATCTCATCGCACCATCTCCATTCCAGGTCTTCTCTGCTCTGTTCTCCAGCTAGCTCTGCAACCAGAGCTGAACTCCATGGCTGGCATGGGAAACATCTTTTCACCCTGGACCCCACAGGGGTCAGATCAGGGCAGGTGCCAGAAAGAGATCAGAGATTAGAGCCAAGAAGGAAAGTGAGGTCTGTCCCAGATGCTCTAGTGAATGGTGCTCCCCATGGAATGACCAAGTGGAGATGGACCTACAGGTCGAAATTCTCTAATGATATGGTTTGGCATTGTCCCCACCCAAATCTTAACTTGAAGTGTATCTCCCAGAATTCCCACATGTTGTGTTGCGGGAGGGACCTAGGGGGAGGTAATTGGATCATGGGGGCCAGTCTTTCCAGTGCTATTCTCATGGAAATGAGTAAGTCTCACAAGATCTAATGGGTTTATTAGGGGTTTCCGCTTTTGCTTCTTCCTCATTTTTCTCTTGCTGCCACCAGGTAAGAAGTGCCTTTCACCTCCTGCCATGATTCTGAGGCTCCCCAGCCACGTGGAACTGAAAGTCCAATTAAACCTCTTTTTCTTCCCAGTCTCAGACATGTTTTTATCAGCAGCATGAAGGGACTAGTACATCTACTGAGTGGGTGCTTCCCATGGAATCTCCACCAAGTGGAGATGGACCAACAAGTCCAGATGCCCTTGTGAGTGGATGTTCCCTGCCAGTTGACCTAGGGAAAGGACATAAAGCAGAAACCAAAGAGGACAGTTTAGCCTCCTTTACTGAACAACTGTTGCACCAAAGTGTTCCGGGTAGTGAACCAGTAGAAAGCCCAGAAAATGGAAAATCACCCATTTGGAGTAAATGTGCACATTATTTGATTGTAGTGCTGAACACCTGTTTTACTCAAGCTGCATATGAACCTCTGCACTTCCGCCTTGCCCTGGGTCCCTTAGAATAAACTTAATTATCAGATTACATGGAAAGAAAGAAGACATCTAAAAAGTGGTTTTTTCTTCTCTACCAAGTTGTACTTCTTAGCCAAAACAGTACAAGTTTCTCTATCTTTTCCTTAACCCGTCGGAGAGGTTCTGCAATGTAGGTGTAGCTTTGAATGCTAGGAATGTTCTCCTGTGAGTGGTGGAGTTGGCTATTAGTTATTTGCATATCTCTGTAATTGCAAGCTGAGTGGAGTGGCGAAGAGCAGATATTTCCTACGAGAAGCTTAGCAACTGTGAGGAGCAGACCCTCAGCCCCTCCACTCACCTTCCCCCATTATTTACCAAAGTTGCATCTAAACAAACCATGTGATTTTAAAGTTCTGAAGACATCTGTTCCTTCTGTCTGCTTTATCATTATTATTTTGGTAGGTTCTTACTGGAAAGGTGGGTCATTGCCTGCATCCTGCCAGTCAAAACGTTTTTTCCTAAAAATGACATGAAACCATCTGGAGTGCCATCTCCTGCCTCTCCTGGTAACAGCCTCTGCTGAGTGACCAAGGTGCCTTCTGGCTGAGACCAGGCATGAGGGCAGCACGCACTTCCTTGACAGCATCACCTGAGACAAAAATCACTGAGTGTTCCCCTCCAAGCCAGTCAGCAGTTAGGGCGAGACTCAAGCTGGGAGCTGCAGCCTCTAGGCTCCAGCTACCAGGCACCTCCCAGGCTGTGTTGAACTTGGAATTGGCCCCCATACTCACAGAGCTCTCTGGAGGCCTCTGTGATGGAAAGAGTTCCAGGGACTGCCTGGTAACGACCTCTGTTGAGTGACCAGAGTGCCTTCTGGCTGAGACCAGGTGTGAGGGCAGCACACACTTCCTTGACAGCATCACCTGAGACAAAAATCACTGAGTATCCCCCCTCTGGGTCAGTCAGCAGTGAGGCCAAGGCCTAAGCTGGGAGCTGCAGCCTCTAGGCCCTGGCTGCCAGGCACCTCCCTGTCCATGCTGAGTTCAGAATTGGCCCCCATACTCACAGAGCTCTCTGGAGGCCTCTGTGATGAGAGTTCCAGGGGCTGCCTTGGCACCTACGGGGTTAGCTCTGGAACTGTGTCATCTCCCTGAGAGGACAGCCGTGTCCTTGCCCTTTCACATATTCTGAATGGAGTCCAGAGAAACAGGACCATGGGCTGGCTCCAGGCTCCTCCCCTGCACTCCTGCGTGCACCCCACTGTCAGGAGGACCAGGCGCTGGCTGGGGCTCTGAGCAGTTACCCGCACACTCCTGTGAGGGAGATAGCCATGCAGGTGCGAGCCCCTGCAGGAAGCCAGCACCCACCTGGGCAGCCATCCTGAAGGGATCCGTGCAGGAGGGAGGCTGCCCAGGGCCAGGCACTTCCAGCCCTGACCTGGCCCTGGGAGTCTGATCCCAGCCCCCACAGCCCAGAGTCATCGGCGTGGGTTCAGTGCTCCTCCCCGTGCGGGATGGCATGACTGTTGCTTGATTAAAGGAAACGTTTCTTTTTGAATCAAATCATACTACATAAACCCCAAATTGTCCCGAGCCTGCCACACATGCAGTCACTTTCCCCCAGAGAGCTGGGACCTCGGCCTGGGGCTGAGACCACCCTGTGCTTTCAGCAGCTCCCGAGCCTCCCTGGGGAGGATCAGCGCCTGTGTGTGGAGCTGAGGCCTCTGCACAGCAGGGGCACAGCTGTGGGAAAGCCTGATTCCCTGCTGCTTTCCGCAACCACCCTTTTCCAGCCCTGCAGGATTTAAATGAACAAAAGCAAACACAGCCATTCGGATCAGCATTTTTTTCTCTCTCTCCTTTAATATTTCTTCTTTGTTTACACTCAATATAAGCTGACTGTGGATCGTGATTGGAAAGTCGAGATTGAAAAAGTCGATTCCAGTGCACCTGGTGTCCCGGGGTGAAGCTGGAAGGGGGCGAGGACCAGACACCCCAGGGGATGCCTTCCCAAAGAAGAAATGAACAGTGGTTGAAAACCAAATGCATGCTTAACACAAGCCCAAAGCTTCCTCTCCCCTGTTTAAAATGGCACTGCACACATCTGTTATCTAAACAAAACTGATGTATCAAATACTCATATAATGACTTGACCCTGTTAAGAATAAATACCAGAAAGTGATACCAGCTCTCCATTTGGTGGGGGGACTTCTTTCCCTCGCTGGGAGGCCCCAGCCCCATGGAAGGTTTACTCCTAATAGAAGCCTCATTTTCAAAGCTCTGAGGTTGGTGAAGGCAGGAGGATGATCTTTCTGTCGAAGCCTCATGCCCAAGAAAAGTAATTTTTCTCAGGAAATAGCATAGCATAATTTAAATATTTTAAGATATACTGATAAATTATATTTTCTCATTTGGTGCAAGAACTGTTGTGCTGGACACAGACACAGGCTGCTCCAGGTTCCAGGCTCCCTCCACCCCCAAGGCCACAGTGTCAGGAGGAGGAAGGCGAGCAGAGGTGCGGAAAAGCCCAGGACTGACTGTTCCCAAGGGCTCCAGCCTCACCAAAGTCACAGGCACAGGCTCCCCGGAGTGAGACGAGGGAGCGGAGCCACAGGATGGACGAGTTTGCATTCAGGGGAGGCTGTGGGAGGAGAAGTCTGCAGAGAGTGGCTGGGAGGTGGGGTTGAAAGAGGAAAAGGAGGGGGAATTCGGGACCCAGGTCTGAAGTAGGAGAACAGTCATGGTTCTAATGCTCTCACTGAAGTCCAGTCCAGAGGAGAGAAAGAAAATGAGGAGGGATGAAGGAATATATTTCAGAAATAGAATTGATGAGATTTGATAAGAAGTGTTTATTGAATTATAGAAATTGGAATATCATTGTGTTTTGATGTTTAGCAATTTACAAAAGCATGGACCACTCTAGTCCCGTGTCGTTTTCTTCCTCTCTCTCTCTCTCCCTCCCCACTAATGAAATGGATATTTTGTTTCTCCAGGAGCATCCTTAGGAACAGTAAGTGGACTGTACTGATGGATGGGAGTGGAGGAGGCAGCGGCTGCCATCATCCTGTATTTTCCGAAAGGTAAGCACGTTGAGCCTCAGCTCAAGCTGCCCACTCTCCCCTGCAGCCAGCTATGTATACCTTGGGACTGTCTACTCTGAGAGTTGTGATTATGAATGGAGCTCATAATTTACAATCACCTCTGGTTACCAAAGAGTTTGTTCCTAGTCTGTTGGGAGCCCTCCTCTGGCCCAGCGCTCGGTGTGGGCACCTATGCAGTACCAGGCCTCCCTGCAAACTCCCTGTGAGAGTGAACGTGGTCACAGCCCCGGGGGGCTCCTCCACAGGTGGCCCCAACTGCTTGCAGCAAAGCCCGGGAGGCCTGTTACAAACGCATTTCTCCTCCCGCCTCATCGGAATCTCCAGGCAGCCTCAACCATTTGCTTTTTTTGTTTGTTTTATTTTTTGTTTGTTTGTTTTTATTTTTATTTTTTTTGAGACAGAGTCTCACTGTCGCCCAGGCTGGAGTGCAGTGGCGCGATCTCAGCTCATTGCAAGCTCCGCCTCCCGGGTTCACGCCAGTCTCCCGCCTCAGTCTCCCGAGTAGCTGGGACTACAGGCGCCCGCCACCACGACCGGCTAATTTTTTTGTATTTTTAGTAGACAGGGTTTCACCGTGTTAGCCAGGGTAGTCTCGATTTCCTGACCTCGTGATCTGCCCGCCTCGGCCTCCCAAAGTGCTGGGATCACAGGCGTGGGCCACTGTGCCCGGTCACCGTTTGCATTTTTAACAAACTCTTGGGGACTTTTAGACACCCTGGATTTTGATCTGCTGACAACATCAGGAGCTGCTTTGGAGCTCTGACCTACATGTCACCCTTGGCCACTCTGTCTCGACTGCTGATGGCAGCAAAGCAGAAAATTATCAGAAAGACGTGCTGAAGAGGAAGAGAAAAGGGATGGGGAGAGAAGTGTGAAACACACATGCAAAAAGATGTACGAGGTGGCCAGAAACCGAGTAGGAAGGAAACACCCCCCGGGATTCCCTACGAACGCAGTGAGTTCCAGATGGTTACGCCACTGGCCAGTCTCTGAGGGGCATGAGATAAAATATCGTAGAATACTGTGAAATCACCTCCAGGATTGGTCAGATCTGAAGAGATCACTTTACAGTGATTTCAGAGAGTTTTTCTTAAAAAAAGACAAACTAAATCTCTATTCCCCAAAGAAGCTAAAGGCCATTTACCAATGCTACGCGGTGTCCCACAGCTCTGCAGCAGGATG
Source organism: Chlorocebus sabaeus (assembly GCF_047675955.1). NCBI lineage: Eukaryota > Metazoa > Chordata > Mammalia > Primates > Cercopithecidae > Chlorocebus > Chlorocebus sabaeus. The sequence continues at coordinate 1,923,064 of NC_132916.1, read as the reverse complement.
CAGGGAGAAAGCAGAGGTTTCTGGAAGGAGGACATGGGGAGACCTCAGCCCCCTGCCCTTAGATCAAAAGGCATCTTTCTTCAGAAAACATCACACCGGCCTAGAGAGGCGCTGGAGGGGCTGCTCCAGGGCAGTGGACGCCCCAATGTCTTCGGGTACCTGGGGAGGCTGCTGGCGTCCGCCTCGGGTATGAGTCACGTCACGTGGGGGTTCCTAGGTCCGAGTAGGAGGAAGGGACTTGCCCTTGGCCCTCCTAGAACACCGGCCCAGGAGGAGTATTTCTGTTACACGCAGTCTCCATGAAAAAGCCAGGCAGCCTCGCTGTGCCCCGGAGAACGACATCCCCGAGAGAAACCTGTTGCCTTCTCGTTCTTCAGAGCCAGGCTCTGCTGGGAGCACAAAGCTGGCTGCTCACGGCGGCTCAGGGCTGTTCAGGGCCGCCCATGGCTGCTCACGGCCCAGAGCTGCTGTGTCTACTTCTGGGTCTTGGGCACCTAATTCAGTGTCTGTCCAGCCAGACTTCACCCATCCCAACTGACCAACTTAATTCTCAGCTTTGTCCTCGCTGTGGAAACCTGGGATTCATCTACTCTTTCTGAGGGACTTACAGGTTTAATGAAAAGTATGAACTTGCTATATTTATTTTACACACATTTCTTGAGAAAAAGGAGAGATTTCGTGGTTTCTGTTTTGCAAATTTGAAGAGAAGGCAGCCAAGTTCACTTTTTGCTGAAGTCACATCACCGATCACTGTCCGGCCATCCTAACCTATCCGCTGCCAAGCTAGCTGTCAGCAGATCTTTCCAGCCGCCCTGGAAATCACACATGCATAATAAGAGAGAAGCCTGAGTTTTACGGTTTAGCATCCATGTTACCCATGAGAAATGCTTGATCTGACTTTAGTCTCAGCACTAAGGAGGAAACAATCACACAAATGTCAGGTTTCCCTGTGCACTGGAGGCCTGAGGAAAGAAAACTAATAAGAAAACCTGGGCACCATGGCACGCACCTGTGGTCCTGTGGCCACAGCACTTGAGAAGGCCAAGGCAAGAGGATTGCTTGAGGCCAGGAGTTTGAGCCTGCAGGGAGCTATGATTGTGCCACTGCACTCCCCAGTCTGGGCAATGTAGCAAGATACCATCTCTAAAAAAAAAAAAAAAAAAAAAGAAAGAAGAAATTCCGTTTTGCCTGCTTCACTAGGGCAAGGAAGTGTAGGGGTGACAGGGTGAGTATAACAGCCAGCCCTATTGAAAAGGAATTCCACATGTCAAAGAAAAACAAATGCTTTGCTACTTCAACAAGTATTTCCAGTTCTTTATTCAAGAAATCTTTTGACTGAACCTTAGATAGCACATCACAAATAGTGATATAAGATCCTTTTTACCATCTGAAAGGTTCTCAGACAGAGCATATTTTATTCAACCAAATGAGAAAAATCTGCAAACTCAGATTAATGTAAGTACAACAAACTATCTCTGGCTTCAGTATTTGCAAATGGTGAAAGCATCCATAGGGTTACTTTGGTTTCGGGGTCTGGAAGGATGTTCCTAGACAGGGAAAGAAGAGGGAAGAGCTTTCCTTCCCTCTCCCTAATCTCCTAGGGGATGTTTCCATCTGTGTTGGCTTCCCAGGGCTGCTGTGACAAAAATACCATAAACCACTTGTTTTCTCACAGCTCGGGAGTCTGGAAGGCCTATCTCGCGGTGTCTGCAGGCTGTGCTCCCTCGGGAGCCTCGGGAGGCTCCTCCCTGCCATGTTCAGCCTCTGGTGCCCCGGTGCTCCCTGGCTCACGGTTGCTCCTCCGGCTGCTGCCTTGTCTCCGTGTGTCTCTGTCTTCTGCTCTCCTGATAGGGACACCGATTTTCTTGGGTTAAGGTCCACCCTAGTGACCTCAACTTGATGACATCGGCAAAGATCCTGATTCCAAAGGTCACATTCACAGGCAGGGGCGAGGGCGGGGAGGACTTCAGATAATCTTCTGGGAGACACAGTTTGAGCTGTAACACGTCCCCTGAGGTATAACACGTCCCCCGAGCTGCCTGCTGCCTCTGTTTATTCCCAGCAGCCTCCACCACCGGCCCAGGGAGTTCGATTGTGTAGGAAAAGCAAGGGGTGTCCTCTTACCCTGAGCTACGGTGGGGGTCTTTTGAAAAAGGCTGCCCTTCAAGTGCAGCCCTGGACAGTGATGAAGAATGGCCGCTGGACAATGTCAGTGGTCTCTGAGGGCAGGAGGGGCCCCTTGGACCCCCTGGGCACCTTCAGTGACTGCCCTCACGTCCATCGCAGAGCCGGGGAGACCTGGCTGGAGCCACCCATTTCAGAGGCTCTGAGATCCCAGAGCCCACCCCTGATTGTGGCGCCTTTCCAGCCCTTTCTTCCTGACTCTGTCTTCCACAGTCTTTCTAGTCTGCACCCAAACAGAAAGTCCCCTCAAACCTTCAGCGTGCCAGGTGAAAGGTCTGAGGGCCTGAGAGGTTTGGGGAAGCAGTTATGTCCAGAACCGTGAGGCCCTGTCTTCCCCAGGCCTCCCCGGCCTCCTTTCTTCTCCTTCTCTCCTCCAGGGCCTCTGACTCCACTCCCCCACCACAGCCCTGCCTCCCTGCTTTCCTCACACGGCGTTTCCTCACCCTCAGAACCTCTGAGCCTCCTCTTCCCACCGAAGCTTGGACCAGGGCGTTTGATCCCTAAGCACAGTATGCATCCAAAGTGAAATGTGGGGGGTCCACTGCCATCTGCTAAAAGATGACAGACTCCGAGTTACACCCAGAAACGAAAAGGGTGCGTGTGGAGAAACGATGCCGCCGGCATTCAGGTTATTCAGGACGGTGTGGAACTATCGAACCTAAGGGAGCATGTCCCCAGGAGAAAGAATATGGAGAACTGGAAACACTCAGGAGAGAGCCCAGGCCTGGGAATACAAAGCGGAGGGGAGGGGGAGAAAGGAATGAACTTAAGTAGGTAAAAAGCTCAGTGAAAAACTGCCAATATTCACAGTTCCAAAGCATTCCCGATGAACTGTTTATTATTCCCATAAAACCTTATTTGTCTTAACCTCAAATATTTTCCAGTTCAACCTACATTCCACAGAAGACCAATAGCAACGTGGATGTGGCAGAATGAAGATGAGCATGCTTTAGAAACAAAAAGAAAATTGAAGCTTATTTTTCCATTTTAAAATTTTGGGTGAATCGGAATAAACCAACAACTCATAGGAGGGAATTTCGTGAAAACTCCAAGCCGTTGCAATAGGTGGGAGGTTTTAATTTTTGACAACTCACAAAGCCCTTCGTCAGCCCCTCAGTGGTCGCAGCGGCAGCCTGGACCCTCTCGGGGCCCTTCGAAAGCCTCGGACCCTGGGCCAGCAGGACACTTTCTAAACTACAACTCTCATGGGTTAAACTACATTTTCTGTGAGTCATTCTAATTTTTTTTTTCCCTTTAGACTCCAGATAATCTCAGTGCCTTTATTAGTGTTTCTATCAATTTAAAAGGTAGCAACACAACTCCTAAAACTTGTCAATGCCGCCTGTGAGACACCGGGGACTGACTGTGCCGGGGGCTGCCCATAGCACAGGACCGGGGCCACAGCACCTGCTACAAAGGTCAGACGTGCACCCCTCCTGCGGCGGATAGAACTGCAAAATGGAGCTTTGTCGCTGTGAGGAATGATTGCAGTTTTTCACACTTCAAAGAAACAGGGGAAATGTAGAGATGACCAAGTCATACCACATGATCCAGCAGTCCACAGCTAGGTATGTACCCCCAACAGGAATCAGTATATCCAAGAGATCTCTGCACTCCCGTGTTTATGGCAGCACTGTTCACAGTAGTCAGGATATGGACACAAACTGAATGTCCTCCAACATACGACTGAATAAAGGAAATGTGGCACATATACACAATGGAGTACTATTCAGCCGTCAACAGAATGAGATCCTGTCATTTGCAGCAACGTGGATGGAATCGGAGATCATTATGTTAAGTGAAATAAGCCAGGCACAGACAGATATCATGCGTTTTCGCTTATCTGCGGAAGCTAAAAATTAAAACAATTGAACCCATGTAGATAAGAAATAGAAGGATGATGAGGATGGGGAGGTGGGTGAGGCAGAGATGGTTAATGACTATGAAAAACAGTTAGAAAGAAAAAATAAGATTTAGTATGTGATTACTTAACAGAGTGTAGTCAATAATAATTTAATTGTACATTTTGAAATAACTAAAAGGGTATAATTGGACTGTTTGTAACACAAAGGATACATGCATGAGCTGATGGATACCCCATTTACTGTGATGTGATTGTCACACGTTGCATGCCCATATCAAAATATTTCATGTACTGATTAAATACATACACTTACTATGTATCCACAAAAATAAAAAATTAAAGATGACAGAGCTAATAATGTTCTGATTCAAGGTCTAATTAAAATTGTTTTTTAGTAACAAATATATGTCTATAATAAATGTTTAATGAATTGGTAATCCTGTCAGAAATAGATAAACGTATTTAATATTTTGGTCTCTTGATTATAATTTCAGCGGTCAGATGGCAGCTTTAGAAGTGAACAAAATGGTTCTACCAAGAAAGTTACAATGATCTTTTGTAGCTATGAATACTTTTGCAGACAATGTAACCACGATTCAAAGCCAGTGCAGTGTTTTTGAGCACCAACTTTAGAGAATTTTGAAGATTATCTCCTATTCCAGGAGAATAGGAATGGGTTGTGTTTTTAAATGTTTGACTTATATTATAAAACTACATATATTTAGTCTTCTTTTTTTCTCAAAGACTACAATGGAAATAATAAGATATGTGTTTTGACAGCTAGAAAAATTATTTTAGTGTGCAAAAGACGGTAGATAATAATGGTTTATTAAATTTGGATGTCATAGACACAACATTTTCTAATTTGAAGATGAACATATGGTTGCAAAGATTATGTGTTTATTAAGTTGCCAGGTAAGCATTTTAAAGAAATTCACTCCAACCCACTAACATCAGTATTTCATTAGAAAGACAAAAAGCCTGAAAGAAGCAAGGATACATTCCAAGTGTCCATAATAATCTCTTATGCTGGATAAAGTTTAAAGTTAGCACTTCTTCACTTCATTTTGCCACAGACCAATTAAGGTGACACCATGTATTTGTTCAGGTCAGCAAATTTGAATGTGGGACATTGATTGTGAACTCTGGCCCTGCCATTTATTCGCTAAAATGAATGAGGGTGTGTTACCAAATATAACATGAGTTTCATTTTGCCTTATAGACTTGTTCTGAAAATTAGCTGAAGAAATATATGCCAATGTCATCAGCACATAGTAGGTCTTCAGAAGACGTCATTTCCCTCCTCCTCACTCTTCTTTATTGAGGGGGATATGTAGCCAAGGATGCTTAGATAAATGCCGCAGAGCAATCCACTTCATCTTCATACTATTTTTTGTTGCTTCAAAAAACTCAATGAGATTAAAACCTTTTTTTTGAACAATAAAGTGCTCCTTTTATATTAGGAAATAAAATCAGAATTTTATTTTAAATTTTTCTATTTAATTTCTTTTATTATAAAATATAATAATTTAAACTTTTTGAAGAAAAATACTCTTGCTCTCATTTTGATGTAAGGAATGTTTATACCGTGTTCTAGGAGCTTTTTATTTTACATAATCTGGTAACAATTACAATTTTCTCATCTTCCTGTAGTCCTGAAGCCTCTTAGACTTTCTCTCTCTCTTTCTTTCCTTTCTCTCTCTTTTCTTTCTTTCTCTTTTCTTTCTTTCCTTCTCTCTCTTTTCTTTCTTTCTCTCTTTTCTTTCTTTCTTTCTTGCCTTCCTTTTCCTTTTTTACTTCCTTCCTTTTTTTTTCTTTATTCCTTTCTTTCTTTCCTTCCTTCCTTTCTTCCTGCCTTCCATCCTTCCTTTTCTCCCTCCTTTTATGTTCGTCACCTAACTATAGTTTATAATAACTCTGTATAAAATGAAGATTTTAAAATGTGGGAAGCATGTACTTCTGGTGCTGCTTAAGTAAACATAAACTCTGTAGTTTTATGTTTTTAACATTTTTATGTTAAAAATAAAAGGATGGTGAGGAGCCTTTTGTCAGGGCCATCACAATAGATACATGGTCCTCTTCAATAGGGTTTGGCAGTGGGGGAGAGAGATTAGATTAAGCTCCATTTTGAATGCAGCCTGGGTGAGTGGGGACTTAACAGCTGCAGCTCAGGGCGGGGGTCCACAGATGGAAAATTATTACAAGGAAATACCAGGGCTCAGGGGATTCTGGCTAAACCGACCTAACAGGATTCTTACTGAAGACAGGTCAGGGTGGCCAGTATCATCAGGAGTGGTGGAGGAAGAGGAAATGGATCGATGTGGAGGGTGATCAGATGCCTGATCTGTGCCTAGATGGGGTTCTTGTTAAACTAACTAAGAGGGCTCTTGGTTGAAACTGAATTTTACAAGGAAGAGTATGGATGGGTTTGGAAGGAGTTTCAGGAATCTGAGTCAAGTTTGGCCAAGCGCAGAATCTCTGTCACCTCTTTCTCTAGTAATTACAATGAAACCACCAATGAAACTCAAAAAGCAACTAACCAAGGGTTCTGACAAGTTAGCAATAGCAGTTATTTTAAGGAGAGGAGTCAAAAATTAAAGAAGCCCTTTCTGTTTTATTTTCCTGTCTTATCTTCCAACTTTGGCCTGGAGTCAGCCATTATGTGGGAATCCACAGGCAGCAAAACACCTGAGACACATCCATCGTCTGTCTAGAAAAACGTTCCCCTGAGACTGAGAGTGTGAGGGGTAATTTCCATTTCCTTTTAATACCTTTTTTTTTTCCCTCTCTTGGCCTATTCTTGTGGTAGCTCAGGTCCCAGGGCTCACTGCAGCAGTGACAATATGATAATTTAAAACCCCAAGAGAAAACTTATCTTTCCTGCCAGAGGCATAGAACTGGGTAAACATGAACATGGTAAACACGAACTGGGTGAAGAGGACCCCGTGGTCTGAGAGTATGAAGACCCACCTGATTTATTTTTCTTTCTCTTGTCTCTGCTGAGGTGCAGTGACCATGACACAGGCACCTCAAGTCCTGAGTGAAAATCCATGGGAAGCCGCAGTGAGCTGGGAGGGATCTCGGGGGAGACTGCTTGAGAAGGGAACCCTCTAATGCTGTGTATGAACTGACACACGCCCTAGGTGCATCTCCAAACCAGGCCTGTGCAGAGAAGACCCGAAGCATCATTGAAAAGCACCAAGCTGTGAACGCTGAGTCAGATGTAAACCATGGCCAAGTCCTAGATAACCCCTCGAGGCCAATTCATGGGATTTTCCCAAACAGCAGAGGAAGGTGCCGTGATAGTGAATCTGGAATGCTGCCCATAAAAGCTGAAGGAGTGTGAGTTAACTGGGTTGAGGGACTATTACGACAACAGTAACAACAACAAAATGCAACATTTTGCAGAAGAGAAAATGTGTCTTCTTTGGCAGGACACTGAATTTTGTAATACAACATTTAAAATATCCAGAGTACAATCCAAAATTATTTGACATATGAAGAACTAGGAAATTGTAAATACTCAAAATAAAAGAACAATTAACAGATACCAGTGTTAAGATATCCTAGGTATGGAATTATCAGACAAAATATTTGAGGCAACTGTTATAAACATATTCCTTGAATTCAAGGTAAACACTCTTGAAATAAATAGAAACTGAAGTTCTCATTAGGGAATGAGAAACTATGAAAAACTAGCCAAAGGAAAACTTCAGAACTAAAAAATACAATTGCTGAAATAAAAAATGCTTTGGGTGGGCTCACTAATAGAATGTTGATGACAAAGAAGAGTTGGGGAACTTGAATGTAAATGTTAAAAAAATCCAATTTTAACAAAAGAAAGAAAATATAATGAATAGAATGCAAAATATAATATGCCTAGCCATAGTGATCTATGGGATAATATTAAAAAGTGTAATTTCCTGCCACTGCAGTGCTAGAAGTGGAGAAGAAAGACTTTGAGTCTCAGGGAAAAAAACCATTTGAAGGAATGATGACTAAAACCTTCCCAAACATGAGTCAAGACGAAAGTTTGCAGATTCAAAAAGTTCAGTGAATGACGAACAGAATAAATTCAAAGAAATACATCCCTAGACACCATATTAAAATGCTGACAAATCAACGTAAAGAACAAAATTTAAAAAGAAAAATAGGATTTTTTACCATGCCCAAATGAATAAGAGTGTTCTCATAAAAACAGTAAAAATAAATCCATCCGTTATTGTTTTCTTGTACATAAGGCATTTAAATCAACAAATAAAGTAGAGGAAAGAGCATTTTGCTGCTGAAAAAGGATGTGCAAAACATGAAGGAAAATACAAATTAGTGGGTAAATTATCTAACTATTTGGAACCTCAAACAAATATTTGGTTTGATTTTGAGGCAAATAAACGACTTGGTTGCTTCTTTTTAAATTCCCTCTGGCTCATAATATGTGGTGAAGACCAAGTGGAAATGCTGTAAGGTGGCTGGTTAAATAGAAGAAGGTTGGCTGGAGAAATCACGTATTATACTTTTGAAAGCCAGGGAGCCTTGGAAGCTTATTTAAAAACTATCATAATGGCAACGTTTTAATTCTCTATTTTATTTGCTTATAATGATAATTCTTAATTGAGATTGTCTGTGTTAGCACCCTGGTATGAAATTAAAGCCATATTTAACCAGCCTGGCAAATTTTTATATAATACTTGGAATTTGAGTGATCCACTCAACCCGGTCTTATATTATCCAGTTGTCCCAGACACAAACAACTTCATTTCTTCTTGTATCACAAGTAGTGATGGCAAAATTCCAAGTGGCTTAGAAGTGTGTTCCGGGATATATCTGAAATCCGGACCAGTCCCCTAGGTATCTAGAATAAAACTGGCTCTAAATTCAATGAAGTGAAGTTCCTCCTCTTGATTGAAGGCTTTTTATTAGCACATATTTTTATGTCTTTTTAAAACTCGAGGTTTCCAACTCTTAAAAGAAGAAAGCATTCTAAAGATAAAATTTGAATAGAACTTTAAAGACAAATTAGGGGAAAGCCTTTAATTGGTGAGCTATGGGTGAAATGGAGTTTAATTCTGTATCCATTTGTAACGGATTCCATTTAAAATCTTGATGCTGAACTACAGATCGAACATCCGTTCCACAGGTACTTTCACCACCTTACGTCATGTTTTAGAAGAGCATGGTTTGAAATCTAACATATTTAAATAACCCCCGTGAAAAAAGAGCAGCAGCAGCAAGTTATAATCAGGGTTTACTATCACCTGAAGAAGAAAGAACAGATTAATTTATGATCAGCAAAACATAGGCTGAGAAAAATAAATAAAACTATATTTGTTATCAAAATTCAGTTACTATATGTCCTAATTACATCTACTTGAAAAGTGTTTTTTCATAGCTGTAGAGAGGGGAGGGGATTTGATCATTTTATAACCACTTTTGCTATTGTTTTTAATGGGTTTTAGTAAGAAAAATCTAAATGGTGACAAAACATTTAAATATTTTTAATAGTTTTTCCTTTTTAGTTCTTACTAATGAGAACATCTGAATAAGGACTTAGTGATTGCCTCTGAAATGAACAGGAAAAAACAAGCATTTCATTTTTTTTTTTTTTTTTTTTTTTGGTGAAGGCAAGACTTACTAGTAAATATGGTCTTGGATGTGGCTGGAGTTCATGCTACTGTGGAAAAGAGAGAAATGACACAGTATTTGCTCAGAGTTTTGAATCATGCTACTAGAAATAAACACTGCATTTTGAAAATGTTTATGCATCCATTATATTAGTTTTGGAAACTGTGAAATTTATGCCAGTTAGTTAATAGAGAAAGCTCACTTTACTTTCCTCTTTTTCCACAGCCCAGAACCAATATATGTACAATTACCCACTTTCCTGTTCCACTCATGCAAACTAACAGAATATGAAGCAAGGAATAAGTGACTCTCTTTATTCATCAGGAGTTTTCTAATTCTGTGTAAATACATTTCAAATATTTCAGTCATGCTTGTCATTTGTACAAAGTTTTAAAATTCTGGAAGTCATCTGAACTTGTAATCATTGCTCATACTGAAGAAATTTAAGCAGGTTTTTTATACATTAATATCTTCAACTTTAAAACTTCATAAAGCTATATGGCAAAATAACTAGACTCATATTTTGATAGACATTGATTATGATTTTGGTAATAGTTTATTATAAAAGAAATCAGCAGATTTTTATCCTTGTAGACATAGACACATATATGTTTTCAGTTTTCACCTTCAGTATTCATTTGTCAGCATTTTTAAGGCTGCTCACCTAGGTTCTCAAAAGAAAGAACTATGGGTAAAGTCATGGAGAATGAATAGAATGTGAAATAATTCTATTATTTACTAATTTGGAACCCATATTAAGGTGTTAACAATAATTTGCTTTGATAAATCTCTTTAGGCCGTAATTACTTTGTGTTTTAATTCTCATTTGGAAAATTTCTTCTAGTTTAAATTGGAGAATATCAAAAGAGAAGCAGAGTGGGTCACAAAGCTGTCAGGAGAACGTCCAGGCAGGGATGGGAGCCATGAGGAATTCTCCTAGTCTATGATAATTACAAAAATTACAGGTTATTCCTTAGGCCAGAAGGAATAAGAGTTATTCTACAAATTTGCTTCCAAGGAGATCTATAATAAAAGTCACACCTACTGTGTGATAGACCAGGCAAAGCAGGCAGTTGGATAAAATCACACAGCAATGGAAATTTCTTCACCTACCATTCTACCTGCCCTCTCTGCTTTTTCTCTTAACCAGCCAGTGACCTTCCTGGAGAGTCTCAAGAAACATTACCTGGAGGTGAAAAACCAGATAGCTCATTTTTAAAACTATGGCAAATTCTTAGGCTTCTGAAAATTGTGGTAGGACCAACAGCTTTGAACACTCAAGCTTTTAGTCTCCAAGGGCCTTTCACTTGTGACTTGAACAGTGAATGCGAAAGTAAAAGCTCGATATAGGGTGAATGTCATGCAGGTCACAAAGTGGACCCCACAGCCCAGATGAAGGTTCTCTCAGCACCGAGAAACAGGACGAAGGGAGGGCTCAGGCCAGGAGGAGCCTGGGCAGTGGCCCGACCTCTCCCGGCATTCTTGTTCACCCACTCTAGATAGTTAAGTCCTGGCTCTGAGGAGTGTGTGACAGAACCGGTCCAAGTTAGGACCAAAAAACTGAGCACTGAGGGTTCTCTTCCCAGGTGAAGCAGCAACAGGAAGCCTACCTTGGAAAGGACACCTCTGGTCCCTTTGAAGTGGTGGTCATAGAACAGAAGCAGGGCACAGCAGGTCCAGGCAGCGAGCCATAGAGATGGCTCTGCTGCAGTGACTCAATCTGTGTCCCCCAGAATTCAAGAGTAGAAATAAATCATCACCCACAAAGTCACGGCATTAGGAGGCGGGGCCTTTGGGAGCTGATGAGGCCACAGGGTGGGGCCTTAAGAATGGGGTACACGCCTTTTGTCTTGGAATTTATGCTATCGGGGAATTGAATGCGCACTGTTGGTTTTCGAATTTATACTATCGGAGAATGGAGTGCAAGGGCACCGTTAAGTCTTGGAATTTATACTATCAGGGAATGGGATGAACACCATTAGTCTTGGAATTGATACTACTGGGAAATGGGATGTGCACCATTAGTCTTGGAATTTACACTATTGGGGAATGGGATGGGCACCATTAGTCTTGGAATTTATACTATCAGGGAATGGGATGGGCACCGTTAGTCTTGGAATTTATGCTATTGGGGAATGGGATGGGCACCGTTAGTGTTGGAATTTATTCTATTGGGGAATGGGATGGGCACCATTAGGCTTGGAATTTGTGCTATCCCGGAATGGAATGAACGCCGTTTTAGTCTTAGAATTTATGCTATCGGGGAATGGGATGGGCACCGTTAGTCTTGGAATTTATATTATCAGGGAGTGGGATGGGCAACATTAGTCTTGGAATTTATACTATCGGGGAATGGGATATGCTCCGTTAGTCTTGGAATTTATGCTATGGGGGAGTGGCAGCTCAGACAAATAGAGAATTCACAGATCTTAATAATTCATTCATATCATATCTATTAAGCTGAAAAACAGTTTCTATGTAATATCATTTAAAAAACGGTTTGGCATCTGATTTTCAATGTCTATGAAGTTGCCGGTGTGGACTTTATTCCAAATAATCATTTATTATATGCATCCCTTAGTTTCGTAACCACCACTTTAGACATTCTTCTAAATAAAATGTTTTATTTCATTTATAAATTTCATTTTTTTAAGCGCTGCACTTATTATCTGAATGGTCTTCTCTTGTCAAAGGTTACATATCTTCCCCTTTCTCTTCTTTTTCACAAAGGTAGCCAGACAAAATAAAACCCCACAATTAGTGTGGAGCAGGGGTCAGCCAACAGCCAGAGAAGCCTGCACTCCTGTGTTCAGCTCACGGCGTCTCAGTCTTTCCAGTTTTCATCCCCTCTGACTGGGCCATTTGCTGCCTGGGCTTGACTGCAGTCTCAGCTGCTACTAATTTCCAATTGCCAATAAAAAATGAAGAAGCCGCCATTAGCACCCGCAGGAGGCTTTCAGCTGCCTACGAATGCTGCTGTGGCTGCTGCTATAAAGGAGAGCAAGCATTTGAAGGACGGATGGAAGCCGTCCCTTCCCCTCGCCAAGGCATTATCTCCAATGACAGTAGATGCCAGATGTCTCCGAGGCCAGCCCGCAATCCCTGTGGTTAGGCCATGCTCATACAAAAAAAAGGTCTCTATTCATTTTCTCGGCAAATGAGTAAGAACCCATTTCACACACAATTTTGAGCTCTGAGCAGCTTAGCGGGCAGTTCACGATCAGCACATCCTCTAAGAGCTCACAACGGAATCACGTGTCTGTGCGCGTGCCTGTGTGCGCGTGTGTGCCTGTGTGCATGTGTGTGCCTCTTGTGTGTGTGTGCATGTACATGTGTGTGCGTGTGTGCATGTTCCCGTGTGTGCATGTGTGTGCATGTGCATGTGTGCACGTGTGCGTGTGTGCATGTTCCCGTGTGTGCATGTGTGCGTGTGTGCATGTGTGCATGTGTGCGTGTGTGTGGCTGTGTGCACGTGTGTGTGTGCATGTGTGTTTGCTTGTCTGTGCGTGTGCGTGTGTGCATGTGTGTGGCTGTGCGTGTGTGCATGTGCATGTGTGCGTGTCTCTGTGTGTGTGTGTGTGTGTGTACATTATTCAGTGCATAGATCTGGAGTGATAGTATTTCCAGCAGAGGGAATAGCAGGAACAATGTCTGTAAAGCCGGAAGAGCACGTATTTTCTTCCAGACCCAAGCAGGGGAGTCTGCGCAGGATGGAGGGAGACAAGGGGCCTGCAGGGGAAGGAGGTCAAAGGGCAGCTGTGGCCAGCGTGAGCATGGGGAGAAGTCAGCTGAACTTTTAAAAGGAGAGGCTGATGTCCTTGTTTATGCTTCTAGGAAGCTGCTCACAGGAGCCGGGTGGCAGCTGGCGGTGGAGGCACCAATGGGGACCCGATCCTGCAGGGAGACCACCTGGGATGATGAAGGAGAGGCTGAGAAGTGTGGGGCTTGTGTTTTGGAGGGTGAGCCAGCAGGATATACTAATGAATTGGCTATGAGATATGAAGAAATGAGGACATTTAAGAACCAACCTATTTTCTGACTTGTATACCTGAAGAATGGTGGTGCCTTTTATTAATAAGGGGAAGACTAGGGATGGGGCAGGGTTTGTCTAAAGAGAAAGCTGAGTTTGCATGACTTACTGGACATCCCTGTGGAGCAGGGGTGGAACTCACACGGGTGTCGAGGTGTGTCCCTCGTGGGTGGGTGCACGGGAGGGGTGGAGAAGCAGAGAGTGGCCGTGACTCTCCAGCACAGAGACAAAGAAAAGGAGGGCACACGGCTGTAATCCCAGCACTTTGGGAGGCCAAGGCGGGCGAATCACCTGAGGTCAGGAGTTCGAGACCAGCCTGGCCAACATGGTGAAACCCTGTCTCTACTAAAAATACAAAAATTAGACAGTCGTGATGGCAGGTGCCTGTAATTCCAGCTACTCAGGAGGCTGAGGCAGGAGAATCTCTTGAACCCGGGAGGCGGAGGTTGCAGTGAGCCGAGACCACCATTGCACTCCAGCCTGGACAACAGAGCCAGATTCCATCTCAACAAAAAAAGAAAGAAAGAAAGAAAGAAAAGAAAAGGAGAGCAGACCAGCAAGGGAGATGGAGAAGGCAGGAAGAAAACAGAAGCAGAGGTGTATGGTTTTCTACAAAAAGGTGCTTCATTAACTGTGTCACATCCTGCAGAGAAGCTGAGTAAGAGGGAGACTGAGAACTGACTATTTAATTTGGTTTAAAAAATAGAAAAGAAAAAAATTCAGGTTCCTGGCAACCTTGGCAAAATTTATTTCGATGACGTGGAGGAAGCCACAGTGTTTGAATGTTATAACGAGATATGGCATGAGGCTTTAGAGGCAATGAATAGACACATTTGAATAACAACTTGTGTCCATATTGTTGACTATCCAACCATATAAGGTTCGAAAGAGCGTGGAACCTGTTCTAGTCTTCTTTACAGTATATTTCAGAAACGCTGGTGTACAGGCTGCATAAAAATAATGAAACACTGGGAATCTGTTTTCCCTAGAAAGTCAGCATCAAGTAAATCTTGTGCAATACTGCAGCCTGGCTACAAAGGCAAACACATTGTAACGTTCTGTAGAACTGTTACTCCATAGATTCTCCAAATGTCATGATTTCACCAGGCCCTTCCTTATATATAAGTCACTAATGCAATATAAAATAAAAATTTGTCTGTGCCATAGAATATTAATAGCCTTAGTTAAATCAGTTTACTAGACAAAGGGTGCATTTAATTAATGATAACTTTCCCAGGCGTCAGAGGACTGCAGTGGACCAGATCACAGCAGGTGCCCGCCTCATCTTTTCATCTCATGAAAGCCTCTTCATCAATGGCTGGACTTTTTAAGCTACCCAGAAATAGATTTCTTAGTAAATTTTCCTATAACAGGAAGAGTATATCTTGTACCATTGACCACAGAATGATACCCCAGCTGGGATCTTCTTTAAAAACAAACAAAAAACTCAGTTAACTATCATACTATCTTAAAAGTATGAAGAATTCTTTAACATCTTTTGTTGGTAAGGTTTGCAGAGAAATCTGGTTGTTCATTATGGTCTCTTGTTTTCTTGTCTTCCAAGAAAATGCATTTCAGGCTTGAAAAGGAAAGAACCATAAAAGCGCAGACAGTGAAATGGGGCAGTCACAGTCATATTTGTTTTTTCCTCTATCATGGATCTTTTTGATTTAATGGTATAGTTATTAACCTGAGGGTATTTTGACATTAGCTGAAAAAAAAATCCAGATTCTTCCCTCTGCTCTTCCCTCTCCTACTGCTTCTTTGAGACACCTCCTTGGATGTGTGCGGTGTGTTTATGACTCAGGTAGTCTCAGGAGCAGTAAGACCTGGGACTTTATTTTCCCAGGCATACTGGGTAGAAGAGAAAGCCATGCCTGGGAGGCCAGAGGTGGGAATGTCAGCTAGATGTGGGCTGAGCATGCCAGGCATTAGAAGAGAAGGAAATGCAAGAAGGACCTCAGGTGCAGTGTCCAGGGGGTAATGGCAGAGGCCTGTTTAGTTAGGGTTTGGGGTCAAAGAAGGTCATGAGCGTGGGGCAAGGACAAAGTCCATTCACCAGAGGGAGTAGCCACTAACTGTGGAATGTAAGGAGCAGAACTAACTCCTGGGCCTCAGGTTGAACAGGTAGACAGCAAGTCAACTTCTCACAACTTGTGCTGAGGCGTAATGATGGGCTCCAGACCCCAAACGGACTAAGCCACCATAGTGCTAGATGGAAATAAATCATAAGAAAATCCTACGTCATGTAACACAAAGTAATAATAAAGCAACAGCAAGATTAAATTATGACAGGACAGCTGCTGATGTGCTTTTTATTTTGGATAATGCAAGCTAAGAAATTACTAGGGCTGAGACATAAGATGACAAATTTCTTAAACTTCATTTATGTGTTGGAAAAGACTGATATAATTATAGAGGATAATTAAATTACATGATATAGGTCATGGAAAACCTTACATTTACAAGTTTGCTCATAAAATGTGAAATGTACTCACATTGCAGGAGTCAAACCACTGGCAATGTTTTCTGTTATTTGTATGTGGCCAGTTGCGTACAATGGACATTTTGACTTTAATAACATGTCATTCTTCCTGTAATGTTTCAACATGGCAGGAGTGTCCAAATTTCTAAAAATAAAGCTATGAATCACAGCAGAGTGATTTTTTCTTACAAAATTCTCCCTAAATTGTTCTGAAAAATCTTGAACATTTTTTTCCTTCTCTAATAGGTCATGTCTTTATTTGCCTGGTGATTTTCCATCCCATTTTCTACTTTCCATCCATTGCAGGTATTGTTTATTTCATTCAAGTAGAAATGCTCTTCCAATTGTAGATATTGTCTCCAGTTAATATTTTAATTGAGCTAAAATTTACTTCCAGTGAAGTGCAAAAATTGTGAAGATTTTTATAAACAAATACACTTGTGTAATCACCACCCCAATAAAGATACCGACTCAGTCAATCGCCCCAGAAGTTACTCATACCTAAATTCAAGTCTCCATCCTCCAAAGTCAACCACTATTCTGGCTGACTTCAATTGTCATAGATTAGTTTTTCCTGCTCTTGGGCTTCATATACATGAAAGCATCCAGTATGAACTCCTTCAGGCCTGTGTTCTTCCATTCAATATACTGTTTTAGAGGTTCATACAAGTTGTTACATGAATCTTTCATTCTTTGTATTGCTGAATTGTGTTCCACTGTATAAGTATACCCCACTTTATTTCTTCATACCACTGAAATTTCCATTGTTTCTAGTCTTTGACTATTATGAATAACATTTTGTATAAGTTATTTTATGGATGGGTATTTTCATTTCACTTGAGTAAAAACAAGAGCTGAATTTCTGCTAGTTTATATGGTTTGGCTGTGTCTCCATGCAAATCACATCTTGAATTGTAGCTCCTGTAATTCTCATGTGTTGCGGGAGGGACCCAGTAGGAGATAGCTGAATCACGGGGGCAGTTTCTCCCATGCTGTTCCCATAGTAGTGAATAAGTCTCATGAGATCTGATGATGTAATGAGCGGTTTCCTCTTTTTCTTGGTTCTCATCCTCTCTTGCCTGCCACCATGTAAGAAATGCCTTTTACCTTCCACCATGTTTGTGAGGCCTCCCCAGCCACATGGAACTGTGAGGCCATTAAACTTCTTTTTCTTTATAAGTTACCCAGTCTCAGGTATGTCTTTATCAGCAGCGTGAAAATGGACTAATACACTAGTTTTCCAAAGTAAGTCAATTATATCAAACTTCCACCAGCAGTGGATCAGAATTCCAGTGTTCCACAACTTTTCCCACACTTGGTATTTCCGATCTCTTTAACATTCTGGCCATTCTGAGGTTAGTATCTCATTGTGGTTTTTGCTGACATTTCTTTGATGATTAATGATGTTGAAAACTTTTTGTTTATTGGCATCTTGTATATCTTTCTTTATGATGTGTGCAAGAATTTTGCCCATTTTCAGTGGGTTTTTAAATTATTTGTTTCTGGAAGCTCATTACATGTTCTGAATATGAAGCCTTTGTCTGATGTGTGTTTTGCAAATATTTTTTCCCAGTCTGTGGCTTTGCCTTTTCATTTTCGTAATCAGTCATTTAATGCGCAGAAGTTTTTCATTTTCATGAAGTCCAGTCTCTAAATTTTTCCTTTCACATGTAGTGTATTTCTGTAACCAGTCCAAGGTATCTTTGCCAGTCCTAAGGGTGAAAAGACATTTCTCTGTTTTCTTCTGGAAACCTTATAGTTTTAGCTTTCATGATTCATCTCTAATTAATTTTTGTAGGGTTACAAGGTAGGAGTTGAGGATAATTTTTTTCATATATTTATCCAGATGTGAAAACACAATTTTCACAATTTGAAAAGGCATTCCTTTCTACATTTAACTATTTTAGTGGTCACTGTCTCAAATATAGTGGCTCTGTGGTTGTTGCAAGAAGTCAGGGACTCCAAACGGAGGGACCAGCTGAAGCTGCGGCAGAAGAACATAAATTGTGAAGATTTCATGGACATTTATTAGTTCCCCAAATTAATACTTTTATAATGTCTTAAACCTGTCTTTACTGCAATCTCTGAACATAAATTGTGAAGATTTCATGGACACTTATCACTTCCCCAATTAATACCCTTGTGATTTCCTATGCCTGTCTTTACTTTAATCTCTTAATCCCGTCATCTTCGTAAACTGAGGAGGATGAATGTCACCTCAGGCCCCTGTGATGATTGTGTTAACTGCACAAATTGTTTGTAGAGCATGTGTGTTTGAACAATATGAAATCTGGGCACCTTGAAAAAAGAACAGATAACAGTAATCTTCAGGGAACAAGGGAGATAAGACTTGGAGTCTGACTGCCGGTGAGCCAGATTGAACAGAGCCATATTTCTCTTCGTTCAAAGGCAAATAGGAGAAATATCGCTGAATTCTTTTTCTCAGGAAGGAACATCCCTGAGAAAGAGAATGCATCCTGAGGGTAGGCCTATGAATGGACCCCTTGGGGGCGGCATCTTTTACGGTCGAAGCTGAAGGGATGAAATAACCCCCGGTCTCCTGTAGTGCTGCAGGCTTATTAGGACGAGGAAATTCCCACCTAATAAATTTTTGTCAGACAGGTTGTCTGCTCTCAAACCTTGTCTCCTGATAAGATGTTATCAGTGACAATGCATGCTGAAACTTCATTAGCAATTTTAATTTCACCCTGTCCTGTGGTCCTGTGATCTCGCCCTGCCTCCATTTGCTTTGCGATATTACCTTGTGAAGCATGTGATCTCCATGACCCACACCCTATTGGTATACTCCCTCCCCTTTTGAAAATAGCTAATAAAAACTTGCTGGTTTTACGGCTCAGGGAGCATCATGGAACCTGCTGACATGTGATGTCTCCCCTGGGCACCCAGCTTTAACATTTCTCTCTTTTGTACTCTTTCCCTTTATTTCTCAAATGAGCCGAGACACTTAGGGAAATAGAAAAGAACCTATGATAAATATCGGGGGTGGGGTATTCTCCGATATATGGTAAGTCATCAAATCATACAGTATAACTCTTCAAGTTTTGTTCTTCTTTTTGAAGTTTGTCTTGCGTATTTTTTGTTGTTCGACTTTTTATATAAATTTAGGAATCCACTTTGATTTCTATAACAAGCCTATGATTTGGCTATGATTGTGTTGAATCTATATATCAATTTGTGAACAAATGAAATTTTACTGATATTGAGTCTTTAAAAAAATCCGTGAACATGGTATGTCTGTTCATTTATGTAAATCTTCTTAAATTTCCTCAGCAATATTTAAGAATTCTCAATGTAAATTATTTGCATATAGTTTATTAAATTTATATCTAAACATTTTATGTTTTCTGTAATATTATAGATGGATTTAATTTTATCTTGTATTTTGATAGTTTCACTATTATGTAGTGTTTTTAAAAATATTACTTGCATAGTCCTTCTTAAAATTTCAAAAGTTTGGGGTGAACAAGCAGTATTTGGCTCCATGGAAAGCTTCTTTAGTGATGATTTCTGAGATTTTGGTGCACCCATCACCTAAGCAGAGTACACTGTACCCAACGGGAAGTCTTTTATCCCTCACCCTCTCCCATCCTTTCCCCCAAGTCCCCAAAGTCCATTATATCATTCTTATGTCTTTGCGTCCTCATAGCTTAGCTCCTGCTTATAAGTGAGAACGTGCAGTGTTGGTTTTTCATTCCTGACTCACTTCACTTAGAATAATGATCTCCATTCTATTCAGGTTTCTGCAAATGCCACTATTTCATTTCTTTTTATGGCTGAATAGTATTCCACGGTGTGTGTGTGTGTGTGTGTGTGCATCTGTACATCACATTTTCTTTGTCCACTCATTGGTTGATGGGCATTTAGGCTGATTCCATATTTTTGCAATTGTGAATTATGCTGCAGTAAACATGTGTGCAAGTGTCTTTTTCATATGACTTATTTTCTTCTGGGTAGATATCCCAGTAGTGGGATTGCTGGATCCAATGGTAGTTCTATTTTTAGTTCTTTTTTTTTTTTTTGAGATGGAGTCTCGCTCTGTCGCCCAGGTTGGAGTGCAGTGGCGCAATCTTGGCTCACTGCAAGCTCCGCCTCCCAGGTTCACGCCATTCTCCTGCCTCAGCCTCCCGGGTAGCTGGGACTACAGGCGCCGCCACCACGCCTGGCTAGTTTTTTGTATCTTTAGTAGAGACGGGGTTTCACCGTGTTAGCCAGGATGGTCTCGATCTCCTGACATTGTGATCCGCCCGTCTCGGCCTCCCAAAGTGCTGGGATTACAGGCTTGAGCCACCGCACCTGGCCTACTTTTAGTTCTTTAAGCAATCTCCATACTGTTTTCCATAGTGGTTGGACTAGTTTTACATTCCCACCAGCAGTTTACAAGTGTTCCTTTTCATCACATCCATGTCAACATCTGTTACTTTATTATTTTTTTATCATGGCCATTCTTGCAGGAGTAAAGTGGCATTTCATTGTGGTTTTGATTTGCATTTCCCTGATAATTGGAGATGTTGAGCATTTTTTCATAGGTTTGTTTGCCATTTGTACAACTTCTTTTGATAATTTTCTATTCATGTATTTTGCCCACTTTTTGATGGGATTATCTGCTTTTTTCTTGCTGATTTGTTGGAGATTCTTATAGATTCTGTATATTAGTTCTTCATTGGATGCAGAGTTTGTGAAAATTTTTTTCCCCACTCTGTGGGTTGTCTGTCTACTTTTCTGATTATTTATTTTGTTGTGCAGAATATTTTTAGTTTAATTAAGTCCCATCTATTTATCTTTGTTTTTGTGGCATTTGCTTTTGGGTTCTTGGTCAAGAACTCTGCCTAAACCAATTTCTAGAATTTTTCTGATGTTATCTTCTAGAATTTTTATGGTTTCAGGTTTTAGAATTAAGTAGTTGATCCATCTTGAGTTGATTTTTATATAAGGTGAGAGATGAAGATACAGTTTCACTCTTCTAAATGTGGCTTACCAATTATCTCAGAAACATTTGTTGAATAGGATGTCCTTTCTGCACTTTATGTTTTTTTTTTTTCTTTGTCAAAGGCCAGTTGAGTGTAAGTACTTGGCTTTATTTCTGAGTTCTCAATTCTGTTCCATTGGTCTACATGCCTATTTTTATATCAGTACCATGCTGTTACAGCAGTACCATGCTATAGTTACTGCCTTGTAGTATAGTTTGAAGTCAGATAACGTGATGCCTCCAGATTTCTTCCTTTGCTTAGTTTGCCATTGGCTATGCAGTCTCTTTTTTGGTTCCATATGAATTTTAGAATTGTTTTTTCTAGTTCTGTAAAGAATAGTGTTGGCATTTTGATGGGAATTGCATTGAATTTGTAGATTGTTGTTAGGAGTATGGTCACTTTTGCAATATTGATTCTACCCATCTATGAGCATGGGATGCATTTCCATTTGTTAGTGTTGTCTATGATTTCTTTCTACAGTGTTTTATAGTTTTCCTTGTAGAGATCTTTTACCTCCTTGGTTAGGTATATTCCTAAGTATTTTATTTTGTTGCAGCTGTTGCAAAAGGGGTTGAGTTCTAGATTCGATTCTCAGATTAGTCATTGTTGGTTTATAGCAGTGGTACTGATTTGTGTACACCAATTTTGTATTCTAAAACTTTTTACTGAATTCATTTATCAGTTCTAGAAGCTTTTGTGATGAGTCTTTAGGGTTTTCTTAGTATGATCATACAATTGGGGAACAGCAACAGTTTGGTTTCCTCTTTACTGATTTGGATACCCTTTATTTCTTTCTTTTGTCTGATTGCCCTGGCTAGAACTTCCAGTAATATGTTGAATATAAGTGGTGAAAGTGGGCATCCTTGTCTTGTTTCACTTCTCAGAAGGAATGCTTTCAATTTTTCCCAATTCAGTATAATGTTGGCAGTGGCTTTGTCATAGATGGCTTTTATTACATTGAAGTATGTCCCTTCTATGCCAATTTTGCTGAGGGTTTTAATCATAAAGGGATTCTAAATTTTGTAAAATGTTTTTTCTGCATCTTTTGAGATGATCATATGATTTTTGTTTTTAATTTTGTTTATGTGACATATCACATTTATTGACTTGTGTATGTTAAACCATCCCTGCATCCTTGATATAAAACCCACTTGATCATGCTGTCTTATCTTTTTGATATGTTGTTGGGTTCAGTTAGCTAGTATTTTGTTGAAAGTTTTTGTACCATGTTTATCAGAAATATTAGTCTGTAGTTTTCTTTCTTTGTTATTTCCTTTCCTGGTTTTGGTAATACCATATACAAATATAAGTCTATGTTGCCAACCCAAGACATTATTTTATTCTAGTAGCTGACCTGTAGATTTCTTAGTATTTTCTACGTAAGCAATCTTGTCTTCGTCAGATAGCCAAATTTTTTCTTGTGTCTTTCTAATCTTTGTGCTTTTGTTTTGTTCCTTGTCTTATTTCAATAGGAAGTGTTCTTAGAACAATTTTGAGTAAAACTGATGAGAGAGCATCCTAATCTTATTAATATTACCAGGAAAGCACTCAATATTTTATTGTTACATGATGGCATAAGTAGTTCTTTTGGTAAAACTTTCAAATCACATTTTTTCTCTGCTCTCCCACTACAGCAATCACCACAGAATACTTCTTTGACCAAATGTATGGGTTTTTTTTTTCCCACCAACAAGCAGTGGACATCAGTTGGGTGTCCTCCAATTAAATTCTGACATTATCTAGGTGGAGATGGCATCAAATCCCACAGGTTGATGGCTCAGATTCCACGACTGCCCATTCATTCAACAGATACCGGTTGCAAGTCTGTGCCTCCAGAACTTTTGACCTCCTGGCTTCAAGTTGGGTTTCCCATGACCCCGCACCCTTTACTTTTGATTAATTTGCTCACAAACTCTAGGAAACACTTACTTATGTTTGCTAGTTTATTAGAAAGGATATTACAAAGGATACAGGTGTCAGGGAAGGGGTTTGGAGCGTCCATGCCTTCCCTGGGTGCACCACCCTCTAGAAAACTCCATGTGCTCAGCTACCCAGAAGCCCTCTGAACCCGGTCCTCTGGGGGGTTTTGGAAGCTTCATAACATCAACATTCCTTGTCCTGGGTAGAGCGCAGGATACTCTCTGGGGAGGGTCTTACACCCTCAATTAGAAAAGTGAGGGAAGGTCAGAGTCCTGCCTTGGGGCAGGTGAAAGGAGGGCAAGAAAATGTCAGAGAGATTCTGTTTCATAACTCCAAAGCCTATTGGAGTTATCAACCAAGAATCATGGATGAAAACCGATATATCTCTATCTAGATATGTTTAAAGTCACACCACAGTAGTGTGTCCATTAAAAGGAACACCTAGTGGGAGCTGCAGGTTTTCTGTCGGTTCTGCATATCAGAATGAGGTTGTTCTCTTATATTGCAAGCTTTTATTGGATGATAATTTTCAAAATTATATATGAATATTGAAATTTGTTAAGTGCTTTTTTGGCACAAGAACATACAGTTTCTGCTCCCTTAATCAGTTACTAGGGTACATTGCCCTGATAGATAATAAATGTTAAATAAACTTTGTATACATGGGATAAATTCTTCTTGGTCATGACGTATTTTTCACTTTAGATGTTAGTTGACTTAACTATTTGATAGTTTTTTAAAAATTTATATTTGTGTCCCTGAGTATAATTTGTCTATAGTTTCTTCCTTCCTCCTTGACTCTCTCTCTCTTTCTTTCTTTCTCTCTCTTTCTTTCTCTCTCTTTCTTTCTTTCTCTCTCTTTTTCTTTCTTTCTTTCTTTTTCTGTCTTTCTTTTCTTTCTTTCTCTCTTTCTTTTCTTTCTTTCTTTTCTTTCTCTAATTTTAATATCAGAGTAATGGGACCCTAATACAACATAGTGGGATATGTTGTCTCCTACACAAGTTCCTAAACTAGCTTTTTAATATTGGCATTACTAGACTGATTACAGCCAAGGTAGAGTAACAGTGTCATGATTTACCCTCTCACCTGAAATTGTCATAAAAAGTTCAGACAGACAAAATACATAAACATGGGTTCAAGACACTGGACCCCAGACAATGAAAGACAGTGATTGATAGGAGATGAAAAGTAAGTAAGTAAGTAAGTAAGGATTATGGTTGCCTCAACTCACTTCCTTGAGAGAGTTTCCAAGCTGTGATACAGGAAGAAAGAACAGGAAGAATCTGGAAGATCCCTGAGTTGAGAAGACAGAGTTGATGTTTGGTGTGACCAGGGCAACTTAAGTTTGTAAGACCCAGTACTGGAGAGGTAAATGCTGTCCTCAGTAAGAACTGAGAGCTCTGCAAAGGGTCCTTCTTCAAGTATTCTGCAGAGTAATAATTCCTTATGTGAATGAGACTGGGGAATGAAACATCCAAAAGGATTAGAAGGAATAGTGCTTACCACTGACACAACTAGAAATTGCCTAGTTCTACTAGCCTCACTGGAAAAACTCACAATTCATGGCACATTGGTTAGAGCAGTCAAGGACGTCCTGCATCAATAGTGGGAGACCATCATTTCTAGAATAAACACTGCTCCAGTATCTATTAATGAATCATAAAAGCAAGGCCAGAAAAAAAATCAAACTGCTGGCAAGCACATTAGCCACCACTGAGAACAAATCTCAAGAATATTTATAAGAATTCAAAAATATGCCAATAAGAATAAATATGTACATCGTCTGGCATCCAATCGATTATCACTAAGCCTGAAAAGAAGCAAAATCATGATTTATTTAAAATGACATAATCAATTAAGACTGATCAAGAAATGACGGAGATGAGGCTGGGCAAGGTGGTTAATGCCTCCAATCATAGCACTTTGGGAGGCTGAGGCGGGTGGATCACTTGAGTTCAGGAGTTCGAGACTGGCCAACATGATGAAACCCTATCTCTACTAAAAATATAAAAATTAGTCAGTCATGGTGGCAGGCACTTGTCATTCCAGCTACTTGGAAGGATGAGGCACAAGAACTGCTTGAACCCAGGAGGTGGAAGTTGCAGTGAGCCAAGATCATGCCATGGCACTCCATCTCCCCAGCCAAAAAAAAAAAAAAAACAATGGACAGAGCTGATCAAATTAGCAGGAAAAAAGTTTAAAATTATTATAATGGAATGTAAGTGTTCAAAAATTTAATGAAACATGAAAGAGATGAAAAAGGCAAAAGTCAAAGTCTAAGAATTGGTAAGTACAACATCTGAGGAGAAATGTACACCAGATTAATGGAAGTTTAGATATTGAAATTAACAATAATTAGTGAACTTAAAGAATTAGCAGAAACTATTCAAAAGAAACCGCAGAGAGAAAATAAATGAAAAATAAAAATGGAAAGAGCATCAGTTAGCTGTGTGAAAATGTCCTGCACACGAACTGGATGACACGTGAATAATTAGAGGAGACAACCAAGACCAGAGCAGAAAGCATTCAAGTAAATTGTTTTAATATCAGGATCAAGTAATTATCCATCTGAAAAGTTTGATGAAAGCTATATACCCTCAGATCCAAGAAGCTCAACAAAATCCAAACACAAGAAACATAAAAAAAAGACACCAAGGCAGATCATAATCAAATTTCTCCAAACCAGTTAAAAAGAGAATACCTTAACAGCAGTTAACGAGTATATAAAGAGGAAGGAAGATGAGGGTGACAGATTTCTCATCAGACACACTGCAAATGTTGACACCCGCAAGATGTTGGTGTGAAAGGAAATTAAATCTTGGGACCCCAAACTCATTTGGCCAAAGGGAAAAGTCAAGCTGGAAACGGGGTCCTGCACACCTGCCTCTCACTTTGGGTTCCTAAATAAGATGACTACAAGATGAAAAGCGACATGCTTTCCCCATATTTTGCCCACAAGGAAATTCCTAGTGAACTGCAAGATCTTTTAAGGTGTTAGTCTTAAAATTTCACCATGGCAATGTAAATTGATAGCTTATCTTTACAGGAGCAGTCACCCCTTCTCCCCTGTCCACCCACCAGGCACAAATGAATATCTGATGGTTCCCCTGCCCCCATTTGTCTATGTTGTCTTATGTAAAATGCATTTTCCTGCATTTTTTCCTCTGCCCCATTTGTCGATGTCATCTTATGTTAAAAAGAAAAGAATGCAGATTCACTGAATCAGACAAAGGTATGAATGACTGTTCTTCCCCACACGCCTCTTAGATGAAAATTGTGTACTTCTCATAGCCCGCCCTTTCCCTTTTACATTTGGAGCCCTATGTTTGGAGAAAGGCATAGACCTGTTTCCCAGGCACATGTCCTTAACTTTGGCAAATAAACTTCCTAAAAGGATTGAGACTTGCCTCATCACTTTTCTCGATTGACAGTGGAGTGAAGACCTCTGAAAAGTCACCTTTCAATAAAAGCAGTTCTTAGGAACTGGCATGATGCGTCACAGTAAACTTTTCCAGGACTGTGGAAATTAACCACAGGCTTATAGGAATCCAGGAAGTATTTATTCAAAAAAATGGATGAGTCTCAGTAAGACCAATGAGCTTTATGAGATTTTAAATAGTCTTAGTCTAATGCCTCATTCCCAGGTGCAGTTGTAGCTTTGGAAGATAAAATTCTCGGTACTCCAGGGAGCAGATAAAACTGGAGCTCTTTCGTACAGGCTCATTCCTAAAGAACTGATGTTATTTGAGCTCTCTAGTCATTCCCTGAAAGACTGACTTGAAAGGCTTCCTTTTATTTTTCTTGACTTGAAGTCCAGCTAGTGCTTCTCCCTTGGGGGCATTATTCAAATCCTACAGACAAGTGTTTTCACATTGAAGCTGCCTGAGGCAAAGGATAATAGATGGGCTATACAATAGGCTAACTAAAAAGCTTAAAAAGAAAAAGAAGGTAGGAGTTTTGAAACTATTTGAGGTATTCCTGAGAATGTCGGAGGCTGAGCACCTTTTGAAAGCTGTGTGCAGGCTCAGAAGGGCCTGAGATGGCCCTGAGCTCTCGGCTCTGGCTGACCACGGCATTTGCACAAGTGGGAAGTGAAGGCTGAGGAAGAGTTGTGAATGACCTGGATAATGACTGAACCCAAGTCCCAACACACACAGAGATCCATCCCCTCAGACAGGCCTGTAGACTGGTTCCAAGAACATAAGGAATTCCCCCCAAATCTTTAGGTGACCATGAGGCAGCCAATAGGAGTTTAAATTGCCGCACAAAATAAATAATACAGATTTTACGGAATTAGTTAAGAAAACTTGCTAAACAAATACACAACTATAATAGGCAACAACAACAAATCCTGACAAAACAAGAAGGAAAATCTGATTTCCACACTGCTTTTACACAATATTATTTAAAATCCTCAATTTTCTACCAAAAAAGAGACCCACACAAAAAAAAAAAAAAAAAAAAAAAAAAAAAAAAAAAAAAAAAAGAAGAAGAAGAAGAATGTATGGCCTGCAGAAGAAAAAAGGTGTGTTAGTCCATTCTCACACTGCTATGAAGAACTACTTGGGACATGGTAATTTATAAAGAAGAAAAGTGTAATTGGCTCAGAATTCCACCGGCTGTACAGGAAGCATGCTGGGGAGGCCTCGGGAAAATTACTATTATGGTAGAATGTGAAGAGGAAGGCTGCACATCCTATGTGCCTGGAGCAGGAGGAAGTAAAGAGATGGGGGAGATGCCACACATTTTTAAACAACAAAATCTCTGAGCGCTCACTCACTATTACAAGAGCAGCACTGAGGAAAAGACCCACCCTCAGGATCCAGTCACCTCCCATTTGGCCCCACCTCTGACATCAGGGATTACAATTAGACATGAGATTTGGGCAGGGACACAAATCCAAACCATATCAAAAGGCAATTCATAGGAACTGTTCCTGGGGAAGCGAAGGCCTTAGCCTCATGGGACAGAGCTTTAAATCAGATATTTAAAATGTATTCCAAGAGATTAAGAAAATAATTTCTAAAAAAGTATGAAAACAAAATATCATAAAATAGAGAAGGTCAATAAAGTGATAGAGATTTCAGAAAAATACAATGAAAATTCTGGAATTGAAAAACACAATAATTGAAATAAATATTTTACCAGGGTGACTCAATAGCAGATTTGAATAGTCAGGAAACAATTTTCAATTTTGAAGATATGTTAATTGAGATTATCCAGCCTGAAGATCAGAACTAAAAAAGAATGAAGAAAAATAAGTAGCATCTCAGAGACTTCTGGGACACTATGAAGTTGATATCGTTTGGATCTGTGTCATCACCCAAATCTCATGTTCAAGTGTAATCCCCAGTGTTGGAGGTGGGGCCTGGTGGGAGGTGATTGGATCATGGGGATAGTTTCTAGTGGTTTAGCACCATGCCCCTAGTGCTGTTTTGTGATAGAGTTCTTATGAGATCTGGTTGTTCAAAAGCATGTAGCACTTTCACCTTCTCGCTCTTCGCCTGCTCCAGCATGTAAGACGTGCCTGCTTCTCCTTGCTTTCCCCATGATTGAAAGTTTCCTGAGATCTCCCCAGAAACCATCGTGCTTCCTGTATAGCCTGTGACACTGTGAGGCACTCAAACCTCAAAAATAAATTACCCAGTCTCAGCTGTTTCTTTATAGCAATGCAAGAATGGACTAAAACACAAACATATCAACATATGCATAATGAGAGTTCCAGAAGGAGAAGAGAGAAAGAAGAAAAAAACAGAAGTTTAAATGGCTGAAAACCTCTCAAATTTGATGAAAAACATTAATCTACGCTGAGGAAAAATAAAATAAAATCCTTAGCTCCCCATCCAACTGAACAGACTCTCTTTTGGCCAAAGGGGGCGTAGAGAAATCTTGATAACTGAATTCCCAGTCATGATGGGATGGGAGATTGGACATATCTCATTATCCTCCCTGCCTTGCTAACTGCCATTAGGTGTTCCTCCCTAAGCGTTAAACAGAAACCAACCCACTCGATGCTGCCTCTCCCTTTTGCAGTGTCTGCAAGACAACTGACCAGCATTCCTTTCTAAGAGACCACCAACCATAGAGTGATTCTAGCCAGTTTACAAGGGATGGATACACGACGAGGGTTTTTGTGTTCTCTGCTTCCCTTTTTGACATCAGAGGACCAAAAACTTCACCCTTGGAGCCTGCTAACACCCCTATTTAATGTGGGTACCCTAGAGAGGCATAAAACTCAATTGAGCATGTGCGTGTTTCTCCTTTTGTAAATATTTTGCCTCCTCCTATAGCTTGTTAAATATGTCTATTTAGCCACCTTGTTCAGGATAAATCCCTGTTTTATTCACAACACCCTTGAAGTGTCTGTTTCCAGCTTCTCTCCAAAGGCCCCTTTTTGCAGTCTCTCAAAAAGGTCACCCTTCAGGCTGCAACACTTCATGAAAAATAAAAGTCTCCTCTCCAAATTTATGAATGTCATCATTCTTCAGTTGACAACACATTCATGAAACTAAACAAACTCCATCAAAAAGAAGAAAGGGCCCAAATCAATAACCTAACATTCTAGCTTGAGAAATTAGAAAATACAGTCAACTAAAATCAAACACCACTAAGGGAATAATAAAGAATAGAGCAGACACAAACAGAAAAACTGACTCTAGAAGAAATAGATAATCTGAATAGATATATAATATGTAAAAGGACTGCTTTAGTGATCAAAAAAACTTCCCTCAAAGAAAAGCTCAGAACCAAATGACTCTAGTGATGACATCTAAGAAATACTTTAGAACAATTAACATCATTCCTTATAGCTCTTTCAAAAAAAAAAAATAGAAGAGGTCTTAATCTTGAACAGACTAATAACAAAGAGTGAGAGTAAATCAGCAATTTTAAACTTGCTGGCCAGACGCAGTGGTTTACATCTGTAATCTCAGCACTTTTGGAAGCCAAGGCAGGTGGATCACTTGAGGTCAGGAGTTTGAGATGAGCCTGGCCAAAACGGTGAAACCCCATCTCTAACAAAAATATAAAAATTAGCTGGGTGTGGTGGTAAGCACCTGTAATCCCAGCTACTCAGGAGGCTGAGGCAGGAGAATTGCTTAAACTCAGGAGATGGAGGTTGCAGTGAGCTAAGATCACGCCACTGCACTCCAGCCTGGGTGACAGAGTGAGACTACCTGTCTCAAAATAAATAAATAAATAAATAAATAAAAATTGTCAACAAAAAAGCCCAAGGCCAGATGGATTCACAGCTGAATGCTATCAGACGTTCAAAGAAGAATTGGCATTCCACTTACTGAAACTATTCCAAAAAATTGAGGAAGAGGGAATCCTCCCTAACTCATTCTATGATGCCGGTATCACCCTGATGCCAAAGGCAAGAAAGGACATAACAAAACATGAAAACTACACAGCAATATCCCTGAAGAACACAGATGCAAACATTCTCAACAAAATACCAGTGAATCAAATCCAATAGCACATCAAAAAGATAATTCACCATGATCATGTGGATGTCATCCCAGGGATGGTGACGGTTCAACATATGCAAATCAATAAATGCGCCAATCACATAAACAGAATTAAAAACAAAAATCATATGATTATCTCAATAGATGCAGAAAAATCATTTGATGAAATCCAGCATCCATTTATAATAAAAATCCTCAACAAAGGTTTTTTAGGCATAGAAGGGACATACCTCAAAATAATGAAAGCCATGTATGACAAACCCACAGCCAACATCATATTTATTGAGGAAAAGTTGAAAGCATTTCTCCTAAGAACGGAATAAGTAAAGGATGCCCACTTTCACCATTTCTATTCAACATAGCACTGGAAGTCCTAGCCAGCCTAATCAAGCAAGAAAAAGAAAGGGCATTCAAATTGGAAAAGAGGAACTCAAACTATCTCTGTTTACTGATGATATGATATTACACCTGGAAAACTCTAAAGTCTCCTCCGGGCTGGGAGTGGTGGCTCATGCCTGTAATCCCAGCACTTTTGAAGACTGCTGCCCAGGGAGGCTCTAGCCCTTGAGCCTCCGGAAAAGTCTGTCTAAAGGATTGTTCACCAATCCCAAAGGAGGGGAGAGACTCTTAAACTTCGAAAACATGGTCCTCAACATTAATGACTCTGATTCATGTAATTGGAAACACAGTTTACACCTATGACACATTTTGGGGAAAACTACAAAAGCTCATAACAAGAAGTGCGAACTATAGTGATTCTAGTTAACCACAGCACACCCTGAATTGCCCGAACTACGGTGATTCTAGTTAACCCCAGTACACCCTGAATTGACTGAGGGTTGATTTTGGAGGTCTCCTCATTACTGGAGTGCTGAGAGGCCCGAGTTATCACACTGGAGCTTTGTGTGGGGGGTGGGTGGGGGGGCTGGGGGGCAGGGGGAGGGTTTCATAGGATAGTACATGATGTAGGTTGACCTGATAGCTGAGAAAACATTTTGTAAGATGAAAGTTACTACTCTTGATTATCATCATTCAGAAGAGATGTAGCAGCAAGAAGCACATTTAGGGGATAATTCACAGTAAAAGAAGAAAATCTGTCCTTATTTTTCACCCTCGCAACTCCTGAGTCTACAGGGACTGTCATGATTTAGATTTAAATACCTCCAGGGCATCTGCAGCCTGGCACGAGAAAAGATACAGGCATCCAGGGAAAAGTGAAATGCAACTTTTGCTCACCTATGATGCATTTTTTGAGGACTCTTAATGGTTAAAACCCAGGGGAAGCAGGTGAGACTGCATGCTTCCCAACCTGGGCTGCCGCACCGAGTCCCAGAGAACAGAGGTCATGTCCAGGAACGGGCAGCCTTTGAGGGAAGACCACTGCCAGGTCAGTGGTCAGTAGCCTCATCCGGGAATTGTATTTGGAAATGTCACTCTGTGGGAGAGATGTGTCATGGAGCGTTTCCTGGGAATGATGAAGGAAGGCGGGACTGTTCCTCCTGGATGCTCACAGCAGGGCCTGCAGGGAGCCCAACCACTGCCCACAGTAAAATGGCTCATTTGCAAAATAACGGAGAAAGAGGCGAAGACCAGGGAGCGTCTCCTTTCAGGGTTGCTGCAGTCTCTGTGTTCCTCACCCAGCTTTGTGCCCCATTTTCAGAAAGGTACTGAAAATAGTATGCTAAGATCATTATACAAAGTACATATGCACTGAAACCTCCCACCATAAATATGTACAATTATTACATGTCAATTATAAGTTTTAAAAAGTAGTATGCTAAAGCAATCTTGAACTTGACTAGACAACCAAATTTCCCAAGCATACAGTGCAAAACCAGGATTGAACTTATACTGTGTTGCTCACACGTTTGGTCTTAGAAAAATGGAAATGCTTTTGTTTGAACTTTCGAAAGCAATTTAAGCCTAGCAGCCATGGGTGAATAAAAAAGCTGAGGTCAGTGTCAAATAAAACCAATGTAGTGGCACTTGCAATGTTTATATGACTCAGCGTTAATGGCCTTTTTTTTGGTATATTTTTACAATTTCATCTCTCTTAATATTCACCAAAATATCTCTCATGTTCATTTGGTTTCTGAAAACTTTTGATATTTTATATGTTTACACTTAAAAAAATTTAATATCGTTTGATATTTAGTTTGAATAAACTATCCAACATGAAGGAGTACTTGATCAAACAAAATACTTTAATATAAAACATTTTTTACACATCATTTCCTCACCCTTTTCTAAAACTAGATACATGAATTTCCAATATTAAAAGTCTTTTTTTTTTTTGGATTCAGATCTACTTAAGACCTTGTGGTCTCTAAGATGAAAATCAAAAGAGATCTTTTTGTCGTGGCTTTTACTGGGGAAAAGATACTAAGAAAAAAGGCTGAAATGACTTCTGAGACGCCACATCAACCTAATGAAGCAATTTTGATGGTCCTAGTGTAAATACATCTAGACACATGAGTTTCATTTTCTGTACGATATACAAGGGCTCACTATAAGAAGGAAATGCTTTGCCGGGGTCTGAGCACCAAATGTTTGAAGAAATATTTTGAAATATTTAATAAAATGTGATTGGATCTAGGGAACCTAGCTGAAGTTTTAATATGTTTCTGGAAGTACTTATTTATATAATTAGAAATTAATAGTTATTTTAATAAAGTATGGGAAGTTTTTAAGAAAGTA
Organism: Chlorocebus sabaeus; assembly: GCF_047675955.1. Lineage (NCBI taxonomy): Eukaryota > Metazoa > Chordata > Mammalia > Primates > Cercopithecidae > Chlorocebus > Chlorocebus sabaeus. The sequence goes on along the minus strand of NC_132916.1, from coordinate 1,889,805 downwards.
TGAAGAGTAAGCATCTATAAGAAAACGTTTGAAATAATTTAGAACCTAATATGTAAGAGAATTAAAAAATGTGTCGACACTATGTCGAGGCTAGTAATTGGTTTGTTAGGCTATTTTCTATATTGCTCTAAGGGGATATTCAGACTAGGTAACTTATAAAGAAAAGAGGTTTAACTGGCTCACCCTTCTGTAGGATGTACAGGAAGCATGGCAGTGTCTGCTTCTGGGGAGGCCTCAGAAGTTGACAACCGCAGTGGAAGGTGATGGGGAGCTGACGTGTGGCCTGGCGAGAATGGAGGCAAGAGGGTAGGTGGTGGGGGAGGTACACACTCCTTTAAATGACTAGATATTGTATGAACTCAAAATAATAACTCACTTATCACCAAGGAGCTGGTGCTAAGCCATACACAATGAACCCGTCCCCATGATCCAGTCACCTCACACCAGGCCCCACCTCCAACAGTGGGGATCACATTTCAACATAAGATTTGGAGGGGATACACTTCCAAACTACATTATTCTGCCCTCGGCTCCCCAGACCTCATTTCCTTCTTACATTTCAAAATACAGTCATGTCTTTGCAATAGTTCCACAAAGTCTTAACTCTTTCCAGAATTAACTCAAAATTTCCAAGTCTTAGGTCAAAAGCCTCATCTGGAGATGAGTTCCTTCCACCTATGTGCCTGTGAGATCAAAAACGAGTTATTTATTCCCAAGATACAATGGTGGTACAGGCATGAACATCCCCTTTCCAAAAAGAGAAATCAGCCAAAAGAAAGGGGCAATAGGTTCCCCATGTGTCTGAAACCCAGCAGGGATGTCATTGAATCTTAAAGCTCCAGAATAATCTCTTTGGCTCCATGTCCCGAATCCAGGGCACAGTCTCTGACTCCATGTTCCGAATCCAGGGCACACTGGTGCAAGGGGTGAGTTCCAAAGAACTTGGGCAGTTCCGTCCCTGTGGCTGTGGTGGATGCAGCCCATGAGACGGCTCTGATAGCTTGGATTCTAGTGCTTAGAACTTTTCCAGGCTGAGCATGCAAGCTGCCACTGGCAGGGTCTACAGGATGGGGGCCTCCTGCCCACAGCTCCACTAGGCAGTGCCCTGGTGGGAACTCTGGAAGGGGGTACCAATCCCACATTTCCTCTTAGCACTGCCCTAGTAGAGGTTCTCTGGTTGGACTCCACCCCTATGGCAATCTTCTGCCCAGGCACTTAGGCTTTCCTGTACATCCTCTGAAGAATAGGTAGAATCCTCCAAGCTGCCTTCACTCTTGCATTCAGCGTACCAACAGGCTTAACGTCACAAGGAATCTGCCAAGGCTTATAGTCCACACCCTCTGGAGGAGTGGCCTGAACTGTACCTGAGCCCCTTTAAGCCAAGACTTGAGCTGAAGTGGCCAGGATGTGGGGAGCAGTGTCCTGAGGCTGCACAGTGCAATGGCCCCCGAAGGCATTCTTTTCTCCTAGGCATCTGGTCCTGTGATGAGAGGGTTTGCCTAGAAGGTCTCTGAAGTGCCTTCAAGGCCTTTTTCTCATTGTCTTGGATATTAGTGCTTGGCTGCCTTTTAGTCAGGCTAATCTCTCTAGCAAGAGGTTGCTCCAGAGCCTGCTTGAATTCTTTCTCTACCGCAGGGCCAGGATGCAAATTTTCCAAACCTTTATGCTCTGTTTCCCTTTTAAATGTAAGTTCAAAGTTTAAGTCTTTCATCTGTCCCTATATCTGATCCTAGGTTGTTAGAAGCAGCCAAGACATCTCTTGGTCACTTTGCTGCTTAAAATTTATTCCACCAGATACCTACCCTAAGTCATCACTCTCAAGTTCAATACAATCTGTGTGGATATACTTTTGCAGAGTTAGAACTAACCCCAGATAAGAAAACACTCTCCTATCAAATATCTTGTTACTTGGAGCACTGTAGGGGGCCAGCATCACCAGCAGCTCCTACAAGCTTGTTCAAATACAGAAACTGAATTCATACACACGTTAAAGTTTTAGAAATGCTGGTGCTGTGGTCTGAATGTGTCCCTCAAAGTTTATGTGTTGGTAACTTGATCCCATGTGGAGATCTGGGGGTGGGGGCCTTAAAGAGATGTTTTCTGCCCTCATGAGTCAATTAATGCCATTATCACAGAAGCGAATATCTTTTTAAAAGATGAGTTCACCCACCTCTTGCTCTCTCTGTTGATCTCCCTCACCCTCTCTTTGCCCTTCTTCCATGTGATGCTTTCCACCATGTGATGACACAGCAAGAAGGACCTTGCCAGATGCCAGCTCCTCAATCTTGGACTTCCCAGCATCCATAACTATGAGCCAATAAATGTCTGTTCATAATAAGCTACTTAGCCTGTGGAATTTTATTATAGCAGCACAGAAAAGACTAGCACAACTGGTCTAGAAGTTGGTTCTTCACAGTGCTACCCTATGAAACCATCTCAAATATGTTGAAACTAGTGACATCATATGAAGATCAAGATGACAGAATATCTCAGTGTGTCTTTTATTGTAAAATATGCTTAGCTCTACAGCTACAAGTAAAAGGCAAAATTGAAATTTAGCATTTAGAGAAAGCAATTAAGAAAATTGTAATAAAATTTTTCTTCTAAATTGGTTCTTGATATTTTGTTTCTCCATGTACAAAATCATGTTTGGCCACTTACTTTTAAATTTTTGTCTGCTGTTAGAACAAATGTAAAAACAAATATGAAATGATGCATAAAAACATTTTCTTAAAGAGTTAAAAGGATTAATCATATATGTTAGATAATACATTATTACAAATGAAATATAAAATATATTTTATATATAATGTATTCATATAAATCCTGAAGACATGATTAATAAGTATGTCTGTCTATATTTTAAAAGCACTAATGTTTAGCTTCACTGATTGTAATACTAGCTTGTACGTCTTCATTTCAAATTTGGAATAAACATAAAAAAATATTTGACTCAGATAGCATTTCAAATATTATATGTTCATCGAAGTCTGCTCTGAATTTCTTAGGCCTGAAAATGTGGAAAATTAGAAATCTTGAGGTTAGTCGATAAGGTTTCCAGTAGTCTCTGTTTCTAGTTAAGATATAAAGAGCAAGAGGTGAGACACATGGCAGGCTCATGCTTCCAGCTTTACTCATGGATGAGGTCCAGCAGCACGGAAACAAATGGGAATCGAATCTAATCTGATGCACTCACAATGTTAAAAGGCAGCTTTAGCCAGGCCAGTAAATTTTACTTTGCTAATGGCAGACACAAGACTCACTGTAGGGACTGTAGTGTTTCCAAGAAGAAAGTGTGATTTACTCCAGGACTCCGTTTTATTTGTGTCCTAGATACATCATCAGGATTTCTGCTAACTACAGTCAAGATTTCTGCCTGAGAACAGCCCCTGGGACTAAAGTACTTTTCTCAGAAATCCCAGGAAATCCATGGACATGCTTTTTGCTTGATCCCACTCTTGACCTGAGCTGATTTTCTCTGGGATCAGAGCCTGCCCAGTGGCCCGTGAATGTCCTGAAGATAGAGCTCTGCCCATGAATGTGCTCCCTTCTGCCTGGACAAAAGCAAACCTGTCAGACTTTTTCAGGAAGTTGGAAGGAGAGAACCTGTGGAAAGCATTGGTAATGAGCAGAAGCTATTAGCTGATAGAAGCAGGACATAATCAAACGCAAAGTTGAAATGAAAATCAGTCAGTCACAGCAAAAAGAGCAGAACCAAACAAAAAACCACACGGATCTCCAAAATGTCACAGTATTAGATTAAGAGACAAAGAAGTCTGTTTCCCAGGTGATGCCTGCTGGAGCTACTATAGCTATAGGTGTCATACAAAGATCATTCATCTCATAACTTTAACAATATTATTAACATTAAAAAATTTTTTTGAAACAAGGTCCCGCTCTGTCACTCAAGCCGAAGCACAGTGGTGTGATCATGGCTCCCTGCATCCTCAAGCTCCTGGGCTCAAGGCATCCTCCCGCCTCAGCCTCCCAAGTAGCTGGGACTACAGGTGTGTGCCACCATGCTTAGCTAATTTTAAATTTGTTTTTGTAGAGATGTGGTCTCACTATATTTCCCAAGCTATTCTTGAACTTCTGGCCTCAACAATCCCCCTACTTTAGCCTCCCAAATCACTTGGATCACAGGCATGAGCCAACATGCCCAGCTGGCAACAATATTATTGAATACCTATATGCAAGACTCAGTGCCAAGACAAATACATGACAAGACAGGTAACATGTATGGGACGTGACCCGGGGAGACACAGATAAAAGGGTGGGGGGAGTGAGACAGGGAAGAGAGACACACCGGAAATTCAAGCTGCACTGGGACTTACTCAGCAAGAGCTGCATCCCCTCACCTGTTGGCTGCAGTGCTCTGACCTACGGTCCTGTCTAGGAGTCTTATTAGATGAGTTAGCTCTAGCTGGGTTCTCATTTAAACATAAGCATTCACATGAACTTTCTTAACAGTTGCAATGAGACCTAGATATTATACATTCACCCTTTTCAGGTGTGCCATTTGGTAGTTTGAGTACATTAACAGAATTGTGTAAGCATCATTGCAATCCGTTTTAGAGCACTTTCATCACACAAAAGACACTCTAATTTTTAGCTGTTCCTCCTGGCTTCGCCTCTCGGATCTCTCCAGCAGCAAGTGACCCATGCAAATACGGTGTGAGGGTCCTGGCCAGAGCTCCAGCACAATCCCGAACAGAAGTGAGGTAGCAGACATCCTTGTTCCTGCTGGGCAGGGGCAGCAGGAAGATCATCCAGACTTTGCCCACGAAGTACAATGGTAGCTGTGGGTATTTGCTGCACCCCTTTCATCAGGTTGACGAAACTTCCTTCTATTTCTAGTATAAGTGTTTTCATCATCAAAGAGTGTTAGAGTTCTGTCAAATGCTTTTTCTCTCTCTGTTGAAATCATTTTGTGTTTTTTTTTTGCCTTTTATTCTATTTATAGGATACATTACGATAATTAGTTTTCAGATATTGACCTAATCTCGCACTACTAGAGTATATCCTACTTGGTCATGAGGCATACTTCCTTTTATACTTTGCTGGATCTGGTTTCCTGCTATATTTTGTGGATTTTTCCATCCATATATGTAAGAGATGTTGATCTGAATTTTTGAAAACAAAATGAAACTTTACTATCTTATGTTCTAAAGGCCAGATATCCTAAAATTAAAGTGTCAGCTATGCTGCGTTCACTCTGAAACCCTGGGGGAGACATCATTTTGTTGCCTTTTCTAGTTTCTTGAGGCTGCCTGCAATGTGTTTGCACCTGAGTAATTTCATCGGTCTGTTTTTCCCCTGCAGAATGCTGGGAGTCTGAGAGCTCGTTTTTACTTCATCTTTTCTCCATCCTTTGTAGTCTAAGCCTGTCATTTTTCACAGGTGTAACATCTCCAAGAAGCTTGTGGGTCCCCTGCGAATATCACAGGGATTCCATCTGTTTTTCAGAGGCTTTGCTGCGTAACTTTCTCCATCTCTATTTTCAGTTTTTGCTGGGATGTGTGAGGAGGCCCATGAGCCAAACCCCTCATGCCTTCAAAAGAGGCCTCTGTGAGAGGAATACACAGACATTTTCATCCTTTAAAGGCATGAGCTCCAGGTCGCCCAGCACAGCCCTGGCTTTCTCTTTTTAGGACACTTTCCTGATAGTCAGTCTCCACATTTAAGTGCACATTTTGCACTTTGGACAGGCTGCAAATGTCCCAGATTATGAAATACTGGTTTTGTTTTGTTTTATTTTTTCCTATTCTGCCTGCATTATTCTAGCTGCACTGGAATTGATGGGAGGTGAGGTTTGGAGGGTGACCCACAAGGAGGTGCACTACACTCCAAAAGAACTGCTAGAGTTTTCTAATTTACATGAGCAGAAACCTGGAGAACAGTCATGGGAATGGATATTAAGGGTGTGAGATAATGGGGGAAGGAACATAGCGTTGGATCAGGTGGAATTTATTGATATGGGCCCACTAAGCAGGGATTTTGCATTTAATGTTGCACCTCCGGGAGTTTATAAAAGGCTCTAATAGTTTATTGGCTTGGTTAGCTGAAATATGAATCAAAAGATGGGCCACTGTGAGCGAGCTGGAAATGTCTGATCTCCATTGGTTGAATGTAGAGAAAGGGATTCAAAGGCTTAGGGAGATTGGGATGCAAGAGTAGATTAGTCGCTTTAGACCTACTCATCTCAGCTGGGAGGGTCCAGAAGACATATCCTTCACCAATACCTTGTGAGACAGATTTGTGAGGGGCGCACCTGCATCCTTGAGCTCTGTGATTGCTCTTCTCTGTGTGCAAGATCTTACAATGGGCACCACAGTCACTCAATTAGAAAACTGAAACACAATGGGAGGCGGCAGGGGCCAAATGGTGGCACTCAACTGTTGAGGATGTTACATCCTTGAAGAGCACCTGCATCCTTGAAGACCTGTGATTGTTCTTCTCTGTAGGCCACATCTTACAGTGAGAACCACAGTCCCTCAATTAAAAAACTTAAGCACAGTGGGAATAATTGCGTCCCAAGGTGGCAGGGGCCAAGTGGTGGCACTCAACCGTCAAAGGCAAGGTGGGCATAGCTACTGTAATGGACAGCAGAGACAAAGCAGCAATCAGACTAGTCTGACTCATGTAGGGCTTTAGCACTGGCTTATTAATCATGGTGTTCCTAGAAGTGAAATTGACAGGAAGCCTACTGCATTCTTACTTAATTTGTATAAGTAGAAAACTTTCAGGTCAAGTGGACAAAAGACTAATTTAAGTTATAAAAATAGAGAATCACGACCCCTCAATCAATTTCCAGACTTGAGCCAGTTTACAGACCCAGAACCCCTTGAATGAAGGGGAAGCTGGGTCCCCTTAAGGAAAGACCCCACTACACTATCGACAATGTATACTGTTAATCTTTCTCCCATCCTTCCCCAAGGAGACCTCCGGCCTTTTACTGAGGTAACTGCGTTGGGGGAAAGGGGAATCATCAATCAGAATTTTGGGGAACTACTGGACATTGGCTCTGACCTGATGTTGATTACAGGGGACCCAAAGCGTCATTGTGGTCCTCCAGTTAAAGTAGCAGCTTAGGGAGGTCAGGTAATTACGGAGTTTCAGCTCAGGTCTGACTTACAGCGGGTCTGGTGGGTCCCTGGACTCATCCTGTGGTCATTTCCCCAGTGCCAGAATGCAGAATTCGCATAGATATACTTAGCAGCTGACAGAACTCCCACATTGGCTCCCTGACTGGTAGGTTTAGGGCTACTATGATGCAAGAGGCCAAATGGAAGCCATTAGAGCTGCCTCTACCTAGAAAAATAGTAAATCAAAGCCAATATTTTATCCCTGGAAGGACTGCAGAGATTAGTGCTACCATCAAGGATTTGAAAGATGCAGGGATGGTGATTCCCACCACATCCCCATTCAACTCTCCTATTTGGCCTCTGCAGAAAACAGATGGATGTTGGAAAATAATAGTAGGATATCATAAGCTTAACCAAGTGGTGACTTCACTTGCAGCTGCTGTACCAGATGTGGTTTCATTGCTTGAACAAATGGACACATCTCCTGGCACCTGTATGCAGTCATTGATTTGACAAACGCCCTTTTCTCTATTCCTGTCCACCAGGCCCACCAGAAACAATTTGCCTTCAGGTAGCAAGGCCAGCAATATACCTTCACTTTCCTGCCTCATGGGTACATCAGTTCTCCAGCTTTGTGTCATAATCTTGTTTGCAGAGAACTTGATCGCTTTTCACTTCCACAATATATCACACTGGTCCATTCATTGAGGACGTTATGCTGATTGGACCATTGAGCGAGAAGTAGCAAACATACTGGGCTCATTGGTGTGTCATCGGCATGCCAGAGGGTGGGAAATAAATCCAACTAAAATTCAGGGACCTTCTACCTCAGTGAAATTTCTAGGGATCCAGTGCTGTGGGGCCTGTTGAGATATTCTTTCCAAGGGAAAAGATGAGTTGCTGCATTTGACCCCTCACAACCAAGAAATAGGCACAACGCCTAGAAAGTCTATTTGGATTTTGGAGACAACACATTCCTCTTTTGGGTGTGTTACTCTGGCGCATTTATCGAATTATCTGAAAGGCTATCAGTTTTAAGTGGAGTCCAGAACAGGAGAAGGTTCTGCAAGAGGACCAGGCTGCTGTGCAAGCTGCTCTGCCACTTGGGCCTGAATAATCTACTTCAGGTATGTACTAACTGAATACTAGTGAGATAAGTCAATATTCCTCTTATATAGCTCTATTTCCTTGCTCCACTTCTTGTGCTATTGTTGTTATACAATGTATATACATGCTACATACAATCATATTATTGTCTTTATTTGGAGATTATGTGTGATTTTAAGAGATGTGTATGAGTTCAAGTTGACAAGAGGTGGCCTTGCGATGGTTAATATTAAGTGTCAGCTTGATTGGATGCAGAGTTGTGTTCCTGGTGTGTCTGTAAAGGTGTTTCCAAAGGAGAGTAACATTTAAGTAAGTGGACTGGGAGAGGCAGACCCACCTGCAATGTGGATGGGCACCATCTAATCGAGTGCCAGCAAAGCTAGAATAAAGCAGGCAGAAGAAAGTGGAAGGACTTGACTTGGTGAGTCTTCCAGTCTCCATCTTTCTTCCATGCTGGATGCTTCCTGCCCTCGAACATCAGACTCCAAGTTCTTCAGCTTTTGGACTCTTGAACTCACACCAGTGATTTGCCAAGGCCTCTTGGGCCTTCGGCCACAGACTGAAGGCTGCACTGTTGGCTTCCCTGCTTCTGAGGTTTTAGGACTCGGACTGATCCACCACTGGCTTCCTTGCCCCTCAACTTGCAGAGGCCCCATCGTGGGACTTCACTTTGTGATGGTGTGAGTCAATTCTCCTTAACAAATATGTGCACATATTGTATTAGTTCTGTCCCTCTAGAGAACCCTGACTAATACACCTATCAACAACTGATCTTTCTTCTTACATTTTTCTGTAAGTAGCAAGAAGAATCCAGGTTGCACCTTCCATACTCAGAAATTTCCTCAGGCAAATACCCAAGTTTGTCACGTACAAGCCTGCTTACCACAGAACAGTAGGACTAAGTTAAGTTTAGCTTCTGGCCACTACATTAGAAGATTTTTTCTTTCTTCCAGTTCCAATAACACTTTTCCTCATTTCTTTCTAAGCCCTCGTCAGCAGTTCATTTCTTGTCCATATTTCTACCCCATCTGCTTATGAAATTGTGGTTAGTTTCTAGAACAATGAAGATTTCCTTCATCATCTCCTCACTTCTTCTGAGCCATTGGCAGCACAATTTTCAACCTCTGTATTTCTGCCTATGGTTGACTGATGGTGAGTTAGTCATTCTCTGAGATAATACATGTTTTCTCTATTATGCCTCTTCCTTCCTTCTGACCCATCACCAGCAGAGTCTTTAACATCTGCTTTTCCACTCACAGCCTGTGCAGGCAACCTAGACTTTTCCTATAAAGCTCCATAATTTATTTTCTTCCTCTATCACTTCCCACTTCCAAAGTCTCTTCAATATTTTTCTTATTTCTTACAACAGTGACTCACTTTGTGGCATCAAGATCTGTATTATTTTTCAATTGTTGCTATAACAGATTACCACAAACGCAGTAGATTAAGACAATACGAATTTATTATCATACAGCTATTGAGGCCCAAAGTCCTAAAATGAAGCTCTTGGCACCTCATGGCACCAACCTCCACCTTCAAAGTTGGTGGCGTGTTCCAGTCCCTCACTCTTTCCAACTTCAGCTCTCTTGACTACCAATTAAAAAGACTCTTGTGACACACTGGGCCCATCTGGATAATTCAAGACACTCTCATCTCAACATTTTAAACAAAATTTCATCTACCAAATCCCCTTTAATAGATAAGGTAAAATCTTTATAGGCTCCAGAAATTAAAGGCATAGATGTATTCAACAGATTATTATTTTTTCTACCACAGGTGCATACATTTATAGTGGTTATATCTTACTAATGGATTGACATGTTTATCATTATGAAATATCCCTATTATCTCTAGTAACTTTTTTTGTTTTAAGGTACTTTTATTTTTGTCTGATGTTAGTATAATAGTCCAGCTTTCTTATCATTTCTTTATGAATGACAAACATGATTTCTATCGTTTACATTCAAGCTAGTCATATCTTGAAGTCAAAATGTGTCTTATGCAGACAGCATGTAGTCAGATTGTGTTTGGTTTATTCAGTCTCAAAATCTCTGCCTTTTGATTGGATTGTTTAGTTCATTTACATTTAATGTTATTATTGATATAGATTGCTATCTGCCGTTTTCCATATGTCTCACAGATTTTTGTCCTCTAGCCCTCTTTTTTCAGTTTTGTTTATATTCAGTGAAATTTTTCTAATGTTTCAATTCCTTTAAAGATTTTTGCTGTTACTTGACTATTTTCTTAGTGGTTGTTCTAGGGCTTACTACATACCTCACAATCTACTTCAGGTGTGTACTAACCGAGTACTAGCGAGATAAGTCAATGTTCCTCCTCTACAGCTCTATTTCCTTGCTCCCTTGCATGTGCTAGTGTTATACGTGTTATATTTTTATACACTACAAACTCAAGAATGCAGTGTTATAATTATTGCTTCATGTGATGTTATGTTATTTACAGAGGCTGGGGAAAGAAAAGAGCAAGGATATATTCATAGAATTTGTTACATTAACCTTGTTATTTGACTTTTTTTTCTTTCTTTTTTTCACTCTTCATTTATTCCTGAGGATACTAGTTATCTTGTGTAATTTTTTCTTTGCTTCTGACCTACAGCTTTGGAATATGTCATCTGGCAGCTTTCTGACCTCTACTGTTTCTCATGAGAAGTCAGCTGTTAATATTATTTGGGGTTCCTTGTACGTAATGAGTCTTTTTTCTCTTTCTACTTTCAAGGTTTTATTTGGCCTTCTACTTTTTTACTGTGATATGTCGGGTTGTAGGTCTCCTTGCATTGCATTTATACTACTTGGAGTTGGTTGAGCTTCTTGGATGTTTAGATTAATGCTTTTTCATTGAATTTGGGATGGTGTCCACCATTTGTTATTCACATATTTGTATTTTTCCTTTCCTCTCTCTTTCTTCTCCTTCTTTGTGTTGGATTTTCTCATCCAGGGAGATATTGCAGACCTTGACAAGGAGCTGGGGAAGAGAAAGCCCTGTCTTTTTGGCCACACCCATCCAGAGTGGAACTTCTGCTGTGTGTGTTGTGTGTGTGTCTGATATACTCAAAGTTCTAAAATAAAAACCTGTTGAACAAAAATCTTATATCCAACAAAATGTTCTTTCAAAACTGTAGATAAAATAAACACATTCATAGATAAACGAAAACTGAGAGAACTGTCAGTAGACCAACCTGATAGGAATGTTGTTTCATGTGAATGACGGGAACTCCCGACAGTAATTCACACAGGCGGGGGCTGCTGAGAGGGGTGAGCCACGGCTCCAGTGTCAGGGATATTCACTGTCGTGGTTCACTCTGAGATCTGGCAGATTTCCTGGAGTGACTGGGTCTTCCTTTGCTGTGTGTCCTCAGGGTAATTTCCAGGGACTTTAAGCATTGTTAAAAATGGTTTCCACAAGTCACAGTTGTTCTGCTGGGAAGTGCACCTGCAGAGCTTCTCATGCTGCCCTTCCAGAGGAGACTCCTCACCTTCATTCATTCTCACACACACCCACCAGACACTTGCTACGCATCTTGTGTGCACCTGTTCCTGTGCCCAGCATGGGGACCTGTGCCTTTCAATCATTCCTGAATGTGCTCCCATCCATGCGGGTCAGGTCCTCATGCTCCCTTCTCTCTTGAATCCTTTGAGTAACCTAAGCAATCTTTCTGCCTAGAGTCTTGACCTACTAAAATCTACCCTTTACATTGCTACCAAAAAAAATACGTAAGTCTGATCTGCTTAAAACTACAGCATTTCTAACTTCTCTCAAGAGTAAATCTAAGTCTGTTCAATGCTAGTTAATGTCTGCCTGTCTCACACTCTCTGTATTTTTGTTTGTACTTGGGTCATCTTCTCTAGCTAAAGCATGGGCTCTCTCACTTCAGCGTCCGTATGTGGAGTTTCTCTGCCTGCAGTCACCTTCTTACATCTCAGTCTGAAAAATTCTTTTTCCATATTTAAGAAGTAGCACAGGTTCACCTCTATAGGAAGGTGAAGGCTATTTACGTTTTATGTTTTATGTGTCGTATACATAATTCGAACACTTCTCAACCTCACTGCTTTATGATACTTGTTTTTTTATCTGTCTTCTGCACTAGAAAGTGAGCTGCTTGAATCCAGAGATCCTGTCTTTTACCTCTGAAACTTTCACTATAGTGCTTGACACATAGGAGATGATTAATAAATAAGATTAATATATTTAAAAATAGTTGGCTGGAATGTGGCCCCTAGTTTGATGAAGCTTACATTTTATCAAAGTTGTAATATACAAGCCATTTTAATTAGTGCAATGGATATTTTGACAATTACATAAGCAAAGTCACATAAAAACACAGGAAAAGAGTGAGGCCAGAGGACAACACGCTGAAATTTCAGCAGATGAGCTGCAGAAGGTGGCAGAGTCTTTGGGAAAAGAGCTCAGTGCAGACAGAGGCAAGAGGCAGCCACTTCATGGGCTGTTTGGAAACGCTGAGTAATAAGATGTGCGGCATTCACTCAGGCGCTGGTCAGAAATGGAGCCAGGAAAGCGATTTCAGGCCAGATGGTGAAGAACATTTAGTGCCATATGAAGGAACTGGGGACTTGTTTCTTTACTGTGTAAGTGTTAATATTTGTGGGATGGAAAGTGCTGAGGTCCTGTCTCTGTTAGGATGATGCTCCTGTTTGCAGACTGGAGGCAAGAACACCAACTCACCAAGCTGTAATAATGACCGTGAAGATGGCAACGTGCAATTCATGTTTAACTTAACACTGGGCACACAGCTGCTGCTGAAAGACTTTAAACAGGATCCACAGAGTTTGCTTTTTCCTAATGGCAGTGTCACAGTTTTGTTGCATTTAAAGTTACATGATGGAAGTGTCCCAACCAATTCGTTTTTGTCTACGTAGACAATCACAAACTTGACTCATCTACAGTACTCGCAAAAAACAGTGCGTTCGGTAAACATGAAAACATCTGCAATATAATGGCATCCAAATTGAAATCTGCATCAACAAAATATCACAGTGTATTTAAAATTATTGTTTCTTTATCTGAAGAAGATACAAATGCACTGTAAACTCAACATGAACTGAAATATTTTGAACTCTGAGTTTCAGTTCTAGAAATCTTTTTAGGGGCAGGTAAGTGATGATAACAGCTGTGACTGCGCCTTGAATAATTTCCGAAGTTGCTGAAATGATTAACTCAGGATCTGAGTTAACCACGAAAGCTGCTCCCGCCTGTTGCGAAGGCTGCTGGATCCACTGTGACTACTGGGAGACTCTGAGAAGTTGGGGGCTTAACAAATAGAAATTCAACTTAGGTAATAGAAACCATGATTTTCCCACATGAAATGCTTGTGTCAAATAAAAGCAAAGAACCAGTGAAGCCCTCCCAGAACCCAGCTTAGATGGAGACACAGACCTGGCCTGAGATAAAGAGAGGATGCCGCTGACTCTTCCTTCACCCTCTCCTGACATCCCGTTTCCATGGAGCAGTGCTGACCCGCTCCAGGCAGTTGGTCATTCAGGATTCCAGCCCAGCACCCTGTTGGGCCTGTGAGCCCGGAACAGCATCCTCTTGCCAGGCACCTCAGTCCCACCTGGATGCCATTTCCCCATGGCCCAACTCTGCTTCCCAGGTAGAGTCTAATCCAACCACTGGAGAGCCTGGCATAATGTGTCCCCGCAAAACTCCCCTGCGCTGCAGGTTCTCCAACCCTTTCAACCCGTATCTGCTGCTCTTCCAGGGTCCTGTAGAGAAGAATGACAACGTAATTATGCTAAGAGGCAGGAAGGGGTCTAAAGCTCAGGCCAAGTTTATTGAAGATACACTGTCGGGGAAAAGCAGAGACCTGGGGGAGTTCCCACTGTATTCATGGGCTGGATGACTGGGAAGCGCACAGCCTCATATACACGCACACGTGGTATGTTCATTCAGGTCCTGAGGGCTTTGTCCTCCTCACCTAGGCTCAACCCAAGAGCTAGGAGAAAAATAACACCAGGCAGCGGAGACGGGGCATCCAGACCAGCGAGGCATCGTCTAGGACACTCTCTTTATGCAGGTGGCCCTGGGGCAGGGATCTGAAGGATGTGGACAACAAGCAGGGCAGGCACTGAGGCCTGAGTTCCCAAAGCAGAGGAAACTGCAAGTACAGAGTGCTGAGGCCAGAGGTCAAGAGACAGCTAGGAGGTCAGCAGTGTGGCAGGAGGCAGGTAAGGAAGGGGAAGAGTGGGAGGAGGTGGGGATCACAGACACCCCTGGGGCCAGCAGTGTCGACCTTCAGTGGCCTTGGACGGACCTTGGCTTCCCCCCAGGCAGTGGAGTCCAGCTGCATTCTGCCCTCGGTCTTCCACGACCTTTACCGCAGCTCATCCTCACCAGGCCAGAGGAGGCTCCCTAGGGGCACAGCCCATGCCTGAGCCTCCTCGCTCCAAAGCTGAGACTCCATGAGTCCACAGCACAATTCTGCTCAGTACATTGCACAAACAGGAGAGTCACGCAAGTTGACTTGGCTAGCGTCTTCTGTCTCTGGGGCCAAGTCTGCTTCCTGGTGCCTCTGCAGCCTGTGCGTGGCATTCCACAGTGCGCCCTCTGATTAACAGCTTTATTCCCTGGGTATGTGATTTATCTCTGTCCCATTCAAAGGGGCACACGGTTCTCTCTCACGACCAGAGTCGGAAGGACTTCCTCTGTTTGTAGAAAGACAGAGAATCTAAAAGCAATCCAACTATGCATTACCTTACATATTGTCAGTCACTTAACACTTTGATCTAAAAATCTTCTATCTCTTTAAAATTTAGGTTTCAGTAAATTATTGCAGACCAGAAAATGTGCTTTCAAAAGTTAATGTTGTAGAGTGTCTGATCTTAATTATTCGCTATTCATCTACTCCATAAGCTCTATATTCTTTACATCTCAAATATGGTGTCTGTGCTGCTTGTGGCAGTGTTTATGACAGTTGGGTTTTATCGTTGTGTTCACGTATAACAGCTGAATGGGTCTATGGCTAAAGCAACTTTTAAAGGTGAAGCTGGTGTTTGGTGTCCTGATTATCCTGATTATAGTCATATTTATCCAATTATAGTCATAGTTATCCAATTTTATTATAACTATGATTACAGTCATAGTTATCTGATTATAGTCATAGTTATCCAATTTTATTATAACTATGATTATAGTCATAGTTATCTGATTATAGTCATAGTTATCCAATTTTGTCATGCGTTGAAAGCTATAGAACCGTATACCTGAGGGAATAAAAGTGGAGTTTGAAGGAAATGTCTGCTAACTAAAATTAATGGTCATGCACATAAAAACAGCTCTTTTATATAATTCTGTAAACTTGAAACATGCAAAGGTAATAAACAATTATAAGTTGACAAAGAATTTATAATGTGCTGAATAAATATCAACTATATTTAATACATCTTGTGTTACAGCTTCATAGCAGGTGTTTCTATGAGTAGCAAAGTAACATGAAAAATACACTTCTCCAAAACAAAGAGAAAAAAATAATGAGATTGTCTGGGGGAGAAATGTACCTATTAATGATCTTGTCTTCAGAGCATAAGTTCCCTCCTATTTTCCTACTTTTTGTGTCCATCTAAACCAGCAGAACCACCAGCAAGGCTTACCACTAGGATTTCCAAACCTGGCTATTGATCTTTCTTACCCTAAGATGCACACCCCATCCAGCTTCCTTCGCTGGGTCCTTCACACAGTGGGTGTGGTGTGGAGGCAGCTTTTCAAATGTTCCCAGGGATTCCTGCTTCCTGGCCTTCATGTCTCCACGCAATGCCCTCCCCCTAAGAATGGGCTGCATCTGGGCCTGACTTCTAATGAGTGGAATGTGATGGAAATGATGGGTGCCGTTTCGGAGACCACATTACACAAACTGGAGGCTTCTCTCTCTCCAGCCTTCTCATGTGATCATTCTCATAAACCAGCAGCTTCATGGGGACTTCTTCTGGGGAGAGGCCCACAGGCAAGAAACTGAGGGAGCTGATGACCAATGGGTGTGGACAAACCAAATCCTGTGAATGAACACATGAGCGTGTTGGAGTTAGAGCCTCCCCAGACAAGCCCTCAGATGAGACCACAGCCCCAGCCAGCACTTTGATGAAAGCCTCATGGGGACCCTGAGCCTGAGGGCCCAGTAGTACTTAGGTTTGTGACCCACAGGTGGCAAGGAAATAAGCAGTTTCAGTGATCATATTTTGGAATGATTTATTAGGTAGCAATAGGTCAGTAACACATGGCATTTTAAATTTTAGAGCTCAGCTTAGGTGTTATTATCTCCTGAAAACTTTGCCAACTTTTGAGTCTGTGGTGAGTTCTGCTGACATCCATTCTTCAGGCCCAAGATCATTTATTTAATGACACTTTTTTTGACGTGCACAAATACTGTGTTTGTTTACTTGTTCATTGTCTATTTCTGTGCTATTCTTCATTGCAATGTCAGTGTCTAGCAGATGTATACATTCAATAAATATTAAGTGCCTAAGTAAGTGAATGAATAAATGGATGAATGAAGGATGACTCACAAACTTATACTTTTTTAAACTTAAAACATTCTGTGAGGGTAGAAGTTGAATCAGAAGTATTATTCAGAGGAATGATTTTAACAAAATGTCCCAGGCTGGACCACAGGAAAGTTCTGAGCAGGAGGTGTGGGCTGACAGTGCAGGTATGGGTCCTGACCTGGCAGCTCCAGGGAGGGTTTGAAAGCTGTGATGGGCAGCCGTGACTGAGCAGGATGCAGCCCCTAACATTTTGTCAGGCACAGTCCTAGACATGTTATGCCTGCAAGTTTTTGAAGACGTTTTCCAAGGAGACTTTGAGAAGCAAGGATGTGTGAATGGATCCCAGTGTGTCTGACTGCATAACCTTTGCACGCTTTTCACTCTTCTGCTATAACTCCCTCATAAAATTAGACCTTTTTTGTTTTTTATTTTTTGTTTTTTGGAGTTGGAGTCTTGCTCTGTCACCCAGGCTAGAGTATAATGGCAGGATCTCAGCTCACTGCAACCTCAGCCTCCCAAGTAGCTGGGATTACTGGCATTCACCATCACACCCAGCTAATTTTTGTGTTTTTAGTAGAGATGGGGTTTCACCATGTTGCCCAGGCTAGTTTCAAACTCCTGACCTCAAGTGATCCACCTGCCTTGGCCTCCCAAAGCGCTGGGATTACAGGCATGAGCCACCAACTGGCTGTATTTTAGAATTATATGAGAGATTTAAAAAAGTTTGAATACCTGGCCTGAATCTAGATATTCTGCTTTAATTGGGTTTTATTATGAATGCCATTTAGAGAGTCTACTTTGCATATCTATCGTTAAAACATTGGAACTATGGGGCATACTATTTGCATAAGAAATTTAAAGTATCAGGAAGTTGGGCAACATGCCAAAACTCCATCTCTACAAAAAAATACAGAAACTAGCCAGGCATGGTGGTATGTGCCTGTAGTCCCAGTTACTTGGGACTGGGACTGCCTCAGACAGGAGGATCAGTTGAGCCAGGAGGTCAAGGCTGCAGAGAGCCGTGATCACTGCGATCCCATCACTGCACTCCAACCGGGGTGACAGATCAAGACACTGTCTTAAATAAATAATACAGTATTAGGAAAGAAGCTGATATCAAGAAGGAGGGCAAGATTGATATTCTCCACGCAACAGGGAAGCACACAGCTCCCAGCTGGGGTTCCCCAGGAGAGAAGCTTGTTGACAGCACTGGCCTCACCTCCAGGGATATTGCCCGGTGAGGCTTCAGAGGCTGCAGCTTGAGGTATTGATCTCAGTGTCACCTGACAAGACCTCTGAATTCTCTCACCAAACCTCCACCATTCATTATCATCATCAATCATGAATGAAAATTGATATTGGTTATATCAATTCTGTATAATCACAATTTGATAGAATTATGAAATTATATCAATTATAGAAATCTGATAAAATTTTTGTGACCAAATTAACAGCAGTTAAGACTTTGATTTTCATTCAATAAGATGCTGTTTATACTTTTTTATTTTCCTTAGTAGTTACATTTCTCCTTCCTAAAAATAAAATTTATACTAGAAGATTCTTCTTTAGGGAAGCACAGATTACTGCCACTGAGATAGACTTACGTAACTTTCTGACTCACGTGTTCACCCGGAAAGGCTTACACGTCTTAAGGTATCATTCTATTGACAGCTTGAACCTACGCAGGTCTTTGGTTTTAGAACAAAGCAAAGTAAATGAAAGGATCCCCAGAAAGTAAAATTAAAGAATTAAAGTTTCTGTGTGGATGAGTTGTAATTGTAGTTTATGAGCCTTTCCCAGAAAATTGAATGCGGTAAAAGAGCGAGAAAAATAACACCACATATTCACCTCCAGGGTCTTAAATTACCCAGAGAAAGACAGTTTCATCCAAGCCAAGAGAAAACGACTGAAGCCGAAGTTGAATTGAGAATTTAGGTAACAGGACAACAGCTGCCAAGTCAAAGTCTGTGCAGAGCTGAGAGCGGCCAGTCCCAGCCAGTGGTCACCACATAGAGCGCCGTCTGTCTCTCCTCGCTGGCAGGGACACCTGCTCCAGAGGGAGACTCGGAGTCTCCTGTGACCCTGGGCGTGCTGGCCACGGGAACCTGCCCTCCTGCAGGGCTGATACTCTGCGCTGAGTATCGTTTCTGTCTATCAGAGACCCCAACGCTGAGACAGAAGCTGCCAAGGGAGAGATATGCTGCTGTCCCTTCTCCAGGCTCCCTGGGTGTGAACAGATCCCCACCAGGGCCTGGGAACGTGTCCACCAGTGCGGCAGCCGCTGCCTCTCCTCCATGTCCCTGGAACCCACTGCAGGGATCTGGAAGCGGTTTCTGGGCCCCTGCTGAGCTGCACATGGCCGGATAAACACAGCTCTGAAAGAGTCTATTAGGGATAATTAATCATTTTAACCTGAGATGGTTTTTGGAAGGGTTCATATACCTTCACCACAGGAGGAATTTCTAAATACCCAGCAAAGCCTCCATATATATTCTTTAAACTGTTTAACAAGGCTTGTTTCTTCAGAAAGCATTTTCTGTCTAAATGCACTGATGGCTGTACTTCAAGAAATGATTTAGGTGTTTTTCTAAAACACAAGGCAGGTATTTTTCAACGCCACTGTTTTGAGGGAGAACACACTGAGCTTTTTGTAAAATACGTCTTGATACTTACAGAGATTTTAAAAGAAAATATTTGGGCTGTGGTTTAGGAATCAAACAGTCTTAAGTATGTAAATAATGACAGGCTGGAACTCTTTCTAAAAAAATAGATACTGACTGTTAAACACACAGCCAGCTCTGGAGGCCAGGGCGTGCCCTAAGGAGGCACTGGAAAGTTTGTTTCTCACCCTGAGGGCTCCAGGGATCTGCAGGGGGCGCCTGAGCACACTGCCGCTAGAGAACTGCTCCAAGGTTTCGGGAAACAGCTCCCGTAAGAAAGTCTTCCTCAGTCATCTCAGTGTCACCCACTACGCTAATTCTGCTGTTTAATAGTCTCTGTAAGCCGGGCATGGTGGCTCACGCCTGTATTCCCAGCACTTTGGGAAGCCGAGGCAGGTGGACCACCTGAGGTCAGGAGTTCGAGACCAGACTGGGCAATGTGGTGAAACCCCGTCTCTACTAAAAATACAAAAATTAGCCAGGCATGTTGGTGGGTGCCTGTAATCACACCCACTAACATGCCTGTGTCTTGAGTGTCCACAGCCGTGACTGCATGCGAGAGACGCTGCCTTGCATTGCTTTCTTCCTGGGCTCAATGTTGGAAACGCGTTGGTCTGCGCTTCAGCCCCAGGCTGTTCTTCAAACCCTGGGTTTGGGGGAAGGGCAGGCATTGGAATCTATTACCCTGAAACATCTTCAGTTTCATTAGCACATTCTGATTTGGATTTATCTACACAGAAGCACTAAAACTGATTTGATGCTTTATTTTATTTTATTTATTTTTTATTTTATTTTATTTTTTTGTGTGTGTGAGACGGAGTCTCGCTGGGTTGCCCAGGCTGGTCTGCAGTGGTGCAATCTTGGCTCACTGCAACCTCCGCCGCCCAGGTTCACACCATTCTTCTGTCTTGGCCTCCCGAGTAGCTGGGACTACAGGTGCCGCCACCACGCCCGGCTAATTTTTTGTATTTTTAGTAGAGACAGGGTTTCACCTGGTTAGCCAGGATGGAATTTGATGCTTTATAACTTAACTAAGGTTTGAACAGCCACTGCAGGACGTTAGGGACAGAATCCAGGTGATCTCCCAGGTCGTGTCTGCTCCTTGGGGCCTCCCTCACTCACTGTGCCACCCTGCAGAGACGCTCACCTGACAGGGTCATCGCCAGGCCGCCACCGCCCCCTGGGATGGCCTCTGCCCTCTTCGCCCTCATGGTCCGGGAGTGCTGCCCTTCCCTCGCCCTTCTGCTGCAACCCTGACTCTGCAGCACTCGGCTCTCCACCGCACGCCTTCAGGGTTTTCAGGCACACAAGTCACTGTCTGCCCTGGGCTGCCGTGATGTCCTGGAGCTGGATCCCGGCCTCTGGCTCACAGATAGGACGTTTGCTTCTCCCTGCTTGGCTGTGAATGGGGAATGGGAGCTTGAGGTTCTGCCTGCATTTTTCAGGCCTCCTGCAGGTAGGGCCAAGCCCAGGGGCCCTGGGCTGAGCAGCTCTGAGCTGCTTAGAGACAAAGGTCAGCATTTAATTCCAGTATGTATTTGAGGTTTTTCTCCTTTTCCCCATTCTCAGGAAACTTGATCAAGTGTGGGAAAAAAACCATGATCTGACTTTTCTAAGTCTTGTTTTATGGACTCAGTTTTTGAAATTCAAATTTGAAGACGTTGACCCATTTCCTCTGTGTGTTGCCTTAATGATACCTGCTTTAAAAATGGGCACTTCTTGCTCTAGCTGTCTGAGTGGAGGTGGGGCACTGCAAACAGAAATCACAAGAGAAAAATGCAAAAGGATAGTTTCTCAGATTCGGCCCTGCACTTGTGGATATAGATTCCTATCTGAGATGAGTGTGAGTAAAGGCTACAGAAATAGGAATACTACCCAAGACTTTAGTGTAAGCAGGAACTTAGGGACTATGCAACAAGGTACGAAGCCCCGAAGATAGAGCACGCACACCCCAAATCCTGGCATCCAGACAGCGCTGCCCCATCTACAGGGACACAGACGGCTGGGTCTGCTCCTGCTTCTCAATGGCCTTCGTGTCGTTTAGGGAGACAGAGCAGAATCAAGTTCACTCAACCACCAGGGTTGAAAGGTTGAAGGTGAAATTCTCTCGGGCCAGGGACAAATGGAGATAATTACGCAAACACAAATTGCACTCTGTTTTGCCTTCATATGCCATCGGTTGGAAGTGTTTTGGAATATGTAACTGACCAAATGACTCAATTTTCCACTTCAGCTTTATTTGCAGATAAATTTTAAGACATATTTTTAGTTTCTATACCAATTCTCCCTGCAGAAGAGAAAAAAGTGAAACATATTTCATGAACAGTGCCAATTCCCGATGATTTTGATTCATACATTGGATCAAAATAGAAAACCAACTATTTCTGTTATGTTTTCCTAAAGAAGGAAAATATTCTTTATACCCAAGAGTCAACAAGTCGTAAAGTAGTGTGCAGGTTGAGATTGAAAGAATTTATTTCCCAAGAGTGATAGAAGACAAGAGGAGCTAGCGGTCACGACTACATGCCCTCATTTCGACCACTGTCCTTTTGTTGTGCTGAGAAAATTCAGTCACCCAGTTCCATAGACAGGTGAGGAGTGCTTTGACTTGGCAACAGGGTGGGTGCTGGCAGGGACCGCCTATGTCTTAAAGGGGGAAGGGAAAGAACATGGTGTTGGGATCACGACCAATCACCAGACTATGAATCCCCAGTATCAGACTTTCCAGAATAAGACTCATGGCATCTTTTGCTTTATGATATGGATATAACCAGAAAAGGGAATTTTTTACTGGCCCATCTAATGGCAACTTTTAGGGTTCTTTTCTGAAATCCAAGCTCTACCTCTCCACCCTGCTCCCCAGTAGGAACTGGTAAGTAAATTTCCATTTATATAGTTAACGAGGACTCTCGGGAAAGGTGGAGTCAAACATGTTGATAAAGACATCACATGCTGATGGAGGACAGCCCATCTCCAATAAAGGCCTTGTTATGGGCCGGACACTGCAGAGAACCAGCAGCTCATCAGTCAAGCAAGTCAACCCTCCCTGACCTCATGGTTCCCGGAGATGAAACAAGGACGGAGCCATCACACTGGAGAAAGAGCGTGTTGAGACACGTTGAGGAAACTCAGTGAGAGAAAGGTGGGAGGTGAGCAGAAAATGTCTTGAGAGACAGACTCCTTATTTTAAATTTGCATTTTTTTTTGAGACAGGGTCTCGATCTGTTGCCCAGACTGGAGTGCAGTGGCATGGTCTCAGCTCACTGCAACCTCCCTCTCCCAGACTCAAACAGTTCTCCTACCTCAGCCTCCCAAGTAGTTAGGATTACAGGTATACATATATATATTATATATATTTTATATTATATATATAATTTATTTAAATATTTAAATATTATACATATAACATATATGCATATATTTTGTAGAGATGAGGTTGCCCAGGCTGGTCTCCTGGACCCAAGGGATTCACACGCTTTAGCCTCCCATGGTGCTGGTATTACAGTCGTGAGCCTCTGTGTCCAGTGGAGAGAATTTCTTTCCCTGATTCTGTAATTTCATGACTCCCATACTTTTCCTTATACCAACCTCATCACATAGAACAGTCAAATCCCTTTTCCTAAAATTATTTCTAATGCATTGCAAGCAGGTCTTCCTGCTACCTGCCCTATTTCTTGGACTGGTATCAACTTCCGACCAGGTCCCAATAGAGCTCCCTGTAGTCCATAGGTGCCTCATCCAGACAAAGAGTGCTCAATCTGCTCACATTTCTGACCCAGATATCGCAGCTCTTAGGTGGCCAGTCATGACCACAGAGAACAGGCACAGCAGGTGGAAGTGCATGCTCTTCCTGGCCTGAAAATGAAAATTCCTACAGAAGCAGTCCTTCTGCACAAGATTGTCAACTTTACCTAAGGCAAACTTAGCAATCATTTATTGAACCCTTACCTGAATGACACTTTGCTAACTGCTGGACGAGTCTATACACATCAATCCAATCCCTTCCTCCTGGAAAGCGTGTTGGTACACATGAATATAAAAGTGCATAATGTAGTATCACAGAGGCGTACTCAAAGAGCACAGCAGAAGATTAGATTAATTCTGGCTGAAAAAGACTGTGCTGAAAAATTACATTTATACTGGATGTTATATACAGTTAGCAAATTATTTTAGCTTTATCATTTGTTAGCTATAGTTTGCAAAGCATGTTACTGAAAATGGGTATTATATCATTTGTTAGATATAGTTTGCAAAGCATGTGACTGAGAAAGGGACGTTATTCCAGATTCTTCAGGTGGCCCCAGTGTAATCACTAGAATCTTTATAAAGAGAAAGGCAGGAGTGTCAGCGACGTGGCCAGGGAATCAGAGGCCAGCGCGGTGCAATTGCTGTGCTGAGGATGGAGGAAGGGGCCAGGAGCTGAGGAACGCAGCAGCTTCCACTGGCTGGAAAGGCAGGAAAGAGGCCCTGTCCTGGAGCTCCAGGAGGAAGCAGCCCTGCCCGCACCTTGACCGTGGTCCCCCAGACTCACCTGGACTTCGGACTTCCAGACTTGGCCTGCGTGGTGATTTGTGAGGCAGCGCTGGGAGACAGATGCACACTCCTTCTGCCTGGTGTGACGAGTGCCTGCAGGGCTGTTTCAGCCGTGAAGGTGAGCCAGGGGGGCAGCTGACGCTCCCTGCAGTTATGCTGCAATCTTTCTCCATCCCACTCTTCACACACCCTCTCTTTCCTGTGGCAAAAGCTCCAAGCCTCCCAGAGATGCCGTGGTTAAGTTAGTGAGCTTCTCATTGCCGTTCCTCCCTGAGCGCATCGCTTACCCCTCTCAGGTAACTTTCTCACCTTCCCTGCTGTCACCAACTGACTCCTGATAGTTTGTTGAAGTTGGTCTCTAGGATCTCCTCCCGCTTTTTGCTGGATATCCAGCCCTGAGCCTCCCGCACGGCCCCTTGCATGTGGGACAAAGGAGGAGCTTGCACATGCCAGACGGAGGCATTTAACTGCCACACGGCGCCCTGAGAAAGAGCCACTGCCCTTGCTTGCAGCCTGTGGCCACATTTGAGGCAAGACTGTCATCAGCTGAGTCCTGGAGTGCAGGGACATAGGACAGAGGCTGCGGCAGTGCCTATGACACAGCATCCAGGAGGAATCGTGTTCACTGCCTCGAGCCACTAACATTTCCAGGGCTTTTTGCAACCACGGCCTGTCCCATATTTTCCTGACTGATGCAGAAATTGGTACTAAAAATGGGTCCTGCCACTGCAAGAACCCAGAGTGCCTGAACCAGACGTAAGGAGCCTGGCGCGGGTGTGTGTGGAAACGAAGGGGTGCATCTTCCAAGGAGGGGCCTCAGCCTTCCAGAGTCCAGGGGCAGAGGAGAGCCACGGGGCCCTCTTCAACTCCGTGTCTTCTCTTCATTCTTACAGATCAGTGACTTTTTCTTTATCTGTCACTGTGATTTCAGTGTATACTGGAAGAATGGGTAGATACGGGTATTCAGCTTAGCGTGTGATATGCTTTGGATCTGCGTCCCCACCAAATCTCACGTTGGATTGTAATGCTCAGTGCTGGAGGTGGGGGCGGTGGGAGTGACCACTAGAATCTTTCTAAAGAGGAAGGCAGAAGGGGAGAAGCTCTCACGAAGGGGCAGCAGCATCTGCCTTGGTGCTGTCCTCATGATGCTGAGTGAGTGAGTTATGAGATCTGGTTGTTTAAAAGAGTGCGGCACCTCCCCCACCCCTCCTCTACCTTTTTCTTGCTCCTTCTTTTGCCCCGTAAGACGCACCTGCTCCGCCTTCACCTTCCACGGTGATTGAGTTTCCTGAGGCCTCACAGAAGCTGAGCGCAGGCCAGTGCCATGCTTCCTGTACAGCCTGCGGAACTGTGAGCCAATTAAACCTCCTTTCTTTATAAATCACCGAGCCTCAGGCGTTTCTTCACAGCCGTGTGAGAAGGGACGAGATCGCCATGTCTAAGTGGAAATAATTAAGGAATTACTGCTGCTGGTAGAGAAGCAGCAGGACTGAGCACTGGCAGCCACTTTGGGGGTCTGGTGACGAGGACGCGTGGGGCTGCGGGGAGGACACACCCCCCCAGCTGAATCCTCATCATGGCCAAGGCGAGTTCACAGGGCCACTGTCGCTGTGGCAAGGTGAGCCCACAGCATGCCTGGCAGCCCAGGCACTCTCCCGCATCTGGTACCTTCCGCCAGCACGGAAGTGGGATGTCTGGGAAGAAACAGAGGTCGGAGTGAGAGAGCTTAGCAGACCTATCAGTAAACCCTCTCAGGGCCACCCTTTGGTCCTTCTAGAAGGATCCAGAGAAGGAGTGTGTGTGTGTGGGGGAGGGGGGCAGAAAATTGAACGGCCTCTAGGGACAGGTGAGGATGAAATCCACACCTTTATAACATTAAAATCCGTGCAATGTATCGGTAACCACACATTCAAAAAATTACAACATTAGGTTTACACAAAATTCACTATTCCTGTATTATGAATTCTGATTTTTTATTATATTTTCTATTTACTAAGGTATTTGTTCAAAGCATACTGTACAAACATTACGAAAAGTGATATTTGGTGTATTTTAGGGAGAATTCTAAACCGTGTTCTCATTATTCTAGATGGCTATTTCTTGCGGCCCGTCCGGAGACAGTGCCTTTGTACACATGTACAAAGCTTTTAAGAAGTACGATTGTGCAAAGATACACCAAAACTTTTACTTTTCTGACAATAAAATAAATACTTTGTATTGCAATTATTGGTCAAAGTAGTAAAATATGGTTGTTCACCACTGAGTCAAGGAGTCAGACTAAGAGGCACAATAGCGCCAAATAAAGAGATTTGCCATGTGGAATTTGTGAAAGAAAATTATGATTAATAAACCAATGAAATAGTAACATAACATTAATTTTATGAGTACACTGATGTGCCACATTCCATATTAACACGCCAGGTGGGTACTTAGCATATTATACTGTTGTATGAACACGACACTGATTCGAAGGCCATTCATGTGTCTGTGTTAGCTCCGTGTCCAGTCCTGATGGGAGCCAGACAGCAGCTGCTTGTCTCTGCCTGGCCCCAGCCTTTGCAGTGTGAGCTGCAGCCAGGGTTCTCACACAAGAGAGTGCTTTGTGGACAGAGCTGGGTTTTTTTTTTTTTTTTTTTTTTTTTGCCTCCTATGCTGTCCAGCTTCTGGTAGCCCGGCTGAAACCATAAATATTCAATTTGAGAAGCCTCTTTCAAAACCTGCAAATGTTAAATGCTTGATTCCAAAACCTTCCACGAGGCTCTGAAAGGTGCTTCTGGGCACCGTGCCGCATCCTGTGAAGGACCCTCCCCTCCAGAGGTCCCTTCTCTGACCTGTTGCTGGTGCATGGGTGGCACTGCAAGGCGGGCCTTTCCCACTGCTTCCATTTCAAGGGTGTGATGACAGTTTTCCAAGCTCTGAGTGTCCGAGGTCACCCGGGAGGCTGCCCGACACTGTGTCCTGGCGTTGACCAGGCTCGTACAGTCAGCCCTGCTGATGGCACATCAGTGCAGCTCAGATCGATCAGCGTTCAGGAATCTTGCACCACGACTGGCCTCTGCAGAGGAGGTCAGGAATTCCCGGACGAAGGGACCTACCCTCACTTGTGGGAACCTGGCGTTTCAGTGACGGCTTCTGCAGCCGCGAAGTTAGAAGTGTGCTTCACGTGAGCTGGAGCAGTTCGTTATTTTCTAGGCAGAAAAAATGCCTTGGAGAAAAAGAAAAACATTATTAGGCAATTACTGTGTACTGGGAACTTCATATCTAATTTAAACCTCTAAACATCATATAAGTGTTTCCTTATTTTCACTTTTGGTCAGATAACCAGTCCAAGGACAGGAGGCTCCATCCCAGCCCTGCTCCTCCTTCCGAACCTGCAGGATCCATTTCATAACCCTTTTGTCCATGTGTGACGGCCAGAGCAGATATTTCTGGAAAGAAGATTAGGAAAGTTGCTGAATTAATGCACAGAACATTATCCCAGATATTATTAATTAAAGTATAAATTTTCCTTAGTTCTTTTTGTTTGTTTTTCAGTTATTTGTCACTGTGTGCAAAAGGCAGGCGAGTACAGCTGCCTCTGGTTTTCCCTCGTGGGGGCACTGCCTCTCTGCTTCCCGTAAACGTGGGCACCGTCACAGTGCAGCTTGTGAGGGTAAGGACCTGGCTTTCCCAGTGGGTAGCAGGACTGTAGTGCTGGCTCTTAACAGAGGCCTCTAGCACATGAATAGTCTTGATAGAAAGAAAAGCTGCCTAGTGGGTTCATTCTCTGATCCATAGCCTCACCTCCCCTTCCAAAATTAAATGGCCCCTTTAAAACTAGAAGATTGTTGCAACCTTTAGACTAAGAGGTGGAATCAATACAACCAGTGATTCTTGTTTTTGAGACAGAGTCTTGCTCCATCACCCAGGCTGGAGTGCAGTGGTGCGATCTCGGCTCACTGCAACCTCCACCTCCTCGGTTCAAGTGATTCTCCTGCCTCAGCCTCCCGAGAAGCTAGGACTACAGGCGCCCGCCACCACGCTCAGCTAATTTTTTGTATTTTTAGTAGAGATGGATTTTCACCATGTTGGCCAGGCTGGTCTTGAACTCTTGACCTCAGGCGATCCGCCTGCCTTGGCCTCCCAAAGTCAGTGATTCTTAACCTTGGGGGTGCCTCAGACCCAGTGACGTGCTCATTAGAAATACTTATGCCTATTTCTTATCCCTCAGGGATTCTGGTTCTCTCCATTTTGGAGGTAGGAACTGGGCAGCTATGTTTTTATAAAACGCCCATCATCATTTTAATGGCCTCCAAGTTTGAGGAACGCTGGTCTACACAGACAGTCAGGTTCTGGGTTCTCTCTGCTCCTCAGCACCACTGCCAAGGTGAACTTAGAGTCCACAGTTGACTCTAGGCCCTGACTCCACCTGGCTATGTCAGAGGTGTGAGTGGACAAGGAATAGC
Source organism: Chlorocebus sabaeus (assembly GCF_047675955.1). Lineage (NCBI taxonomy): Eukaryota > Metazoa > Chordata > Mammalia > Primates > Cercopithecidae > Chlorocebus > Chlorocebus sabaeus. Next base: position 1,861,465 of record NC_132916.1, on the reverse strand, counting down.
TGTGTGCACATTTAGCAAGGAGTTTGCCCATGTCTCTTGATCTCTTTCTTGATTTCAAAAGCCTCACATCAGTTTTCCTCTGAAATCGTTTTTGCTGTGTCCATGTGGGGGACAGCCTGGAGGCGTGGGGCACACTGTGGCGCTACACGCATCCTCCCTCGCCCCGTGAAGCCACGCCCTTTCATCTTGGCATCCCATGCTGTGTGAAACACACACGTGCATTACGGAATTGATACAGTGAGTGTGAGTTCACACTATTTTTTTTTCATGGAACACAGTAAATCATGGTGTGTTATGCTTCATTCAAAACACCCAGGTCTAACCTCCCACACCTTCAGGCTGTATGAGCTCTCCACTCGATCCCGTCCCCAGCCGTCTGTGCTTTCGTTCTTAGGAGAGTTCAGTGGTGGTTTGTTTTAAAAGAACAGAGTGGATCACCAGAGGAGACAGATGAGTTTCTTTCATGCCCTAGTGCCAAAAAGCTCGGTTTGGTAAGCACTTCTTGTGACATACATATTTTTCTACCCAACACCTCTACACAATATTCAAAACATTGATCGTGCTGGAGAAGGGAGTGGCTCCCGAATGACTCATGGATGCTTGCTGTCATCACTGCCTTTCCCACGTGTGGCCTCTGGAGAGTCCTGCAGAGTCCTAGGAACCTGTTTGTTCCCACGGTATTGTCCTCAGCATCACGACACGTCGTGCAGACAGATGACGTCACCACAGCTGGCTTTGAAACCCCCTCCCGAGGCCCTGCTGCTGCTGCCCTAGTTCCTCTGGACTTTTTCTTCCTGATTTCTCCCTGGAGCTGCTGCCTCCACCACGCCCAGGCCCTGTAAGGCATCCTACTATCACAGATGTTTCTGTCACATGCTTCTTGGAGCAGGATCTGTGCTTCTCATGTAAGGCTGTGTTTCGAATCCCCAGAAACTTAATGGCTTCCAGTCGTAAGAGTATTCTGTCATCTCACACATTTTCTCCAGGTAAGAATTTGGATGTGCTTTGGCTGGGGATTCAGGCTTAGGTTCTCTCTGGAGACTGCAGTGAGATACAGACTAGGGCTGCCATCATCCGAAGGTGGGACCGTGGTTGTGGAGACATGGCCAGGCTGGTTCTGCAACCTTGCACACAAGTCCAGCTGCTCACTCCCACTGCTTCATGGGCTGCTCAAGTTTCCTTCTGACATGTAGCCAGTTTCCTGCAGAAAGAGTGATTCAAAACACGGAGGTGGAAACTGCAGTGACATTGGTGACCTCACCGTAAAATGCACACACCTCCACTTTGACCACCCCACATAGGTGGGAGCAACAAAAGGGAATGAATCCAGGGATGCAGGATCACGGGGCCATCGAGGATGCTAAATGCATGGTGCCTTCACTCATGCAAGTGGAAACCCAAGATCTACCAAGACCTTGGCCTCCTCTTTGTCCTCCTGGTTCCCTTTGCTTCAGTTACATGCCCCCACTCCCTTCATACACAACAGACCCTCCTATTCAGAGCCTTTGACTTGTTCTTCTCTGTCATCTCTTTCACCCCCAGGTAACTGGGATGACTATTCCTCCACTCACACGAGGTCTTCATTCAAATGCCACCTGCTGGAGCCTGGATCCAGGCTTGAAGTCACAGTGTCGCCCCCATCCCCATTGCTCCTCCTTCTTTTCATCATCAGGAAGAATACGTTGAAGCATTTTCTGCTTTAACTTCCTCTTTAGCACCCATCACCTGGGGCTTTCCACATCCGCCATAGCCAGTTCCCTTCAAACCCTCAGAGCGATGCCACTGAATTCCATGCTGGGAGGAAACGCCTGCGGCTGGCTCTTCTGGGTGTCACTGAATTCCATGCTGGGGGGAAATGCCTGCAGCTGACTTTTCTGGGCCAGCAGGTTCAGCTGCCCTCCTGCTTATCATCATCTGACATTGAATAAAGTTTGCTTATTTATTTCGATCAAGCTCTGTGGAGCAGAGATTGTTGCTTGTTTTGTTCAGTGCTGCATCCTCTATGTCTAAAATAATGCCTTCCTCAAACTATTTGATTGATCGGGGTGTGGAAAGGTATACGATTTGTCTGGCCACATGAGGGGGACTTCATCTGCGTTTCCATGAAACGGGAGGATGAAGGTGTGAAGATGGGCGTCTGCTTCATGTTCATGCTACTCGTGAAAACAACGGCCAACACAGAAGATGAAAAGGACGTACAAAGTAATTAAACTGATAACCAAGGGACAAGAGAGACATAATAATCACCAAGGGGACACGCCTAAGTGCAGGTCAAAGCACCAGAATTCCAATTCTGTGATCACAGCTATGGTAATGACTTTGAGGCAGGCTCAACTTTGAAACATAAATAAACAGAAAAATGAATAGCTCTTCCTATCGACAGAGATGCTTTCCACACTCTTGTACGTGAAGAATGGCGATCTTTCTCTCGGAAGAGCCGGCAAAGGATGACCCAGGAAATTGTACTGATAAAACTTGGCAACTTCTATGAAAATAAAATTAAATAGATATTTAATACCATTCTTCAGATCCCAAACCTAGATCAAAAGACGACCTTTCAAGAATCAGACACAGATGTGAGAGAATAATAATCTTGAATCAAGATGTAGAATTTCCCAAGTAAATCTCAGAAAATGAAAAGAGAAATATTTATAAATATTATTTTATAAACAAAAAGTTGTATGTTTAAACTTCATAGAGAAAATTAAATTAAAAACAATAACTGGAAATAACCTTTAATGATACTTAATAAGTAACATATACCAACCAATAAAAATAGTAAAATTGCTTTAAAACTTGACAAACGACATGAATAAAATATTTGCAGACAAGGATAAGTCAGAATGGTTAAATCCGTGTCAAAATGTGCAGAATAATATAATTTTATACTGTTTCATCTATCAAATTATCAAATAATTTTAAAAGTTCTGTTCCTCATAGCTGGTGTGCACATAGTGAGACAAGTACTTTACTTTTTCTTTTCTGTGGGAAACTTAATTGATAGGAAAATAATTAATTGAAAAATAATTTGACAATATGTACCAATTTTCTTTAAAATAGTCATATTCTGGCTGGGCACAGTGGCTCAAGTCCATAATCCCAACACTTTGGGAGGCCTAGGTGGGTGGATCCCTTTAGCCCAGGAGTTCGAGACTAGCCCGGGCAACATGGCAAAACCCTGTCTCTATAAAAAATACAAAAATGAGCTAGGCGTGGTGGCGCCTGTAGTCCTGGCTACTCAGGAGGCTGAGGTGAGAGAATTGCTTGCACCCAGGAAGTCGAGACTGCAGTAAGCAGTGATCACACCACTGCCCTTCAGTCTGGATGACAGAGTGAGTCTCTGTCTCAAAATTTTTAAAAAGTCACTTTCTTTAGCTTAATAATCTTACTTTTAGAAACCTATCCAAATAAGATAGTGATAAATGAAGAAAACTATGAGAATACACAAAGATATTTATTATAACATTATTTATAATATAACTAATTTTGAGAGAATATAAATGCCTAACCTTAGGAGAATATTAAATAAACTATTCTGTTTTCATATTATCAGAGAGAGTAATATTAAAGCTGATATATACAAAGAATTTTTAATATTGTAGGAACATTCTCATGAACATAATAGTAAGGTTAAAAAGTCAAGATACAAAACTATACATGCAGTATAGCCTCGTTTATAATACTGAGCTAAAGAAAAGGCATTCACCCATGATCAACAGCAACTAATAGAGTCAGGAAGTGTATGCGTAATCTTTATTTTCTTCTTTGCTGCTGTGTGGTTTTCTGTAAGGAACATTTTTATGCTTTTAATCAGAAACGCAGGGTGAGACTGAGAAAGTGCTGTATGAATGTCCAGCGTCAGGCCAGGCGTTGGGCCCTTCTGCACCTCACTCCCTGGCAGTGCTAGGGGTGAGCCACGGGCTCTGGCCTCCACATTCTCTGACAGATGCCTTAGTGACGGCCATGAGCTGCACTGTGCCCCCTCCGCAAATTTATGTTGATGCCTTGATACCCCAACCCCCAGTGCTTCAAAATGTGACTTATTTGGAAACCAAGCCTCCCGTGGATGATTAAGTTAAAATGAGGTCCTGCAAGTAGGTGCCAATCCAATCTGACTGGTGTCCTTATCAGATGCGGAGATTAGGACACACAGAGAGACCCTGGATTCACGTGCACTAGGGATGACCACAGGAAGGCACCGCACGAAGGCACCGTCTGCAAGCCGAGGAGAGAGGCCCACAGAAAACCAACCTCCCACACCCAGGTCTCGGCCTCCAGCCTCCAGCTTCCATGTCTGTAGTTAAACCATGTAGTCTGTGGTGCTTGTCAAGGCAGCTCTGGCCGACTGACAGTTTCTATGATTGGAATCGCTGCCTGTAAATATGAGTGAGAGCCCAGCCGATAGAGATGCATGAGGCCTGCTTAAGCTTGGCGCATCAATGGTGCCGTGGCGGAGGTGGTGAGGGTGTTAGCCAGGAACGCAGTCTGCAAGGCAATAGTCCTTAGCGAGGGGGGTATTAGAAAAAAGACTGTGCAAGTTCACATATGCACACAATGCTGAACATCTTCATACTGATGAACTCTCACCATTCTTGACTGAAGAAACAGGGTGTGATGGATAATTGGAAAGAGCAGAAACGCTGAACACATCTGTGAAGCATTGGTTTTAAAGTTGGGAAAACGTGAAAAATCCAGACACACCTTTGGAAAGAACATGCCCTGAAGGTACAGGTAGGGCTGAGTTTCCTGTCTGAGGAGTTGGCAGCCCAGGGAGGGAAGGAGAGAGCCACAGGCAGGGGAGGGTGCAGCCAGCTGCCTGTCAGTCCCCCGGCCACCTGTCCGTCAATCTCCCGGCCACAAAGTGATGGACAGCGCGGTGGTCAGCATCCCTGCGTGAGTGTTCTACAATATGACCTGTGAAACAGGGTTATACTTCTCCAGAGCAGGCAGATATTTGATTATAAACAACTGCAGTTGTATGCAATACTCAGTTACAACACACACGTAATTTATTTTTAAATCACAGAAATATATTTATTTTTTCCTACTGCTGTAACCTTCCCTGAAGGTTCTAAGTTAGCGCCTTGCTTGCAGGGGTATGACAGAGTTTGCTCTCTCACTCCCTTTCTCTCCTCTCTCTCTCGCTCCCTCTCTCACTCTCCCTCTCCCGTTCCCTCTCTCTTCTTATCTCTTGTTTTCCTCTCTTATTCACCCCTCCACCCTCTCTCTCTCACCTACCGCCATCTGAACTTATTAAAAATTCCAAACACATGTACCAGTGAAGACCCTGTAATTCCCTCCATGTTCTCCTCACCGGGCTGCAACAATTACTGAGGCAAGGCCAGTTTTGTTTCACCGAACATCCCCACCAGCTGGCTCGGGTTTCATCTGCTGTCCCCTGCCCTTGCCCCAGGTTCACAACTCCCTAGATATTTTGAAGCACACCCCCACCCCCAGCCCACACTTCCCTAGACAGCCCCAGAAATCACCCTTTGATTTACCGTGATGTCGCAGCTTTCCTGCAGATTAAGTTGGCAGTGAGCTGAGATTCCACCTGGTAAGTACGAGGTGGCACCCTCAGAACCTGACGCCTAGCTTCTCATTTGTCTTTTGGAAAAGGTGTTGTAATTTGGCACGGTGTGACAGCAAGTGACTTAATGTGATTTTAGTGGAACTGGGGTTCAGTGGGCTGAGAGGGTTTACAAAATGGGTAACTTTTCTTAAGACATGTGTACATGTCTGTATGACGGATGAATAGTGATCTGGTATAGAGACAGATGATGAGAGATGGATGGATATTGAGAGAGAGAGAGAGAGAGAGAGTGTGTGTACATGTGTGCACTCTGCTCTAGGGGCTTTCTATAAAATGTCTCTTAATTATAATTTTCTTAGGCAACCTTTTATATTTTACTTTGCCATAGCTCAGCCCTTAAGTAAATATCCAGTTGACGACTTCACCATTGAGCTTGGTGTACTAAAACATGTGCCAACTCAAATTCATCAGTTTTTTCAGCTGTACTGAAGTACAATTGACAAATAAAAATTATATATATTTATAATGTATAATGCGACGTTCCAATATGTGTGTACATTGTGGAATGATTAAATCAAGTGAATCAACATATCTATCATCCATATACTTATTATTTTGTCTTGTGAGAACATTTAAAATATTCTATCTCAGCAATTTTCAAATATCCAATACATTATTATTAATTATGGTCACCATGCTTTATGGAGATCACGACTTACTCCTCCTGTCTCACTGAAACTCTGTTCCCTTTGGCCAACATTTCCCCTTTCCCCATGTAGCTGCTGCCCTCACCCAGGTCCTGGTAGCCACCACCCTACTCTCTGCCTCTGAGTTTGACTTTTTAAGATTCCACTTATAAGTGAGATTATGCAGCCTTTGTCTTTCTGTGCCTGGCTTATTTCGCTTAACATAACGTCCTCCAGATTTGTTCATATTGTTACAAATGACAGGATCTCACTCTTTTTTGAGGCTGGATAATATTTCATTGTATGTATGTACCACCTTGTCTTTATCCATTCATCGTTGATGGACACTTAGGTGGATTCCATGTCATGGCCGTTGTGAATAGTGTTGCAGTGAACATGGGAATGTAGACGTCTCTTCAATGCATTGATTTCAATTCCTTGGAGATGCGTATCCAGAAGTGAGGCTGTGGGAACTATATGGTGGTTCTATTGTTAATTTTTTTGAGGATCCTCCATAGTGTTCACCATAATAGCTGGACTAACGTACAGTTGCATCCACAGTGTGTAAGAGTTCTCTTTCTTCCACGCCTTCACTAACATTTAACTTTTTTGATAATGGTCATTCTGACTTGAGTGAGATGATATTTTATTGTGGTTTTAATCTATACATCCCTAATGATGAGAGATGTTGAATATTCAAAAATGTACCTGTTGACTATTTGTATATCTTCTTTTGAGAAATGTCTGTTCATGTTCTTTGTCCACTTTTTAATTGGGTTATTTGCATTTTTGCTACTGAGTTGATATGCCAAAAAAACAAAATGAAGGACTAAAATCATATGATTATTACAATAGATTCAGAAAAAAATTTGACAAAATTCAACATCCTTTCATGATTAAAAGCCCTCAACAACTTAGGTGTAGAAGGAATGCACCTCAACACAATAAAGACCATGTTAACAAATACTTGGGTAGCATCATGTTCATCTGTGAAAAACTGACAGACTTTCCTCTAAGATCAGGAATAAAACAAGAATCCCCACTCTCACCACATCTACTCAACACAGTATTGGAAGTCCTAGCCAAAACAATTAGGCAAGAAAAAGCAATTAATGAAACCCAGATTGGGAAAAAAGATGTTACATTGTCTCTGTTTGCTGATGGCATAATCTTATACGTAGAAAACCCTAAAGACACCATCAAGCTGCTATAAATAATAAACAAATTTAGTAAGTTTGCAAGATAGAAAATCAACATGTAGAAATCAGTCTAGCCACAAAAGAAATTAAGAAAACAATCCCAGCTGCAATAGCAAAAATTAAAAATATTTTGAACTAAATTTAACCAAGAAAGTGAAAGTTTTGTACACTGAAACTATAAAACACTGATTAAAAAAAATTGAAGTTGGAAATCAATGAGGAATCTATAGATTTAATGCAATGTTTATCAAAAGCCCAATTATGTGTTTTCACAAAAATATAAAAAAGGAATCTTAAAATTCCTATGGAACTACAAAAAAATCCCACGTAGCTAAAGTTGAATCCGAGCAAGAAGAACAAAACTGGAGTCATCACACTGCCTGATTTCAACATGTGCTAGATAGCCACCGTCATCCAAATAGCATGGTACTGGCATTAAAACAGATGCATTGACCAATGGAGCGGTGTAGGGAGCCCAGAAATAAATCCACATTTTTATGGTCAGTTGATCTTTGAGAAGTTGCTAAGACTACACAATGGAGAAATGATAGTTTCCTCAATAAATAATGTTGGGCAACTGGATGTCAATGGCAGGAGAGTAGGAGTGGACGCCAATCTCACACTAGATACAAAATTAGCTTAAAGTGTATCAGTGACTTAAATGCAAGACCTGCCAATGTAAAACTCCTAGAAAAAACAAGGGAAAAAGCTTCATGGCATTGGTGTGGGCAGAGTCTTTGAATATGACCCCAAAAGATAGGCAACAAAAGAAAAAAAGACAAATGCAATTGCGTCCAAATTAAAAGCTTCTTCACAACAAAGGGAACAAGTAAAGACTGAAAAGACAGCCTATGGAGTGGGAGATATTTGAAGCCATACGTCTGATAGGGGGTTCATATCCAAAATAGACAAGGAATTCAATCTACTCAATAGCAAGAACACCACCCAATTAATAAGTGAGCAAATAATCTGAATTATCATTGATTTTATGTGTTTTCAATGCCTAGCATTTACTAATAATCTGTGATGCAGGAATAGAGCCACACCCTCAAATTTACGCTTTTATGAATTACCTAAAGGAAGTTTTGGTCAACTGTCAACTCAAGGATCGGACTATGATTACAGATTACTCAGTATTCTTCCTGCCTCTCACCTCCCACCGCCCCAGTTCCCCCTGAATACCATGCGCACCCACGTGTCTTCTCAAAACTGAATTTTGTCTTGCCAGCCCTACTGAGGTATTTCACTGGTTTTGTGTTGTTTTTGTGAGACGTAAACCTTCACAGTGGGTGTGGGTGTGGCACTCTCACACTGATTGTCTTCGCATTCGCCCTGACCTGGCCTGGTGCAGCGCTGTCTCCTGTCTCCACTCCCCGTCCTCCAAGGAAGCCCAGGCTTCACGGGAAGTGTGCCCTAAATACCGCTTTCCCTTCTCTGGGACCCTAGCCCTGCTGTCTTCGTCTCCCTCTGTACCTACGGAAAATGACTCTGCAATTTCAACAGTCCTTTCTAGAGGCTGGGTTTGGGCACCTCGATTAGTCTGTGAACTTGTAGGTGTCAGGGCTCACACATCTTTCTTTTCTGTCACCTTCCTGCCAGTCGGTTTCTGCAACCAACATACGTGGTTCATTGCCGTGAGTCAGCCTGTGGACTGGAAAGGTGGGACATGGCACACGGGGACAGCACTGAACTTCCCAAACCACAGAAGGAAATCAGCATTTTGGAAGAACAAGTGGGTGGATGAATGAATGCAGTTGAAATGGCTGAGAAGACAGTTGCATGGGAAGGAGGACAAATTCTTCTGGTTGTGGGGGAGGTGATTTGGGTTTAGGAAAAACTTCATGGAAGAATTGACATCTGTTCTGGGATGAGATTTGGATGTTTGGAGACAATGCAGAACATTTCATGAACAAAGAATAAAATGCATGGGTTTCTGAGAAAAAAGTAAATAATCTGGGCCAGGTGCAGCAGCTCACGCCTGTCATCCTAGCACTCTGGGAGGCCAAGGCAGGAGGATCGCTTGAGCCCAGGAGTTCAAGACCAGCCAGGGGAACACAGGGAGACTCCCATCTCTACAAAATAAAAATAAAAATTAGCTCAAGCCTGTGGTCCCAGCTACTCAGTAGGCTGAGGTGGGAGGATCACTTGAGCCCAGGAGGCCAAGGCTGCAGAGAGCTGTGACTGTGCCCCTCACTTCAGCTATAAACGGACAGCTGAGTTTCTAATAAAGCTTAATTCATCACAGCAATATGTTTCAATGAGATGAAAGAGACTAGCTTTAGAGAGTTTATCAAAGTAACTTCCCACAAGTATTTTAATAATAAATACTCTAAGTAGCTTTAAGCTGCATTTATGCACAGTGAAATCATAATTGTGTTGATTTTTAAAAAGAACCGAAAAGCCCCCTGAAAGCTTCTGTTGTCTCTCGTTCTGCATACTTGAGTGCCTGGGACTCCTCTGCTATTTTTGACCTTGACCTTGCAAGTTTACTGCAGAAGAATTCACAAATTCCAGTGGTAAACAAAAGAAGAAAAGAACCAGATGGCACCAGATAGCCATTCTCTCAAGAAAGGAGCTCTGTGAACCCTGTCTTTTGCACTTCAGCTTTCCAACACAGTGGAGTTTGTACATTATAATTATTTCCATCAAACCAGGATGCTTTCAAAAGTGGAAAAAGGATTGTTACTCTGGGACCACAGGCCTCAGTCAGGAGTTTTCCAGGCAAATGTGGACGAATATCAACTGCCAGTTGTGTTCTCTAATTAATTAATCATGCTTTGCTGAATTTCAGTGATGGAAACTTGTACCATATAAGAAATGTCAGTACTCGACTGTGAATAAAGCGTTGTCTTCAGGAGGTGAAATCCATGAGGTTGGGAGTAGGTTAAATTGTGAAGGCCTGTGGATACTATTATATGAGCATATTAATCTTTTAAATGATTAAATTATTGATAATCTGATAGATAATTTGCATGATCTTATTTGGATTTTCTGCTTAGGCGTTATTATACTGGTCGTGTAAGCAAGGAAACATTCAGAAAGGTGGGGTACCTTCCCTGAGATCACAGCGCTAGTGCTGGTGGAGAAACGGGACGGAAGCCAGGTCTCTCTGATCCCAGCTGTAGTCATCCCTCATGCTGTTACATAGTGGTCTGCAGGTGTGTGATTTATTTTATTAGAAGCAGGGAGCCTTTCAAGTTATCACATCTGGTGATCACGCTGACACTTCTGTCTTGAAAGAATAATTCCGGTTAACAAGTAAAAGATGGACTAATGGGAGAGGACCTAGAGGCAGGAAAACAGGCTGCTGAATTATCACACTGAGAGTTTGAAATGGAGCAGGTGCAGTAGAAATAGAACGGCATGATGTGTAGAGGACGGAAAGGCAGAAGGAAGCAGAGGGAAGAAACAGAGCTTCTCAGTGTAATTGGCCGTGTATGTGGTAATAATAGAACAGTAGAAAGAAATAGAACAGAAATAGAAGTAGTAGAAAGAAATAGAACAGTAGAAAGAAATAGAAGTGAGGTGAGCTCTAAATTAGATACACATTAATCATGTTCATACTGGCAGGAGTCCGAGCTACGGTGCAGACGAGACACTGTGCCCGTCCAGTGCACTGCACCGTTATTTACAGGTAACTAGAAAAGTCTTAGTTTATTTAATGTTTAAATATTTCCTTTTGTTCATTGGATTATTTGACATTATTCTTTTTGATATCTTGATGTGTTAGTAACTTGACATTATATATTAGGGTCATTTGCAATAGCTTAATGGAGAATCAAGTGTTTCTCACATTTTTGGAACCTTGTTAAGATATACCATAAAATGCACCATTTCAGGTGGTCAGTTTCAGGGATGTTTTAGTTCATTCACAGACTTACACTTTCAGCACCCCAGTAAGAAGCCTCACGCCCATTAGGGTCTGCCATGGCTGCTCTCCCCACCCACCCCAGGCCCAGCAGCCAATGATCTGTTCCCTGTCTCTCTGGCTTCGTCTTCTCTGAGCGTTCCACACTCAGCCATGCAGTGTGAGACTTTTTTTTTTTTTTTTAGACAGAATCTCACTCTTCTCACCCAGGTTGGAATGTAGTGGTTGCAATCGTGCAATCTCAGCTCACTGCAACCTCCGCCTCCCAGGTTCAAGCGATTCTTCTGCCTCAGCTTCCCGAGTAGCTGGGACTACAGGTGCCTGCCACCACGCCTGGCTAATTTTTTAGTATTTTTAGTAGAGACGGGGTTTCACCATGTTAGCTGGGGTGGTCTCGATCTCCTGACCTCACTATGTGCCCACCTCGGCCTCCCAACGTGCTGGGATTTTACAGGCGTGAGCCACCGCGCCCGACCGAGACTTTTGTGACTCAATCTCATCTTTTGAGTCTCGTCCCCACAGCCGCATACAGCAGAGCCTTCTATTTTATTGGTGGATAACATTCTATGGTAAGGATATACCATGTTTCTTACCCATTTATCGACTGATGGACAGTGGGCCGTTTTGCCTATCATGCCTGTCATGAGTCATGGTGCTACGAACCTCCGTGCACAAGATTTTTCAGAACGTGTACACTCAGTTCTCTCGGATACACACGCAGGCGTGAAAGTGCTAGTCAACTTTGTGTTCGGCCGTTTGAGGAGCTGCTCAACTGTTTTCCCACAAGGCTGTAACATTTAACATTCATCCAAATGAAGTGCAAGTTTCCAAATTCTCCGCCTCCTCACCGGTGCCTGCTGTTGTCTGACTTTTTAATATTGTCCATCCTGGCATGTGTGAAAGGGTATTTCATTGCATTTTGGTTTGTATTTCCCCAGGACAGTGACACAGCTCATCTTCCAATGTGCTTATTGAGCATTTGCATATTTTCTTTGGAGAAATGTTCATTCAAATCATTTGCCTATTTTTGAGATTCGTTTTTTCTTTTAATTGAGTTTAAATTGAGTTATCTTTATGTGTTCTAGATAAAAGTATTTTACTGGTGTGATTTGCAAATATTTTGTCCCATTCTGTGGATAGATACTGTCTGTTTACTTTTTTGATGATGTCCCTTGAAGCACAAAGTTTCTGAATTGTAATAAAATCCAAATGATCTATTTATTGTCACTGTGCTTCAGTGCTGTATCTGAGAAACCATTGTCTAACTCCAGATTATGAAGGTTTACTCATGTGTTTTCTCCTGTGAGTTTTCCAGCTTCAGCACTTACGTTTAGGTCTATGATCCACTCTTGGTTACTTTTTGATGCATGGTGAGGTAGGGATTCATTCTTCTGCACTGGGAGTCGGGTTGTCCCAGCGCACTTTGTTAGAAAAGACTATTCCTTGCTCATTGAATTGTATTGGCCCCTTGTTGAAAATCATCACACATATGAGGATTTATTTCTGGACTGTCAAGAATATTCCATTCATGTTGTTCCACGGGTGTCTGAGTGTCTGTTAGTTTTTCTTCATTCTTTTCTTCTTTCTGCTCCTAAAATGAGATCCTCTGTGTTGACTTACCTGCCAGTTCTCCAGTGTTTTCTTCTCCTGACTCAGATCTGTTGTTAAGACCCTCTAGGAATGTTTTATTTCACCTCTCACACTTTTCAACTCACTCCGGGACTTCTATTTGATTCTTTTAAAATAGTTTCTATTTATTAATGTTCTCTTTTAGGAAACATATCATTGTAATCTTTTAAAAATTCTTTAGACAGGGTTTCTTTTGGTGCTCGTACACATTTATAATAACTGCTGTAAAGTCTGTGCCTATTTAGTCTAAAATCTGGGCGCATTTAGGAACATTTTCTGTTGGCTGCTTTTCATCCTCTGTGTGTGGCATACTCTCCTGTTTATTTACATATCTTGTAACTTTTTATTGAAAACCGAACATTTCAGATAATAATATATTGAGGCGATTCTAGTATTGGATTTCTCTGCACCCCCCTAAACGTTTCTTGCTGTTGCAGAGTTTGGTTGTGTTGTTAGATTTGTTTTCATTTCCTCTGTGGCTAGTTGTCTGTTTAGTGACTTGGCCTGACTCCTTCTGCCGAGCCCTAACCCCTGCCATGGGTGTCCAACTTTTGGGCTTCCCTGAGCCACACATAAAATACACGCACACTAACCACAGCTGATGAGCTTAAAAAATGGTTTGTGCATGGTTTTCGTGGTATCCACCACCACAAATAAGCAAACAAGTCCTTGTATTCAGAGGATTGGACATCCGTGCCTACAGCATGTGGACACTGAGCTCCCAGCCTTTTGTTAAAGCTTTTCATTTCATTTTTAAGCTTGGCTTTCTAAGATTTATATCTAGGTCAGTGTAATTTAGTGATCAATCAATGAAGGGTCGGTTTTCCAGCGTGACCTCCCTGTACATTTGGGCCATCTCTGAGAGAAGGTTTTGCCTTCCATTGTCAAGCAATTTATGAGACAGCCTTTGCTTTTACCTTTTGCTTGCACAGGGCCTCGAGGTCAGCCAGGGGTGAGGGGCTCCTGCCTCCTTCCTCCCCAGAGCTGTCCTAGGAGTGCCCGTAGTCCAGCACACACGCTTAGCCTTGCAGGCACCCACCTCTCCTATGTTCATCCAGGTATCCAGGATTTCCCTTTAAATTTCTGGGCAGCTTAAATTTCTGTTCTCAGTTTGCCCCAAATGAGGTCTATTTCTATTGTTTTGGTAGTGCTTTTAGGTTCTCCATTCTGTCCTCCCAACCCCAGACACCCCCAACCGAGCTAAGAGTCAAGTGTAATAGCCCCACACTGAATATAGAGATTTCCCTGGGAGCTGCAAGTTCCTGTGAAATACTGACTATGTTCTGGGAATGTTGTTTTTAATGGAATATTGAAATTGGTAAAATTTCTTTGCCAGCTTTTGGCTACCACACATGAGCTAAGGAGGGTGGAAAAATGAATGTAGCCCCCAATTAAAGTTCTATAACATGAAAGGGGTCCCGATCCAGATTTTGGATCTCACGCAAGAAGGAATTCTGGGTGAGTCCACAGTGCAGAGTAAAAAAGGATGAGTTCATGTCCTTTGCAGGGACATGGATGAAGCTGGAAACCATCATTCTCAGCAAACTAACACAGTAACAGAAAACCAAACACTGCATGTTCTCACTCATAAGTGGGAGTTGAATGATGAGAACACATGGACACAGGGAGGGGAACATCACACACTGGAGCCTGTCATGGGGTGGGAGCTAGGGGAGGGACAGCAGTAGGAGAAATATCTAATGTAGATGACAGGTTGATGGGTGTAGCAAACCACCATGGCACGTGTATACCTTTGTAACAAACCTGCACGTTCTGCACATGCATCCTGGAACTTAAAGTATAATAATGATGATGATAATAATAATAATAAAGCAAGTTTATGAAGAAAGTAAAGGAATTAAAGAATAGCTACTCCATAGACACAGCAACCCCAAGGGTTGCTCGTTACCCATTTTTATGCCTATTTCTTGATGATATGTTAAACAAAGGATGGATTATTCGTATCTCCTCTTTTTAGACCATATAGGGTAATGTCCCGACATTGTCATGGTGCTTGTAAACTGTCATGGCACTGCTGGGAGTGTAGCAGTGAGGTCAGCCGGAGATCACTCTTGTTGCCATCTTGGTTTTGGTGGATTTTGGCCGGCTCCTTTACTGCACCCTGTTTTATCAGCAAGGTCTTTAGGACCTCTATTTTGTGCTGACCTCCTGTCTCATCCTGTGACTGAGAATGCCTTCACCATCTGGGTACGCCGCCCAGTAGGTCGCAGCCTCGTTTTACCCAGCTCCTGTTTAAGACGGAGTTGCTCTGGTTCACATGCCTCTGGCAGTGCCACCTATCTATTTCACCAGACTAGACTCCAGGTTGCTTTCGGATAGAAAAGTTTCAGCTCATTCTTTGCTTTGGTGAATTGCCAGAATTCTGAACTGGTTTATTTTAGTTGTTTTGCAAGTATTTTCACTGTTTTAGTTGGAAAGCAAGCTCACTGAGGCCTTGTGTTCCAGAAACCAGTCTCTTTCAATGGTATTTGGCGATTGCTAGTCTAGAGATAACAATTAGAAAAGAAACCCAATCTGGTGTATTAAAAAAAAAATACTCAGTGCATTCTAGGAAACTTCTGGGAATGTTATATTATTTAAAATTTAGTTTATATTATGCTGTAAACTGCAAAGAACATTATTTCCCTATGGTTTTAGGTGCATTGTCATTAATATATATGGAACAAAATAATCTGAAGGTATTCTAATAAACATATATATTGTTACTCATACACTCTCATACTGAAAATAATAAATGAGGTACAATGATTTTACATACCTGATTATTGTTATTACTTTTTAAAATAACCTCTTTGAGTTATTATTCACAAATTGAAATGGGAGCATTATAAAAAATCCTCAGAATTCTCTGGAATGGCTCAGTTAGGGTGCTGCAAGCGTCCACACTCTGGACTCACAGGACTTAATGGAAATCAGAGCAGTTAAAACAAAGACATAAAATGACATTATCGATTAAGTGTAGCAGGGAAAAAAACTAAAAGTGCATATTGTGGCTTGAATGATGAAGTCTTGCGGCAGCAGATGCTTTACTGACCTAATGTTATCCTCTCCATTTTCCCAAGTGATGTGCTTGTAGCTTCCCATGAAATCAAAGCACTTGGGAAAAGTTAGATGGCCGGGCTATGTGAATTACTAAATTTGGAGCGACCAGGAACTCATAGACTTCTTCTGGGACATCCATTCAAATTAAATTTATATAGGTTTGAATAGTTACAGAAAATCTCAGTGTATCCATTATTGATATTTTTTTGTAAAAAACCTTGAAACAAATAGAGTTTACACATTAATACTTTACACATTCTTTTTAGATTTTTTAAATATTGAATCAAAATATTCAACCTTCTTATGCCTTTTGTGTAACCTTGGAATACTTGCCTGGACTCCGCAGGGAGAGCCTGGAACTGTGCTTCGTGTTCTCTGACTTTGTGCTGCCTCTTCAGCTGCAGACATGTCACAGAATTTTGGTGTAAGTAATTCCTTTGGCACTTAATCATGCATTGGTAGACTTATATTGAAATATTTTATTGCTATTTAACTTCCCATATGTTTTCTTTTCTTTTTATTGTCACTCTCAACTGTACTGTGAGTACTTTAAAGACAAAAAACAATATTATCCTCTAAAAAATAGTTTTATACTGGCCAGGACTTTGCCTTCTAATTAGTATAATGGCATTTACACATTTTATTAAGTAAAACTCATGCAACTTTCTAAGCAGTATCGCCCTTAAAAAAATAAAGTTAATCTGGGGTCCCTGAAGGCTGGAAGAAAAAGAGAATAAACTAAACTGAAGTAAAGCACAAAATGACTGCTTTCCCTGAGTATCATTACTAAGGCCATTTCTCTTCTGTTGGTGTAGGTGTGGGATCTTCTGCTTCAGACACTTTAGCATTCCTTTCCATGTAGCATTTTTACATAATTGATTCTACATATTGAAGTGATTTATGTGCATTTAAATGTTAAAATTGAATTATGAATTTTATTTCTTAGCTAGTGATGTTTTAATGCTTCATTTTTTTAATTCAGTAAAATGTTTAGGATTTAACACCTAAAGTGGGCTTCATTCTTGTGTTGTTTTGTTTGAAGGTTCATTATTTCCCTGTAAGGAAAAATGTAGTTTACTTTTCACTTTGGTGGTTACAAAGCAAAATATGCCTCAAAACCATAAGTAAATTAACAGTAAGAAATCCAAAACAACCCAGCAAGGATTGTAAAGGCATTGCAAGAGTGTAGGGAAAATAAATGTAATGACAACATGATGGGCATTTCTAGATGAAACATATCATAGGACTTTCTTTTAATGTATTCTCTAGGGAAAAACATAATTTTTAAACTTTGTTCTCCATTTTGCATGTATACAATATTATCTGAATGTACAAATACGTTGTTTAAGTACTTTATAAACTTAAGAATATGGCAAATAAAACTATTTTTTGGGTTGGAGTTTCCTCAAGCCGTTCTTATTTATTGAGTCAGTTGCCCCGGAAAATTTTAGCTCATGTGACTAAACATCATTCACTGTCCTATTCTTTATGCCTCTCAGTAAGTTCCAACTGCAGAATGGTGAAATTTTGAAGTGGAAAGGACCTTGATCATAAATTAGTTCAATCTCTATAGATAGTTAAAAGGCACAATTAGGTAAGTAAGAGCTGCTGTTTATTAAGGACCCAGTAGGCATTTGGTGTTTTGCATGCATTATTTCTCATGTTTATACAAACCCAAAAAGATACTCTCCCTCTTTTTTAAAAGAAGACATTAAGATGTAGAAAAGTTATTTGCCCTAGCAAAAATCGGTGGCACAGATTCGAGTCCAGGTTAGCCTGTCTCCAGTTCATCCTCCTGTTCTTCAGTCCTTGTTACTTTCTCTTGAGATTAGATTCTAGATTCTTGGATTCCTCCTCCAATGCTTTTCCCATCTAGCACTATCTCTGATAACACAAAAGGATTTGGAAATATATTGTTTCAATATCCCTAATATATAATAGGGATCTATTGCATTTCTGAAATAATGTTAGTTCTATTAAATTTTTTATTAAATTTAATAGACATTTTTTCAAAATTTTTATTAAAATTTTTTTATTAAATTTTTTTTCAGCTCCTTGCTCATTACTTTAAAACTGTTTTTCCTTTGTCTTCTGACACATCAACAAAAGGACTTATCCAGGATGGTTGAAAAAACTCACACAACAAAAGAATAAGAAGACAGAACAACCAATAAAGAAGAGAAATATTTAAACAAATGATTTAGGAGAGAAGATACATAAAAGGAAAATAAGCGTATGAAATCAACAGCATTATTTACCAGGAAAATGCAAATATGAAAGCACAGTGAGATATCACTTCAAACCAACCACAAAGTGGTTGGTAAAAAACCCTGACAATTCTAAGTGTTGGTGTAGTTATAATGAGCAGCTAAAATTTTCATTCATTCCTAGTAAGAATGCAAATTAGTGCAAACACTGGAAATTATGCTGGCAGTTTATTACAAAATGAAAAATACACCTACAATATGACCCAGCAATGGCATTCCTACATCTTTAATCAATAGAAATGAAAGTAAGATCCATCCAAAGATGTATGTAGAAATGCCCACATCAGCTTTATTGATACAAGTTAAACTGGAAACAGCCCAATGCCCACCAACAGTTAAATGGATAAATTGTGTGAGATTCAAAGAATGGAATACTAGTCAAAAGAATGAACAATATATTGATACATTGAACAACCTCAATACTTTTGGAAATCATAATAATGACCAAAAGAAGCAAGATGGAAATGAAGACACACCCATAACATTTGACTTACGTAATACTCAAAGAAGGTCAACTCTAATCTGTTGTGACATAAATAATATTAGTGGTTTCCTGGGCCAAGACAATAGAATGGGGATTGACTGTGAAGAGGCAGAGGGAAATTCTTATTTTTGAGGCAATGGAAATTTTTTCTATCTTAATTGTGATGGAGGTTACATATATACATCACTTGTCAAGACATGTCAAACTCTATTTAAAATGAATGCATTTTATTGTATGCACATTCTCCCTCAGTAATGTTGATCTAAAAACAATATGGAAAGATGAGATAATAATGCCCATGTTGTAATACTGTTGTGAGAAGTCAAGTAGGTGGCCCTATGTGAAAATACCTACCATTTTGCAGCTATTTAGTAACTAGTCACAATGATGACTCTTGCTCTGTTCTTCATTCTTTCCCTTGTCAGATGTTGTGTCCATTTCAACCTAGCTGGTGATATAATCTCGAGCAAGACCTTGGTTACTCCAGTGAGATATGACTGGCTGTGATCCAGTTCCATCTACATGTGGAAGCCTGGGATTTTCCTTCCAACCACCACCCACTTGGTTTCAAGATCTCCAGCATCTTCGGAGGGCAAAGCACACTAACGGCATAAGATGTAGAAAAAGATTGAATAACCAGACGGAACTGTGTAAAGTCATTTTATAATATACAAATTGGAGGAAACAATTCTTGAAATAAATTGAGCCGTTGTTACTGACATGGTTGAAATTTTAACTAAATTAAAGATAATTTGTTAGAGTCAATGGTTCATCCATGAAATTGGCATCTTTCTATGCCCGTATGCCCGTGTTCTCTAACGTGGTACTCCCTTAACATTTTATTTGCAAACAATTTTGAAGTTTATTAAGCTCTTTGACAAACACTACATCTTGAAATAATCATTTTGTTGCCAAATTTTGGATGGCTGCTTCTTTCTCATTCTATACATTTGTCTCTCTTAGTTTAGCTGACTGACATTGTTTCTCTTCAATAGTCTTTTTTATGATGTTGACCGTGGAATTAACAGTAATGAAATTACATAAGCACTGACAAATTATACTTAAATCATAACATTTTAATATGTGGAGAGATGGATTCTGCTTTGCATTTTGTTTTCTATTTTCACAAGTTAAATGCTGAATTAAAAAAATGAGAATAGAATTTTGACAGCAGGTCTCATTCAAAAATTTCTGATCTTTCTACTTCGTGGTTATGTTTTTATCTGGCAGCTAGAACAAATCTATTGAACTTACACAAAGAGATGAATACTACATAGTCTTTCTTTTCTCTCTGTCATTGGTAACCTGTCAGTCGGCAAAAAGTACTTCTGTTATTTTATGGAAGTAATAATTACTGATTTGGTTACTGAAAAATCAGCTCCATCCATCATAAATAGCTAATGGGAACAGGTATGCGATTTAAGTCATTTGCACTTGTGTGTGTTTGTAAGAACTTATGTATAAAATGTTCCTAATAGATTTCAAAAATGATATTATTTTAATACAAAATTGGCTAATGAAGTTCTAGAGAATTAATATTTACATTTTGACAACCAAATTCCTTATGTACTTTACATGTGTTTACTTAAAAGCATTACAAAATAGAATTTGCCCTTATGCTTTTTAAATTGAAGTCATGAAAATAATTTGGTCCTTTTCATGGAGATTTGGCATGAATCTGAATCCTTATTCTTGTGCTGTGCTGCACCCACATTCTGCTCCCATTTGCTCTTCACGTTTTCAGATCCCTGTTCCTGTCTCTTCACTTGAATTAACTGTAGAGAGTGAGACAGTCTCCAAAACCTTCCCACCACCCTGTTATTCCGTTGCTTTTCTGTTTCTGTGATTTGAGAAGTCCTTGAACTAAGCTACGTGCTGCGTCTATGTTACACAACTGTGTGTGGAATGAACTCTCATCACGACCTCCCGTGGGCCTGGAGGTGGCACGCGGACTCAGTGTTGTGCCAACTCAAGGGTGCCCAGGTGTTTCCCATAGTTCAGGGCTGGGTCTCTGCTGGAAGAGGTGAAGTGATGGGAAAGCTGGCTTCTAGAAAAAGAAGGAATGGTAGTGTCACACCATCCGTATTCTCCTTGTTTCTTCTAATCACTCACGGTCCCAGCTCCATGGCAAGGTTTGTGACACCAGTGTTTGCTTTAATGTGGAATAACATGAAATTCTTAAAATAGCAAACCTGATGTTATTCTGGCTTACATTACAGTTTCATGTGGTTTTATATTTATTCTTATTTAATTTATTTGATCATAAATTATCAATTAATTTTAACATTCTAAATTTCTCTTTCTCTATCCTTCGTTAAATAATTAGGGAACAAGTAAAGGATATAGAAATGTTACGGATGGTTTACTACCTTATAGATATTTCTTTACTCTGAGTTCCTCATTTATTTTGCCAGCTTGATTTTAACACATTGAGGTTTTCTCAAGGAATATAACTTCAATCCTAAATGCTTTCTGTAATATTAGGTAGCAGAAATAAAGACCTATTTTTAAGTGTGTGTGTGTGTGTGTGTCTCACACCTGTTTGACCTTTCCTATATTTATTTTGGGGAGTTTTATTTCTTCTGACTTTTATTGTTTTTGCTGACTTCTTCTTTTCAGGTTAATATAATGTTTAAAACTCAGAGTAACCAAGTTCAAGTGTATATAACAATTTATTGTATCATTAAAAAGGGCAATAATCTACAATTGATAATAAATGAATGGTTTGAGATGATAATAGAGTTAGAGCTCTAGCTCACGCCAACACTAAAATAGCCATATGAGATAAAATAACATTTTCTTTTTCCGGCAAAGTGATAAAACCTGATTGATCCTACCACTAAAAAAAAAAAAAAAAAAAAAAAAAAAAAAAAAAAAAAAAAAAAAAAAAAAACTAAAATTACTGGAACACACACACACACACACATATCTATACTGATAATATGTATATGCACATATGTGTATGGAGACATAAGTGTGTGTGTGTGTGTGTGTGTGTGTGTGTGTGTGTGTGTATAGATGTAGGATATATATAGAGAGATTATAGGGACCAAGAGAGGATACGGGTAGAAGGATTAGAAAGCTGTTATGATGTAGGTGGGAAGTGATGGACACAAATCAAATGAAGGCTTTACTGTGAGCACTTAAATGGTTTTCAAAGAACCTACAGAGAAAGTGTGATAAAAGTTCTGAGATGCAAAAAGAAATTAAGCAAGTAATATGATAAATATGTAAATACATCTAGTCAAACAATATAAATAATATTTTAGGGGGCCAAAAAAGGTAGAACCAATAGACCCAAAATTAGCTTGTAATTTGGGAGATGGGATAATGTAAGTTTGTTGAGAAATTTTAGTTCTGGAACCTTGCTAAATAGAATGTATGAGTTTAAGTGCTGATGTATTAAATTTTGCAGTGGTTGATTTTGAGTACCAGTCTGACCGGATTAAGGGATGCCCTGATAGCTGGTAAAGTGTTAACTTTCCTCAGTGCATCAGCAGACTCTGAGCCCGTCGTCCTCCCCCTGCAAGGGAAACTCAGGTGAACTGGCCCTTGATTGGAAAGACTGGGCTGCCCCAGGTGTGCCTGTGAGGGTATTTCTGGAGACTGGTGTGTGAGTTGGGGGACTGAGCAGGGAGCACCCTCCCCAATGTGGGTGGGCACCATCAAATAGGGTGGGAGTCCAGATGGAAGACAAAGGCAGAGTGAGGCCGCATTTTTGCTCTCTCACTTCTGGGACACCCTTCTCTTGCCCTTGCAAACCAGAATTCCAAGCTCTCTGGCTTCTGGAATCTGAGACTCACACAAGCAGTGGCCAGGCTCTTCAGACGTGGACTGAGAGTTACATCATCGCTTCCTTGGTCCTAAGGCCTTCAGGCTTGGATTGAGCCAAGAGCCTGGCGTTCCTAGTTCTTCAGCTTGCAGATAAACCTACAGCCTATTGTGGGTCTCAGCCTTCAAAATCAAGGGAGCCAATTCCCACAATAAACTTCTTCTCTCTGGAGAATTCTGACTAAAATCTTAAGATCTATAATACAACCACAGAAATAATAAAAATCGGTATATTGCTTCTAAACTATTAGATAAAAAAGTAAATTTAAAAACATGAAATGGGCTAAAAAAGAGAAAACAGATATGGGAAAGGGGGACAAATAAAAATATTAAATAATACAGAAATAACTCAAATATATCAGTAATTACAATAAATGCAAATGCATTAAACTTTACATTTAAAAGGCAAAGGTTTTGACACTGGATATTTTAAAAAATCCATATGAAATAGTCTTAAAATATATGATGTTTTAGACAAATTTAACAGGAAATTGGCCTTCAGATAGAACTATATAAGAAGGAAGTCACTGGGCAGTGCTGTTATGAACAGCATCTGTAAGAGAATAAGGGAAGCAAGACTGGGCAAAGAAAGAAGTCAACATGTGATGCAGTTGCAAGTGAGGCATCAGCTGGTCCCACTGGGTGTCTGGACCTGAGATGGGTCCTCAGAATTGCCCTAACTTGAGAAAGGGGGCTGTGACTTATACTCTTATATTGCCCAGTTTCGAATAGGGACTGCTTCCTGGATAGGAGTGTGACTTTGGCAAGCCAACTCTCTTTGTCAGAGGGAAATTTCTTAGGAAAGACTTAGCATAAAGCTGTAATTTTTTAAAAAAGAAGACAACATCGAAGCAGTACCTAGGGACTAATATACAAAAAGTGTGCAAAAGTTTTATGCAGGAAATTATTACAGCAAAGTATTGATATAGGACAAGTAAAATCAACTAATGCAAAACAAGAAAAGCTTCAGAAACAGACTCAGGGCATTATGGAAGTATTATTTTAGACACAATTAACTTTGCAGATCAGTGGGGGAAAGAATGAACTTCAACAAAGAGCAGTGAGACACTTGGTTAGCCCCAGGAAAAAACACAGTGAAATTCTATCCTTCCTTTGAACTATACACAATAATTAAGACAATCAAAGTGAAAGAATACACTATTAGAACATAATTTGGAATTTATATTTATGGCCTCAGGAAAGGGAATGGCTTATTAAACAGGACATAAAGAAACACAGAGAAAAGATTGATATACGCAGCTACAACAAAATTCGTAACTTCCGTTCACTAAAAGACACCATAAAGACAGTGAAATAAACAAGGCACAAAAGGAGATAAAGTATTTGCTACACATGTAACTGACAGAGATTGGAATCATAATACATAAATTAGTCCTACAAAAAGCCAAAGACAAGCTCATACAAAATGTGCATAAAATTTGAATATGAACTTAAAGGTAAAAATGGTTAATCCAATAAACATATGAAAATGTTTGCCAATTGAAATCATAGAAATAAAAACAAAAACCACAGTGAGATGCTACTTCACATCCATCAGACTGCCAAAACGTGCAATGTCTGACAATACTGGGAGTTATAAAGGATGTGGAACAAGAAAACACTTGTGTGCTGTGGGCGGGAGAATAAATCTGCACACTTGACTAGAGCACAGGGTGGCTGCATCTCCTAACACTCGAGAGGACCTGGATTTTGACATAGCCGTTGCACTCCAAGCTGTGGGACCTAGAGAAACTATTGCACATGAGCGCGAGGTGACAGGTACAATATCACAGAAACAGAGTTTATAAAAATACACAAGGGGAAACAACCAAAATGTGCATCGAGTAGAATGGATGAATCGATTCCCATATTCAGCATAACAGAATACTATCATGCAGTAAAAATTAATGAATTACAGTGACCCAGAGCAACATGAATGAATCTATGGGATATAATGTTCAGTCAAAAGCAAATTGCCAACAATTACATTGTAATTATGCAGTACAAGTCCATTTACATGCAATTTAAAAATATAAAACAACAAATCATACATTACTAATAATAAGTGGTGCCGGTCATAATCCCTAAAGACAAAATCCTGAATGCCATAACCTCAAATGTTGGAATCTTGAAAGATTAAAATTCCTAAAGTCTAAATTCTAAAAGTCGAAAATCCCTAACATCTGATTGAATCTCCAAATCATAATGACAGATTTGAAATTAGGTGTGATCAAGACCTTTAAAAGTACATTTTAAGGAATGACCAATAAAGTTTGTTTTTTACATTCAGTCCAGTGCATTGGGCTGGAAAGCCAGTTGAGTGGATTGGCCACGTGATACGGCAGTGAGGAAACTTCACTTTAAAAATGGGTGATTTGCCTGCATTGGGGTTCCTTCCAGCCAGTCGTCATTTGCCTGCGTTGGCATTCCTTCCAGCCAGTGACACTCCAGGAGCTCTTCATGAATTAAAGCCACATTTGCCTGCAGAAGCCAGTGAAGTTACCAACTGGCTCAAAAACAATCATGTTCAGGGTAGGATAAGAAGATGCTTACACAACGGTGCTGCTGTTCTATCAGCAGTATTGTTTCCACCAAATCTGCGGCCTGTTGATGAGTGCAGGCATCATGGATGTCCAGGTATCCAAAGCAACGTAAAAGCATGGGACAGAAGATGGGAAAATGTAATAGGGGATTTTCATGTCAGTGCACGTTGAATCACAGGATTTCAAAAAGAGCAGCACCACGTAGAAAATGAATGTGAACGTATTCTTCAAGGACAGCCATGTCCTAAAAGCAAAAAGCAGCCACTCATTGCGATGTAAGACTTCAAAATACAGTTCATGGCCCTGAAAGTCAGCCAGATCTAACGAGTTGTCTCCATGCAATTGCCCATTGCCCGTTCCTGTGATATGCATTTTTGTATGTCAATTTATTTTTAGTTTTTCCATTTTTTTCTATGTTTAGTTTCCTTTTCCCACTATCTTTGGTTGTCAGCGTTATTTATTATAATTTACTCCTTCACATCATTTCTAATACTGGAGGTATCCATTGTGTAAAGACTTCTAATTCATATTATGCTATTTTTTGCAAATTTGACTCCAAAAAATTCATTACTACAACATTGACTTAGTGTGTAAGGATTGTGCTGTATGGGAAAGCATTGAAACTTCCTTAATAAATAAGGAGAGTCCTTTTTGTACATCTGCATTTGTGACAGAGAAACTTTCTGGAGATCTCAGCTCTTTGGGCATCTGCATGTGAGCTGGTGGTGACCCGTTGCAGTTCTGATCTCCTCAACACACTCGGGTTGTCCCTCATGGTGTTCCAGACGCCTACAGGTGTACAGCTGGGTGCCCACAATCACCAGCCTCAGCGTTATGCATTTACACAGTTCCCTTTTGACCGATTCTTTATGAGTACACTTTGTCTGTTCATACACCTGCTCATAGCTGTTATACCTGTAGATAAGCAACAGTGCATGATTATAATTTCAAAGGACGACATTTTGAGTAGTGAAATCAAGCAGGTTACAGAGAATGGGGTGCAGTAAGATTCCATTTGATATAAAAATGTAAATATGTGTATGGAAAGGTTGAGGAGAGAAATGAAACAGAAAGGGAGAGAAAGAGAGAAACGGACAGATGAAGACCAGGATAAAGGAGAGTTGGAGAGGACTGAAAACATAGTTCTACTCCCAGCAGGGTCTCTGGGTAGTGGAATTGAGAAAACAATTGTCCCCACTAGTTGCTCGTTTTGAAATTAGTAATTCACAGATTTTTATCAATTATCTCCTATTAAAAGTTTTAATGGGGCTGGACGTGGTGGCTCATGCCTGTAATCCCAGCACTTTGGGAGACTGAGGCGGGTGGGTCATTTGAGCTTAGAAGTTTGAGATCAGCCTGACCAACATGGTGGGGCTCCGTCTCTACTGAAAATACAAAAATTAGCCTGGCGTTGTGCCTCATGTCTGTAATCCCAGCTCCTCAGGAAGCGGAGGCAGGAGAATCACTTGAACTGAGAAACAGAGGTTGCAGTGAGCCAGGATCATGCCACTGCACTCCAGCCTGGGTGACTGAGTGAGACTCCATCTCAAAAAAAAAAAAAAAAAAAAAAAGTTTTTACAAGGAATAGAGCACAACAAAGGTGGGTGACCTAGTGAGACTCCATCTCAAAAAGAAAAACAGTTTTAATAAAGAATAGAGCATGACAAAGCAGGGCTAAGTAAGTGAGAACCATCTCCACTGGAGGCATCGTCAGCAGCAAGTGCTTCTTTAGGAGACAAAGTTCCAGCCAAAGTCAGGGCCAAAGGTAACGGCAGACTCTGCGTACTATGTGATTTTTAAGCTGTTTGTCGTCTCTCTCATCTCTCTTTATCCAATACAAGTGTTTTTTGTTTGTTTGCTTTTAAATTTTTTTTAAATTAAAAAAATTTTAAAATAAAAATAATTAAAATTAAAAATTAAAAATTAAATTTTTTTTTTTTAAAAGTAGAGATGGAGTTTTTCCATGTTGCTCAGTCTGGTCTTGAACTCCTGGACTTAAGTGATCATCCTGTCTCAGCCTCCAAAAGTGCTGAGATTACAGGCGTGAGGCACTACGTCTGGCCCCAGAAACAAGTGCTGAGCACAGTGGAATGGCATGCCAAGGTGTGCGGGCCAGAGGAGGTCAGTATCCACCTGCACAGGTTTAGGGGAAAGTTGCCCAACACACCAAAGGCCGCTGCACAAGACAACTGTCTCTTTATGGTCCCAGCAACATTATGACTGCAGCTGACCTGCACGGCCACGTGTTATGTTATACATCAGGGCTGGCATGAGCCTTCTGCAGCTGTGTTTAGTCAGGACTAGAGAGCATGGTTTCACTCCAGCACCCAGTTGAGTCTTATTTGTATCAATACAGATGTGCATCCTGGAGACAGCCCCTGCTTTCTTATCAGCCCCAGCACCTGGGCACAGATCCAGACATCGGCACGGCTGGGAACAGCAGGACAAGCCAGGCACGCAGTGGGGCCTGTGCCTCACTCTAGGTGTCTTGTCGTGCGGTGGAGGGTAGCCTCCAAGCAGACCACCATCCTGGATGGGACCACTGCAGGTCATTTCACACTGGGGTCCTTGTGGTCTTGCATTTCCTCTCCCATCTTTGAGCACATGTTAAAAAGTTATCTGTTGGCCGGGCACAGTGGCTCACACCTGTAATCCCAGCACTTTGGGAGGCTGAAGCGGTTGGATCACGAGGTCAAGCATTCAAGACCAGCCTGGCCAACATAGCAAAATCCTGTCTCTACTAAAAAAAAAGATACAAAATTTAGCTAGGCATGGTTGTGGGCACCTGTAATCCCAGCTACTCGGGAGGCTGAGGCAGGAGAATCACTTGAACCTGGGAGGTGGAGGTTGCAGTGAGCCAAGATCATGCCACTGCACTCCAGTCTGGACGATAAAGTGAGACTCTGTCTCAAAAAAAAAAAAAAAGTTATTTATCTCTTTTGTATTTTCCACTATTGAATAGAGTGTGCTTGGAATGAAAATGACTGTCAGATAATACGATTTTTATTTCTTGATCCGTCAATATTTTACTATGTGTCTGGGATGAAGCACTAATCACCTCAAACTGGTAACTAACTTGTCAAACGTCTTTCCTCCAAGAATCCTGCAAAGGTCCTTAAGGTCTTAAAGAGTGAATAAGTAATAGTCTGTAATATAATTTAAAAGGAAGGCCACAAACCACTTCTTCTGTTTTTCTTTGATTTCATGGAAGAGTCTTCATTCTTTTCTCCTGTCCTCCTATTTGGATACATGTAGCTACCATGAGCCTCTAGACACCCTCCCCCACTTCCGGCACTTGGTTGACAGATTTGCTGGTCTGTGACCCCTGTCAGAGGTCTGAAAATCTTAGCAGTTTATGCAAAGCCAAGAGAGGCTCTGTGCAAGGCATCTGAGGAGAGCCCTCCAATACGCCAGCATAGGATTTGGAGCTTTGGAAGGTCAGTGAGGCTAAATCCTTTTCAAGCAAGACAAGGCTGAGGAAACACAGGCTCAGGCCCAACATCCACAAGTCCATGTAGCTCCAGAGAGGAGCTGGCGTTCTGGGACTGGCATTTAGTGGAGGACACCCCAGAGCCCATGAGGAGGGAGCTGGATGGAAAATTCAGCCAGTGCTAGCCACAGCATCGCTCAGCCCACAGTGAACCATGGCTGGGCCTGCCCGTGAGGCACAGACACCTTGCTTTTTGTTTTGTTTTGTTTTGCTTTGTTTTTTGAAACAGAGTCTCACTCTATTGCCCAGGCTGGAGTGCAACGGCTCCACCTCAGCTCACTGCAGCCTCTGCTTCCTGGATTCAAGTGGTTCTCCCACCTCAGCCTCCCAAGTAGCTGGGATTACAGGCATCTGCCACAATGCCTGGCTAATTTTTGTATTGTTAGTAGAGATGGGGTTTCACCATGTTGACCAGGCTGGTTTTGAACTGACTCAGGTGAACCGCCCACCTGTGAACCGCCCACCTTGCCCTCCCAAAGTGCTGGGATTACAGGCATGAGCCACTGTGCCCAGCCCATCCTTGTTTTAAGGGCGGAATTAATACACAGATGAGAGAACAGTGGAAACCAGTGTAATAAACCTCTTTGGCCACACATTCATTTTCATTCCCTACTTTTTCCTACAACTGTCTTGATTTTGTTGATGTTGATCTCAGAGGAATCTGGCCCCACCGATTGTTTTAATAATGATTCCATTCCCCTTCCTGGTGACTGTCAGTGAGTGGGTGTTGGAAAGTGACTGTATTTGGACAGGGCCTTTGAAGAGGTGATGAAGTTAAAACAAGGCCACGAGGGTGCCTAATCCAGTCTAACGATGTCCTTCTAAAAAGAGGAGATTTGGACGCACAGAGATTCTGGGGATTTATGTGCACAGAGGGATGACTGTGCAAGGACACAGCCAGCAGCCATGTCTCAAGACAAAGAGGCGGTCCCTGAGAAACCACCCTGCCTGCACCTCAACCTTAGACCTCCATCCCTGAGAAAGACAAGGACATAGACGTCTGTGGTTACCACCCGGGCTGTTGGTGTCAGGGCAGCTGAGCCGGCTGAGACTGGGGGCCCTGCACCTGGGACCCTGTTCCCATCCCCCCTCCCTGGTGGTGCCATCTTCAGCCCATGCAAAGAGCCGGAACTAGAATGAAGCTGCCGTTTGGGCCACATGAAATAAGGAATTTCCTTTTTATTTCAGCTTGTTTGGGCCAATTTCTTTCTCTCCCTGCTACCTGAAGCTGAAGCATCGTGTTAGTATCATTGACAGGATGCACCTGTAATCCCAGCACTTTAGGAGGCCAAGGTGGGCAGATCACGTGAGGTCAGGAGTTCGAGACCAGCCTGGTCAACATAGTGAAACCCCATCTCTACTAACAATACAAAAATTAGCTGGGCGTGGTGGCAGACGCCTGTAAGCCCAGCCACTCAGAAGGCTGAGGTGGAAGAATCGGTTGAAACTGGAGGCAGAGGTTGCAGTGAGCCGAGATGGCACCATTGCACCCCAGCTTGAGTAACAGAGGGAGACTCTGTCTCAGAAAACAAAGCAAAACAAAAGAAATAGGACGTTCTCTTAGTATCTCTGTTAGTATCCACTCTTGCTGCTCCCCCACTGGCCGGCCTGTCCTGGTCAAGCCCTGGCCCTGGGCCTGATGCTCCTCTAAGAACCGCAGCTCTCCCCAGTCACAGAGTCCTCATGGCAGCCCCGTGGTCAGCAGAGCCATGGGCCACCCTCACCCCGAGTCCCGCTGGAAGCCATTCGCCAAGCAGCCACTCTGGTACCGCCCTCTGTGATAGATAGGACAGCATGTCCAGGCCAGGAGCCTCCACGAGGGAATGGTCAGGGGGATGGAGCACGGGAGGTGCCGCGAGCACGAGGCGGGGACGGAGCGCAGGGGGATCCTGTGTACGAGGTTGGGACGGAGTGTGCGGGGACCGCGTGCATGAAGCGGGGACAGAGCTCGGTGGGGTAGTGTGCACGAGGCAGGGACGGAGCGTGGGGACACCACGTGCACGAGGCAGGACAGAGCGTGGTGAGACCGTGTGCATGAGGCGGGCACGGAGCTCGAGGGGACCGCATGTACGAGGTGGGGATGGAGCGTGGGGGGATCCTGTGTAAGAGGCTGGGACGGAGTGTGGGGGAACCGAGTGCATGAAGTGGGGACGGAGCATGGGGGGACCGCGTGCACAAGGTGGGGGATGGAGTGTGGGGGGACCGTGTGCATGAGGCGGGCACGGAGCTCGAGGGGACCGCGTGCACGAGGTGGGGATGGAGCGTGGGGGAATCCTGTGTACGAGGCTGGGACGGAGCGTGGGGGGACCACGTGCATGAGGCGGTGACGGAGCACGAGAGGACCGCGTGCACGAGGTGGGGACGGCGTGCATAAGGCAGGGACGGAGCGTGGGGGCACCACGTGCATAAGGCAGGGACGGAGCGTGGGGGCACCGCGTGCATAAGGCAGGGACGGAGCGTGGGGGCACCGCGTGCACAAGGGCAATGGCTGCTGGGATTTGAAGGAAGCCCTATAGAGCGAGGGAGCAGGGACCCCCTTTCCTGCCAGGGATGCCAGGGTGGGGAAAGCACAGAACCTTCGTGAGGCCCTGGGCTTAGTGAGGGGCGCACAGGAGGCGGGAGCTGCAGCGGTGACCGTGGAGAGGCGGCCCTGGCCAGAGTGCAGGGAGGGACAGGGGAGGCCGCCCGGCTTCGGGTTTCCTCCTGGAGGCTCCGTGGGCATTTTCCTGAGCTGGAAAACGGACCCGCACCATCAAGGTGGGGACAGGCCCGGGCTCCCTTCTTTTTTTGAATAAAGACCATGTTTTTCACGCGGCACAAAACGTGGCCTGATGACACTTAACTTCGCACTACTAAAGATACTTTAAGAGATACTTATCTTGTTTAAATAATTTGGAATTATGGGTCCACATTAAAGAAAACAGACTCTAAGCAACAGCTTTTCTTTCTCCTCTACCCTTGTGAGGTCAACCGGCAAACCACCAAGGTTTCTGTATTGAAGGTCAAAATACCCTAGGGAGGGACCGAAGTCCTTTTATTCTTTACATAGCATTGTCAGTGTTTGGGGACCTTGGAAGGAAGCTATAGTGACAAACCCCGGCCACCCTCGCCTTCGGAGTTCTGCAGGACAGCAGGCTTGTGAGCCGGGGAGCAGGCTGTGCTGCTTTGAGATGCCCAGCCTTCCAGGTGCCTGAAACCTGCCGGGATCAGTGTAATTGCCTTTCTCCACCATACCATTGCTCTTATGAAGTGTTTTGGCAATGACTTTTAACAATAGGACGATGGCTGAGTTCCCAGGTCTGCATTACTGAGGCATTTTAAAAGCCCACATCTTCCTCAGCTACACCGAGCCTCTTTTTCAGGCTGTCAGTGCGGTGTGGCTGAAAATCAGCTTTTTTAGAAGGCCGTTTAATGTAGTTATTTATAGGGCTGCATAAACACTGCATTTAAGATTTTTTTTAAAAAAACTATAAAGTATGGCATATTTAATAGGGATGGGGCAATGTGATATGATTGCTAAGGCTTTGTAAAACTTTTAAATAAAATTAACACACATAACTTTTAATGCACCCATGCCACAGCATCTTAAAATCACAAGAAGTAAACACATAAAATCCCATCCCCTTTCAAAGCCGCACTCAAGTTTGGATTCTTAGCTCAGTTTATCAAACGCTTTTTATAAGCCTGGAATGATCACAGAGATGGTACTTTTTAGTGATGCTAACGTTCTGGTTTGATGTTTTTAATCCAGAGAGGTTAGGAGGTGAAATCTGTACCAACCCTATTACTTCTGATACAAGCTCAGCCGCTCTGGCTTGGTTATAAGCATTGTTTGCATGGTCTGACTTTTCATTCTCTTAGTCTCAACTTGTTTGTGTCTTTCAACCTAAAGACACCCTGTCTCACCCCGTTCCATGCTCACATGTGACCATATGAAGCAGACAAAACCCGAGGCTGCTTATGAGGCTGATTGCAAAGCCACAGAGCAGCCAGGCTCCCTGCCCCAAGCCTCTCTGTGCTGGGACAGGTTCCAGGGCCCTGGAGCCTGCTAAGCTCTTCCCCAAGCTTTAGCCCAGTTTCTTGTATCACTTTAATTCCATTTCTTATCTCCATATCTTCAGCGGGGCAGGCCGATTTACCAGAGAGAGAGGGAGGGAGATAGGACATGAGAACACTGTTGCCTGGGGTTCAAAAAAATAGTTTTTTTTTTCTGTGTATTTGTACCCCATTTTTTTGTGTTGACAGATTTTTGGGGAGTCTAATTTACATAACATAAAATTCACCTTTTTAAAGTGTGCAATTCAATAATTTTCTTGTAAATGTACAGCGTTGTAACCACTACCACAGTACAATTTTAGAAGATTTCTACCACCCGAGGTGATCTCTCACACCCAGTTACAGGCAATCCTCATTTCCACCTAAGACCCGGCTAACCTCTCCTCTAGGTTTTACCTCCACAAATGTCTTTTCTGGAGATTTCCTATCAACAGGATGCCGTACATTGTCTTGTGTTGTTAGCTTCATTCACTCAGCACAGTGCTTTGAGGTTCAACCCCATTGTGTCACATAGTTCCTTCATTTTTGTTACTGAATAGCATTCCATCATGGGGATATACCACAGTCATTTACGGAGTCATGGGGGATGACCCTTTGGGTTACTTCTACTTCTTAGTTATGATGGCTAGTGGCGCTATGAACACTACTGTGCAAGTCTTTATGTGGACAGAAGGTTTTATTTAGTTAATTTTATTTCATAGTGAACTATACTAGACATAATACATGTATAAAATTATTCTATGTGTATATTTTATCAGTATTGATAAAATTAACACCCACGCAGCCCATGTCACCATCTCAAGGTTGAGAAATGAATCATTTTCAGTACTACAAAACACCTCTGCATAAACCATCCATGATTCTATCCTCTTCCTTCCCAAACAGACGTAGCCATTATCCTACTTCTGGGATCATAATTTCCTTTCTTTTCTTTATAGTTTATTGTACATGCATCCACAGAAAAATATCTGGTAAGTTTTACTTGTTTTTGTAGCCTGTAAGTAAAATAATATTGTATACATCTTTAGTGGTTTCTTTCTAACCCATCACGGTGCCATTTATCCAAATACATGCATGTAAGTGGGATTTGTTCACTTTTACTGTTGTATATTTTGCATTATATAAACAAATCACAATTTTAGAACAAACCTGCCCTGTTGTTGATGGGCTTAGGGTGGATTTCAGTTTCTGGCTGTGCCGCTGTGGACGTTCTTGTATTTATCATGTGCCTGTCGAAAGCTGCTTGCAGTGTATTCCCAGGAGAATTGCCAGTTCTTAGGGTATTTTCATTTTCTACTTTGTAAGTAATGGCAAACATTCCCAAAGTGAAAATAATGATTCACACCCCCACCAACAATGTAAGCATTCTTGTGGTTTCATCTTAACCTTCACTCTGTATTGGTCGATTTTTTGCTTTTTTCTATTTGGTCGGAAGGCAAACATAGCTAATTTTGGTTTTATTTACTTTTCTTTGATTTCTAATAAGATTGAGCAATTTCTTTGTTGTTTTTGGACATTTTGTTTTGCTGTTTAGCAAAATGTCCAGTCAGGATTTCTGCCCATTTTTCTTTTGGAATTTCTCTTTTTGCAGAATTGTTCAAGATTTTATTATGCTCAGGAAGCCAAGTTGTATGGATGAGAGTCAATACTAAGATTTGAGTTGGCTCCAAAGATGGGATTTACTTTCAGCTTGGTGCAGGGGTTTTACTAATACATAACAGATGGGCGTATTTGGGGGGTACATGTGACAACCTAAGGCATTCCTGTAATTTGTAAAGATCAAATCAGTGTACTTGGGATTTCTATCACCTTAAATATTTGTCTTTTCTTTAAGATTTTTAAAAACCAATTTTATTGAGGTATACTCACACAAAAGAGTACATAATGTATGATTCTGTTTTTTTGAAATGCTAGGAAAGGCAAAACTCTAAGTGACTGAAAGCCAGCAGCGTTCACCTACTGGTAGGGATTGGAAGCATTGGCTGCCAAGGGGCATGAAGGAACTTTCAGGGCTCATAAAATATCATGTGTTGTGGACGCGGTTGTGGTTGCATATTTTTATTTCTTTTGGGTATATAGCTTGGGATAAAATTACTGGGTCTGCTGGGTAACTTCATAAACTTTTTAAGAAACTCAACTATTTTCCATAATGGCTAGGCCATTGCACACTCCAGTCAACACTGTGTGAGGGTTCCCACTTTCACCAACATTTGCCATTGTCTGCCTTAGTGTTACAGCCAGTCTCATGAGCGGGAAGTAGCATGCAGTGTTGTTTTAATTAACATTTCTTTAATCACAAATGATGTTGAACATCTTTCCATGTATATATTCTTCTCTGACTTCCCTTGATAAAAAGTCTATTATATCTTTGTACATTTTTTAAAAAAGATTGTCTATCTTAATTGATTTGTAAGAGTTATTTGTATATTATGAATACAATTCTTTGTAAGAAATAAGATTTGCAAGTATTTTTTGCAAATTTATGGCTTGACTTTTTATCCTTTTTTGGTGTCTTTTGAAGCACAGAAGTTGATAAAGTTCAAATTTTTTTTTATTTTATGGATTTTGCATTTGGTGTTGTATCTAAGAATATTTGCCTAACCATTTCAAAATTTTCTTCTGTTTTTTTAAATAGCTTTTTATGCCTTTAGCTCTTCAATTTAGACCAATGGTCCATTCCGAGATACTTTTTGTGTGTGATGTAAGACATGGTCTGAATTCAATTTGTTTGAACTTTAATAAATAGAAACTATTTAAAAAGAACAAAATAGAAATTCTGGGGTGAGTTGAAAAGTACAATAGGTGAAATGAAACATCTCTAGAGGGTCTTAACAACAGATTTGAGTCAGTCAAAAAAAAAACTGGAGAACTTGCAGGTAAGTCAACACACAGTATCTCATTTTAGGAGCAGAAAGAAAAAAAGAACCGAGAAAAATTAATAGAAACTCAACTTGTTTGCCTACAGATATCCAATTGCCCCATACCATTTATTGCAACGTATAGCACTTCGTAATTGAATTTTTCTGGCATCTTTGTGGATAAACAATTGACTGTAAGCCTTAGTGTTTATCTGTGGGATTTTCAATTATACTCCATTGATCTATATGTGTTTGTTTATCTCAGTATCACAATCTTTTGATTTAGTGGAGCTTCCAAGTAAGTTTTAAAAATGGGAAGTGAAATTCCTCCAATTTTTTTTAAGATTGTTTTGACTATATTGGGTCTTTACATTTTCATGTAAATTTTTAGGAACAGCTTGTCAATTGCCACAAAAAGTTTGCTGGAATTTTTACAGGTGTTGAATTGAATGTATGTATCAATTTCACAGGAATTTTCATCTTTAAAATATTGACTTTTCCAACGCATACACGTGGATTGTTTCTCTATTTAGTGTGATCACCATTCATTTCTTTAAGCATATTCCACAGCAAGCTTGTCCAGCCACGGCCTGAAAGTCACATGCGGCCCAGGACAGCTTTCAATGCAGCCCAATGCAAATCTGTGAACTGTTTTACAACATAGGAGATTTTTCTTGGCCTTTTTTTTTTTTTTTTAGCTCATCAGCTGTTGTTAGTGTTAATGTATTCTATGTGTGGCCCAAGACAATTCTTCTTCCATTGTGGCACAGGGAAGTCAAAATATTAGACACCCTTGTTCTATAGGTTTCAATTTAAACATCTTACCTTCTTTTGAAAGTTTATTTCTAAGTATTTTATCCTTTTTAATGTGAATGGAATACTTTTCTGAATTTCATTTTTGGACTATTCATTGATAGTATGTAGAAGTGAAATTGTCATTGTTATCACCGTCTTCTTCTTCTTTTTTTATTTTTTTGAGATGGAGTTTCTCCTTGTCACCCAGGCTGGAGTGCAATGGCTCGATCTCCAGTCACCACACCCTCTGCCTCCCAGGTTCAAGTGATTCTCCAGCCTCAGCCTCCCAAGTAGTTGGGATTGCAGGTGCCTGCCACCACACCCGGCTAATTTTTGTATTTGTAGTAGAGACGGGGTTTCACCATGTTGGCCAGGCTGGTCTTGAACTCTCTACCTCAGGTGATCCACCCACCTTGGCCTCCTAACGTGCTGGGAGTAGATTCCAGGCGTGAGACACCACTCCCAGCCACCATCTTCTTCTGGATTGGCCTTGTATATAAATGGAAAGCCTGGGTATCCTTCTCCTGTTCCTGATTTTAGGGGGGAATCATTCTGCTTTTCTTTGTTAAGTTTGCTGTTAACCGTGGGTTTTTCACAGATACATTTTATCACATTGGGGAAGTTGTCTCCTATTACTAGCTTGTTGAGAATTTATTCCATGAGTGGATGTTGAATTTTGTCAAATGCTTTTTTTTTTTCATTCATTGAGATAATCATGTATTTTTGTCCTTCATTAAAATGCTGTATTACATTACTTGACATTTGGATGTTGCAGCAACCTTGCAGTCCTAATCTAAATCCTGCTAAGTTATGATATATCGTATTTTTATATGTTGCTGAGTTCAGTTTTCTAGTATTTTGTTGAGAATTTTTTGCATCTGGGTTCTTTTTTCATGACTTTTTTTCTGGTTTTGGTATCAGAATAATACTGGCTTTATAGAATGAGTTGGGAAGTATTCTTTTCTCTTCTATGTTCTAAAATAATTTTGTGAAGAATTAGTATTACTTCCTTCAGTCTTTGGTAGAATTTGTCCTGAAGCCATCTGTGCTTCAGATTTCCTTTGTGGATTGGAAGATGTTTCATTGTTAATTCTTTTTATTTCTCATAGAAATATTCTGAGTTTTTTTTTTGTTTTGAGTGATTTTTGGTAATTTGTGTCACCAGAAATTTGTTTATTTTCATCTAAATATCTATTTGTTGGCCTAAATGTGTTCTGTTTTCTCTCATTATTCTTTTGGCTTCTATAAAGTGGGTAGTCATGTTTACTTTTTTATTCCTGATTTTGGTAATTTTTGTCTTTTTTTTTCTTGACTAGTCTGGCTAAAGCTTTGCCAATTTTGTTGATCTCTTTACAGAACCAGCTTTTGGTTTCATTCATTTCTGTAATGATTTTCTTTTCTATTTCATTGATTTATTTTCTAATCTTTGTTATTTCCTTCATTTTGCTTCCCTTGGGTTTACTTTATACATCTTTTTTAGCTTCTGAAGGTGAAAACTCAGGTGATTTTATTGAGATCTTTCTTTTTTCCAATACAATACAGATCTTTATTTTTTCTTTTTTCCATTTCAAGTTATACTTTTCCAACAGCCACTACTTTTCCTGCATCTTATAAAAGTTATAATGTTGTCTTTTTATTTTCATTGAATTCAAAATGCTAATTTTCATTGAGATTTCTTCCTTGAAATAATATTAGAGTGTATTGTTTATATTTGCGTATTTTCTGAATTTCTTCCTACTATTGATTTTTAATTTAATTTCTATGTGGTTGAAGAACATTCTTATGTGACAATTAATTTTATATTAATTGAGGCTTGTTTAGAACTTAATATATTGTTTATTATAGACCTAAAGATAGATAGTGTTTGAACAAAGGTCAGTTCACCAGAAATTTGTCATAATTCAAATACGTTATACCCTATAATCTGTTAGGCTCAGAATCGTTTCTCAATGAACGGGCTGCGTCCCTGCCCTCGGGTCCTGTGTGTGCACAGTGTGCCCAGAGTTCCTTCTCTGTTTATCTGCCCATTACCTTCCCATTCACTTGTTATTATTCTTTACCATTTAGATGGCATATGTGCATGTGTGTGTACCTTTTCTCCGAAGGTGAGATAGTTCACTGTTCATAGTTCATTTGGATAGTTACCTTAAGAATTTGAGACTCAAAGTTAATACTTTGATTTACAGGTCTGTGTATTTCAATAACTGTAGGAGAGTGTATAAATAAACACAAAGACTCATGTACACACTAAGGGAAAGTACACTGGGACATTTATTCCGGGAAGACAACCTCACCAGAGTTCAGTTCACTGACATCTGGCAGCTCCTCTCCAGGGATTCTGTTAGTGGAAGAGGAAGGGGTTAGTTATCAAGTAGACTCACCTCTAACCTGACCCCAAATCAGGACTCTGGAGGCTGAAAGTGTAGTGCGGGGCCAGCCTAACAGGTCAGCAGTTTCTACAGCAAGAAGGAGTAAAACATTGGCCACATTATGTAGTGATGTTGAAACCAACGATACGAAATACATTCTAGGAAAAGCAAGATGCTAAAACTCCTGCACCGAGGATGAAAATATTTCCTTGTATTTAAGCATATTCCCAGCATCCTTGGAGATAAAAAAAAAAAAAGCATGATTTGCACAAAATGTGGCGTGTGAAATATTTTAACAATTGTAAGTCCATAAACAGAAACAATTGTTTGCATTGTGAATAATAAAGTAATGAACGGCTTCCAGTTGAAGGGCTGTGACCGTCCGTGACATTCTGTTCCCTACTACCTCGAGGCCCCTGGCACTCACACTTGGAAACATCCTCCCTTTGAGTTGGGGCAAAGTCCCTGCGGCTCACAGCCTTGGCCTCAGAGCCTGCACGTCCTGCTTCCCTGCTCTTGGGAAGCCCGAGCTGACAGGTAACGGTTCAGGTGCCCTGAACATTCAGAGGCCAGGTGGAGAGGAAGAGAGCAGGAAAACCAGATGTAGGAACTGCATGGAGCGGCTCCTCTCCTCCTTCCCCTCCGCCCCCATCTTAGGGAAAGTGCTAACCGTGTCTGCTTCACCCTGCCCAGTTGCAGGAGTTGTGATGAGCGGGGCCCACACCCACCCTCAGCTCTTGGCCCTGGTGCTAATGGTGGTGGAGTTTTAAACAAGCGTTTTGGAATAGTTTGTTGTGCACAAATACATTTGTTTTTAAAAAACTGCCTTACACTTGCCTGTCCCAGGAATTCTGAGGACATCTGCATTTTTTTTGTGATCCTTAAGAATTAGGAAATTTGTTCTACCCTCAGAAAGATTTTTTTCTTTTTTTCTTTTTTTGGAAAGTTAGTGATTGCCTATACAACCACAAATGATAAAACATGTTTTGAAATTGTTAAGTATAATTGGAAAACATTTAGTCTCGATTTTAGATTATTTGAGTTTAAATGTAATAATAGTTGTGTGGGGTTTTTTTTTTCAGTGTGTGTGAAACATTTTTGTATCTGCAGGTTAGCCCTTTGGTCTTTCTGGTGTTCCTGGCTTTGAATTAGCTACAAAAGCATGTGATGTGTCTCTCAGTGGGTTTATATCTGGGATCAGTGAAAGAATGTAAATATCAGTGATGTTACCACCAATAAAACTCTACGCAATAAAATACCTCCCTTGTTTTTTGAAGGAAATGCACTGACTCCAGCCTTGGGTAAACAACAGAGCACATGAAGCATGGTGCCCATTAGTCAGCTGGGCCAAAGAGTTCAAAGCCAACCCACATACACTAGCAAAGAAATAGTCCAGGGTGAAACTGGGGATAGAGAGGCTCAGAGAGTCCCAGGAGGGGAGGTCGTATGTCTCTTGGTGTAGGAGTCCTCTTTGCAGTGGAGAAAACCTGCTCCTGTTAACCATTCCTTTTCCACTCCTTTTATAAAAGCCATTGTGTTTATTTACTTCGGCAATGATTCGCTTCACTAGATTCTTCCAAGTTTTGCTGACCTGCCCAAGCCGCCTTCCTGGCACCTGAAAGCGCAGTGTTTTATTCCATTTGGTTAAGTTTTATAATTAAAATTATGAATTAGGAGATGAAATCCTAAGTTCACACCAACTAGTTTGGGATTGAAACCAGATTCAAAGATTGATCAGGTTTAAGCAACTCCAATCCGTCTCTGGTTTATTTTTTGATGCATTTTTAATTGATCCATAATAATTGTGCATCTTTATGGGGTGCAGGGCGACTTTTTCGTACGTGCATACAACGTGTAATAATCGGGTCAGGGTCATCTCAAGCACTTCAAACATTGGTCATTTCCTTGTGCTGGCAACATCTTAGAGCTTCTCTTCTACCTATTTTGAAATATAAAGTAAATTATTCTTCGCTATAGTCTCCCTACTCTGCTATCAAATATTAGAACGTATTCCATCTATCTAACAGTCTGTCTGTGCCCAATAACCAGCCTCTCTTCACCTCCCTCCCTGACATCCTTCTCAGCCTCTGGTAACCAGCATTTGATGCACCACCTTTGTGGGATCCACTTTTTTTTTTTTTTTGAGACGGAGTCTCACTCTGTCACCCAAACTGGAGTGCAGGGGCACGATACAGACTCACTGCAACCTCCGTCTCCCGGGTTCACGCCCTTCTCCTGCCTCAGCCTCCCAAGTAGCTGGGACTACAGACGCCCACCACCACACCCGTCTAGTTTTTTTTTTGTGTGTGTATTTTTAGTAGAGACGGGGTTTCACCGTGTTAGCCAGGATGGTCTCGATCTCCTGACCTTGTGATCCGCCCTCCTCGGCCTCCCAAAGTGCTGGGATTACAGGCATGAGCCACCGCGCCCAGCCGGGATCTACTTTTTAAACTCCCATGTAGGAGTGAGAACATGGGGTGTTTGTCTTTCTCTGCCTGGCTTACTTCACTTCACATCATGACCTCTAGTTCCACTCATGTTGCTGCGAGTGACAGGATTTCCTTGTTTTTAGGGCTGAGTAGTATCCCAGTGTGTCTACATATACAGCACATTTTCTTTATCCCTCCAGCCTTTGATGGACACTTTAGCTTGATTCAGTATCTTGGCTACCGTGAGTCGTGCAGCAGTGACCATGGGGGCGCCCGTTATCTCTTCCATGTAACCATTTCCTTTCCTTTGGGTATATACCTAGCAGCGGGATTGCTGGATCACAGGGGAGTTCTACTTTTAGCTTTTTGAGAAGCCTTCATACTCTTCTCCTAGTTGCTGCACTAACTTCCATTCCCAGAGACAGTATATGAGAGCTCCCTGTTCTCCACATCTTTGCCAGCATTTGTTATCTTTTGTCTTTTGGATAATAGTCATCCTAACTGGGGTGAGACGATGTCGCACTGTGGTTTTGATCGAGCATTTCTTCATAGACTTTTTGGGCCATTTGTGTGTCTTCTCTTGAGAAATGTTTCTTCAGATACTTTGGTCATTTTTAAATCAATTTTGTGTTTTGTCGTTGTTGGTGTTGTTGTTCAGTTGTTTGAGTTCCTTGTATATTCTGGATATTAGTCCCTTGTCAGAAGAATATTTTCTCTCATTCCAGAAGTTGTCTTTTCACTCTGTTGATAGTTTTCCTTTGCTGTGATATGATTTGAGTTCAATATACTCCCATTTGTGTAATTTTGCTTTTGTTCCCTGTGCTTTTGAAGTTTTGGAAAATAAATATTTGCCTAGACTGATGGCCTGAAGCATTTCTCCTATGTTTTCTTCTATCATTTTCCCGTTTTAGGTCTTACATTGAAGTATTTAATCTGCTTTGGGTGTATTTTTGTGGAGGGTGAGAGACAGGGGTCTAGTTTCGTTCTCTTGCACATGAACATCCAGTTTTCCCAGCAGCGTTTATTGGAGAGACTGTCCTTTCCCACTGTTTGTTCTTGGTACCTTTGTTGAAGAAGATTTGCCATAAACCCAGAGATTTACTTGGGGTTCTCTATTCTGTTGGTCTATGTGTCTGTTTTTATACTGATACTATTCTTTGCTGGTAGAATGCATGATTTTTTTTTTCCTATTTAACTTCATAATAATGCTGTTACGTGGATGCTGTTACCCATGTACTAAAGATAAGACATATGAGTCCTGAGAGGTCGTGCCTAGCTCAGTCATGTGGGTTAGGGCCAGACTCTGGCTGGGGCTGTCTCACCCTAAAGCCATGCTCGTCCCTCCCACAACGTGAAGACTGAAGTTTCTATTGATAAAATATTGTGAGAATTTTAAACATGTGGAGACACTGATCTAAACACAATAGGACCAGTAGGAACACGTTCCTCTAGTGGAAGAAGATAAACAACGAATTCAGAAATTCAGGGGTACCATGAAGCAAATACATAAGAGTGACTTGAGAGAAACTCAGAGTGCAGTGTGGAGTGAGGGCAGGACCGAATCAAGACTCTTAGAGAAGGGCTCTCTGAGAGGGTGACTTTGGAATGAAAATCTGATTCATGGAGAAGTGGCTGTGAGATCTGAAGGTGGATCTTCTCAAGGGGGAGGAGTAATCCATGCAACTGCTCTGAGGCAAGCTTGTGTACCGAAAACCTTCATCAGCTTTCTCCAGTTATGCTCTTTGCAGCTCTTTGCAGCTGAAATAAATCTGAAAGTATCCCCTGTCCAGAACACAGCCCTGTCTAGAGTCATTCAAGAAAGGGGCCTCAGAACCGACGTGGCGCTTTAGCCTCTGGTCGTTGTGGATGCAATTGATCACCACTGTCACCACCAGCAGAGGTCAGTCCTTCCCCAGGGCTTTTCAAGTCTCCTCTGAGTGGTGAGAAGACCCAGGAGTTCACCCCAGTGAGAAGGCCACACTTTTGCTGAAATGTGTACTTTGAAACCGCCGTGCTAGTGTGAAACACCTGCTTTCCTCCTCAGAAGTGCTTCTTCACGTGCATGGGTCAAACACCAGAGTTTTGCAGCCTCTCACCAAGCTCTTTGTGGTGTTTGTTTGAAATCTGACCCCAATCTCAACCACTGTCTTCTGGGTGATATTCCATGCCTAGGTCTATGTTAGCATCCATGCCTCGGTCCGTGTCAATATCCATGACTAGGTCTGTGCCAACATGGATGGTGGATTATTCCACGGGCTTTCATGGGAATAATGGACTGTTGCCACCTGTCATTCTATTTGATTAAAGAAGAACACACAGCCTTTTTTTTTTTTTTCACATAACTACATGGAAATAAAAATGAAAAGTAGCCAGCCAGGCACACTGGCTCACACCTGTAATCCCACCACTCTGGGAGGCCAAGGCAGGTGAATTACCTGAGATCAGTATTTCAAGACCAGCCTGGCCAACATGGTGAAACCCTAAAAATACGAAAAATCAGCTGGGCATGGTGGCAGGTGCCTGTAATCCAGCTGCCTGGGAGGCTGAAGCAGGAGAATTGCTTGAACCCAGGAGGCGAAAGTTGCAGTGAGCCAAGATTGGGCCATTGCACTCCAGCCTGGGCAACAAGATTGAAACTTCATCTCAAACAAACAAACCAACAAACAAACTAATGGTTCAATAACTTTTTCAGATGTCAGATAAACAAAGTGATCAGCAGATGCTCTCTCCCGTGCCATTTCTCCAGATGGGCAACTGAGGTGTGGAAATGCTGTGTGACTTTCCAAGCACGTTTATGGCCGGGATGGTCAAGAGCAAGGCTGCCCTTAGGGAAGTTTTGGTGGGGGTACATCAGCTGGGGGAGCCTCGTCTTCCCCAAATTAATATCCACTCCTAGGTTTAAAAGAGATGAAAGCAACAGCCCTGATTACCAGGGCTTAAAACCTAAAATCAAAACTGGAAAACTATAAGGATATCTCACTAGAGTTCATCAAGAAATCTGTGGTAAACTATGTTGTTGCTGAAATTTTTTCAAATGATTTTATTTCCAGGCATTTTGCTTCTTTG
The DNA here is from genome assembly GCF_047675955.1 of Chlorocebus sabaeus. Taxonomy (NCBI): domain Eukaryota; kingdom Metazoa; phylum Chordata; class Mammalia; order Primates; family Cercopithecidae; genus Chlorocebus; species Chlorocebus sabaeus. Next base: position 1,817,299 of record NC_132916.1, on the reverse strand, counting down.
ATCTACTCCAAGAATAGTTCTTAGTATGATACTACTTTCAGGCACATTAAAATCCTCTTTTGTGAATAAATAATTTTTAAACTAGGGACCCCAGAAACTATCTATCTATCTATCTATCTATCTATCTATCTATCTATCTATCTATCTGTGTATCTATCCATTCATCCACTCACTCACCCACCCACCCATCCATCCCATCATGCCGTTTTGCTTCTGAGCAAGTGGTGTCAGATTTGTTCACAGGCTAAATGAAGATTTCCTTTAATCTCTGCTTGTACATTTATTTGTGAATATGACATCATTATAAAGGTTGTAGCTCTGCAGTTTTCTTTCTTGAGAATCCAGCCTGTGCACATCCCCTCAAGTGGAATAACTCGATTGAGAATATCTTCAGTGCTGAGGTTAATGACTAACTTTCAGGAAAAATGCAATTGTTTTAGATGGCAAATGTTTTTCCTGCCATGAACTATGAGTCACGATAAAAGTGTGCTATGGGTAGTTTCGGTGCTAATTATAAGCGGTGGGTTCTTCTTGAATGATTTTTGTTTTCATGGTAAGGAAAGAAGTTATTACATTTTGCTAGTTAATTTATTTTGAAAAAAAAATCATTTTCTATTACCCATCTTTAAAGCACCTGATCTAGTTTTATTTGGAAGAATCCCAGGATTGGAAAGTATACTTTAAAAAGAAAATCACTATTTGCAACTATCTTTCCGAGTCTCTGCAGATTGAAGTTCTCTTGTTATAGTGTTACTTAAAACACAACGTAATAATAATTTGGATTCTGAAGCAAAAAAAAAAAAAAAAAGCAGTCATTGCAATCCCTTCCCCACATTTCCAGCTTTTAAATGTCTACCAAAGCAGCCTCATCATTGTCTCAGTTGTAATAAATAGATATGTGAAAATTAAACTAACAAAATAATTTGATGTAAGTGGAAAAAGTATTTCAATGAGTTGAATTTTGTTTTGTTTTTAGAGACAATGTCCTCTCTGTCACCTAGGCTAGAGTGCAGTGGCGTGATCGTCGCTCACTGAAGCTTCAACCTCCTGGGCTCAGGTGATCCTTCCACCTCAGCCTCCTGAGTAGCTGGGACTATAGGCATGCACCACCATGCCTGGGTAATTTTTTATTTTTGCAGAGATGGGTTCTCACTATGTTGCCCAAGCTGGGCTCAAACTCCTGGCCTCAAGCGATCCTCCCACTTCATTCTTCCAAAATGTGGGATTACAGGTAAAAGCTATGGTGCCCAGCTTTCTATGAGTTTTCATATTAGAGATTCATGCATGATTTTGATTTTTTAAAATATTAGAACACAAGCACTCTGAATGGACAAGAAGGTGCAAATTGACAAACCAAGGGTCATCTTCGGTGACCCATAGAATTGTTTTGTTCAAATAACATTTTAGAAATCAATTGTTTGACACAAAATACATGTTTCTGGCTCTTATTAAAAATTGGAAGATTTGACACTGTTGTCCGACATTTGGACTTGACAAAATCAGCTGGAAGGGAGGGGAGGCCGTCTTTTTAGACAGCACGTGGGTTTCTACACGGACCGGGTTTCCAGAGAGTCTCAGCCCTCTTTCACCCGGATGCTTTTATGCACCCACTTTGCCTGTGTGGACACCCACGATGTAAACACTGTCTGTCCCTCCATCTTATCTCAATGAGCCTTTCGTGTTTCGGGCAGCACCTGTCAGGTGCTCTGCACACCCTGATACTGTATGTTTGTGTGTGCGTATCCACACCACGCAATCACACACTGAACAGGAACACAGTTTACGTTAAGATTTCCCTGGAGCTCAGCACTATGAGGGTTGGGAGCCAGCACCGTGGCTCAACGCCTTGTCAGGGTGGTTGCACATCTGTGCTAGAACAGAATGCTGCGGGCCTCAAAGTCTATTAAAAAAAATCAAAGCAATGGAAACTGTTTACCCAAACATGAAAGGGAGGCTATTTTTCATGTGCACGGGCGGGAGCGGCTGGTTTGTTAAACACCTGCCCCTCAGCTGTGGCTCTCCCTTCAGGCAAAACTCCACCACTCAAGGTGTTTGGAAAACACTGTCCAGACGAGGCTGTCATGAAACGGCTGTGCAGGTGTCCCGCTGCCTTTTAGCAGAACAGACAGTTTTTATGGCTTACCAAAGTCAAACCTTTCACTTTCCTGGTGTTTGTGTGTGTGTGTGTGTGTGTGTGTGTATGTGTGTGTCTTCTCTTCATCTGGGTGCACACAGGCCCCAGTGACACAGGCAGTCCCAGAGCCCACCCATGGCACCGAGATCTGACACAGCCAGGAACGCCTCCACACAGCCCGGATTAGAATTCTGGTTTGGTGGAATAAAAATCACGCATTTCCCCAGGACCTTCACTCTTATCTCTTCTTTTTCTCCCAGCATCTTTCCAATTTACTCTAATATGGTTACAGTAAATGTGTCCAGTTCAAAAATATTTTTAAAAACCAACTATGCACTCTCTTTAGTGTAAAGTGAAATAAAATCCTGGATATTAGCTAAACCTTTATTTGACATCTCAAGACATATTAAAGTGAATTATTTTTCACTGCTCTAAAATATTGTTTCTGTGCTTTCCGCAAGAAGCAACAGGGCCTCTACTGTCCCGTTTTAGTAAAGTGATTATTGCACAGGAATGATCTGCTCTTAGATGAGAACTACTTACAGATGGCACTCTTTCTTCCAGGCAGATATTTCCAACTCTGCTGTTTCTACAAGGTAACGAGAACTAGGGTGTTGGACGTGACTAAGAAGGACTGAGAACACATTCTTCCTCTTGAAGTTATTAGGTTCTCGGTGGTCCCTGGCAAGGATTGGGAAACATTTCATTCAACAGGGATTGAGCCTGGTCATGCTGTTGAAAGAAACATCAGGTGCATTTCAACATCTTCTCATGGAATTTCTGGCCGACAATCACTGCAGGACTGTAGGACCGACCCTGGGGCTGGGCAGTTCATGACACGGCCTGGAGGGAAGCGCGCTGGCCATGGCTTGGGTCCCGGAGCAGGACGGAGGCTGCACCTTTCAGGAAGGCTTGGGCAGCTCGCAGAGTGTAGACATCTGTGTAAATGTCAAGAAGCGTCACAGGACAAGCGTGTTGCTGAGAGAAGGTGTTCTGTGAGAGGCGTGCAGGGGTGAATAGGTGTTGAGGATGCTGAGTCCAGAGGACAGAGGCCTGGGGCGGTGGGCACGTCACCAGCAGACAGGCTGCTGGAAACCACAGAGGAAGTCGAACCCAGGGGACACAGCCGTGTCCAAGAACAAGCTGATGGTCTCCATGGCTGCTTAGGTAGAGAAGATAAGGGGGGAAGAGAAAGAGGCTTGGTAGTTTCTGTCCCAGGAAGAGGATTGTTCCCCTAAAAGTAGAAGGCCCTGGCCCGCTGGGGCTTTCTCAGGGGTTGGAGGGGAATGCGAGGAGCTTGGTATCAGACACGGCAAGTTCTAGGTGGCAAAGCTAATGTAGGCAGAGATGCACCTCTCTAGTTGGACAGCTGCCAATTTGCTGGGACGTCAGGGGCGTGGATGTCATGTTGAGTCCACTGAGACGCAGTCCTGCAGGGAAGAGGAGTCGAGTCAGGGGGCTCTGCTCAGAGGCCTGAGGTGGGAGGAAGGAGGCTTCCATCATGGAAGGAAACGCTGGAGGCTGGAGAGTAAGTCAGGAGGAGGTTGTCTGGGGGAGTGGTCACAGGGCCACAGGCATCTGAGATGGGGAGTGGAGAGGGGAGCGGTCACAGGGCCACAGGCATCTGAGATGGGGAGTGGAGAGGGGAGCGGTCACAGGGTCACATCCGTCTGAGGTGGGGAGTGGAGAGGGGAGCGGTCACGGGGACACACGCGTCTGAAGTGAGGAGTGGAGAGGGGAAGGGTCACGGGGTCACACGCGTCTGAGATGGAGAGTGGAGAGGGGAGCGGTCACAGGGCCACAGGCGTCTGAGGTTGGGAGTGGAGAGGGGAGCCGTCACAGGGCCACATGATCTGAGATGGGGAGTGGAGAGGGGAGCGGTCACAGGGCCACAGGTATCTGAGAGATGGGGGAGCACAAGGCCAGAGAGGCCGATGGGTTTAGGGTGCAAGGAGTTCCCTCGGGAGCTCAGTGTTTCCACCGGGTGGTAGAGGTGGAGGAAACAGGGTGGATGGTGAGGACATGATGCTGATGAAGACAGAGGAGGTTCAGGAAGTGCTAGTTCCGTGGGAGGAGGGAAGAGGAGGTGACCGGGTTGGGCTTCAGGGTGAGGCAAGGCTCGTGAAGACTAAAGAGCCAGGAGGTGCAGGAACCTGGGTGTGGAGGATCCAGCGCTCCGCCAAGGGTGCCTCAGCGGGGGAGGCATAAAGCCATCCAGAATGACAGGCAGAGGTGGCAGGTGATGCTGATTGCGTGCTAAAGCCAGCCCTGTGAAGTAGGCAACCCCCAGCACTTGGTTCAGGAACATGCAGTTCTCGAGGGTGTGCAACCTGCCAGGTGCTGCAGAGCATCTGGGATGAAAACACAGGGATCACACGCGGGTCCCCCTGGAGTCAGGAGGGGATGACCTGGAAAGAGGCCCCTGGAGTGTGGCTGCAGCCCACAGGGCAGTTCAGTGCCCAGCAGCACCAGGTGGCAGGAGGTGCCTAGGGTAGGTGCCCCTGTGCAGGACGCTGGGGGACACTAGGGGTTTGGCTGGGAGATAGGAGGGAGGGATGGGATAGGGACAGGAGAGAGGCATGGGGACAGGAGGGATTGGATGAGGGACGGGAGGGATGGAATGGGACTGGGGACAGGAGGGAGGGATGGGGACAGGAGAGAGGGGAATGGGATGGGAGTGATGGGATGGGGACAGGAGGGAGGGATGGGAGCAGAAGGGAGGGAAATGGGATGGGATGGAGACAGGAGGGAGGGGAATGGGATGGGAGTGATGGGATGGGGACAGGAGGGACGGATGGAGACAGAAGTGAGGGATGGGGACAGGAGAGAGGGGAATGGGATGGGAGTGATGGGATGGGGACAGGAGGGAGGGATGGAGACAGAAGGGAGGGATGGGGACAGGAGGGAGGGGTGAGAACAGAAGGGAGGGAAATGGGATGGGATAGAGACAGGAGGGAGGGATGGGGGACAGGAGGATCTCAGCTGCAGGACAGGAGGGATGAGATGGGGTAGTTGGGTTTCCAGAAAGGCCAAGGAGAGCTTCTCTGGAATCTGTGCAGAAGCAGGAAGCTCAGTGAGGACGCCCCTGGGATCCTGCTGATGAAGGAGAAGAGAGTTTTGCACTCAGGCCCAAGCTGTCCCCACTGGCTGCTGTGGCACTCGACTCTGGGAGAGGCACGTGCTGCTTTTCCTGCGTGACACCAGCAGGAGTGATGTGGAGGAGAGGCTGACAGACTCGGAAAGTGAGGGACGGGCTCCATCCAAATCAATGGGCAGTGAAGATTGGCGTGGAGCTGAGAGCCCAGGACAGTTGTGCAGGGACCACACTGACCACAGCACCCACTCAGCATCTTCCCATGTGGGCCGGGATGCTCATCCTCCTCTAAAGGGAACCCTGTCCGTGCTGACCGTCTTTTACTGGTATTGAATGATGCTTAGCAAAATCCTTCGACCAAAGACTGGACATTAACAGATTCTAGACATTCCTATGAAAATACCTACTTATTTTAACCATAGGACTGAACTCTGATTAAAATAAAAACAAGGACACCAGGAAAAACTACACAAAGCCTATATGCCCCACAGTTGCCTTGGAGAATCCAGGAACCAGCAGATAGGCCTGGGGAAGCCCAACATGCGTGTCCCTGCTGTGACACGTGTGTATCTCTGCCGTGACATGTGACACCACGTGGGGCCAGTGTGTCCCTGCTGTGACGTGTGTGACACCACATGCTGCCGGCGTGTCCCTGCTGTGACGTGTGTGACACCACGTGGGGCCGGTGTGTCCCTGCTGTGACATGTGTGTATCTCTGCTGTGACGTGTGACACCTCACGGGGGCCAGCATGCCCTGATGTGATGTGAGCGACCCCACACGGGGGCTGGTGTGTCCCTGCTATGACGTGTGTGACACTACGTGGGGGCCATGGCAGTGTGTCCCTGCCGTGACCTGTGTGACACCAGGCAGGTGCTGGCGTGTCCCAGCCATGTGTCAGGCCACTGCTGTCTGTCAGTATCACCCCAGTAGCTCAGCATGAAGACAGCATGGCTGCATGTATTTATGGATGAGAAGATGAGGTTCGGTGTGGTGATCACCTCATGAAATCATGGGGTATGATTTAAATGAGGGTTGGGGGAGGCATTTAAATGGTGTCACTGAGAATGTGGCATGACGCTGTGTCTGATCAGCAAATGCAAAGGTTTTATACTGCCTGTGGGCCCGTTTCAGGCTCTCCTGAGAGACGGTACCTAGAAGCAGGGGCCTTAAGCACCTCCTGGGGCCTCTAAGCCCCATATCGAGTGGCTGGAGCCATGTCCCATCGCTCAGGGTCTACTTTAAGTGCCAAACTTCACTGAGTCTGCAGCACTGTGGATTCAAAGACAGTCCGTTATCTTATGTTCCACTAAGAAAGAAAATACAGTACCAAGTACACTAAAGCAGAATGCTTCTTTCTGACTTGGATGTTTTATTTTATATTTATTTAAAGGATTCTTTCAATGTATTTTGTGGAATATCTACAAGTATATCTACATACATCTATCTATTTATACATAGACTTGTATATTATTGTTTTGAAATCACAGGAAGAACAGTGAAAGCTAAGAGTCTTAGTGAGTTCGGGTTTCTATAACAAGCTACCGTAGAGCAGGTGGTTTATAAAAACAGAAATTCATTTCCCATAGTTCTGGGGGCTGGAAGTCCAAGCCCAGGGCAGCCGCATGGTGGGGTTCTGGTGAAGCCCCTCTGTGAGGTTGCAGAGGGCGGCTTCTCACTGTGTCTTCACGTGGTGGAGGGGAGAAGAGCTCGGAGGTTCCTTTTATAAGGACACTAACCCTCTCACCAGGGCTTCACTCTCATGACCCCGTCACTTCCCCAAGATCCCACCTCCTCTCCCATTGACATGGTGTGAGGATTTCAGTATTGGGATTTGCGGGAACACAAACATGCAGACCATACCATTAAGTGAATCCATTAGGGTATTACGAAAACACATTTACATTCAGAGTACAATGGTGTCATGAATGCCCCTGGCTTTCCAGGTAACCGTGGCTACGGGCCGTGAAAGAGTGTTTGAGATCCAGTGTTTCTCAGAGGAGGAGCCACCACTGCGGCTCCAACATCCTCCCAGCCACCAACGCAGGCTCTGTAAGTTTCGATGCTTCGGATTTCTTAAGCTAGAAGCAGGCATCCATTTCAGCAATAGCAAGGAATCCAATGCTTTCCTAGTTTGGGCCTTGGAAGCTTTGTTGACTGCAGCGTCCAGGGGTTGCACCCGTTTGGCCAGGTCACCAGGAATAACCCCCAAGCACTGCCTGTCCAGCGAGCAACAGCAGCCCTGGCAAAACGGTCTCCAGACAGGAAATAAGAGGCCTTGCTTGTGAAATGCACCTTAACACATGGGGGAAGATAAGAGATGGAAAACTGTGTAAACATGTGGTCACTCAGGACCCACTAAAGCTGATATTTTATTGGGAGCAAAAATAGAAAACAAGACATTATTCCAATTGTATTTTGTATAATATGAACTTCTGGGAACATGTGGGAACTAGAACATTTGAGATGTCCTCTGCCAGGCCTTTGGCCTTTTGTTTTTGGGATGTATGTAAAATCTAAGTCATCATCGTTAAGGAACTGGACGCCTCAGCCTCTCTCTATCTGGTTCTATTGTCAAGAAAGCCGTGGAAAAGGTAAAAACTTAGGGCTTGAGGGGTCTGAGGGTTCCATGAGAGAGGTGTGAATGAGCTGGTGCCATGAGAGAGGTGTGAATGAGCTGGTGCCATGAGAGAGGTGTGAATGAGCTGGTGCCATGAGAGAGGTGTGAATGAGCTGGTGCATACACACATTGCCGGTGGTGAAGCAACGGCAAACAGGTAACTCGGGGGCTGTTCATCCTTCAGCAGTGACACTGTGACCCGTGACCACTACCCAGGACTCCATGTAAGAAAAAGCATCCAGGCAAAGGCCCTGGTGAGCCGTCCAATAGTCAATGTGCTCTTGGAGAAGTTTACTACACTCAGGCCAGACCAAGTGCTAGAAGCAACTGCCTGGCTACATTTTTGTTTTCATGTTTGGAAAGACAAAGGTAAAGCCAGGGGGAGTGAGATCGGTCTGGATAAAGCCCAGATCCTGGAGAACAGGCCCCGTGAGGGTCAGTGGAGAAGCACGCGTGAGTTAAGGTTGCTGTGATGCAAGCTGCCGTCTCATTCTGCACAAGGTGAAAAGGGCAGATTGAATCACTGAAGCCACTTAGGAGCCTTTTGTCTGGGAAAAAACAAAATCGGTCTGTTCAGTAGACTGACACTCGATAGTCTAGAGAGAAAATGTGTCTGCAGCTGTGGTATTCTGCTTGAGTTCCTCACACAGGATGTCCCAATTAATGTTGCTGATTGACTGATCAAAAAACCATCTGGCATAGATGCTGATACCGCAGACCCAATGGGTGGCTGCTTCTTCCCCACCCTTCCTCAGCCAAAGGACCTGCACAGAGCTTTCTTCTAGATTTGTTCCTTCAGAAGATGAGAAACCACCCTATGGAGAGATGTCTATCCAATCATTGCACATTGTATTAGTCCATTCTCATGCTGCTATAAGGATATATCTAAGACTGGGTAATTTATAAATGAAAGAGGTGTAATTGACTCACAGCTCAGCATGGCTGGGGAAGCCTCAGGAAACTTACAATCGTGGCAGAAGGAGAAGCAAACACGTCCTTCTTCACATGGCAGCAAGGAGAAATGTCGAAACGCTGACCAAAACAGGGGAAAGCCCCTTATAAAACCATCGGAACTTGTGAGGACTCACTCACTCTCATGAGAACAGCATGAGGGTCACCACTCCCGTGATTAAATTACCCCCACCTCCTCCCTCCCGACACACGGGGATTATGGGAACTACAATTCAAGATGAGATTTGGGTGGGGACACGGCCAAACCATATCACACATAATAGAAAACATGTCTTAATTTACACTGGGGAGTCTGCAGTGATTAAGTGTAGACACTTAACACTCACACATCACAGCAGCCATGGAATCCCATTGCCCAGCACTGGCATTAACGGAGCCCTCATCATGTGCACGTTTACCTAGGAGACGGCATTCACCGAGGAGATTAAATTTGGACAATCGTGTCCGCAAAGGGAATGCCAATTATTTGGATATGAGAAGGTAGGTTTTGTGATGGAGGATGTCCCTCCAGCCTAATTTTTAAATACAATTTGAAAGGAAATTCGATGTATAAGTCCATGTGTGAGGTTCTGGGGCCGATGAAGCCATACATTCCCTTTCTTCAGTTCTCCATAGCTTCTCCCTCAGGCCCTGCTGGGAGGGTGCAGCAGAGTGAAAACTATTGGTGTCCTGTGAAGAGAGTAGGAAATTTTGCTTCAGTTCCTTTAAGAAAGCCCCGAGGATCCTCACCTCTAGTTTCCTTTCAATTCTAAAATTCTAAGTACAGACTTTTTCAGAAGACAAAGACCAGACATGAGGTGGGTAAAGATGCAATTGTCATTTCTTATACTTGTTTACTGACAAACACGAAGTAAACAGTAAGAGGTGATTTCTCTAGACCTCTGCAAATACGGGATTTCACATTTAACAGTCTCCTGCGCTCTTCATGTCCATGCAGTCAACCCCGTGAGCACATCTGCGCTGCTGGAAGAACCGAAGATAAAACACCAGGTCTACTGATGGTGCCGGGGGACAGGCTGTTTCTGTTGACTTCCTGTTTCTTCCCTTTGCAGCTCACCAATTTTCCAAAGTACGGACACTTGGCGCAGTTGCCCTCAGCTGTATTCAGACCTATTCAGAAACAGCTGCCTCTGACATCATGAAATTTACCTTTTTATTCTAACTTTTCAACTGCCGTTTTTAATTTTCAGAATAAACCGTGAGGTTTGATATTGTTCAGAATTCACGCAACAAGTCTTTCATCTTCATCTAGAAATATCTTTTCAAGGCCAGAGCCTGTGTGGTTTCTCCTCCTTAACAGAAACACTGAATGACATAACTGTGTGTTTGGGACAACATCCTTTATAAGGGTTCCCCGTCTGTCAATTAAGAAAGTGGTTCCATGAAAACACATCCTTTGTTTTATGAGCAGAATCAGAGATTCCGGGGAGAAACAGGACCCAGGGAGATGAGAGCTTTCAGAGATACCAGAGAGCTTGGCTGGTCTGGGTGTGAGGCCAGAGGAGGGGCCCTCCCTGCTCAGCATCTCAGTAGGACCACGCCAGTCCGGCCCGACCACAGTGACCTTCAGGGGACTGACCTTGGATGGGTGTTAAACCCCCCTATTCCACAGCCCTCCCAGAGGCTCTGACTTAGTACTTAGCAAGGGGCTGAGGGATTCTTCATTCATAGCAATGCTCCCAGGTAATAGTCGGACAGTTTCTGGAAGCACTAAATTATTGAATTGTAAGCACTCATTTGCATCAGATGCTGTATAGGCTGTCTCCTCAAAGTGTACAAAATGGGATAAAAACTAAATGAAAGTGGATTAAAACATTCTAAAAATGTGTTGACTTTGGGGTTGATGCCTCAAATTTGTGATTATAAGAACAAAATTTCACTAGGATCTTAGAATAAATCCATATATATATATATATGTGTGTGTGTGTGTGTATATATATATATGTGTGTATATATATATTTTTTGGAGATGGAGTCTCGCTCTGCCCCCCAGGCTGGAGTGCAGTGGCACAATCTCAGCTCACTGCAAGCTCCGCCTCCCAGGTTCACGCCATTCTCCTGCCTCAGCCTCCCGAGTAGCTGGGACTACAGGCCCCCGCCACCTCGCCCGGCTACTTTTTTGTATTTTTGGTAGAGATGGGTTTTCACCGTGTTAGCCAGGATGGTCTCCATCTCCTGACCTCATGATCCGCCTGCCTCGGCCTCCCAAAGTACTGGGATTACAGGCGTGAGCCACTACGCCCGACCAAATCCATATTTTGACACAGAACTTGAGAAAAGGCTGATATAAGGTAAATGCTTTGTATTTCTTCAGGAGAATAATTTTGAGCAGCCATGAGTTCTGTTGAAGCAGAAGGTCTGTGAGTTCCCCCAGTGAGTTAGGAGAGCACCCGGCCCTGGGGGGCCTCTCCCCGGAGACCAGCCACCCCACCAAACATGGGCAGCCCCATTCGGTCACTGTCCTGAAGACGTTCGCATAGTTCCTCTTCCTTTGAAGGATTTCCCTCACATGCTCTATGGGGAAATGTTTAGATAAGAAAAACGACCCAGGTGCAGTGGTTTATGCTCAGCACTTTGGGAGGCTGAGGTGGGAGGATCAGCTAAGCCTGGGAGGTCGAGACTGCAGTGAGCCGTGATTGTACCACTGCACTCCAGCCTGGGTGACGGAGCAAGGCTGTGTCTCAAAAAAGAAAAAAAAAAAAAAAAGAAGAAGAAAAAAAGAGGAAGAAGAAGAGGAGTGGAGGAAAGAAAAGATGACAAAGGTGAGGATGTTGGTAGGGTTCCAGGACACATCTGAGGCTGGGCTGCAGAGCCCCTCGATGGGCGCTGGTACCGTACACCCATGCCAGGGGCCATATTTTAACCCTCATTCCCATCTCCACTCACTTCCCCAGCTTCTCCTCATCCTGCCAAACAGAGAAGCACAGTGGCCCCACCGCAGAACAGACCCCAAGAGACGGTCAAGAAGAACACAGAGGCTTCACGAAGCATTGCCTCAGGACCCCTGAGGGATGCCTGGCTCCTGAGCCCCTGACACACCAGGTGAGCTGGTGGGAAGCGAAGCCTGCAGGCAAGGCCTCCCCGGTCATTTCCAGGCAGGGACTGCTCCGTTGGTCATCCCCATGGGCGGCTCAGGTGTAATACACACTTCCGAAGAATCTCAGCCCATAGAAGAAGCTTGTCTCCCTGGAGGACCGGGTGGATGACTGTCCAGAAAGTAAGTGCACATGAGGCGTGGAGAGGAGGCTTTCCTGCCTGGTCTGGGATCTGCAGGTGTGGGCAGAGGTGGCACGGGCCTCGTGGGCAGAGGTGGCATGGGCCTCATGGGCAGAGGTGGCACGGGCCTGGCTTTAGACCCTGGCAAGTTTCGCCTGAAGTGCTCGCGGCTCTGGCGTGCAAACATGGCTTCACCCCCACTGTACACACTGGCACTGGGCCCTGGGGGACAACGAGGCCACCGGCCTGAGCTTCCCCGCTGTCCCCACCTTGGTGTGACCCCAGCTCCACAGAGCAGGCTGCACCTGGAGCCCCAGTCCCGCTCAGAGCTAACACGTCCTCAAGGGACTGCGTTTACTTTCTTCCAGTCAAGTTTCTACTTGTGTGAAACTGAAACATTTTGTTTTGTTTTGCTTTTTTAAAATTTAAGCCAATTTTCTCTTTTTCAAACATCTGTGGATAGAGAAAATTACTTCTTAACACTTCATGAAGAACATTCATACTGTCAAAAACAACAAGCCCATTCCCACCCTAATCTCCGTGTCTTCCGACTTCCATCCCTTCGCCTCTCTTCACGGTTAAGCTGATTTTACTAAGTCTATTTCTAGCTTAATAATTAACCATAAACAGTGGCATTTTTTTCTCAAGAAAGGAGAAGTCAGTGTCTCAAGTAGTTCTTGGGAGCAGGCCTTCATCTGGAGACCCTGAAGGGCACCTGACCTTCCCCGCCATCACCTTGAGAGGGGGTGAGGAGGACAATCAGTGGGCCTGGGGAACCCAAAAAACTTTTGCTTTGATTCACAGGTGTTTCAGCTTGCTTTTAGAGAAAGCGTGTCGATTTTCCTCTTAGAGTTTGCCTTTGTGTGTCAGATTCAATATCTCTAACACTACTGTTTTTGGGAGCAGAAGGAGGGAGCGTCGTGAACCTGCAGAATGAGGTTATGATGGGATTATCCTGAGAGGTACAGGAGGAAGAACACCCATTTCTGCATCGAAGCAGAGTACACAAGGCTTAGGTTTCCAGAGCCCTTTTTAGGGGTGTCGTGAGAACCATGAGGACACAGCTGAAGCCCGCCTGACCACGGATGGCCCCACACCTTGCTCGGGGACCAGGGCTCTCCCTGACGTGGCTGCACCCAGTGCCAGCCGCTGATCCCTGGGGATGCGGCCAAGGCAGGGCTAGTGGTCGCCTTAGAATAGGGCAGGGCTGGGACTGGGGCTGGGATGATGCACAGAATAGCCATCCTCTTCGTAGTTCAACAGGGCCTTTTGTTCCGTTTGTACGTTTAATACTCTTTGATTCCAGCAGACATCTGCCTGATCCAAAGTTACAGTCTCCCAGGAGTCCCCAGACTGTGAATCTGAGACCCTTTTCATCACCTGGCCAAACCAGCCTGAGCTGTCAAGGTCCAGAAAAAGTCTCCTCTGAGAAAGAAAATGAAAGCGAAAGTAATAGGAGGAAAGGCCAGATGAGTTTCATTTGCACAAAGCACAGGGATTCTTCCCGAAGGCTCTAGATGGGGGGACCTCGGTTTAGGGCCTGACGGATCACAGCTCACCTGTTTTATTACGAAGCATGACTGCTCACCAGGCTCTGCTGCTGAACACAGGCTGTTCTGAATTCAGACTTGGCTAGTAAAAGCTCTGTAATAAAAACAATTCTTTGATGTCCAATCCCAGCACATAAAATCCCAAAATACGCTTTTACTAAGGTGCACGAGTGAATGGTTTGGGTTAACATGTGAACAGTTACAAATGTCAGAGGCTGGGAGGGATATTAACTCAACTGGAAATTTCACTCAAGCCAGGTGTCTGGTTTAAATTTGAGGAGTTGAATATATTAAATATGCTTTATTGAGCTGTCATGCATGAAATTGCATCCTTATGTATCAGACAAACATCAGATGGATTTCCCAGAAGTTTGTGGGAGTCCGACGGTCTTTTGGAGATGCGGAGAAGAAGACCTTGTCTCAACCCCCCTCGTGCATAGACCTAGACCCCGGCCAAGCCTGGAGACACCAAGTCCTAGGCAGATACTGCCCACGGGGCTGCTGACACCCTGGGCCCGTGGGCTCTTCCACGGAGAATGGAAACGGTCTGGGCTGAAACTGCACAGGGACAGCAGAGTCAACAGGGCAGCTGCTCTCCCTGCGGGAAGCGAAAGAGCAACTCTTACTCTCTCTGCAGAGGACATTTGGAGAGTTCTCCAGCTGCAGCCATCACGCTTCTCTCTATTCCTGAAACAGGGAGTCCCACTGGCTGGAAAGAGACAAACACGGGAGCTGTGTGGAGTGGCATGGCAGACAGCATTGAATCATAGGCATCGCGATTATGATACTTTTGCCGTTTAAGACTGGTATTTTTAAATCAAAATTTAAGCTACAGAATAGACAAAAACTATTTTGAGAAACAGCATTATGAAAGATCTGATATATTAATTTATGAAATTCCACAGGAATCACCATTTCTGCGAATACTCTCTCAATATATGGACACGCATACGAGCAAATGGTTGTGCATTTATTCGATAGAACGCTACCCAGCATACGTACTCATCAATTGGGCTCATTTGATCTTTCTAAGCTTCTGTTTCCATGTCTGAAAATAGGAGTGATAATAGCTCTTACCTTACAGTACAGTTGTGACGATTAACTAATATCCTCTTTATAAAACTTAACATTGTTCTGGCCGGGCGCAGTGGATCACACCTGTCATCCCAGCACTTTGGGAGGCCAAGGCAGGTGGATCATTTGAGGTCAGGAGTTTGAGACCAGCACGGTCAACATGGTGAAAACCCATCTCTAGCAAAAATACAAACATTAGCCGGGCGTAGGGGCGCGTGCCTGTAGTCCCAACTACTAGGGAGGCTGAGTTAGGAAAATCACTTGAACCTGGGAGGCCGAGGTTGCAGTGAGCTGAGATCGTGCCACTGCACTCCAGCCTGGGTGACAGAGTGAGACTCTGTCTCGAAAAACAAACAAATAAACAAACAAACACCTTATCACTGTTCTGGTGCTGTGTGTGTTGGAAAAATGGCAGAAGGAAGATGGGATTCCAGAGAAGCGTCCTACAGATGAAGGATGAGATGCTGATGGCAATCGTTTGTTGGGAGGGCACAGGGAGAATCCTTTCCATGTGTGTTTGTGTGTGAGGGGAATGTTTCTTGCAAGTGGAAGATAACTGTTGCCATGTGTTTGTGAGCCAGGTAATCCTTTTTCTCCTATTTCCCACCCAATGCGTCCAATGTGACACTAGAGCAGAAAACAGATCACCGCCCTTTTTGTTTGTTTGTTTGTTTGTTTTTTGAGATGGAGTCTCGCTCTGTCATCAGGCTGGAGTGCAGTGGCACAATCATGGCTCACTGCAACCTCTGCCTCCTGGGTTCAAACAATTCTCCTGTCTCAGCCTCCTGAGTAGACAGGCGCCCACCACCACGCCGAGCTGATTTTTGTATTTTTGGTAGAGGTGGGGTTTTACCATGTTGGCCAGTATGGTCTCGATCTCCTGACCTCAGGTGATCCACCCATCTCGGCCTCCCAAAGTGCTGGGATTACAGGCGTGAGCCATCACAGCAGATTCTCTTTTATGCAGGTATAGCTAGAAAACTTTCTGAGGGGTTGCTAACTGGTAGTTCCCAAAGGAACAATCTCCTTCTGATAAGTTGCACGTGGATGCATCAGCACTTCTAACTCCAGGTATGGCTCAAGCGAGGCAAACGCCAGCCCTGGAATCTAGGTGCCCCCTTCCCCTCCAGGAGGTCTGCACCTCTAATGATAACCTTACCTGAGAGGTGCACGTGCCACTTGAACTTGAAGCTCGGGGGCCCCGTGTGCGTGCTTCGGAGCTACTGAACACTTAGGCTCTGTGACTCTCAATGGGACTCAAGCATTTCTTCGTAGTAGAGTAGCAAACTCATGTTAAACTAGGCAATGCCTGTTACTAGCTGAAATTTAGTGAAGAAAACCAATTATACGCAACTTTATATATTCCATTAAATATTGCATGAAATAACATAATGCTTTTTTGGAAGGATAAAGTTTCTATGTAAATGAAAAACAATGGTGATACTTGGGATTAAAAGTGGTCAAAGCCCTAAATATCCATCACCCAGTCTAGTTCAGTATATGCCCTTTAGAATATTCCAGATTATGATTTATTTACTCTTTTATGTAAACAATAAGATAGTATTTCAGGCCTTGTAAGCCGTATGGTCCAGGTATAACTACTGAATTTTGTCAATATAAATCACAACAAATCATTGAATTCATAAGTAAATAAGCACAGCTATGCTCCAATCAAACTTTCTTTTTATTTTTTTGAGACAAGGTCTCACTCTGTCTCCCAGGTTGGAGTGCAGTGGCCTGGTCATGGCTCACAGTAGCTTCAAGCTCCTGGACTCAAGTAATCCTCCTGCCTCAGCTGGGACTACAGGCATGTGCCACCGTGCCTGGCTAATATGTTTTATTTTTGTAGAGAGGGTGTCTCACCATCTCACTCTATTGGCCAGGCTAGTCTCAAATTCATGGGCTCAAGCAATCCTACCACCTCAGCCTCCCAAAGTATTTGGTATTACAAGTGTGAGCTACTGTGCCAAGCTAAAACTTTATTTAAAAACAAACAGTAATAACAAAATCCACAGGCAACAGCCCATAGCCTTGCTTTGCTTAAACCTTTCCTAGTTAACAACTTTTTGACTGAGAAGGCTATAGCTCCAAAATCCAAAAATTTATTCTCAAAATCTGGTGATTGAGTTTGACCATATGTTTTCCTAAAGCAGATGAGTGGATTTAATAAAATAGCAATCAAGTAAATTGCAAACGATGCACAGAAGGTGGAAAGACTGAGGAAAAAGATACAGTCTCACACCAGGTGCGGCGGCTCACACCTGTAATCCCAGCACTTTGGGAGGCTGGAGGACCACTTGAGGTTAGGAGTTCAAGACCAGCCTGGCCAACATGGTGAAACCCCATTTCTACTAAAAAATATACAAATTAGCCAGGCCTCGTGGCCGCATGCCTGTAGTTCCAGCTACTCAGGAGGCTGAGGCAGGAGAATATCTTGAACCCAGGAGGCAGAGGTTGCAGTGAGCCAAGATTGCACCATTGCACTCCAGCCTGTGCAACAAGAGTGAAGCTCTGTCTCAAAAAAAAAAAAAAAAAGTCTCAGTAACCTATAGAACAACAGCAAGGTGTCACATAATTGTACCTGGAATCCCAGAAGGAGTAAAGGAAATGAGAGAAGAACATTTGAACAAATAGGGGCCGAGACATTTCTAAATTTGATGAAAACTCTAAGTGTATAGATCTGGGAAGTTCAAATAATCTCAAGTCAAAAAGTGTACACATACACACAGACACATAATAAATACTTACAAGGCCTACCACAATCAAATTGCTGAAAACCAGTGGTAAAGAACACATTTTAAAAGTAGCTGGAGTGAAAAGACCCATTCCATGCTGATGTGCAAAGGTGAGGATGATGGCTGTGGGCTCCATGACAGATGCTACGGAAGTCAGAAGACAGGGAAACGGCAGGCACGCCGAGCGCTGGGAGAGTATGAAAGCAAAAATAACTGTCAGTGAAAAATCGTATACCCAGCAAAAACAGCCTTTAGAAACAAAAACCAATCATGATGAGATGCCACAACACACCCAACAGAATGGCTGTCGTCTCAAAGTCTGAGGTTACCAGGCATTGAAGAATAGAACAGTGCCTTCCTACAGAACGGCTATCACCCCAAAGTCTGAGGTTACCAGGCACTGAAAAAGAGACTGATGCCTTCCTACAGAACGGCTATCACCCCAAAGTCTGAGGTTACCAGGTGTTGAAGAAGAGACCGGTGCCTTCCTACAGAATGGCTGTCGTCTCGAAGTCTGAGGTAGCCAGGCGTTGAAGAAGAGACTGGTGCCTTCCTAAGAGAATGGCTGTTGTCTCAACGTCTGAGGTTAAGGTTACCAGGCATTGAAGAAGAGACAGGTGCTTTCCTAACAGAATGGCTTTCGTCTCAAAGTCTGAGGTTACCAAGTGTTGAAGAAGAGACCAGTGCCTACTTATAGTGCTGGTGGGAATGTTCAATGGTACACGCATTGGAAAACATTCACTGGAAAGAGATTGACAGTTTATTTAAAAATATGCATCTGCTTACTGTATAAATCAGCAGTTCAGTCCTATAAATACACGCCAAGATAAAGGAAATCACATGTCCACAGAGACTTGAAGCTGAATGTCCATAGCACCATTATTCATAATTTATTCATAATAGTTCCAAATTAGAAACAACCTACGTGTCCATTAGGAGACATGTGAATAAGCACATTGTGGTGATACATTCATACATTGGGTATTATTTACCACTTAGGAAGAAACAAGCTATCAATGCATTCAAAACCCTGAATGAATCACAAACACATCGTGTAAAGTGGAGAAGGCAGACACAGAGGCGTGCGTATCAAGTGTTTTGAGTTCATGCAATTTCTAGAAAAACAAATCTGTGGAGAAAGAAAATCTGTACTTTGGGGGGCTAAGAGACTGGAGGTGAACTCAGACGAGGCATGAGGGAAATTTTGGGGGTCACAGGAACGTTTAAAACTGAATTATTGTGTTACGTGCATAACTCCATAAATTCAATGAAAGTCATTCAATTATGCATTTACAATGGGTGAATATTATGATATATAAATTCTACCACAATAAAGCTGTGAAAAAAATGAAGATGACATAAGCATTGTTTCAAACAAACAAACAAACAAAAACCAGATGGGCAAAATAGAAACCTAAGAGCAAATGTGTGGCTTTAGCCTCAACCATATTGATCATCATGTTAAATACAAATGGGCTCAAAAGAGTACATCCTCTATGGCCCAACAATATAGACGTCAGGAAAATGCAAGCTCATCTCGAGTGTCAGTGGTTGACTGGGGATAGATGGAGGACAAGGTAAAAATGAGAGATCACAAAGGGGCACAGATACATACGTACGGCAAGCCTTTCAAATCGTACACACACAAAAATGTGCAACTTATTAAATATTAATTATACCACAGTAAAGATGCAAAAACTGAAGTAAAGCTTATCAAATTATATGCTTCCAACATATATAGCTTATTTTATGTTAGTTACAGCTAAATATACATGTATAATAAAAATTAAAAATAAACAAAGGTGATAAGATCCCTAAGGACTTGCTCTGTGAGGTTAAAGATTCGATGACATCTATTTTTATTTATTTATTTTTATTTTTTGAGATGGAGTCTCACTCTCTCGCCCAGGCTGGAGTGCAGTGGCACGATCTAGGCTCATTGCAACCTTCACCTGCCAGATTCAAGCTATTCTTCTGTCACAGCCTCCCGAGTATCTGGGATCATAGGCATGCACCACCACGTCCAGCTAATTTTTGTATTTTCAGTAGAGACAGGATTTCAGCACATTGGCCAAACTGGTTTTGAACTCCTGACCTCAGGTGATCCTCCCGCCTTGGCATCCCAAAGTGCTGGGATTACAGGCATGAGCCACCATGCCCAGCCTACATTTATGTTTTTGTACTCCTCTTAGAATCCTGCATGCTGAGTATGTGGTTAAAAGATTTTAAAAATGTTAACGTTTTAAATGATCCATTTTAAAAGGCAAAGGTTGTCAGACTGGATAAAATAACAGGACTGAAATATATGCTGCCTACAAGAAACAAACCATAACTATAAATACAGATACATAACTACAAATACAGATACAAATACAGAAACAAGCCATAACTACAAATACAGTGAAAAGTGAAATAAAAGAAGAAAAGCTACTCAGGCAAACATCAGACACAAAAATGCAGATGTGTTAGCATGAGACAAGTAGACCTGGGGTTTCCAGGGCTTTGAGGTGTGAGGAAGAGGACAGCCTTATGCTAGTGGTAGATTTTCTGTCCTAACAGGAGTGCAATAAGGCCTCTTTCAATCAGAGGCTGCAGAATGAAGGAAGACTGAGCAATCTCTTGTCCTGCACTGGCAGCAGCTCCGGAGGGCCCGTAAAGTTCCTGCCCCACAGCGCATCTTCTGCACATCCATGCTCCATGCAGAAGGGTTTCAGTGCACTTGGAATGCCAAGGTGAAAGTCTCATTTATTACATGCCATGGAAACATAAATCAGGAATTTTCAGTCATTACAAACATTTCTTTTATTTTGATATAAAAAACGATTGTTTTTTGTGTGTGTCTGACAAAGAGTTAAAAAATCAGGAATGCAGGCAGGCTTTGAGAATGATGTATCTTCGCTTATTCTTCTTGACAGGTTTCCTATTATTCATGGAAATCAGGGAATTCTGGCATCTTTTCAGGCCACCTGTAGAACATCTGGCACTTGTTTAGGAAAACGGGTTCACTAAAGCAACTATAATTTATTTGTCTACTTTGGCACCCATGGGGAAACACTTGGTTGTCAATACTCTGGGCAGATGTGTGGGTGGGTAATTCTATGGGTGAGCAAACAACAGGGAAGAAACTCTTTTGGAAGAACCTGTGCTTTGAAGGCAGCCTGGACCAATACTGACAAGGCAGGGCTTGTCTCTTCTCTGCAGTGACCACGGGTATCCATTCTGAGTTTATAACGATTGTGAATTTTGTTTGTTTACCACAGCATTACATTTTTACTAAGCAGGCCACATGTGCCAATCCCTGATCACCAGGCTACCAAAGCATAAAGCAAAACATGTGAAAGAGCCCTGGGACCCTGAAGATCTGCCTGGAAATAAAGCAAAGCATGTGAAAGCGTCTTGGGACCCTGAAGAGTCCTGGGACCCTGAAGACCTGCCTCGAAAATCAATGGTGCTGCTTAACTTTCCATCCTTAGAGACTGACAAAATGATTTTTGAAAATACTGTCAAGATTTGGGATTTCTGTCCTATGTAAAAAGGGGGTAGGAGGAGAAATAGCCAACAAGCTTCCTAATAAACAAAGGTTAAAACAAGGTGACTTTCCCATTGCTCTTCTAAATCAGACCTTTACTTAGGAAAAATGTTTTGTTTTGTTTGTTTTGTTTTGTTTTTTGCCATGGGGATTTAAAAACTGTTAATTTCATGACAGGAAATTTCTGAGAGTAAAATATAGACTATAAGATACATTCACTTTTTTTCAGTGTGGCTCAACAGTACCTGGGTCAGGACCCAAAAGAAATCTATTTTACCCACAATGCTTTATGATTGACAAGGAATTATGGACTTCTCTTTTTTCATTTCTGATTACATAGATAAAAACAAAATTTGACTGAGATCTTTGATGATAATATCCAACATGTGAGAAAATATTTTCTATAATTGCCATACATTAACTCAATTTTTGCCACAATTTTGAATAATGTACCCAAGAATCTCTTAAAAATTGCCTTCCTACAACTCTAAGGAAGAGAAGGTTTTCCATATCTGGGTTTCTAAGAACTCAATAATTACCTGGGAATTTCGGTTGAAGATAAGCGCCCTTTCTTACGAATGAGAAAGAAAAGAGAGCGAGAGATATGTTATTTAAATATCTTAAAAATTAAATATAATGTATTAAAAAATAGAAGCTGGGTATATGAAAGTTTTAAGTCAAGCAGATATTTGACACTTCTCTTGTGAATTTTTTTGCTTTAGGCAACCTAAATGGAAAACTTCTGAAGGAAAACATGAATTTTGGTTAAAAATTATCTGATTATTCTACCCCTATTAATCCAATTAATCAAAAAATTGAAGGAGAAAATTTTCCCCACGTTCCACTGGATTCACAGCCCAGACGGTGGTGTTCTGCGTGACGTTAAGTTTAGCCGAAAGCTGCCTCCTTACATATTTTAGGGTCAGCCTGAAGGCCTCTCCACACTTAGTGACTGTTACCTAACTGGGTGTGTGAACACACTTAACCCACCCTTGCCCCAAGCAGCCGCATCTCAGCGGATCACAGCAGCGAGGAGTCACCATGCACCGTGGCCCCGGTTCACATCATGTGGAAGTGGGGCCCATGCCAAGTGGTGCCCCGTCTGGCTGTTTCTGCGCCTCTGTCCAGTTTTCTGCCATCACTGTCCTTTCTCTGTCCACAAATCTTACCGGACCACGTGGCAGTGACAGAGTCACCCTGAACCTATGCTGGGCCCAGGGCTGCCCCGTTCACGAATAGTTATTTGCTCAGTGAAGCTCTGTGACATTCGGTTTGTCTGACATTTGTCTTTTAACATTGGTGATAGAGTGAGAAGTACTGTGAGGAGAAGGGCTGTGAGATGTTCCAAAATGACATCACGAGCAAATGGATTGCTGAGGAAGAGGATGGTTGGGGCAGCGTCAGGTGGGCCGGACTGGGTGAGTGTCCGGTGAGGATGGGGGAATAGGAGGGGCAGGGGCGGAGAGGAGGAGGCAGGATGGAGGAGAGAGAGAAAGAGGAAGGAGGAGCCTGCAGAAGGGAGAGGGGCGACGGTGTTGCATACAGAAATGGAGCACAGCCACCCGCTTCCGCGCTCTCCACCGTGCCCAGGACCGGAAGGCTCCCAGTGGACCTGGGCAGCACCAGGGTGGCCTGGCGCCGGCTGAGATGCAGAATGAGGCCTCTGAGCTACTGAGCTGCAATCTGCCTTTTTTTTTTTTTTTAATTATTATTATACTTTAAGTTCTAGGGTACATGTGCATAACGTGCAGGTTTGTTACATATGTATACTTGTGCCATGTTGGCATGCTGCACCCATCAACTCATCAGCACCCATCAACTCGTCATTTACATCAGGTATAACTCCCAATGCAATCCCTCCCCCCTCCCCCCTCCCCATGATAGGCCCCGGTGTGTGATGTTCCCCTTCCCGAGTCCAAGTGATCTCATTGTTCAGTTCCCACCTATGAGTGAGAACATGCGGTGTTTGGTTTTCTGTTCTTGCCATAGTTTGCTGAGAATGATGGTTTCCAGCTGCATCCATGTCCCTACAAAGGACACAAACTCATCCTTTTTTATGGCTGCATAGTATTCCATGGTGTATATGTGTCACATTTTCTTAATCCAGTCTGTCACTGATGGACATTTGGGTTGATTCCAAGTCTTTCCTATTGTGAATAGTGCTGCAATAAACATACATGTGCATGTGTCTTTATAGCAGCATGATTTATAATCCTTTGGGTATATACCCAGTAATGGGATGGCTGGGTCATATGGTACTTCTAGTTCTAGATCCTTGAGGAACCGCCATACTGTTTTCCGTAATGGTTGAACTAGTTTATAATCCCACCAACAGTGTAAAAGAACATTTTTGCAATCTGCCTTTTGGCTGGACCCGGTTGATTGGAACCACGTTCATTTGAGGAAGGCTCCCTGCCACCAGAGCTCCCCCAGGACACTCCTTCCCCCCGCCGGCCGCGTCTGCAGGGAGCCCCTGAGAGGCAGCGGCAGACTGGATGCTGAATCCCATTCGCCCGGGTCATCTCCAGAGCGTCTCCCAGCCCGTTCCCCGCCATGTGTGCTTTGAGCTGAGTCCACAGCAAAGACCTCCTTGGTTCTGTCCCGCCGCAACCACATCGGAAGAAAGGGGTCAGGTATTCTAGAAGCACAGGCACTGACAAATTCCAAAAACATGTTGTCTAGTAAAACATTGTTAAAAATACCATAAAGACAAGTTTCATTCATTAATGTTCCCTTGCCCTGTCTGCAAAGAAAGAAGTACTTAGAAGTAACTCTGCACCAGGAAAATAGAATTTGTTTTCACATATTTTGCAAGATAAATGAAATTCCTTTAGAGTTCACACCCATGGTTTTATAATCCTCTGACACACTAACATCCAAAGAAAAGTTGGAAACAAGCAAGAAAAAGGAAGCAGAAAATGCACAAGATATACCGCCCTTTTTGTTTGTTTGTGTTTCAGGGCTCAGGATTGACTGGGTCCTCGGGAGGGGACTCGAGGGCAGAAGGATCTATTAATCTGACAAGAATGTGTTTCATTTTCCAAGTGGGCAGTTTTTTAGTTTACTTTATGAAAAACTGAAATGGAACACAGAATATGAACAATTTCTCAGGCTAAGAACAGTTAGATATAAAATAGCATAATGCAATTAAAGAAGAAATTGTCCAGTGAATAGGACCCCATTTCAGGGATTTTCACAGTGGACATGAGGGTCACACACGACAGAAGCCCTCCCGAGGAGCAGGCAAGGTCACTTCAGGTGGTCAGTTACAGAGCTGTGCATCATAGCCTTCGGGACCCAGACGAGATTCACTCATCTACACATTTGCTTGAAAATGCATTATTTTGATATTCATTTTGTATACTTAATTTAAATACAAAATGAAATATAACCTGATACTGAAAATAAAAACTCCAGGGCAACACCTACATTTCTATGTATTTCGTCTTTTCAAGGTCTACATTTTAAAAGGAAGAAATGAACAAAGATAGGAATACATTACTCTGGCAGGAAAATCAGACGAACGGATAAAGTGGGTTGTGTCTCTTGTTATTTATCCTACTAGAAATTAAACTAGAAAAACTTAAAAATGTTTTCACTCTTTAATTAAAAACACAATAGTAAACCCATTCCATGCCAACATAAATAGCGTGCAATGAAAAAATCCATGTAATTTTTGAACCAAACCATCTTGACTGACACGAGTGTTATACTTTCCTTTGCAGATCCAGTGTCTGACCTCCCGGAAGGCAGCCAGAGTCAGGCCACTCCCCCACTCCACCTGTGTGGGTGTAAAGTGTGCAGCGAATACTCAGTGTCACTCACAAAAGAATTAGAAAAGAGGAGGTTATTTTATTAACCTTTCCTAGGTAATTGTGGTTGTTCTTCGATACCACCCCCAAGCCCCAAAGGTGGTAACTTCTTAAAGGTGCCCTGTCGTGTGGGATCTGAGCCCTCCTGCCTAGGCACGCACCTGCCCCTGCGTCGAAATCCACAGGCCCATGGCACCAGGGTGGTTTTCACTCGCTCATCGCTTTGTACCGTCCTGTGGTAGAAACAATCAGCTTACTGAGTTCTGCAGATCTCCCAAATGTTGACGCTTCTCACTATACAATATAAAAAGCATTTTTGTTAACCTCCCCACAGATCTCCTCAGAACACCCTTTAAGCCACTGACAGGCTTCCAGAGGGAGATACAAGGTCTTTGGAATTGTCACTTTCACAGCGATGCTTGAATTTTTATCATAGACAACAAAAACTGTCAGCCATCATCCTTGAAAAGACAGACTCACTTCCTCATTTTTGAGAAACGTCTTTCAGTTCCCGAGTCTGAACGAACAGGGCTGGCAGGTCGGTCATGGTCTTAAGTAACCATAGGAGGAACTGCCTGGGATCCCCGAGTTTCCATAGCCCTAAATTATCGTAATGACAATATCCATGGAAGACTTGAGAAAGGATACAATTATAAAATGTGCAATAACTTCGACAGGAGATTGCTCTTGGATAAGCCTAGCCCAGGGAAACATAATTTGACAGTTGATTGGCCCCTTGGTGCTTTTCGGAAAAGAAATCACCAAGGCCAGGAGGGACATGAAATGCTCCTTCGTATATCGGCCCATGTGCAGAATGTCTCCAAGATATAAATGACTGAGAACACTTAATTTGCCACCACAGTATGTTTGTTGCAATTAATTTGGGGTGACTTGTATTTTAGCTTGGATTAAACATTGGGTCTGAAATGTAAAGAACACTGTTAGATTTCCCCACAGGCCACTCTCTCTTTGGGTGAGTTGCTAACTTTTAATTTGCATTGATTCTCTGAAGGGACCTTAATTCTGATGTCTCTTCACCTCTTCGCTGTAGTTTTACTTGGCCTTAGTCATGAGATATTTGGAAGGTTTTAGGTGAATGTTATCTAGAAAAAGAAATCACTTTAGATATTCACAAATGCAGAAATGAATCAAGCCATTCATTATTAGGGAAAATGAATTGTTCCAGAGCCCAGGATCCTATAAAGTAAAATAACACTTAACTTGGAATTGCTGAGGGGTTTAAATACACCCATTCCGTCAAGCCTGTGAAGTGAACCCCAGGCCTGCATGCATGGCGGGGTGTGTAATGCCTGTGTGTGTTTCGGAGCCCACAATTCCCAGTCCCCACTCCAGCTCTGGTGCCTCCCTGGGTGCTGTGGTCAGTGAACCCCAGTGGGCTGTTTAGGTGTTGGACTTGTACATAACTTGTACATGAGCAGTCTTTGTATTTGTAATCAGAATTGCTCAACACCTCCCCTTCCCTTAGACTATAGTAGATAATCTGCACCATGAGTGACATTTCTGCATGTTTGCTAAGGTCCCTTGTAAGGGGCTGAGTAGGCTCCTAAGCGCCCCCACCCCAGGGCAGGGGCAAAATCACATCTTAAAACTTTAAGTCTCATAATACTTTATGAAATAATGCAGGGTGTGTAACCTGCATTCATTTATATGGTATTTAAAATTAATATTCTGAGTCAAATTTAATTTAACTTGAACCAGCTGTCAGCCCAAACAGCTTTCTTTCATTTTTTAAATTTCGGTACACCAAAGATCGTTGTAAACGCTTCCACCCAAACTTCTTCATGTACGTGATGATTAATTCCCCTGTCTCGCTTTGTTCCTCGGTGATCACAAATTGCGTTACACTCAAATTTCACTTAGTGAAAAGGGATGTTAATTATTCCAGTTCCCATGATTCTAGAATGGAAACACTTTGGGGAATATTATTTCAAGATCTTATGACCAGCAGCAAGGGATTGTAGAGTTAAAGAATGATTTGGCAGGGATATTTCCCATTGTTCTATCCTCTGGAAGTTTGAATAGTGTGGTGGGTAATGGACAGAAGAGAAGAAAGCCTATTTCTGTTCTCTCAGAATTTGTGTATTAAGGGGACAATGTACATAACCCCACTCCTCAGGACGCCAGTGGATGCCACCCCACTGGGTGTTTTTCATTCATCCAGTTAGAAAACCTCAACGACTGACCTTGTGCTGCTGCTGCCGAGAGAGAGAGAAAGGGAGAGAGAGAAAGAGACACACACACACACAGAGAAAGAGACAGAGAGAGAGAGAGAGAGAAAGGGAGAGAGAGAGAGAGAAAGAGACAGAGAGAGAGAAAGAGACACAGAGAGAGAGAGAGAGAAAAAGAGAGACAGAGAGTGAGAGAAAGAGACGGGGGAGAGAGAGACAGAGAGAGAGGGAAAGACAGAGAGAGAGAAGGAGAGAGAGAGACACACACAGAGAGAGAAAGAGAGACAGAGAGAGTGAGAGAAAGAGATGGGGGAGAGAGAGACAGAGAGAGAGAGGGAGAGACAGAGAGAGAAAGAGAAAGGGACAGAGAGAGAGAGGGAGAGAGAAAGAGGGAGAGAGAGAGACAGAGAGAGAAAGAGAAAGGGACAGAGAGAGAGACAGAGAGAGAGAGGGACAGAGAGAGAGAGGGAGAGAGAGGCAGAGAGAGAAAGAGAAAGGGACAGAGAGAGAGAGAGACTGTGTGTGTGTGTGTGCATGTGTGTGTGTGATTTTTAAATTTTGGAAAGTCTTACCTAAAAATAAGTTGCATATACATCGCCAGCTCTTTAAAGCCAATCAATGGATCTCAAACAATTCATTCACTTACTCCTTCACTGAAGAAGCACTGATTTAGCACCTAGAATGACCGGACACTCAGAACATCAACATGCAGACGTGGTTTCTGAGCTCAACATCACAGCAATGTCTTCTCACCAATATTCACAGAACAGCTAATCATTGAGAGGAGACCCAACCTATTCGGCGTTTTTACATTTTACATTAACATTACATTTTACATTAGATTCCTTTCCAAGGGGAGTACCATGTTGATGGAAAAATGTATCTGAGAAATGCAAACTGGAAATCTGTGATTTATTTCCAGAAGCTTGTTACCACAGCAGGCAAACTGAAAACATTAAAGCATGTTGACCATGATTCAGACAAAGAATCAAGATCCCAATGAAGCCACACACTAGTTACTATTTTTTCCCTCCATCAAGAAACACTGATTTGTGCTGTGAAGGGTCAGGTGTCATGCTTCATGTTTTACATGTTAATTATAACTTATATAATCATCATCATCACCACCACCATTTACTGCTTCTTCTTTATCAGGCAGACTGTGTACCAGACAGCTAATCTTCTAATAGCATAGGAAGTGGTCTAGTTACCTGGCAGGGCAGCACCAGGCAACAACAGATTATTAATAAATACTCACCGAATGAACGATAGAATGGTTCGTGCATGGTGTGATAGCAGAAAATAGGAAACTATAATAGAGTCAGAATTAACTAATAGGATGTATTAGTCAGGGTTCTCTGGAGAAACAGAATCAACAGGAAGGAGAGAGGGAGACAGAGCGGGAATCTGCTGTCAGGAATTGGCTCATGAGATTAGTGGAGTTAAGTCCAAAATCTGCAGAACAGGCTGCAGACTGGAGCCTGGGGAGAGCTGATGTTGCAGCTTGCACCCACGGGGAGTCTGGAGGCAGAAGTCCTTCTTCCTCAAGGAATCACCAACTTTTTAATCTTAAGTCTTTGACCACATGGATGAGGCCCACCCATGTTATGGAGGTCCCCTGCTTCGCTCAAAGTTTATTGATTCAAATGCTAATCTCATCTAAAAGATATCTTAATGCCAAAGTCTGGACTTCGCTTTTACTCCTAGGTGGGTACCTGGCCAAGCTCCTGGTTACCTGTGCAAGTAACCAACACAAATCGTGTACACATTACTGTGCACGCTGCAAGCTTACAATCGGATAGGTCCTGCTTCCCAGGGTGAAAAGCCTGGCATCACAGCGGGACTTTGTACAGTGACAGCATAGGCTTAAGGGAAAGGGGGTTTACTCTTCATGGTTTGTGTAGGATGCAGGCCAAGCAAGTTCACAAGAGGCTGGTGCAGGATCCTTGGCTGAGCACTTGGCTTTGGTGCAGGCCTGTTGGGTGAACACTGAGGTTGGTGCAGGCCCGTTGGGTGAACACTGAGGTTGGTGCAGGCCCGTTGGGTGAACACTGAGGTTGGTGCATGCCCCTTGACTGAGTACCTGGCAACTGCCAGGGGCACACGAGTGCTCTCATGCAGCTTCTCACTTAATCTTCAAAACCTCTCACAGCCAGGAGTGACATCAATGCTATTTTCAGATGGGAAGCTGAGCCTCAGGGAACTCAATGAGCCACCCAGGGTCCCACTGTACAGGGAGAAAGGGAAATGAAGGTTCACCTGTGTCCTGGGAGGCGTCCTCTATCACTGTGAGTACCTGGGGGCCAGCGTTCGAGGCTGCTCAGGATAACGAGAATCATCAACACCTCTCAGTTTTCCAGCCCTTGTTTCACACCTAATCTGCCCCCAAACATCAGGCTGGTTATATTCAAAAATACATGATGAGCTCCATTTTCCAGATGCCAGGGCTCGCCAGGGGTTCTGTCCCCTTTCAAGTCCCATCAGAGGCCTGCCCTCAGACACCACATGACCTGACAAGGTATCCACGGCCTCACAACCCTTCACCTCTGCCCCCGGCTGAGGAAAGGCTCAAAGCGGCACGGCTCCGGGCGTCCTAGGACAAGCTCTGGGTGGGAAAGCTCAGAGACAGCAGGAGCGGGACAGGTGAGGACTGGATACCGGGTGTAGAAAAGAAACCGGCTCATCAGCTTGCATCCTCCGTTAGTTCCAGCACAATGGGGGTGGACAGGTGGTCTCGGCTGCAGGGGTAGCACGGGGAAGGAGGCAGCTGGCCCAAAGGACCGTGGGTCAGAAGCTGAGTGGCAGGCCCTGCAGTGGCCGCTGTGAGTGTGGGGGTTGGCCGTGCTGTGACCACTCGACCAGGCTGAGGGCTGCTTGGAGCCTGCGTCACAGGCTCGTGGTGACCAGGTTCCTCACTGTCTGTACTCAGAGCTGGGTTGACCATCCTTCCGGGTCTCTGTGTGTGCCCTGGACTTACCGCCAGCCTGGGCTGTGGACGGCAGCGTGCTCCCTCCAGCAGGCCACCTTGCCCTCCTCTGCAGGCCTGTGGCTGTTGCGGCCCCGGCTCTGAGCCGTGAGCCGGGCTGAGTCCTTTTGCAGGCATCAGCTCCCCCATCCCCTAAAAGACCCACGATGCCAGGAAGGTGGCCGGACAGAGGTGAAAACCAGTCCTGGAGGTTTAGATGCTGTGTTCCCGCCTTCCTCAGTGTGCTTCTTCCTGACGTCCTTAACTCCTGCCTCTGAGCAAACTTCCTGTGCATTTTTCAGAAATTAAGAATGATGGATAAGTGAACGCTTAGAGGGAAGGAACTTTTGTGAATTGGTGATGATACAGAGGAGCCATTGCTGGAAAGCTGTAACTGCCTGAACTAGCAGTGGGTCAAAACTTGGTCCGCTCATCTCAAATACCCATTTGTATGTTTCTCGGCAGTCTTCTCAGACTTTCTCATTTACGCTTAAAGACTCTGCACACACCACAGACGTGCCGTGCAGAGCACTTGGCAAATGCGAAGCCTTAAAACAAGCAAACAAAATCCATTGCCACCTTTTTTTTTTTTTTTTGAGATGAAGTCTCATTCTTTTCCTCCAGGCTAGAGAGAAATAGCATGATCTCGGCTCACTGTAACCTCTGCCTCCCAGGTTCAAGTGATTCTCCTGCCTCTGCCTTCCAAGTAGCTGGGATTACAGGTGCCCACCACCATGCCCAGCTAATTTTTGTATTGTTTAGTAGAGACGGGGTTTCACCACGTTGGCCAGGCTGGTTTCGAACTCCTGGCCTCATGTGATCCGCCCGCTTCAGCCTCCCAAAGTGCTAGATTATAGGCATGAGCCACCATGCCCAGCCCATATCCTGCTTTTTTAAGAGCAATATGCATCTCCAGTTCTTCTCTCAAATCTTTTACATTCAGTTTATCAGGAAGCCACTGAGTATACCAAACCGGATGGGTAGATCTGTGCAATGGCAAACATTCCTAAGGTGAAGAAAACACAAACACTTCTCAGTAGACAAAGCCATAAGGAATAGAGCTATTTACGTAATTATGTGTGTACAAAAGTGTACATGTAAATAAATGCCTATGTAAATATATGTCTATGCAAATTTGAGCAAATGTACACAGATAGGTGTGAATATAATGCTGGAGGCAGCGCCTCCTTATTACACCCGTGAAAATGCTGTCAGACAGTATGGCGATGCCTCAAGGATCTAGAACCAGAAATACCATTTGAACCAGCAATCCCATTACTGGGTATATACCCAAAGGAATATAAAGCTTTCTACTATAAAGACACATGCACATGTATGTTTATTGCAGCACTATTTACAATAGCAAAGACACAGAACCTACCCAAATGCCCATCAATGATAGACTGAATAAAGAAAATGTGGCACATATACACCATGGAATACTATGCAGCCATAAAAAGGAATGAGTTCGTGTCCTTTGCAGGGTCATGGATGAAGCTGGAAGTCATCATCCTCAGCAAACTAACACAGGAACAGAAAACCAAACACTGCATGTTCTCACTCATGAGTGGGAGCTAAACATTGAGAACACATAGACACAGAGAGCGGAACAACACACATCAGGGCCTATTGGGGGGTGGGGGCAGGGAACTTAGAGAACGAGTCAGTAGGTGCAGCAAACCACCATAGCACATGTATACCTATGTAAGAAACCTGCACGTTCTGCACATTACCCTGTTTTTTTGTTTTTTGTTTTTTGGGTTTTTTTTTTTGGAAGAAATCAAACAAAACAAAGAAAGGAAAATGCTGTCATCCATCAGAACAGAAGCCTCAAAGCCTCTCTTTTCCTAAGCGTTTGCACTGTGGGTGTGATAGAGCAGCTCCTGCACTGTAACTCGGTCCTTGGGACTCTTGGCATCATGAGTCAGATGCAACTTTAGGAGAAGCCCTGAATTGCTCGATGATCCAAGTCTCCCCGGAAACTGTGTGGAAACATATAGGGCACAGACGCTTCCATATGTCTTATAAAGACAAGGCTGCTCTACCATGTAAGCTGAAAGTCACATTCTGAACCCCCCAACAATCTGAATGGGCTCCTCGTCTCAGTGAAAGGCATTCTGAAGTTAAGCTGAAAATTGAGCTTAGGTCACGGTGGGAAGTGGGGGGTGCCAGACGGGTCTCCTTATACCCCCCTCCCTTTGGAGTTCAGACACAACTGACCAGCATTCACATTAAAACAGAGATCTTAAGACTTTTTGTAGCGATGACACTGAATTCCATCCTGAGTCTAGTATAGCATCCCATGACAGCAGGCCCTATAGCAAATGGAAGTATTTTACCCTAAAATATATTTCGTTGACATATTTTGGAATGTCCCTGCAAAGCTGTCTGTTGTGGGAAAATCTACATTCTGTCGAGAATCCCTCTCCCTTTCCAGGCCTTTTCCGTGGTCTAGGAGAGAATTAACTAAGAGTCTGGCACCTTATACGTCTGATAAGAAACACTTGCCATGGGATCCCTCTGAGCCTGCATCCTGGAGGCTGCATCTGTATTATAAGAACCTTGGTCTCCACAGCCCTTACCTTAACCAGGCTTGGCTTTCTATGGATTCCAGGCCTTTAGATAAAACTTAACTCTCAACCAATTGCCAATCAGAAAATCTTTGAATACACCTATGACCTGGAAGCCCCCACCACCACTTCCAGTTGTCCTGCCTTCCTGGACCAAACCCCTATGCACCTTACATGTCTTGATGGATGACTTATGTCTCCCAAAAATCCATAAAAAAGCAAGCTGCACCCTGACCTCCTGGGGTACTTGTTGTCAGGTGCCCCTGAGGCTGTCATGGGCATGTCCTCAATCTTGGCAAAATAAATATCTGAATCCATTGAGACTTGTCTCGGATGCCTTCTGGTTTCTGAACAGGTGGTATGGCACTGCTCTCTTCCTGGGCTGCTGGGACTGAGACAGACAGCTGCACCTCTAGCCCCCTTGCGGAGAGCAGCAACATCACCAGGACGATCTTCTTCCAGGCCGTGCCTGTGCTCTTCGTCTTCATGCTCAGCTTTTCTGATTTCCAGAACATTCCTTCATCCGAGCACCTTTGTTAAGGGCAGCTGGAGGTCGGCGTGTGACCTGGTGCACTTAGCTGTCATTCTACAAATTCTGGGCTGAGCACTCACCCTGTGAGCCCCCGGTGGAGCTGCCTTGTCCATGAAACACTTGCTGCTCCTGACAAGTGAACCCATTTCTGGGTGGCCTCAGCCCACTGCTCCTGACAAGTGAACCCATTTCTGGGTGGCCTCAGCTCCCCGGGGGCCCAGCCACATTGGAAGTGGAGCTTCAGTTTCACAGCTTCTGACCCCACTGTCTGCCTGCCGCATCCAGTCCAGCAAACACGGGGCATGGTCACCACCTGCCTGCCCCAGGCAGATGCCGGCCAGCCACCCGCGCCAACCGCTCCTCCTGGAAGTGGAGCGGGAGGATGAGGGAGCCAAGCCTGGGCTCCAGTCACTGGGTGTAAATGGGATATTTGCTGCCTTACAGAAAATCTTTCATGTGGAACCAATTTTATAGTGTTATAAAGTAGTGAGACCTGGATTTTAAAAATGACGCATGCACTTTTACATTCCATACTCTTCAGTGGGCTGTTCCTCACCTGCACTGTCCTAGCCAGAAACAGTGATGAGAGTCAGCTTCCTCATGTCTTAACGCCTAAGGAATCTTATCTACAGCCTTTTAAACCTCCAGGTAGGGGCAATTCAAAAGATTATATGCTTTGTTATCGAAATTGTCTTCCCGAACCTGGAAAGTGAAACCCAATGAGCATTGAGCAAAGAGATTCTGGAAGCTGTGCACCTGCTCAGGAAAGCAAAGAGAGAGAGAGAGAGAGACAGAGAGAGAGAGAGAGAGAGAGAGAGACAGACAGAAAGAGAGAGAGAGAGAGAGAGAGAGAGAGACAGAGAGAGCTTCAGTGGAACAGCCAACCCCAACCCAGTTTTCTCATGGATTCCCAGAGGATACACAGCCCCTCCCGCAGACATGCAGCCAGCCGGTGGGGAAGCAACAATAAGAACCTGACTTCCTTGAGATCTGACCGGAGGCCTCCAGGGAGAACACCCACCCAGTTGCTCTGCGCTGACCAGGCTGTGTTCCCGGTGGGGTCCGACCAGCTCCATCCAGCACAGCTTTCCGCTTCCCTTTGCAGGGACAGAGCACCTGAGCTGCAGGCGCTTAAGTGAGCAGCCGACTACGTGCTCTGGCAAGAACAGGCATCGATGTATTTCTGCATGGCTGTCCTCCCCACGTCTCTGTGGGCTTACAATGCACAACTATCATGTTTACTTTCGGCTCCTGGGGCACGTTCCTCACCATCATCATACTCGGATATTTCCATTTGATTATGGAATGTTGTACCAAAGTTTTTAAGTGAAGCACTGAGCAGGCAATTCTCCAATAGAAGGAAAATATCCATACTAAGAAGAGAGAGAAAATCTACAGGCACAGTGAAGTGGTTGAGACCTCAACATGGTTTTAACTTTCTTAGAAGCCCATCTGAAACAAGAAAACATTTCTAAGCACTTAAGATGTAATGAGCGGGGGGGTTGTAATTTGTTATACTTATTTTCTAATTTTAACAAAGTGGCTAAATATTGTCTATGTCTTTCTAATTTCCACAAAATAACTATGTTATGAAATGGAAATATGTTTTTTTAAAAAATCATCTGACTGTTCGATCCGTTTCCCTCACTGATGTGGGGTTGACAGCCGAGTGGCTGGGCGAGGTGTGCCCTGCAAACTAAGGTGGGTGGAGACATTCAGAACAACATGTAGGAATTTTGCCAGAATTTGACAATCGTCAAATGTGGTACATTTAAAATGGGCTTCTATTTTGTAGTATTTTAATTTTTGTTACCTTTGATTTTTCTCACATTTTAATGTTACTGTATTTTACAGAAGTATTGCGGTGACAGATTCTATGTTTACATCAATACAGTGTAAATCTATACATGTTAATGTAGGCAGGCGCCTCTAGAGTTCCTCTGAGATGCAGCCGTGGGGACCTCATCAGTCCATGCCCTTAACTCCGTCTGCCTTTTCTGAACTGCTTGGGAATGCATCGGTCGTGAGATCAGCCTGGGCTCTGCTGAGAGAGGCCCACAGTATCAGGCCTCTCGGTGAGTCTCCCACCATGATTCGATGGACCCAGGGTTTTTCAGCATCGCAACACAGCAGGCTACCTGGCTGGAGGGGTGAGTGGACCCTTGGGCAGGTCTTTTAAACTGTGTAGGTCTCAGTTTCCTCGTTTGAAAAATAAGGAATGGGATTTAAAATGTTTCCCTCTCAGCTCTAAAACATCTATGATTCAAGTAAGATTCCGAGCAAGGTATTATCATCAGAGGGACGTTGGGTTTCTTACCAACCTTGTGCTGAGCAGGAAGGACAGGCCTCTGTGTCCAGCGCCCCGTAGATCCAACGCCTGCGCGTGGCTGTTCGCTTCATGCCCCCGTCCTTTGGGTTCTTCTAGGAAATAAAGGGGCTTGAACTAGAAATCTGCTACAATTACTTCTGAGTCTTGGGAGGTTTTGAAATTTTTAATGAGAAAAATATGAGCTGAAGAGAAATGAAAGCCCTTTCCCTGTGAACGCGGCGTCCCCTGCCTCGCTGCTGGCCAGCGCTGCCCTGGTGACAGAACCTCAGCCGGCGGCCGCTGGCGTCAGGTTGCAGCGAGTCGCAGTCTACGTGAATGTTTGCATCTGACATGAAAGGGCCTTGGGTATGGGGTATTGCCAACTCCTGATTGTGCCTATTGAGAGGGCCTCATGGTCGTCGCCAACAAGTGGTGGTCGCCACTCTTCCCAGGGGCGAGGAAAAATGAATGGCCCGGTGCAGGCCCACACGCAGGGATGGCACAGCCGGCTTGTGAGGGGCAGAGGCTGGAGCAATGGGGAGGGGCTGTTTCAAGGAATGGAGATAATGAGCGTCTTCGGAAACACTTCTGTTTAATTCACTCTTGATTGATTGTTAAGAAAAAAAGAAAAGATTCCGTTGCCTACAGCAAAGAGTCAATCTTACGGAGCCCCCGGTTCACCCGCTTCATCTTTCATCTGTGCTGTGCTCACGGATTTTAATCAGCTGCAGGTGACCCATTCAGATGTAATGGTGTGGAGGTCAACGTGGGTCACGTTTCAAAAGGGGGCGCTCAGGGAGGGAAGGAAGAAACAGGGACACTTGTCATGATCACAGCCGGGAGGAGAAATGGATCTGCTTGGCTTGGAGAAAGAGGGAAGGAGAGACAGAGAGAGGGACACAGAGGGGAGAGAGGGCACCGTCTCCCCCACCTCGACGAGATGGTGCCACTCGGGGCGGGGAGCGGTCGCACTCCTTTTACACTGAGACAGCCAGGATTTTGAGGGACAGCTCTGAACTGGCTGATTTGTAGGGAACTAGAATTGTTGTTCTTGTGTTTTTTGCTACCACCAAGTTCTCCACGGAGGCCCATCTCTCAGGTGTGTTCCACGAGGCTTCAGACTCCCACACTGCCGTTTCGTGGCTCTGTGGCTGCTGTGGGACCATCCTGCTGGGGAGGCTGCGGAAGGGGTTGTGGGGTGCTCTTCAGATGGAAGAGGGAAGAGCCAGCCGCACCCCCCTCAAGGACAAAGTGCTGCCTGCTGCATCCCTGTCCCCCTTCTGGGGGGTCTTTGTGAAGAAAAACTTACAGTGTGGTCTTGTGTGATTTTTACTTTATGTTAGGGCAAATGTATTCAAATTATGGCTCTAAAGGACGTGAGGGTTATTCCAGTCTGAGTTTTAGCTTTTAACTTTGGTTTCCTAAATATAGAGGTAATAAAATATTCTCTATTTCCTTGTATTACAGATTTGCTTTTTCACATTTAGATCTTTGAATCACAGATAACACAGATAATCACAGTAATGGGAGAAATCAAAGTAACTAAACATTACTCTGGAAAGGACAGAGAAATAGACCAAGTAGCTCATCTGCTGACACAAGCATGTGTGTATACAGGTGAGTTGCTATGTACACACATGTGTATATGTCCTAACGTGAGCATACCTGTATACAGGCAAGTCGTCACATACACACGATGCAAGTACTAACGTGAGTATGTGTGTATACAGGCGAGTCCCTATGTACACATATGTGTATGTGTCCCAGCATGAGCATACATGTATACAGGCAAGTCGTCACATACACACGATGCAAGTACTAACGTGAGTATGTGTGTATACAGGCGAGTCCCTATGTACACACATGTGTATATGTCCTAACGTGAGCATACATGTATACAGGCAAGTCGTCATGTACACACATGATGCAAGTACTAACGTGAGCATGCGTGTATATAGGCAAGTCCTGATGTACACACATGAATGTATGTACTAACGTGAGCATGCGTGTATACAGGCGAGTTGCTAAGTACCCATATGATGTATGTACTAACATGAACATGCATGTATGCAGGCGAGTCACTATGTACACACATGCATACATGTACTAACATGCACGTGTGTATACAGGGAGAGTTGCTATATACACATATGCATATATGTGCCTGTGTATAACCAAAGTCTGCAAATAATGGGATATTGTTAATATGTAAAATGATCCCTGAAAATCCTTTAAATTCATTTAAGGCTCAGTGACTCTTCAGTGAGCAGGGGTAGAGGATGGAGGGCCAGCAGCACAGCCATGGTGCCGAGTCACTCCTGAACAAGCCAGTGCGGGGGCCCTGCCCTTCTGTGCATACGGCCAATGGTCAACGGCAGGCACAGTCAACAGTGGTGACAGAGCGTGTTAGGAGGTGCTGGGGTGTATCGGGGCAGGCTCTGTGAACAGTGGGGACACAGGGTGTTAGGAAGTACTGGGGTGTATCGGGGCAGGCTCTGTGAACAGTGGGGACACAGGGTGTTAGGAAGTACTGGGGTGTATCGGGGCAGGCTCTGTGAACAGTGGGGACAGAGTGTGTTAGTAGATGCTGGGGTGTATCGGGGCAGGCTCTGTGAACAGTGGGGACAGAGTGTGTTAGTAGATGCTGGAGGTGTACCACGGGCAGGCTCTGTGAACAGTGGTGATAAAGCGTATTAGGAGGTGCTGGGGTGGGCCAGGGGCAGGTTCTGTGCTGTTGACACTGGATCTTCCATCCGGGCAGGGCTCATTGTCTTGTCGAGAAAGTGACAGCTACGGAGGCTTCAAAGAAGAGGGAGTGAGCCGAGCCGATTGTATGAAAGGGCCCCAGCCTTTAACAACTTTCACTGAAGCCTGACGGTGTGGTCCCGCAAACCTCAGTTCCTCTGAGAAACCCCAGGAGTCACGTCGCCTGGGCTTGGATTCATCTCATCACATCTCCAAATGTCCTGGAATCACCTGCTCTGTCTGTGGTATTAAGGACCCTTCCCTGATGATTAAAGATGAACTTCCCCAGAAGAACGCACATCTGCTGTGCCTGTCAGACCTCCGTATAAACCACCAGCCTGTAGAGCTGTGTGGTGTGTTCACACACGTGTGGTTGTGAGGGACGTCCCTCTTCACAGGTGTGGACTGTGCCACGGTCCGTGTTGCAGTTCTCACAGGGAATAAACGAACTGTCAATTACCTAGGAAGCGTTTGCTGTGTGGGCAACTCGTCTCGGTGCAGGGAAGAACCCAGAAGCCCTGCTCCTGCTGAGGCTGTAACTGGACCTGTGGCTCCCCCGTGGTTTGGTGCATGTGCGACAGTGTGGGGTGGTAAAGGTTACACGCGTGTGCTCGTGGAACTCGCGGACACAAGCTCCATGAGGCTTGCCATGGATGGGAGCACGGAACCAGGGCTCAGAGGAAAAATGGGGAGTTAGACAAGGATAGGGGTGAATCCTGCAGACGCCAGGAGCTGTTCCTTTGGTGAGACTCTTAGGAAAGCTGAATAGGGCAGAAGCTTAGGAGACTCCACAGGCGTGCCTGGGAGAGGATAGTCATAGACTCCAGGTAACCAGAGGGGGATGCCGAGTTGAGGAAGTTGTGATTGTTGAAGTACCTCAGAGTATGCTGAAAGGCAATTTTCATGACATTGTGTGCACCCAACACAGGATGGTTTTAAAGAGGGGAGAACCGACTGCCAGGTGAGCTAAACATCTGCTTTTTGTAAGGAATCTGGCCGTGAGATGTTGGCCCAGGAACGGCAGTGCAAGAGGGCAGAGGAAGGCCTGGACGGTGGAGGGTGCTGCAATCTTGGAGACAGAGGGCCGGTGTGATGAGCGCAGCGTGAGGCCTGTGGGCTTCAGTCGGGGCCTGAGACAGGGCCTCCTAGACACGGCATCACTGAGCAGGGGAAGTGGCTGGACAGGACAGTGACGAATTTCCGCTCAATGGTTCCACAGCCTTTGCCTTGCCTCACCAGCGCCAGCCAATAATCGCTCCTCAAGTGGCAGACAGGCTTTGCTACGCTGAACAAGCAGAAACTTCCCCTCTGAGACACCCAGAAGCTTCCACCTGCCCAGGGTGTTGCCTGGGGATAACGAGTTCACAAAATGCTCTCTTCACAAAAAGCACTGCGCTTGCCTGGAGGGGACAGCTACAGACTGACCCCTGTGGCTGGATAGCACCGTTAAGTGTGAAGTAAGTTACCTAAGATACAATCGTTGGTAGTAATGAAATAATCTGCCGACTTTTCTTTCTGAGAAAATATACCTAACTGGGTGGGAACTCGACATCATACCTTAAGTGGAATTTTTTCCCCTGTACATCCACATGTATTTTTGAGAGCTTAGGAACTAAGTTGTCTCCAAAGCGACTGACATGGAGCAAACCATTGTGGTGATCTCTGTGTTCTTTATCTCTGAACGTCTCCGTGCGCCTCATTCTGCTCAGCCTCTTGCTGTACGTGGAGGGGCTTGGCTTTGCTCTCCAGCACGGCTGGTCGTGGGCACTGGGAAGTCTCTGCCAGGCAGGCTGTGGACGTGCAGCTGGCAGAGTCAGTTGGATCCGTGAGCGCACAGGAGACTGGCCCCTCCAGGTACATGCCATCTGAAAACGGAACCTTTTAAGGGCGGGCAGTGGCTGAGTTGTTGGTACTCAGCCAAGGAGAGTATGTCCCCACAGCTGTGGCATGGCCTCACTCTGGGCTCACTCTATGGCATGACGCTGGCCCTGTTCTGTGGAAAACCATAACTGCTCAGGGCTCTGCCACGGCCCAGCATAAGGCATGGGCTGGATGCACAGTCTGGGAGTGGAGGGAGCGGACGGCGAACCGGGAGGAACCTGCGGCCCACACGGTGAGTGAAGCAGTGCCCAGCTGTGAGTGGCCGACGCAGGTAACCATAAGCCAAAGCTGCCTTGGACTAAAGGAAATGTCCACACCCAGCTTGGGGTGGAGTCGCAAACCTCTGCACTAAACTGCAAACCCGCTCTGTGACAAATAAAACTAACACAGTACTTAGGCAGTGTTTCTCTTTCAGAAAGGATTCTATTTCCAATACAATTGAGGAGGAACATTGTATCTCTCTCTCAGTGGTGAAACTCTCCAGGTGTTGTCCAAAGTAACATTTTGGGGACAGAAAAGATGCGAGGGTGCAGGGCTACCCAGGTCAGAGTTGTCACCTCAGGTCAGAGCTGTCCCCCGAGGTCAGAAAGGTCCCCCAAGATCAGAACTGCCTCCCCAGGTCAGAGCTGTCCTCCCAGGTCAGAACTGCCCCCCCACCCACATCAGAACTCCCTAGGTCAGAGTTGTTCCCCGAGGTCAGAAAGGCCCCCCCAGGTCAGAACTGCCCCCCTAGGTCAGAAAGGTCCCCCAAGGTCAGAACTGTCCACCCCAGGTCAGAGCTGTCCCCCAACCCAGGTGAGAACTGCCCCCCCAGGTCAGAATTGCCCGCGCTCCACCTACAGGATGTGGCCCAGCCTCTTGTGGATAAGCATCGTGGGGACAGAAGAGCAGATGGAAAGTGAGAAGATGGGTGGAAAGTCAGACAGGCCGGCCTCAGGCCCCTCCCATGGCTTTGGGAGCTTGGTCCCTGCAGGTTCCCTCCCAGGGCTGCTGCGCCTACTGGACACAGTTTGCTTGGCCAGGCCTGCGTCGAGTGGGGACTCCCTGTGTGGAGTGGGGATTCCCTGCCCATCCTGCAGCACAAACCCAGTTGTAGTTCATCCTGCAGTTACAATTTAGCAAGTAACTATTTTTCTTTTCTTTTCTTTATTTCTTTTTGGAGATGGAGTCTTACTCTTGTTGCCCAGGTTGGACTGCAATGGGATGATCTCAGCTCACTGCAACCTCCACCTCCCGGGTTCAAGTGATTCTCCTGCCCCAGCCTCCCAAGTAGCTGGGATTACAGACACGCGCCACCATGTCCGGCTAATTTTTATATTTTTAATAGAGAGAAAGTCTCAAACTCCTAACCTCAAGTGATCCACCCACTCTGCCTC
This sequence comes from Chlorocebus sabaeus, assembly GCF_047675955.1. Taxonomy (NCBI): domain Eukaryota; kingdom Metazoa; phylum Chordata; class Mammalia; order Primates; family Cercopithecidae; genus Chlorocebus; species Chlorocebus sabaeus. The sequence goes on along the minus strand of NC_132916.1, from coordinate 1,775,999 downwards.
CCAAAGTGCTGGGATTACAGGTGTGAGCCACTGTGCCCGGCCAGCAAGTACTATTTTTCTTAAGCTACATCATGAAAGTTAAGACAAAGATTAAAATGAAAAATATGCATCTTCTTTAGAACATGTATTTTAATGAGTTATAATAAAGAAACGAATGTATACTGGAGATTTTTTTAAGATGACAATTGTTGCAAAATCTAACAAAGTTCCAAAAACGGTTTCAGAAATCCCTGAGCTGATCAGCGCAGTTTTAATTGTTCAAACTACATCTAAACATACTAAATCGTACCATGATAGCTTACCAATGTCACTTTCAGTATTTATAAGTATGAAGTTCAATTTATAATAAATGGGAAATTTAAGAAATATTCCAAATTACTGCTGCATGTCAGTGTCTGTGAATTAACAGTTGGAGTAAACTATGGCATTTAAACATTTTTCGGTAACCCACATATCCAGGAGTTAGAGATATATTTAGCTATGATGCAAACTTCTGGAGCAATTGCAAAAGAAATTCATGCTGAATCCAATACTCGAACTTAAGTTTAACCAAAGGCTCCATCCCAGCATAGGTGCCGTATCCAGAGCTGCAAATCAGCCTGAGCACCAGCATTCTGGAGGCTGAGCCAGGTGCGTCGCTTTGCGCTCTACAGAGTGGTCCTATAAACACCTCCAGAAGTGGCCTCCATGAGCGGACGTGCTGGAAATACTTCCTCGTTTGTGAGCTTACTGGAAGCAAGGTAGCCGGGGGCTTGGGGGCGTGGGCTCCAGTGTCGGGTGGTTGCTGTGAGACCAGATGACGTCATGGTGATGCTCGGGAGGTTTTTGCCCTCCTGCACTCTTCATGGCCCCCCATTTTTGCTCCTTCCATTCGTAACAGCCATGGAGATCATCTCAGTTGTATCTAAGTTGCTGCACACTGCATGGCTATCCAGTCCATCTCAGTTGTGTGCAAGTCTGTTGGGTCTGCGTTCCTTGGTGCAGTGCCCCCGAAGCCCCTTCCTTATCAACTGAAATTCTAGAGCCATTGCTAGTTGAACCTCACTGGTTTCTGCCTTGGGAGAGCTGGGTGACCTCAGGCAAGATAATCATTGTCTACTTCAGTTTCTGCAATATTACCTGTGTCATAGGTTTATTGTTTTGTCAAAGATGTAAATGAATACATTAAGGATATATAAAGAAATCAGGATAGTGTCTAGCATTCAAAAGTGCTGGCTGTTGTCAAAGTTACTCTTTTCATTTTTAATATAAAAATGATGTGGGTGTTACAGGAGACAGATGTGGGGGAGTGCAGGTGAGCAGAGGTTGTCTCGGGAATTCGTTTCTCATCTCTGCAGTCATTGAGGAAGAGAAGCTGAGATGTGGAGCCTGGATGTTCCTCTGTGGTCTGCAAACGTTCAGCGCTTCTCTAAGCTCCCATAGCTGTTGTATTTGCTATTAAATGACCTAAAATTTGCTGGTAGTTTGTCTTGACTGTTTCCTCGTTTAGGGGCTCCTTTTTGCCTTTCTGAGGGTGTATATGAGCTTCCTTCCCCCTTGAGAGCAAACATTTATTTTTCCATGAAACATCCACTGTTCAGCGTGGCGGCTGGCGTGCAGAGCACAGTTCACTCATTGAGGGGTTGTTCCACCTGAGTTCAGTGACCACTGAGGGCTTAGCAAGATCTTAGGAGCTAGACTCAAGGTCAGAGGACTTCCCAGCTATCCAGGAGTTCCTTTAGAGGAGAACCTGAAATATTTGAATGCCCTTAGTGTTTTCCTAGCTTAGTTTTTGGCTGATTGTCCTGACTAGTCTATAATTGAGCCTGACAATCACTGTTGCCCACTAATGTATACACACCCATTTATTCATTCATATCTTTGACAGTTTCTTAACGGTAAGCCATGAGCTCAGCTGGGCGCTGTGCTCAGAATTCGCATAAAGAAGGTAAAGTCGAAAAACCTCACATTGCCATGCAAAAATTTGAGATAAACGTGCCATTAAAATAAGATTACTGCATTATGTTAGAAAATATGTGCCGTTAACGTTGCAAACAGAGAGACAAGCAATGTAATCCAAGTTTCAAGAACATTTTAACTGAATAATCCTTGGTAGAGAGGCCATGCTAAGCTGAGCCGCAGAGCCTTCAGAAGACAAGCTGTGTCCGACGGCCGAGGAAGAGTCTTTTGTAGCTTAAACCTGGAGCTCACAGAGGAAAGGGGCCACAAGATGACAGAGACGGGTGGATTCCATGGAGACTTACGAGCTACGGAGGAGTTCAGGCTCCAGACTACAGACTTGAGCAGATTTGAGTATTTATAAAGAAAATCCTGGAGACAAATAGAATGTGCTTCTGGGAACAGAGAGCTGAAATCTGAAACATCAGGTATGCCAGTCTTTGAATGGTCTGTGTGTGAGACCATGATACCCCACGATGTGACGCAGGGGGTCAGGGTTGCAAGATGTGTGAGAAGCAGAAGTCATCACTTGATAAGCCAATCATTTCCACAGCTCCCAGCAAGGAGGTGGAAGCTCTGTGTTTCTTAGAGTCCAGTTCTGGGCCCCATGACACACACATTTTGCCATGGTGTAGAACGCAGAACGGTGGCCTAAAGCAAATAAAATTATTTAATATAGAAATAGTAGAATATAGACAAATTGTAGAAAATGAGGTTGATTGTGTCTGCAATGATGACATATTTCAGGAATAGTAAAGATTTCTGGAAGAACAATTCCAAGTATCCAATAAGAAACTTATTGGCCCATCTATAACAATCAAATACTTCAGTTTTAATTGTAAAAAAATTTACGATGTTGTAATAATGCTTTATTTCATGTAAACATGCAAGAAAAAACCTTTTGTAGGAGTCCAGAGTTTTATGTAGCAAAATGTTCTAAGAGTCTGATAGGAACAAACCTGAGCTCCAATGAAAAGTATTTATCATGCTCCTAAAACAATCAATATTTCCCAGAACATAAACCATGAGCTCCGCATTTTTTTTTATCATGGCACAGTGGAAAAGGGGGTGGCATATTCCAAATACAATCTATCAAAGTGTTCCTTATTTTGTCCCATATTTGCTCTTTTTTTCATGTAAAGCCTGTCAAGGCTTGAACTGTTTCCCTAGTTTTAAGAACATGGCAATAAAAGACGCAGGAATCAGAGGATTCTGCCCCATGACTGAAGTATGCTCTTGGCTGTGCAGCCAGGTTAAATCCATCTCACAGCGCCCGGCATCCTGTTGGGTGGACATCCACACTTCCCCTTTTCACTGTCCCAACCCCACCCTAAGTACTTGGTTTCGGAGTTGACCGCGTCAAGCCCTGACTTGCACTAGAAGGGACACTCTTATTGCACTTATAGGGCACAGAGCAGCCTATGTAGAGTTTGGATTTTTTTAAAGGTTTTACTGCAGCACCTAACTTTGAAACTTGGCTTAACCTTTGGAAGCACATGCAGTTCCTCTACTTAATGACTTCTAAAGTAGGTTGCCAATAAGGGAGAGAAGCTTTCATCTATAAGGTGAAAAAGGGCCGACTGGGAGCTGGGGCTCCATCATCCCCCTGCTCTGAGATTCTAGGTCTGTTTTCTCTTTTGTGAGACAGAGGCTCAGGCCAGACAGTGTACATAAAAGTTCCCTTCACATGTCAAATAACAGTGGTTCTATGACTCTAGGTTCATTGATTCTAAATCATTTCAAATGTGTTCAGAGACGGATTTACAGCGCAGTCCACGAAGCTTGAATGTGAGCTCCCTCGGCGGCCATCTCTTGCAGGGACTCAGGAGGGAAGCTGGACATATGTCTGTCTTCACAGTCTGGACAGCTCTCCGTCCCATCCCATGTCCTCTCTGCCGCCCTTCCCTGGTGTCTGGTGGCATTGAAGGGATCATGAGGACTTTGAGATCCAATTTGAAAAGAGATGAACTGCAATAATTTCACTCTGGCATGGTGGGATCCACTCGTGGTTCACCGTCACTTCTGTGGATAGTTGAATTACTGCTGATCTTCCCAGTGTGGAAATGGCTTCCAGAACATTCATGCAGCCACCGTGCCTCTCACCCAGCCTGTGACACCAAGGAGCAGGGCCAGAGGTCAGTTCCAATGCAGAAGTGTCCTCCGGGGCCCAGGCGGACAGGCAGCCAGGCAGACACAAGGCTCAAAGGCTTCGACCCCGAAGTTACTCTGTGGGAAATTCTTCCAATCTACACACCCTAAATTATATGCAGGTTCATCCTCACCTCATCCAAACAAAAGTCCTCATCTGTCAAGCATCTCCTGTCCAGAATGCAGTACATGCAGCGATAAACACATCACACACGGGAAAAGACGTATGGCCAAACACAACGGCAATTACACGTGCAAGATAGAACTTTTCAGATCCCCAGCATCGGCGATGCCCAGTGGGACTGGCAGTTGGAAAAGCAACTGCTTCTGTGGCGGGCCATGGGTTTAGGCTCACCGTGCTGTCACGATACAACTCTATTTCCTGTGTCTCTGGAAACTGAGTTTTCTTTCTGTTCTGTCTATGGAAAACAACATTAAAATAGAGATAGCCATTGGCACATGAAAAGGTGTTTGAATAATATGCAGAAAAATTGGGGGGAAATGTATATGTGAGGCCGTTATTCAGTGGAAACGTTGTAACACGTTCAGATGGGCCTTGTGAGAGAAGATTTGCTAGGTTTTCAGAATGCGTAATGTGTTGAGGTTTCTCTTCTCACTGCAGGCGAGGGCTCCCTGCTGTCCTTCCTATTTGTAATTTGGTTTTACTTTTCTAAGAGGGCTTGCGAAATCATTGAAGTATCAAAACCTGAATCCACCCGAATGTGTCCATGGACCTGAAAATTATCAGATATTAGACAGGGTGTGTTAAAGGGCTCACCGTGCGGCCGTTTTATGCCGTAATTATGTGCACAAATTATTGCATGGCCGGCTTCCTACGCAGAAAAGGACGTGGGAGGAGCAGAACCAGGGTTTCCAAGTCCTGTCGGCGTTTAAAGCGCGCTAGCGCCCTCTGGTGCTCAGGCTGCGCAGCGCGCCGGCTCCGCGGGCGCCGCCAAGGGCCGGGCCTGCCCAGGGGCCTGCCCGGAGTTCCAGACCTGCAAGACTGTGCACGGCTCATCAGGCCGGGCCTGCCCAGGGGCCTGCCCGGAGTTCCAGACCTGCAAGACTGTGCACGGCTCATCAGGCCGGGCCTGCCCAGGGGCCTGCCCGGAGTTCCAGACCTGCAAGACTGTGCACGGCTCATCAGGCCGGGCCTGTCCAGGGGTCCAGACCCTCAGACCCGCAGGACCGTGCATGGCTCATCAGGCCGGGCCTATCCAGGGGTTCCAGACCCGCAGACCTGCAGGACCATGCAACACTCATCAGGCCAGGCCTGCCCGGGGTTCCAGACCTGCCAGCCTGTGCATGGCTCATCAAGCGGCGCCTGCACGCCGGCGGGGACCTTGACTCCATCAGGCGGGAACCGCCCTGCGGGGTTGGGAAAGGAAGAATGCGTTTTTCTCTTTCTAGCATGGAAGGATTGTTAAATGGATGGATAGTTAATTATTTATTTCTTCGTAGTTTTCTGTGCTTCTGTTTCTCCTTTTTGCCTCACCTGCTCTTTCCTCCTGAATCCTGATGATTTGGGTAAAACCAATGGTGAGGTTACCTGGGAAAAAGCTGGGAAGCCGAATGTATGAAGAGCGGGGGTTCGGGTGGGGGCCATGGAGAGCCCAGGCCCGGAAGGCCTGCAGAGCCTGGGAGGAGGGAGGCTCACCCAGTGCAGGGCCTGGCCCCTGGGGGTCCTCCTGCAGAGGAGGAGGGAGGCTCACCCAGTGCTGGACCCGGTGCCTGGGGGTCCTCCTGGAGATGTAGCCATGAGGGCTGCTGGCCCCTCCACCCCCAACTTCACTGTCACTCCTGAATCCCAGGCCATCCCAGCCTCATCTGGTCATGTGAACAGCAGATCTGAATTCCAAAGATCTGGGTCTTGCTCTGACTTCCCCCATTTGCTGCAGTTTGAGGAAGTAACGAATTCTTTTGGAACTTTCATGTGTGTACATTTTAATTTTTAAAATAAGGGTAAAAAAATTCCACCACTGCAGGTGACTGCGAAAATTAGAAGGGAGAGCTTTGTGGAAGGACACGGAAAATTGCTCTTAGAGCCAACAACTGCTGCTTCCTTCTCCCTGCACCCTTCAGACAGGCACCGTTCCCGACCCCATGAAGAGGCAGCATCATGCCGGGCGATGGGAACAGAGACTGCAGCACGGACAGACGTTTGTGTTGCAAGCAAACACACACCTCCAGGGTAAATGTTTATTCCAGAGGCAACACCGTTCCCACGCCCAGCGACTGTGCATTCTTTCTGGATTCAGAGCCCCACAGTTGTGTTTGTGAGTCATCAATGGTGAACGCTGGGGCCTTCTCGGGACAGGAGTGTGCTCCGTGTCTCCGTTTTCAGGTGACAACACCAATCCCCCACCCACCTCACCCCAAACAAAGAGGCCACTGATCCCGGCCGCACAGACACTGGCAGCCGGCAGCTATGCGGCCCCGCCTTTTCATTTATTAAGCAGAGATTAATAATGGTATATTTATGGCCTGTCTGCGGCCGAGCGACACTGTGGCATTGATTCACCTCTGACCATAGTCTTGCGGGAACAACGACGCTGTTGAGCTCGTTGCTAGATTTATCACTTGAGGAGGTGGGAGGAGAAGGGGGTTACTGCAAATAGAAAACGCACCTCTGGAAACCGTTATTTATGGGCTGCTCAGGAACTGACCCCAAGACATAGCCACGCTGTTTCCAGTAAGTGGCCGCTGGGACTGGCGGGGCCTCCCCAGGTGGTGGCCGTCGGAGGCTGTGGCAGGGAGGTGGCCCCGGTGCTGGCCGGGCCACACGGACAGCGTCTGGGGCAGCCGCGCCCCTCCATCCCCAGGCCGCAGTCTGGCCACCCTGGCCGGGCACGCACAAGATTTACACATCACCGGCGCCCACAGAGTCGACAGACCAGCTCAGCTTTGTCATTAGCGTCCCCACACGGCACAGCAGAGGGTTCCTACGTCACCTCCAGAATGTATTATGCAAGGGCTATTTCTGTTTTTCTGTATCTACTGAGAGGTTATGTCAGGCAGTCCATCAATGGAAAAACGTGAAAGGAGGTTGTGACAGAACGAATATTGAGCCCAGCCCAGCACTGCACACAGACTAGGAGTCCATAAAATATTAATCTTTGTGGGCCGATGGATTTTTGTCAGCTTCTGTGGCTTATTTCTCTTCTTTTTTCTCTTTCTTTCTTCCTTTTCCTCTTTAAAAAAAAAAGAAATTTAAAATGCATGACATACTACCAGTTGTTAATGAGAAAGTAAAAAGTGTAAGAAGTATTCTAAAAATAGCATTTAGCTGTTCTTTCTGTATTCCTATTTGTAATTTTTTTTTTCTTTAATAAAAAGAATCTTTGTGTTTGCATCGTGGCGGGTTTCACTGCACTGAAAAGTGGACTGATGTAATTTAAAGTTAGTTGATATTTAAAAAGCGGTTCCTGCCCACACTCAGCATTTGCGGAGTCAAATGGAAGCTGTGCCCGTCCGTCGCTGAGACTTATCTCAGGAAGCGCACAGGCACAGCGCTTGCCCTGGGAGTGAACAGGCAACAAGAGTGTGGTCTGCTCTCACCTCTGATGTAAAACACTGTAAAGCACAGTGTGGGAGCCTAACTGGCCAAGGTCATTTGGTCTGATTTCATCTGATTACCCGTCTGTGTCTTTTGCTTAATTTATTTTAAAAGAAAATCCACACGCTTTTTGTTTGTGCCGCACTTTCACTTGAATGGTGGTGCCCTGAACACATTCACAGATTTCGCTCCCAAATATGTCCCGGAAGCACCCGCCACCACCACCGGCTGGAGGCCGACCCTGCTTGGGAGCTTCTGTCTTCTGGAGTCAGTAGGTCCTTGGTCCTCCCCAGGGCGCCTGTTTTCTGGGGACCGGGGCAGAAGATGCTTTTGCAAACCTGCAGACAACACCTCACCACAGGTGGCCCAGCAGGGTCTCCATCCCCTTCACCTGCTGCCTCTCCAACTCACAGGCATCTCCTCATAGCTGCCAAAACACCTAACTTCCAGACCCCGAGCCCATCAGGACAGGAGAAGCACAGCCCGGCCCCCAGAGTCCCATCACGCAGGAGCCAGCCCCAGGATTCCTGCACCTTCCTGCTGTTTCCAACGACGGAATGAGGCACCTGGCTTCCAGTGAGCACCACTCATGGGTGAGGTGGGTGACGCTGGGTTTGCTTTTCTGTCTGTATTTTTTTGTTTTTGTTTTCTGAGGCGTGCCATATGATGAAAAGATGTTGGGTCCTTGGATGCAACTTTCAGTGGGAGAAATGTTTCATCCTGGGCTGTGATTCTGCAGGAGAACCCGGTGGTTCTTCTGACGAGACACACTCAGTCCTCGTTTTCGACTATAAATGTTTCTGGGGCAAGTGTAACAGGAAATGGGGAAGGGAATAGGCCCTAAGTTGGGGAGAATAACCTTTTTATTACTTGGAACTTCTGTTTCAAGAACTAAACATTTGCTGTTACTCATCCTGTCCTCAGCCACCCTCATGCAGACAGCGCCCCTCCCTCCCCAGTATAACAAATATTTAAAAATTCACCCACATACCACATTGAATTTTTCTATAAAAATTATAAAACATTTTATAAAAATTTGAAATAATTGGCTATAATATCTCATTCAATTAATAATTTTTTATGACACAAGGTCCATTTAGGACCTATTGAAAAGTAAGAAAATTAATCTATAAAATATTTTTAAATGTTGTGATCATCACCTTGGGAGGCTGAGGCAGGCAGATCTCTTGAGGTCAGGAGTTCAAGAGCAGCCTGGCCAACATGGTGAAACCTCATCTTTACTAAAATACAAAAATTATCTGGGTGCACTGGCAGGCGCCTGTAATCCCAGCTATGTGGGAGGCTGAAGCAGGAGAATTGCTTCCACCTGGGAGGTGGAGGTGGCAATGAGCTGAGATTGTGCCACCGCACTCCAGCCTGGGCGACAGAGCAAGACTCCATCTCAAAAAAATACATAAATAAATAAAAGTTATGATCGTTTGTGAGTACACAAGTGAAATTTTTGTAGGTGAATGAGTAAATCTTTATTAATTTAAAGTTTGCAGTCACTTTTGCTGTCCAGGAGCCAATAAAATTGTGTTCAGAAACATTTCCGTAGACTCTTAAAGAGCTCGTAGCAGCAACAGAATCATGTGTGTAGTGCCTGCACCGCTGTCCGTGGCTGACCGCACCTGTGTCTCTGGCCCCTCCATAGGAGGAGGGACGATGGCCCTTGAAGATCTGTGTGTCTCCACCTACCTAGAAACCTGCGTTTTTCCTTACCTAGCAAAATGGACTTTGCAGTGCAATTAAATGACTGTTTCAAGCTGGGAATCTGCTGGTGAGATGGGGAGGTGACCCTGGCCCATCTGGGGGTGAGGACGCTGACACAGTCACAAGGCTTCTCATAGTAGAGAGGTTGGGGATCCAAGTTAGGAAAAGGACCTGTGACCCCAGAACCAGAGGCTGAGGTGTGGTGATGGGGAAGGGGCCGGGAGCCCAGGATGGAGGGAGTCTCTCACGCTGGGAAAGGCAGTGAGAGGGATTCTCCCTGAAGGCTCCGACACCTGGACTTCAGATGCCTGGATTTCAGACTCGCGGCCTGCAGAACTGTGAGGGGATCAGTCTGTGTTGTTTTAAGCAGTGATTTGCAGTGATTTGTTACAGCAGCAACGGAAACAAACGAGCAATCCTAGGAATGTGATCCCAGCGGCTCCTGGGGTCTCAGGATGAGATGCGGGGCCCGCTCCCCCTCCTGCAGGGTCTCTGCTGGCCTCTGAGCATCCCTGTTCCAGACGAGGGGCTTGACTCACCTGCCCCCTAACTTGGCATCTTCCAACATGATGGACGTGGTGCTGCTCTCCCGCTGCTCAGAGGGCGAGGCCGGGACAGGGGCTGTGCTCCATGCATGGGAGTTTGTGGCGCAGTTGCGGGGAGTATGGAGAGAAAGAGCAGGGGATGCGCTGGGGTGCTGGGGACAGGGAGACCCCAGGCCGGGCAGGTGCCCACCTGCAGGCTGTTGGGCACAGAGTAGGTTGTTCTCTAGGAGTGAGATGCCAAGGTTTCGAATGTGCCCGGCATTAAGGATTCAAAGATACCTAATATCAGGAAGACAGCCAGCCTAGGACGGATTAGGAATACCAGTAGATCATTTTTGTTTAAAGGTAGACTAAAAAAGGTGTTTCAGCTGTGAAAGATTAATACTGATTATAATCACCCAAGTGACTTGCTAATAATTTTCATCAAAACTGACCACAAAGGGTATGTCCAGATGCCGGGGTAAAAACAGAGCCAGGGCAGTTTTATTCACTGATTGTTCATCCTTTTATTCTTGGCTTATCCAGTAGTCCAGAGCTATTTTAAACAGCATCGTTAGAACTGTCTCTGCAAACACTGTCCTCTGGTGTGCTGGCCATGGACAGGTCTCCGCCAAGCCGTGGCTCCTGTCGTCTTGACTTAGATGCTGCCGTTTTAACGCTGACCTCAAGGGACTGGTGGCTGGACCTGCACGGCTGTCACTGCCCCAACCCAGCAGAACCCCGTGGGCACGTCTGCACGCGTCTCCCACTAACGTTCGGCATCGAAAGTCAGGGAATCCACATTTATTGCAAAGTTCAAGACAGCTCACTGGTCTGGATATTCTGTTTTACGTCTTACTTGACTACACACTTAAACTCTATGAAAACAGGTTCTGTGTCTGTTCTCTGAGATCAGTAACTCCCTTCTTTCATATCCACAAATAAGGGAAAAGTACACCGAAAATAATGTTTGTAAGTAATTTCTAGGCCAGGTGCAGTGGCTCACGCCTGTAATACCAGCACTTTGAGAGGCCGAGGCAGGCAGATTACCGGAGATCAGAAGTGCAAGACCAGCCTGGTCAATACAGTGAAACCCTGTCTCTACTAAAAATACAAAACATTAGTCAGGTGCGGTGATGTGTGCCTGTGGTCCAAGCTACTCAGGAGGCTGAGGCAGAAGAATCACTTGAACCCAGGAAGCAGAGGTTATAGTGAGCCGAGATCATGCCACTGCACTCTAGCCTTGGCGACAGAGCGAGATTCCATCTCAAAAAAAAAAAGAAGAAAAAAAATTGAAAAGCTATTTCTATACTTTGAATGCTCACTTTTTAATAATTCTGTGTTTGTCAGTATCCTAGAAGCTGATTCTATTTATGAAAAATGCACCTGACATCCTGAGAACACTGCAAAGTGTGCAATCTGGACTGGCCTCTGTGCACACAATCGTCCGGTTGCTGAGGGCTGCCCTGAGCTGAGCATTGCTTTGCGAATGTTGAATGAGCACTTACTCTATGCTTAGCTGCACAAGAGCCCTGAAGCAATGTGGGGTTTGTGGAAGAGCATGGGCTCCTCTGGTGCTCAGTGAGCCTCCACGCTGGTGAAGAAAGACGAGTTTCCCCTCGTGACAAGGGAAATAAAGATGGAATGAAGCATCCACCATGGGAACAGCCCCAGGGCCAGGGTCCTAAAGGCCGAGGGCATTCAGATGCTGATGCTGGAGGCCTCCTCAGTGAGGGAAGCCAGCGCCTGCACTGGTGGGGAGGATGGGAACACCTGGCCACAGAGAGAGGAAGGGAAGAGGACGACGCGGCATGAAGCTGGCTTTGAAACTTGATTGGGAGGGAGTCCAGCAAAAACAGGTAAGGAGCTAGGTAAGTTTATTCACTAATTGTTCATCCTTTTATTCTTGGCTTGTCCAGGAGTCCAGAGCTATTTTAAACAGCATCGTCAGAACCATCTCTGCAAACACCGCCTGCTGGTGTGCTGGCCGTGGACAGGTCTCTGCCAAGCCGTGGCTCCTGTCGTCCTGACTTAGATGCTGCTGTTTTAACGCTGACCTCAAGGGGCTGGTGGCTGGACCTGCGTGGCCGTCACTGCCCTGACCCAGCAGAACCCTGTGGACGTGGCTTCACACGTCTCCCACTAACGTTCAGCATCGAAAGTCGGGGCATCCACGTTTGTTGCAAAGTTCAAGACCTCTCACTGGTCTGGACCTCAAGGGTGTCCCTGAGGCCAATCTCTCCGAGAGTGCATTGGTTGTAATGGAGGAAGTGAGTTTTCCTTGGATTCTGTCCTGGTTTGACCTCATCATGCTCCAGGACACGGAGAGCCTGGCTGGGCGATCAGAGATGGGTGTCCTTGGCTGCGGTGCTCCTGCTGAGGGCTTCAGGGGCTCAGGAGGTGAAGTGGCTGACTCTGGGGAAAACGGGCTCCTGGAGAGGCACCTTTGTTTCAGGGTGGTTTTAGGACTGTTTGGTGAATGCAGCGACCTCACCCAACTACAGCCTCAGGGCCTGGCTCCCCTCAGCCCCGCGGGGCTTTGATGGTGGCCTGGGGACCTGTCCCAGAAGTTGCTGGCTCAGTACAACAGACTTTTGCTGACTGAAGGAAGCAAGGAAAAGAGTTTGGCTGCTCAGGACAATGACTGCATTTAATGACCTCTCCTGCTAGAAACAAAAACCAGTGGCTCAGGCCTGGGGATGAGAATCAAGTTTCACAGATGGTGGCGGGAGGAGTTCATTACACCAATCACAGCCGGCCAGCATCCTGCAGCTGCACACGATCCACGAAAGGCACCTCCACCTCTGGTCTCATCTCAAGGTCTGTCTCAGTCAGCTGGGAGCGAAAGGGACAACATTTCCAAGCGTTCTCTGCAGACAGTGCAAGGTGCTTCCTGGTGCCGTCCAGGACAAGGGCTCCTGCGCCGGGTGCCTGATACTTCCGGTGGGATGCTTGCATCCACTCCTTTGCTTCTGCCTGGATCTCTCCCCGACAAACTTTGTGTCAGAAGAGAAGAGGGACCTCTGGGGACATAAACATCATCGTTACCAATTAAGGCCACTTTTCAACAAAAAGGGCATCTTTTAAAGACTTTCAGATCAGAAACAACGCTGTCTCAACCCTCCCATTCCTCCAACCCCAGATCTGTGTGCACTGCCATGCAGAATATATCAAATCGGAATTTTACTATGATAATCTGACTTTTATCAAAGAGCACTGAGAGGAGACAGCCTGGCTGAAGACCACCCAACAGCTGATTTTTTTTTTTTTTTAAGTTTTTGAGACTCTGTCACCCAGGCTGGAGTGCAATGATGCCATCACGGCTCACTGCAGCCTCAGACTCCTGGGCTAAAGCGATCCTCCCACCTCAGCCTCCTGAGTGGCTGGAACCATGTGCCTGCATGTGCCCGCACCACACCTGGCTTAAGTTTTTTTGTTGTTGTTGTTTTTGTTTTTGTAGAGATGGGGATGGGGTCCTGCCATGTTGCCTAGGCTAGTCTTAAACTCCTGGGCTCAAGCAATCCTTCCTCAGCCTCCCAAAGTGCTGGGATTCTAGGCATGAGCCCCCACGCAGCTCTGTGGGAAGTCAAGGCCTCATCCCAGGAACACATGCCGGGGGGATAACCAGGGACACTGGCCCCGGTTTTCCACCTGGATCTGGGAAAGAGACATCACACAGCTCAGCGTCCAGGAGGCGGTGCAGCCCGAGACTCAGGCTCAGGTTTTCCACCTGGATCTGGGAATGAAGACATCACACAGCTCAGCTTCTAGGAGGCAGGGTAGCCCAGCACGTGGGCTCAGATTTTCTGAGCTCAGCTACCTGGTCTCTTCTCACTCACTATGTGACCTCAGGTAACTTCCTGAATGTCTTCATGCCTCAGTTTCCCCATGTGCAATAGGAGTTTTGTGACGACTAATTGAATAATAACTGTGTCGAAACAAATGTATCAGCTCTTGGCACTTGGTGATGTAAACCATGACTCTTCACTGTTGTTACCATTTGATACTTGAGCTTATTACCAAAGGTCTCTCTGTAGGAAGGTGCAGCTCTCTCGAAGGTACTGAGCTCCGCTGGGGAACGTACTTCCCAACTCGTGCAGCTCTCTCGAAGGAACTGAGCTCCGCTGGGGAACGTACTTCCCAACTCGTGCAGCGCTCTCGAAGGTACTGAGCTCCGCTGGGCAACGAACTTCCCAACTCATCATTTCCTTCAGCGTTAAAACGCGAGCCAGTTGCCTGTGAGTTTATTCCTTTCATGCATTTGTGAGTGTACTTCTAGCAAATGCAGGTAAGCTCTTCATGTTCATGTTTTCACACTCTCAAAGGCAACTCCGATGCTGATATTTTAGGCTTTAGTCAGTTCATGTTTATCCCGTCTTCACATTGTTCTAATTTTATACATGTCTATAATAGTTGTCTTAGGTTTCTAAAGTACTTTTTATCTTTTTATGTTTTATAGCTATACATTTTTTCATGATTTTAGTGCATTAATGCCTGGGAGTGACAGCTGTTTACAATTCAGATCCCACACTCTGCTGCGAACTCCCCTCCTCTGTGTCCAGAAGGTTCTATCCACGACTTCCCTTTTGTGCATTTAGTTATTGGCACTGCTCTTTCTCCCCTAAAAGAATTCTAAGCAATTAGACTTGCTTGATTTCCCTTTAAGGACTTGAACTCACTTCCCCCAGCGAATCACACTGGCTTACTTCGTCATTAATCTTACGTTTTAGTTTCCTTTCCAAGAACCTGCTCATCTGTGGTTGCCTTGTCTGTGTTGGAGACCTTCTTGGAGATGGGGTCGTTTTGATAAAGTCTCAGAGCTGAGGCAGTCACATGTCAAAGCCATGCTCCTCTGGTGCTGAGCCGGTCCCTTTATCCCGTGCCCCATCCTCCCCTGCGTGAAGGACAAGTGAGACAAAGCCCTTCCGTGTACAGGACCTGACTCAGCTCCGACACCTCTGCTTCCTGGGCCATGTGTGGAAAGGGCACTGTCTTCTTGAGTGTACACTGTGTGGTTTTCATTCTTCCATCCGTGACCTGTGGACCTGGGCATGCGCGACATGGCTGCATTGAGCCTCTAATTGGCTTTCTTACGATAATTATTTTTATTTTTATTTTTTTTGAGACAGAGTCCCGCTCAGTTGCCCAGGCTGGAGTGCAGTGCCACAATCTCAGCTCACTGCAACCTCTGCTTCCCCGGCTCAAGCCATTCTCCTGCCTCAGCCTCCTGAGTAGCTGGGATTACAGGCGCCCACCACCACGCCCAGCTAATTTTTGTATTTGTTGTAAAGACAGGGTTTCACCATGTTGGCCCAGCTGGTGTTGAACTCCTGACCTCAGGTGATCCACCTGCCTCGGCCTCCCGAAGTGTTGGGATTACAGGCATGAGCCACTGCACCCGGCTTACAGTAATATTTTTAAAACGGCTTTCTCCTGTTTTCTTTGGCCTGTCTAAACTTAAGTATCCATATTTCTGTTTTCTGTGTTTGGATACATATACATATACATATAGTATTTCCCCCCGTTTTCCATTTTCCTTCAATTTCCTAAAATTTGCCTTTCTCCCTTTATTTTATTTACTTCTTACATTATTCTTGCCAAGTACAATTGCTTTTGAATACAAAGTATTTTGGTTCAAGATGTTCATGATTTGTCCTGAGATCCTAAAATTTCTGAGGAGAAACCCTTGTCTTCACTGATAAGACTATTTTATTTCAGTTCTTTTCTTTGCATACCCCTTAACCAGTTAATGGCGTTTTGGCTTGATTTCATAGTATGCTAGGTTTTCATCATTGTGACTATGATGTGGTCATTTGTTACTCACTAGGCTTTTGAACTCAATTTAAACAGAATAACTTACCGGTGCAAAATATGGGGTCAGATGAGTAAGTTGGAATCAAAATTCTGCCGTGTTGGGCAAATTATTCATCTACATGTTGTGAAGTGTTGTGTTATTGCTCATTATTTATTCTTATTGGGTCTTATTAAAACTATTCTTAGCATTTGTTAAAGAAAATAATATTCATCATTTAAAGACCAGACGCTTCGATCTAATGAATTTTAATAACACAACAAATTAAACCACGTTCGCCCCATTCTGTCAGCGGCGCTGCCTGCCTTTCTGCCCTGGCACAATGTCCAGGTTTGGCCACCAGGGGGCACTTGAAACCTGCCTTTCGGTGCCTGGTCGTCGTTCCCTGAAGTGAAAAGTTGCCCTTCCGGTTATTTCCCTTCCTGTTTGCTTCCTGGGATGTGTGGCTGCATTATCAGAACTCGGAAGCTTATGAACTTTAAAAAGGGCAATAAGCCCTGCAAAAATCCCCTTTGTGCACGTTTTCAAAAATGTATTTAACATCCAAAAAGAATGTTATGACACTCACTGCCTCCACGAGTGAAAATGTGCGTGCACGTGTGTGTGCATGTGCATATATGTATGCATCCGTGTGTGTGCATGCATGTGTGTGCGCATGTATGCATCCATATGTGTGCGTGTGTGTGTGCATGTGTGTATGTATGTATGCATCCATACGTGTGTGCATGTATGTGTGCATGTGTGTGTAGGTATGCATGCATCAGTGTGTGTTCATGTATGTGTGTGTGCATGTGTGTATGTATGCATCCGTGTGTGTGTGTATGTATGTATGCATCTGTGTGTGCATGTGTGCGCACATGTATGCATCCATATGTGTGTGCATGTGTGTGTGGGCATGTGTGTATGTATGCATCCGTGTGTGTGTGCATATGTGTGTATGGATGTATGCATCCGTGTGTGTGCATGTATGTGTGTGCATATGTGTATGCATGTGTGTATGTATGCAGCCATATGTGTGTGCGTGTTATCTGTGTGTACACATGCATAGCGCACATGTTTTTGTGTGCTTGCATGTCTGTATGTGTGTATGTGTGTCCCAGATAAGCCGTCAACTAAGAAGAAAACAGGCTGGCCTTTGTCTAGGGCCTGTCTTATATCTGCCAGAGTCCAAAGCCCGTAATTCTTCCCTTTAGATTTCTGCCTTTTCCGCAACTGGCACCGACCAGCAGAAACAGAAATGTGTTGTTAGGTCACCACCATCACCTTTCTGCGGGTCCACACGTATGTTAGGGTCTGCTGCTGGCAGTGGTGTGGCAGGACGGGGCCGTCACTTGTGCAGGTCTGCGTCTCAGATGAACGAGGGTGAAGTTCTGATTAGGTGCCCTCTCCATTCCCTGAAACTCTGGAATTCTAGGCCTGTCTCTTCCTTCTTCCCTCCCTGCTTTCTTCTCTCCCTTCTTTCTTTTCTCTCCCCATCCCACCATCCCTTTTCCCTTTTTCTCCCCCTTCCCTTTACTCCCTAAATAAGTATCTGAGATACCGACCACAACACCATGCTCCCTGTGTCCTTTGGGAGTGTATTCAGAACTACAAGAAATCACTCCATTCCTTCTCCTGTGTGCTCACTGGCCTTGATTCTTGCCATGGGAAGAAGGCAGGAACTGGACACCTCCATCACCCTCTCTTTTTAAACTTTCCAACGTCAGGACAGCACCCTTCCCTCCACTCTCACCTTCAGACTCTCAGAGGAAGAGTCATCTTCACCTTGCGTTAGAACCTCTTCTCTGCAGCCAGGACCCGGGTGTCTTCACATGTCCCCCAGAGTTTTCTTTCCACTCGACTTTGCGCCCCGTCCCTCATGTTCACGTTCCACTTCGAGAGGAAGCCGCACTGGCCCTGAGCCCCGCATTGCTTGGTATGTCCCATCACTGCTCCACTGACCTTCCTGTCTCCTGCCGAGACAGGGGTGTGGCCCCTGAAGCTGGGCTCCTGCCTTCCATTGCCCCACCCCCGCACACCCTCCTCGAAGCTCCAAGAGTGAGAGGCTGTGGGCAGCCTCAGTCCCCTCCCATCTCCATCTGCTTTCAACCAGGAACTAATTCAGGCAGGGGCACCGCAGTGAACCCTTCCTGGCAAGACGATGTTGTTGAAGATGAGGCACAACCACCCTCCCCAGCCTGGCTGAAGCTTCTGCAGAACCGTGCTGCCCTCCGGGTCCCTTCCCCCGATCCTTCTCCCTCCCCAGGAGCCTGAAGCTCTCCCCAGCTTCTTGTGCTCTCTCTCCAATAAGTCCCTTGGAAAAAACTGATCCCATGTTTCAATTTGTTATGAATCTGCGTTTCTTTATGTCACAGAGCTTACTATTAGCACTTGCTTTAAAGGAATAGTGTACTAATTACAACATGGAGGTCGGTCTCCACTGATTGACTTTTCTTCTGGGATTGGGTCCTATTATTCTGTTTCCTCGGTTGAAGGTTGTAAAGGTTTTGCCACCGTCCTGGACACTGACAGTCATGTGTTCAGACTCTGGGTTCTGTTATATTCCTCCAAACAGTGCTCAGCTGTGTCGTTGCTGTTGGTGGTAGAGCAACACTCACTAGACTGGAAGCAAACTGCAGGCTTTGTCTTTGGACAGGAGGTCAAATCTCAATTCAGACCTTTCACTGGGCTCCTGGAGATCTGTCTTGCATGTGCATGTTTCAGGGGTCATCAGGTATTAGGGCAGAATTTATACACAAAATGTGTGGATGCCCCTCTCTGTCTCTTTTTCCCCAGATTTCTCTTCAATGGTTTTGTGTCTCTGGTTGCCCCCAATTTTACCCTTTGGTTCTTCAGATGAGAAAGACTGCAAGTTACCTACTGGAGTTTTACTGCCTCACGTGGCCCACTGGAGCCTGGCCTTGGGCTAGAAGCTGTGAAGCTGGTATATTCACTCAGTGCCAGCTCCTCTCCTCCAAGTGCTAATTCTGGCCCAGAATCTGCCTGCTTTGGAGCATGATGTAAACTTGTCCTCCTTTCATGCTACATACAGGCCACAGAAACGGGACACCCACCCTAGGGTGTTCTGGGACCAGCTTGCATTGATTTGCAAGAGTCATTGTTAAACATTCTGCAATTTCCAAGTGGGCTGTTCAATCATTTGTAGCTTGAAAGCAGAAATTCATTAAACATGGTGGGACTATTTATACCATGGTACTTGACAAACTACAAACCAGGTCTCTCTCTCTCTCTCTTTTCTTTTTGTGGGGAGGGCAATTAATGAGTACACTACTATCCAAGACATATACCACTTTATTTCCTCAAATGTTGACTCCCATTCAGGACTTGCCAGCTTCTGGTTGTTCTCTATTCCTCCAGATAACTGTTATGTCTCTGTGTGTGTGTGTGTGTGTGTGTGTGTGTGTGTGTGTGTGTGTGTGTTAGGAGTATGGTAGTAGTTCTACAAAAGAACAACTACAAAGGAAAACTCATAGCTGTTATCTCAAACGAGGTGAATAGGCTCTGATGGGAGCTTTTCAGCCATTAGTATAAACAAAAACGGTTCCAATGTATCCTCAATAAAAAAATCCTCTCTCTTCTTTCTTAGACAACGTGTGATCTCTGTTCCTATGACAGACTCTTCTGATCCAGTCATCTCTACTCATTCCTTAGGTTAATTTTTGGCCTGATCAACATTAATGCTCATATAAGGGCTTTTCATAATCAATTTGTGACAACACAATTAATATATTTAAACATCTATTAAAACTGAAATGCATTTGTGCCCCTCTATAGAGAGGGAAGTTTCTTACATGTTCTTTACAAACACTAGCTCGGTGGTTACAAGAAACGCTTTCACATTTTCTAATCCCAGAGGCTATTCACCAACTCTTATGTTTTGTTGAACATAAGCTTAGCTCATCGTGGCAAATATACCACTTACTCAATCATTCCTTCAAAACAATTTATTAACTGCTTGGATAATAACCATGTAAACAAGTATATTCATAATTACAAGAACTCGTATGTCATGAAGTAAAGAAACTGCGTGATGTAATTACCCTAATAATAGAGAAACTCATTAGAGAGTGTGTTTGTAGAAGGTCCGGCTGTGCAAGTAATATTTAAGCTAATACTTAAAGGATGAGAAGAAATTGTTCACTAAGGAGCTGAAGAATAAAGAAGTAAACATTCCAGGCGTAAGGAACCTTGTACCAAATTCCCTAGGATAACAAAGAATTTTTTGGCATATGTCAAAGTAACTGAAAGAAGCCGGTGTGGATGGATTTTAGTAATCAGGTGATAGTGATACGGAAGGGGTAGGAGTGAAAGCAGGAAAGGAAAGGGTGCCACATAGAGTACTGCAGACCAAGTTAAGCCAAGAGCCTGTGTTTTGTACATTGCAATGGGCAGACATTGAAACAGCATGAGTGGCTGACATAATTCGTAGGTAAAAAGATAACTGTGACCTGAATTACCAGTGAATTAAAGAGGGGAAGAGAGGGCAAAAGAAGAATCCAGGGGGCTCACTGGGAGCAGCTAAGGCTGTGTAGGTGGCAGGTTTTCGTGACTTGGACTCGGGTTGGGGCAGTGGAGATGTGGAGATTCCTGACAGTTGAAGAACCTGGACGGGCTCAGTGGGCTGTGTCATAAGAAATACGCTCTGGAGGCTGGGCGCAGTGGCTCACGCCTGTATTCCCGGCACTTTGGGAGGCTGAGGCACTCAGATCACGAGGTCAGGAGTTCAAGACTAGCCTGACCAATACGGTGAAACTCTGTCTCTACTGAAAAAAAACAAAAATTAGCCGGGCATGGTGGCAGGCGCCTGTAATCCCAGCTACTTGGGAGGCTGAGGCAGGAGAATCGCTTGAACCCGGGAGGCAGAGGTTGCAGTGAACTGAGATCGCGCCGCTGCACTCCAGCCTGGTGACAAAGCAAGACTCCATCTCAAAAACAAAGAAAGAAAAGAAAAGAAACATGCTCTGGGAAGGCATGACTTGCTGAATCCTTAAAAACATCTGAATGTGAAGATCAGGTAGAAGGCAACACGCTTGCTGTGACAGCGTAGAAAGGGCAGATAGAAAGGTTAGGGAAACAGGTCCTTGGCTTCAGAGTCGTCTCCTCTTCCTCATTTCCAGCTGGGTGTCCTGGAGGAAACATTGGTGATCTGATGGTGGGTTGGAGGAGACTGGAAGGCAGAGGATGCCATGAGGATTTCCAGCTCATGCGACTTGCTGGAGGATGGTGAATTGAAATTAGAACTCTTAGAGAAAGTGGTTTCTGAAAAACAACCTGAAGATGTACACTTTTTGTGTATTGAGTTTCAAATGCTGGTAAGATATTTTAGTTGGAAATACCAAGTAGGTGATTGAATATATATATAATTTGGGAATTCTAATGTGTGATCTAGCCTGGAGGGAGAACTTTTGGAATCAGCATGCAGATGAGATTTAAAGCCGTGGGGGTCTGTAAAATTGCCCTGGTAGTGGTCTTCTCAATTTAACGCATATTTCTGGTGATTTCTTTTCCCTTACTTCAATCTGCAATTCACCAGGTATAATTGGCTGAGTAGTGACCCCAGAGATGCATGCAGGCCAGCATCCTTGGAACCTGGGAATGTGAGTTTGTTTGGAAAGATGGGATTAAGTTCAGGATCTTGAGATGAGGTCATCCTGGGGCATCTGTTGGGCCTCAGATCCAAGGAGCAGTGTCCTTATAAAAGAGAGGCAGGCATTAGACACCCAGAGAAGTGGAGGGAATGTGAGGACAAAGGCCATGTGCTGAGAAAAGCCCACGAGAGAATGCTGGCAACTGCAGGGGTGAGAAGAGGAGGGAAGGGGCTCCCTCCTGACCCCGGGGGGAGTGCAGCCCTGCTGGAAGCCACAGGGGTGAGTAGAGGAGGGAAGCAGGGGTGAGAAGAGGAAGGAAGGGGCTCCCTCCTGACCCCGGGGGGAGTGCAGCCCTGCTGGCAGCCACAGGGGTGAGAAGAGGAGGGAAGCAGCGGTAAGAAGAGGAAGGAATGGATTCCCTCCCGACCCTGGGGGTAGTGTGGCCATGCTGACTGACACCTCCGTCCCTGGCTTTCCCCCTCCGGAACGGCGAGGCAATGGATTTGTGTTGTTTAAGCCAATAAAGTTGTGTAATTTGTTCTTGGCAATACTAGAAACTCATATACCAGCTACCAAGTAGGGTCTGGAAGTCCTTATTTTAAACCAGAACCCCAGGTGATACTGGTTAGTGGATCGCCGTTGAGGAAACGCTGACCTAGGGAGATATTACACGATTAAGTTTTGAAGGGCATCAGAATTAAACATTTAGGAGGAGAGAAAAAGCAGCTCCAGGACTTGCGAGGCCCAAGATGAGACACAGAGAGAAACAGTACTTGGCTCCTAGGCTGTTTTTGTCTGACTCCAGCCACATAATTGCACCTTGGAAAAACAGTCTGGAAATGACTGGGTTTGCATCGTGTTTTCTGTTCTTCAAGCGTTTTGACTCTGTCTGGATTTGTAACTAAACAATACCAGCAGGTGAAAGCGGTCACACGGACTGAAACCCAAACGATCTTCAAAGGACAAACGTGGTGAATCCTCGAACTGGCAAAGGAAGAAGTAAACTCTGGCCCCACAAGCTCACGCGACGTGACACCGCGGCCCCTCCTTGGCCCACTTGCCACTTGGACGCTCTTTTTCAAGCTGGGAACATGCGCTTCCTCACAGCTGGAGCCATTCCTTCCGCTTCTTCAAAGGATTTTCTGAAATTCCAACCCCCACTCTGAAATTCTGTTTAATAAACTACCACAGTTTCACCTTCTCACCCTTCCACATGAGTAGCCTCTCCAGTAAGACTTGTCCCTAAAGTTGGGGGCTTTGACCTGAGTTTCTGCACCAGGGGAATACTGGGGCAGACAGAACCACCCGCCCAAGTGACCTGCTCACTGTCTCGATGCCTCGTTGGGGGCGAGACTGGTGACTTTAATCTTCTATCTTCAAATTTTCCCTGGATCCAAGCTGGACTGCATAGCAATGCTCCCTGCCCTCCTTCCTGAAACAGCTCATCTTTGTCCTGGAAAAATGTCATGCTTGAGGCACTTTGGCCTTTGGGAGGAACAAGAGGGAAGACAGGAACCTCTTTTTTCTGGAGCTCCTTCCCTGACTAGGACTGGTTGGCCGGTCAGTTTCACTCTCTGTTAAGCACTGATCTGCTCTGTAGTGAACCCATCATGGATTTTATACATTGGAAAATGGTCTCTTGATACATTATTTCTCTTGATGTTCTTAACTTTGTCCTTCACTTAAAAGAAATCCTTAATTTTGAGGTATCGATTATTTTAACTTTTGTTCTTTGGCATATGATTTTAAAAGTCTTTTTATCCCAAACTTACAGATATTCTTATACGTCTTCTTATACCATCTCTAACGTTTTCACCTTTCACATTTAGGGCTTTCATGGACCTGGCATTCACCAAGTGTTATGAGGTGGGAATCCAATTTTTTTTTTTACCTTCTAGGATTCAGCCACCTTCAATCTCCCTGACCGTTTCTAATAGTTTTGACCTTTGTTCCTTAACAATCAACCTCCTTCTCAGCGATCTGACGTCTCCAGGACTGAACTTGGAGGAACTTCCCTGTAACCTGTGGTAGTTTGCTATCCTGTTGGAGGCTAGACGTTAATAATACCTGGGCTCATATTTTTTGACGGTGTCGTTCTTTCTTTTTCTCTTGATATTTTAAGCCTTTTGTAGAACTGAGGATTCCCAGCACCAAACCTCACCTATGATGACTGAAGGTGATAAGATCCTTCAATGCCTTTATCCAGTGGTATTAACTGCGTTCCCACCCTGTGGTGAATCTCACGCTTGGTGATGCAGGGAGAGGAGGCGGGGAGGGGAGGACCCACGGAGAGCCTGGAGGCTTGGATGGGCTTGGGGGGGGGGGCCTGGTGCACTTCGCCTTTTGGGAAGTGCGGAAGCCCAGGGAATTGGTTTATTCAGGGACCTGGCCCTGTGCCCAAGTGCCCTAAGTGAGGAGCCCTAGGCTCTACCAGTCCCCATCTCGGAGGGCAGGTGGCCAGACATGAGTGTTGAGGAACTGGAGGCACTAGGGAGGTATCATCCAGGGTTCTTGCTCACTGGGCCTTTGCGTAGCAGTGGGGAGAGAACGGGCCCAGGGAGGACTCACCAAAGACCCATGGGAGCTGCACGGAGCGTCCCAGGGCCCCAGCGCTCCCTCCTTCCACAATGTGGATGGCAGGAGGGGGATTCTGAGGACCCTCTACATGGACCAGCCTTTCATTTTTCTTTGCATCTTTCAATGGAGTTAAAAGGGGAACCTTCCTACCCCCATTGAGGACAGGGGCTCCTGCCTTCCACACACCACGGAAACCCTCAGGGCACTTGAGGACTGACGTCCAGTAGGGGCCAGCACCTGCTCCTGGAATGAATTAATCAGCAAAATCATTGCAGCCCCCACATTATTTTAAATAAATATTAAGGTGTTCTCTAACCTTCCGCCTATTTTAGTTATTCACAGTGCATCACCACTATCTGAAATCACCTTGGCTAGTTGTCTAGGTGAATGATCTATCTCTCCCATGAGGACGTACACTTCATACTTACAAGGTCCTGTCCATCTCGTTAGTCCCTGCTTCTTCCTGTCTGAAACAATACTGAGCCTGTGGTAGGAGCTCAGCTGCTATTCGGGTCAATGAAAGATATGAAGGGGTGACTGAATAATGATTTAACGTAAGAAGGTAGGACTCCAGGTGCCCTTGGTGATCCTGTCATTAGCGGAGTCCTTGTGGAAAGAAATGTAGCAGTGCTAAGTAGAATTAAGCAGGTAAAAAAGAGCAGTTGATTTGTTAGGTTAATCCCTTGGCAATGACTCTCAGTTTATTTTATGGGCACATTCTTATTTTATTTCTTTATCATTTGTTAGATTCAAAATATTTATGAGTGAATGGGACAGGAAGTGGGGTGGGGGAAGCCACAGGGAGGAGATCAGAGACGGAACAGGAGCTAACCAGGGGCCGTGGTAGGGGAGCAGGGCCAGGGTTGCCTCCTGCACCCGGGGCCTGCAGCACCCCCACTGACTGGGAGGAATGGCGTGTGGCAGGGAAAGTTCAGTTCCTCTATGAGATAACTCGTTTCCATTAGAAAGGATCTGAGGCCCCCAGATTGGAACCTTCCCCAGCAAGCGGCAGCATACACAGGTAAGCACTTTTGTATTTTCTAAATAAACTAGCAAAACAAGCTGTAAATGGAGATATTGTTCTCAGGGGGAAAATGCCCCATTCTTAATAGTTTGACTTTCGGCTGTTCCATTTTGATGGTTTATAATTCAGTTGAAAACACGTCCTGTCATATTGGGTTATGGCCAGGGATGTGAATTTTCACTGGGTCCTTGAGTTCCTCTTGTTTTGAATCTAACAGAAGATCATGGAATACAGATGTGACCATAAGATGAATAGAGAGCTACAGTCAAAGAATTAGCCTGACGACTCCTCTTCTTAGCAATTAACTATTGTGCAACAGAAAATGACTATTATTCAGTTAACAAACAAGGCCTAAGTGGAGTATGAGCTCTGCACATCAGGAAGCTCTGTATGAATTCTAAATGAGGACAAATGTAAATCTTTATAAAAATTATCATAAACAATTTGGGCTCATAATACAACTATACATTATGAATGAATACTAAGTATTTAAACTTTTGTTAAGAAAATTTTTATCATCCATTAAGAAATGAAGGTAATGGATAGTGATCAATAATACTATCTGATAATGAGGTCAGTCTCATGCTTGCTTTTGTATTCTGGGCTAGCCTAAGGCAGACGTGTAATCACCTTGCATTTCTTTTCTCTGTTTTTTGGGCCTTTTCTAGGTTTCCCTTCCTTTCCTCCTATGTGTCCCCTGCTGCCCATACCCAGCATTGACTCTGCTGCCTCTCCCCTCCCAAGGCTGAGGGACCCTGACTGCAATCATGTCTCAGACTCTGGGCTACCCTTTTTCCTCTCTCTGTCTTGGATTTTATTTTCTGCTTTCTAAAGTGTCATCATCATGCATTTTTTTCTGAGGTCATACTTTTCTGGTGTCTAATGGAGAAGAATTGATGATGATACTGAAGAAAACAGTATCTACCCAATTGGGTACCATAAATCAATTACTAAATTAAGAACTTTACCTATATTATCTCATGATTACGTCTATGGGAGAAAATATTATTCCTGCTTTACTGGTGAGAAAACTGAGACTCAGAGAAGACAAGTCACTTAGCCAAAGACACACGGTCAGTTAATACAGGAGCCAAGTTGAATGCACACTTGTAAGCATTCTATTAGAACACCAGGCATTTAAAAAAAGGAATGCATCCAAATGGTTCGACCAGAAAACCACATTGGTATGTATTCAGTGTGTGTGTGTGTGTGTGTGTGTTTGTCCACGTGTGTGTATATCATTATATATACATATACGTATATAGGGATTGGCTATAGGGACTTGGATTACACAACTGTGGGAACTCCTAGAGCAGCCTATGTCAGGCTGTTGTTATCACACTGAATCTGACACTGGATCCTGAAGTTGAGAAGCCAGGCATTCAGGAAGGGATGATCACAGGCCTGAGCTGGAATCCCATTGGGATGAGCTGAAACTCATGTCCATTCCTGTTGCCTCTGACTTTGCTGTGAGCTTCCTGCAGAAGCTGCCCTTTGCTAGGGCATTACACACACATCTCTAGCCTGAAGGCAGAAGAGCTGAGAAAGAATCCAGTTTAAAAAAAAAGAGCAATTGCAGGACCAGTTGCTACTTCACACCGATGCGGTGAATCAGCGGATCAGCAGCAACTCGTGTGAGCTACTAAATGGCTGCCGCTTCCCCTCCATCTTCCAAATGTTTGTTTAGACTGAAACTTTTTTCAGTCTTTGTTCGAAGACTTTGTTCAGACTTTGTTCCAAGTCTCAAACAAACATTTTCCTGTGGTCTACCTTAAAAAGACGCGCATATGAAAGGTGGATTCAGAGAAATGTCGTTCTGCCTGCCTATGTCAAGACATTTAAAAGTCACTAATCACATGAAACAGAACTCATGTCAGAGTAGTGGGGGCACCTCTAGATCTGGGGACGCTCTTGCTGGATCTCAGAATTTTGTCTCATGTGAGTTCCCACAACCACGCTTTTGCCACATACCTTTCAGCCTCAAAATGATAAGGTCTATAAATTTTGAAAGCCAACTTTATTTCTTACAGAGGGTTAGAGCCTACGAGGTGCGACAGGCTGGGAAGTATAGCCTCTGGCAGGGACCTTTAGCAGAAGAGAAAAGGTGAGACAGGAACTTATGCTGAAGGGGTTGGCTCAACACACATATTCAACAGGTTATAGGAGGAGCTATGAATATTCGTGAAGGTGTCCTGACCCATGTTTATTGAACAAACATGCATATTACATATGACCCATGTTTACTTTGAGGTGGAGACTTAACATTCAAATGCATTACAATTAGGCCTTATATGTCACAGTGTGAAGTGGGGACAGATGCTGTAAACCAGCCGGAACCAGTCCAGGGTCAGTGACCTTCTCAACAGGGAGAGGTATTGAAATCAGCCTCTTGTCAATCAAAGCTATAGTTACGGCGGGTGGAGCAGGTGGTCAGTCCACGTTTCATGATTGGTGAGCTGTAATTGCTTCAGCATTGCTTGTCTCTTGGCCAGTGCTTGTTTAGCTGCTAGAGAAAAATAAAAGCCTTGTGTTGGTAAGAACATAGTTTACTCTGGAAGTGTAGGGTGCGTGACTTTGCCCTTTCCTGGCATTGCTTTAGGTCCTATTGATAACCTGGTGTTTTACTGCCACAAAGAATCAGTCCTGTCAGTCTTACGACCTCTATTTTAACATTAGTGCTGGTCGGCTGTTGTGTTTAAACCGCAAAAGGGAGTGGGTATAGGGAGGCAAGTCTGACCTCTGATACCACCAGGGCTGAGCACTAACAAGTAAAGTTTTCTCTGGGGTCCCCTTGGCCAAGAGTGGGTGGGTTAGTTGCAGGGGGCTGAGGATTTTATTTTTAGTTCTCATGCCGTATTTCTTTACCCATTTTTTAAATCATTAGCATATTTCAAAACTTTTCTTATCTAAATGTATTTATCTTTGAGAATATTTCTGTATCTCCATGTTTATCAGGTTTTTTTTTTCTTCTGTAACATGTGATCTTCCATAAATCCCACCCAGTAGAGTTTTCGTCTCAAAGTATTGTTTTCACTTCTGGAAATTTGATTTGGGCCTTTTTGAAATCTTCCATATCTCTTCCTAGCTTTTTGAACACATGGAGCACAGTTATGATAATGATTTTAATCATCTTATCTGCTATCTGTACATTTTTATCAATTGTGGAGGAGTTCTGATCGCCTTTTGTCTGCATCATAAAACACATTTTCTTGCTTCTCTTGATGTCTGGTAATTTTTGTCTCAGTGCTAGACATAGTTATTTTTCTTATTGGGTATGGGGACATGTTTGCCATCCTATTCTTGAGTTTTTCTGGGAGAGGCGGTAAGTTACTTGAAAGCAATTTGATTCTGAGCCATTTGAGTTTTGCTTTTTATATATTTTAGGAGAGACCAGAGCCGTGCTTTGTCCAGCCCCGATATTTCCCCCAGCTGGGCAAACCCCTTGTGCAGCCTCTCCAATGGGCTGTGCTTCTGAGGCCTTTCTGACTAGTGGGAAAAGGCACCATTCCAGGCCTGGGTGAGCTGTGGTCACTGTTTCTCTCAATCTTTCCAGATGGTTCCCTCCCTGGGAGTAACTACCTTGGCCTCAGGTGGTTTTTCCCGTAGGCATGTGCTGATCAATATTCTATTGAATGCTGCAGGATTACCCTGGGAAGATCAGGACAGATCAGTGGAGTTCTCATTCCAGCTCTCTCATCTCAGAGACTCACTCCAGTGGCCTGCGTAGCCCCTTTGGTCTTCCTGAGGCCTCAGCTCTGCCTTTTCCACTCAGGGAGTCCCGGGTTCTTCTCGGTTTCCTCCCGTCTGGGCTGTGGCCTGGAACCCCCTCAAAGCAGCACCTTTGGGCCGTTGTGGGGGGGTCAGTGCTTTTTGCTTTACTCTCTCATAAGTCACTGTCCTTTGTGGCTCCATGTCCAGTGTCTCAAAAGCCATTTTAAATAGATTCCATCCCTCTTTTGGTAGGAGATGGATTAGATCCCTTTCATACACTTGAAGCAGAAGTTATCCACTAGCATATGTGTGCATATGTGTACTCACTACCAGTTTTCACACATTGTGAATCATGAACTTAGTAACGGCCAAGTAATAGGTTCTCACACAGCCAACATGAGGTTGGTGGTAAAGACAAGGCCTCAGAAGTCTAAAGTTAACACAGCTCGACCAGCAGAGACTGCTCAAAACGTTGCTAACAATCACAAGCACAACCACAACAACAAGGCAAACCTACAAGTAGTCATCTAATTCTTTTTCTGGAGTTTTAAAACTACGACAACATTTAATGACTTTCTCTGTCTTAAGCAGAGGGTTGGGAAGTGATGCAGAATTTATCATTGGGATATGAGGTTTGTGCCAATCCTATGGCATATGATGGAGGTTGTGGAGGCAAGCAGGCCAGATTTAGGCCCAAACTCTTCATTCCATGAAGTGGGATTTTGGTGGAGTCATAAAACATCAATAAGCTTCCACTTCTTTTCTGCAAATATAGCAGTATTTCCTGCCACGCGAGGCTGTTGCAAACACTGAGAAAATATGTACATCTCCTATACAGTAAGAGCTCTAACAATGTTAACTGTTATGGAATAATATTGCTATTGATTTAATATTTAATAATATTGTTATTTATTTATAATATTGCCATTATTTATATTTTTCTTACTAACAATCAAACACAACTCAGAATCAGAGAAAATATTTTTCCCAGAAACGTTTTCACTTTGCGTACCTATGACCAGCAGAGACTGCTCAAATCGTGAACTTACTAATGCGTCCAAAGTCCCATGTCATGGAAGTATTCTCAGGATTTGTCACCGCTCATTGTTTCTCCCTCGTGGGCCATGACTACTACTCATTGCTGTCCAAGTGGGACTCAGAGTTCCTTTCCACTTGGTCTGCAGGGTCTTCAAAGGCGTCCTTAGAAAAAGATTAATTCCAGTATTTCTTAGACATGTTCATTTGATTTTATTCCACTATGCCCAAGGGTTAAGATGTTTCTCATTGGCCCGGCGCGGTGGCTCTAGCGTGTAATCCCAACACTTTGGGAGGCCGAGGCGGGCAGATCACGAGGTCAGGAGATCGAGACCATCCTGGCTAACATGGTGAAACCCCGTCTCTACTAAAAATACAAAAAAAATTAGCGGGCGTGGTGGAGGGTGCCTGTAGTCCCAGCTACTCGGGAGGCTGAGGCAGGAGAATGGTGTGAACCCGGGAGGCAGAGCTTGCAGTGAGCTGAGATCATGCCACTGCCCTCCAGCCTGGGTGACAGAGCGAGACTCCATCTCAAAAAAGAAGAAAAAAAAGATGCTTCTAATTTTTTTCCTATTGGATCGAGTAAGCTATGTCCCAGTGTATAAATCTCACTTATTACACATAAATAAACTTAAAATATGATTGAAATCTCTGCATGTGGTTTCCACTGCGTCAGACAGAAGTTTGGAGACAGAAGTGGTTGAATACAGGTCAGACGAATCATACACCCTTTGCCCTTCGCCCTCCCCATCTTAGAGGTCAGATGTGGTGCATCGGGGCTTTCCACATGTCTGAAATGTCTGACATGGAAGTGGTTTTTTAAAATAAACTTCTTATAACTCTGTTTTATTTTACATTTACAGAAAAATTGAGAAAGCAGTACTGGAATCCCACGAGCCCCACACCGCTTTCTGCTGCTGTGATAGTTTTCCCTGGTGTGGTGCGTCTGCCTCAGTCATAGAAGCAGTGTTGGTATCAGCGTCGTGGAGGCGGCCTCGGCAGTCAGCGTCCGGGAGTCAGTGTTGATAATCAGCATCAGCTCAGGGCGTCCTCCATCTGTGTCCCCTCAGTCTTCCCTCCTGCCCAGGATCCCACGTGACACTTAGTCCTCACGTCTCCGCAGCTTCCTCTGCTCTGTGACAGTTTGACGTGCTCTTTTTCAAGAATGTGTTTAAGATTCTTCTTAATTATTCCAAAAGCCCATTACCTAAAGTGGAATTCTAAATCTCCCTTTAAGAAATAAATAGGCAGGCACAGTGGCTCATGCCTGTGATCCCAGCACCCTGGGAGGCTGAAGCAGGCTGGGTTCACTTAAGCCCAGGAGTTCAAGACCAACCTGGGCAACGTAGTGAGGCCTTATCTCTACAAAATAAAAATTGACAAGATATTGTGGTGTAGGCTGTCCAGGCCATGGCCCCAACTACTCAGGAGGCTGAGGTGGGAGGACGGCTTGAGCCCCAGGAGGTGGAGCCTGCTGGACCACTGTACTCCAGCCTGGGTAGCAGAGCAAGACCTTGTCTCAGAAATAAATAAGAAAGGAAAGAAAGAAAGAAAGAAAGAAAGAAAGAAAGAAAGAAAGAAAGAAAGAAAGAGAGAGAGAGAGAGAGAGAGAGAGAGAGAGAGAGAGAGAGAGAGAGAGAAAGAAAGAAAGAAAGAAAGAAAGAAAGAAAGAAAGAAAGAAAGAAAGAAAGAAAGACGTCCCATCTGACTGTGTTTTGTAAAGCAGACATGTATCTATAACCCTTGTTGTGGTTGTTTAAGTTACAGAGCAGCGGTGATCCTCCCCGGTGAGGAGCAGAGTCCTCTGTCTTCCTGGGTGAGAAGCGGGGTCCTCTCTGTCCTGCCGGGTGGGGAGCGGGGTCCTCTCTGTCCTGCCGGGTGGGGAGCGGGGTCCTCTCTGTTCTCCCGGGTGGGGAGCGGGGTCCTCTCTGCAGCTCCTCCTGTCTCTGTCTCCCCCCTTTCCCCCTCTCCTGCTTTCATATGCCCCTCTTCTTCCCTGCTTCTCTCCTCTTCCTTCTTTCCTTCTCCCTGCCTCTCCCTTTGTCTGACTTGCCCCTTCTCAGGAGTGCATATCCTCACACAATCTCCACCACAAGCATGTTCTGCCATTTCAGAACTTTTTTTTTTAGCCAAATCTTCAAAATTCCATAAACTTTGGTTTCCTTGAGTCAAAAATGTAGAAGATTCTAATACTCATTGTGATAATTAGTACTGAGTGCCAACTAGACTGGATTGGAGGACACAAAGTGTTGTCCTGGCTGTGTCTGTGAGGGTGTTGCCAGAAGAGATTAATACTTGAGTCAGTGGGCTGGGAGAGCTCTCAGTCTGGGTGGGCACCAGCTAATCAGCTGCTGGCTTAGCTAGGATAAAAGCAGGCAGAGGAACATGGAAAGACGACTGGCTGAGTCTTCCTGCCTCCATTTTTCTCCCATGCTGGCTGCTTCCTGCCCTCAAACATCAGACTCCAAGTTCTTCAGTTTTTGGACCCTTGGACCTCGGACTTACACTAGTGGTTTGCCAGGGGCTCTCCGGCCTTTGGCCACAGACTGAAGGCTGCACTGTCAGCTTCCCTGCTTTTGAGGTTTTGGGACTTGGTTCGGTTCCCTTGCTCCTCAGCTTGCAGACGGCCTATTATGGGACTTCACCTTGTGATGGTGTGAGTGAATTCTCCTAATAAACTCCCTTTCATGTATACATCTCTCCTACTAGTCCTCTAGAGAACCCTGACTAATGCACTCAACCTTGGCGAGTTATCGAGAGAATTAAGTCAAAGAACAGAATCAAAAGACTGACTCAAGTCAGGAGCTGAGAGATCCAGTTCCTTCTCTCATTCATGCTCAGATTCCCTCATCTCCTGCAGCACCAAAGGCATGGCGGGCTCACCCTGTAGCACACAGGTAAATTACAATTACATGATCTCATGCTGCCCACTGAATCTGCCAAAGGCTTAAACTTATACCCCACTTTTTCTGTCTTCACTGCCCCGTCCCATGTATATCCCTCTATGACACTTCATTTCCGCTTACATCCTGAAACTCTCAGCTAGCAATTCTTTTCCTTGCCTCAGTTTCTCCATTGTGACCAGCATGCCCTGGGCCTCCTCCAGGTTCCCTTCCTTCCCATTATTGGGTGCGCTCCTGCTTAGCGCCTTATCCCAGCTGCTCCTCACACCCTCGCCTTTTTCCAGGCAGATCTTCCTCTTCTGCACAGACTCCTCCTGGCTTCTCATCTGTTCTGAAAGTCAGCACGATTCCACGATCCTCAAATCACATTGCACACCAAGGACCCCAATGCTCACCTATTGCCTGGAACATTCACCTTGCCCCACCACCCTCTTGTTCCTGCCTATCCAGCGTGGATTTCCTTACAGCACTGGCCTAGAACAAAATCAACCTGCAACTTTCAGTAATTCCATGTCTTCTGACCCAATGAAAACATGGATGGGGCTCTGTCTTTACCCAGGACAGGCCCCTCCTGCACTTGGATGACTTTGCACACTTCCCAATGTCCTGTCACGTTGAGTTTGCTTCAACTTCTATTTGTTCAATGAAATCAGTTTAACATTTTCGGAAAACATTCCTACATTCCACACCCAGTGCTGAGGGTAGGATCTCTGCTGAAAGCCACACCTGCTCAGGTCACCTGCTGAAAGCCACACCTGCTCAAGTCACCTGCTGAAAGCCACACCTGTTCAGGTCACCTGCTGAAAGCCACACCTGCTCAGGTCCATTGTTAAAAGCCACACCTGCTCAGGTCCATTGTTAAAAGCCACACCTGCTCAGGTCACCTGCTGAAAGCCACACCTGCTCAGGTCCATTGTTAAAAGCCACACCTGCTCAGGTCACCTGCTGAAAGCCACACCTGCTCAGGTCCATTGTTAAAAGCCACACCTGCTCAGGTCACCTGCTGAAAGCCACACCTGCTCAGGTCCATTGTTAAAAGCCACACCTGCTCAGACCCACCTGCATCCTGTGCTGCAGGAAGACAGAGGGGGCTTCTGCTCCATCCAGCCTTCCACATGCCATGCAGTGCATCTCATCCATAGGTTCTTAATGCCATCCACAATCTGCTGACAAGGAAATCTGGAAAGTCTCCCCAGGTTTACGTCTGTGTGATCCAAGGGGAAGTGCCAGTCCTGCCAGAGAACTGAGCCCCAGCTCCCTAAGCCCCTGTGTCTTTCCACTCCCTATCCCAGGTTGTTCAGAAGTGTGTTTGTCAGTTGGGGAATGGGTGTCCTGGGAGGCACAGTGGTGTTTTAATGCTGAGGGGACTGCCCCCTCTTTCATTAGCAAATGTTTAAGCAACATTGTAAACATTTTTCATGCAATAACCCATTAATGCTCACATAAGCCCGATTATGTAATGAGTTAGTGACAAAGATTTTCTATTACAAACAGGAAGTGGGGGCTCCAGAGGTGAAGGCCCTGCCTGAGAGCACAGGACTGCTAAGTCTGGGCAGATGGAAGCAGGCTCAGCCCGCAGGACCCTTGCATCTAACCACTGCACAAAGCCCTGCCCTCCAAGAGTGGTGACTTGGGGAGACATCTGAATGTGGTGGACCCCAGGGGAGATCCAGAGGAGAGTGGGAAATGCCATGTCTGCCAACCACGAGGAACCATCCAGTGAATACAGGCAGCTCCCCAGGACGGAGACGTGCGCACAGGAGCCGCCAGGCACCGTGAACTCTGCTTTCGTGAGTGCTTGGCATCTGGCCACAGGGTGATTGTATTTTCTGTGACTCTTTTTATTCAGCGTGAGGTTTTCTTCTCCTTTATAGAGTTCTCTACTGAGTCCCTGTTGATCCTTGGCTTAGAGTGATTCTATCACATAGATCTCCAAATTCCCCAGACTAGAAAATGCACTTTTGAACAAATTGTGTGGCATTACTAGAGCACGATAGTTAGCAAAAAGAAAATTTGCAGGACTCGGGGCCCAATAGCCTGACAATCACAGATCAATCTCCGTAGTTTTTGTCCACCTGTTGTGGCAAAGAGAGAATCTGAACTGTGGTCTTGAAACCAGCAGCTGATGTGAAGCCCCTTGGGACCCAGTGGTGAGGAGCTCCTGTGCCAGAGTCATCCGACTGCACGTCCGGGTGCTGTGTGACCTTAGAGGAGTCATCAGCACTCCCCAAACACCAACACTTCCAGCACTGAAGAGGGGGTGCTGGCAGTGACTACAGCGTGGGGACTAGTGGCACCAAACACTTTGCCACGCGGAATAAGCAGGGCGGTCCATGGACACCCATGTGGTGTGGTGTGTTCTTGAATGAGCCCAGATCATCTGTCCCCCGCTCCCCCATCCGCAGAGCATTCAGACATCAGACCTTCTTACACGACTCACCCACACCAGAACAGAGGGGCTGCTGTATCATTTTTGCTTGAAAGTGATGATGGTGATGGAGGTTGTGAGACTTTGGGTCTGGTCTTAGTTTAAAAGGATTTAAGCAAGAGACACACAGCAAAGGAGATGCAGTGTGAAGTAATTTATTGCAAAGGAAAAATAATATTTTGGAAGTTAGGTGCAGAATAGACAGGAGAACTTGGGAGAGAGAGGATTCAGGGTGGGTCCTCTCCGGGGTGAGACAGCAGACCAGCAGGAGGGAGGCTCCCTCTGTGGGAATCTTCCATGGTTACCCAGGAGGGGTGGGAAGACACGCTGCTTGGGGCATGTTCTGGATGGTCCTCTGGGTGCGTGCATGGTAGCTGTCCATGCTTGTTCAGATGTCACATGTCTCAGGGTCTTGTATCTCTACCCAAGGTTTGCGTTTTATGAGTATAAGGAGCAAAGGGTCAGTTTGAGGACGGTAAAATCAAAGTGCACGTGCTCTCTGCAGGGGAAATTCCCGACTGAAGGTAGCTTTGTTTGAGCGAGCTCAATGCCAATGCCAACGCCGACGCTTGCTGTGTCAATTGTACAGTCACCACGTACACCAATGTCCACCACCACTGTGGACCGATGTCCACCCAAGGACACGGCTACTTCCTTGACTACCTATCCTGCCTCAGCGATTGGTATTGAATTTAAATTTTGGAACACTTTGAATTTAGAGTTTTTATCAGGGCTCTGCTTCTATCCAGTGCTGACACTCCTAGCGAACCCTGGTGGCATAGAAGCCTTTGTTCTCACATGGATATGTCACTCCCTTCTGATGCCTCCTGTGATCCAAAAACCCAGGACTGACTAGCCCCAGTCTCCAAGGAACAGGCACGTTTTTCCTAAAGATGGATGTGCATACATTAAGCTGAAACATGTGTAGCAATGTGGAAACTAAGAAGATGCATTTAAAAAATGTTTCTACATAGAGTTATTTCTGGTCAATTATTAACTGATAACATGGTTGGATGAAACAAAGTGAAATGAAAAGATTAAATGTCTATTTACTTGAATGTGTGATTAATTCTATTTACTAAATATTTAAAATGAACGTGTAGATGATAGGCACAGATTTTACTTTTAGATATGGATTAAATAGTGCGGACAAACGGACAAAAGGCCACTTGGGACTGGGTGCTCAGCGATGCCTCATCTGTGATGGCGGGTGCATGGCGATGCCTCACACGTGACATGAATATTTACAGATCCTTCTTGTGCATTTGGCAGCTGCTTTTCTCTTGGTTGAGTAAAATTTAAATATTTTGTCAGGTGCTGTGATAGAGTGGCAAAATGTCGGAAAAAACTGACTCAAGCTAAAGTGAGATTTGACTACCCCCTGGCTTGTAGTCATTTTGCTGAAAAAATATAAATAGAGTTTATTCTATATAAATTACATCTCCTCTGTCTATCTATCTATCTATCTATCTATCTATCTATCTATCTATCTATCTATCTACCTATCTATCTATCTGTCTGTCTGTCTGTCTGTCTGTCTGTCTGTCTATCCATCTATCCATCCATCCATCCATCTATCTATCTATCTATCTACCTACCTACCTACCTACCTACCTACCTACGTATCTGTCTATTTAGATACATTGAGACAGAAGGAGAGAAAGTATGTGTGGGCCTGGGCTTGATAAAATGAAGAGTAATTGAGTCATCGCAAAGACGGTTTATATATTATTTCACTCAGGTTACTTTATTTTTGAACAAACAGCAGATTTTTTTTCTTTCTATTTTTCCCTTGGGTAGTTGGTTTAACAAGAATGTGACCAAATTATATGCATGTGTGTCAGACCCAGCGTGCAGCTCTGTCTCATGAAGTGGAATCACACCTTCCCCACAGGCTGGCCTCTGCAGAAGGGGCCCTTCCAGGGCAGCACTGGAGCAGGGGCCACCCGGGGGCTCTCACCCACCCCAGTCCCTGGATGGCCCTATCACCATGTGGGGTTCCCAGCCATCCCCATCTCCAGGTTTTGTGAGGACGAGGTGTGCTGGGAGCGAGCGTACTTGTGCTCCGTCATCCCTGTGCTCCAGTGTGGGTGTGCACCGTCAACCCCTGTGTTCCAGTGTGGGTGTGCACCGCCAACCCCTGTGCTCCAGTGTGGGTGTGCACCGTCAACCCCTGTGTTCCAGTGTGGGTGTGCACCGCCAATCCCTGTGTTCCCGTGTGGGTGTGCACCGTCAATCCCTGTGCTCCCGTGTGGGTGTGCACCGTCAACCCCTGTGCTCCCGTGTGGGTGTGCACCGTCAACCCCTGTGCTCCCGTGTGGGTGTGCACCGTCAACCCCTGTGCTCCCGTGTGGGTGTGCACCGTCAACCCCTGTGCTCCAGTGTGGGTGTGCACTGCCAATCCCTGTGTTCCAGTGTGGGTGTGCACTGCCAACCGGGAAGTTTTCCAGGGAGCTCTGACATACAACTATTTACCGCGGAGTCGGTAGGAATCCCTACCCATGGGGTGGGACTCTGCTGGGGCCAGAATTCACCTGTGACCTCTGTGCCAAGCAGCACAATGGGCCTGGCGCAGCGCTGCCTTTGTTTGGTTTGTTTTACGCGCGTGCTTCTTTGACATATGGTACTCAGCTTCCGAATCACTTTTAGTTGATTTCCATGGCCGTTTCTGTTTCCTTTCATCACGTACATTTCTTGTCTGAGCCACTTCTTCCCACGCGGTGGTCAGCTCTGGGCAGCCTGCGGGTGTGTGCAAAATGTGTAAGATGGGTGTCCTCCTGTGACCTCCGGTCTCTGGGGCAGCAGTGAAGCCACTAGGCATGCTGAGAACAAAGCTGTCACTTCCCAGCTGAAACGCACCCCACCATGCAGAAGCTCAGAGGCCGCCCCCAGTCCTGCAGGGCCCAGGACCTCCTGAGCCTCCATTTCCCTGTTTTGGCTCCACAGTTTCCCCACCTTGTAGCTCATTTCAGAATGGCCTTTCAGTTCCCGCCTCCCTGACTCTCTCCCTGCCTTCCATCCCTCCTTCCCCTTCCTCCCTTTCTCCTGCCGGACATTGGTGCCACTGGCCACCCCGAAACCCCAGGGGGCAGGGGAGGCCAGTGTGAGGGCCGCAGGACAGAGCGGGGAGCATGGGGAGGTGAGGGCATCCCTTCGCTTTGGTGCACACAGGGCTCCAGTGCAGGTGCCTGCTGAGATCCTGGGACGTGGCATTCACCGCAGAGCTGACAGACATGCGGCTCGGAGCCAGGGAGCCCCACAGCAAGACGGCACCAGGGCTGAGCTGGAGGCAGCAGGAAGTCGCCCTAGGACCCAGCCTCCCAACTGGCTCCAGATAGCAGGGCCTGGAGCTAGGACGTGTTTGAGATTTTTGAGGGTTGGAACACAGC
Organism: Chlorocebus sabaeus; assembly: GCF_047675955.1. Taxonomy (NCBI): domain Eukaryota; kingdom Metazoa; phylum Chordata; class Mammalia; order Primates; family Cercopithecidae; genus Chlorocebus; species Chlorocebus sabaeus. The sequence continues at coordinate 1,737,653 of NC_132916.1, read as the reverse complement.
TGTAGCAGCAGCAAGCCAGAATCTTGCAGAAAGCAGCACATTGGCACCTGAGCATGGCTTCTGCCTACAGAGGTAGGCGCATTGCGGCAGGCAGAGGCCACCACACTGGTGGCTTCAGCAGGGACAGGGGAGGACTCAGGAGCCGCCCCCAGGGATCACCCACAAGCATGTATAAAATGGCTTTCAGGACTTCCAGAAACAGTCCGGGGAGGGGATGCTTTATACTGGTAACTAGAACAAGAGAAGTTATCATTATGTACTGTCTACATACAGCTTTACAACAGGTTATACTGGCCTGGAGAAAAAGGATAGAAAAGCAAACATACTCATTTATTATTATGTAAGAACAGTTCATTCACTGAATCCCAAATATTCATGGAGCACCAGCTGTGACAAAGCTGGTCTGGGTGTCCCTGTGAAACGGAAAACCACATATGTAAGAAAGCTTAATGTATGGATATAGAAGAAGAGTGAGAGATTTTGTCAATCAAATTTTAAAACATGACTAACAAGTGAAGAGTTTAAAAATACCATTATTCTTGAACAAAATCCTACACACCTAAATCACAAACATGGGCAGTCATCGCCTGATATATGAGGTTTTGCATGTTAGCAGACGACTGCGTCACACTTTTTCTTTTATAGTCAGAAGCGTGTGAAACGGGCATGCGCTGATCCCTGCCTTGAGGAGCTTCGTGAAATTTGTGTTATGATGTCACTCTGAAGCCCTCTGAGATGAGCCTGGGAGGTGTTGCCTGGGTACACAGAGACGCGTCACAGTGTAGACTGTGGCCCTCCCAAGTTGAGTCAGGGGTGCTGCTACAGGTGTGTGGAGGGGACCCCATGCAGGAGCGCGTCATCATCCCTGGGGACCTGGGGGACTCCTGGCAGACGCAGCCCCACCAAGCTGCCCTTGGGCCCCCCAGTGCTCGGTGTCCAGCTTCAGATAGACAAGCAGCTGTCCTATCGCTTCCTCTTATTTCTAAGCCACTGTTTGAATGCTTGTTACTCATATAAAGGATTTCTGACATTGCTTTTCAGATTCGAGGAATTTCTTCATATCCTATGGCTTAGATTTTGCCAGATCAGAGGAAAATTGTGGCCACCCAGGGCAGGCCTATTCCCGGAAATGGCCTTTGCCAGTCGCGAGATCTCTAATCCACAGGCCTCCCTGCTGCCAAATTCCTGGCTTTTGAAGCCTGCAGCTGGGGAAAAGCCACTTTGCATCAGTTAATGTTTCTTTTTCAAACTTTTTCCCCTTCTATTATTTCACAACCAAACTCTGCCAGGGCCTGGCTTTGAGTTATTAAAGGGCCCAGAGCATCATTTTCTTCAGATGCTTTTAAAGAGGAGGGGAAGGGTTTCCCAGAGATACGTGGTGCCTTCCCCGTGCACATGCTCCAAAGTCAAAGCAGCCTTCTATGAACTCTCGTGCAGGGCCTCATCTTCCATGGTTAATTTAGCAATAGGGATTGTGTGCTTCAAAGCGATACCTCATTCCTAGGGAGAAATTTATTTAACCTCAGGAACCTTTATTGCTGAATATATTAAGAACTACATGTTAGTGATGATGATATGAGAAATTCATCTATCAAAACGTCACTAGAGGGCCGGGCACGGTGGTTCACACCTGTAATCCCAGCACTTTGGAAGGCCGAGGCAGGTGGCTCGCTTGAGGTCAGGGGTTTGAGACCAGCCTGACCAACATGATGAAACCCTGTGTCTACTAAAAATACAAAAATTAGCTGGGCATGGTGGTGCATGCCTGTAATCCCAGCTACTCAGGAGGCCGAGCTAGGAGAATTGCTCGAACCCCGGAGGCGGAGGTTGTAGTGAGCGGAGATCGTGCCAGCACTCCAGCCTGGGCATCAAGGGTAAAACTCAGTCTAGAAAAAAACAAAATCACTAGGCAGCCCATGACTATGTACAATTCTTTCTTGTAAATTAATAAAATAAAAATTTTTTAAAATGAGGATTATAGTTAAGAGCATTACATTAAAAAGAAATGTTTATTTAATTATGAAAACTGAGATAATGAAGTAGAGTGTTTTTATTTTTATTTATTTGTTTATTTATTTTGAATCTGATTCTTGCTCTGTCGCTCAGGCTGGAGTGCAATAGTGTGGACTCGGCTCACTGCAACCTCTGTCTCCCAGGTTCAAGCATTTCTCCTGCCTCAGCCTGCCGAGTAACTGGGATTACAGGCACCCGCCACTAAACCTGGTTAATTTTTGTATTTTTTAGTAGAGACAGGTTTTCACTATGTTGGCCAGGCTGGTCTCGAACTCCTGAAATGAGATCGATTTTAAATGTTGTATATTGCAAGAGAGCAGTGAGAGACCAGGGGGCCGGGGAGACCAGTGTGAGTTTGCAGCCGAGCTCCCAGGAGCCACCGCTGTAGAGATGCAGGCAGGTCTTGTGTCTCTCTGAACCTCAGTTTTTTAATCAGTAAAAATGAGGGTGGTCCTGCTCCTCCCTGGACTCCTGGTGAGGGCTATAATGATTACATAAAATCACGAGGGAGTGTGTCCCTGTGTGAGGCATCAGGGGCCCGTCTGGCCTCCCTGGGGGCTTCTCTCTGCTGTGGGCCCTGCCTTGCTGTGGCTTCTCAGCCACCCTACCATGGATGGGATAGGGTGGGCCAGAGCTTCTCGCAACAAGGAACCATCCACTCATATTTCTCCCAAAAGCTTCTTAGTTGGAGCAGTATTTTGCAACTGTAGAAGTGGAAAAGATAAGTTATGGATTAATTTAGAGATGGCCAGATATGGTCCCATTTTTGTGTGTGTATTTTGTCATGCATTGAATGAGACATAAGTAGTGATTTGAAGAATATGCTGTTTAAAACTGGCTTCAGGCAGGAGATGGCAGAGGGGGTGTCCTGACAGCCAAGCCTTAAGGGAATTGTTCACTGAAGCTAAATAATCGTGAGATAACTCACCAGAGGCCCCCTCTGTCTGCCCTGGGATGTCTGTAGCTAGGATTGACAGACTTGGCCAACATGCAAACGAAACAGGACACCTTGTTAAGCTCAAATATCAGATAAGCAAGGGATACTCTTTTAGTGTCATTATATCCCAGGAAATGTTTGGGACATACTTATGCTAAAAAAAATTACAGTCTACCCTCAATTGAAATTCAACTGGTGTCCTGTATTTTATGTGGCAATCCCTGAGCAGACCTGCTGGTCCATAGAGGGCACCCTGGCTCATCTTGCAGGCTTGAGGTGTCCCATAAGCTGTGCAGAGCTCTGATTTCCAGATAAAGTCACCATTTCTAGTACTGCAGGGGTGATCATGTGTTCTACAAGAAATTTTAAATTCATTTCAAAAATTATCTAACAAAATTAGTCTAAGAAATCCCACAATACCTGTATGACCACAGATAACAAAGTAATTCCATTACAATGACATGGCATCCTTGTTCAGCAGCGTTTCTTTTTATGTTTCTCATGAAATAATCACGATCGCCTCATGAAAAGTGAGGCGACTTTTAAAACATAATTATAAGGCTTTTTTCCCCCAATTTTCAAATCTAGCTAGACGAATTTAGTCTGTATTTTTAAATGTTGAAAAAGCAAGTTCAAATCAGTTCATCCATTTCTTCAAACCGTGACTGTAAAGAAAACCAACAGAAAATAAGCCACAGAAATATGTTAAAGTACATTGCAGATGTGACTTGAACCCACAGTCCAGGAAACTTGGGTTTGAGGCTAAAACCTCCTCTTAGCATATCTTATACCTTGCTCTCATGCGGTATCTACTTTCATTTGAGTGTTCAAATTACAGCGTTCTGGTACATTCTGAGTGTTAATTTTCATGCTACAGTGGTTGCTTTCCACACAGCGACCTGAGGTTTCGGTTGAGTACAGTTAACGTGGTTGTAGAAAAGTCTGATTAAACTCTCATGACTACTGACCTTGAAACAAAAGTCATACAAAGACCGTGCGTCTTCAGCTTTCACGCTGTGTAAACTTACAAGTCAGACCTGTTTTGAAACTTTTTTTTAAATTAACAAATGTTTTGAAAAAGAGTTTTTAGAAACTTCATAAAATTAATCTTCTGGAAACCATAAGGCTTTTTTTGATTTCTTGAGAAGACCAGAGGTTGATGGTGCGGGTTCCTCCAGTGGCCGGAGGATCTCAGCGTTCTGGGCTATCGTCTCTGCACTTTCCCTGGCCTTAGCCCGTCGGTGGCAAAACAGCTGCTGGAGCACCAGGCGTCAAGTCCTTCCATCTGCACCCTGGCAGAAAAGACAAGTCAGAGGAAGACACATTTCCCACAGAATTAAAATGACACGGCAGAAGATCTTTCCCGTAAGCCCAGTAACGAGCCTGGCCTCCACCCTCTGCCCGGTGCTCCGTATTTTCAGAGTCTCCTTGTAATCGGATCTGGAGCTTCCGAGGGCTGCAGATTCAGCCTCAACTCCCTGCTCTCAGATTCTCTTTGATCCCAGCTTCATGAGAATGCTTGTTTTACTTTTGAATGTACTACGATTTTAGTAGCTCACTTTCTTTCTTAATGTATTTTTAATATTGTGAAATATAACATAAAAAATAGGCACAAGGCAAAAACGTGCTCCTCAACTGTTTAATCAAGAAATGTGACCACACCCAGGTCAGTGCACAGAATGGCCAAGACTCCAGAAGGCCTGCACTTTGTATGCCCTTCCCCGCGTTGCAAAGTTCACTATGCTACGGGCTGCAGTGCAATCACTGCTTTGCCTTTCTGCAGAGGCTTAACTCATCATCACTAAGTATGACGGCGTTGCCTTCCTTGTGAACGTTCCAGACATGCCGTCATGCAGTCCAGTCCTTTGCATTCTCTCGGTTTTACTTGTGAGGTTCACCTGCGACTGCCTGTAGCCGTGGTTCCTTTGGTGTCGCTGCTGTACACTGTCTTATTCTATCGCATCCGTGTTCCGAAGTTTATATATCTGTTCTCTGGTTGAGGAAAACGTAGGTTTGTACAGCTAATGCTAATAACATGGTTCTAAATAATCGTGTGTGTCTCTCCACGCCCATCAACATAAATTCCCATTCAGGAGTGGAACTGCTAGAACCCAGGTGTAGACACCTTCACCTTTAGTAGATACCACCAAACCATTCCCAAAGTGGTTTCACCAATTTTTGTCCCCCCCGCCGTGTGTGAGGATAATTCTCATCCACACGCCCTCTTGCGAATGCCTGGGACCATCAGTCGTTCCGGCAGTTGTGGAATAGCACCTTCTTGTTGACTTAGTTTTCATTCCTTGAGAATTATTGAGATTGAGCATATTTTCCTATATGAGTTGTCCACTGGATATCTGTATCTTACGTAATTTTCTTTTGAACTGATTGCTTTTGCTGTGTTGATTTGCGGAAGATCTTTATGTATTTTTGATGAGAGTCCTTTGTTAAATGAGTCTCAAATATTTCCTTTTTCTCAGTGGCTTACCTTTTTACTCTCTTAATGGGTCTTTTGTGAAAATAATTTCTTAGTGTATATGTGACCCCAATATAATTTTTCCCCCTTCTTGGCTGGTGCTAACTCTTGGATAGGGTTAACTTACTGGCTTATACCTGCATTTTCGTTTCTTCTAATATACACATTCAAGGCCATAAATGTCCTTTAAGCATGGATGGAGTTGCATTTTGTAAGTTTCCATGTGGAGCATTTTCCTTGTCATTTACTTTATATTACTTTTTAGTTTACATTTTTTATTTGGCACGTGGTATTTGGAAGTGTATTGTTTAATTTTAAAACATATGCGTATTTTCTAGTCATCTTTTTGTTATTAATTTCTGGTTTATTACACTGTGGTCAGAGAATGTGCTCGGTATGATGCCAATACTTTAAAATGTAGTGGGATTCAGAGTTTGGTCAAGCTTAGCAAACGTTTCAGAAGTGCTCGTAAGACAGCAACAAAAACATCTTCACAAGCAGCATCTTATTTAAGTCTTGCAAAAAGTTAAGGCATGAGCGCTACCGTTACTTACATTTATAGGGAAAGAAATTAAATGAGGTCATACTTGTTAAAACTTGTGAAGATCGAAATACATTTTTCAGTAAATTATTATTATCACTTTAGATTTTTGATTTCATGCTCTGAGCTAGTTATCGACTTCTGGTATTGTATGGTTAGGGGAAGGTTTGGGCTTTGGTTACTGTGGAAACTCAAATCCTCACTACCTGTGTGGGTGTCCAGGAGGCCTGTGTGGCCGTCTCGCCCTGGGAGGGTGACTCCTCCAATGTGGGATATGTTGTAGGTGTAACACACACCGATTTCAAAGACTCTGTAGGAAAGAAAGAATGTAAAGCATCGAATTAATATTGTCATATTGAGTACATGCTGGAATAGTAATCTTAGGAATAGCCTGGGCTAAATCAAACATATTATTACAGTGAATTTCATCCTTTTTTTTACATTATCAAGGCCACTCCTGGAAGACTGAGGTAGTGCTGGCCATGGTGCTTTCTTGCAAGCAAAGTGCAGGCCTGGGAACAGGCACTAACTAACCACAGCTGCTTACTACGACCTACAGGTGCCCTGGATTTTAACCTGTTTTAACTGCCCATGTCATGTCATGCATTTATAAATGCAGATTTCTAAACATAAATACAAATCAATTGTATTTACATAGTTGTGTATTCAACTGTAGATAATAAGAAATTGACAAAGAATGGTTTAAGTAACAATATTTTCCCTCTTAACCGTTTGTTAGAAGACATTGGAAAGAGGGAGCGACAGGCTCTGTGCACTCCGGATGTCAGCGGGAACTGTGAGTCTTCCGTTGTCCACACCCCATTGTCTCTTAGGTTCAGAATGGCTGCCACACCTCCAGGCATCACATCAGCATCCCAGCAGGAGGAAAAACCCGTCAAAAGCATTTGCTTTGTAGGACTCTGTCCTTTTCTTCAGGGAGGGATATCTGCCCCCATCCACAACTTACAGCTCACCATGTAGAAATGAGTATTATTGTCTCCATAGGCCCCAGGGAGGCCGGGCGCTGAGCCTGCACTCAAGGCAGGACAGTGTGGGGTGGGAAGCTGCAGGCTACACCATCTTCCCAGGGGAAGAAGCCATAGCACCTTGGGTTACAAGGGTTTGATGTAACTCCTCCAACATTCCAGAAAAAAAAAAGTGAAGCAACAAAGCATAGTTTCTAAAAGTTTGAAGAAAAGGTTTTCATTAAAAGATCAACAATATAGTTTCACTGAAATATGCTTTTTAGAAAAGACTTGTTTATGTTTTTTCTCTTTTCAACCTGAAATCCAGCTCTGATGTTTTATTACTGTGGGTGGAGATGAATCGCCGCTCGTCTTCCCTCATCGGCTTTCCTGACCTTGTGAAGGAGAGACCAGTGTCCCTGACACAAAAGACTTCTTTTCACAGACCCCCATCCAGGGGCGGGGCTGCTCTCCTCTCATGGTGGGCACAGGTGGTCTCGTATTTACATCTGAGCCTTGCTGTTGGCGTTCACGCCCCCAGAGGAGTCCCGCCCCGGAATCAGACTCACTCCATCTTCCTTTTTGAAGACAAAGTCATATTATGTGATTTCCTTTTGATTTGCACAAATCAAGATGCCGTCCCACCAAGGCTGGGAGCTAGTTCTGCGTCTTTCAAGTCACAAGCTGATCCTTGACCTCAGGAGGACTCAGGGAGGCCTGGAGAAACCAAGGTCCTATTCAAGCCCATGGAGATGGTGCTCAGGGAGCACTTTTCATGTGAAAAGGAGGCCACATCCATCTCTCCCCATCTGAGGAACCCCCAAGCGAGCCAGCGGAGACTTCTTCCTGGACCCGGTTGGCCCCGGGCTCTTCTCCTGTCAATTACATCACCTTTATTTGGCCCCTGCTGCACTGAGTCATTTCTTCTGGAACAACTACAATGGATACTTTGTATCTTGTACCTAAGCACAGCCTCAAACATGTTCTCATCGGGTTTAGGCCCATTTCCTTCATTTAGCTTTTTTTTTTTTTTTTTTTTTTTTCCTGAAACAGGGTGATAAGTTTTCTCTATTTATTTATTTATTTTTATTTTTCTTGAGACAGAGTCTCACTCTGTTGCCCAGGCTGGAGTGCAGTGGTGCGATCTCAGCTCACTGTGACCTCCGCCTCCCAGGTTCAAGCAGTTTTGCTGCCTCAGCCTCTTGAGTAGCTGGGATTACAGACATGCACCACCACACTCAGCTAATTTTTGTATTTTTAGTAGAGACGCGGTTTCACTATGTTGGCCAGGCTCGGTCTTGAACTCCTGACCTTTAGTGATCTGCCTGCCTTGGCCTCCCAAGGTGCTGGGATTATAGGTGTGAGCCACCATGCCCAGCTGAGACAGGATGATAAGTTTTAAAGAGTAAGGTCTGTGTTTATAGTGAGTGCTGGTAAATAAATTTGATGTCTTTTTATTGTATTCATTTTGCAGTACAAAATAACTTACTTGGGTACTAGGTCTCTTGATAAAAAATGGCTGAGCCAAAAATCCACGTTTTCCTTCATGACTAAAATGGTGTGGATATTTCTCTGCCCAAATTTCACGTTGAATGGAATCCCTAATGTCGGAGGGAAGTGATTGGGTTACAGGAGTGGATTTCTCATGAATGGCTTAGCCCCATCCTCTTGACACTGTCCTCATGATAGTGAATGAGTGCTCACAAGATCTGGTTGTTGAAGTGTGTGGCGCCTCCCACACCTGCTCCTGTTCTCGCCCCCTGAGATGTCCACCCTCTCTTCACCTTTCACCATAACTAGAAGCTTCCCAAGGCCTCCCCAGAAGCTGAGCAGACGTCGGCACCACACTTTCTGTACAGCCTTCAGACCCATGAGCCAAATAAACCTATTTTCTTTATAAATTACCCAGTCTCAGGTATTCCTTGATGATAACCCAAGAACAGGCTATGCAGTGAGCCAAATGAATCCCACTAATGTGGTGCACACTGTAATCACATTGCTTTCAAGTTCTGTCTAATTGTCTTCATTTAACATGGGTTGCAAGAATAGTTACATGTAACTGCAGTCAAACCATAAGACGGAACAGGGTAGTTGCTAAAATAAAGCAACATATCAAGAAGTAAGTTTTGAAATTGTTTTACTAATTGAAATTGGATGATCACTTTTAACTTTATTCATAAACCTATCAAAACTTTAGACACATTTTGCTAAGCAAAAAGATATTTTAATACAATTAAACAAATATATATGTACATGTTCACACATGGGTATGGGGAAAAAAAAAAAAAGCTGGTTGCTGAATTGCTTTTGTTAAGAAGCCAAACAACTGCCCCTCAGTTTCTGGCAGCAGGAGCCTGAGCCTGTTCTTGCAGGAGCCTGAGCTTGTTCTTGTGATAACAGACAGTTCTGAAAACAAATGTGCTGGTCTTCTTCAGCTTCACCCTTTCCTGTTCTCTATCTTCAGTGTCTGTCTCGGGACCCACCTGTAACCTCCCTTGTGTCTTCCATTTCCGAAGGCAAGTTCCTTAAGTGGAGCCATCTCTGTGAAAGGGGAGGCTGCAATGGTGCTGTGAAGAAAGACTGGCAATGGTTTCTGTGAAAACACAGCCAGGCCGGGCGCCACTTCTGAGTCTGATGCGTTTGTCAACATATTCCAGTCTCCTTCCGTCTTCTGCTCCTTCCTCTTCCCTCTGCTGAATTTTGCTCTTCCGCAGTTCTTGAGGCACATTTTAGGCCCTGACCAACAAAGACTTAAACAAGCACAAGGGGAAAACAAAACTAGCTTAACCAGTTCACTGCTAATTATTGCCTGTTAGCATGAGAAGAAGAGCACAATTCTTCACATTTTTGGTTAAGGAAACGTTACCCACACATTCATATGTAAATTGATTCTGACCAAATTGTTTGGAGTGGGAATTTTAGTTCAGCTGTGAGCACTGTCTCTCAGGGGCTGAGAATGAGCCCAGCAATGGGCACCATCACATGCAGGAACACACACCTGCAACACACACACGCACACAAATACAGCAACACATACACATGCGACACAACACAGACACACACACAGTGTGCATGATGCACACACATGTACACAAGGACAACACACACGTGACACCACACACATGAACACAGTGTGCACGATGCACACACACATGCACACAAGCACAGCAACACGTACATGTGACACCACACACACAGTCTGCACAATGCACACGCACATACACACACAGCAACACATACACATATGACACGACACACACATGCACACAAGCACAGCAACATGTAACATGTGACACCACACACGCACAGTGTGCGTGATGCACACATACACACATGCACACACACAGCAGCTCGTACACATGTGACACCACACACATGCACGCACAGTGTGCACAGTGCACACACATGCATACACACCCCCACACACTCACATCACAACTAAAAGACTGAGGCATCGTCCGGAGGAAACCTTTCAAAGTCATTGCATCCGCAATGATATTGCCTATAAATCTCAGTCCATGCATTCTGTGTGCAATAACTATCGCTAGCCTTATTACTGAAAATGCTATTTCTTTGTATTTCTGAGCTGAAATTTCACTAAGATTGGGGTAAACCTAACTTTAATTATTCTTGGGATGTATGCCTCAGTTTAGGAGACTTGCACGGGGCCAATAGGTTATGTACCTAGTATTTATATAATGCTTACCAGGTGTCAGGCACTACTTCAAATGCTTTGTAAATATTAACTCATTTAATCTGCACAATAAATTCAGAGGGATGTGTGATTTTATAAATGAGGAAGCTTAAGGACAGAGATGTGAAGTAACGTGCCCAAGGCGAGACAGCATTAGGAAGACAAGTGTCATCTGAACTTCTTGCCTGGCTCCAAAGCTCATCCTCTCAGTCAGACCTCCTGAGGCCACCATCTCTCTGCTCGCTTACCTTCTAGTTACAACACCCACCAGGCCGGGCCCCAGAACTATTTTGTGAAAGTGCCTGGTGACCCGGTTTTCCTAAACACACCTTATATTCCTGTCTGATGCTTCTTTATTTCATGCCTGGAAGCAAAGAACTGGCTCCAACGGTCTCCAAATGCTTAGACTTCCCCTCTGCACACAGAGGAGAGGTCTCGGTCTGTCATGGTGCTGGCATGCACTGGGGTCCTTTTCCTATCCCACCCACTTCTAAGATGCCATTTCCAAGACTTACCTGGTTTACAAACACCGTTCTTTTTTGTCTGAAAACTTCCAAGTTCTCCTGAAGGCCTAGGCTTTGGGAAAGACCAATTCTTGATATGCAGCTACTTCTGTGTGAAGAGGGGGAAGAGAAGGAGGAAGTGGCAGGGAGAGGAAAACCTCATGTGTGTGCACATTCCAAAGCACCCACAGCCACAAACAGCAGATCTGATGTTTTATGATACCTTTTTACTAAATTAGTGTGTTTCTTTCCTTGGTTCTACTGGCCCAAGTCCTAGGTGCTTACCACCAGCTGATGAGGTGGGCTTATTGGATGCCGCCGAGATTTGAAACAAGAGTCTTCCAAACCAAAGTTTCGACTGTGAAGTCATTTCTTGCTTAAAAGGCCAGCGGAATCTCCTCAAAAAGGAATGGAACATCTTAGCACTCTGTATCTTTTGGCAGAGACGCAGGCTTCAAAATAAATGTTTTCCTGTAAACGGGTCCTTACTAAGTGTTAGGGTGAGTGAGTATGTGCTCTTGAAATGTGCTATGGTGGAATGAAAGCTTCAGTCACCTGCAGACATTTCCCCGATGGAGATAAGCTTCTTCCAGTCCAGGCCTGGAGTTTCCCTTACTCCACTGGAAAGGAACCCGGACTGGTGATAATGACAAGCCGGCAGTGTGGCTTTCATGCACCAGGGCCAGTGATGGAAATACCCTATTATGCAACGCTTGCAGAATGCTATAAATCTGGGGACGGAGGGGCCACAATGCCGGGGGAAAAGCACAAAGCAGCCTGGAGACAAGAAACAGACTCACCAGTCAAACGCTGTGCCTTTTCCCCCGTCCCAGGATGGCTGCCCTCATGATTCTGGTAGAATCCCTGTCCTCCAGCGCCACTGTGCTGGGCTGGCAACGCCGGCGCTCTCCATTAGCTAGAAGGACAAAGAAAGATTTTAATTTAGTGTCAGAGTAATGAAAATGCCTTCTTCCTTGGAAACTGTAACACTGGCAGGGTTTTAAGTTAATGGAATCGGATATTTAAAAAGGATCTGCAGAAAGGAATTAGGAAGAATGCTTCAAAAACATTTTAAATGCTGCTTACTAGATGCTCAATGTTTATGTAAATCAAAGATGTGGTTTGCCCATATATTTATTTTAATAATTTAAAATATGTCTACATGTACTAATTATCTATATTTATCTATCTGAGTTTTTTCCTCAATGATCAATATGCAATGAGTGACATATGCTGCGTGTGTACTGTTTTAAAGACATAATGTATATTTAGGAAAAGAGGTTTCACATTTCTGCCACTTTGTGGATTGCTCTGCTTGGCTATCTTTTTAAATTTATAGGCCGTATTTCCCATTAAGACTGGAACACCTTCCAAAATGTTTTCTTTTTTTGTACATCTATAATAAGACCAAATAACAGTAGTGGCAAATTCACTGTGCTCTTGAAGCATGCGTTGGAACTCTCTCTTTGCACGGGTAAATGGGCCGCCCAACAGATCACCTGCACGGAAAGTCCTTTGCTCATTTTGTGGATCTGAGTTGCTGCCAACTTTTCCGTGTGCTCATGTTCTGAAGGAGAAGCAAGATGGCCCTGTTAAAAAGTCCTACTTGGCATTTGTCAAGGACGTTCTGCTCAGGAGAGAGACTGAGGCTTCATGTGCGAAAACCCTGCAGGCTGGGGAAGTGCAGCTCGAGCTGACCCCTTGTTCAGGGAGCTGATGAAGGCACATGATATGGGAATGAGAAAGCTACTCCTTAAGCATCAGTAACAGAGGGTGTCACGTGGATAACACAGGGGCTGAAAAATAATAAGATTATTTAGGTGTCCCCACCCAGATCTCATGTTGAATTCCCACATGTTGTAGGAGGGACCAGGTGGGAGGTGATTGAATCATGGGGGCAGGTCTTTCCTGTGCTGTTCTCATGACCATGAGTGGGTCTCATGATCATGAGTGGGTCTCACGAGATCTGATGGTTTTAAAAACAGGGGTTTCCCTGCACAAGCTCTCTTCTCTTGTCTGCCACCATGTGAGACATACCTTTCACATTCTGCCATGATTGTGAGGCCTCTCCAGCCACACAGAACTGTGTCCATTAAACCTCTCTTTTGTAAATTGCCCAGTCTCAGGTATGTCTTTATCAGCACATGAAAACACACTAATACAGGTGGGTTCAGACAAAGAACTGTTGGCTCCACATGGTGGAAGCTCCTATGCCTCCCCCCTGAGCTGAGGGTCTGTGGCTACAGGCCCAGCTCAGGAAAGGAGCTGCTGGAAACTGTGGAATGAAATGAAATAGTCCCATCTACAGTTTTTCTGGTCATCTGTTGAAAAAGACTTCAATGCTTACAAAATAACTGTTATTGGTGGTAATAGTCCAGGCCCATGACATTCTTTAATATTCAGGAGTATCAGAAATTTAAAGATTAGACTTAGTTATCAATAGAATATTTATTTAGGAACTTAGAGACATCTGGGCATTTCATGTAATGAAAGTAGCAAAACCCTCCCTCTCTGCACGGCTCTAGTACGAATCATGACTGCGGTTGGAGAGGCTCTCATGCTCTGTGCGTGCAGATGGTGCCTGAGAGTCAGGGGATGATGGTGTCTTGCCTTGTCTTTCTCCTTTCCATCTGGCAGGTGCCAACTTCTAACCAGCATCGGCTGCCATGTCCACTGTCATCTGTTTAGCTAATGGACAGGGAGCACCTACTGTGGGCCAAGCCCCCAACAGGCACCAGAGATTGGGTGGAGACAGACAAAACCAAGCCCAGACAAATTCAATTAGTTGTTTTATGGAGGAAAGAAACAAGGACCATGCATGAGAACAGCTTGTTCTTGACGTCTTCAACCAGACACTGAGGTCAGCTCTCGTCAGCAGCTGGGTCTCCTTGAGGTTGACTGGATGGGAAGGTTGTCTGCATTTCACGTTTTAATTAATTTTTAAAAGTTACTTAGATGCATTATTTCATTTGCTATTTCTCATCCTGTGCCAGTAGAGAAATTGTGAAGCCCAACAGCATATATATTTTAAAATGCAGTTATAAAAAAGCATAAATAGGAAAACAAAAGCAAAACAACTAACCATGATTGATTGTGTCATACTAAAACACTTTTAATTTTGTGGTATGTTTTGGGGAATTTTTCCAATTTATACTCTGAAATAATGTTGTATTCAGAGCATACACCAAAAATAGGGGCCCGCTTCTTTATCCATTTAAGATTCTCTCCCTTGTTTCTATCTATTGCTCATTCACTGAACCTCTTGTCCCTTTGACTAATTGTATTTATTTTAAAGGCCTAATGAAATATTTCAAAGCAGTTATAAATAATCAGATAATCAGATGACAGATGAATACAAGCCACTAGCAGAGGACATGAAACGTGGCGAATGCTGCCAAAGCAAAGGCTTCACTTCCATCGCTTCCTTCTCCCATTCCTCAAGTTATCACTGACTGCATTGGTGTTTATTCTTCCCAAATATCTATTCGTGTTTTACTACAAATGTGTGGAGGTTTGCTCAATATTTGGTATTGATCAGTCTGTGTATTTTTTTTTAACGTGTATAAGGGAAATCTTACATCTTACATTTTTCATGACTGGCTTTGTATGTTAAACATGTTCCTCGTGAGATTAATTCAGGTTGAGATGTGTAGTACTGTTTATTTATTACCCCACCAATGAATGAATTACTATTCACACAGTCTCCTGTTTTCATAGACTTTTAGTTGTTTCCAGTATTTTGTCCTTCTGTCTTTATGAAAATCATTAGGCCCTTGTGGAAGCACTTTTTCTAAACTGGAAATCTAGAAGTGGCATAGCTGGGCCACGGAGACACAGGTACTCACGTTTCCAACTTCAGATGCAGCCACGTTTTCTCCCAGTCTTTGCAGGAATCACACTCCCATGAGTGTAGAACAGTTTTCTTAACCCTCTCCAGATTTCTATTTTGCTCATAAATTCACTTATTAGTCCAGATTCTCCAGAAAAACAGAACCAATAGGATGTAGAGAGATATAAGAGGAGATGGATTATGACCATTGGCTCCTGTAACTATAGAAGCTGAGGAGTCCCATGATCTGGCGTCTGCAAGCCAGAAAGATTCTGGTGTAGTTGAGTCTGAATCTGAGGCCTGAAGGCTGGTGAGCTGCTGGTGTTGACTGAGGAGTCCAAGACCTGAGAACCTGGAGCTCCAGGGTCCAAGGACAGGAAAGGATGGATGTTCCAGCCCAAGGAGAGGGAGGGAGTGAAGAAGGGAGGGAGAGAGGGAGAGAGAGAATGTGTATTTCTTTTCCCTGGTAAAGTCGAATATCCTGTACTCAGTTTATTGATTCAAACATTAATTTCATCCAAAAGCATCCTCACAGAGACATCCACAATAATATCTTACCAACTGTCTGAGCATCCCTCAGCCTAGTCAAGTTAACACATAAGATTAGCCATCACAATTATGTTGTTTTAAAAGTACTGACATAACTAACTGTGATACCTTGTATCATAATTTTCATCATCTTTTTTCTTCTTTCTTTTGTACCTGTATTTTTGTGACTACTTTATGACCTTTGTTCTTTATTATAAGGCCTAGACAATCTTGCCACATTTTATTAAAAAAATCCTGCTGAGATTATAATGAGAAGGGCATGAAATCTATAAATTACTTTACAGAGTTTTGAGAACTTCACAGTATTGAATATTTCAATCCATGAACATGGTAAATCTTTCCATTCACTTATCTGTTTTCAATATGCCTCAAAAATTTGTAATTTTCTCCATTTCTATCTCATGAAAATTTTGTCACTTTCTGTTTTTATGTTTTTTTTTTCTGTTACATGTAATGTTTCTAAGTCTTGAGTTGTTCTTTTTGATGGTGCAAGGGAGTATAATGGAATTTTAGCTGTGATCAATAACTATTTTAATTTTTCCTATTAACCTATTTAGAATAGTGCCTGCTGTATATTGAATACCACATAAATGTTTGTTAAAAAATAAGGAAAGCTGCTCGTTCTCTAAGTTAACTCTCGAGTAGCTCTGGAGTGATTATGACATCCTCTCTTCCTATCCTGCACCTTGCACTCCCCACTCAGTGCTAACATGCATCTCCAGCATAACACTGAATAGAAGCTGGGATCATGAGCTTCCTTGGTTTCATGTGAAGTCTTCTAGGGAATGTTGCTTCCATGTCACTGTAATTTCTCATATTTGACATAGTTACTTTAGTGAGCCATACCTTATTGGAATAAGAGTATTCTTTTATATTTTTAGTTTGCTAATTTTTTTTTTAATCTCACCATGTAGGATTTTTTTCTCCTTGAGTTTGTTGCCATAGTAAATTTTGAAAAGCATTAATAGATTTTCTAATGTTTTTGTCTTGCTGACTTAGAATGTACTCAACTATGTCATGATGTAAATATTTTAGTATAATTTTTCTGGATTTTCTTTCTTAACATTTTGTTTATTACTTTTGCATCTATATGCATAATAAGATTGACATGTAATGTTTTATTTTTATGCTGTATTTTGCTGGGCTAAGATTTTGATATCATATTCAGTGATTTGAGAAGTGTTCCTCATTTCCTGGTCTCTGGAAGAATATGTGTGGTTATACAGTTATTTGCTGATTTAATGATTACCAGAACACATCTCTAAAAAGACTCTGAGCCAGGGAGATATTTCTTTTCTGTGTATGTACTTTTAACATGTATTTCCATTAATAGTCATAAAGAATATTTGGCGAGGATTGAAAGGTGCCGAGGATCTGTCTGAAAACTGAATGCAATGGACAAAGTGACAACACATGGGGCAGGGGAGACATGAGGCGACGCCAGGTAGCCTGCTCGTAAATGCTCCTAAAGGGGAAAACAGAGGAATGAAGGAGCTACTGATAATATCAACCACTAACACCTATTAAGGCTTCATGGCTCTCAGGCGCTTGAGAAGTATACTTCTCCAAACACCTTAGGTTGGTGCTGTTATCTTCCTTCTACAGATAGGGAAACTGAGGCATGGTGCATTTAACTAAGAGGTCTTGGATCCCACAGTCCTTAGTGGTGGAGCTGGGATTTAAAACCAGGCAACCTGACACCGCAGTGGGTGCTCTTAACTCTGTCTCACATTTTTTACCGAGGGTGCCTGTGCCCAGCACGCTTCAGGAGGTCACTCCCTGGTGCTGAAAGAAGGCACAGGCCTTCGGAGATCAGTAAGTAACTGGCAGTATGTACATGTAGTAGCACATGCCTGCATACAGTCTTGTGAATTTCAAAGCATCCAGGATAAAGTTAGGGAACCAGAGAGAATGAACAAAATTCCAAATGCTTTCAGAAAGAAAGACACTAACTCAAAAAGCAGCAGTAATCAGGTTGGCATGAAATTGTGTTGGTTGTTGCATCCTGGAGGCAGTGGGGTTAGATGTGTAAAGATGTGAGGAACGGTGACAGGCACCCCCGGCTTGCCAAACACTTTCACTGTCTGAACTCAAGAACCAAACAGATCTGGATTTCATGGTATTGCCCAAGAGCAAACTGGCTACCGGGTTCCAATTACACTCACGTTCTTCATCCAAAGACCACCAGGAACACTTGTGTCCAAAAAGTTAGATTTATTTAACTTTCTGAGACAAGCAAGAGTGGAATTAAAATGAACCAGGAAACCCTTTCAATAAGGGGGAGTTAAGAGGGGCTTCTGAAAGCATGGGGGCTTGTGCTAGGTGATTCTAAAGAGAGATTAAGGAGAGGGGAGACAATGCTGGATGGGTGAAGAACAGATTAAGGGGAGGGAGCCAATGCTTGATGGGTGAAGAATAGATTAAGGAGAGGGGAGCCAATGTTGGATGGGTGAATCCCAAAGAGAGATTAAGAAGAGGGAGCCAATGCTGGATGGATGAAGATACCGTCATACATGTAGTCCCGAGAGGGGAGATTCAAGTGGGCGTGTGTGGGCACGGATGAAGTGGCAGGTGTCCCTCTTAGTCCGAGGGGCTGCATGGTGGTATCTGATATGTGGTGGGTTTGCCTCTCCCCTGCTCCAGGCCCCGCTGCAGTGTGGTCTCAGCTCAGCATCACTGCTGCCCTCTGAGCCTGGCTGGTCCTCAGTCAGGAACAGCAAGATCTGGCTGTCGGTAGAGTCTTTCCTCTTTCTGAAAATCCAGAGGTTACACAGACTCAGACACCACAGTTTCTGCCTTGGATTCAGGCAAATTGGTTTGGCAGAAAAAACATACAAAATGTAAATTTGCATTCTTTCTTTATAGTATTTTCTCTTAGTTTCAGATAGGAATAGAAGCCATTTGTCATTTATTGATTTAGAGGGTTTTTTTGTTTTCTGTATGTTTTCAAGACAGAAAATAACTTGTGGTTTCAGCCTAAGACTAGGCCTGGTAAAGAGTTTATGCTCATGACTTAGAGGCAGAGGGAAGGGAAGAAGATTGTGTCAAGGAAGGAGAAAGGAGGAGGAAATCTTCCCATAGATGAAAATGAAGAGAAGTCAGTGATCCTGTGAGTGGGCGACAAGAAATTTCTTGAGGGCAGGGATTATGCCTAATTCATTTCCCCCCAAATAGCTAAAGAAATAACCAAACAGAGTAAGTGTTCACTGAATATTTATTAATGCAAACATTTATGAAATGAAGAAGGAAAGAAATAGGATATAGATGAACCCACATTCATTAAAAAGTGTGCGATCCTGTAATGAGGTAGGTCCTGATAAAAACTGAATAACAAAGGAAAGTATTCCAACACCAAAGTAGAATCTGCAATTAGAAGCTAGGAAGAGAAACTGGGCCAATGGTTAGATGCCTTCTTGCGCTTATCTTCTATAGTGTACATGGTTTGGGGGTCTTGGACAGGTTCCTGGGAACTAATCTGGTGCCAGCTCTCACACGTGCAATTTGCAAGGGGGTCTGTGCTTGCGCTGCTTTTTATTTTCAAGCTCATCTTTTAAAAAAATATCTACTATTATTTATCTGGCTCTGTGTCTCTCCACTTTTGTCAGAGCGTTTGCAGCGTTTACGTCTTAACGTGTTTGAAGAGTTTTTATCCATGTATTCGACACAGTGGCTGATGCACCACCCTTCATTTGATGCAGCCAAGGTTAACCACGTCACAGTGTACCAGGCGTTTAAAAAGATGTAAGGAATTTCAATCAGGACATTGCTTTAATACAAATCATATACGTAGTGATGTTGAGGGATCAGAAGTTTGGGAAGAATGTGATTTCTCTCCGGAAAAGTCATCTCCGCAGTCCTGAGACCTGCAGCACAGCGCAGAGACAGGGTCCAGGCTCTCAGCGTCATTTCCGTTTCTCACCTCCTCAGCCCTTAGAGAGCTGCGCCTGTGCTGTGCCTAAGCAAGTGGGGAGGGGCTCTTTGTAAGGACTGGGAAACTTCGTTTAAACAATCCTGTAATTAAATGATAACTCACTGCATGCCTACTGCATGCCTGGCGGTACAGATGCATTCTCCATCCAGTACCCGAGACACCCTCTCTGTGGGCACATCACTTGTTCCCCAGCAGTGGGGCTGGCCACTGGAGCAGCTGGCCCCCGGCAGGGCCAGGACTGAAGAGATGTCTCAAGTTAAATGCTGGAAGGTCCAATTTGCTAAAATCACTGAAAGAACTTAACACAGATGTCTACCAGATTGCAACAGTGTTGGTTACTACAATACAGTGACTTATTTAAGATAAAGTGGAACTGGGCATGGTGGCTCACGCCTGTAATCCCAGCACTTTGGGAGACCGAGGCAGGTGGATCACACGAGGTCAGGAGTTCTAGACCAGCCTGCCCAACATGGTGAAACCCTGTCTCTACTAAAAATACAAAAATTACCCAGGCATGGAAGCAAGCACCCGTAGTCTCAGCTACTGGGGAGGCTGAGGCAGAAGAATTGCTTCAAAATGGGAGGTGGAGGTCGCAGCGAGCCAAGATTGCACCAGTGTGCTCCAGCCTGGACAACAGAGCCAGATTCTGTCTCAAAAACGAAAAAAAAAAAAAAAAGATAAAATCATACCTCAACATCTTTGAGACTTTAGTGATAATGAGACTGAACATTTCTTTATAAGTTTTATTTATTTATTTACTTATTTTTTCATTTATTTATTGCTTTGAGATGTGAGAGTCTGGCGTTGTCACCCAGGCTAGAATGCAGTGGCGCGATCACAGCTCACTGTAGTCTCAACCTCCTCGAGCTGTTCACCCACCTCAGCCTCCCAAAGTGCTGGGATTATAGGCGTGAGCCACTGCGCCCGGCCTACTTACTCTGAAAATATTTTTTTGCTTATATTCATTTCCTCTTTAAAAACTCAAGTTTATAAGGAAGTTAAGGATTCTGCATTTTTACAAGTGCTCCAGGTAATTCTGATGCCATTCTGAGTTCCGAATTAAGATTTTCTGGATTATAGTAAAATGAAACATCTGTTCAGAACATAAGAAATGCTTCTCTAAGTTAGACGTTGTTATTTCCTTTTTGCACATAGGAAAACTGAAGCTCAGTATTAAACCAAGTTGTCAGATGCGCAGTTAATCAGTGGCAGGGCTATGCTTTATACCAGGTCTGTCTCACTCAGGAGCTGGTATTGCTCCCAACATACACTAAATATTTTCTAACAGAAAGCCAGTATTTGCATCCACTAAATAGAATATAAAGCCAAGCTTTATATTTTTAAAAGTCTGGATTTTAAAATATATTATTTCATAAGCCAACTGGTTAAAAAGTTCTGATGTAACTGCATGAAAATTCTAACATATCCTGTCATCTTATGATTCGATGATATCTGGTTTGTTGGAGGAAAAGAGAAAATCTATAATTGGCTGTTGAGAAACTTGAGATTTGTAGTCATTAAAGCTGAGGATCAGGAGGGCTTACGCCCACAGCCGCTGGGCCCCAGGATGCTGGACACGTTCGCTCATGATACGGGATGGGTTCACTTCTTTGTTAATAAACCCATCGCCCGAAAGTGGCTGTCTCACCTCCACTGTAAGAGAGGGTCGGCAAAGGCACAGCTGTGGGAGAGTGTCACACACTGGTGCACAGATGCCAGGGGTCCAAGACACAGAGCCACATTTCACTCTGGTGTGATCTGCCCAGTGAGGAGTTAAACGTGTGTTCCCTACCGAGAAACAGGAGGCTATTTCTCCCTTGGTAAATGTCGACACGACCTGAGTGGACACCGTTATTCTCACTTTCCTGTCCAGAGCTCGCAGAGAGTTTGATCATCCTCCAGGAGAGTTAAGTGACCTGGCATTAAAATGACCTCTTATGGGTTCAAGGCAAAATCAATCAATCCTGAGATGCCATTCTAACCTCTCATCCTGCTGGTAGTTTCCTTTCACTCTGAATTCCATGTAACTGACAGAGTTACAGCAAAGGAGGTGGAGACCCAGCCGTCAGTGGGAGCCATTTGCTGCTGAATGCCAGGGTCTTTGGCCAGCAGCCCTTCCTTGCCTGGTGCCCGGCTGCAGCTGGCAACATCTGTGACTGACCCTAGGGATCCTTGCCTGGTGTCTGGCTACCGCTGGCAGCCTCTGTGAGTGACCCTGAGGATGAAGCACCCAACGGTGGTGAAGGAAGGTCTGTTAATGAGCAGAATGTGGAGAGACCAGCAGGAAGAGAAGCAGAGGTGGCGGCAACAACGCTTTCCACACTTTCTTGCCTCGTGGTCTCATTTTTCTCTCTGCCCTTTATCCCAGGAGAGTGTTCTCCACTATTTACAACTAAACTCGGGGCTCCTGTCCTTGCTTAGCTTTGACCAACGTCTTGGAGGATTCAGGCTTTCACCCATTTCATTGAGGAGAAGCCCAAGATTTCATTAAAACTGGGGTTTTACAAACTTCCAATGACAGAGCCTAAATCATCATCAGTGCTGATGGCTTGGATCCTCTCATGGGGCGTCTGATCCATGTTTACTGGGTGCCCACTATGTCCTCTCCACCAGGCATGCAGCTCTGCAAAGAAGAAAAACCCGGCTCATGCTCTCAGGGAGTGTGGGAAAGCCATGGAAAAGTTCTCCTGAAAAGTAAACACGCACAGCGTTAGGGGACGACTGCTAATAAATAAAATGCATGAACTGCCTTTCATGTGTGCATTGACTGCTGTCACCAAGGTTGGTCCTCTGCAGTGCAGTCCCAGCCTGTTTTGACCCCATTCCTATAAACATTGCAGGAAGGCACTACTTAGCTTGGTATTTGTGCCACTTAAACATGTTCCCATTAAGCACATATTTGTGGTAATTGGGTATAATCCATTTAGTCTAGGTTTCTCATGAAAAATGTGTGGAAGAATTCTGTGCCTCAAGCGTTGATGGGTCAGGCACAGTAAATCAGAACTGTGTCTAGTGCACCCACCCTGCTTAGTACCCACCTATGACATGTCCATCTCAATGGTGTCCAATGCACCACCCTACTTAATACCCACCTATGACATGCCCATCTCAATGGTGCCCAATGCACCCACCTTGTTTAATACCCACCTATGACATGCCCATCTCAATGGCATCCAATGCACTCACCCTGCTTAATATCCACCTATGACACGTCCATCTCAACGGTGTCCAATGCACCACCCTACTTAATACCCACCTATGACATGCCCATCTCAATGGTGCCCAATGCACCCACCCTGTTTAATACCCACCTATGACATGCCCATCTCAAGGGTGTCCAATGCACCCACCCTGTTTAATACCCACCTATGACATGCCCATCTCAATGGTGTCCAATGCACCCACCCTGCTTAATACCCACCTATGACATGCCCATCTCAACGGTGTCCAACGCACCCACCCTGGTTAATACCCACCTATGCTGTGCCCATCTCAACGGTGCCCAACGCACCCACCCTGTTTAATGCCCACCTATGACATGCCCATCTCAACGGTGTCCAATGCACCCACCCTGGTTAATACCCACCTATGACATGCCCATCTCAACGGTGTCCAACGCATCCACCCTGGTTAATACCCACCTATGCTGTGCCCATCTCAATGGTGCCCAACGCACCCACCCTGTTTAATGCCCACCTATGACATGCCCATCTCAACGGTGTCCAATGCACCCACCCTGGTTAATACCCACCTATGACATGCCCATCTCAACGGTGTCCAACGCATCCACCCTGGTTAATACCCACCTATGCTGTGCCCATCTCAATGGTGCCCAACACACCCACCCTGGTTAATACCCACCTATGCTGTGCCCATCTCAATGGCACATACACGTGTCAGAAAGTAGCTGTAATAGCATGTCTCTGGTATTTACGGTTTCGGCTGTTTTGCCTGCGATTTCTCTTATCAGAAATTACAGAACGTCCTTGGCGATGGCTCCTGCACACTTTCCAAGTGTGCTGTTGAAGGAGCAGCTTTTTAATCAGTTTCGTGACAGAGAATCTTTTCTTTTCTGCAGTTTTCCCTGAGGAGGGTGGCTCTGTGCTGTTCTGGTTTTCCATCTGTCTCGGTCTCTATCCCTTTTTGAGTTGTCTTTGCAGGTTTGTTATATATTTGTGGTTACAGAAGTGCAATTTAAACCCCACTGGATGAGAAGACACACTTTGTATTTGGAGTTGAAGCTCTGGGCAGATCCCACTGGGCATAACAGGGATGCCCTGACACTTCCTATGGCTGCCATTAGTGACTCCCTGCCCTCCACTGGATAACATCATTCTGGGGTCATGATTCCCATCCATGGTCAAGAGATCCTGTGCCTTACACACGGCTCCTCTGAGAGCCACTGAAGAGGGTGGAGGAAGGGACAGCAAGGAGAGAGGGAAGCAGAGTACTGGGTCTGTTTTTATACATTGGGCTTCCATTTGTGTTTGAAGTAAGGATTCCATGACACACACGCACACATGCACACACACATACACAAAATTATAAAATCACAGCATCAGGATAACCCAGGATGTCTCATTAACCTGCAAATAAAGAGACAGGGTTATGCTAACAATAAAATACCAGATTGTATGGGAGTTTAATACATCTTGGCCCTCTGCAAGATGACCCTCTCACACGGGCTTGGAAAGGGTTTGAGCCAACTAGCTATGGAGCCATAACTCCTATCCGCACGGCACAGTTCCCCAGATTCCAGAGAAGAAGGCTGACTGGCTGGACATCAGAGTGGAGACCTCCCTTGCCTCCCTCATCTCTCTGGGTCAGGCACCATCAGAGGAAACCAAGGCTGTGCAGTTGTGCCTGGATGGCCTCTCAAATGTTGGTGCCACCGGAGAAGCAGAAGCACACATTTTGCAGCGTTTGAAGAGCAGGGACTACAGAGCCCCTGTATTGAGCTTAGAACTAATTTGATATTTATCAAAAGGCTTCCCTTAGGGGTTGGAGCACATTTTAAAATCCTTTTATTCTTTGCAGTTTAAAATATAACCCAGTCCCTTAAATGCCCTTGTTGTTATTGTTCACCATGTATGCCACTGCAGGGGTGCCCCGTGCACAGGGTCTAGGGTGTGCAGTCAGGCCTCCTGTGATGGAGGGCGGTGGGGAATATCAGGTACACGGGGTCAGGTGTGCAGTCAGCCCTCCTGTGATGGAAGGTGGTGGGAATATCAGGTACACGGGGTCAGGTGTGCAGTAGGAACACCCAAAGTGCAGGCTCTGCCTCGTGTGGTTCGCGAAGCGGTGCCTTTTCCTCCCAGTGCCTGATTCTCAGCTGTGTGTGCTGTCAAGGAGGCAGTGCCTTCTGCTGGCCAAGGGGTGTGGAGTGCATGTTTCTCTTGCTCACTCAGTCCTCCCTCAGCTTTTGCAGCTGTGCACCCACGGTCTCCATCTGACACCTTGTCCCTTAGAGAAACCCTTCACCATGCTGTGTGCCGGCTCACCTCTCTGTGGGTCAGATCCATGGCCCTGGGGACCAGAGGGGTGAGGCTCCCGCCAGTAGCACTAAGGCCACGTGGACGTACAGAGGCTCCTAAGCGATGCCTGAGCCTCCTCCCGCTGGCTGAGACATGCCACCCTGTGACCTAGGCCAGGAAGGCCAAGACACCCCAGCAGCCCACACCCCACCCCACCAGTTCCTTGCTTTCCCTCAGCTCACAGGCATGTCCATCCTCTCCAGGAACACATCTGAGCTCTGTGCCCTGAGGTCTCACTCCTCCTCCCCGCTACTCTTTGTGACTAGAGTGTAAAGATCTGTATTCCAGGCACAGTAGTAGGTGTTGTAGCTATGGTTTCCCCACAATTTTGAGAAAGTTACTGTTGTTTTCTTCATTATGCAGAAGCAGCTGAGATTCAGAGAAGTGAAGGGAGCTGCTTAAGACCCCAGGTGTAGGGACTGACGGGACTGGACACAGCAAGCTGTTCACCATGACTGTCCTGCGCCCTTCAGACCTCAGGAGAACCTGAGGAGGCAGGTGCCGCTCTTAAGCACGTTCTGCCGCCAAGGACACCGAGCCACAGAGGAATAAAGGAACTCGCCAAAGTCACCCACGGGACAGCGGCAGACCTGGGAGGCATCGGGTGAACCCAGCAGGGCAGGTCCTGAACCTGCCCTTAAACTAGGGGCTGGTGCCTGTGGTCATTGCAGCCCACCCCACAAATGTTTCTGTCAATAGTTTTGCTGGCATATAGCCACAGGCATCCACTCCACGTAGACATGGTCTGTAGCTGCTTTCAAAGCTGTAGCCGCTGAGTGGAATCATTGCAACGAAGACCGCAAAGCCTAAAATACATATTTTGGCCCTTTACAGGAAAAGTGTGCTGGCCCCTGCTCTAAAGCACCAGATTGTACTGCTTCTGATGTGTGGCAGGCCTTGACCACGGACAGAGTATTTTTATCTACACGGTGGAAGGATATCTGAGGTCCTCTGGAAAAGCTCAATGTCCTACTGCGCATGCGCAGCGAGACCTTCACTGAGGGGTGAGCGCTGGAGTCGAGACTGCACCTCTGGGGTGACGGCAGAGGCCGTCTAAGCTGTATATCCAGATGCACAGTTTTAACACCTGCAAGAACGCAATCTCCATCACAGCTGCCCAGGCCTGGGTCCCGCTGCACTTCCGCTTCCAGGAGAGGCATGCAGGAGCCAGCTGGGGCTGGCCAAGGGGAGACGGGCAGGAGACAGACAGCGCTCGCCACTGACGATGCTCCACCCCTGACCACCTAGACCCCTCGACTGGCAGTTATCACTCCTGCTTTTATTTCCTTTGGGATACGTTCTTTCCCAGGAGGCTCCTAGATTCTTTTTCAAGCAAGATTCTAGCAGGCGCCTCCCATCAATCTTTCAGATACATTTGGATGTGTATGACCCCAGCTGGGGCTCGACCCTGCAGGTCCCAGCACCAGAGACTTATGTCAGAGCTCCCTGAAGATTCCTAGCACCGGAGTGCTCCTAAACTAAAGGTATTCCCTGGTTTCTAACAGAAGCAAACGCAAATCCTCTCCAAAGAAGAGCATTTCTTCGGCCATTTTGTATGTCTGTGTAGCAAGGTGAACCACAAAGAAGCTCACAATTAAAAGTTACCAGAAAAACCCGAAAAAGTGGCATCAGAAATGACAGTCACAGAAACCAAATCAAAAATGAGCCCAAGGAAAGAGACTATTAAACATAACCAGACATAATTAGAATAGATAACTTTTAGGGAAAAAAAAATCAGTGAATTAAAAACTCTATGGTTGTTAAAGTGAATGATGAGAGAAGTAAAATAGAAGATTTCTCTGAAGAAATTACACAGAGATACCCAGAAATATAATGAGATGGTAAATATAAAAGAGGTTAAGAGATGTAAAAAGTCGATTGAAAAACTCTAGCTTCAGTTTAAGCTGAGTCACAGATGAAAGAGTGAAGCGAATGGTGTGAAAGCCATATTATGGAAGAACTAATAGTAAGAAAATAAAAAAGAAATCCATACTTATGCATTTTCTAATAAAACTTCAGAACAGCAAAAACAAAGAGAAGATCTTAAATGCAGCTACATGAGAAACATCTGTAATGAAATAATTCAACTGCCAGAAGATCTGTGAACAGAAACAATGAGAATTAGGAGACAGAAGAATAACCTTTTCCAAGCACTGTAAGAAAAGAATTACCAGCTGAGGATGGTGTACCTAGCAAAATTAGCTTCAAGAATTACAGCAATATAAAGACATTTTAGATAACAAAAAACTAAGTCACCTATAGGGAGAACATTATTAAGTATAGCGCTAGAGGATTATTTTGAAAGATTTCAGCAAGAAGAAAATAATCCTAGAATGAAGATCTGACATTTAAAAAAAAAAATTAAGAGAAAAGAGAGTGATAATTATGTGACTAAATGTAAACAACCGTAATGATATAAATAACAATAATAAAATAATAATGTATCTTGGGATTTAAAAAGATATGCAACTAAAATACAAGGAAACAATTGCAAATAAATTGCAAGAATGGTTAGTGAAATTAAAATTTCCTAATGCCAAAGTCTAGTCTTCCCCTTGAAAAGGTTTCAGTGATAGATTTTCTTTTCTTGTATTTTCTTTGGTGGTTTTGGTATCAGGATAATTCTGAGCTTATAAAATAAGTTGAAAAGTTTCCCCCTCTTATTTTCTGGAAGAGGTTGTATGAAATTGCTGTTAGCTCTTCTTTAAATGTCTGTTAGAATCCTCCAGTGAAATCATGTGGGCCTGAAAATCTCTTTTTGGGAGATTTTTAGTTAGGCTTCAATGTCTTTAATGTTTATAAAACTCTTCCAATTATCTATTTCATCTTGGTTGAGATGTTTCGGTTTGTGATTTTCAAGGAAGTGATTTATTTCTTCTGAGTGGTCAGATTTATGAACATAAATTGGTTGTTGCAGTCCTTTATTTTATTTAGATCATGGTAGGATCTGTAATGATATCACTTATTTTACTCCTGATATTTCTGGTTTGTTATCTTCTTTCTTTTGTCAGTCTTGCTAGAGTCTGTTAACTTCATTGATCTTTTTGAAAAACAGCTTTAGATTTTAATTTTTTCTATTAAATTTCTGTTTCGGTTTCACAGATTTTGCTCCCTATTATTTCCTTCTATCTACTTGATTTTAGTTTATTTTGTTGTACTTTTCTACTTTTTTAAGGCATTCACTTAGATAATTGATTTGAAACCTTTACTGTTTTGTAGTATAAGCAATTCATGTTATAGATTTCCCTCTCAGCACTGCTTTAGCTGTGTTGCACATATTTTGAAATGCTGTATTTTCATTTTCATTCTACTCTATGTATTTTTTAAACCTTTGGAGACTTTTTCCTGACAAATGGCTCATTTAAAAATCTGTAGTTTAATTTCCTTATGTTCAGAGATTTTCCTGTTGATTTTGTTATTCATTTCTAGTTTGCTTTCATTATGTCAGATAATAGACTATATGACTATAATTTTTAAATGTATTGAGGCTTGTTTTATGACTCAGGATGTGGTCTATCTTAGTGAATGCTCCGTGGACACCTGTAAACATGCATATCCTGCTGTTGTCGTATGGAATGTATTACTTATGTCAATTAGATACTGTTAATTGATTGTGATTATTCAGATCCTATGTATCCTGGCTGGTTTTCTGCTTATTTATCAGTTGCTGACAGAGAGGTATTAAAATCTACAACCATAATGTTTGATTTGTCTATTTCTCCTTTCAGTTGTTGATTCATGCATTTTAAGGTGCTGTTGTTTGGTGCATATATATTTAGAATTATTATAACTTCCTGGTAGATGTATCTTTTTATCATTTTTGTAGTGTCCCTCTTTGTCTCTAGTAATTTTCTTTGCTCTGAAGTCTACTTTATTAGATATTAATAGAGTCTCTTCTGATTTTTAGATTAATGCTGCATGGTCTATCTTTGTTCATCCTTCTACTTTCAAACTGGCCATATAATTGAATTTAAAGTGAGTTGCTAATAAAGGGCATATAGGTGAGTGGCATTTTCTTTATCCACTCTGCCAATCTGTGTATTTTGATTGATGTATTTAGGCCATTTACACTTCATATAATTATTGATATGTTAGGGCTTATCTCTGTTTCCACAAGCAACTTATATCTTTCTACTTTTCTTTCATCTGAGTATGTCTTTATTTGGAGTTGAAAGTTCTTTTCATTCAGCGGTTAAATGGTGTGGGGAAAACAAGGAAAAAGCTATTGGGCTGCTTCTTTCTGGCTTTCATCATTTCAGATGATAAATCCTTCACATTTTAACTGCTGTTCACCTATAGGTAATGGGTTTCTTTCTGGTCAATTTCAAGATGCTTTTTCTTTGTGTTCATTACCTACAGGTGTGTGTTGTGCTGTGGGATTCGGCTCAAATCATCCTTCCCCCATTAGTTGTGCACACATTAACTCAGTTAATCTGTGCAATGAGGAAAGCACGTCTAGATAAGACTAACGTTTTTAAAACCACGAAGGCATGGAAAGTCAGGGATCCACAGATTAGAACAACATTCCATTGTAAAGCATCTCTAAGGGAAAGCATCCAAGATAAAAAGACAACGGCCCGAGAAAATGTTTGTAATAATGATGTTTATCAGTTGTACATCTACCTGGGTTTGGTTCTGCCATTGGTTGGGGGTCTGGAAATGGTGCCTCTGGGTCTCCTTCTTATATGGGTAGGGGTATATCAGATGCCCTGCTGCTGTGCTCATGTTTTCCTCTTTTTTAATCCTTAGGTACCAAACCATTCCACCTTTATCCAGCCACCATTCAGAGTTCTCCTTTGGTTGTTTCTTGCGTTATTTTCAGAGTTTCTAGTTGTAGTTATTGGTATAAGCAGATCTATATAAGCTTGAACCGGTCAGAAATTCTGCTAAAGCTACAGTCTCACAGAATGTCAAGGTTTATTTTAATAAAACAAAAAATAGTGTATAAATCCTAATCAAGTATACTAAAGGGAAAGAAGAAGAAGAGTTAAGAATAAGAATAATATCAAAGGTTTATGTAGAGCTGATGTTGTGCTGGGCATACACACTTACGCACATGCATATGTCCTCCCTGATTGTAGAAATCTAGGTTCCATCTTGCTGATATTCCTAAATTAATACATCGAGACCTAACCTCTTTCTTGAACTTCAGGCTTGTATCAGCTTTTGCCTCATTAAAGTCTCTATTTTGCTACATAAACAGTTCAGACTCAACATGTCCAAACCACTTTCCATCTTCCCTGCACACCAGTTCCTCCTGCAGATCCCTCACATTTGTTAGTGATGACTTCTCCCTTCCAGCTACTCCAGTCAGAGATTCTGGGGTCGTCTTCTGATGCTTCTCCTTATCTCATCACTCAGATCCAATCATCACCAAGCCCCGCTGGTGCTACCGTCAGAACATATCAAGCATCTAACATCTCCTTTGCATTTTTCCAACCAGCCATCTTCTTAGGCCATTGACCCTCTTATTGGATGATGGTAGCAGCCTCTTAATGTTATCCTGCTTCACCCATTTCTCTCTTCTGCCCTTTTCAACACATCAGCCAGAAGGACCTTTTTAAGTCTGAGTCAGACGCAGTCGCTCTCCTGACTGTGTCTCCTACGACTTCCCACTCCAGCAGGGTGAAATCTCTTGCTGGGTTTTCAAGACCTCGTGTAATACACCCCACAACCTCTCCTCTATCTAATGCTGTGCATGTCCTCTCTGCCCGTCTCAGAGAGCTCTCCATTCTTCGCCACTGCTACGTGCCAGGAGGCTGAACCTCATGAACTTTAGGTGCAGGCTCCTTGCTTTCTGTTTTCTGCTGGGTTTAGAACTGGAAATGCCAGGAGGACCTCGGGATGTGGGAGAAGGGTGAAGCTGGGGAAGTCTCTCTTTCTCCCTTCTCCCCAGCCAGGTATTGGCAAAGGCTGCTCTTCTGTGTGTTCACAGCTCCTGTCCAGTGGGCACCCTACAGCCCAGGCTCTTGTGGGGTTCCATGGTTATACCTCGCTTTGCTTCAGGCCAAGGGTTTGGAATGGTTTGCTTAACTGATCACACCTCCACACTTCTCTTTTGAACGTGCCATCTGCTTCCTGCTAGGGCACTTATTTTCTTGCTATGCACCTCCCTGTTGTTGTTTTCATGGCCTGGCCAGGTGGTCTTCCTTCCTATCACTTTAACAACAAGCATGAATTTGAAGTTGTCATCATTTCTACATAGAATGCGCTTCCAGACATCCATGTGCATCACTCTCCAGGCTTTCTAAACAGAAGGATTGAGGGTTGTGGATAGTGACTAACTGGGGACAGTGGTGCATACAGTCAAGGAATTTACAAAGGCAGTTTACCTTTACCTACAAGGCAAAGAAAGGAGGATTTATTAAAGAAAGTAGGAAAATATGTTGCAAGGATGCAATGGGTAGATCAGCAAGGAAGATGCTGAGTTCCAGGAGACAAAAGCTTGCTGGGTATTTTATAGGATGGTGCTTGTGCTGGAGAGGGATATGTGCAGTACTGGTAACACTAAGATTGCTGTGAGCTCACTTGCATTTTTCTATCAGCCGAGGTGTCTGCTGGTAAGTCAGGCATAGGGAGATTGTGTGTTAGACGGACTATTTGTGCGGGAGGGCTGTGTGTCCTGCACCATGAAGAAAGGCAGATTTATACTTTATCTGCTTTGTCTTTTTGCCTTCCCTGCTCCCCCTAGCCTGGCTCCTTTTCCTAATCAGGACCCCACATCAGATAACACCCTCACTCCCAAGGCTGGTCATTTTGTTTAAAGTTAGAATATATCCACTTCCCACTGCAACGCTCTAGATTCCCTTTATCTTGGCTTACTTCACATAGAAAAGCATAATTTATAACTTAACAAAAGTGAGTAGCTAAAGAAGAAAGCAGGTCATACATGACACCATAAACTGTAAACAATAAAAGCTGAATTGGTAAAGATCTTCTAACTGGAAAGCCCCATACTGAGATGGTGTTAAATGCATCGTTTCTATAAATGTTCATGGTATTTTTATGAGGTAGACACTATTATTTCATCTTATAAATCAGTAAACAGGCTTTGAGACAGGAATTAAATTGCCCAAGATCAAACAGCCAGTAACGTCAGAGCAGGGATTAGAAAAATTTAACAATTATAAAATTTCATGAAACATGGAAATAAGGAATACATCCCTTCAAAGCAGCTAGGAGCTGTATGTATTAGAGCAAAGGAGCAGTGAAAGTTATTGCATATTTCTTGTTACTTAGTCCACGGATTGCTTTCACAGTGTTATTATTCCTGTAAGTCACCGAACCTGACAGTTGTGAGCATTGTTACTGCCCTAATTCCTGCAGCCTCAGCTGTGAAACACTTTCAGTATTTTTCTTTTGTTTGTTGAGACAGTTAAAAAAAAAAAAAAAAAAAAAAAAAAAAAAAAAGAACTACCACAGCTAATTCTTTCTGTTTATCTAAATGCTTGTCAAAATGCCTAAGCAGTGATTTGCCGGGTTTGGGAGTTATGCGTGCATATACATTTTAAATAAACTGGCAACAGGCCTCAGCTTTTGTGGCTCCCACAGGCGTGAGTGAGTGTGTGTGCTTCCTCTCTCCGCATCTGCTGCTTGACATCTTTAATTTATTATTCCTGTTATATAACTTTGTTTTGGTGTTTGAACTTCCATTCCCATGACTTTATGTTGAAAAACAGTTTTAAATCTAGGATTTGCATTTCACCACAGTGATAGAGCCTGGTTATTTTTTGTTATTTGCAATATGGCATATAATATGGCAATAATCTATGTCTAGTCACCAGTCAGGGATAACAAGAGATGTATGGCATATTAAAACAAAATGGATGTTCCTCTGATGAGGGAAGTTATTGCTGGCCTAAGCAAAGAAAATGACCAGAGTGAATTTCACAGGCTGTGCAGCCCTGGAGGCTGTGGCTCTGGTCTCTCGGCCCTGCTCACACCCAGACCCCTGCACCCTTCTGTGAAGAGCCCCTGTGATTTCGAGCCTGCAGTGTGAAGCTGCCATGACTGAGTCAGCATCTGTTTCAAGTCTCCTGGGTGACAGAACACATATTTGGGTCAAACTCTGAAGCACCGATGCAGCTGATGTTGAATAAATGTGACAGATTTACCTAGTTAGTGACTTTTTATGAAGGAAGAAACCTAATGCACGTGTGCGTCTTGAGACGTGTGGGCCTTCTGTCCTGTGTGCAGCTGTGTGTGCTCCCCCACCGGCCCGGCCTGCGCGCTTTTCTGCCCCGGCACTCGGCAGCTGCCCAGTACGGCTCAAGCCAGGATTTTCCACGGCTGCCTCTGAACGGTCTCCAGGCTGCTTCCTCACCTCCTGCTCAGCTCCAAGTGCCATTGCTATGAGGGGACAGGAGCAGGGCAGGAGATTGTCCTGAGTCTTGACTCTGACTGTGCAGTGTGCAGGGTTATCACCTTTACACATCCCACTTTCTTCATCTTTACAGTGGGGAGAGCAATTTTTTACCTTCCCCAGCCTGAAGCAGGGGTGTGGTGGAAGATCAAAGAAAGTGCTTTAGCTTTTAAAAATAGAGAAAAAGCCAACAGTTCTTGGGTGGACATATCAGACCTGTTCCCGACAGGACAGATGGCAGCACAGCCAGACCCGCTCTGTGTCCCAAGAGCAGCCCTGGGCAGAGCAAGGTGGGGAGCCGCCCCTCACCAGCCCAGCTGTTCTCACACACTCCCTCTGCAACGTCGGATGGTTCACAACAGGATCTATTGTTTTCTTTAATTTCGCCTTGTGGAAACCCTTGTATCCCTTACTCTCTTGTGCTGTTATTGAAGGTTTAATGGGTTCGTTTTGACTCCTCATATAGACTATGCTTGATAGTTCTTGCAAGCTCAACACGATGCCTGGAACAGGTAAGTGTGTGAGTGAAAAACAGTTTGAGCTGCTTTTTAATTAGAACTATTAAAAAAGAATTTTGGTTGCTTTTTAATTGGAGCAATGAAAAATCAAACGATTACCTGCTCAAACCAGAAAATTCTTAGTTCTTTTCCAACTTAGTTTATAATTTGCTTCCTTGTATCTTTGGGTTTAATTTGCTGTTCTTTTCCCAGTTTCTGGGGGCAGAAGCTCTGAGCCTTTATTCCAAAACTTTCTTCCTATTAAATATATGCAACTAAAGCTATACAGTTTTCTCTAAGCACTGCTCTAGCTTGTCCCTCATGCTTTGATATGACATTTCTTATCATTTTTCAATACAAAACATTCTCAATGTCCATCGTGCTCCTTCTATGCTTAACAACGTGGAAGTGTCTGTGCGATTATTTCAGTTATCTTTCTGTTGTGTTACAATGTGATTGTGTTGCGCAAGAAAACAGAGTTTGTGTGATTTTACATATCTTTTTACTTTTAATTTGTTGAGATGCGTTTTATGGTCGAGTCTGTTTTGGTAAATGTTCCTTGTTCCCTTGATAAAGAGTTGTTGTTGTTGGGTGCACTGTTGTTGTTGGGTGCACCCAACACTGCAGTTGTTGGGTACCGTGTTCTGGAAAATTTAGTTGTGTCCCTCAAAGGCTATTTTTATACTTTTTTTTTTTTTTTGGTTTGTTTATTCTCTCAGCTTCAGAAACAGGTGTTAAAATCCTCAACTATGCTGTTGAATATTTATCTTCCTCTGCTTAGATTTTTTTTTTCCTATACATGTTTAGCAATGTTATTAGGCACACACACACAATTATGAGTTTTGTATCTTCCTGTTTTTATGAAATGCAGTTTTTATCTTTAGGAATATTTTTGCCTTAATTAAAATCAACTGTCTCGTGGTGCTATAGCTACCTCAGCTGCCTCTTAAACACAGTGTGTCCATGACTCCCACTCTATAGACATTGATCTTCAGCCTGTCTGTATTATTTCATCTAAAATGTGCCTCCTGCAATTTCATATTGTTGGATTCTTGGTTTTTCATACAGACCATCTTTGTCTTCTAATTAGAGTGTTCAGTTTTATACATTTAATTACTAAAATAATTGTGTTTAAGTAAGCCTACCATCCTACTAAATGATTCTATTTGTCTTGTCTGTTTTTATTTTTGTTCCATTTTCCTTAATTTCTTTCAGATAAGTATTTTCACGCATTGATTTTTCTTTTTCATTATATTTTAGTACATTATTTTATTATTCTCTTAGCAACTACCTTAAGCATCTTTGAGTAGCTAATGTTTAAAGTAGTCATTTTAATATTTCTCTGAAAATACAAGAAGCTTCCAACAGTTAACTTCATTTTTGCACTAATATAAAATTTTACTCATGCACACCTTATAAAACTTGCACTAAATTGTTATAGTTGTTGTTTTCAACAGTTCTGGTTATTTTTAGTTTCTGGAGGGCTTCATTCCTTCCTGACGATCTCTGCTTACCTGTAGGATCTTCTGGACTTTTCTTTCAGCTCAAGAAACTTCTTTCACTGTTTATTTCCGATGTCCTTCTGTGGCAGGAAATTGATCAACTCTTCTCTGACTTGGAATGTCTTTATTTCATCTTATGTTTAATGAGGTATGATAGCTGTAAAATAAGTGGCATGTATTGATGAATACTAATACAGCGACATATTGATTTCCCATGAAAACATGTGTTTCTGTAACCTAAGGCTTCCTCATGTTCCTTGGTGTCCATTTCTCCCTCCGCTCCTGTCTGAGGCAACTGTCAGTTTGATTTCTGCCACTGTAAAGTAGTTTTCATTTCCCATTACAGTGCATGTTCTTTCTTACTTTTAATCTGGCTGCTTTAATTTCACCTAACAATTCTGGGTGCATCATCCACTCACTGCGTCCCCCAGTTGCTTGTTGCTTTTTATGGCTGAGTCCTTGCCCGTTGCGTAAGCACAGCACAATTTATCCACCAATTCACCTGCTAATGGACATTTCTATTATTTTCAGGTTTTGGTTATTAAAAATAAAAAGTGATATGAGCATTTGTATCCAAAAATTTGGGTCTCAAATGTGTTAATTGTAGGATTAGAATATCTGAGTCATATGGTAGGTGAATGTTTAATGTTTTATAAATTGACCACACTGTTTTCCAAAACGGTTTACATTCCCAGCTGGAGTGTATAAGATTTGAAGTTGCTCTCCATCCTCACCAGCGTTTGCTATGGTCATACTTTTAAATATTAGCTATTCTCACAGGTGTGCAATGGTATTGCCCTTATAGTTTTAACCTCCTTTTCCCTAAAGACTAATACTGTTGAGCATCTTTTCCATTGCTTATTTGCCAGTTGTGCATCTTTTCTTGTTCTTCTTGTTGTTGTTGAAATATCCATTAAAATATTTGTCTAACTCAGTCCACAAATGTACAGAGTTGTTTGTTTTCTTACCATTGCATTGTAAATTATTTGTATATTCAGAGCAAAAGCTCTTTCTCAGATATTTATTTTGCAATACTTCCTTTCAATCTATTAAATCATTTTAATGATGTCTTTTGAAGAATAAAATATTATAATTTTCATTTTTAAAAATTTATAATGTATAATTTCTTGTGTCCTTTTTAGGAAAACTTTGCCAAACAGAAGATCACTAATCCTTTGTCCTATTTTTATTCCATAAATACTACTAAGTAATTATTATTGGCATTTATAGAAAATTCCTCCAAACAGTAACAATGTATATCTTTAAATTGAAATATTTTACCAAGACAGCTGATGTTCTGTGCCATAGACTAAACCTTAAACATGATAAAAGAGTAGAAAACAAGCAAAGTATGTTCTGAGACCATAATGAAATTAACTGAAAATAAACAAAAACATATCTGGAAAATCCCTGAATATATGGCAAATAAACAACACACTTCTAAATCAACGATGGGTCAAAACTGAAGTCTTACACTAAACTAAAAATATTTTGAATCAAATAAAAATTAAAATACTATATATCAAAATTATCAGGATACAGCTAAGCAGTGCTTTGAGGGAAATGTAGAGTACTAAGTGCTTGTAATAGAAAATAGGAAACACCTAAAATCAGTAATATTACAAACACCTCTATGCCCAAAAGGAAATAACTTACATGAAAATTAAAAATGTTTCTACCTGCAATAATGAATATTTGGAATTTGAATTTTATAAAATGTCATTTGCACAACATGGCTTGGCCTGGAGGACATGATTCTATGTGAAATACTCAGACACAGAAAGAAAACAATGGAATGATCTCACTTATATGTGAGATTTAAAAAAAAAAAAAAAAAAACTCTCCAATACACAGAGACAGTGTGTGTAACAGTGTTTCCATGGGTGGGGATTGTAAGAGGACATGCGGGGATGTAGGTCAAAGGGATCAAAATATCACAGAAGGCATGAGGGCCAACAGTTCCGGAGACTGGATGCGCAACATGAGGGCCAAACTTAATAAAATTGCACCATGTTAAGGATTTTTGTTAAATAAGTAGATTTTAGCTGTCTTTGTCACACACACAAAAAATATGTGGGATAATAGATACGTTAATCTGTTTCACCATTGTAACCATTTTACTATCTATATTTTGTAGCATCATGTTGTAAACCTAAAATATACACAATACTATTTAAAATGCATTAAATTGCACTAAAACAAATGAAGCATTAGGTATAAATATAACAAAATAGGTGCAGCGTTTGCTGAAAACTACAAAATGCGGATGAAAGAAAGAAAAAAAAACCTAAGTAAATGAAGAAATATGCAGTTTCATGGATTTGAGACTCAATATTTCAAAGATGTCCATTCTCCCATTTTCCTTGATTTGAGCAATGCAATCTCAATAAAATTCCAGCAAGTCTACTTTGTAAATAACCACAAGCTGAATCAAAATTAACATAGAAGGGCAAAGAAACTACAATAATCACAAAAATTCTGCAAGAAAAACAAAACAAAATTCTGGAGAACGAACAAAACAACAAAGATAAAGTACCCATACAACTTGATTTTAAGACACTATAACGCGACAGTAAACAATACAATGTGGTATTGGCGTTGGGACAGTCAATCAACGGAACAAAAGCAAGAACAGAGAAACTGACTCAGACATATATTGACAAGTGACTTTTGGCAAAGTCAAGTTAGGAAAGAAAGAAAATCTTTTCAGTTAATTGTGCTGGAACAATTAGTATGCAAATGTCCCAAATATGACCAATATATACCTCTTCCGTATACAAACATTAATTCGTAGTGGATTACAGATTTGAATGTAAAATGCAAAACCATACAACTTCTGAAAAAAACATAACAGAAAAGCTGCATGACTTTGGTTTTGGTAGTGAGTTTTAAGATACAATACCAAAAGCACACTCAATGAAAGAAGAATTTTTAAAATTTGACTTTAACAAAATTTAAAGTGTTTGCTTTGCAAAAGACACTGTAAATATGGTAAAACGGCACGCCACAGACTTGGAGCTATTACTTGCAAATTTCATATTTGATAAAGTACTTATATCCAGAATTTTTTTTCTCTCTATCATCCTCAAGTACTGCTCAAATTAAAGCTTAAAATAAAATTGACAGCACCAAATGCTGATAGATATGTGAAGCCACAAGAATTCCCATTGCTGGTAGGAATGCAAAAGTAGTATTCTACTCGGACG
Organism: Chlorocebus sabaeus; assembly: GCF_047675955.1. Classification (NCBI taxonomy): domain Eukaryota; kingdom Metazoa; phylum Chordata; class Mammalia; order Primates; family Cercopithecidae; genus Chlorocebus; species Chlorocebus sabaeus. The sequence goes on along the minus strand of NC_132916.1, from coordinate 1,699,117 downwards.
TCCATACACCTTGGATGGCAGATTGCCTATTTCTTATAAATGTACACTCATCTCTCGGCTCATGAAGTCCTGTCCCAGATGTTCATCTAAGTGAATGGAAAACTGCGTTCACACAAAAAACAATTTGCAGATGTCTGTAACAGTTTTATTCATAACACCTCAAACTGGAAACAACCAAGTTGTCCTTCAACACATGAGTGGAGAAACAGACCGTGGTGTGTTCACACGACGTAAGACTACTTAACAGCGAAAGGAGTGAGCACCCGACTCACATGACCTGGACGAGTTTTCACTGCATTTTGGTGAGTGAAAAAGGCAGCCCCCAAAGTCTGCATATTATATGTTCCACTTATATCACATCCTGGAGAAGGCAAACGTGCAGGAACAGAAAAGGGTGCAGGGCTTCTAAGGGTTTGGGGATGAGTTGATGAGTGATAGAACTGTTCTGTGTGGTAGTGGGTAGAAGATTTTTGACTGCATTTCTGAGTTGTGCAAAGACATAGAAAAACTAAAAAGTCAAATTTATTGTATGCAAATTTTAAAAAAATCTCAACTAGGATTTGAGGGAATCTCAAACTAGAAGAATGACTGTGACAAATGAATCTAACTGATAACAAATGATGCCACAACTCAGAAATTTTGCAGAATCAGAGAAGAGAAGTGTGAATCTGGTGGGGAACTCAGCCAGGCAGGATGGGGGCTCTCAGGCCAGCCACTTGGTGGTGCCAGAGGACCTCCAACAGAACCTTGCACATGATTTTACATAATTTACCCAGACAGCAAAGAAGGCTCAGCCACTGCACTCAATCAATACCAGTGACGACACTGCCACTTGCTGAACACTACCTTGGAGCATGTCTACGGGTCAACAGCATGACACCGATAACACTGAAAAATGGAAAATGCACAGGAGCCCGAGCCTCTACACAGAGTCTGGGCCCCTTTTTGAATTTCATATGGCTACACTGTATAATGAGTTTTGACTGTGTCCTGGTCATTGTTTAACTTTTCTCAGAATTTACTTGGAGTTTTACTGATCGGAGAATTATGGACTGTATAGTAGAGAAAGCAAATATATAAATAAGCATAATTATGCTGGCTCCCAATGTAAATAATGAATTCATTGTTCTAGTTTTGCTGGCGTTGTCACTGTAGAGCTCTGAAAGAAGCCTTCTGCTCGCTCAGAACCTTGAGGCATCCAGTGGTACCACAGAGTTAAAGCCATCCAAAGCGTCTGGCATGGGTTCCCTGGTGAAGACATCACACTCGTCTCGAGTCCACACTCCCTGGCAGCCCTATAAACTCTCACCCTGTGAAACTATCACAAGTTCGCCATTATGCAAAGTACTTACCCCCAGATTTTCAACGTTATCTTACTTCAGGCAGACACAGAAAAGGTACTTCCACAGGTTCATGCAGTGTACCCAGGCTCATGGTCAATCGGCACAGGCTGCTTTTTCTCCATGGCTCCAAAGCAGCATCCACTAGACTAAGACCTGGAAATGTTGTCTTTTAAGGAAAGATGAAAAGAAAAATCACGCCCTAGAGTCACGTGGAAGGAACACCATACTTTGCTTTTGGCCACTAGTCCACAATTAACCTGAGAGTTATGTCACCCAGGTACACCACCACCTGGGCCCCTGTCCCATCAGAAAACTTTACAGCAAAGATGGTGAGGAACGTACCAGAGCAGATGACATTCTGGAGAACTCAAGTTACGCAAATGAAGACAACTTATTTCAGAAGAAGGAGAAAATCGTGAGAAGTGAAGTTTCCGTCAATACCCACTGTAAGTGTGCCAGATGACTGGCTCTGGAGTGTCATCCTCAAATCTGGGGGCTTTCCTAGGCATTTTCTTAGCATGTTGCCTATGTACGGTTCCGTACTGTTAACAGGCACCCGCTGCCTCTCAGCAATGGTGTCTATAATGTTTCTCCCCTACTATGCCTTGTTCATCCCTAGTGGCTTCTTGTCATGAGTCTGATTTCTGGTTTGATATTCTCACAATGCGGCTCATTCTGATAATCGGAATCATTCCCAGGCTTGGTCTCACTGTCTCTGTGAGACAGCCAGACTCTTGGTATCAGTGTCTTGTGGCATATATGTTGGTTTTCTGGGTAATTTTACTCAAAAACGTGAAGTGACATTTTGCATGCAACTCTAATATTTGTTTCAAGGCATTCCTATAAATCAGTTTATCAAGATAAACAGTTTGTTTGCCTCTGCAAACTTCTCTCTATCAGGACAGCATGTTGCTAATCTGAGCAAAAAGTTCATTTACCAAACAGCAATGTTCTTGTGAAAGCTCACTTCAAAACTCTTGTCTTCTGTCCACAAACCTTATGTGACCACATCACAGACTTTACCCAATCCCAATCAATTTTCATCTTAAAAGAATCACTTAAACCTACCATTTATTCTAGCAAACTCTGGTTCCTGTGTAGTTGATAATTTACACTTAATCCTGACAAAAACGTTAATTCAGGAAATTCTTCTAGCACAGACTGGAGTTTCCTTATCTTCCTCCCTCCCACTATGATCCGGGCTCTTCCGGGATCCCATCTCTGTTGAGGAGGAGTCACTGGGGTTCTGGGAGCCCTGGAGAGACTTGAGACTTTAAAAGCTGAAGATTCTTAAGAAGCTACAATATATATTATCTGTTGTTTTATTTTATTGATTGGTTCTTGTAGCATACATATGTATGAAAAGCTAGTACTTACCTTTTTTGTCTTTCTAAGAAGTCTTTGCAAAAAAGAATTATGTGCTGGTTTTGTGTGTGTGTGTCTGTGTGTGTGTGTACACGCTGGTGTATGTGTGTAATGGGGGAGGTGCTGGTTGTATTATTTGAGAATAAAGAATACAAGGCTTTGAAAAGTCACTTTGCCCAAGGCTACATAGTAAGTTTTTTGGGTTTTGTGTGTTTGTTTTGTTTTCTTCAGACACGGTTTTATTCCTGTTGCCCAGGCTGCTGTGCAGTGGCGTGATCTCGGCTCACTACAACCTCTACCTCCTGGGTTCAAGTGATTCTCCTGCATCAACCTCCCAAGTAGCTGGGACTACAAGCACGTGCCACCACACCCAGCTAAGTATTTTTTGTATTTTTAGTATAGACGGGGTTTTGCCATGTTGCTCAAGCTTGTCTCAAACTCCTGGCCTCAAGTGATCTGACCGCCTTGGCCTCTCAAAGTGCTGGGATTACAGGCGTGACCCACTGCACCCGGCCGTAGTAAGTTTAACAGCTGGAATTCCAACTTTGTGAAGCACTGATAAGAACTGAAAAAAAAAAAAAAAATTCAGACGAGTAACTTAAACACATATAAAATTCAAATCTCCATCGAAGTGTATTAACTAGACATTACTTATTAAATTTCATTAAATAAATTCCAGTAGATCTAAACATATTGCAATTACATGCACTGATATATTTTTGGAAACTGAACATTTTAATAGCCTTGTTGAAATATAATAAATAAACTGTACATGCCAGTTAGTATAGTCTCAGTGCTGTGCAACCACAACCATAAGGTAAATTTTAGAACATTTTTACTCTGAAAGGAACCCCACAGCCGTCAGCAGCCACTCTATTGCCCGCCATCTCCCTCCACCAGTTCCTGGCCCACCAATCTACTTGATGTCTCCATGGGTTTGCCTGTTCTAAAACTTTCGTATAAATAGAATTACAGAATATGTGGTCTTTTAAAAATTCCCTCAAACTCTGTATTTTTCCCTATGCATGTATTTAACCGAATTTATGAAATTTTTGCAATAATTTTAAAGGAAAGTTTTGAGTTACTTATTTTCAGAAATGGTAATATACAGTATTTTTTTAAAAAATTCTACACAGAGACAAATCTCTTTGAAAAGCTCAGCTGTTGGAAGTGAAGATGCTTTGTCTAAATGGAGAAATAAAATTAGGATGAAGAGACGCTAATTCAACTAGATTTTTGAGACGCTAAATTTTGTGATGGGAAAAATGCAAGACATTTATTAGAGAATCCATTCCTGATCCTGCATAAAAGGGCACACACTTTGGCCACAGAGTATTTTGAAGGGGATACATGATAATATTAAGTATATATATGGGGCCAGAATTGTATTTTTAATAGACAAGTTAAAATACCCAAATCCATGCAAGGCCTAAGAATGACAGTTTTGTGAGGAGCAAGCAAGGCCTCCAGGAAAAGGGCAGGGAGGGAAAATGGGAAGCGGATGGAGGCTGGGCTGAGGCCCTGATCTCTGCTCTTCCCTCCTCCCCACCAGCCCGTTTCTCTTTTCCATCTTTTTCTACCCTCTATGACAAATGAGAGTGTATCAAATTCACCTCCAAATGGGCTAATGTACTTTCCAGGTCTCCTTTCACTTGGTTTAAATATAGAAACAGAGGAGTGTGGAAAGGCACTGGCCCCAGCAAAGCGGGTTGGCTTTGTCCCTGGGTTCACTCTTGCATACTGGACAGGTCACTTCAGGCCTCGGATTCCTCATTTGTGAAGCACAGGCAAAAACTCAAGGCTCCCCACTTTGCTGTGGTGGTGAATCAGTGGGGTAAATGCTTAGCCTGGGACTGGCTTGCTGTACCCTCCACAGTGACCACTTGAAGTGGATCCCAGAGGCTCTTTACTTTGCCATAAAGACAGTTTAAGGAAACGAGACTTTTAAATAACTTGTCTGCAACTTCTGCAAGAGATGGTAAGTGCATATTGTGTCTTTCTAAGCTACTTTCAGATGAACTATAAATCTCAGTGCGTTCTCCTGCATTGGAGGGAGAGGCTGCTAATGCAAGCTCAGCCCTCCTGTGCAGCTCGTAATGAGGCAGGCCCCTTAGTCCTCTCTGCTCCCCAAGACCAACCCCATAGCTGGGCAGTTGTTGCAATGTGACACACTTGGGCACGTATCTGAGACGTCATTTTGAAAATGAAGAACCGATATTTTTCTTACTTATAAAAGCAGTCCTACTTCTCAAAGGAGACGCCTGTCCTGGAGGACCTGCGACAAGGTAGAGAAGAGGTTTTCTCCCCTCATGCCTTCATGGAGACGCTCATGTTGCTAGACATGGCGACGTCTGTCACGAAACGTCGTGTCCTCAGCCCTTCACGTAGGCAGGTTTGATTCAGCGTCCTCGGGGCACTTCCTGTTCCTGCCCACATGTGCTCGCGCATGCACGGTGGGGCTGGCCTTTCCAACATCCGCTGTCTAACTGGTAGGTAGCAGGGTTAGTTATTGATATCGTGTGTATTTAATGTGTTTAATTTTCATCCATATATCTTCTTGGCTGATCTGTCTTTTCAACTATTTTGCCCATTTTAAATTGTTTTTTCCCGTTATTGACTTTTGAGTCTTTTTAGATGTGAAGTACAAGCCATTTTTTCAGATATATGGTTTGCAAATGTTTTCTCCAGATCTGTGGCTTATATTTTTTGTTCTCTTAACAGTAGTGTCTTCTGACTAGCATATGTGCTTCATTTTGAGTATGTCCAATTTATCAGTTTCTTTTCTTTTATGGATTGTACTTTCGTTGTCAAATTTAAAATATCTTTGCCTAACTCAAGGTAGCACAGATTTTTTTCCCATGATTTCTACCATAATTTCTACTTTTGTATTCTACGTTATGTTTATAATCTATTTTGGTTCCATTTTTATGTAATATGAGATGTAGATAAAAGTTAATTTTTTTGCATAAGATACTCAATTGTTCTAGCACCATTTGTTGAAAGGCTATTGTTTTTCCTCCATGGAATTATCTCTGCATCTTTGTTGAAATGAACACACCACAGACGTGTGGGCCTATCTCTGGGTGTGGATGCAGCTCAGGTGATCTATTTCTACGTTCTTATGGTAACTCCTTACTCTCAGGCCACCACAGCTACTGCTGTGCAGAAGAGGCAAGGCCACCAGCGGCCCTGGCATTTGCTCCCCTTCCTAGTCTATTCTCCAGATCTGGGTGGAATTCAGAGCCCAGGCTGCCTCTGGCCCTTTCCACCAATGGGCGGGTTTGCCCCTGTGCAGATAAGCTGAGGACCAACCCCAACACCGGATGGCTGGTGGCCACAGAGATGGACTCAGCACAAAACTGCTTAGTCCTGTGCTGAGTGGAAACCAACACCTGCAGCTGGAGGCTGGGTTCACTGTGGACTGAATGGGAGGTGAAGCTGGCCGGGCTTCTGGGTTGGGTGGGGACTTGGAGAACTTTTCTGTCTAGCTAAAGGATTGTAAATGCACCAACCAGTGCTCTGTGTCTAGCTAACGGTTTGTAAATGTACCAATCAGTGCTCTGTAAAATGGACCAATCAGCTCTCTGTAAAATGAACCAATCAGCTCTCTGTAAAATGGACCAATCAGCAGGATGTGGGTGGGGCCAAATAAGGGAATAAAAGCAGGCCACACGAGCCAGTGTTGGTGTCCCGCTCAGGTTCTCTGTCTCAGTGTGGGAGCTTTGTTCTTTCGCTCTTTGTAATAAATCTTATTGCTGCTCACTGTTTGGGTCCGTGCTGCCTTTATGAACTGTAATACTCACCATGAAGGTCTGTGGCTTCACTGCTGAAGTTAGCGAGACTACGAACCCATCAGAAGGAATAAACTCTGGGCAGATCTGAACATCTGAAGGAACAAACTCTGGACACACTATCTTTAAGAACTGTAACACTCACCACGACCAGGGTCTGTGGCTTCATTCTTGAAGTCAGCGAGACCAAGAACCTGCCAATTCCGGACACACTAGGTAGCTTTAGGCTGTGGAATTAACCCATTTATACTGAAGGCCGCAAAATTTTTTTGTGAAAAGTCAGACCTTGGGAATGATTTTGAGTGGTAGGATATAAATAATTCCCACAAACTTAGCATTCCAATAATGGAACACTAGGCGTAAATGGGATAAGGGTATCTTTATTTCATAGTAGGCCTGTTAAAATTTTTCTCGGTTCATAAATTAAGGGTAGAGAAAGCACTCCTTGGTGAATTCCCACTTTTCCTTAGGGATTTTCCTGGGAGAGGGTCGTTTATTAGCTAGCATGGTGGTGAGCAGCGTTAGAGGTTGTCTCTGAAGAAGTTAAAGTGGTTGGTATTTCCTCCCGTGTGCAGTTCTTCAGAAGCTTGGTCCTAGGGCTGGGAGGAGGGATGAGGCAGGGAATCAAAGACTTGCGTCTCTTCTGCGAAGAGAAAGGCCCTGGCAAGAGAGTGTACATCTAGGGTTGGCTTCCAAAGAACCGGCAAGTGACAACACGGAAAATGTGAAGACAAGCCCAGGGTCGTCTTCCGACTCTCCATGTGTTTGTTATGATCCGGAAGTGACATCTCCCTCTAGGGTTGTCTTCCGATTCTCCATGTGTTCCTGAGGATCCGGAAGTGATGTCACCCTCTGCAACTCATCATTCCAACCCAGAGGACCATGAGGGTCCACGGCTAAACAGCTACATGTGTAAAGCACTCAGATTAGTTCCTGGGACAACAAATTACTCTAAAATATATGTGTTGCCCATATAAACTTGTCATACTGTGGGAAATGGGTACTGTGGGTTCTGACTTACAGCCTAATTTTAAACCTTCTGCTTTAGAATGTAGAGGAAGTTCATAATAAATTCCTAATCAGTTTATAGTTGAGTCTGTTTTCAGGGAGCCTGTTTTCAATGGAGAGTCTCCCTCTGTTTATAACCCATGGTGAGTTGAGCTCTCTCTGATTTTACACAGCAAATTGTTTCCTATGCTGTTCCTCACTTGTTAGAATCCCATCAATAAGAACATAGAGTAACTGCCTATAGAATCAGGTTCATTGAAGACTGGGAAAACTGATAAAAATCAATCAAACATAGAGGCATCAAAGAGTTATAAAAGAGGTTATACAGGAAGATTTTCAGTTGGTCTCCACTTCTGAAACGGCTCATTTTTTAATACCTGAGACTAAACAATATCATGTTTCTATTTTCTTTAAGTTGCTTTTAGAATTAACATACCTTAATTCGTGTCTGGTATGCTTCAGAACTTTGGCTCAAACCATCTTTTTGGACTTTAGGCTCTTTTTCTTGGACTTCCACCGGGACCTGCCCAAAGCCAGTGGACATAGAGCATGAAACGGCTTCCTTTATTTCTCACACCCCAGTTTCCTTCTGTTTGAATTTTTGTCAGTTCATACATTAAGGGTAGAGGAAGCACTCTTTCTCCAAGGGGAGAATTCCCGCTCTGCCTCTGGGTTCTTCCCTGGAGAGGGCCCTTTTTAGCGAGGAGTGGTGATGAGCAGGGATAGAGGTCTCTCAGAGGAGGTTAAATTGGCCCTGTACTTTTTCCTCAGTAATTCCTGAGTTGTACCTCTGCATAAACACACCCAGTCTGACATGGAAGACTGACTCAGCTGGAATCTGATCTCACCTCTCCTCCCTGTGCACTTGCAGGGACGTCAGGCTCTGCAGGCAGCCCTCTGGGCACCAGAGCCTTTCCTGACCCAGGCCCTGGTCACTCTCCCTAGAGGCTTTACTTGGGGGAGCTCCCTACCATTTCCCCAGCTAGGAGGAAGCCAGACCTCTCTTGGGAGAGGTTGGTGATCCAATCCAGGTGATGGGGTCAGTGGAGACGTTCTCTCAAATAATGTATCAGACATAAAGGCCAGGAAGTTTCTACCATTCTGGAACATTGGGAATTGTGATGACAACATGACTGTGTGTACTGGGAGAAGATCTGCTGCGTGGTCTAATGGAATCTATGGTAGACGAAAGTGTCTCATAAAAGGGTTTTTTACTGAATTTGGAAAATTCATGTGTTTAGCCAGATGAATCAGAAAAGATTTTTTTTCCTTTTTTTTAGCCAGAAGCGTCCATATGTTTTCAGATGCACTAGCAAAGCAAAAGCACAGAAACATCAATTTTCTAAAAGGAGGGCAAAACCACATTTTCTTCCTGGAAAAACTCAAGAGTTGAGAAAGGGAAATTGGACGTGTCATTTGGGATTACACTGAGGCAAAGTTGCCATCTGGACAGAAACTAGCACTGGCGAAAGCAACGTTGCCACCCTCACATCTTCCGGAAACAGCTCCTGACAAGGCTCTGACCCTCACTCACGGATGGTTTCTTGATTCGTTGGTGGGTTGTGTATTTATAATGGCACAGGAGAACGCTCAATCGACATGGTCTCTCGCGAATACAGTGAGCATTCCAATAGGTGGTTTAAGCCTCAAGCATTTTTAAAAAGAGCTGGGTGGTTTGTGCTTTTAGGATATAGCTGAAGGTGGAGAACAGAGAGAGAGCCCATCACTGCAGAACGCAGAGCTCTGGGGGTGAGGATGCTCGGGAGAGAGGCACTGCCTGCTCTTGGTACATCATGGACAGCACACGTAACACAGGCCAGCCAGGCACTGGAGCAAGGTGATGAGCCTTCTCCTCACTTCACAGTCGAATCCTTCTGAAAAGTCCATTCATAAATGTGTTTCTAGATTTATTCACTCATATGTATTCGGGTCAAATCTTCATGGTGAAATCCTCAGCAATCTGGCAGTTGGTGGAAAATTGGTATTTTTCAAGTCACTTGAATTGTTCAATGGTCACGAGAAACCACAAGTTGCTTATGTTTAGTGAATTATGTTGCATTCAGTTAAGTACGCAATATACGTATAACCAGCAAGTTTTACAAACCTGTGTTACTGAATCAGATCAAGGCTAATGATAAGTTCAGTTGGCACCTTTCCCACTTCTAGGGAAAGGACTACGTTTATATGTTAAATATTTACCAAGTGAAAAGCACATAATCATTCATTTAATCCAGGCAAATTGAACGACTACTATGTGCTGGTTAGAACAGTGGAACCACAATGGCCCTTTTCTCCAGTAGTCACATCTGCTGTTTCTTGAGAATAACCAATATGATTCTTTTACAAGTGTTTTGTAATTAAAACATTTTACACGGGGACTTTAGAAATTCTCATATTGCAGACTTTACTTATTGTGGGTGAAGAAACAGACCCAAAGAGGTGAACTCACTCATAAAAATTTCTGGAAGTTAGTAAAAAATAGTTATTGTTATTATTAGAGTACTTTATTATTGTAACTACAAGATAGTTGTTGAGAATCGAGACAAAGCAAGCTCTGAGACACACACCTCTTATGGATGTAAATCGATACCATTATGTAGCAAAGTTATTTGCATTATCTAACCAAATTAGTTTATTTAACTAAATTGGCATTATTGAAAGCTAGAAATCCCACTCCAAAGTATATAAACTCAACTCGCAGCTTTCAACCTTTTTTTAATGATAAAAAGCAGAAAACATTTAATATCATAAGACAAAACACAGTTATATAATATAAAAGTTTTGCAAAACATTAATTTTGCTTACTTTGCGCAATGCAATCTATTTTTATTTTTTTCTTTTTCCTCCCCTCTCCTCTTTTCTCCACTGTCTTCCCTTCCCTTCTACTGAATTTTATTTAATTAAATAATACTTTCACCACCTATTAAATGTATTTAATGATCCACTAATGGATCAAACTCTTAATTTGAAAAATGCTGCCTGAGAAGAAGATTTGTGCTCGTTGAGAGAAACACAAAAATGTGCAAAGCAATGTCAGCAAGAGCAGAAAAGTGGAACTATCACAAATGACATGGTTAAAAGGGGCAGTCATAAAATGGAATGTTAAATATGAAGGAAAGTTAGTGAACTATAGGTGTACTTGTCTCAGATGTTTCTCAAAACCAAATGAGTAAAAAACAAGTTCCAGAAGAATGTGTATAGTGTATCTATGTTTATTTGTTAGTCAAAAACCAACTGAATAATGAATTACTCAGAAATCATATATATAACAAAGTTATTTAAAAAGAAGGAATGATTTATGCAAACTTTAGAATCACTTTTATCCAGGTGGAGGAGAAAGTGGAGGAAAGATAACATATTTGGAAAGATGAACAGTGTGAGCCTCATAAGTACCAAAACTACTTCATATCTTGAGCTGTGTGCTGAGTATATGATTTTTCATTTTATTTTACAAACTGCACATTTATATGTTATTTTACATGTGCAATATGGTATTAAGAATAATAAAAATAAGTAACATGTCAGAGAGAGATTCAATATTTTAAGTACAATGATGTTCATAACTATGTTAAATAATAGAGTTAAAATTGTCAACATGTTAAAAGTGCAAGAATAAGGAAGAGTAATCAAAGTATTGTATATCCACATATAAAAATTTTATAACTATGTTTTCAATAAAATTATACTTTGCATATACTTTGCATAAAAAGCATATGCAACTGTATATATAGTGTGATATAATTGTGTGTATATATATTTTGTGTATATATTTATATATATAAAACATTAGGAATCATACCAATGTGATAACATCATGATAATGATTTTGACTTTTTTTATATAAAATTTTCAAATTCTGTAATGAGAATAAACTACTTTGTAAACTAGACATGGTCAATGAGTCATTTTAAATGAATCAAATTTAAAAGAATAACCTAGTGCCCTCTCTGCTAATCCCCACAAAAGTATTAATAGAGTGTAAGAGAAGTTTCTATAATACATTCCCGGGAGGGTCTTTCATGTAGACACCCCATTAAATTAAGACAAGAATAAACCATGGTCAGCTGTAGTTCAGCCTCCATACTTGATTATGTCAATTCCTTGGGAAAAAATTTGCAAAGTGGAAATATAGTTTTTGACTCCCAGTGCAAAAGAGGGACCAAGTACCGTAGGCTAAAAGATCTATTAAATATGTTCTTCGTCACACAGGTCTCATTTCTGAGAGTATGAGAATAATGAGTGAGCCATTTTGCCCAGTGAAACTTTGTTAAAATAAAGGTCTTTGTCCTTTGGAGTTATTACTTACCAGCTTCATCTACTGACTATGAAAGATACTTAGTTCTCTAACTTTGAATTAATTATTCCAGATATTATATTAGTACATTATCTGTAACATTTATGTTAATGTTTTGAAAAACGACACCAGGAAAATGTTTAATAAAAATTAAAATGTAAAATATTAAAAGATATTAAATCCAAAGCAAGTTATTTTATGGGAATAACCTCCTGACAATAGTCTCAATTTTTTTAATTCATTAACAATCTCTGCCTTTTAATTTGAATGCTTTAACCAATTTATATTTATTATAATCATTGATTTAGCTTAGTTTAAATTTACCATCTTGCTGTTGTATTTTTATCTTACATCTTTGTTTTGTTTTGTTTTGTTTTTATACTTGTTTTTTGTCTTCTTTTGATTTAGTGAAGTAATTATAAGTATGGTTGACATTTGCTCAATGCAAGATTAGGGATGCCAACCACCCCATGCAGTTGAAAATTTATGTGTAACTTTTGATTCCTCCAAAAAGTTAACTACTCATGGCCTATCATTTACAAGGTGAATCATCTCTAAAACGGCAGCAACCACAAGTGTGGAGCTCAATTTACTGTACATATCAAGACTTCAACTTTTTCTTGTAATGAAGTGATTTTTCTTTGCTTCTTGGGATCACTAGTGGCACGTTGTATGAGTCTCATGGTGTTATTCAGTGTTTATGTCATTGCACTAAACACAATGGAAAACATGCGAGAACTGCAAGAAATCACTTTTTCTGTGTTGTGCAATTTACAGGAGCAATGAACTGCCCACATGGAGATGATCAGTGTTACATGGTGCTTTAAGCAGATACTTAGATACTAGCAAAACTTGATCTCACCCAAACAGCAACAGGAGGTGGCTACAAAATTATTACAGTAGTATTGTATTTACTAGAGTCAATTTTATGCAGTTATAATATAATACCACATCTTTACATTTGTTTACATTTATCTTGACTGTGAAGGGTATCATGCATGGTTTGTAGATGTTTGCATGCATAAGTTTTGATAAATTTTAGCTTTTTATTATAGATTTGTGTATATTTTATGGTAGTAAATGATAAAATAGACTAGTATTTACACATATTTTGTGCATTCATGAAATACTTAACTTTTTCTTAAATTTCTCTGTTTCTAGGTGACACAGTTGGTGAGTTTTTCCAATTATTTCAAATCTTCAAAAATATTCTAATATGTGTATTTTTAAAAATCTATACACAAGGGAACCTGCACAGTTGAAACCCGTGTTGTTCAAAGGTCAGCTGTATTCCATTTTATTTCCCTTATTTGATTATAAACTGATTGTGCAGAATTACGTTATAGATATTTCTAGGACTACAAGGTGTACCTTAACTTGTCTCAGTCAATCTTGAATCAGTATTATGAAATCTAGGCATGCCGGGCGCGGTGGCTCAAGCCTGTAATCCCAGCACTTTGGGAGGCCGAGACGGGCGGATCACGAGGTCAGGAGATCGAGACCATCCTGGCTAACACGGTGAAACCCCGTCTCTACTAAAAATACAAAAAAAAAAAAACTAGCCGGGCGAGGTGGCGGGCGCCTGTAGTCCCAGCTACTCGGGAGGCTGAGGCAAGAGAATGGCGTAAACCCGGGAGGCGGAGCTTGCAGTGAGCTGAGATCCGGCCACTGCAGTCCAGCCCGGGCTACAGAGCAAGACTCCGTCTCAAAAAAAAAAAAAAAAAAAAAAAAAAGAAATCTAGGCATTACACAAGATGTTTTCAGACTTTCCATGTATTCGACTAGTACATATAAAATAAGCCTTCCAATACAGTGCTTTAGTTTTAAAGTCAATTCACTTTTAGAAAGAATTAGGAAAGAGTAAAAACAATCTTTTATATTTATGCATACATTTACTCTTATTTGACTAGTACATATAAAATAAACCTTGCAATACAGTGTCCTAGTTTTTAAAGTCTATTTACTTAAAAAAAAAAATAAGAGAAAAAACAGTCTTTTACATTTATACATACATTTACCAGTTCTGGAATTCTTTCTAAGGATTCTGGATTCTACCTGTTACGAGTCCCCTTTAGCCTGGGGAATCATCTCTTCCACTTCATAAAATTCAAGTCTACGGGTAAGAAATTGTTTCAGCTGACATTATTTGAAAATGGTTTACTTTGCGTTCCTCCATTTTGAAGGATAATTTCCCTGGCAATAGATTCTAAATGGACAGATGTTTTCTCCCTTTCTTTTCACATTTAAAAAAAAAAATTCCTTATCTGTAAGTGATATTTTCCCTGGCTATCTTTAGGATTTCCTTTTCGTCTTTCATTTTTCACAGTTTATGATGTGCAAAGCTGTGGAATTATTTGCATCTATCCCCTTGGGGCTTTGGTGTCTTCTACCTGTCCATTGCTTTTCATCGGATTTGTGACATTTCCACTTTTCTTTCTTCAGATGGTTTTCTCTTCCCTACTCTCTCCTCCTGACAACCTGATTACATGCATGTTGGGCCTCTTGACACTGGCACACAGCTCAGTTTTTATTCATCTTTATTTTCTAAGCTTTAATTTACACAGTTTCTACAGATAGACTTTCAAATTTAATCATCTTTCTTCAGCATTCTCCATTCTGTGGTCAAACCTATCAATGTATTTTTTGGATTTCAGATGTTACAATTTTGTGATCTAGAATGCCCATTTGTTTCCTTTTTCTAACTTGCTTTTCTCTGTTCTCATTCTTCATCTGTTCACTTGTTCCTTCCTTTTCCCCCTATAAATACTTGAATATCTTTATGATAATTATCTTCAAACTTCTGTTTGCTAGCTCCAATTCTGGAACCAGAAGAACATTCTGTCCGTGTCTTTTTTTTTCTCTTGTTTGTGAGCCTCATGTCACTTTGCACACCTCCGGATTTTTAATGGTGTATAAAACATTGTATATAGAAGGGCATTGAAATATGCTAATGTTTTGTGTTTATCTTATTTCTAGAGAATGTGAGCTCTTTTCTGTGTCTGTGGAGTAAAATGAGGAAGTAATCATCAGGTTTCACCGAAAGTCATGTTGAACCAGGGCTACGCTGTTACTTTCATAAGAATGAGTTTGCCTGCACTGAGGCCAGCCTCAAGCCTTCCACATCCCCACTATGGCCCCAGTGGAAGGACTGGTCTATTATATTTTCATCGTAGAGTGTTTGATGCAGAAAGAAGCTGGGTTCAGCTGTATCAGGCCCTCAATTCCACACACCATGAGAATAAGCAAGACTGTGCAAATTCTGATTTTCAGTTTCTACTTTACTTACTTTTTCTTTTTTCCTTTTTCCATAAAGTTGATGTTGTGCCATGGATAATATTCAGCATAAACAAATTATTGTTTCATTTGGTAGTCTTCCAGATTCTAATCCATCCCACCATGTCCACCATTGCTAATAGCTTGGCTGAACTTACCTTGACCTTGGAGAGTCTAGTATTCTTTAAAAGGCCTCTCATGCTGCTTCAGTGATTGAGAGACCTGTGTTTTGTCCCCTGGAACTGCCATGGCTCTCTGATAATCTACAAAGCGTTTCTCTTGTCTAAATCAGTTCAACAATGCCTTTCTCTTTTCATCATCCATGAATATTCTCATAGAAAAGGATAACTATTATACATCCATTCTTCTTTTAATGTTTGTTGTTCTTTCCACAATCATGCATTCCAAGTATATATTGTTTTACAATATCAATGCATAACGTAAGAGCATATACTAACATTAAAAATTATATATAATAAAATTGACCATGAATATAGGTGATGGTTCTATTCATCTTGTTTTATGTTTACTACTCAGAATACTGTGCAAAATTTAATACGTTTTGAATTGTCTGTACAATGTTAGTAGCTCTAGACTCTGCGAGGTTGGCAGGTGATAACAGAAGTGTTGTTTTCTATTAAAATAGACTCTAAATAACTATCTGTGAGCATGAGTGTGTCAGTATTTACCAAAGCAGCTGTGGCTGTAACTCCGTTTGTTAGGTCGCCATGGTGATAAAGTCGAGATTGCGGTTTCATCACGTGGGACCAATTAGTTTCACCCTGTTCTCCAGTCGCGCATGACAATCCCCTTTCTACTCACTTGGCTGACTTCACTGAAGAGACACTGGGTGACAGAATGCAGATAGATCAGCACACATGTGTCTGTGACTCATGCATCGGCACACGCGTGTCTGTGGCTCATGCGTTGGCGCACGCGTGTCTGTGGCTCGTGCATCGGCACACGCATGTCTGTGGCTCATGCATTCATGCGTTGGCACACGTGTGTCTGTGGCTCGTGCGTCGGCACACGTGTGTCTGTGAATCATGCCTGCTCATGTATGTGTCTTCATACAAATGATTACATTTATATAAATACTGATATTATGTAGATATTATTGCTACATAAGTTTAATTGAAGTTCGATGGTTGGCAAGGAAACTACTCAGTGACACAAAATATAGTCCTTTAGTCCACAGCAATATGTTTTTGTATTGTCAAATCATGTTTCTATTAAAAATGCCCGGAGCTTCATTCATAGAAGGCTTTCCTCACATATTGTGGAATTGATGTTGTATCTCTAAACATGGATACTTATGAGGAGGTAATTATTTCTATTTGACAAGTTATTTTAAAATACTTGCTGAGCTTTTTACTTGATTAGAGCTAAAATGATGAAAGTTACTATAACTTACAAGCTAGCATAACTAATGTGCTACAAAATCCCTCAAGAATGACAACATGCAGATATTTCAACTGAATGTTGCCTTAAAAAATTATGGCAGAAATTTAGAATACCTGTTATGCTTAGAATGGAATGGACGTAGGGGTGGATTTTCCACCTCATCTTTGGCATTTTTGAAGACGCTAAGTGCTGCACAACAAGACTGATAGAAGCTCGCAAACTGCTGTGTAGTTTTTAAAACATCTTAATGGTATCTCTTCCTTTCTTCATACACATGGACACACTTCTATACACACGGACACACTTCTATACACACAACTTTAAGTTAAATAGAAATAATACTTTTTAGTGTATTGTAATTATCATTAAAATTAAAAACAAATATTCCACGCAGACATACTCAGAAATAGTCCCAAACTTTAACCCTGAAAAAATGACTATACACTTTACATATAAAATATTTGCAAAAGTTCATTGAGAACTGACTATCCTTAGACTAGACTGTAGCTTTAATGGCTCTGCAAGTGACTCAAGTGGCAAAGAGAGAAATCAAACCCACCTCCCAAAGCTTTTTCCAAAACTGAGAATAAAAAATGAGACTGTTATCTTCCATTGAGTATTTTCCACTGAGTCCTGTTTTGTTTTTGTTTCTTCCTTGGGCTCCTTTGGCTTTATTTGTTTTTAAATTTTTGCTTTGCTTTTTGATGTCGTTAATTTTTTGTTTTGTTTTTGTAAAATGTGTGATCTACGAACACATCCAATTTTCATATCAAAGTTACCATTTCTGAAGTAACACTGCACACTTTTTAATTCACTGTAAGGCCTTTTCTTACACGAATCTTTGAAATACGAAGTGTGTGATCAGTTAGCTTTTTCGGTAATCGTCACTAGGTAATTTAGTAAATTCCATCATCCTGGGAGATAAAATAGCATATTTTCCCATGTCTTGAAAAAAAAGGGGAGTAACTTGTGAATATGTTTAAGAAAACAACTGATATTTAAAAAATCATTCTATCACTGATGCATTTTATTATGACTATGAGACTTCCTAAGTATCGTCTGGAACCTGTATTAGATTAAGAGATAGTTAAAATGCACTGCATAAGAGAAAAATAGAAATTTTAAAGATTGAGGGAAAGGACATTGAAGGAAGTTAAAAGGCAAGGAATCCAAGTACGTGATTATCATATACATTCCACGTTGAAAAGGGAATTATGAAAAGTTTACTTCTAGGAGCAAAGAGGTCTGCTATTCGGTGTTAAAATATCCAGCTTTAATGACCTGCTCAGGTGGGCTGTAATACACCCCACTGATGAGTCTGTAATGAGCATGTGTTATAGGAAAACAGAGTGTGATAGGAAGTTATCATGGGCTGTAATACACCCCACTGATGAGTCTGTAATGAGCATGTGTTATAGGAAACCAGAGTGTGATAGGAAGTTATCATGGGCTGTAATACACCCCACTGATGAGTCTGTAATGAGCATGTGTTATAGGAAAACAGAGTGTGATAGGAAACTATTATGGGCTGTAATACACCCCACTGATGAGTCTGTAATGAGCATGTGTTATAGGAAAACAGAGTGTGATAGGAAACTATTATGGGCTGTAATACACCCCACTGATGAGTCTGTAATGAGCATGTGTTATAGGAAAACAGAGTGTGATAGGAAACTATTATGGGCTGTAATACACCCCACTGATGAGTCTGTAATGAGCATGTGTTATAGGAAAACAGAGTGTGATAGGAAGTTATTATGGGCTGTAATACACCCCACTGATGAGTCTGTAATGAGCATGCGTTATAGGAAAATAGAGCGTGATAGGAAGTTATCAAGGTTTTGAAAGAGGTGGTATATTACAGAGACAGGAGACAGAGTGATGAAAGCACCGAGCGTTGGATGTTAAGGTCAACAGTAGACTGGATCAGTGGAGCCCAGCATGGCAGTAAGTGGTGGAGCTGGCATTCAAGGGTTTGGGAGGAACCAGGTCATGAAGAGCCTTTTGTGCCATTGACCGGGTCAGCCCTTGCGATTTGGACAGATCATGGAGATGTATCTATACAAACACAAGTTGAGAGAGACTAGATTGGGTTGGGGAGACGTATACCCAACACACACACACACACACACACACACACACACACACACATACACACACACAATCTTTGCCAGTTTGGGTTGCTATAACAAAAACATGAATTTATTTTCCACAATTCTAGAGGCTAGAAATCCAAAATTAGGATGCCAGCATGGCCAGGGTCTGTCGAGGGCCTTCTTTCTGGCTTGCAAAGGGATGCCTTTTTTCTGTAACCTTACATAGTGGAGAGAGAGAAAGGGAGAGAGAGAGAGAGCTGTGATTGCCTTCCAAATGCACTGATCCCATCATGGAGGCTTGGCTCCAGTCTTATGCCCTCATGTAAACCTAATTACCTCCTAAAGACCGCATTTCCAAATACCAGTACATTGGGGATTAGGGCTTCAACATCTGTATTCTAGGGGGACACAAGCTTTCAGTTCATAGCATTTCACCCTGTCCCTCCAAATTTTGCATCTTCTCACTTGCAAAATACATTCATTTCATTTCAACTGCTTAAAAAATCTAAATTTGTTTTATCAGAAGATCTAAATTCCAAAGTCTAAAGCCTCAACTAAATAACCTCTAAATCAGATTTAGGTGACACGTGAGGTAGAATTTATCCCAGGCGAAATTTCTTTCCGACTATGAACATGTGAAACCAAATAAGCTAAGTGCTTACAAAACACAGTGGTGGAACAGACATAGTGTGGATATTGCCCTTCCAAAAGGGACAAACAGAAGACAAAAATGGAGTAATGGGTACCAAGCAGGACCTGGTGAAGTAGAGGCCCAACTTTTGGTCCACTGGGGCTTCAGACCTGTTTCCACAGCTCCGCTGGGCAGGGGCCATGCCCCCAGGACTCCAGTGTGTGGTAGCCCTGCCCCTAGGCTGCAAGTTACCTAATCTCCACAGCATTGGGTATAGACTATTTTGTTTCTTAAGACCCAGGTAATATCCTCCCTCTTTTAAAACTAAAGAGGCAGCCCTGGTAATCTCTGAATTACTATTTGGGTCATTCTTCCCTTCGCTTGACGAATAGTGCACACTGGCAGCTAAACAGCTCTATAGCCCTATCCTGTGATTGCAAGTTCAACGGTCTTCCTTCGTTCTGTTCCATCTCTGTCTCCTTCAGTTAAAATTGGCAATTTTCCTGGTAGTGTGGTTGACTAAGTCCAGAGTTCATATCCACACTAATCTCGTATCAAATACTCAGTATGCCACACCTCGAGTGTTCTCCTGTTGACATGCTTTTTTATTTTTTGTAATAGGTCCAAGTTTAGAATTTCCAAATCTTTAAATTCTGGTTCCATTTTGCTTAACAATTCAATCTTTATTTCTTTCTGCTTGCATTTTACTCTAATCAGTCAGGAGGAACTAAGCCACTCCTTCAACACTTTTCTTAGAAATCCACTCAGCTAAATATTCAATTCCAATACGCAGAAGTTCTACCTTCCACAAAACATTAGAACATGAACACAACCCAGCAAATTTCTTTGCCATTTTGTAACAAAGATCCCCTTTATAACATGTTCTTCATTTTCTTCCTAAGAACTCCTCAGAAGAGTGTTTATTAACAATATTTCTATCAACATCCTACACGTGATTACATTTTATCTCTAAGAAGAGGGAAGTTTTATCCGCAGCCTTCTTTTCTTTCTTAGCTCTCACCAGAATTGCCTTCAGCAATCCTTTTGGAGCAGAATCAGCTTTTTCTAGCATGGGCCTTAAAACTTTTCCAGCCTCCACCTACTACCCAGTTCCAAAGCTTCTTCCACATTTTTAGATATTTGTTACAGCAGAACTCTCATCTGATACCGATTTCTGTTTTAATCAATTTGGGCTGCAGTAACAAAAAATGCCATAGACTGTTGGCTTAAACAATAGAAATTTATTTCTCACACTTCTAAAGACTGGAGGTCTGACATCAGGGCACCAACATGATAAGGTTCTGATGACTGCCCTCTTTCAGGTTTGTAGACAGCTCCCTTTTGCTCTATCCTCACATGGCAGACAAAGAGAGAGAGAGAGAGAGCACTCGGATCTCTTTATCCCCTTATAAAGGTACTAATTCCTATGAGGGCGGCTCCACTTTCATGATCCCATCTAACCCTAATCACCACCCAAAGGCCCTACCTCCAAATATTATCACATGGGGTACTGACGATTTGAACCTCAACCAACATATGGATTTTGAAGGGGACACAGACAAAAACATTTCCTCCCTTTCTCTCTCTCTCTTTCCATACGTGCGCACACACACATATATACACACACAGACATATATATACACACACACACATATGTATATACAAACACAAACATTTCCTCCCTTTCTCTCTCTCCATACGCATGCACACACACACATATATACACACACACATATATATGTATATACAAACACAAACATTTCATCCCTTTCTCTCTCCATACACACACACACATATACACACACATATGTATATACAAACACAAATATTTCCTCCTTTTCTCCATACACACACACACAAACACACACGTGCATATATACACATACACGTATATATATACAAACACAAACATTTCCTCCCTTTCTCTCTCCATACACACACACAAACACAAACACATACACATATACACACACACACATATACACACACATATGTATATACAAACACAAACATTTCCTCCCTTTTTCTCTCCTACACACACACACACACACGTATATGTATATGTATATGGTTCCATTTGCTTAACAATTTTGTCTTCAATTCACTCCCATAAACAAATTTTTATTTCTTTTTGCTTAACCAGAAAAATGAGTATTATCATTTTTTCCACTCTTAAAGGAACGTCAAAGCCTCTCTAGTGTTGTAATATGTTAGAATATTCAAGAGCCTTTTCAGGACGCAGTCTATTGAAACATTCTACAGGAATTTAGATCATTGCACTGAGCATTTAGGAAAATGACCAGATTTTTCCTGAGGTGTCACTGAGTCTCTGGAACAAATGGTGTTCCTTAAACATTCCTCACTGGCATTCCATTTATAATAACAGGACCCAAATTTGAGCAAGGCTGCCATGGACATTGGCCCAACCCTGCTCATCTCTCAGCCTCTTCTGAATATCTTCCCTGCCCATGATTAATTAAAGATAATTGATAAAGTGCAACTTTTTCGTGGGCAACTTTCATTATCTGTTTTGTTCACAGGACAATCACTGGCCTTGTAATACATACTCTGTAATATTGGCTGCCATAATCAAATGGTGAAAGTGGGAGAGTGAAGGTATAAAGACTAGGGATGGAAGGGATCTAGAGATAGCACTCATCCCCTTTAAGAATATCCAAGCCTGATCAAATGAAACTATCTATTTTTTTCTAATTTTAAGAAATGGAAATTAGTACTATGTCTACTGAATTGAATCAGTAAACGTATTCAATACAGAATATATGGCATAATTTATTTTGTATGTTTTGGATGAAAGTAAGATAAATGGCATTATTTTCTCAAATGATAAATACAAATCATTGGTGAACCTCAAAATGATGGTATGATGCTCCTAACTTTGCCCTTTACGTCCTTTCTGGCTCGGGTCACACATGTTTGATACAGGTGGAGACTCTTGTTTCTTTAATATTTCTTTAAATCCCAATCCTAGGCCTTTCACTGTAAGAGGGCTACAGAAACATGTTTAATGTAGGTACCTCTGAGGATTCCAAACCCAACACATTTTCTCACTCTGCAATCTCTACACCACTTGATTTCATGCATTCCCATGATCTCAGTTATAACCCGTAATTAAATCTCCCAAATCTACATCCCCCAGAGCATATATACACACATATATATGTATACTTATATTCTCCACATGTCTAAACAATCCATATGGGGATCCATGGTTTGTGATATTTGCTTTTAATAGCCACACCCACTTTTAAACAACTTGATTATTGAAGGGTTGCTGGAGAACAAATGTCATAAATCTCACTGAAATTTCCTCTAAATTTTCAATTAGCTGATTTAGAGACAATAATCTTCTATACAGTGAGCTAATAAGAGTTTACAACTCAAGAACATTTTAGTATTAAATAAGAAAATGCATGAAAAGCACTGAGCAAAGCAAACAGCATGAAAGAAATACATACAATGTTTTATGCTTCCATTAGATAGAAACACTTCATTAGATTTGGTGCAAACATTTGACTATTTAAATTCTATTTCAGCCCTTTTAGGAAATGCATCCTTAAATATTTCATCACTTTTACATTATTTAGCATAAACTTAACTATTTCCATAACGAGACTTTTGTGAAAATAGAAAGAAGCATACAAAACAGCTAGAAAGGAATTGTTCATAATTTGACAATGGGCTAATACATTTTTATCATGACAGGTCATAAAACACAGCTCCAAAATACTGGATAAAAGAAGTCATAGATTTAAAATGTAATTTTTTCCTTAAAAAGAAAAAGATAACATGTCAGCCCCAACATATAAAGAACTTGGACACTGTCACATTTTTACAGAAAAAAAAAAAGCAAAACAAACTAAAAATCACTGACTTCCCTTGGATGAATCAGAGAATTAAGTTTGCAGAGAAAATTGCTATCTTCAAATCTCTCTCAAGAGAGATGAATACAGAATGTCACAGCTGAGACAAACTTACCTACAGCAGAAGCTGCAGGTGCTGTCAATGGTAGCAACACTTAAATGGCATTTCGATGAATTATTGGAGGCTGAGGTTGGACAAGTATGAGACTGAGAGACTCCAGGAGCTGTATTCTACTGGAGACCTCAAAATTTTCCTGGGCTTTACAGCCAGGAAGAAAACCAGTTTCTCCTGGTGAAGATCTGAAAAAAGTCTTCTCAGGAAAGACCTTCTCTTGGCTCAGACAGGGGGATGGAAAGAGTAACAATTATAAACACAACTGGAGCCTTCTACATAACAAAAGGGTAAGGCCTTTGCAAGAGCCTTTCCAGAGCTAAAGGAAGGACAATTATTCAACTTCAGCTCAATTTAGTTTTTATGTTTCACTTAAAGAAGAAAGGAAGCAAATAAACACTTGAAAAGTCACAGTCCAGGAACAGAGGCCTCCTGAAACAGCTACTTTAGAATAAAATAATTTATTCTAGATTATTTTAGAATATCTGCCCATACTCTATCACCACATTAACAGGGATTTGGTATAATAACAGTGGGTTACAGCAGAAAGAGTGTCAAGGAACAGACTCTCTCTGTGAAGGAGCATTTACAGAAGCTTATAGTATATGCTGCAGACCAAAACATGAAAAGGAGAAACAATCAGACACTTACAATTAGATAAAATATTTAACATATTCTGACTCCTAGCCACATAAAATTAAAAGGCAGAGATGGTCAGAGTACATGAAAATAGCAAGATCCAACTATATGTAGTCTACAAGAAACCCAATTTTAAATACAGCAACTTACATAGAGCACAACTAAAGTGATAGAGAAAGATGTTATCCTAACACTAGTCAAAAGGAAGCTGGAGTAGCTACATTAAATTGAGACAAAACAGACTTTAGAACAAGGATAATTATCAAAGAAAAGAGGTGCATGCCCTGCCCAGTGACCCAGCAGGAGACATGTCTCTCTGTACTCTTGAAGACAGGCTCATCAAACTTAGTCCCACTGCAGATCTTAGAGTCACTGTCACCCAATTTCAGTCCTACTTAGCTACAGTCCAGGGCAACACCTGCCCACCCAGAGATCTGCCCAGTAACCCAGTGGGAACTACATCTGCCTGTGCACTTGGTGGCAGGTAATCTATAGACCTAACTGTTGACTTTGAAATGAACCTTTGTCCACCAGCCCCATGGACCAAGGTTCCAGAAGCAGTCCGATTCATCCATAAACCAAGCAGGATCCATGCTTGCCAGAGTCCCTGATAACAGGTCTGCAAACTGCAGAACCTACTTCAGACCTAGCAGTGGTCACCAAACCTGCCTCAAACTCTACTTTACTACAATCCTAGAAGTAATTCCATCAACCCAGGAAACTGGCAGAGAAAGGTCTCTACTTGCCAAAAACCAATCTTTAAAGACTAGTAGAGGTGTTTATTCTTTCAAAAGCATAGTAATCAATAGAGGCTATATGAATCTCAAAAAATCAGGCAAATAAGACACCACCAAAGGAATCTAATAAAGTTCCAGTAACCTATCGCAAAGAAATAGAGACTTAGAAATTATTTGACAATAAATTCAAAATAATCACCTTAATGAAGCTTAATGAGGTATAAAAACCACATATATACAACTAAACAAAAATCAGAAAAACAATGCATGGATAAAATGAGAATAAATAAACCAAAACCATAAAAAGAACAAATTAGAAATCCTGGAACTGAAGAATACAATGACAGACTGAAAATTTAATGGAGAACTTCAACAGCAGACTCAGTCATGTAGAGGAAAGACTCAGTACACTTGAAGACATGTTCTTTGACATTAGCCAGTTAGAGGAAACAATAGAAAAAAATTTGGAGAAAGCATATAAAGCCTATGGAACACCATCAAACCAACACATATAAACATTATGGAGGTTCCAGAAGAAAATAAGAGAGAGAAAGGGACAGGAAACTTATTTAAGGAAATAATTGGTGAAAACTCCCAAATTTTGGAAGAGATATGGACATCCAAATTCACGAGGCTCGAATATTGCCAATAAAAAAATCCAAAGAAAATTACTCTGAGACACTTTATATATAAACTATCAAAACTCAAAGACAAAAATAACTTTGAAAGAAGCAAGAGAAAAGTTACTCATCCACATACAAGAGAACTGTCACAAGGTTATCAGCAAATTTTTCAGACAAAATTTTGCAGGTGAGGGGAAAAGGGATAACACATAATCGTTTTAATGTGTTGGATTTAAAGAAAAACTGCTAACCAAAAGTACTTTACCTGAAAAGGACTGACCTTCAGAAATGAAGGAGACATAAAAACATTCCCAGACAAACTAAAGATGAGGGAGATCAATCATCACCACGAAATGTGCCTTAGATTAAATGCTAAAAAAGGTTCCTCAAGTTGATTTGAAAGGATGCCAAGTAACAACGTGAAAACATATGGAAGTATAAAACTCACTTTAATGGAAAGAATACAGTCAAATCAGAATACTCTGTTAGTGTAATGAGGGTGTATAATTACTTTTACTGTAATAAAAATGTTTAAGATAAAATTATTAAAATAACTACTATAATAATTTGTTAACGAACATACAATATGTAAAACATGCAAATTGTGATATCAACACCATTAAATGTGAAGTGAGAAGTTAATGTAGAGTTTTTATATGTAGACTATTTATAAGTTGTTTTATTTACCTCATGGTAATCACACACTTAAAAAAAATCACAGTAGATACACAAAAGAAAAAGAGAAGAGATACAAACATATCACTACAAGAAAAATCATCAAATCATAAAGAAAAACAGCAAGAGGGAAAAGTGAAACAAAGATCTTTAGGATAGACAGAAAACAATTCACAAAGTGGCAGTGGTAAGTCCTTACATGTCAATAACTACTTTAAATGTACATGGATTGAATTCTCCAATCAAAAACATAAGTGGCTAAATAAGTACTTTTAAAAAAATTCAACACTATGGTACCTCCAAGCGACTTACTTTAACTTTGATGACACATATCAGCTGGAAGTGAAAAAATGCAAAAAGATATTCCATGCATATGGTAACCAAAGGAGAGCAGGGGTGGGTATACTTGTACAAAACAGAATAGACCTTAAGTAAAAAATATCACAAGACACAAAGTAGTCATTATATGATAATAAAGAGATCAATTCATTAAGAGGTTATAACAACTATAAGTACATATGCACTCAACATTGGAACACTTAAGTATGTAAATATATAGCCAAGACACTCTGGGGAATGAAGAACAAAGCCCGAGGCATTAGGGTTCCTGATAACCAACAGCATTTGAAAGCCTTACTATGATACAGCATTACAAAGCAATATGATACTGTCATAAAAGCAGATACACAGACTAATGGAACAGAATAGAGAGAACTGAAATAAACCCACACATAAACTACTAAGTAATTTTTGGTCAGGGTGCCAAGAATACGCAATGTGGAAAGGATATTCTCTTCAAATAAATGGTGTTTGGAAAAGTGAATATCCACATGCAAAACAAAAGCAAAAACAAATTAAACCCTTGTCTTACACCACACACACACACAAATAACTCAAAATGAAACAAATTTAAGACTTAGATGTAGACCTGGAATAATAAAACTCCTAGACAAAAACATAGGGAAAATCTTCTTGACACTAATTGTGGCACAGAATTTAGCTATTGTCACGAAGAAAGCAGGCATCACAAACAAAATAAACAAGCAAGGCTGCACCCAAATCTTCTGCACGTGGAACGTTTTCATCAGCACATAGAACATTCCCAGAATAGACTATATCTTTGATCACAAAACAAGTCTGAACACATTTTAAAAGTAGAAATAATATTAAAAATAATTTCCAACCACAATAGAATAAAACTGGTCATCAATAACAAGAGGAGCTTGTTGGAAACTTTGCAAACACATGGAAATTAAACAGTGTCCTCCGGAGTGACCAATGAGTCAATGAAGAACATAAGAAGAAAATTTAAACATTTCTTGAGGCAAGTGAAAATGGACATAGAACATACCAAAGCCTCTGGGATACAGCAAAAGCAGTACTAACAAGGAAGCTTATAGCAATAAAAGCTTATTTCAAAAACTAGAAATACTTCACATAAACAACCTAATAATGCACCTCAAGGAGATAGAGAAGCTGGAACAAACCAAATCCAAAATTAATAGAGGGAAAGACATAATAAAAATCAGAGCAGAAATAAATGAAGTTGAGACTAAGGTAAAATACAAAAGCTCAACATAATAGAAAGTTGGTTTTTTGAAAAGATAAACAAAATTGTCAAACCTTTGGCTGGACTTAAATAAAACAGAGAAGATCCAAATAACATTAGAAACAAGAAAGGAGCCATAACAACTGAGACCACAGAAATACAATAATTACAGGCTATTTTGAACAACTATACGCCAACAAAATGGAAAAATCTTGAAGAAATGAATAAATTTCTAGAACATACAACCTACCAAAATTGAACCATAAAGAAATAGAAAACCTCAACAAACAAATAAGAAGTAACAAAATCAAAGCTGTAATAAAAGTCTCTCATCAAAGGAAAGCCCAGGACCTAATGGTGATGTGCACCTGTGGTCCTAGCTACTTGGAAGGCTGAAGCAGGAGGATGACTTGAGCCTGAGAGGTCAAAGCTGCAGTGAGCCATGTTTGTGCCACTGTACTTCAGCCAGCCTGGCCATGCTGACAACCAAAAAAAAAACAAAAACAAGCAAACCTGATTTATACAATGAAATATTATTTAGCCTCAAAAAAAAAAGAAAAGAAAATATTGCCATTTGCAATAACATGACTAGATCCAGATGACAATTTGCTAAGTGAAATAAGCCAGACACAGAAAGACAAATACTGTATCATCTCACTTATGTGTGGAATGTAAGAATGTCAGACTCATAGAAATAAAGAGTAATAATGCTGGTTGTGGGGGGCTGTGGACTGGGAGGATGTTGGTAAAAGATACAAACTTCCAGTTATAAGATAGATTAATTTTGGGGATCTAATGTATAGCATGGTGACTATAGTTAATAATACTATATTACATATTTGAGGTTTACTTAGAAGATTTTAGGTGTTCTTGCCACACTCACACACACACACAATGGCAACTATGTGATGTGATGGGTGTGTTAATTAGCTTGATTGTGGTAATCATTTTACAATGCATACATGTATTAAATTATCACCTTGTACGTATTAAGTATATATAAATTTTATCAGTTTTGCCTCAATAAAGCTAAAACAAGAGTGACATTATATAATGATCAATTATTTGCAAAGAAAACAAGTGTGCACCAAATAAAAGATCTTCGAGTTATGTGAGGCAGAAACTGATGTAACAGCAAAGAGAAATCAACAAATGCACTGTTAAGTTGGCGATTTTAAGTGCCTCTGTTTAGTAGCAGCAGAGTATTAACCATGTGGGATTAAAACAAAATTAATTATAGAAAGATAGCTGAAATGCTTCAAAATATTTGAAGATTAAGCAATGTGCTACTAAATTACATATCTGTTAAACATGAAGTCCCAAGAGAAATTAAGACAAACATTAAACAATGAAAACAGATATAGAAATTACAAAATTTTGTGGGAAGAAAAAAAGGCAGTGCTTAGAAAAATTTGTAGCATTGACTGTATACCTTAGAAAAGAAGGACAACTCTAAAATCAATAATCTAACCTTCTTCATTGGGAGACTAGAGAAATATGGGCGATTTAAACATGAAGCAAATGGAGAAAATAAAATTTTAAAAGTCAAAGCAGAAATCAGTGAAATTCAAATCAGGAATACAATAGAGAAAAACGATGAACCAAAAGCTGATTATTTGAACAGATCAATAAAATTGATATAATTATAGCCAGTTGACCAAGAAAAAAAGCAGTGAAGACACAAGTTACCCACATGAGAAATGAAGGAGTAGTCTGCTACAGATCTCACGAACAGTAACAGGATAGTAAAAGAGTCCTGTAAACAACTATACTCAGTGAATCTATCACTTTGATAAAATGGGCTGATATCTTGAAATACACAAACTACCAAAACTTACTCAAAGATAAATGATTCCATATGCATATATCCATTAAAGAAATCCAATTAATAATTAACAGCTATTCAACAAAGAAAACAAAGTCAAGATGGTTTTATTGGTGAGTCTCTCCAACCTTTTAAGTAAGAAATGATGCCAATTCTCTGTAATCTCTTTCAGAAAATAGAAACCGAGATCTCACTTCCTACCTCTCATAATTCTGTCTGATCAGGATTATGCTAAGGCCAAAACCAGATGAAAACATTATCAGAAGGGAAACCAGAGGCCATTATCTCTCAGCACCCCACTGATAGGGACTTGTTAAAGGAGGACAGGAGCCAATTGAAAGGGGTCCCAGTGGCTAAGCTAGAAGTATTTGAGCCAAAACAAAAGTAGTAATGGATTATAACCAAAAGTATAATATACATATCCATAATTCCATAAAAATATAAACAAATGACTAAATAAGTAAATAAATATGAAAGAAGACAAATTTCCCTGCAGAAGCATTCCCAATAGCAGGTAGATAACCTACCCTCAATGGGGGGAAGTGCCAACCCTCATTGCTTAAGTATGGATGGCACATAGTGACTTCCTTCGGAAGAATGCACACGGAGAGGAGCAAGTATAGTGACATGACAGTGGAGAAGCCCAGGAAATCCCACCTCCACCAGGTGATCGAGGTGAACCTCAACAGTGATGAATCATGTTGTCTGTACATAACCGGGTTATCCTGGGATGGAAATGTCACTTCACTTCTGTGGTCTTCCTCACACACACACACAAAATCCGAAAGCCCTGTCTGACCATCAGAAAACACTAGACAAATTCCAATAGAGAGGTAGTCTACAGAGCACCTGGCCAGTGCTCCTCAGAGCTGTCAAGGTCATCAAAACAAGGAATGCCCGAGAAACTTTCACAGCTGAGAGGAAGCTGGGAGACCTGAGGACTCAGTAGCATGTGGGATCCTGGGCAGGGTTGGGAAACAGAAGAAGACCTCAAGTAAAAACCAAGGAAATCCGAATGAAGTACAACCTGAGTTATTAAGAATGTATCAGTATTGGTCCATTAATTGCCATATGCACCATACTAATGTAAGACGGAAAAAAAAGAAATGAAAATAAAATCACTAACACACATTTACCATTTAAAGCCTTTGTTCTTGTTATAAATTTCATAATATAATGAGGTGATTAATATCTTTATTCATGTATATTAGAAAAAATAGGCTTATAAAAAGTTATTGATGTGCTTAAATTGTGTAGGGTTTGTGAGTAGGACTTAGGTCTCGCTAACACCAGGGTCATTGCCCTTAATTTCTCCTATTTTGTAAACTCTACTTTTTAAATATTCAAGTTTTGCCAAAATACAATATTGCTAATCCATATTGAGTCCTTATTCTGAGCACTGTTCTAACACTCGCTCATTTAATCATTACAAACCCTAGGAGACGGTATGGTTATTTTTTCAATATTTCAACTGATGCCATTAAACACAGATTGGTTAACTTTCCAAAAGGTTGCAATGGCTGTAAATAGCATAAAGATTATAAAGTGCCAGAAGTTTGAGACCAGCCTGGCCAACATGGTGAAATCCCATCTCTACTAAAAATACAAAAATTATCCAAGCATGGTGGTGCACGCCTGTAAACCCAGCTACTCAGGAGGCCAAGGCAAGAGAATTGCTTGAACCTGGGAGTCGGAGGTTGCCATGAGCTGAGATCGTGCTACTGCACTCCGGCCTGGGTGACAAGAGCGAAACTCGGGCTCAACCGAGGGAGACTCCACCTCAAAAAAAAAAAAATAATAATAATAATAATACAGTGCCGGGATTCAAACCTGGGCTGCCTGGCTCCAAAGTCATGGCTCTCCCTCACTCCAGGAGAGCAACGTTTCTAGGATGAGAAACGGCCCATTTAGAAAGCTTGTGGAGAGAAGGTGTGTTGCTTTCTATATGCTTTTCCCCTCTGATTCATTTCTCTTCCATCTATGTTTGTCTGATCGGTGTTATTGTGCATGTGTGTGCATGCACGTGTCTGTGCACATACCTGTATGTGTATGCATGCATCACATGTGCATCTGTACATGTATTTTAGTGGTACATTGCATTTGTGTCAAATTTTAGTGAACACGTTTACTAAGGATATGTGAGAATTTATTTGAGGACGATTATAATGAGATAATTTTACTTCAGAATTTTGACTGTGCTGCAAGCTCGCACTGTATTCCTTAGCTTTCTATTCTATTCCACTGATCTAGCTGCACCAGTATCATAAAATTCACACTTAAAAATAATAGTTTTATAATGTTTTTAAATGACATCATTCAGACAGTTGAGGGAGAAAGCAGTTATGTGACATGAACAGAGCACTTACTCTGTTATGAGATACATGTTTGGTCCTGGCTGTTTTATGGCCTTTGTGGCATTGCATAAATACAAATTTTAATATTCTTATCTTTAAAATATAGAAAATAATACCTATTTCATGGTATGCTTTAAAAATTAAATAAATCAAAGAATTTGAATGTGGGAAACTAAAGAGCATTGTGAATTCCACATTCACGTGATAAATTACTATAAATGGATAATCCATAGCTATAGTTCATGTCAACTGTCAGTGTTTCTTGTATTATTAAATTTTCTGACATGGCTGAGGACGAGCAAAGGAAAAGCAAAACCCAGGTGTTTGGTAATGGCACCATGAGCGCGGACTCTCTGGACGGTGGCAGCATAAATTCGTGTTGCCGGTGGCTGCAGGAGAGGAAACCTGGTGGGAAGCCATTTTATTTGAGGTTGGCCCTGAGATAGAGATTCCAAGGTTCAAAGTTATAGATAGACTCAGGGAAGTGGCTTTTATTAAACTGATAAACAATTGTATTGCTACATGGCAAGAGAAATACTCAGTCACAATCTTATTCCTAGATCCACGTTAATGTGGGCAATTGATCAGTTCAAAGGAACTAGTGACAGTCAGGACCACCTGGCCTGAGAGTGACCCCTTCACTCCGGGCTGACGGCGACTGGTGGGACAGGCCTCCTTTTTATTTCAGAAGCCTTGCAGGGAGTCACATAAGGTGGTTCCTTTTGGACAAATCCCCAGGGCACAAATTTTGAATACTCAGAACTTTAGAGGTCTTGGGCTCCAAGAAATATTAGTCTCAAAACTGTTCGACACGGTTCACTTCAATGGATGTTCCTCATCAGTCAGCAGTACTAAGAATAGTGCTGTGTCCTCTGAGCAGAATCTGAACGCGCTTGCCAGCGCACTTCCATCCTTTCCTGGCTTTGGAGACGGGCGAGAGACTTGGGCTACTAAGCAGAAAATTTTACTTACTCACAAATTTTTGAAAATGGTTTCCAGAGGGAAAAATGACCATTATCACTGAATAAAATGTAAGCCAAATTAAGCCTTAATCTAGCAAGATGTCAGTAGTCATGGTCCAGTATTTTCATCAGTGTGTTTTATTTTTTCTCCTCTTTTCATTAGCACAATTGTCTGCAAACATCTTCCCATAGGCTCGATTCAGCTCAGTACATTCTTAAATGCTGGTGTCTCCCTCCTCACCGTATCCACAAATTCACTCTTTCCCAGTCTTTGGCACTCTCTTGCTTTCTCCCTTTTCCACAACTGCTTTGAAAAGTCTGTTTAAAAATGTTAAAACCTTTGTGAAAATACTGATAATACTTCTCATTTTCATGTGCTGTAATACCCATCGAATACACTATCTTGTGATGAGTTGGCTGCCTGCAATCGGCTAAAGTTCAACTGCTTGCAATTGGCTAAAACCTGGCTGTTACAAAACAATATACTACCAAGTTCAATGTCTGTGTGCCTAAGTACTAAACTAGGTTGCAGTTTGTTACGCAGGAACTCAAAATACATACACGACACAGGCTAAAGGCTTTCTGCTAGTGTAACTTCACAAGAGTAAAATACAGAAGGGAGTGTGACAATGACATTTCAAACCCCCACAACTTACTTGAAGTTATGTTTTTCCCAGAAATAGGAGCTCTCATTCTTTCATTAATGACACGGGTGAGAGATTTATTTCCAAAGATAATTTCAGTTGGTTGTATTCTTTTCATGTCTGTGCACAGAAAATCCTTTCTGTCCAACTCTGGTTCATCCAAGATTGGACGAAGGATAAACACATACTTGAACTGGTTTTAAAGTTTAGCTCGGGGTACAAGGTGCCACTGAAGCTTCTGAAAGAACAGAATAAAGACAAGTTGATCTTTAGCTGCAACAATGAAGGACTTTAGCCCTGCTGTTATCACCTTTCCAGCAAAGCGATTCTTCCACGACAACGTTTATTCAGCAAGCTCAGGGAGAAATGATATTTTCGTGTTCCTCTTCCCAGAGCTTGCTTTAAAACAGAACATCACACTTAAGAACTTGCCTCATACCAGTGTTTCAGACAACGTAATATCACAATTATACAGGGTTCCCTGGTGAGGTCATTACTGCAGAATTACATAGGGTTGGATTTTGATTCAAAACGTTTTGAACAGCAGTTTTCCGCCGTAAGTTTTATACACTTTTAAAAGAACCTGTCTATTTTAGGAGAATTGCTTGAACCAGGCAGTCAGAGGTTGCAGTGAGATGGCGCCACTGTACTCTAGCCTAGCGACAGAGCAAGACTCTGTCTCAAAAAAAAAAAAGAACTTGCTTATTTTATTTTCCCATCCATTTCCATTTCTTTTCTATTTTCTTTTAAAATTCATTAGTACTACTTGCCTGTTTCTTGATGTATCTCATCACACGTTTATCACCAGCAGTGGCTTTCTCCATCCACTCGCAATTATTTTAATGCAATTTTTATAAAGGCATATAATACTTCATGTGTTCCAAGGCCCTGCTCCAAGCCTTTTACAAGTATTAAGTCATTCAGTCTTTCGTGGCTGAATTCATTTCTACAGTACATGCACTGCCACTTCTGCTCGGAAACTGGGCTGGAGTCAGGAAACTCTTTTCATTATGGGATAAGCTGGCTTGTTCCACCCTCAAGTTTAAATCTGAGGATGAATCTATTTTTTTCTTTTTCCAGCTGGAATACGGCAAACATACAGCAAAGTCTACACAAAGCTCTAGTTGATAAAGAACAGTGCATGGACTGGTACAAGCAGCACCTGTGCCGAGACCCCCAGAAGGTATCGTCTCTCCTGCTCCCAGGTGTCCTCTGCCCTCCACATGGAGCCTCCCCTCTGAGGCCTGCAGCCATCAACACGCAGGTTGTAGCTTCCTAGAAACCAGTCCCTGAACTCAGACCCTACCACGCACCAGCCTGAGTTCGCAAACAGACAAGCCTTTGGAGCCAATCGCTCCACACTGGGGGCGCTGAGGGCCTGGAGTCCCCTCAGCTGTAGAGCAAGGGCCACGGTTCCCAGCGCTGGGATCTTTGTGTGAGTCGCCTGCGAAGGTGCATGGAAAATCCTTTTCCTGTGTCTGACACAACTGTCGTCCGTTCTCTTTGCCCATGCTCACAACACGACCCCTAGGAGCGTTATTTTTGGGAGAGGGGGCCTCATCCTCAGAGGGGCAGGCACGAGCATCTCAGTGGGTTCAGGTCCACAGGCAGCGCCACTGACGCCCCCACAGCCCCGCATGCCCCTGCCCCCCGTGTGCCCCTCCACCCCCGAGTGCCCCTGCCCCCCCGCATGCCCCTGCTTCCCACGTGCCCCTCCACCCCCGCATGCCCCTGCTTCCCACGTGCCCCTCCACCCCCGCATGCCCCTGGTCCCCCACGTGCCCTTGCCCCCCCACGTGCTCCATGTGCCCCTGCCTCCCCGTGTGCCCCTGCCCCCATGTGCCCCTGCCCCCCTGCATACTCCTGCCCCCGTGTGCCCCTCAACCCCAAGTGCCCCTGCCCTCTATGTGCCCCTGCCCCCTGTGTGCCCCTGCCCCCCAGCGTGCCCCTGCCCTCCCTGCATACGCTTGCTCCCCATGTGTCGGAGTCCCACGTGCCCCTGCCCCCCGTGTGCCCCTGCCCCCCCGCGTGCCCCTGCCCCCTGTGTGCCCCTGCCCCCTCATAACCCTGCCCCCCGTGTGCCCCTGCCCCCCACGTGCCCCTGCCCCCCGCGTGCCCCTGCCCCCCCACGTGCCCCTGCACTCCGAGCTGTCCCCAGCCCCCCAAGTTGCTCTTCCTGCATCCCTGGGACCGCACCCCTCACCCAGCAGCTCCCAATCATCTACTAAGCAGAAATGAGGCTACGTCCCTGGCAATGGACCACTGAATTCTTGCAACCCACCATCTAACTTGAGCTTTCACGTCTCCTACCCTTACCGTGCCGGAGCGCGTCAACCTCAGTATGAGTTTAGTCACTGTCTTAGAAAGAGCACTCCCCAAATTGACCTTTGAAGACAAGACCCATTCACAGACACAGAACGGCTGGGCTGCCCTTTGCTGCGGTCTAGACACTCTAGTGGAGAAGATGGATGGCCAATATAATAAATAAGCACATTTTATGGTGCGTTATAAAGTGAAGAGGGCTCCAGAGATAAAACAAAGCAGAAGGGTGACTGCGAGTGTTCCTAGCATCTGATATTGTCCATGGCTTAAATGTTATGAAACAAAACTATGTTTAACTAAGTGGGAATATAAGCTTTTGAATATATGTGTCCCATGGAAGATAACATTTAAACAATTTAATACCCTCATAAAAATGCTTGGTTAACTGCAACATAATAATGAAAGAGATATGGATAGCGTTCCCAGGGCCACACAATGAAGTCATACTTCCAGGATGTAAAAGGCGTTCCACTGAGAGATCACTATTAGGACACTCAGAGCATTGTTTCTTAAGGAATAAATCCTCTGTATGATATCGCTTGCTATATTCCAATTCTGGAATAGTGCTTAGCACCTAGTAGGACTTTAATACATGTTTTTAACCCATAAGTGAATGACAGGAGAGTACGAAGATGGTCGATAAGGTCCCATTTTAAACAAGTGCTCTTTAGCAGTGAGAATCAGGGGTTATGACTGAGGACAAGGGAACTTCAGATCTGCCTGTTTGTTGAAAGTATGATTTCTGAACTATCTGCAAAGGATTTACATTCTGTCTTCTTTTCATTCTGTTTTTCCTTTTCTTCTTTTTATTTTCTTCGGAGACAGTCTTGCTCTGTTGCCTGGGCTGGAGTGTAGTGGCACGATCTTGGCTCCCTGCAACCTCTGCCTGTTGGGCTGAAGCGGTTCTCCTGCCTCAGCCTCCTGAGTAACTGAAATTATAGGCGCACGCCACCATGTCCAGCTAATTTTTGTATTTTTGGTAGAGTTGGGGTTTTGCCATGCTGGCCAGGCTGGTCTCGAACTCCTGGCCTCAAGTGATTTGCCTACCTCAGCCTCCCAAAGTGCTGGGATTACAAGGTGTGACCCACCGCGCCCGGCCTACATTCTCTCTTTTCTTAGCTAATTTTCAGTTGTGAATGGACCATTAGCATCATTTGGGTGAGGATTTGTTTATTCTAATGTTTTATTTCATTTATTTGAGATGCAATCTCGCTCTGTTGTCTAGGCTGGAGTGCAGTGGCGCAATCTTGGCTCACTGTAACTTCTGCCTCCTGGGTTCAAGTGATTCTCCAGCCTCAGCCTCCTGAGTCGCTGGGATTACAGGCACATGCCACCAGGCTAGATTTTGTGTTTTTAGTAGAGACGAGGTTTTGTCATGTTGGCCAGGCTGGTCTTGAACTCCTGACCTCAGGTGATCCACCTGCCTTGGCCTCCCAAATTCTTGGCTAGAATTACAGGTGTGAACCACTGTGTCTGGCCTATCCTAATGTTTTAAAATACGCTAATGATTCGAACCACCTAAGGCGATCAACCTATGTTCAAATGTTTCCCTATTTTGGTATGTCTAGAAACCCTACCTGGAGACAGAGATGTCTGTGTGAAGTTGCACACTCGTGCTCACACGCACCTTGGTGATAATTGTAGCTCAGTTTGTTTTGCTGCTTCTGTGGGAAATGAGTTGCTTTGCGTGGAGCCACATCTCTTCCAGTCATGGGCAGGGGCCGGGGTGCTGGACTCACTCCCAACCCGCACACAGGGCAGGTCCTGTCTGAGGCTGGACCGCAGGCTCCACCCCTCCACAACCGCCAAGCCGGGAGAAGCCATTCTTTCGATTCTCCCTCTAACTCTCCGGAGATGTCTCCCACTAACATGTCTTCCAACTCTAAGGAGATGCTTCCTGGGCTTCTAGCTGCTGTGTGTCCTGCTGTGGTCAGGGGTACTGGTGCACCGAGCTGACACGGGGAACCCGACAAGCACTGACGAAAGACAGAGTGGGAGTGGTGGGGGCAGAGGGGAGAGGGAGCTGAGAGTGACGCAGTCAGAGCCCCTGACACATTCATTGTCTACCGAGGTACTCTTCCCATAATCTTATTTTTTTGTTATTCCATTTGGATTTCAGTTTCAACAGAAAACATAGGAATTGTAACAAAAATTGGACCCATCACTGCAGTGCCATAGCAAAAGGCCCTGCATATAGCGGAATTGGGGTGTGACCTGCGACCCTGGTGAGCCTCTGTTCTACCTGGTGAGCCTCTACCTGGGCCTGTGATGCAGGACAGATGAGCCCCAAAACTGGGGCTTGGCCCAGTAGGGTTCTTGGCTTTAACCAGGAAAGAATTCAAGAGTGAGCCGGTGGTGTTAAACAGCAACCTTTCCTGAACAGTGCTGCATCTTGCTGAACAGGGCTAACTGTGGGCAGGCAGTGTGTGGCTCCTGGCACCTGTATTTTTACTCACTTATACCCACTTTTAATCATATGCAAGTTAGGGATGGGCCAATGCAAATGGTGGGGCAGGTTGTTCAGAACTTTCTGGGAAAGGGGCAGTAACTTCCAGATCATGGCCATGTAAAGCAGGGGTGACTTCTGGGTCATTGCCATGGCATTTGTAAACTGTCATGCCCCTGGTGGGAGTGTCTTATGCCAATGAGTAATGAAGGCAGCCAGGGATCTCTTTCGTTATCACCTCCTGGTTCCTGTGGTTTCTTCAAGTCTGGACCAGGTCTTATTTGGGCCAGTTGTGACCAGAAAATAAGCCCTGCCACTCTCCCATCGCACCTATCCTGGTCACCAGGAGCCTGGAGGGCATCACACCACCTACCAGCCGCTCTTCTAGACTGGGTGTGCAGCCGCACTGAGTGGCCAACAAATGGGAAGGCAGGTGACATCACCCATTTTACTCATGGAACCTCAGCTACACAGGCCAATAAAATGCCTGCAGGAATGCTAACGTCAAATGCTAAGGAAGATCCCTATGTTTCCAGAGCCGGGTGCTTCCCACTACACTGGTCCCTCGTGTGGATGAACAGGAAGTACGCTCATGGGTGAGTACTGTGGCTCCACCACACAGGACGTGCCCATGGCAAGGGCTGTTCATGATCACAGACCTCACAGAAGCAAGCTGAGGCCCTACAGGACTGGAGGACGCACTCACTAGGTCCTGAGAGCCCCGCTCTGGAGGCCACACCACACTCCGCACTCCACATGTCATAAAGTGCAGTTGTGTTTAATAGAAAAAAGTACTCTATGTGTATGTATTTCGTGGATGAGGTTTAGACTGGGGTGTCCAGTCTTTTGGCTTCCCTGGGCCACAATGGAGAAGGAAGAATTGTCTGGAGTCGCACATGAAATATACTAACATTAACAACTGATGAGTTAAAACAAAACAAAACAAAATCTCACCATGTTTCAAGGACGTTGACGAATTTGCGTTGGGCCACATTCAAAGCCGTGCTGGGATGCATGCGAAGCGCAGGCCGTGGGCTGGACGAGCTCGGCGGAGGCGAATGTGGAGGATGTGACTCTGGAGATGACCAGGCAAGAGGAAGAAAGGTCCTGGACCCGCCCCAAGGCATTCACAGGGTTGGAACTCCTCAGCCCCATGCAGCATCAGGCAGCCGACGAGTTTCCGTTCGATGGTGACCACAGCGGGGCGTGTTCCTCTTCCGAACATGATGAAGCACTCTTATGTGAACCTCCACGTCTGCCTCCAGTGTCACACCCTTTCTGGTGTGGGCTCTCCTACTTCCAATGACGTCTGTTGATAGGCTGGGTGAAACCAGCAGCCTTTCATTTTCAACAAAATGCATCTCAGCCTATTTTTGAAAGGTTCTGGTAAGTATGTTTTGCATAAAATTTCTTTTTCCTTCAACCACTGCATTTGCTGAGAGTATCAAGCCATGTGTATTTGATTAAGTTACCATTAACCTTTTGAAGAAGCTCTTTGTAAGAAATGATTAATGACAAGAAAGCCTTGGAAATTTTTTTCTTTGGACCAAATCTTCCCATTTGGTCAAATGAAGTGAAACCTGAAATCAGTCTCTTAAACCTGATTATACAATTGGCACTGTGTATTTGACTAAATGCAAAAAGATTTAAAATTCAATAAGCAACATAAATTATACATAGTGAATGTATTCTACATTTTCAAATTTTTATTTTAAAATAACAAACTCCACTATTATGCCTTATGAAATAAAATTTATTTAAGTGGGTAACTGTGACTGTACATCTCACAAAATTAAATGACTTTTAAATTCAGCAATAAATTTTAAGTACACAATTATGGTCTCAGACTATAAATTGAAATCTCTCAAAGTACAAAGTATGAATAGAATAACCAAAAATTGATGATTTGAAGGAGTCAAATTGGAGTTTTCCTGAATGCTGAGGGTAGAGCAGCAGTTTTGATTATGCCTGAATAGTAGGGCTAGGAGCAGTGGCTCTTGCCTGTAATCCCAGCAGTTTGGGAGGCCAAGGTGGGCGAATCACCTGAGGTCAGGAGTTTGAGACCAGCCTGACCAACATAGTGAAACCCCATCTCTACTAAAAATACCTACAAAAAAATATTAACCAGGTGTGTTGACAGGCACCTGTAATCCCAGCTACTTGGGAGGCTGAGGCAGGAGAATTGCTCGAACCCAGGAGGCGGAGGTTGCAGTGAGTTGAGATCGCGCCACTGCACTCCAGCCTGGGTTACAGAGCGGGACTCTGTCTCAAAAAAGAAAAAAAAAAAAGATTATACCTGAATAGATCTGGGATAAGACTTGGTGGGCCTGGCAGTGCCTGCACATTCTTCATGCCTGGATGTCTTTTCTGGGCCCTGAACAAGCATTTCCATCCCTCAATTCGATCCCTCAATTTCCACTTTCACCTTAATTTCCTGTCATAACCTCAAAATTAATGTGTTTAGCTTGTACAATAGCTCCTTTTTTTTTTTTTTTTTTTTTTGAGATCTGGTCTCTATCCCCCAGGCTGAAGTGAGGTGGCAGTCTCAGCTCACTGCAACCTCTGCCTCCTGGGCTCAAGGAATCTTCCTTCCTCAGCCTCCAAAGTACCTGGGACTACAGGCAAGTGCCACCATGCCTGGCTATTTTTAATTCTTAT
The DNA here is from genome assembly GCF_047675955.1 of Chlorocebus sabaeus. Taxonomy (NCBI): domain Eukaryota; kingdom Metazoa; phylum Chordata; class Mammalia; order Primates; family Cercopithecidae; genus Chlorocebus; species Chlorocebus sabaeus. The sequence goes on along the minus strand of NC_132916.1, from coordinate 1,658,485 downwards.
TGTAGAGGCAAGGTCTAGCTATATTTCCCAGGCTGGTCTTGAACCCCTGGACTCAAAGGATCTGTCTGCCTCAGCCTCCCAAAGTGCCAGGATTACAGGTGTGAGCCTCTGCACCCAGCCCAATATTTCTCTTGTTCTTAAACAAAATTCTTCCCTTATTTCTCTGCCGATAAACTGTAAATTCGCTTAAACAAGATTGTTCTTCCTAATCTTACACAAGATTCTTCCCTTTATTTCTCTGTTGATAAACTGTAAATTCGCTACCAGCTCTTTTTGTTGCATACCACACATTCATCCAGTTTAAGTGCATGATTCAGCATATGTTTTCCTTTTGTCTTTACTCAAATGTCCTCATCTCAGTGATTTCTCTATAAGCAGTTATTTAAGTCTTCAGTATCTTTTCTCAATGTTTCCTATGTCCTGTGCCTTCTTCACCATTTCCCTTGATGCTCATCATTAACAGATCTGCTCCTGTTTTCCAGTTTTTCATCCAGCATCCCTCAGTGAGATCAGCAATTTTGTCTGTGTTGCTCACTGCACCCTCAGAACGCAGAACAGTGGCTGGCACATAATAAACACTCAACAAACATTGATTAACTGGAAACCTGGGAGTGATTACAGCAATGGGTCCTGCACGGGACCGACTGGATTTGGGGGTTGGAAAGTAAGTGCTGGACCCATCAGGAGTAGTCTCAGTGAAATAGTGTGGTGTAAGACAGAAGGAAGGAGGGAGTGGAGAGAATCAGTGGATGCTGAAAACCTGCACAAGCTTCCTATGGTACTGGGGAGAGTGGTGTGTTGAGCGGTAACTAAAAGCAGATGTAAGATCAGGGGAGGTATTCTTATGGACGATGTGCTTGAACACGCTTAGTGTCGTATTAGTCGGGGTTCTCTAGAGGGACAGAACTAATAGGGTAGATGGAGACATAAAGGGGAGTTTATTAGGAAAATTGACTCACACAATCACAGGGTGAGGCCCCACAGTAGACCGTCTGCAAGCTGAGGAGCGAGGGAGCCAGTTCGAATCCCAAAGCTGAAGAACTTGGAGTCCGATGTTCAAGGGCAGGAAGCATCCAGCACGGGAGAAAGATGGGTCAGAGGCTAAGCCAGTCTAGTTTGTTCATGTTCTTCTGCTTTAATTCTCGCCGCCCTGGCAGCTGATTAGATGGTGCCCACCCAGATTGAGGGTGGTTCTGCCTCTCTCAGCCTACGGCTCAAATGTAGTCTCCTTTGACAACACTCACAGACACACCCGGAAACAGTACTTTGCATCCTTCAGTCCAATCCAGTTGACAGTCAGTGTTAACCGTCACCGTGCCGATGAGAAGTTGTTAGAAATGAAGAGGTTGAGAGGAGAAAGATAGATCACAGCTGAATGAACCAAATGTCTGAGGCGAGAGGAAGGGAGCTCCAGAGGCACAGGGTGGGAGGAGGGAAGACAAACAAAAATGTAAGTAACTTTTTTGGCTTTAATATAAAATGTAAAAGAAATTTGCATGTGGCTTCTCTGTTTTTTGTGATTCCCGAGGCAGGGAAATCTGTGGTGGTGTCAGGATGCTGGAGGATATTTGAAATAACTATTATATAAAAAGGCGGGGAGGAAAGCGATGACTCGGGCAGTTTAATAGCACGGTGGGCAGGGCGGAGCGTCCCAGGGAGGAGCATCCGGGCGAGGCTGCCGACTATATCGCTCGCAATACCCATCTCGAATTGGCCCTGAGACGTAAAGTTCCTGTCGCGTTCACTTTTAGTTCTCTTATTCATTGTGTTTCCCCGGTTTTGTGGATGTGGGGTCATTGCTGTCCTGCTCCTAACTGCGCTGACTGCTCCTAGAATGGGGGAGACACGAAGAAAGTCGGGGTGCTGCAGTTGAAAAACCCCGGCTCTGGGGTGTTGAGGTGGTTGCATCAGTTCCCATGAATGACTCCACGGGCTAAAATCGAAGATTAAGCAAATCAGGCTTGAAAAAAGGGCCATTTCAGCTCCTGGCTCGGGAGGATAAGCAGAGTAAGTGGGAAGAGGACCATGGTTTGGGGTTTTCTTCAGGGGAACCCAAGAAGGGAAGATATGTTGTTTCAGTGCAATTTTGACTCATCTGTAGGAATAAGTAACTCCGGTGGAAGGAGCCATCCCTGCATTTTACAGGGAGGTTGTAAACCTCAGGCATAAGCAGGTTTTTGAGTTATCATTGGGATGTGTTTCCAGTGCTGCCCGGTGGCTCTGCAGTGGGGGAGCCGGATGTGATTTCAGATGGCGAAGGGAGCACAGGGGTTCCCTGGCTGTGGAGCTCCTGCAGTGGAAGCCAGAGTGTCCATCACCGTCTTCTCGTCTTCACCCACAGAGAGAAAGGAACAAGACGAACGGGCTGGCATCTGCCCCGATGTCTTACCTTTCCTGGGAATTCAGGCTCCTGACGTATTCCTTGCATATACAAAGCAGAACGGTGGGTCTCTCCCACCCTCTGCCTTCAGAATTTATAGGAATGCATTCTGGGCAGGCCTGCGCTCTGAAACCCCAATTTCCTCGCTCTTTGTCTTCATGCCCCCTCTTTCCTTCCATGCAAGACCTAGCCATGTGGACAGAGGGGAAGAGCTGGGGCTGTGGGCACAGGCCTGCCACAGAGCCGGGGCCTGAGCAGCTCTTGGTAAGCCAGGGTCCTGTCACATCCATCTTCTGTGCCGTCAGATGGATGCCTGCTGACAGTAAGATATGAGCATCAAAGGGAAATACACAGGAGTGAGCCCTAATGTCTGATTTGATCTAGGAGTGCTCAGACCTTCCTAGAGCAGAAAACAGAGTGGCATCCTCTGCATGGCCCAGCAAGTCACCAAACACAGGGTCTGAGGCTACTGGGATCTCTCACCCAACTCGCCCAAAGTAAAGCAGAGTTTTCTTGATTTTCCCTCTGGGTATGTTCCAACTCCTTCTAAGACCCCATAGGGAAATCAAGTGGCTCAGTTAAATGAGTACTTGGAAACTCAAGGGTCTGCTGGAACACCGAATTGTAACGTCATCTTCACACTACCCCAATCCACACGGCTAACATCTTTATAGGAAATGTGACCCCAAAGTGAACCCTACAGCTTTCAAAGACAGCATCGTAAAAGCATTTATAAAAGCTACAGGTCTGAAAATGTGGGGGAAACAGAGTAATAACAAATATAGAAAAACCTAATCATAAAGGTAAAGGCAGGATTTGACTGACAATCCCCCGAAGGAGGGGCAGGGGCTGCCCTGGCTGTCCATCTTTATAACTCCAAGTACCTTCAGCAAACAGGACACAGGGCCGCCTCTGCCTTCTGGGCAAACCTCTGCTCTCCTGGCTGTGACACATTGTGCACCCGCTGCAGTGTGCAAGTGAGGCAGGCTTGGGGTGAGAGATGCCCAGGCAGGAGATCAAGCTGAAGGGACTCTGTTCCCAGATCACCTTGGACCTGAGATGTACTGCAGGTGTGATCTGTTCATACTAACAGCAACAGTTAACATGTCAGCAGCACGCATTCCATGCCAGACACTGTCAGGATGGTGCGAACAGCTCACCCTTGAGCAATGTGGGGTTGGGGTGCCGACCCCTCTCACAGTCAAAACTCATGCATAAATTTGACCCCCCCAAAACTTACTACTCATGACCTACTGTTGACCAGAAATCTCACCAATAGCATAGTCAATTAACACGTTTTGTCTGTGTTTATATGTTTCTATTTTGTACGTGTATTATATGCTGTATTCGTACAATAAAGTAACTAGATAAAAGAAAATGTGATTAAGAAAACCACAAGGAAGAGAAGATGTATTTACTATTTGTTAAGTGGGGATGGATCATCATACAGGTCTCCATCCTCATGGTCTTCACGTGGGGCACACAGAGGAGGAGGAGGGAGGCTGGATTTGCTGTCTCAGAGGTGGCAGCAGCGGAAGAAAATCCTCCTCTAAGTGACCCACACAGTTCAAGGCCATGTTGCTCAAGGGTCAGCTGTATATTAAACATATAGGTAGAATATATTTTATATATGTTATGTCCTTATTGTGTGTATGTTACATGCATTCATATTGTATATTTATATTTTATAAAATGAAATATTTTGATGTTTATATTTCTATACAAATGAATATTTAGTAAATAAAATCTAATTGTTGTGCATCTATGTATATTCACTTAATCTTCACAGCACAGAAGAGTTTCACAGAGAAGGAGCTGAGGTGAGGAGCATGCATCCTGGCTCAAGCCTGGCTTCCAGCGATGGAGCCACCCCGACCTTGGGGGTCCCCTGACTCTGCAGGCCACGGAGTATCCCCCTGTGAAGGGTTTTAATTGGAAATTAATTAGACATTGTGTATGTGTATTTTGGAAATCTCATACTGAGTGGTCTGTTCAGGGTAACTTTAGAAGACAAGAAGGAATTTCTGCTCAGTGTAAGGAAGGTGATAAGTGAGCCCAGGTGGGTGAGAACCATGTGAACAGCACGTCGGCACAGCACCAGCTAACAACGACCTTGAAGGTAAAACCGGAGGAGCTTGTGCAGAGTGGTGAGTGTTCACTGCCTAGGACTGAATTTTCCAGACCCTCAGTCTATGCAGCCGGGACAAGGATCCAGACTCCCAGTCTATGCAACTGGGCCCAGGATCCAGACTCTCAGTCTATGCAGCCGGGACCAGGATCCAGACTCTCAATCTATGCAGCCGGGACCAGGATCCAGACTCCCAGTCTATGCAACTGGGCCCAGGATCCAGACTCCCAGTCTATGCAACTGGGCCCAGGATCCAGACTCCCAGTCTATGCAACTGGGCCCAGGATCCAGACTCTCAGTCTACACAGCTGGGCCCAGGATCCAAGCTCTCACTCTACGCAGCCAGGCCCAGGATACTGAATTATCCAGACCCTCAGTCTATGCAACCGGGCCCAGGATCCAGACCCTCAGTCTACACAGCTGGGCCCAGGATCCAGACCCTCAGTCTACACAGCTGGGCCCAAGATCCAGACCCTCAGTCTACACAGCTGGGCCCAGGATCCAGACTCCCAGTCTATGCAACTGGGCCCAGGATCCAGACTCTCAGTCTATGCAGCTGGGCCCAGGATCCAAGCTCTCACTCTACGCAGCCAGGCCCAGGATACTGAATTATCCAGACCCTCAGTCTATGCAACCGGGCCCAGGATCCAGACCCTCAGTCTACACAGCTGGGCCCAGGATCCAGACCCTCAGTCTACACAGCTGGGCCCAAGATCCAGACCCTCAGTCTACACAGCTGGGCCCAGGATCCAGACTCTCAGTCTATGCAGCTGGGCCCAGGATCCAGACTCCCAGTCAACGCAGTCAGGCCCAGTCAACGCAGTCGGGCCCAGTCAACGCAGTGGGGCCCAGGATCCAGACTCCCAGTCTACGGAGCCAGGCCCAGGATACTTACGTGTGCTGGGGAAGCAGGTGCTGGTGCGACTTCTGTGTTCTCTGTTTGTTCTGCTCACATGTCTGTGTTTCATATAAAGCATGACTTTCTTGACTGCACCTTAAATCTCCGATCAGCGGGTCATTCGGAAAGTGTCAATTAGAAAACCAAAAATAAATGATGGGCCATTAAAATATATTCTGAAATCTTTCAAAATTTCCAAAGAGAGAACAAGCAACATTTTAAATCATCCCTGCTTCTCTCTTTCTCTCCCCCTAGCACTATGGTTACTTGTTCCTGTCCTTCTGTTCCTCCCCTTCCAGGGTCCATTTTCCCTCTTTTCCACTTGCTTCTGCTTCTCTGTTCTTTGCTTTCCACAGTGAATCTGTATGTTCTCACTTTCGCTTTGTCCACTACCCTGATTCTCCATAACGGGAGCCCCCGACCCCCCGGCCACAGACAGGTCCCTAGATCCAGGGCCTCTTAGGAACGAGGCCACACAGCAGGAGGTGAGCGGAGTGAATCAGCGAAGCTTTATGCATATTGACAGCCATTCCCCATCACCCACATCATCACCTGAGCTCAGTCTCCTGTCAGATCAGCGGCAGCATTAGGTTCTCATAGGAGCACAAACCCTACTGTGAACTGTGCATGTGAGGGATCTAGCCTGTGTGCTCCTTATGAGACTCTAATGCCTGATGATCTGTCGCTGTCTCCATCACCCCCAGAGGGGACCGTCTCGTGCAGGAAAACGAGCTCAGGGTTCCCACAGATTCTACATGATGGTGAGTTGTATAATTATTTCATTATATGTATTACAGTGCACTAATAATAGAAATAAAGTGCACAATAAATGCAATGTGCCTGAATCATCTCGAAACCCTCCCCACCTCTGCTTCGTGGAAAAATTGTCTTCCACAACACTGAAATCGGTCCCTGGCGCCAAGGAGGATGGGGACTGCTGCTCTACAGGGCTGAGGAACTCATCAGGTAAGACAGATGGAAAGAAGTGTGCACATGTGTTTGTGTGGGTTCGTGTATGTGTGTGTGTGTGTTGGGGGGTTCAGTGGCAGGAAAGGGGCTGTCGTGTTATTCTGTGTACTTCAATATGGTTTGAATCTTTGTTTATTAAGAATGCATTATGCATTGTATGTGCAATCACACATACTTAAATTTGACAAAATACATTAAATAAATAATATGCAAATTACTGCATGAAATCAATGCTCTTGATGCATTTCTAATGTATAAATTGTGCACCCATATTAAATTACAATCTCCATCAGAGCAAAGTTAAAGTAAGTTCCCACCCCATCCTGTCAACTTAACCTTCATCTTCTCATCTCTGTGCCAGTCAGCAGGATGGCTCCCTCAGCGGGCAGGAAGACCCCGGCATCCATCTGCAGTGACAGGAGGCAAAGGCAGACACCCACAGGGTGCATGAATGTGGCTTTATAAGGCACATAGGAGCTGTGTGTGCTTTGTAAAGAGCCAAAAGTGGCACAATTTGAGAAGCAAAATAAAGTTAGTGGATCATCACCCGAAGTATAAGACAACTGTACAAGTCCACGCTGATATAAACAAATTACAAGATAAATTAGAAATGAGGGAGAACAAACAGCTTCCCATGCACAAGACTTCCAAGTAATCCAGGCTGACATGCAGCTTTATGGGGTGGTGTGAGACTCCCGCTCCATCCCTGTGGTCTGCACACAGCAGCTCCCTCCCAAGGACAGTTTGGAAGGAGCACCAAGGAGGGACTTCACAGTGGGGAAGCCTGATGTGCACTGGCTCAGCCAAGCCCAGGGACAGCATCAGCAGGTGGGCCAGGCTGCATGGGCCTCAGAATCTGACGGAGGTGCACTTCCTCTCTGTGCTCTTCCTCCAAAGGACGCAGAACTTTAGTCTACCCCAAGGAAAATGCCAGGCAAATCCCAGTGGAGGGAAGTCCTACAAATACCTGACAAGTGCCCTTCAGAACTACCAGGGTCACCAGGATCAAGCAAAGTCTGAGAAACTCACAGAGAAGAGTGAGCCAAGGAGGTATGATCCACCCGAGAGGCTCCAGATGAGACCCTGACAGAGAAAGGGACGTCGGGTGAAAACGAAGGAGGTCAGAGTGTGTGTTGGTCAGACGGCACCAATAGTGTCCATCCGTGGTGACAAATGGGCCCCACTGCCATAAGCTGTTTCCCCTGGGGTGAGCTAAGTTGATCCTGTGGCTGGCTGTGATTTAAGATGATAAATGGAATAGAATAAACAGATGGGGGCCTGGTGCAGTGGCTCAAGCCTGTAATCCCAGCACTTTGGGAGGCCAAGGTAGGTAGATCACTTGAGGTCAGGAGTTTGAGACCACGCTGATCAATATGGTGAAACCTGTCTCTACTAAAAATACAAAAATTAGCCAGGCATGCTGGTATGCACCTGTAGTCCCAGCTACTTGGGAGGCTGAGACAGGAGAATTGCTTGAAACCGGGAGGCAGAGGTTTCAGTGAGCCAAGATCTTGCCACTGCATCCCAGCCTGGGTGACAGAGCGAGACTCTGTCTCAGAAAAGGAAAAAAAGAATAGACAGATGGCCTATAAAAACTCTGAATTACCTTTGCAGTCTTTCTGAAAATCGAAAACTGTAAGCATAAAACTATTTATGAAGTTAAAAGTTTATTAAAATCTCTGGAGGCAAGCAGATACAAAGACGATTCATAGTGTGGAACAATTATGAATTTGTTTCATTAGACAACAAAAGGCATAAAAAATGGAACCATGTCTTTTAAGTGATAGAAACAAAATATGCTAATCTAGATGTCCACATAGGATGAAAATATTCTTCAAAAATAAAGGCAGAATAAAGATATTTTCAGATGATCAAAAGCTGAAAGAATGCATTGGCAAATTTACCACACTAGAATTGCTAAAGAAGATTTTCAGTCTAAAGGGAAATGGAAATTTGGATTTATAAAACTGTTGGAAATTGTAAAAATCTGGATTAGTATAAGCAACTTTTTTTAACTAAATATCTTTAAAATGTAACTAATTCTTTAAAGTAATACAATGTATAGTAGGACCCATAATGTATGCTAATTTAAGAGATATAATCTACAGTAACACAGTGGTTGAAAGGAAATAAACAGTATTTTAACATTGGAAGAATTTCACATTATCCAGTAGATTAGTTCAAGTAAATTTTATTAAATTAGTGATGCATATTTATAAACCCTATAGCAATAATAAAATATAATATAAAGAGATAGTTATACAAACACAGTAGAGGTATAAATAAAAAAAATTCTAAGGCCCCACCAATAATATGAATGGACTTCCTTCTCAGCCAGGGCACTTTTTTATTGAGATGGAGTCTTGCTCTTCTCACCCTGTCTGGAGTGCAGTGGCATAATCTCAGCTCACTGCAACCTCCACCTCCTGGGTTCAAGTGATTATCCTGCCTCAGTTTCCCAAGTAGCTAGGACTACAGGTACCTGCCACCATTTCTGGCTAATTTTTGTACTTTTGGTAGAGATGGGGGTTACACCATGTTGGCCAGGCTGGTCTCTAACTCCTGACCTCAGGTGATCTGCCCACCTTGGCCTCCCAAAGTGCTGGGATTACAGGTATGAGCCACCATGTTCTCAGACAGGACATTCTTAAAATTTAACCTGAAAGGCTGATTCAGGGAAGTCGGGGTTGGACAGCTCTCACTATACCTCCCTGGCGTTCATGCTACAGTCTTGCCAATGCACCACAATGTTTCAGTGTTGTTGTCTGAGGTAGTACCCAGAGTTCTTTGTCTCCTGACCAAGAAAATTAAGGATCATGGACACAAGGGTGAGGTTGGAGAGAAATTTCAATAAGTGAATGAAGAAAGTTCTCCACAGCAGAGAGGGGGCCCAAAAGAGGACTGCTGTTTTTACAGTTGAATCCAAAAGCATGTGTAAGAAAAAGCTGCCCTCATCTCTGTAGCTATTTGTGTAACTTCCCTTGTCTGTGCAGTGGTTGTCCACATAACTCTCTTTATCCGTGCAGCTGCGGGTGTGTCTTAGGTAAGCACAAAGTGCAGCTTCTCTTGTTTGTGGAATTGCAGGTATGTTTTAAGTAAGCCCTCCTCCCTGTGCAAGTTCCCACGGACCCCACCATGTACATGGCTGCAAAGGGGAGGAAGCCCCTCTCCCAGGAGCCTGTGGATTACCCAAAGAACAAAGGCTTCTATGATGGGCCTTGCTCCCTTATCTGTGTGGCTGCAGCCCAAGTTCTCCCCATGCTGCTCTCTCTGTGCCTGTAGCAGTGCTTTTTTGGCCTGTCTTTCTGTTTAAAAGAATTTTACCAAAGACCAGATTTAGCTGTCTCCCAGCTAATTTTTCCTTTTCTCCTCACTCATTAACATCAACACAGATAAAACACATTTTACAACCTAGTCTCTCTTAAGCTTCCCACCTGAAGTCTTCCTTTGCAAATAAGAACTTTGGTTTCCACAATCCTTTATCTTAACTCAGACATTCCTTTGTATCGAACCCAGGTCTTTAGATAAACTCAAACAATTGTTAACCAAAACATCTTTAAATCTACCTATAAGCTAGAAGCCCCCTTTAAGCTGTCCCACCTTTCTGGACCAAACCAACATATATGAAGTCTCACGTCTCCCTAAAATGTATAAAACCAAGCTGTACCCCGACCACCTTAGGCACATGTTCTCAGGACCTCCTGAGGGTCACGGGTCATGGTCACTCATATTTGGCCCAGAATAAATCTCTTGAAATATTTTACAGAGTTTGACTCTTCCCGTTCAGAGGACTTAAAATGAAATCCTAAAGAAAAAAAGTCCTTGTTAATCCAAAGTAAGACCAAAAAAGAAAAAGGAAGCAAGAATAAAAGAGCAGAAGCTATGATAGCAGATGATACTAAGACGGTAGACAGAGGAGAAGAATGTGAGGATAGTGGGGAAGAACGGTGCATCAGGAAGAAAGGTGGCTGCCAAGGGGAAGAGTTTGTAGTAAGAACCATGGACACCAAAAAACATCAAAGTTTGCCTTTTTCTTCGTTAGCAAAATAGAAAGGTGCAAAAACCATCCCTGATGCCCACCATCCTTCCTAGACATCCCCCAAGTGGTGCAGCATTCTCAGTTATTAACCCACCAGTTATTTGAAGAAGTTGCTCAGATTTCAATGAAAGAATTTCGAGTTAAAGAACAAGAGGAACTAGATGCTATTTTTAGTAATCATTGGTTTTCAGTTGGCTCAACTGCACCAAGTTCCTATGAGACATAATCTCTCAGGTCTTGAATTGAGACACTGTTTGCAAGCAAGTGAAGTGCATGGTCTCAGTTCCCTCATTGAATATAAAAACTCTCAGGCAAGCCATTTGACGTAAAAAATAATGACTATTCCAAAAGGCTCTTCTTATAAGCTGTAAGACATTTATGACTAAGCTATGTGTGAAAAGATTTCAACTTGAACACAGAGTAAGTGGAATGTGCTATTTCTATTAAGGTACTTTAAGCTGTAGTAATGTTTCACCTAATTATTTTAACATGTTCCATGGCTTTCCAGGGACTCTGTGAGTTCCCCGAGCTGTCTTCTGCATTAGTACGCTCAGGATAAAAGTGATTGTGTATCTTTCCTCAAACAATCTGAAATGAAAGTAAAAGTTGTCAAAGGCTTAAAGATAACATGCTGTCTTTGGAGGTAACTGCTTCTGCATAGCCTGAAGGTCTTTTGGTTCTAGGAATTCCTTCCGAACGAGATAGGTGAACCTGAAGTTCGTGGTGATCCACATGATTTCCCACTAACTACCTCCACCACGACTGGAACCACTCACACATGTTGAGTCAAAGTTTGATCCCAGAAAGGGTGAGCCTAAGGGTTCTAGCATACGCAGACAATCTTGCTGTATGTCCCCTCACTGGCTATGTGACACCATGGAAACAGCAAGGATTTGGGAATCAGAGATGTGGGTTTCAACCCAGGTCGCCTCATGTGTGAAGTTGGAATGATAATGGCCTTAGCAGAGGAATGTGGGGATTAAATGACAGCAACCTTCTAGCACAGGCCTGCTCTAGCAGGTAGCAATGAATATTCATTTTGTTGACAAGAGTCAAACTCCATAAAATATTGGAAGAGATTTATTCTAAGCCAAAGATGAGTGACCGTGGCCCATGACACAGCCCCCAGGAGGTCCTGAAAACATGTGCCCAAGGTGGTCAGGTACAGTCTAGTTTTACACATTTTAGAGACATGACACTTCAACCAAATACATTTAAAAAAATGCATTGGTTCAGTTCCAAAGCATAGGATAGGTTATAGGTAGGTTTTAAAATTTCCTGGTTAACAATTGGTTGAGTTTGCTTAAAGACCTGAGATCAACAGAAAGGAAATGTCTGGGTTGCCATAAGAGGTGGGGGAGACCAAAGCCTTTTCCTGCACACAAGCCTCCAGGTAGCAGGTGTCCTGGAACGTGGATTGTAAATGTTTCTCATCAGACTTTAAGGTCTGTGTGTTGATGTTAATGCTGGAAGGTGTAATGAAGCTTGCCTGGCACCCACTTCCCTTCATGGACTGAACCAGTCTTACAGGTTACATTTTAGAGCACCCTGGCTGAGGAGGAAGTCCACTGAGATGGTTGAGGGGCCTTCAAGTTTTATTTTTGATTTACAGTTTCTGTCTTCTTTCTTCAGCGACTTTGACCATATTTGGATGTACTGAAGCTATTCTGAAATGTGGATTCTCTCTTGAATCCCCAAAGATGTTTTATTAATTTTCTGCTGTGAAAACCAGTTTTCTTAGTGGCTGAGTTCCCAATTCCTAACCACCATAATACCCATGACCCATGTTCTGTAACCAGGACTAGACTTCCCACACACCCAATGGCCATGTAGTTATTAAAAGCTTTATTCTTACCTGCAGGCAGAGATTTGAAGATTAAAAAATATATTTCAGGTTATCACCCTTTTTTTAGTCATGTAGGATTTTAGGATTTTGGTAGAGGTAGTCCCCAAAATATTATTAAAGACAATAAACAACCCTTGTGTTTTCCTTCCCTTTTTTTTTTTTCAGTTCTCTGGAATTCAATTTGTTGCTTTGTAAAAATATCTGCTGGAGGCAATTCAAGATGCCTTTTAATTGATAAAGAGGAAACTTTCAAATGCAGATAATAAAGTCCTGAGTATATATACAAGACAATAAACTATTATTTGATATTTTTCTCTTCCTTGTTTTGCATAGCTATTTAGGCTATTCTGGTAAAAATAAATGGATATTTTTGGTAACTGCTTATATGTACTTTCCATGTTTGATTTAGTATAGCCCTTAAATGAATGTCTTAGCCAGCTTTCATTTTGGGTGTAGAAGGTAATCATTCAATCTTTCTGATAGTAAAACGGAAAGAATACAATACAATGGAAATCAAATTCAAATGACACATTTCCAAAACAATAAATTTCCCTAGTTTTTGCTACAGAATCTGATAAATTTGTTGAGTTAAAACAGTAATTGGAACAAATGTTCTGTATGTAAATTTCACTTCATTTGATGTTTATCAAGTTTATAAAATTAATTAGTATATATACTCTTCAGCCTATAGCTTCCCTCGGATGAGGTGTAGTTATAATGCCTTCTTCAGTGAGTATTTTATTATAATTAGATGATCTGTTTCCATTTTTGTGGAATAAATCTTTTGAAGGAGATAGTTAGATATTAAATCACCTTAAGAAGATTGAGGGGTGAATGTATCACTGTGTAACAATTTTTAAGTGATAATACAGGTAAAATGCCACTTATTTTAACCAAAGTATTACAGTTTAATTTACTATAGATCACATTATAAGTAGAAAAAGGAAAGCTAATTAGCCTTGGATAATGTCACCTCCATACGTAGAGTGGCATGGAACAAGGAGGGCTGGATCTCCATGGGGAGCTGCCGCCACGTCTACGTAATTCTGGGTGGTGGAAGAAGTTAGAGAGAAGAGCAAACCCTCACTGTTGGGAACCCTGAAAATCTGAGACAGGTCTCAGTTAATTTAGAAAGTTTATTTTGCCCAGGTTGAGGATGCACACCCATGACACAGCCTCAGGAGGTCCCAACAACACGTGCCCAAGGTGGTTAGGTTGCTTTTATGCATTTTAGGGCGACTTGAAACATCAATCAACATACGTAAGATGAGCACTGGTTCAGTCCAGAAAAGTGGGACAACTCAAAGCAGAAGCAGAACAACGTGAAGCAGGGAGGGAGCTTCTGTTCACGGTGGATAAGAGACAAATGGTTGCATTGTTTTGAGTTTCTGATGAGCCTCTCCAAAGGAGGCAGTCAGATCTGCATTGATCTCAGTGAGCAGAGGGGTGACTGAATAGGATGGGAGGCAGGTTGGCCCCCAGCAGATCCCAGCTTGACTTTTCCCTTTAGCTTAGTGATGTGGGGGTCCCAAGATTTATTTTCCTTTAACGCTGTGGATGCCACAGGACTGCAGTGTCACCAACAGGTTTGCTTCCTCATGGTACCTGGTTGCACTATCATCATCTTCCCCCTAAACCAGATGTGTGTGTTTTTTTTTAAAGTAACTATTGAAGTCTAATTCACAAATAATAAAATATACTTCATTTATACTTCAGTGAATTCTGGCCAATATAAACTGGTACAGTTGTGACCAGATTGAAGGTCCTGATGACGAGTCGTCCAGGTTCTTGGCACATTGAACAAAGAATTGAACAGCACACATGAACAACAAATGCATAGATTTATTAAAACAAAAGACAACAGAAGCATAGATTTAAAAAGGGCTAAAAGTACACTCCACAGGACAGGGGTGCTCAAGAGCTCTGGTTACAAAATTCTCTGGGGTTTAAGTGCCCTCTAGAGGTTTTCCATTGGGTAAACTTCATGTAAATGAGGGATTGAAGTGAAGGTTTGGCTCATGGCCAATCAGAGGCTGAAATAGATTGGAGCCTTATGCAAATGAAGGATTAGCCCACTCATGGCCTGTGGCCAATCAGAGATGGAAGTGAATTGGTACATTATGCAAATGAAGGATTGACCCACGCTTGCCCTGTGGCCAATCAGAGGTACTTTCCATTTTTCAGCAGAAGGGGTTGGTATAGAGGGAGTAGCCTCTGATCCTTTGTCATTTGGGCATGACGAGGTGGAGTTTTCCTTTTGATCCAGTTCTAGGAAGTCAGTGCAAATCAGCCTCAGGTTCCCGGCCTCCAGACCCTATTCTTCTGCCTCATAGTGACTACACCATCAGGACACAGCAGAGTCCCATCCTCCCAGTGACCTCTTCCCAGTCACCCCCTCTACAAAGCCTGGCCCAAGGCAACCACTTTCTATTACTATAGATCTGGTAAGTCTTTCCTAGGCTTCGTATAAATTGAAATACACATTATTGCAGTTCTTTTGTCTGGCTTTTGTCTGGCTTCGTTTGCGTTTGCTCAGCACAATATTTTTTAGCTAACCCACCCTTTTGTTGATATCAATAATTTATGAATGTTAATTGCTGCACCATATTGCATTGTATGACCACACAGCTCCTTGTGTGTTGATTCCCAGTTGATGGACATAGGGATCATTTCCAGCTCTTGGCCATTATCAGTAAAACCTCCGTGATCATCCACATGCACGTCTTTTGTGGGCAGACATTCTCACTTCTTTTTTGTAAATACCTAGTTGTAGAATTTCTGGGTCATAAGGAAAGTGCATGTTTAACCCTAAAAAAACCTGCTCAATTGCTTTTCAAAGTGGTTGTATCATTTCACATCCCCACCAGCAAAGTGTAGGCCTTTCTGCTGCCTAGGATCGTATTCAGTATTGAAGGACTGTTAGCAGCCACTTACATTTAGGCCATTTTAATATGCATATTTTAGTCATTATGACTCCAACTTTTATTCATTGATGACTTCAGATGTTCATCTTTTCATGTGCTTATGACAGTTTGTCCTGCTGGAAAGTATGTGTTTGAACATTTTCCTCGTTTTTCATTGCTTTGTTTATCTCATTGAGTTGCAAGTGTTCTCTGTATGTCTGGACACAGGATATTGATTTATGCGGGTTACCTTTTCTTCCTTTTCACTTTTTCAAGAGCAGAATTTTTTAGTTCTGATAAAGTCCAATTTATCATATTTTTCTTCTATGATACATTTATTTTGTTTTCTGTCTAAGAAATAACCACAAAGTCTCAAATATTGTTTTTCACAATTCCCTCAAAAGTTCATCGTTTTAGCTTTTATGCTTAGGTCTACAATACATTTTTTTTTTTTTGGAGACAACCTTGATCTGTCGCCCAGGCTGGAGTACCGTGGCATGATCTCGGCTCACTGCAATCTCTGCCTTCTGGTTTCAAGCGATTCTTGTGCCTCAGTCTCTCAAGTAGCTGGCAGTATAGGCGGGCACCACCATGCCTGGCTATTTTTTTCCATGTTTAGTAGAGACTGGGTTTCACTGTGTTCCAGGTTGGTCTTGAACTCCTGGCCTCATGTGATCCACTCACTTTAGCCTCCCAAAGTGTTGGGATTACAGGCGTGAGCCACAGCACCCAGCCAACAATGTATTTTTAATTAATATTTGTCACTGGTGTGATGTAAGTGTCCAGGTGTTTGTCCTCACGTTTTAATTCAGTTGTTCCAACATCATTTGTTAGAAACACCGTCATTTCTCGCATTGATTTGTATTGCCAAACTCGTTGAAAAGTCAACGGCCATATGCGTGTAGATCCACTTCTGAATGCTCTGTTGCATGCTATTGATCAATATGTCTATCTTATCGCATTCCACTGTCTTCATTTTGGGGTCTTTGTGCAATTTTTGAAATCAGATTATGAGACACAATTTTTTAAAGTTGCTTTTGACACTTTAGATCCTTTATATTCCCATAAAATTTTACAATCAGCTTGTCGATTTGTTTAAAAAAAAAAAAAAAGAAAAAAGAAAAAGAAAAAAGAAAAGACTTGGGAATGTTAAATAAAATTGTTTTGAGTCTGTCAATATGAAATTGGGCAAAGCTGGCACTATAATAACATTGAGTCTTTTGATTTACGAACAACGTCTATCTCTCCATTTATTCAGGTCTTCATTAATTTAATTCTCTCAACAGTAGTTTTGGATGCCGATTTATAGATCTTGTGCATATTTTAGGCTTATCTTTAAAAATGTCGTATTTTGGTGCTGTTGTAAATGGGACTTAAACTGTAAACTTTCAGCTTTTGATAGTATGTAGGAATAAGTGATATTTACCTTTTGTTTTTATTTTGAAATAGAGTCTAGCTCTCTTGCCCAGGCTGCAGTGCAGTGGCGCCATCTTGGCTCACTGCAACTGCCCCTCCTGAGTTCAAGAGATTCTCCTGCCTCAGCCTCCTGAGTAGCTGGGACTACAGCCATGTGCCACTGCGCCCAGCCAATATTTACATTTTTATTTGATGCTCAGAAACATTGCAGAGTACGCCAGTTAGTTCTAGTCTCTATTTCGTAGATTCTTTAGGATTTTCCATGTTCATGATCGTGCCATTTGTGAATAAAGACAATTTCACTACTTCGTTTCCAATGTATATGCCCTTTGTCCTTTGTTTTTGCCTTATTACATGGGCTACAATCTGGAATTTTTGGTTAAAAAGTTTCCATTTTTTTTTCTAATATAGAAAGGATTTTTTAGGTCTTCCATTTTTTCTTAAGACAGCTCTGGAAATTTGTGTCTTTTGAGGAATTTATCCATTTTATTTAACATCAAATTTGTTAGTGTGAAATTTCACAGAAAATTTCTTAATTATTCTCTTAAATCTGTAGAATCTTAAGAGAGTGTACCTTTCACTTATTATCTTAGTAGAGTGATTCTTCCCTCATTTACTGTTATTCAGTCTGGCTGGAGTTTTAAAGATTTTATTGATCTTTTCAAAGGACCAATTTTGGTTCTATTGATTTTTTTCTCTTTCTTTGTCTATTTTCATTTTAATGATTTATATTGTCTTCCTTTTTTCTTTAATTTTATTTATGTCATTTACTTTGATAATCCTTTTTGGGTTCTTGACATTTGTGTCATCGACTTTCACATGAGCACTTCAAGCACGATCGTATCCTGTAAGCATTTGTTTAATTATATTGCAAATTGTTTGAATTTTGTTTTATTTTTATTAGCTTGTAAAAGGTGTTCTAGTTTCCCCTACAGTTTATTTTATTTTATTTTTTGTCCCATGGGTTACTTTAAAAATTTGTAAGATTATTTCCAAATATTTAATTATTTTTCAGATATTTCTGTGATTGATTTCTAATTAATAGCATTATGGTGAATAAACGCACTCTACAATTTAAGCATTTAAAAAATGTTTTGAGATTTGCTTTGTGGCTAAAATGTATGGCCTTTCCTTTTTTAAAAAAAGTCATTGTATAATATATTATTTTATTTTATTCTTTTTTAAACTTTTATTTCAGGCTCAGGGGTACATGTGCAGATAAGGGAAATTGCTTCTCACGAGGATTTGGTGTACAGATTATTTCATCATCCAGGTAATGAGCATGGTACCCAATAGGGAGTGTTTTGATCCTCATACTCCTCTCGCCCTCCACCCTCAAGTAGGCCCCAGTGCCTGTGAGCCCTTCTTTGTGTCTGCAGGTACTCAAAGTTTAGTTCCCATTTATGAGTGGGAACATGTGATATTTGGTTTTCTGTTTCTGTGTTAACTGGCTTAGAATAATGGCCTTCAGCTTCATCCATGTTGCTGCAAAAACTGTGATCTGATTCTTTTCATGGCTGCATAGTATTCCATGGTGTATATGTATCACATTTTTAAAAATCCAGTCTACCATTGATGGGCATTTGGGTTGATTCTATGTCTGCTATTGTGAATAGTGCTGCTGCGAACATATAGGTGCATGTGTCTTTGTGGTAGAGCGATTTGTATTCCTTTGAGGATATGCTCAATAATGGGATTGCTAGGTGAAATGGTAGTTCTGTTTTAAGTTCTTTGAGAAATCCCCAAACTGCTTTCCACAATGGCTAAACTAATTTACATTTCCAACAGTGGTGTATAAGTGTTCTCTTTTCTCCACAACCTCAGCAGCATCTGTTATTTTTTGGCTTTTTAATAATAGCCATTCTGGCTGGTGTGAGATGGAATCTCATTGTGGTTTGATTTGCATTGTGGTAATGATTAGTGATATTGAGCATTTTTTCATATGCTTATTGGCCACATATATATGTTCTTTTGAAAAGTGTCTGTTCATGTTATTTGCCCACTTTTTCACAAGCGAAAAACAACCCCATGAGAAAGTTTAATGATAGCCATTCTGGCTGGTGTGATTCTGAATATTAGATCTTTGTCAGATACACAGCTTACACACACTTTCTCCCATTCTGTAGGTTGTCTGTTTACTCTGTTTATAGTTTGTTTTGCCGTGTAGAAGCTCTCAATTAGATCCCATTTGTCAATTTTTGTTTTTGTTGCAATTGCCTTTGGCATCTTCATCATAAACTCTTTGCAGGTCCTATGTGCAGAATGGCATTTCGTAGGTTATCTTCCAGGGTTTTTATAGTTTTAGGTTCTACCTTTAAGTCTTCAATCCATCTTGAGTTTATTTTTGTATATGGTGTAAGGAAGGGGTCAATCTGCTGCATATGGTTAGCCAGTTATCCAGCACTATTTATTGAATAGGGAGTTCTTTCCCCATTGCTTGTTTTTGTTTATTTTGTCAGAGGTCAAATGGTTGTAGGTATGTAGCATTATTTCTGGGGTCTCTATTCCATTCCATTGGCCTCTATGTCTGTTTTTATACTAGTACCCTGTTGTTTTGATCACTATACCCTTGTAGTATCATTTGAAGTTGGATAATGTGAAGTCGTCAGCTTTGTTCTTTTTGTTAAGGATTGTCTTGGCTGTTCAGATTCCTATTTGGTTCCATATAAATTTTAAACTAGTTTTTTTTCTAATTACATGAAGAATGCCATTGATAGTTTGATAGGAATAACATTGACTCTGTAAATTGATTTGGGCAGTATGCCCATTTTATTGATATTGATTCTCCCTGTCCTTGAACTTGGGATGTTTTCCATTTGTTTGTGTCCTTTCTGATTTCTTTGAGTAGTGTTTTGTAGTTCCCCTTGTAGGGCTCTTTGATCTCCTTGTTTAGCTATATTTCTAGGTATTTTAATGTTTTTGTGTCTATTTTGAATGGGATTGTGTTCTTGATTTGGCTCTCAGCTTGGATGTTGTTGGTGTATAGGAATGCTACTGACTTTTTGTACATTCAATTTTTATCCTGAAACTTTGATCAATTTGTTTATCAGATCCAGGAACTTTTAGAAAGAGATTATGAGGTTTTCTAGGTGTAAAATCATATCATCTGAAAACAGGAACAGTTTGATTTCCCCTATTCCTATTTGGATGCCTTTTATTTCTTTCTTTCTCTTGCCTGATTGCTCTGGCTAGGACTTCCAGTACTATGTTGAATAGATGTGGTCTTCCTTGTCTTGTTTCAATTTTCAAGAGGAAGCCCTCCAGCTTTTGCCTATTCAGTATGTGTTGGCTGTGAGTTTTTGATAGATGGTGATATGGTTTGGTTGTGTCCCCACCCAAATCTCATCTTGAATTGTAGTTCCCATAATCCGCATGTGTCATGGGAGGGACCCTGTGGGAGGTAATTGAATCATGCGGGCAGTTACCCTCATGCTGTTCTCATGATAGTGAGTGAGTTCTCACAAGATCTGATGGTTTTATAAGGGGCTTTTCCCCCTTTGCTTGAAACTTTTCTTTTCTACCGCCACATGAAGAAGGATGTGTTTGCTTCCCCTTCTCCTTTGATTGTACGTCTCCTGAGGCCTCCCCAGTCATGCGGAACTGTGAGTGAATTAAACCTCTTTCCTTTATAAATAGCCCTGTCTCAGTATGACTTTATTAGCATTGTGAGAATGGACTAATACAGATAGCTTTTATTATTTTGAGGCATGTTTCTTTAATGTCTAGTTTGTTGAAGGTTTTTTTACACGAAGGGATGTTGAATTTTTCCCAAGGCTTTTTATGCATCCATTGAGATGATAATGTGGTTTTTGTTCTTAGTTCTTTGTATGTGGTGAATCATATGTATTGATTTGTATATGTTGAACCAGTCTTTCTTTTGCATCCCCAGGATAAAGCCTACTTGATTGTGGTGGATTAGTTTTTTGATATGTTGCTGTATTTGGTTTGCTATTATTTTGTTTTGCATCTATGCTCATCAAGGATGTTGGCTGAAGTTTTTTTTTTTTTTTTGGTTGTGTCTCTGCCAGGTTTTGGTATCTGATGCTGGCTTCATAGAATGAGTTAGGGAGGAGTCCCTCTTCCTTGATTTTTAAAAATAATTTAAGTAGGAATCATATTAGTTCTTCCTTATATATCTGGTAAAATTTGATTGTGAATCCACCTGGTCCTGGGATTTTTCTGGTTGGTAGGCTTTTTATTACTGATTCAAGTTTAGAACTCATTATTGGTCTGTTCAGGGATTCAGTTTTTCTTTGGTTCAATTGTGGGAGGTTGTATGTTTCATGGAATTTATCCATTTCTTCTAGGTTTTCTGGTTTGTGTGCATAGAGGTGTTCATAATAGTTTCTGAGGCTTTTTTCTATTTCTGTGGGGTCAGTGATGATGTCCCTTTCATCATTTCTGATTGTGTTTATTTACATTTCCTTTCTGTTTTTCTTCATTAGTGTAGCTACTGGTCGATCTTATTAATTCTAAGAAGCAGCACCGGATTCAATGATCTTTTGCATTTTTTTTTTTTTTTGCATCTTTATTTTCTTCAGTTCAGCTTTTATTTCTTGTCTTCTGCCATCCTTGGAGTTGGCTTGCTCCTGTTTCTCTAGTTCTAGGATTTATGATGTCAGGATATTAATTTGAGATCTTTCTAATTTTTGATGTGGGTGTTTAGTGCTATAAACTTTCTTCTTAACACTGCTTTGGCTGTGTCCCAGAAATTCTGGTATGTTGTATCTTTTTTTCTCATTAGTTTCAAAGAATTCCTTGATTTCTACCTTAATTTCATTATTTATGCAGAAGTCATTCAGGAGCAGGTTGTTTAATTTCCATGTAATTGTATGGTTTTAAGTGATTTTCTTGCATTGATTTTTGTTTTTATTGCACTGTGGCCTGAAAGTGTGGTTGGTATGAGTTTGATTTTTTTTAATTTGCTGAGGATCATTTTATACCTGATTGTATGATTGATTTTAGAATACATTTTATGTGCAGATGAGAAAAAGGTATATTGTGTTGTTTTTGGGTGGAGAGTTCTGTGGATGTCTGTCAGATCTATTTGGTCAAGTGTTGAGTTTAGATCCCAAATATCCTTATTAGTTTTCTGCCTTGATTATCTGTTTAATACTGTCAGTGGGGTGTTGAAGTCTCCCACTATTACTGTGTGCTTATCTAAGTCTCCTTGTAGGTCTCTAAGAACTTGCTTTATAAAGCTCGGTGCTCTTGTGTTGGGTGTATATATATTTAGGATAGTTAGGTCCTTTTTTTGAATTGAGCCCTTTACCAGTATGTAATGCTCCTCTTTGTCTTTTTTGATTTTTGTTGGTTTAAAGTCTGGTTTTGTCTGAACATTGAATAGCAACCCCTGCCTCTTTATGTTTTCTGTTTGCTTCATAGATTTTTCTCCATCCCTTTGCTTTGAGCCTGTGGGTGTCATTGCTTGTGAGATAGGTCTCTGAAAGACCACATACGGTAGGGTTTTACTTCTTTATTCAACTTGCTACTCTGTGTCTTTTGATTTGGGCATTAAGCTGGTTTACATTCAAGGTTAGTATTGATATATGAAGATTTGATCCTGTCATCATGTTGTTAGCTAGTTATTATACAGACTTGTATGTGTGGCTGCTTTATAGTACTATGGTCTATGTACTTAAGTGTGGTTTTGTAGTGACCACTGATGGTCTTTCCTTCCCATATTTAGCACTCCCTTTAGGACCTCTAGTAAGGCAGGTCTGGTGGTAATGAATTCCCTTGACGTTTGCTTGTCTGAAAAGAATCTTATTTCTCCTTCACTTATTCAGCTTAGTCTGGCTGGATATAAAATTCTTGGTTGAAAATTCTTTTCTTTAAGAATACCAAATTTAGGCCCCTAATCTCTTCTGGCTTGTATGGTTTCTGCTGACAGATCTACTATTAGCCTTATGGGGTTCTCTTTGTAGGTGACCTGACCCTTCTTTAGCTACTTTCCACAATTTTTCTTTCATTTCGACCTTGGAGAATCTGATGACTGTGTGTCTTGGGGATGGTCTTCTTGTGTCGTATTTTTCAGGGGTTCTCTGCATTTCTGGAATTTGAATGTTGGCCTTCCTAGCTAGGTTGGGGAAATTTTCATGGATAATATTCTGAAATATGTTTACAAGTTGTTTACTTTCTCTCTCTGTCTTTCAGAGATGCCAATATGTCATAGGTTTGGGCTCTTTACATAATCCCACAATTCTGAGAGGTTTTGTTCATTATTATTTGTTGTTTTGTCTTTATTTTTTCTGACTGAGTCATGTTGGAGAGCCAGCCTTCAAGGTCTGAGATTCTTTCCTTTGCTTGGTCGATTCTTCTGTTAATATTTGTGATTGCATTATAAAATTCTTGCCATGTGTTTTTAAGCTCTGTCAGATCAGTTTGGTTCTTTCTCATAATGGCCATTTTGTCTATTAGCTCCTGTATTGTTTTATTATAATCCTTACATTTCTTGGATTGGGTTTTGAGTATCTCCTGTATGTTGATGATCTTCATTTGTATCCACATTCTGAATGATATTTCTGACATTTCAGCTATTTCAACCTGGTAAATTACCATTGCTGGGTAATTAGTGTGGTGATTTGAAGGTAAGGAGACTCTGGGTTGTTAAATTGCCAGAGTTCTTGCACTGGTTCTTTCTCATCTTATAGGATGATGGATGATGTTCTTTCCATCTTTGAAGTTGCTGTCCTTTGGGCGTTTTTTTGTTTTTTGTTTGTTTGTTTGTTTATTTGTTTTTGTTTTGTTTTTGCTTTTTTCTTCTTTTATGCCCTTGGGAGTTTGATTATGGTATAAGGTGGGTTCAGTTAACTGGCTTTGATTCTAGTTCACTCCTGGGTCTTGGAGGAGCCTCCTCTGATTACCGTCTCTGTGCCCGTATCTCTTTTGTTGGGTGTTCTGGTCCCCAGGGCTCCCTCAGGCAGTGGCTGCAGTTGGCAGATGGGCTGTATCCCTGCCAGGTCAGCCCTATTCTGCTGTTCATGTGCTTCCTGGGGAAACACAAGATTGTGCCTGCCCACAGACTTCAGGTGGAAGCCAGATCACTGTGTTGGAAGCTCTAGCAGGTGTCACCCATCTGGCTATGGGAGGTGTGGATGGGTGGAGTTGCCTGCCCTGCTAACTGGATGTTTCCAGGGCAGTAGGAGGCTGTGTCCCTTGGCAAATTCAAACAGAAGTGGGGCCACCAGTACAGAAGCTCTAACAGCCATTGCCTGCCTGGCTACTAGCAGCAAGCATGAGTGGGGAAGCCTGCCCTGCCATCCAGGCGCTTCCTCAGACAACAGGAAGATGTGTCCACCAGCTGAGTTCCCACAGAAGCAGGATCACGGGGTCAGAAGCTCTAGCAGGCATTACCCACCTGGCTATAGTGATGGGGGCAGGTTGGGGGGGGTGTACTTCCTGCCATCTGGGTGATTCCTGGGAAAACAGGAGGCTGTACCCTCCAGCTGAGTTCTCACAAAAGAGGGATCACTGGGCTGGAAGCTCTAGCAGGTGTTGCCTGCCAGGCTACCAGTGGCAGGGGTGGGTGGAACGGCCAGCTGAGTTAGGGCCCAAGTGAGAATGCTGGGCTTGAAGCTGGTACTGAGCCCTGTCTGGCAAGGGGACACGAAACAATCCCTCTGCTCTCAACCACTGCCACTGCAGCCTCTATTGGAGCCATGGCACCGGTACTGGACTGCTTTGGGGCCCAAGGCTTGTAGACTCAAGAATTGCCCCTGCAAAACGTCCAGGTGGCTCTCTGCCTCAGTGTAGAATTGTGGAGGGGGTGCACGGGGGCCAGGAGAATTCTCCTGTTCCCAGTCTTGCACAGGTCCTTGTGGAGAGCACGAATCCCCCAGGGGCTCTCGCTCAGTCACCCTTTCTTGCATTAGAGAGGTTCTCCTGGCTCCACACTGAGCCCAGACAGGCTGGTGTCCAGCTTGACTCCTCTATGCTATCTGTGTCCCCTGCTGCCTTGATGGATCCCAACGTGGTTTCTCAGATGACCAGCCTGCAGGGTTGGTGTTCACCAGCACTTTTGTGTCCTGTGACAGCACATGAGCTGCTTCTAGTTTTCCATCTGGACCCCACCCCCAGTCATTCTTGATGAATGTATTCTGTGTACTTGAAAACAGTGTCTACCCTTCAGTTGTTGACTGAAATATTCTATAAATATAAATTAGTTCTAGGTAATTAATAATATTGTTTTAGTCTTCTATAATCTTCCAAAGACACACTTTTAATATTTATTTTAATCTGATAATACTTTTACAATTAAAATGCCTGGTGGATAGGTCACAGGGGACACTGAGCTCTGCTTGCTTTCCTGATGAGCCTTGGACCTGAATGGCCCCAGAGAAGAATTCTGCTGCTTCACCACAATCGTCAGTGGCAGCAGATTTTTGTCATCGCCAGCTTAATCCTCAAGCATTTGTTAAGAATCCCATTGGGCTGTATTATCCAAAGACCTAGATTCCATTCTACCATATTGGAAGTCACTTAAAAAAAACAAAGCTTTAATATTTTTTAAACGGAGCTATGTTGAGTTTTGCCCCTGGACCTTTTCCAGTGATTTCTGCTAAATCTTCAACATGTTTTCTTTTTCCTTTTGGGGAATCTGTGAGCCCCATCTCTAGTTTACGTGTTTGGAGTTTAACTCAAGCTTAGTGCTACGGTTTGAATGTGCTACCCAAAATTCATGTGCTGGGAACTTAACTCCCAATGCAACAGTGTTGAGAAGTATGAGATAATAAGAGGGGTTGAGGTCCTGAGGGCTCTGCCCTTAGGAAGGGATTAATATTGTCAGTGCAGTTGTGTTGTAATAGAGAGTTTGGCCTCCTCTTGCCCTCTCTCACTCTTGTCCTCTCTTGCCCTCCTGTCTTCTGCCATGAGATGACACAGCACGAAGGCCCTAGTCAGAGTCTGGCACCACGCTCTTGAACTTTCCTGCCTCCAGAATTGTGAGCCAAATAACTGTCTATACTCTATAATAAACTACCCTTTCTGTATTCTACTACAGCAGCAGCCAATGGTCCAAGGCACTTAGCTCATAAGACATTAGTATAACCCTGTCAGAATCACCTGGGGACTTCCCATGAAGCTGTTAGGAGAGAGAAGTATTTGCGTTTTGCCCCTGGACTTGAATCTGGGAGGATCCAGGGTGTAGCTGCCAGTAGGCAAAGTGCAACACAAGGGGTCAGCACTGACTGAATCAGAGGCAAAGCCTGGAGACACTGGATCCTAGTGAGTCAGGGGCCTGCATCCACCTGCAGCTAGCAATGTGCCACGTGGGCTTGTAGATGGCAGCAGCCAATGAGGTTATTCCATTCTTCCCTACACCAATTTTGAGGTGCTTTTTGCTGTTGTTGTTGTCTTCCCCTGTTGCCTGCAGCTATTAGGGCCCAAAATGATCTAGGTGTTATCAAAAATCCTAGCTTGTATACAAAAGTGTCAACGTGTGCTTTCTGGTGTGTATCTGTCTGGGTGTGCGTTCCCATAAGACAGTTGAGTGTACTTTGTTCTGATCATATTTGCTGTTCTGGTGATATTACCTAATAAATGGCTAATGAGGAAGTGAATTATTGAAATGTCTTTCATGTAGAGTAAGGAAAAGTATGAAATACTTGCCTGTGTCCTATAATTTTCAATAATTTAGGACTGCCAGTTAAATTCTTTTTGTAGAAATTTCTGGTTGAATACAGCAGAAACCACAACTTAACTATTATCAATCAGTTTTTGTATCCCCCTCACACACATCAGATGATGCCCTTCTTCTGAGACACTTATGTCGGCTGCACCTCACAGGACAAGTTTAAACCAGAAGCTGCATGAAAGTAGGGACTCTAGTATCCTCAGTGCCTGGTGTGCGATGGCAAGGCATGGTGACAGAGGTGCCCTGGCCATTGTACAGGCTCTGCCTTCTGGAAATGCCTCTTCTGGAACTCGCCTATGGTGGAGCACAGTTGCAACATCTGCCTTCCTGGAGGGTACAAAGGGGCAAGTGCTGCGTCTTCCATGGAACTTACTCCAGCTTCACGCGGGGTGAATGCCTGGCAAAGGCAGATGCTGGTGCTTCTCACTGCACCCCCGCTCCCAGGTTATTTCTCACCCTTGTTTCTCATAGGACCCTATGCTTGGGAGACTATTCTACCTTAAAATTCAAACGAGTTGCATTTTGCAGTGTGTTCCTGACCACACAATTTGTCTTTCTTGGCTAAATTCAATCCCTGTTCCACTGTTTTACAAATCTTGCTTGAAAAGGAAAGAAAGGCAAGGGCCTGCCTTTCGTGTCGGCTGCCAGCTGTCGGCTTCTTGGTCACTCAGCAGTGAAGACCGTTCCTCTTCCACTCCCCGAAACTCTACAAACCACTGCAAAGCCCTATAGTTCATATAAGTTTAGAGATTATTGTTTCTCTTGGGTTCTTTTTCTTTTTTTTCTTTCTAAGTGGAAATGAAAAGCAAAACAAGGATGACTACAATATGCATCAAAAAAAGGAGGAAAAGCAGCGAAGTAGCAAACCCAGGCAGGGAACAGGCAGAATCATTTCAGCATTGTGAAGTCCAACAGCAGCCACAGAGCAAGAGCTTGTTTGCAGCTCACATGTTACTGGAAAAATCTATGTAAGATCCAAAGTATTATTTCACACAGTTTTCAATGGCCATGGAAGGTTTACATATTTCTATGTAGTTGCCTAAGTCAAAATGTGGAGAAAATATACTGGAAGAGCACTAGCTTCTAATCATTAATAACATATTATCACTCTTTATGGTCTAAATTGATGGTGCTTAGATAACAGATATAGCAGGGAAAATACAAAATGATAGCCATGGAAATGAAAAGCTGCTTACATCTGAGCCAAAGGAATTAAAATAAAATCCAAGAAGACGTCTGCATATATTTTCCACCCTCACCCCTCCTCGATTACTTGCATATTTGTTATGTTGGAACTCAACAATGTCACATACCAAAATCAAATGTAAAATATCTATACATATATAGGTCTATCTCTTTACAAATTTCAGTGAGGACAATAGCTTTATTATCATTTTTCTACTTTTGCCAAAAACGAGGATAACGATAAAACAAAAACCTGATGCATGATGCCATTTGGGACTCGGTTGTCACTTGGTGGAGACGACAGGGTCCTGTGAACGCTGTGAAGCAACAGACACCAGTCATTGCAGTGTGCAGGGGGCAGTGTGGCCCTATGTTCAGGCGGCCAGTGAGGAAGCAGGCGCCTCTCTAGTTGAGGCCGTGTCTCTCAGAAGCCCCTCATCTCCTGGTGAGTAAAACTGCACCATCCATGCGACTGAAGGCCCACTGTGCTGGTTATATGTTTCCCCATGATTTATTGGCTGACTGCTTAGCTACCATTTTTATTTTTACAATAGAATTTATCTTCAGGGTACAATATTTTATTCTACTTTCAAAGCTTCCTCACTCACCGTACTTTCCAATTTTTAGTTGATGATTTAGACGTCTCTATGCTGTGGGAACCCCAGGCTTGTGCAGACATCTGTGGGAATCCAAAGATGGCATGAAACGGAGAAGTCAGAATGTGGCCAAGCGTCCTAACTCCATCATCTGCGTCCCCCCTAGAGTGTTTTGCATCATTGTCAGGAGGCATTAGCACTAACGTTTGGATGTTGATTTTATCCACACCAGGAAGAAAAAGTAGCCAATGTGTAGGTGGAGTCACTTTAACCAAAATATTGTATAACTAGGTCTTTAAATAGCATGATGAAAACTCATTCTTATTAGGCACACATGTAGCAGCCCACAACTCCTGCTTTCAATAATACATGAATCTTTAGCTTGAATAAATTTTAAAAATGCCAGAGGTAAAAAAGACATCCAAGGCTTACTGAAAAAAAGGTTTCAAAAACAATCACGTACCCAGGCTTGGTGAAAGAAAAAGCTCAGAAAATACAACGTGTCTCAAAGCATCCTTCTGTGAACACACGCTACCTTCACTGGAGTGTGCCTTCATTTTTGCATTTTTGGGTTGACTGAAAACCTTACTTTTCATTCAGGCATAGAAGGTTAGTGGTGAGGGAGCTTTGGGCCAGGCCTGTGGGCCCAGCATCCAGGGGTGGTGCGCTCCACTGGTGTGGCTGGGAAGTCGGTCTAGACCTGGGGCAGACTTTTCAGTGTTGTTTCGTTTCTTGCCCAAATCTCTACCAAATATTCACCATCTCTCCAACACCTGTGTCGCCAGACCATGCACTTCTGAACTTCACGTGGCCTGGGTTTAGGAATTCCATTTAGATGTCATTTTCCATGAGTCTCTGGTCCAGTTGGATAAAGGCACCCAGGAGAAAAAGCACCGCGGGAAGCCAAGGCAGCGGGTGTCCAGGTCTTGTTAGGAGAGGCAAAGTGGAAGTGTCTGTTAAGGGGTCGGTGGGGCATCGGGAGAAGAGGGAAGTTGTGAGGAATGGGGAAAATGGAAATCAATTATTTTGAGCCTGTTCAGACAATATGCTATTGTTCTGAGTGTTCTGGTTTTTATTTTATTTTTTGTCTCAGCTTTGTGAAGCAGATACTATCATACCCTTTTACAACCTTGGTGATGTTAGCAGCTCTCCACAGGGCACGGTGAACACAGCCCAGATCCAGAGCTGCGGAACTCCTGGGCCACGTCTCCAGCACCGCATTCGGCGGCACACAGAGGCCTGAGAAGGCGGGAGGGGTCAGTCTTTGGCTTCGAGTAGCAGAAAAACCAGGAACAACCATGGCTGAGTCATGTCAAGATGAACCATATGGGGAACTGCCATTTTTTCACAGGTCAGGACAAAGAATACTGTTAATTCATGGGTTTCAGCCTAATTTAAAATGTGTGCATTCTTTAAAGACTTTTAGGAGCTGTGGGGGTTAGAAGGGCCGGCAGGGGCTCAGAGCTCCATGACAGGGCCTGGGGCCCCAGCTCTCATCAGTGACATTGCCCCACAGCCCCAGGGTGGTCGCAGCACTCGAGCTTCCTTGGCTTCACAAGAGGGAAGTGCTCCTTCGGGGACAAAATATTTTCCCAAAATGAGCAATTCATCTACTTGGCTATATATGAGCAGCAGAAGCAGGGGGGCAGGGGGGAGGGGCAGGGGTGGCTGTGGGGAGTCCAGTTGGGGGGCGGTTTCCGCCGGGTGCACGGTGGGGGGAGGGGGACAGGGGTGGCTGCGGGGAGTCCAGTGGGGGAGGGGGTGGCCCCCGGGTGGACAGTGGGGGAAGGGACAGGGGCGGCAGAGGGAAGCTTAGTGGGGGAGGGGCAGGGGTGGCTGCGGGGAGTCCAGTGGGGGCCGGGGGGTGTCAGGGGTGGCCACCGGGTGGACAGTGCAGGGAGGAGCAGGGGGGCATGGGCTGAGTTTGGCCCTGGACCCTGCCCAGCAGTCCGCGTGGTCATTAGGTGGGTGAGGACCGGCGGGGGTGCCCGGCCGCGCAGCGGAGCAGGATGGGCTGGAGTGCTGTGGGGGAGCGGGTCCCCGGCGTCTGGGGCTGCCCGGGCACCTGGAGAGGGCTCTTCGAGGCCTCCGTCCATCCTGCGCCCGCGCCTCACCTTCCCCCACTCCGCGGCGGGACCCCCGGAGCGATGAGCCGCCCGTGCCTGGTGCTCGGATGCCCGGAGGTTTCTAGGACACCAAGGCTAACGGTGGGTATCGAATGCCCTCGAGTTGTTCACGGTCCCGCGTGGGTTCCAAAAACCGCCTTTGCTGAAACAAGCTGCCCTCGGAGCCACCCCCACGCCGGGGTGTGCCTGGGCCTGGTCCTGGTCCCCGCAGGTGGCTCCCCGTGCGGCCGGTTCTCGGTGCCTCCGGTTCTCGGTGCCGCCGGGTCTCGGTGCCGCCGGGTCTCGGTGCTGCCCTCGCCCCCAGGCAGACCCCCTCTGCTCTGCCCGCAGCGACCCTGTCCCCGCCGGCCCAGCCCATCCAGCTTCCTACATATGAAGGAAATGGCTGTCAAGGACGTGCAAGAGTAGGTTTTCGTTATTTCAGTGAAATGAATGGGGGCTCAGTAGATGATTCTGGTTTCGAGAACTCTCGCTGCCCCCATCTCCCGGCACTGACCCCTCAGCCACCCGCGGGGAGCTGTGCAGAGCCCGGGGCTCACAGGGGCTGTGAGGAGAACGGGTCCTGTCACCCAGAGCCACCAACAAATGCCACTTTCTACGTGTGCTGAGACCTTCGAAATATCAGGCATGTCTGATGGGAGCTTTAATCGTTACTTTCTGAAAAAATAATCTATATGTATATCCATATACTGAGCCAGTTTACGCGGTGTGTAAGACGGGTTTCTCTCTTGCTTATTGGGGTGTGTGTGTATGCTGTTTATTTCTTCCCTTCATTTATATTTATTTTATTTAAATATTGACTATAGCATTTTATGGTAACACCAATAAATCATGGGTCTTTTCCCTCAATTCTCCCTGCATGGCTCTAAAAGATAAAGGCCTGTTCTTAGGGAGCCACAGTGTCATTACCAAACTCAATGCAATTTTTAAAACTCTTAAAACTACCCAACCCCTATTTCATTTTCAAATGTTCACCTAAGGATCCCAGTGAAAGTGAAAGCAGAAGACACTGATTAGGCTTTGCCTCTGATGGAGAGTCTCCCACTTTGCGAGGAAAATTCTAGAAGCCATTCTAAGCCATAGGGAAGCCTCAGGACACTGCCTACTGGGAAAAAAAAATGAAAGAAGGAGGACGATTTGCAGAACTTTACCTGCTGGTCTTGTGGCGGCATCACTTCCAAGGTCAAGGAAGGCAGCTTTGAAAAGGGAACCTCCCACTTGGAGTCTGGGTGGTGAAAACAAGCAAGAAACACTAAAAATAATGAAGTCAATGAACTCACACAACCAAAGGGGGGACAGAAAGAGAATGATTTATTTTTAGGAACAGCCCTTCACTATAGCAACAGAAGCATTTAAACTAAGAAAACAAGCAAGCCAGCCAAACCCTCTCAACTTGCCCAAATTAGTGACTTTAGTTGCAAATAAACAAAGGAACTCAACATACAAAGGAACTTTCAAAAATGAAAACAGAAAATATGTAAGCATTTCAGAAGATTGTTTCTTCTTCATTAATTGAATACAATTGGAGAAGAAATTTCAGTTAAATGTCATACTGAATAAAAATTTTAAAAACTCTGAATAGACATGGACAAATCATAGAAAGATATGACATGGAAAGTAATTTAAGTCCTGAACGACACCCTTAAGAGAGACAAAATCTTAGGATAAAGACTAAATTTCTAGGTATCTAAGAGAAAATGGATAAAACTGAAACTATTGTAAGGATTCCAGATGGTAAAAACAGTCCAAATTTGAGTCAAAAATAAAGAAGAAAAATGAATGGATATTAAATACTAAATTATGTGGCCCTGAAGAAGAAAAACCAAGCAATGGAACAAAACAAATATGATACATAATTTTATATACTCACGTAGCCCTTGTCATAATTTAAAAAATTGATCCAGAAGAGTATTTAACTTTAAAAACAGGGGGAAAATGTCTCGAGCCTCCAGAAAAATGATGAAGTCTCTTAAAAAAAAAAAAAAAAAAAAGTCAGTATTGGTCTTTTCAAAAGCACTATACAATGTAAGAGAACAGAAATCTCCAGTAACAAAAGTGAGTCAAGCTTTTTTTTTTTTTGAGATGAACTTTCACTCTGTCACCCAGAGTGGAGTGCAGTGGAGCGATCTCAGCTCACTGCAACCTCCGCCTCCCAGGTTCAAGCGATTCTTCTGGCCCAGCCTCCTGAGTAGCTGGGATTACAGGTGTGTGCCACCACTCCCAGCTAATTTTTGTATTTTCAGTAGAGACGGGTTTTCACCATGTTGGCCAGGCTGGTCTGAAACTCCTGACCTCAAGTGATCCGCCTGCCTTGGCCTCCCAAAGTGCTGGGATTATAGGCATGAGCCACCGCGCCAGGTCAATTTATGATTCACACAAGTTTCTCGCAGGTATCAAAGCTTAGGAAACCACGGGCGCTTCGCAGTACAGCCACCTCACCCACCTGTTAGGAGAGAAGCACCGAAACCCAGAAAGCACAGAGAAAAGGAAGTAAAAACTTATGTCGTGCATGGAATGCATTTTATGGTATATCTTAGATTAAAATACAGGTGGAAATAAGTGAAAAGTAATTAATAGAAGTAATAAAACAAAAGAAGGAGGAAGAGAAGGAAGGAGAGAAAATTGAGAAAATAGACTGGATTTTTAAACACTGTTTTCTACGAAAGATCTAGAGCTATTTTAATATGTGGCTAATCCTATTTCTAGTGCGTAGAAAGGGGGAAGACACAAAAAATGAAAAGGAAAGCATTAAAACTAATAGGGATGATTGAAAGTTCATAGGCAAGGCTCCTACTGGCAAGAATAATTATGATATAAGCATAAAAATTATTATAATTAATTGTTACATACTGAATATTTTTTGAAGACTCCATTATTATATGCAAAAACAAAACAAAACAAAAAAGAAATGACTTCTCGTTTTGCTACTGTTATAGTGACTATTCCACCAACTTTTCACTGGGCAACTGGGTAGCTCAAAGGGAAGATTTACATTTTTCTCTTGCCTTTAAAAGAGAGACTACTACTTTCCAAGTTGGTAAAAGGAAGTTTCTTCTTTATAGTAGAATAACAGCTAATAAAATATGGAAAAATGAAGAATTAGAAAATCATAATTTTGCAACCCCTAAAGAGATAATTGATTAGATAAGGTTCACCAATGGACGCTAAAATTATTAAGTCCAAGTTAATAAAAAATATTCACATGAGTTTAAGTATTAACCCACAGATTATTTGCTAATTGCACAAGGGAGAAAAAGAACCATGTCACTGGAAAGAGGTGATGGTCAGTGCCTTAACCAAATGCTCAACGGTGAGTATTAGGAGCAGTTGAACATGATATCCTGAGCCTCCTGGGAGGTGCAGCTGGAAGTGCAAAGTGTCGCCTGGGACTTTAGCCTGAATCTAGCCAAGCCGGTTCACACAGGACACAGGACTCACAGGAACACGCTGTATGACGCTAACAGGAGGCAGTTTCTTCTTCAGTTCTTTTGCCTTTCTTCCATTATGCAATAATTATTAGTCAATCTTACTTAACAAGAGTAACATTTGAGGCTCTGAATGTTTTTGGAGTAAAACTTGACTAAATTCAACAGTTTTTGACTTACGACATCTTCGTTGTTGAATTTGATTTTTAATAGTTTTCATTTAAATTTGTTTTAGTGAGCTGAAATTATTTTTGAGATTTTTAATTTAATTCTAAATAGCTAGGTTTTTCATACCTTTTTGAAGTTTTAAACCTGACATTGAAAATTAAGGGCAAAACTCTTAAGTCTACAACTTTATGAGTTTTTATGTTAAACATACTTGTCTACACCTTTATGATTTTTGCATGTAAATATACTTATGTATATTTAATTGTGTGAATATACTTATGCATATTTGTGTAAATATACTCATGCATATTTAATTGTTCAAATATATTTATGTATATTTAATTATGTAAATATATATATTTAATTATGTAAATATACTTATGTATATTTACCCAAATCAAGAGAGAGATCACTCGTAGCATTCCCACTGGTGCCCTTAAGGTAGCTCCCCTTCAATAGCTCCCTGAAGTAGGCATTAGCTTGAATTCTAAAACTACAGACTTGTATTGCCTGTTCTTTGTATCACAGAAGTGGACCATAACCTCTGTATTTTGACTGCCTTGTTTCGCTCAGTAATGTGAGTGAACTCATTCTTCTGCCTCTTCCAGCAGTCACGGGACTTGTACAGGCGTGTAGAAGTCCTTATACAAACATCCCACTTGATGGGATGCACTATCCTTTCAATACGTTGCTTGATGTGAATAGAAAATAATCTATTTTAAAAGCATTGCATTTTTATTGATAAAAGAACTAATACATTGCTAGGTTGGTGGGCATTTTTTTTTTTTGCATCAACTTTACTGTTTTCCAGTTGCTGACATTTCTGAGCATTTGGCCATCAGTTTTCCAGCATCTCCTCTGAGGGTGAGGTGATCTCCCCTCTGGCTACATTCTGAGCTTCTCCTTGTCTTTGGGTTTTAGCTTCTGACTGGAGTATGACTATGCCTGGCTCTATTTGCGTTTATCCTACTGAGATTTCTAACAATTCTTGAGTTTTTGCCTTTGATTATTATTTGTTTTTATCTGGGGGAAATTCTCTTCTGTCATTTTCCATCCTTGTTGCTCTCTCTGCCTCCAACTTGCCTCTGCTGTCCAATCTGTTAAATCTATTTATTAATTAGGGTCAGTGTTAGCTTTCTAATATCCATTTGATATTCTAACATAGGTTCTATTTCTGCAAAAAAAAAAAAAAAAAATGCTCCATCTTGTCTTCTGTTTGTGAACATATGAGTCAGTTATTTTTTAGTCTGTGTCTGCTGCAGCTGATAGCCAGGCCTCTGTCCCTTTGTTTCTGGGGTCTAGTTTTTGCTGTTGTCCCAGATCTCATTAGGGCTGGTAAATTTTCATATAGCAATGTTTGACATGCTATGTGGAAAGCTTCACTGACTCTGGAAGTTTCCCTCGGAGGGGGCTGGTCCTCTCGTCCATGACCAGGCAGCACTGGAGAAGACCACGTCCACAGAGCCTGGGAACGGCCAATGGAGACAGTCGGCCTCTCTTGAGTCTAATCCCCTGAAGTAACTCTTGGGGTCCTAGATCAGACCTGGAGCGTTTATAAGAGTATTTATGTTTTTAAACAATTTTTAGACTATAATGTTTGTCTTCTCAGCATTCATTATGTCTCATTTCTTAAGAAAAACTTTTAAAAGTTCAAATTGGATTTTTATCATCTTTTTGCTGAACTTCTGAGCCTCTTAGTCTGTACCAGCTGTGGATTCACAAGCACTTCGATGGAGAAGAGAGCAGGACCTCCTTTTTTAACCCTCCTGAGAGATCTGGTTCCTAATCCTGAATTTCCGCACCAATAAGGTTTGTGTCTGCAGCGCCCTGAGGTCTGCAGAAGCTTTGCTCGTCTGCCACCTTACACTGGGGCTCCCCACCTTTGGCTCAGATGCTGTCCCATGCCAGGATGCCTAGGGGTGCACCCTGAAGAGAATCATCTGGCCTCTCTGGGGTCCCCCACATCAGGGGTCTGCCCCTTCAGGACTGGCTGCCTGAGCCACCTCACAAATGATTTTAATCCTTTTTAAAATTCAATGTCCCTGTTTTCCTCACTCTCCAGAATGCTGGTCTTCCTCAAGCTATGGCACACCCTGGGCCCCAGTTTCTTTAATAAATATTATCCACCTGAGCTAGTGAGTGCTTAGTGTTCAGCGCTGGCGCTCTGTGCACTCACTCTTGAAGCTTCTAAAAGTGCCAGACTTACTTTTGGAAAAAGTGCAGTTGAAATGTTATGCCTTGATATTTTATTAGCAATCATACACCTCAAACCTTCAACTGCCACAATAAAAGTAAATGAGCATAACTTACGCAGGGTTTCTTGACATAATTACAGCTTTTCAAAAGAGAGGAAAATTTTGCCTGGAAACTAGCTTTCAAGCAGAAAGGAAGGCAGAAAAAAATCCTAGGACATACACCTGACTGCAAAGACCATCATTAAGTCGGCTGGAGAAATCTGCAAATAGGGCAAATGCTATTTTTGTCCCGAGCTCAAACAGACCGTGGCTTTTCCTAATTTAAACATCTCTGGTAAAATAGCTGAGTTTGAAGAGTCCAAATCCTGGCAGATGTCTCAATAACTTCTGTGCCTGTATAAAGAATAAGCCGCCATGCAGGGGAAAATGACTCTTCTGCAGGCAAAAAAAAGGTGGTTTCTCCTTGGGTGCTGTTCCCTAGTGTCTGCATATGCGGGAGTGACTTTGTGCACCTCCCTGTGTTTCTTCACTCTCCTGCCCTGTGGTTGAAGGGAAATACACTTGAGCAAATTCATGTTGCCCTCACCCTTTTATCTCATGGATCATGAGTTCAGACCTAGCACAGTGTGCAGCACTCAGAAGCACAATCCTGCTCAAACTGCTCCCTTCCACTGACACTTATCTCCCCTGCCTCTGACTTCCTCAGCATCACCGCTGCCTGCAACGGCACCAGAGCTGATTGAAAAACACTTACGTAAATATTGAGTTCCCCAGTCTGGGGCGATTAGAATTGTCATCCTCCAAACCTTAGACATGGCCAGCCATCCCCACTGGGCTCCAAATCCTGTCACCGCGTGCCTGTGTTAATCCAACCAGGAGCTGTGTTTTACCTTTCTACCCCCGACTCCTCCCAAGACGCTCAACCTTGGTTTCATCATTGTACAGACGGCTGCAGACTGCGCTGTCTGACATTCCTTTGGGGTGAGCTGATGACCTGAACTCTAAGAACCCTCGATTTGAGCACAATGTGATTTAGTGTTGTTTTTAAAGACACTGAGTTTTGCAGTAGCTTTATGAAAAGCAACAGACAGCTTGGAGAGTGAAGTGGTAGTGGGGCCCATTGAAGCTCAGCTGGCGTGGTCTTCCCATCCTTCAAGGCCAAGGGCACTCATCTGATGTGTAGCCTGGGGGCAGCAACAGAGACTAAAACTCTAGGGAATCAAATGACGCACTTCACAGCCAGGGAAGGGGCTTCCATAAGGATGAGGACTAAGGCAGATAACTCCAGGATAAAATAAAAGTGACTGCACTTTCTTGCACTGCTCAGAGTTGGCTACCAAGTGTGCTCAAGCATTGCTGGGAGTAACTTGATGGACAGATGCAAAACAACAGATGCCTGCTTAGTATGTGGTGGTCAATAAATAATTAACTTGGTTTGTAAGAAGCTATCTCAGATTGCAAATGGACTGTAACCTAGTAAGAAAGGATCAGTAAAGCGCAATCACTCTATTGGCCAATTAGCTGCATATTATTTAATCAAACATGGAAATCCACATTCTTGATGACCCATGCATTCGCGTGTTATTGCATTGCTGTAAAGAAATGCCTGAGGCTAGGCAGGGCGTGGTGGCTCACGCCTGTAATTCCAGCACTTTGGGAGGCCAAGGAGGGTGGCTCACGAGGTCAGGAGATCAAGACCATCCTGGCTAACATGGTGAAACCCCGTCTTTACTAAAAATACAAAAAAAAAAAAAAAAAATAGCCAGGCATGGTGGTGGGCACCTGTAGTCCCAGCTACTCAGGAGGCTGAGGCAAGAGAATGGCGTGAACCCGGGAGGCAGAGCTTGCAGTGAGCCGAGATCGTGCCACTGCACTCCAGCCTGGGCGACAGAGTGAGACTCTATCTCAAAAAAAAAAAAAAAAAGAAAAAGAAAAAGAAAAAAGAAAACAAAAGAAATACCTGAGGCTGCATAATTTATAAAGAAAAGAGGTTAAATTGGCTCACAGTTCTGCAGGTTGTACAGGAAGTATGGTGCTGGCATCTGTTTCTGGTGAGGCCTCAGGTAGCTTCCAATCATGTTGGCAGGTGAAGGGGGCCACCACATCACATGGCAAGAGTGGGAGCAGGAGGGAAGGGAGTTCCCAGACATTTAAACGCCCAGAACTCAGGTGAACTGACTGATCAAGAATTCACTCATACCAAGGGGTTGGTGCTGAACTGTTCATGAGGGACTCACTCCTACAATCCAATACCTTCCACCAGGCCTCCCCTCCAACACTGGGGATCACATTTCACATAAGTTTTGGAGGGACACACATCCAAACCATGTCAGCACACATGGTCTCCAAATGTTGTGTTAGCCCCACCTCATGCGATGTCAGAAGACTGACACCTGGGGGTATGCAGCTTTTTCAGGACATCCTTCCTGAAAGGCTGCAGCAATACTTTAAGTGTTACCTACCCACGTGCTATGCCAGTGTCAGCTTTAAGGATGTGTGATAGCCCAGGGTTGGGCCGTCTGGGACCAAATATCTGCTTTGCATAGACAGTGTCCATAGTGTGGATTAACCTGCTCCTGTCTGCTGCTGGGACTGGGTGCCGGCTGCTGCCATTTTTATTTCCCATGAGTCCTCGCTGGCCTCGGAGGGCAGCATCATGTGAAGACTGCCTCCCGATGCCCAGTGCTGAGGTGTGAAGACCTCACTGTGTTCGAGACACAAGTTCCACGTGGCTGCTGCCTCCTTCACACATCCCTTAATGGATTTCTTTTTATCCGATGGTCTCTTGTCTGTGGTTAGTGTGCACACACAGGATGTGAAAGACACAGGGCATGACTATTATCCATGCATTTTCCCAGGGATCAGGACACACAGAGACAGTTATCCCTGCTGCCCTCCACCACATCATAACAAACACTCAGATGGAGAGCTAAGAGAGGGGTCAGGGTCGAGAGGTTAAGAGTTCTGGGGTCCCTGATTATCTTCCATCGTTGGGAGAAAGAGGAATCTGTAAAGCCTAAGCGGATGGCATGGATGCATGGAATGAAGACCGGGAAGCAGATCTAGGGAGGGAGAGCTGCTCTAAGCAGAAAAACAGCCAACTCAAACCTACCTCTGGCTGAGCCTGAGCGTCGGAGCAAGGCAGGGAAGAGTGCCCAGAACGCTGAGCCAGCCCAGGCTACTACGGGCTGCACTGCACTGACTTGAGCACCAGCACTCTGTGCACAGAAAAGCCGGTCCTTTCTGTTGTCACTGATTGCTTACCAAAGTGAATCTGGGTAGCGTCAACACTGCTGTTGAAAGTATCTGATTTTCAGCAGCATAGATTCCTCCCCTAGGGCCAACTGTGATTGCAGACTCAATCACCGAGAACACTTGTGCCCTATAGGATAATTCTCTTGGTTTCATGCCCATACCAACTGAAATACCAGACAGACTTTTGTAAGTACCACAGGCATGTCTGGTTTTTCAAGCTTCAGCAGAGATTTTTTTTTTTTCCATTAACAATATGAAACAGACGTAAATGAAATATAACAAAGTAATCTCCTCCTGATTTATTTTTGTGCTGGTTTGGCCTTTCCCTAAACTGACATTAATTTTTAAGCATACTTAATTTTAAGCTTTTTATAAATAATATATTCAATAGAAATCCACTGAAATGCTCTTCACGATTTGGAGAATTTTTGCTTA
This sequence comes from Chlorocebus sabaeus, assembly GCF_047675955.1. NCBI lineage: Eukaryota > Metazoa > Chordata > Mammalia > Primates > Cercopithecidae > Chlorocebus > Chlorocebus sabaeus. Next base: position 1,618,887 of record NC_132916.1, on the reverse strand, counting down.
TATTGCTTTTGTTACAATGGAGAGTCACAGTACTTTGACTTTAGGAACACACACAAAAATTATGATTAGAATGTAAGTAAAGAAACAATGTTGTATGTAGCTGTGTAACAGCACTGGATGTAAAAGAATTAAACAACACAATACATAACAACACAAAAGACAACTCCCAGGCATGTGCTAGGTTTCTTCCGATGAATTGAAAATAAGAGATAACAATACATATTATTATTATTTGCTACTCTCCCATTAAAGAAATCTGGTTCTGGCCTCCAGTGGACAGAGGCACAGACAGGTGGGGCTGTACCTGTGGATGTATGTGTATGCACACATACAAGTCTGTGTGTCTACACTGGCAGCCTTGAGAACTCAGGTCAGTTAATATCATCCCATTTTTTATGTTTCAGCTAATATTACTTTTTAAACTATAAAATAAAATATCTAAACATTAGAAAACAAGCATTTTATGTCTCTCTCCAAGGCAGGAATATCTTTTCATTGGCTGACAAAGTGCACTTCATCTCTGAGGTTAGATTTTTATTCTTCCATGATGAGGATTGTGACTCAATGTGTCAGTTGGTCCTGGCTCTCTTGATCTAAGGACCCACAATATTTCAAGAGTGTTAGGACTGCTTAGCTTAACTAAGATGGTTTCGGTATGAATGGGAAATAGGGACATATATATTCAAAATGCATGTTGTTTTATGAATAAATTAATTCATTAAGAAAACAACTAAAATGATATGACAAAATGTAAAGACACGCTTGTCCCTAAGTTTTAAATAATGCAGTGAATAAATCTATCTTTTTTGATACAAACACACAGAGAGATAAAATTATCTGGAAAGATATATATCAAGATGTTGTTGGTTTTATTGTGGGTAATTTTTTGAATGTTTCTTTTCCTAAAATTTTGAATTTTCTAAGTGTCCTGTAAGAGATATCTATTTCTTCATTCTTTAAGATCACTTTTTTAGTACACAGAATTAATTATAGGTGTAGAAAAATATTGATGTAAACATCCCCATTGAAAAATAACTTTTATATAGTTTAGTTTAGAACTTTTGAATGCAAAAGAAATAAATGTAACACATCCCATGAACAGAATTAACAGCAAAAACCATGTGACCATCTCAATAGTTACAGAAAATGCATTTGATAAAATTCAGCATTGCTCCATGTTGAAAACTCTCAAGAAACTAGTCACAGAAGGAACATACCTCAAAATAATAAAGCCCATATACAACAAACCCACAGCCAGCATCATACCAAACAGGGAAAAGTTGAAAGCAATCCTTCTAACAACTGGAACAAGACAAGTGTGCCCACTTTCACCACCTCTATTCAACATAGTACTAGAAATTGTAGCCAGTGCAATCAAGCATGAGAAACAAATAAAAGGCATTCAAATTGGAAAAGAGGAAGTCAAATTATCACTGTTTGCTGATGATATGATCTCATACCTAGAAAACCCTAAAGACTCCTCCAAAAACTCTTAGATTTGATAAATGAATTCAGTAAAGTTTCAGGATGCAAAATCAATGTACAAAAATCAGTAGCATTTCTATACACCAATAATAATCAAACTGACAATGAAATCAAGAAGGCTATTCCATTTACAATAGCTATAAAAAATAAAATACCTAGAAATATATTTATCCAGGAAGGTGAAAGATTTCTACAAGGAAAACTACAAAACACTGATGAAAGAAATTGTAGATGACACAAATAAATGGAAAAAATCCTGTGCTCATGAATTAGAAGAATTAATATTGTTAAAATGGCCATACCACAAAAAGCAATCTGTAGATTCAATGTAATTCCTATCAAAATATCAATGCCACTTGTACAGAATTAGAAAAAAACAATCCTAAAATGTACATGGAACCAAAAAAGATCCCAAATAGCAAAGCAATCCTAAGCAAAAAGAACAATGCTGGGGGTATCACATTACCTGACCTCAAATTATACTGCAAGACTATAGTAACCAAAACAGCATGGCATCATAGTATGAAACAGCAGTATGAAAATAGAGACATATATCAATGAACAGAATAGAGAACCCAGAAATAAAGCCACATACTTATAGCCAACTTGTGACGATGTCAACAAAAGCATACACTGGTAAAAGAACACTCTTTTCAATAAATGGTGCTGGGAAAATTGGATTGCCATATGCAGAAGAATAAAACTGGATTGCTATTGCTCACCATATATGGAAGTCAACTCAAGACTCAAATATAAAATCTGAAACTAAAAAAAACACTGCAAGAAAACCTAGGGAAACTTTTCTGGACATTGGTCTAGGCAAAGAATTTATGACTAAGACCTTAAAAGCACAAGCAATAAAAACAAAAATAGAAAAATAGAACTTAATTAAATAAAAAAGCTTCTGCACTGCAGAAGAAACAATCAACAGAGTAAACAGGCAACCTGCAGGAGAGGAGAAAATATTTGCAAACTATGCAAACGACAGGGAACTAATATCCGGAATTTACAAAGAACTCAAACAACTCAACCACAACAAAAACAAATAACCCCAGTGAAAAGCAGCCAAGGGATATGAATAGACATTTTTCAAAATAAGACATACAAATGGTCAGCAAGCATATGAAAAAAAATGCTCAAATCACTACTAATCGGAGAAATGCAAATTAAGACCACAATGAGATACCATCTTACACCAGTCAGAATGATTAAAAAGTCAAAAGTAACAGATCTTGGTGAGGATGTAGAGAAAAGGGAACTCTTAGACACTGTTGGTGGGAATGAAAATTAGTACAACCTGCGTGGAAAACAGTATGGAGATCTCTCAAATAACTAAAAATAGAACTACTATGGGATCCAGCAATCTCACTAATGGGCATCTACCCAAAGGGGGAAAAGAAATCTTTATATATAAAAAAGATACCTGCCTTTGTGTGTTTATTACAGCACTATTCAAAACAGCAGAGTCATGGAATCAACCTACGTGTTCATCAACAGATGATTCAATAAGGAAAATGTGGTATTGTTCCAAAATGGAATACTACTGAGCCATTAAAAAGAATTACATTATATCTTATGCAGCAACATGGATGGAACTGGAGGCCACTGTCTTAAGTGAAATCACTCAGAAACAGAAAGTCAAATACCACATGTTCCCACTTATAAATGGGGCTAAATAACGTGCACACATGGACATAGTGAGTGGAATAAAAGACACTGGACACTTGGAGGGTGGAAGCGTGGGAGGGAGGTGAGGGGTGAGAAATTACTTAAGGGGTACAATGTATATTATTCAGCTGACGGCTACACTAAAGCCCTGACTTCACCACTACACAATATATCCATGTAACAAAACTGTAGTTGTACCCCTCCATTTATACCAATAAAAAAATACTTAATTTCTTAACATTACTCCTCAGTAACTTGTAGGCATCCAATCTTCAAATTTAGATGGAATCTTGCTTATTTGCAGCCCCTACTATTTGCAAAGGGAGTTCCATCCTCACACAGACCCTAACACTCAAGAATACAGCAAAATCATTTAGCGTTAATGAGACCCAGACTTTCTGGATGTTACTATGTTGCTAAGTGTTGTGCTGAGTGCTTTATATATATGATTCTTTCATTGCTTACAGTTACAAGTCTATGAAACAGATACAACTGCTGCATTTCACAAGTGAGAAAGTTCAAGCACAGACAGATTACTTAGGACCCATGAAATGGGTCATAGCTGGAGTTTGGACTCCGCAGTCCATCCCTGAGGCGTGGATTCAGCCTCTGTTCTTTCAGCCTCCATCATTTGGTGCCACAGCAAAGGCTGTCTTCTACTAGAAAGAAATATTTGCAAGTCAAGTATGAGCTTCAAGTAAGAAGGAGTTGCATTAAAATGAAATAAAACAGAATGATAGTGTATTGCTGCAAACTAGTGTAGTTAGAAAATGGGCTGAGGCATAAAGCAGTCAGGGAAGAGCTGCCCCACCCCGGGCTCCCGTGAGGAGCAGCCCTGTGCATACACCGGGCAGGAAGGGGTGGGTGCCCTGCGAGGCCCAGGCCTGAGTCGCCCCAGACACACCCAGCAGCCTTTGTTTCTCTTTCTGTTGACTGTGCTCTTTCTATGCCCAGAGTAACATTTTAATGCCACTGCGCGGATAATTTAAATCCTAGGGATTGTTAGAAAATGTTCATAGACTCAGGAGAGAACCATTCTGTGAAACCGTATATTTTCTACGTTTCTCTTTTGTTTGTGTTTTTCTCATATATTTCTCAACTTTGTAGAAGAAACTACAAATTATGAGAGAGAGGGAGAGAAAGTGGGAGAGACAGAGAGGGAAGAAGAGAGAGAGAAAAGCGGATGCCGGTGAGGACCCTCTTTCAACCCTAATCTGGATTGTCAAGCTCCTGGGGCATTCATGAGGACAAAAGATGGTAAATGAGTTGAAGCAAAGGGGAAAAGGTAAAAATTAAAACTGTTAGTAGCAATCCACAGCTGCATGGCATTGGAGACCCACCTGTGGTCTTGGACTGTGTCGTCACATCCTATGTTAATAACTGTATTGGAAAGAAAGAGGATTACAGTCAACTTAGACGGATGCACCCTGCCTGCCCTGTGATGGAGACAGGATGTGTTCTCTGAATTAGACAAGTGATGGGCGAGGGAACTGTCCACCAATTCCTTAAACTTTAACATCAGCCACAGCCCTAGTAGCTGTTGGTAGGCACTGCCTCTGATATCAGGGGCCCAGGCAGCTGAATCTCAAAAGGGACTTGTGCAATAAATCCCAGTTGAAAGACCTGGCTCAGCCTGTGTTTCCGGAGTTATCTGTGGGGCTCCCAAACATCATTCCATGAGATTATAAGGGATTAAGGAAGAAACGAGCTCCCAGATCAACCAGCAAATGGAACAGGTAGCAAAGATGCTGAGGAAAACGTGGAGAGGATGTGGAGGAGGTGAAGAAGGGGTAGGGAAGCAGGCCTGGGGCTGGGGGCTAGTGGTGTGTAGGTTTCCCTGGGCTGCCGGGACTGGCAGAGATGGACCCTCTCACCCTCTCACAGCTCTGGGGCTGAAGCCTGATACTGGATGTTTGCAGGGCTGGGCTTCCTCTCAGCCTCTGGAGACACCAGCTGTCCCCGGCATTCCCCAGCTCAGACGTACCCTCCCAGCTCAGCTTCCATCATCACGGGGCCATCTCCCGCTCTGCCCTTCACACAGCCTTGTCCTGGGCTCCGTCCTAAACCCCTCCTACAAGGGCGCCTGCAACGGGGGATCAGGCCCACCCTCATGAGCTCCTCTGAAATTAATGACAAAGACCCTCTTTCCAAATAGGGTCCCATTTACAGACATCAGGAGTGAAGACTTCACCATCCCATTTTTGGGAAATAGTGCAAACCACAGTGGGAGGGGAGGGGGAACATTTTATCAAATCACAGTGACGTGAGCACAGGCCTGGCTGCTGAGAGAACAGCGCCATGCAGGGAAGAGGCCAACCCTGGAGAGTGGAGACGGTCGCCTGGACACGGATTCCACATGAGGGAAGATGATGAGCAGAGATGATCTCACGAGGGAGAACGAGGATCCAGGGGACGCGGACAGCCACCAGCAAAGGTTGACCTGCCATTCGCAGGACGTGGCCCCTCAGAGGACATGGGGCATGTGGTCACCCTCTCTCCTGTGTTTCATTTCTCCCCAGGATCAATTGGAGAATTATTCTGTGGCTTCTTCTATGTTTAGAGGCAACTGCTCTTTTGTGAAGACGGCCCCGAGGGAAGCTCAGAATTCTCTCCCCACCATGGCTGGCTGAGGGGCCTCCTGGGGAAGAAGAGTTTCTGAAACTCTGCTGTCGGAAAAGCTAACAGCAGGCTGTCCTTGATAGGACTTGACTAGTTTAATATGAATTTCTTTTTACAAAAAATTGTGGTTATAAAGTATTTGCTATACCTTGCTAAGTATGCAATGTTGTGCAAACAGAGTGATTCACGGTGTTTCAGAACTTGAAATAAACAGATTGTAATAAAAATGCCCCCACTTAGGAAGAAAGAGGATGTTGCAGGCAGGTGGTGGAAGTGGGCTTGCTGAATCAAGACACTGCTTTGCTTTTCTTACATACATAACCCACTCATATTTAAGGACCCCTGGACTCAACGTGTCACTCCAAACTCCTGAACATTCGGCACATACAACACCGTATCCAGTGCTACACACAGGAAGAGACTGTCTCCGCTGCCGGCAGAGAACAGAGAAGGGTCCACTTGAACTTAAATTCAGGGCACTCCCAGCATTTAACTAACTCATTAGAATGAATGTTTATAAAGCCGATTTCCTCCTATACGTGGAATGGAACTGAACTTGCTGTATTCCACACACGAGACCCAACGTGTTAAACAACATGCCTCTAAAATGGGAATTTTAACCAAATCTTTGTTCAACTTCCTTTAACCCAGAACTAATTAAAGTCCCAATTACTTTAGGGAGCACGGGGAGGAAGGTGCTGGTGGACAGGCAGAGAAGTAACTAGAATTCTACCAGAAAGCTCAAATCGGCGTAAAACGGAAGATTGAACATCATAATCGTAATACAGCCGTGCCAACTCCAAACAAGTACCAAACCCTACCAAAGAGTGGCCGCTCCTGGATTCTGAAGAAGAGCAGAGTTTGGGCAGCGGATAAAGGGAGAAGAGCCCGGGACAGAAGCCTTGTCCCCGGAAGCCAGCACCCTCATGCCTTAGGAGGGTGGCAGTCCTGGCTATTCCTTCCTGTGCTGCAGGTATCCCTGGAAGAAGGAGGAGTGGCACCCGCCCGGCTGCAGGAACAATACTCCCTTTGAAATCCTACTGATTTCTCTAGTGGTTTTTCAGTCTGTGGATGATGGGACCCATTGCTGGTCACGACAAATTTCAGCACCCGTGCCTTCTGTGCCCACTGTGTGGGCAGGGGCTCCTGCTGAGAACGGGATGAGCTGGTTTCACACTGGCCCTACCTCAGCAGCTGCAGGCCGTGGTAGGCTCACTGCCCCGTGTGCAGCGCCACCTTTCCCATGCATATATTGAGGTGGTTTTACTGCCACATCCTTGGTTACTCCGAGCTCTGAAATAAAGGAAGCCCTCAGTGCTGCCTCTTCCCCAGCACCTCTGCTCCAGGCTCAGTGCTGGGCTCTGGGTGCCCATCCACGTCCGCCTTGTGACTCAGCTCCCGCCAAGGCCAGTCGATGAGGAGAGCAGGGTTCATCTTGGAAAGACCAAGCCCTGAAGACAGAACAGAACCTGGGTTTCCACTGAACGTGGAGGCCCTGCAGAAGCTCCCCAAACAAAACCCTCTCCAGAGTCTCCTCTTTCAAGTGGATTATTCTCCAAACAGCACTTCTTCCCCCGTGTCAGTTTCACTTGGTGCATACTTTATAAGGAAGTCAAAGATCTGGAGTGATACCTTGAAGGTCACGGATATGGGATGCCTGTCGTGATACGGAAGATAAACAGTCAAGTGAAATTTGGTATCAATGACTGTGCTGCTGTCTTGGCTTTCACTGGGTTTCATGAGGCGCCCTCCAGAACCCCAGCGCCAGGAGCACTAAACTGTCCCTCATCGCAGGCTTTTGTTCCCACAGGACAAAACAAAAGAACACATTGAGGTGATCAAAGGATGCAGCATTCATCATTCAAACTGTGCTTCTCGTTTTTTATCCGTAAAATGGGTCTAATCTAAATAATTCCTCAGAGCATTCCCGTGAGGGATAAATTAGCTAATGTGGCAAAGTTTTTGAAACTGTGTGTGGAATGGAATGGAGCAGCCTCTCGAGAAGTATTTACAATTTACATCATTCACATGCTCACACTCACGTGGGGGCCCCTCTGCTGTCTGACGATGTGCTTCTGAATTGTATTTCATATGCGTAGCCTTCTTCCCAAAGCAATGAAAAGGCATTCCGGAGGAATCAGATTATTGAGCTAGTTTAAGCAAAGGATTTTCGTGCCAGTCAGGAGAGGTAGACCCAAAAGCTTACAGGCCAGTCCTGAGTCTCACTGGCCATGGGCTTGTGCCGTATGATGTGCCATATGATAGCGAGTGAGATCCATTGTTAAGTCCGTAAGAGCAATAAAAATGAAGAAACTGCGTTACAGAAATGCTGTATTAGAAGAAAAAAAAAGTTTCTGCAATCTTCAGGCCTCCAAGGCTGAGCTACTGCAAACCTCCGTATCTGTCTGCCTGTCCACCAGCCAACCTTCCAGCCTGAGTTTCCTCACTAAGCAGTGGTGTGATCTCCGAAGGGCCTGAAAAATGAGGCTTGCTCAGTCAGCAAAGTGGAGTACCAGAGCTTCCTGCAAACACTTTTTTCAGAGTGAGATAGAAAACGCCAAGGTTTTCTGAGTCAAGAATGCTAGCAGAATATCTGGAGCTCTTTTCAGAAGAGCTGGATCAGGGAATTTTCCACAAAGAGAAAAATAAAAGACTACAAAATAAAAACAGTTCAGAAGCTGCAGAAGAGAGAGGGACATGTAGGAGACAGGCCGCGCTGCTTCTGCCCATGTCCAGCTAAGTCTGATGGGGCTTCACACGGCCAGGGACCCAGCCTCCCTGGCAAAGGTGGTCGGCACATCTGTGCGGCACCTGGCCACAGTTGTTGACGTTCTTGCCCTCATAATGTCAGCCTCCCATTTAGGCTGTAGAAAAAAGCCACACTTCTTGTGAGAGCTCCCCATGAAACTGTTTGAATTAAACTTGAAAGGATCTTTGTCGACTTTGGTCAAGCGCAAGACCTAACTCTCAACGGTGGTTTTACGTTTCTCCTGCGTCAAACTCGTTTGCAGCCAAAGATCTGTTAAATAAACCTCCAGCACCAGCTGCACCACAGAGAGGGCGAAGCTTCTCCTATAAAGTGTCCAAAGGCATTGTTTTTGCGTCTTTTGGAATGACAGCCACAAGTCGCATGCCTGCACTTTTCTTTCCTTGCTCTTTTTGTTTTTGAGATGGAGTCTGGTTCTATTGCCCAGGCTGGAGTGCAGTGACATGATTTCAGCTCACTTCTGCAACCTCAGCCTCCCAGGTTCAAGCAATTCTCCTGCCTCAGCCTCCTGAGTATTTGAGATTATACGCATGTGCCACCACCCCTGGCTAATTTCTGTATTTTTAGTAGAGATGGGGTTTCACCATGTTGGCCAGGCTGGTCTTGAACTCCTGAACTCAGGTGATATATCCACCCCAGCCTCCTAAAATGCTGGGATTACAGACATTAGCCACCTTACCCAGCCTCTTTGCTCTCGTTGGCGTCTTGTTGCCGGCACTGGCTCACAGCACCCGGCCTCTTTGCTCTCGCTGGCGTCTTGTTGCCAGCACTGGCTCACAGCACCCGGCCTCTTTGCTCTTGCTGGCGTCTTGTTGCCAGCACTGGCTCACAGCATAGTGTGCACAGCATCGGCCCAGGTTGTTGGGTTTCTCTTGCCTTTCCGGTATCACTGTGCAGCCCTGGGTGTGCACCTGCCAAATAAAGCTCAGTACTTTAACCTCCACCACAGGCTCTGCTTTGCAGATAATTTGGGTTCAAACAATCACCTTCTAAAACTGTTACAGGACCATGTCCAAAGTGAGGACACCAGTTCAGAAATACAAACATACATTAGATTTCTATGTTAGTTATGAGTCAGTTGATTTTCTTAAATATAACTTTCTTCAAGATTATAATATATCTTATGCTACCTTTTACTGAAAAAGTATTATTTCTAGGACACAGAAATGCTTACAAATAATATTTCATAATGAAACCAGAAGAAACAACTTTATTTTTGTAATCTGTATTTTATTAGGCTTGGCATTTCTTTGCATGTGGAGAAATGGATGTTTGGAATATATAAGTTGAATGCCAAGTGGCTATTTCCTTCATTGAAGTAAGTGAATTATCCATTGTAACTCATCTGCTGTCTGTGGTTTATATTAAATACTAGGATATGTTTACCCAGCTGATTTTTATAACTACATAAGTTTGAAATACTCACAGAAATACATCTAGCAACTGAAACACAGACCTGAATACTTTTTCTTATAATCAAGCCTGAGACTGTCATTCCAGATGTGATTACAGTTCCTAATCAGTAGACTTTAAGTACAGGGATTACCCTGGTGGGTCTGACTTCATTCGTTTGAAGGCCTGGGAGCAGACTGGGACTTCCCAGAGGAGGAGAAGAAATTCTGCTGGAGGATGACCCTTTGGCTAATGCTCATGGAATTCCCAATGGATCAGGTTCTTCCCTCCTGCCATCTTGTTCTACATGATTCCAACTTGCTTCACTAGCCCCAGCACTGTGTGAGTCAATTTCTTGTAATAAATCTTGGCCTGTACCTCTGTGGCTGGAGTGTGACCAAGATGCCATTCGTTTTGATCCAGCTCCACAAAGATGCATGAAGCACTGACTGTGTGCCAGAGACTGAGACTGGAGAGCCGAGTGAGTCACGGTCTTTACCCTCGATGCTCAGGGACCAGCAGGAGAGACAAAATGAGACATGAGGCTGCACAGTGTGCTGAGACCAGTGTCTGAAGCAACTCACAGGTAGAGGGGCACTGATTTTTTGGGAGGGCCACAAGGGCCTGCTGAGGACAAGGGCCAAAGAATGTGGGGTGCTTGTCCCACAGAACAGAAGCAAGGCAGGGTTGCAAGCAGGGGAGGAACGGCATTCCTGCCACTGACTTCTCTGGTGTATGCAGCAGCTAACAAAAGGCTAGAGCCATACAGACAAGAGTGAAATGGCGAGTGCCAGGGCAGGGGAGTGGCGGAATGAGGGGCTGAGGATGAAGGGCATGGGTCACAGTTATGTGGGATCAAGTAGTCTAGAGGACCAGTGTGCAGCGCAGGCACTGTAGCTCATAATACTGCCTCATAGATGGGATATTTGCTAAGACAGTAGATTTCGGGTGCTCTTATCGCACAAAAAAGTAGCCATGGGAGGGGATGGATGCATTACTTCACTGGCTGTAGTGATCGCTGGGCTGTGAATTTGTGTCTCGAACTGTCATGTTGTGCACTGGAATTTAGCAGAATAAAAATAAAATTTCAAAATAAAAAATAACAACCAATTACTCAATAATGTTGGAGGTGAAATAGGAGGAGGAATGACAAGGACAGTGACCTCTGAGGGCTCAGGCTGTGATGGGCACTGATTTGGGCAACCGTGGGATGTGCCTCCTGTTAGGTCCTGCACGTCCGCACTTTGCAGAGCATGGGCCTGGGCAGGGCTGTTTGCCATTGCAGAGGGGCAGATCCCACAGGGAGAGGAGGGTTCTTATCTCCCTGCCCTGCAGACCCCACGGCAAGGCAGTTTGGAGGGAGCAATTGTGGGGGACGAGATAAATGGCACCAAAGGGAGTTGTAGAGGAGAAATGTGTAGTTTCTAAGGTGCTCTGACCAGAAAAAAGGTTGTTGTTTAAAAAAGAGAAAGGTTGCTGGGTGCAGTGGCTCATATCTGTAATCTCAGCACTTTGGGAGGCTGAGGGAGGCGGATCACTTGAGGTCAGGAGTTCAAGACCAGCCTGGCCAACATGGTGAAACCTCACCTCTACTAAAAATACAAAAACTTAATCAGGCATGGTGGTGGATGCCTGTAATCCCAGCTACTCAGGAGTCCCAGGAAAGAGAACTGCTTGAACCCAGGAGGCAAAAGTTGCAGTCAGCCGAGATGACGCGGCTGCACTCCATCCTAGGGACAGAACAAGAATCCGTCACACACACACACACACACACGCACGCACGAGAAATGTTGGTGAGTGAACATGTGTTTTCTCGAAGTGTGATGGGCAGCCTCTTCTTCTCCCCCTTGCTTTCCCTTGAAGTATATTTTAGATACATATATATATCTTACATGAGAGGAATTTTAAAAATGCAATCTGTAAAGCAGGCAGAAAGGATGGAGGAAGCAGTGCTGTTGGTTCATGGCTGGGCAGAGGTCACTGAGAGGGGAAACTCCTCCCCACGAGGAGCCACCTGGATAAACTGCAAGGGCTGTAGGGCCGGGCACACAGCAGGTGTTGGGAGCCACCTCACCTCAAGTCGCCTGTGCACCTGGACAGGTGGCTCTTTTCTTCTGTGAGCCTACAGGCCTCTCTTCCAAGGGAGGAGCATCAGGACAATTATTCCTTAGGTGTGGCTGGAGGGCAAAAAAGTGTGTTATTTTTCTTGATTAAACAGAAGAACATGAAATCTACCTTTTTTTTTTTTTTTTTTTTTTTTTTTTTTTGAGACGCAGTCTCACTCTGTCACCCAGACTGGAGTGCAGTGGCGCGATCTCGGCTCACTGCAAGCTCCGCCTCCCGGGTTCACGCCATTCTCCCGCCTCAGCCTCCGAATAGCTGGGACTACAGGCGCCTGCCATGTCGCCCGGCTAGTTTTTTGTATTTGTTTAGTAGAGACTGGGTTTCACCGTGTTAGCCAGGATGGTCTCGATCTCCTGACCTCGTGATCTGCCTGCCTCGGCCTCCCAAAGTGCTGGGATTACAGGGGTGAGTCACCAAGCCCAGCCTAATTCTATTTTTTAAATGTGTATTTTGGTCAGTCTTCCTGTCCAATCGAAGCTGTGAAATTTAAATATTAAAAACAGCAACAACAAGAACAGTCAAAGCCTTCCCATCTCACTGCACGACTTTAACATACAGTGGACTGAGTCTAACTGGAAAGGCAAGAATCCAGAAATCTCTGGGAGCCGAAGAGAAGTTCCTCCCTCATTCTGCTGAGCAGGGCCCAAGGCTGCCTTCACGTTTTTAACTAAATTCACATAATTTTGTATTCAAACTCAGTATTTAAGAAGAAACCTACTTATAATTACATATGATTTTGTGATTTTACACAGATGTCATAAGGTTTCCATTTACAGTTTTAAAACTTGCTTCCTCTCTTAATCCCAGCCCAGCCCTAGAGTTCCTGGGATCAGGTGTGGCAGCAGCCCCCCCATCCCAGGACCCCTCCTCACCGTCGCCCCAACAGAGCAGCAGTCACACCTCTTGTTGGGAACCAGCGTCTTCCATCACTCAGAGTCCCAAATGCAGATAATTGCAGTTTCCCAGGGAGTTATTAGCTAATGTTTTGGACACATTAATTTCTCTGAAACTTTCTTCAGGAGGTTTCGTATACAGGGTAATTTTAATCCATTAGCGAAACAAATGATGGCATAACAAAACATTTAGTATGGGATCTCAGTAATGATAAAGTCTATTTAAAGTATCCCACGAGCTTTTATTTAAGTCACGTTGGGCGTTTTTATTTTTTCCCCCATTCTTTGGGAAACATATGTGCACTCTTGGAATATACAGGATAATGGTATTTATTTAGCACTCTACTCCCAATTTTCATTTTTTTTATATAAAGCTTACACACCTAGAACTTTAAAGTTATTTTTTCATCTCATTATACAACAAATATATTTATTTAAAAATCTGATAACTTACACATTTCACAATGCCCCATAATGAGAATACACAGTGATAACTGGTGTTAGCATGTTCATAAATGCACTTGTATATGGATTTCTCAATTCCTGCAAATATTGTTTAAATGAATCATGTGGTAGATTTTTAACTTATTTGTTTTGAAAATACAGATACTTACTAAAGCCTGAAACATAATCGCAGAACTTACAATTTTTATATGTAACAAACCCCACGTGAAGCCTCTTGTAGTTCCCTTACCCGCATCAGGTTACTTCTATCCTTATTTTAATGCTAATAAGTCTCTGGCGTTTCTCTGCAATTTTACCCCATGCATATGAGTGTTTTACCACTGATTCAGTTTTTGTTTTGCTTTGTTTCTGCAGTCTACACAAATAAAGTTTTAACATATTTCAAAATTAACACATTTTCTGCTTTTAAATATCTTTAATGTTATCAATAGAAAAAATTAATTTTATCTTCTTAGAGCTGGCAAAAAAAGTACATTAGTTTTATAAATCATCTTTATAGTCAGCAAAATTACGTTTCTTCTTTTTAATATAGACTCTTTAGGTATCAATATATTAGAAATACTTTCTATGTGACAAAATTATTCTAAGACTTCATAATTCAAATATAATTTACATAACCAACAACGTACTAGAGAAATGCTGGCTTCTTTCTAATAATTATGCAATTTCATAGTATAATTTCATTGAATTATAATTGCTGTGTTATTAGTTTTTGTTATGCATCCATCTCAGAAGTTATACTTCCAGCAGTTGTGTATCCAAGAATCAATTTTCTATTATTCTCTAAATATATAAGCACATTGTTTCTAGTTTTCACATTGACATATTGATTTGTGAGTAATAGTAGGTCACTATTTTAATGAGTGTTTTTATTTTAAATTTACATTAATTTTTGGACAATTATATTTTATATTTAATGAATTGTTCTCAAATTTATTTAACATTCAACTTTTTAATTTTTTTATTTTCAGAAGGTATGGATATTTACACAATTAAACCTATTTTACCATAACCACTATTATTTATGCCATGTCTTGCCTTAATAAATGATTATATAAATATCAACTTACCTTTCCTTCTTGTAGCTTTATATGATTGAATTTTTATAGTAGGCTCTTAGGTCATTGGAAGTACAGTATGTTTAGTGTCACTTTAAATTTTGCCCACGATTTGGTTGTTTTTCAAGAATAACTCAATCTTTCTCCGTCCTTTTTTAACTTTTAATCTTTTTTGTTGAATGTCTTTAGTGAGATATCACTGACATGTAAAAATGTGTATGTATTTGAGGTGTACCTCTTGATGTCTTGATATGCATATATATTGTGAAATTATCAGTGAGATTCAACTAATTGGCATAACTATTACCTCTACGTAGTTGTTATATCTGTGTGTGTGTGTGTGTGTGTGTGTGTGTGTGTGTGTGTGTTCATGTGTGGTGAGAAGATTTTCTTTAAGAGCTATCCCCTTAGCAAATTTTAAGTATATAACGAAGTATTATTGAATATTATCACCATGTTGTACATTAGATCTCCAGAATTTATTCCTCCTGTCTAACTGAAACTTTGAAAAATTTGGCCATAATCTCCCCGTTTCCTCCTATCCCAGTCCCTGGCAACTACCATCCTACTCTCTGCTTCCTTGAGTGTGACTACTATAGATTCCACGTATCAGTAGGATTATACAGTATTTCTCCTACTGTGTCTTGCTTATTTTGCTTAGCACAATGTCCTCCAGCCCCATCATTGCCTTTATCCATTTATCCATCATAATGGCCATTCTAATTTGCATTCCCACCAATTGTGTGCAAGGGTTTCCTCTTCTCCACATCCTCTCCAGCACTTATCTTTTGGATAACAGCCATTCTAACAGGTGTAAATGGACACCTCATTGTGGTTTTCATTTGCATTTCCCTGGTGATTAGTAATTTTGATCATTTTTTATATTCCTGCCAGCTGTTTGCGTGTCTTCTTTTGACAAATGCCTATTCAGGTCTTTTGCTCACTTTGTAATTTAGTTATGTGCTTTTCTTACTGCTGAGTTGTTTGAGTTCCTAAGGGTATCAACCCCTTGTCAGATACATAGTTTACAAATACTTCCTCCCATTTCGTAGGTTGCTTCTTTTGTTGATTGTTTGCTTTGCTGTACAGAAGCTTTTCATTTTGACGTAGGTCCATTTGTCTATTTTTACTTTTGTTACCTGTGGCTTTGGGATCATATGAAAAAAATCAGTGTCTAGACCAATGTCATGGAGATTTTCCCCTATGTTTTCTTCTAGTAGTTTTACAGGTTTAGGTCTTATACTTAAGTCTTTATTTTGTTTGGAGTTAATTTTGACTGTGGCATAAAATAAAGATTTTGATTTTCTTGTTTCTGGAAGTGTAACATAATGTTGTTTATTTAAGATAGTTCCCCTATTTAGATGTAGGTGCTTATCACTATGAACTTGCCTCTTAGAACTGCTTTGCTGCATCTAGTAAGTTTTAGTGCTTCTATTTTCATTTGTCTAAACATACTTTTAAATTTTCCATTTTATTTTTTTAACCAGTTGGCTATTTACGAGCATGTTTAATATTCACTTTTGTAAATTTTCTAAAATTCTATTACTGATTGCTAGTTCTGTGCCACTGTGGTCAGAAATGATACTTAATATGATTTCAGTTTTTTTAAATACATTAAGACTTGTTTGTTAAATAATATATCCTGGAGAATGTTTTATGTGTACTTGAGAAGAAAATATATTCTGCTGCTGCTGGGTAGAAGTTTTTGTATATGTCAGTCTGGATCATTTGTTCTAAAGTGTAGTTTAAGTTCAATGTTTTCTTATTGATTTTCTGTCTATATAATCTAACCTTTGTTGAAAAAGTGTTACTGAAATTCCCTCCTATAATTTTGTTTTAGTCTCTCTGTCTCTCTCTCTTTTCTGATACATTAATATTTGCTTTCTATATTTGGGTGCTCTGATATTGGGTATGTATATATTTATAATTGTTATACTTCCTTACTATACAGACATACCTTAAAGATAGTGTGGGTTTGATTTCAGACCACCACAATGAAGCAAATATTACAATAAAGTGAGTTGCACAATTTTTTTTTTACTTCCCAGTACATATAAAGTTTGTTTTACATTATACTGTAGTATATTAGGTTTATAATAACATCATGTCCAAAATATAGAAATATCTTAATTAAAAATGCTTTATTGGTTATAAATACTAACGATCATCTGAGCCATCAGTGAGTCATCATGTTTTTGCTGGTAGAGGGTCTTGCCTCAATGTTGATGGCTGCTGACTGATAAGGGTGGTGGTTCCTGAAGGTTGAGGAAGCTGTGGCCATTTCTTAAAATAAGATGACAATAAAGTTCTTCACACGGAATGACTTCTTTTCACAAAAGATTTATCTGTAATGTGTGACACTGTTTAATAGCATTTTATCCATAGTACAACTTCTTCCACATTGGAGTCAATCCTCTCTAACCTTTTTACTGCTTTATCAACTAAGTTTGTGTAATATTCCATACTTTTGTTGTTATTTCAGCAATGTTCACAGCATCTCCTAGATTCCATTTCAGTAAAGCATACTTTTTTTTTTTTTTTTTTTTGCTCATTCATAAGAAACAACCCCTTTTTTGTTAAAACTTTACCATGAGATTATAGCAATTTAGTTAATCACATCTTCAGGCTCCATGTTTAATTGTAGTTCTCTTGCTATTTCCACCACATCTGCAGCCAGTTCCTCCACTGAAATTTGAATCCCTCAAGGTCATCCTGCGGGGTTGGAATCCACTTCTTCCAAACTCCTGATCATGTTCATATTTTCATCTCCTCTCCTTGAGCGTGAATTCTTAATGGCATCAAGAGTGTTAAATTATTTCCAGAAGGTTTTCAATTTACTTTGCCCAAGGCAAAGAGAAATCACTCTCTATGGCAGCTGTAACCTTATGAAATGTATTTTTTAAATAATAAGGCTTGAAAGTCAAATTTATTTCTTGACCTAGGGGCTGTATGACAGATGTCATGTTAGTAAGCTTGAAAATAACACTCATCTCCTTGTGCATCTCCATCAGAGCTCTTGGGTGACCAGGTGCACTGACAAAGAGCAGTAATATTTCGAAAGGGATTTTTTTTTTTTTTCTGAGCAGTAGGTCTGAATAGTGGGCTTAAAGCATTCAGTAATCCATGCTGTAAACAGATGTGCTGTCATTAAGGCTTTGTTGTTTCGTTTATAAGGGACAGGCAGAGTCTGTTTGGCATAATTAAGAGTCCTGTGATTTTCAGAATGAAAATGAGCATTGGCTTGAAGTTAAAGTCACCTGCTGCATTAACCCCTAACAAGAGAATTAGACTGTGCTTTGATGATCTGAAGCCAGGCATTGACTTCTTTTCTCTAGCTTTAAAAGTCCTAGATGACATCCGCTTGCAGCATAAGACTGTTTTGTCTACATTGAACGTCTGTTGTTTGGTGTAGTCACTTTTACCAATTATCTCAGCTATATCTTCTGGATAACTCACTGCAGCTGGTACATGAGCACTTTCTGCCTCACCTTGCACTTTTATGTTATGAAGATGACACCTTTTCTTAAATCCCATGAACCAGTCTCTGCTAGCTTCTACTTTTCTTCTGCAGCTTCCTCACTTCTCTCAGCCTTCACTGATTTGGAGAATTGAGGGCCTGGATCTTTATGTGGCTTTGGTTCAAGGGAATGTTGTGGCTGTTTTGTTCTTTATCCAGAACACTAAAACTTTCTCCACATCAACAGCAAGGTTGCCTCACTTTCTTACCATTCCTGTGTTCAGGGAAGTAGCACTTTTTAATTCTTTGAATTCACAACTTGGCTGTTTGGTAGGAGAGGCCTAGCTTTCTGCCTAGCTCAGTTTTTGACAAACCTTCCTCTCTGAGCTGAGTCATTTCTAGGTTTTGATTTAAACTGACAAATATATGACTATTCCTTTTAGTTGAAAACTTAGAGGCCATTATAGGGTTATTAACTGGCCTAATGTCAATATTGTTGTTTCTTAGAGAGTAGAGACCTGAGGAGATGGAAAGAAATACAAGAATGTACATTTGATCAAAACACACAAAACATTTATTAAGCTTGTGGTCATATGGGCATGATTTGTGATGCCCCCAAACAATTACAATATTAACATTGAAAATAACTGATTATAGATCATAATAACACATACAATAATAATGACAACATTTAAAATATTTCTAGAAATAACAAAATGCAACACAGAGACATGAATTAAGTATGTGCTTTCTGGAAAAATGGCACTGATAGACTTGCTTAATGCAGGGTTACCACAAACTTTCAATTTGTAAAACAATGCACTATCTGTGGAGTGCAGGAAAGTGAAGTGCAAGAACATGAATTATGCCAGTTTAACTCCTTTCTTTGCCTCTTTTTCACATTTTTGCACTTAATGTCTATTTTATCTGATGCAAGTATTGCTACCCCTGCTCTCCTTCAGTTTCCAATCGTGTGAAATCTCTTTTGCTATTTCTTCCCTTTCTATGTGTGTTATTACCAGGGAGGTCAGTCTCTCGCAGGAAGCCTTTAGTTAGGTCTCTACAAAAATTCCATTCATCTATCCTATATATCTTTATTGGAGAATTTAATTTGTTTATATTCAAAGTAGTTATTGATAGATGAGGATTTGCTAATGTCATTTGTAATTTGTTTTCTGGTTGTTTTTTCTGTAGATTCTTTGTTCCTTCCTCTCTTGCTATGTTATTTTCTGATTAGATCATTTTTTTCTAGTGGTATGAATTAATTGCTTGCTTTTTAGCTTCTCTGTATGTATACGGATTTTTGCTTTGTGTTTACCAAGAGGCTTATATAAAACATCTGATAGTTATATCAGGCTATTATAAGCTGATAACTTAACTTTGATCACATTTTTGAAATTTAACTTCTATCCATTCCCTTCCACATTGTATGTCTTTAATGTCACCATTTCTATCTTTTTATGTTGTGTATATCTTAAGAAATAATTACAACTGTGATTATTTTAATTGTCTTTTAATCTTTATACTAAAAATTGGAATGGTTTACACACCACCATTACATTATTAGAATATTCTGAATTTGACAGTGCACTTACTTTTATCAGTGAGTTTTCGTCTCTCCTATGTCTTCACTTGATCTTAGCCAAAAGGCTGAGAAGTGATTTATCATACGTTTCCATTTTACCAATTAGTATCTTTTTCTTTCAGCTTGAAGAACTTCCTTTAGCATTTCTTAGAAGGCAGATCTATTGATAATAAGATTTCTCAACTCTTTCTTGTTGTTTTTCTGGGAAAGTCTTTCTCCTTTATTTCTGCAGTGTAGCTTTGCCAGCCAAAGTATTCTTGGTTGGCAGATTTTTTTCCTTAAGCATGTTGAATATATCATCTCAGTCTCTCCTAGCCTCTAAAGTTTCTGTTCAGAAAGTCACAGCAAACCTTATTGAAACTTCCTTATATGTGACACATTTCTTTTCTCTTGCTGCTTTCAGAATCTTTTCTTTGTCATTTGTTTTTGACAGTTTGATTTTATGTCTTGGTGTAGTCTTGCTTGGATTGTATCTGAAGACCTTTGACCTTCCTATACCTGAATATTTATGTTTCCCAGATATGGGAAGTTTTAAGGTATTCTTTCTTTAACTGAAGTTTCTGTTCCTTTGCCTCTTTTCTTTTTTAATTAATGTAATTCAAATATTTTCTGTCTTGATTCTATTCTATAATTTCTGTACTCTTTCTTAATTCTTTTCATTCTTTTTCCCTCTGACTGCATATTTTCAAATAACTTGTCTTCAAGATCACAAAATTTTTCTTCTCCTTGATCATTTCTGCTGTTGATGTTCATTGGACTTTTCATTGCTTTCATTGTAGTATTCAGCTCCAAAATTTTTATATTTTTTATGATTTAAATATCTGTTAAATTTCTTGTTTTGTAAAAATTAAGAAGTGGGACCTAATTAAGCTTAAAAGCATCTGTTCAGCCTAGGAAACTATCAATAGAGTAAATAATGGCTGACCCATAGAATGGGAGGAAATATTTGCAAACTATGACTTCAACAAGGGTCTAATATCCAGAATTTATAAGAAACTTAAACAAATCAAAAAGCATAAAACAAGCAACTCCATTTAAAAATGCACAAAGGACATGAACAGACACTTCTCAAAATGAAGACATACCAGCAGCCAACAAACATATGAAAAAAATTATCATTATTACTAATGATCAGAGAAATGCAAATAAAAACCACAATGAGATACCATCTCATTGTTATTATTGTTGTTATTATTAAAAAGTCAAAAACAGATGCTGGCAAGGCTGTAGAGAAAGGGTAACAGTTGTACACTATTGTTGGGAAAGTAAATTAGCTCAGCCACTGTGGAAAGCAGTTTGGAGATTTCTCAAGGAACTTAAAGTGGCTACCATTAGGCCCAGCAATTCCCTAATGGGCATAGGCCCAAATGAAACTAGATGATTATAACAAAAAGACACATGCACTTACATGTTTATCACCACAGTATTCTCAGAAGCAGAGACACGGAATCAACCTAGGTGCCTATCAAAGGTGGTCTGGATGAAGAAAATGTGGTTCATATATACCATAGGATACTATGCAGCCATACAAAGAATTAAATCATGGCCTTTGCAGCAACATGGATGGAGCTGGAGGGCATAATCCTAAACAAATGAACACAGGAACAAAAATCCCAGTACTGCATTCTCTCAGAAGAGGGAGCTAAACAATGAGCACCCATGGATATAAACATGGCAAAAACAGGAACTGCAAACTATTAGATAGGGGAGAAAGGGAAGCGGAAGAGGTTAAAAAACTACCTGTTAGGTATAGTGCTCACTACCTAGGTATAATATGCCCATGGAGCAAACCTGCACATGCACCCCTGTATCTAAAATTAAAGTTGAAAAAATTCTTGTTTTGTTAATGTACTGTTTTTATGATTTTGTTGAATTGCTTCTCTGCATTTTCCTGAAGTTTGCTGAGCTTCCTTAAAACAATTATTTTTAGTTTTTTGGTTGTTTCTTGTTTTGGTCAGGCACTTTGTATAGCTCAATGTTTTAAGGATGCATTACTGGGAAGTTACTGTGGTTATTATCTCAGTGCTGATATGCCTCCTGTTTTTCATGTTTCTTGTCACCGTCTGTTGATGTGTGCACATTCGGTAGAGCAGTCCCCTACTGCAGACTTCACAGGCCACATTTGGTGTGAAAAACCTTCTCCTACTTGGGGAGTAGGTGTGAGAGTGCTGGTTGGGTGGTGCCAGTGCAATGCAACTGTGTGTTCTTTATTCAGCTTTCTCAGCTTAGGTTGGTGTTCTCAAAGATTGCAGGGACACTCAGTGGTCAACACTGTGAATGTCTCCTATGGCAGCAAGGGTTGTTGGGATTTTGGTGGTGATGGCTGCTGAGGTGTTTCTGATCTTTCTTCTCCCACTGGGGAAGTTGCGTCTGAGAGGGTCACTCTTGGCACCGGGTCTGGTTTATAGGCCTACTTGTGTTGGCAATGGCACCAGTGTCTGACAAGTGGCACCCATGGAACAGCAACAAAGCAGAGGCCTAAATCAGAGACGTGGATGGAGGAACTATGGCTCGGTAGTTCTGGATGGTAACATAACTTGTGCCTAGAACATAGGCATACTTGCTGCCTTGTTGGTGACAGTATATGAGGTGTAGATGCTTGTGAAACAACCTAATTGATGAGAACAGAAGCACAGGCATACACAGAGCAACAATGAGTCTGGGGTTTGGACAGGACCAAGCTTTTTATGGAATCTAGCCTGCTGCCTAGAGCGTGGGAACATGCCGAGAGACCCTGGCTCTGCCGCCTAGTATGGAAATTCGTTCATCGGCATGGTGGCTTGATGTTTGACATGTGGATACGCACCGTGCAGCCTCACCAGGGTCTGGAAGGTGGACACTTGCAGGGTGGCCGTAGCTTAAGCATCTGGGCTAATGCAGGACCGGGAGAGGCAGCAGCTGTGGTCCTGAAGTAGCATGACAGAGGCTGCTTGATGAGAGCTGTGCAGCCACATCCCCCTCTCTTTGGTTCCCCAGTAGAAGTGGCTGTTGGTTACCTCAGTAGCAAAAGATGCTGGTGTTCTCTGTGGAGCACTGCTGGGGACCATGATGGGTCCTGCCACGTGTCTAATCCTCCACCTTTCTTCTTTGTTCTATGCTGTCTCCTGACATTCCAGGTTTGCCAGTCTCACCAGCAATCCTTTCTGTGTGGATATTCTCTGCTATTTGTTCCACTGTGTTGTTGCTACAGATTGTTTAATGGGCCCTTGAGCTTTCCCAGGACGATTCTGGTTTGTGAATAGGTGTTCATATTTGTTTTTTTGTGTAGGGGTGAAGGTTGGTGTCTCCTGTTCCTGCTGACATCCCAGAGTCTCCTAACCAGACTTCCTACCTAGATCCACATGCATATCTGTTAAATGGAAGATAAAACATACAATAAACTACTGTGGATAAGTAGGTTGTGATTGTTCAAAAAAAGGAAATGGGATTTTGCTCCACTCTCAATTTCTACCATCTTGGTCCAGCTCTCATAATTTATCTGAAATATTCTCATGATTTTTTCTCTACTATCGGTTTTTATTGTAATTCAAAGTCAGGAAATGCGATGAGTTCAGCTTTATGCTTCTTAATCAAGATTGTTTTGATTATTTGGGGTACTTAGTGTTTCTATACAAATTTTAGAATTGTTTTGCTATTTCTTTAAAAAAAGATGATGGAATTTTAATACAGATTGCATTGAATCTGTAGATTATGTTGACATTTTAACAAAATCAATCATCCCAATACATAAACATAGAAAGTATTTACGTTTATTGGTATATTAAAAAATTTTTTTCATCAAAGTTTTATAATTTTTAGTGTAGAAGTGTTTTACCTCTTTAGTTAAATTCATTTCTAAGCATTTTATTATTTTTGTTGTTAATGTAAATGGGAATTAAAAAAAAATTATTTTAGTCTGTGAAAGGGAAGTTCACTTTGTATTTAAAGTGAATCTCTTATAGACCTCATATCTCTTGATTTAGTCAACAGTCTATTTAGTCACTCTCTGTCTTTTGATTGGGGCTCTAATCCACTTACATTTAAAGTGATTATTAATAGGTAAGGACTTACTAGTGCCATTTGGTTTGTGTGTGTTTTGAAATTCTTTTGATCTCTTTCTCGCTTGCTGTTTTATTTTGTTATTTTATCATTCTTATAGTGGTTTGATTTGACTTTTTCTCTTTATTTTTTGTGTATCTAATATATATTTTATCTTTCTTTTTTTTGTTTGTTTGATTTTTTGTTTGTTTGAGATAGAGTCTTGCTTTGTTGCCCAGGTTGAAGTGCAGTGGCACAATCTCGTCTCACTGCAACCTCCACCTCCCGGGTTCAAGCAATTCTCCTGCCTCAGTCTCCTGAGTAGCTGGGATGACAGGCACTCGCCATCATGCCTGGCTAATTTTTGTATTTTTGTAGAGACGAAGTTTCACTATGTTGGCCAGACTGGTCTTGAACTCCTGACCTCAAGTGATCCGCCCACCTCAGCCTCCCAACATGCTGAGATTACAGGCATGAGCCACTGTGCGCAGCCTCTGCTATGTATTTTCTTTTTGGTAATCATGAGGCCTGTTTAAATCTTGTATTTATTATCCTCTAATTTAATTTGGTAACAACTTAAGTTCAATTATACACAGAAACTTACACTTTTATACCCACTCCCCAATTTGTCTTCTTGATGTCAGAGTTTACTTATTTTTACATTGTAAATTTATTATCAAATTTTGGTGGTTATTATTATTTTGTATTTTAATTTTTACATTAGGATTATGTGCATATCACACACACCAACCACTACAGTGTTATGTTATTCTGTACTTTACTATGTATTTACCTCTATAGTGAGCTTTATACTTTCATATGCTTTCATGTTGCAGGCTAGCGCATTTTCAGTTCCATTTAAGGACTCCCTTAAGCATTTCCTGTAAGCAAGTCTAATGGGAAACAAATAAAAACATACAAACAAACAAAAAAATTAAAACTCTTTTTCATTCTTTGTTTGTCTGGGGAAGATTTTATATCTCCTTCATTTTTAAAGAATCTCTTTGCAGCATATGTATTCTTAGTTGCCCTTTTTTATCTTTTCTTTCAGTACTTTGAATACATCACTTTGCTCTCTCCCAGCCTGTAAAGTTTCTGTTGAGGAATCCATTAATAAACTTACTGAGGTTCCCTTGTATGTGACAAGCAGGTCATTTTTTTTTTTTTTTTTTTTTTCTGCTTTTAAAATTCTTTCTGACTTTGACATCTGGCAGTTTAACTATAATGTGTTTTAGTATAGAGTCCACTTTATATTCTAACTCTCTGAGGTCCTGTGGGCTTCTTGAGCCTGGATGTCTATTTCCTCACTGGATTTGGAGTATGTAATATTATTATTTTTTTGAATAAGTTTAATGCTCCTTTCTCTTTCTCTTCTCCTCCTGAGACTCTCAAAATGTGTGTATTAGTTCACCTGATGATGTCCTATAAGTCCTATTGGTTTTCTGAGTTTTTTAAACGGTTTTTACTTCCTTTCCCATCTGGGTGATTTCAAATAGCCTGTCTTTGAGTTAGCTGTTGTTTTATTCTGCTTGATTTAATTAATATCTGCTGTTGAAGATCCCTATTGAATTTTTTGTTCAGTCATTTTATTCTTCAGTGCCACTTTTTGTATTTGGTTCTTTTTCATGTTTTCTATTTGTTCGTTAACTTCTGACCTTGTTCTTGTATTGTTTTTCTAATTTTTGTTATATCATTTATCTGTGTTCTCTTGCATTTTTCTAAGCTTCTTTGTAACAATTACTTAAATTTTTGATAAATTATAGATCTCCATTATTTAAAATAATTTCTGGAAGTTTATCATCTCCCTTTGCCAATGTTATACGTCTGTATTTTTGTTTTGTTTATATTCTTGCACTGGTGCCTGCACATGTGAATAAGCAGTCATCTCTTCTAGACCTTACGGGCTGACTTCAGTAAGGAAAGGCTTTCACCTGAGTGGAGAGGCGTGGGCATGTCTACTGAGAACGGCGTGCAGAAGCACATTATGGCACTGGGTCTGGTGTGCAGGGCACCTGGTGGCCCTGTATCATACCATGGCTCTAGCTCTGGAGGGGCAGGTGGCAGCTCAGCGACTCAGGCAGCTGGGGTCTATGACACTGGCCATTGCATGGCCCTTAGTGCCAAAAGCTGCTGGGGAAATCCACAGTGTCTGTGAGGGCTGTCGGGGCTTCAGCATCACATCTAGGTCTAGTTGTTTAGTTGTGAGTGGCTCCAGGAAAGCGAGGCCGAGGGCTGGCAGTGGGAGCTGTATGAACCTGAGTATGCATGTGATAGTGGGGCTGGGGCTGGTGGTAGGAGAGACATTTGTGGGCATGGATAGTGGCTGTCCTGGGTTTGGAGCCAGAGCACCAGCCATCACACTGGCTAGGGCAGCTCCAGATGGGAAAGGAAGTAACGACTGTTTAAAAATTGAGGAAGCCTAAGGACAGCAGTGGGGCAAGGGAGTGGTGGCTTAGGCATCTGGGGTCCGTAAAGGCAAAAATGTGAGCGCCCCTGGTGGTGAAATCTGTGGGGAGTCTTAGTCAACTGCAATGGCTGTTGGCTTTCTCAGGGGAGAAATTTGCTGAGGTTCCCTATGGAGCAGTCCACTGGGGTCCACAGTGGTGAACACTATGCGGTCTTCGGCAGTGAACATGAAGGGTGGTTCATGGTGCTTGCGAGGGCTGATGCAATCCTAATGGCAAAGGCTACTGGGTCCCCTGCAGAGCGGGCCATGAGGCACTGCACTGGTACCCGCTACATTGCTGATACTAACAGGCACTTTTCTTCTTTGTTCCTAGCTGTATTCACATGTGTCAATGATGTGGATTTCCCCAGTTATCTAGGTGGGTTGAAACAGAAGCAGGTGCTTCAGGCAGTGCCTCAGGAAGCTGGTCACTCACCCTGCTGTCTTTTTGCCTCATGAGGAAACTCACAGGCCAAGGAGCTTCCTCCTGATGCTGAGCTGTGCCAGCCTGGGGATGGGGTGATGCAGGCAAAATTAAACTGATCTCCCTAGCGTTTCTGTGAAGTTATTCTCTCTCTCTCTCTCTCTCATTCCACTGTGGTGCTGCAACTTCTTGACTTCTGAACTGTCCCAAGGTTATGTTAGTTTATGAATAGCTAATGGTTGTTTTCTGTTTGGAGGTGCAAATGAAGGAGTCTTCTACTCTGCCATCTTTCTGATGTCAACCTCTGCTCTTTTTATTGTTAACCTTAATAAAATCGGTTTCTAATAAATACTTGTGTTTGTTTCTGGAATGATACATCTGCCTATCTAGGCCACTATACCATACCTGTAAAATCATTCTCTTTAAAACATATTATAATATCAGAAACAGATAAACCAAAATTTTATTATAATTTTTTGACATTGTTTTCCATAGCTACCACCTATCTATTAATTTTTGGTCAAATTAATTGAGCACTCTAGGCTTCAGTTTGTATATTTGTGTAATGAAAGGACTAAACTACAGCACATCCAAGTCTCATTTCAAGTTTATTCTTCTGCAGTTCTTTGAATCTATTGTTTCTACCCTGGAAAAAATTTATTACTTTTTAAAAATTGATATACAAAAGGGAGTATATTCATGAAGCCTGTAGCTTGGGGCCTGGGACACTTCATATGAGTCTCCATTTTGCCTTTTAGCAACTCACGACTTTGCTGGCTGGGCAAGTTTCCACTTCAAGAAGAAAAGAAAATGATAAATGGTGGAAAAAATCTAATTTAATTTTCTTTAAATAAATGATTTGCCTGTTGATTCTACATTCAAGGTACAAAGTTGGGGATAAATTTTAAAATGTTTTATTTTCCTCTAAAATACAACCAAATTTTGAAACTATTTCCTGTTGAAACACATGTGTACTTTTAAAAATAATCATCACAGCTGGACACCAAAGATTGATAGCGGTGTTCTAAAAGACTCGTTTGAAAGAAAGTGAAGTCAGTCTCCCAGCCGATGAGATTTCCCTAAATGTAGACAACCTGGCTAAAGAATATCCTCACCAGATTGTATCGTTTTGCTTCCTGGAGGTTGAAACACAAGCTACTGTATTGCACGGAGATGTGAGTTTTAGAGTTTTTAGTGTCTGGAAAGGTGGACGGATTTAAATCAGGGGTAAGAATGTCTTGGAGCTCAAGGGCATTATCAGGATTAAAGTAATCCAAATGGGTTTGATTTGTGCTTAATAGGCTGGATCCTGGTTTAAACTGCAGATGTTCAAAGGGGAAAAAAAGACTCATTTTTCTTATAGTTTATGTTTCATTAAATTTATTGAAGAACCAACTGTAAAATAATTCCACCTTCAGTGGAATTCAAGTTCTGGAGCAGTCAGTGGACAAAATGTGGTAATCTTGGGGTTTGTTCATTTATACAAGACGGTTAGAAAAAGCTTCCCGATGTCGCAGCTGGTCTGAGCCTCAGACCTCAGTTGTGAGCCCCCGTTCATCTCCACTACAGCGGTTCACACATTTTATCTATCATTTTTGCTAGCTCCTCTTTGAAGTTAGGGCCATAATTTACAACAGAATGGAAAGCGCACAGGCACAGAGTGAGTAACGTCTCTGAATTTGATTTGGGGAACGGACGCTACACGCCTTGATGACGGGGACGTTTTGCTAGAATATGAACAAAGCAGCGCGTTCCGCGTTTCCCATCTGGGCTGTGCCTCTGGTTTGCGGGTGTCCCCTGTAGACCCTCAGGCCTCCAGCCTGGCGCTCCCGAGAACTGGTCCTCAGAGCGGCCTCCCCAGGCCGTTTCCACCCCGTCCCCTCTGCTCCCGCCTTCTCAGGAGCATCAGACCTGCTCCCGTTCTGTGCCTCCCCCGCCTGCTCCCCCCCTTTCTTCCCTTCATTTTTCAGTTATTTGGTTCAAATCAGTCTCCGTGGTTTCTAACTCCAGCTTGCCATCTGTTTCCCAGAGGATGCGGACAAACAGGATATGAATTCAATAATGTCCATTTTACTAAGCTAAATTCCCTGTTTTGATGATTAGTCCCCTGAATTTTATATAAGGTGATAAACAGTTAAAGACTGTTTACTTTCCAGACACTGTTATTAGATACGTTGTATGTCATTAAGGTTTAGCAATTTTTCCATTTCAAACTCTTTTATATGCTATGACTATAAAATCTTTGGTTACCTTAATTCTTGAATAAATATTAGGTAGCCTGGAATCATGTATTTACCAGTTTGAAGAGCTGTTGAGTAACATTAACCATAGAAAGGTCGATGTGAGGCCAACATGCACAGAACCTCGGGGTCTTCCCCAAAGACTTGAAGTAGAGTGAAGACAGTCAATGAACAAAAGGAAGGGAAGGGGAGAAAAGGGGAGGCAAGGGGAGGGGAGGGGAGGGGAGGGAAGGAGGGGAGGGGAGGGAAGGAGGGGAGGGAAGGGAAATAGAAAAGAGAAAAAGAACCCAAGCCTTAGTGTGAACCTAACTTGTGTTTCATTGTTCAATGTCTGGCAGAAAAATCTTCAAATCATGTATTCCTTTACTGTTTAAAAAGGGGTGCAACTCATTTTGACAAATATAATTTCTATGGCAACGCCTTGATTACCCACTGTAACATTTGAACTCTAAAATTGCCTTATTGTTTAAAATGAAGAGTATGAAATGACTCACCTTATTTAATAATAATATTGATTCTGCATGTTGACTTCAAAGAATATTTGATCATGTTTTTGGAAAAGAGAACTCAGATATTTTGGGACAGAATTTTTATTTCTTTTTTATGCATCTTTATTCTTGGCTGAACTCACAACCTTAAAAAATAATACTTATATGCCTGTGGTTACCCTTTTTGCAGGTTTTTTTTTTTTTTTTTTTTTTAATATAAATCAACTTTAGCCTACTCGTTACCCTCCTCCAGAATTTGTTTCCACTTGACTTTTCCAAGTCATCCTTTCCAATGTGGCCACTTTCCCTGCTCACACCTTTCTGAATTGTGGTTCCATTATTTAAACTGGGTAATGTTTTCTTAGCTAAAGACTCATTTGTGCAAAATACATTTACCAAAAATAAGTTCTTAAGAAAGCAAAAAGGCTTCAACTCACGCTTTTTCCAGGATGTCTACAATTTTTTTAGGGTCTGTCAATTTTACAACTAGTATATTTTACTCCATAATCTCTTCCAGATATTTTTCATTAAACTTTGACTCACAGTGATTCCATGTCAATTTCTGTTTTCCAAACTTTATGTGAAATTCATAATTCTCTCTTACACAGCCCCAACACAATGCAGGGTGAATCGCAAAAGCAAATTTCCTCTTGACTTGTTTTGGTTAGTGCTATAGTTTCTCAAATGCTGAAATAACAGCTGAAGTATCTCTACGTTCTGGTATTTTCAATAAAATGAGCTATTTATGAGTCAGGAAGTCTCCTAGATATTCACATCTTCTGATGCTGATGTAGTAAGAAAATTTTATGTTTGCATTTTCTGTATCTAAGATGTGTAATGGAAGAAACAATTGACATTTAAAGCAGTGCCTATTTTATCAGCATTTCCATCATCTCAAAGTTTTGGTGTAATACTAGGCATCTAGAAAACGCTTTAGGATGACCTTTCACATTTTGTATCTTCCCTGATTACATGGCGTAAAGGCATAACTGGCACAGGAAGAGAGCAGACGTGGGGCCCTGTCAGTGCTGATTATTAGCAAGTGCGATGTTATTAGGACATGGCCAGTCTAAGACGAAGGAGCTGGTTGGTATTTATCCAATAACTTTTATTTGGGTATGTGCTGTGTGCATGGCTCCCTTGCAAGTCCTTGTTTCCTAATATGGAGTTTAATGCAGTAACATTTCATTTTAAAATGTAGGATGAATTTCCAGTATAAAATTTAACCATTGAATGCCATCAAACATAGGCACCCCACCCCCCAACAGGTGTGGTTAGGGATCAAATCTCTGCACCACTCTGGCGTCAGGACAAAGTGGGACGGAACACGAAGCCTGTGTGCTTAATTGCCACCTGCCTCATAAATGAGTGAACAAAGGAATCCATGAGTGCGTCAGCAGAAATAGTTTTCCAAGTGACGTTAATGTGGCATCTACTGCCCAAAAATATTTTGCATACGATAAATTATGCAATCACAATGGGAGGGATAAAGAGAGGCAGGTATGGAGCCTGCAAACTTTGCTTAAACGTTGCTCTCTGGGGCCTAGCATCACAACGTGACTTTTTTTTAAACCACAGTTTGTTGTTAATGTATAAAGTTAGACCAACTTCCACCTCCATTACAGGGTTTCTAGAAGAATCAAAGTATAAAATATATGTGGTTGTAAAAAAAAAAAAAGTGCCTTGTAAATTTTAAAGGACTAGAGAATAAGTGATATTCTCTTTTTCTTTCTTTTTTTTTTTTTTTGTGGCTGCTAGAGGTCCTCATTGGTACCAAGTTGCTATTGCTCTTAAATCTTTCAACGGATTACGTTAAAACGTACATTAGAATATAGAAATATAAAAACAGATTGCATTGCTCTATTTGGTTCACATATGAGATTTCTATTCTTTCATAAAAAGTTTATTTCCTACACAAAATTAACATAATTACTTATATTTTTATCCTACAATGATATTCTGAATTGATTTTACAAAATACTTAAGACCTTTCTTGTACCTGGATAAGTTAAAAAAAAAAAAAAAAGTTTTTATTGTGTCAGCATAATCTGTAGGTATCTAGGCAAAACCTACTCACGAGGCTAACTTCAGAAGGCTCATGTTCACCTCCCTACAAATATGAATTTACTTCGTCCACTTACCCAGGCAGTTCCCACCCCCATTTTATAGGACACTTTCACCAAAGAACCAAAATGTCAGACCAAGT
This sequence comes from Chlorocebus sabaeus, assembly GCF_047675955.1. Lineage (NCBI taxonomy): Eukaryota > Metazoa > Chordata > Mammalia > Primates > Cercopithecidae > Chlorocebus > Chlorocebus sabaeus. The sequence goes on along the minus strand of NC_132916.1, from coordinate 1,587,553 downwards.
AAACAGCAACAGGGATCACTTGCTTGTCATAAACACAGTCAGAAAGGCATTGCTGCTACATTGGCTGTTTAAATCTGCTTCTTTTCTTTGCTAGATAAATCTAGAAAAATCACCATGCTCTTTGAGAGAAGCTGAGAGAGAAAACCAAAAGAGCACAAAACCAGATTCAGAAGAGAAAGGAAAGACTACCTTGAGTGAGTTTGTCCTCCAAAGACAACTGCTGGCAGAGGCTGGGGAGACGTCAAAGGCTCAATGTTCAGGCGTCCAGGGTCCCAGCATCTAAAACGGCTTCTGCCATCCACGGCCGCCACACATCATTTTGGACTGAATTTAATACTTCTTAATCAGAATCAGCTTTTGCACATGAGACAGGCAAACGGTTTAAAAATAGTTATGCCATAGTCCATTGACTTCTCGTTTTTACCACTTACATGGATAAGTCATTTTTAAAAATCAAGGGCATTTTTTTGATGTGCACCTAGCATTGGCATGAGGATGGTGTGTTAACACTGGGAAATAGGGCTAATTCAGACTTCCTTGAAACCTGGCTGCAGTTTTTAAGTGATCTGGAAGTCCTAAGTGGATTATTTAGTCCGTTGAGCTACTGTCCATTGTCTGGTAGTTCTCAGAGGACTGAGCAGAAACTGATAGGAAGTGAAATACCATTTGTGTTCGCTTGTGTAGGTGAATACATCTCTAGGATAAGGCCACACATTTTGGCTTCCACAAACCCAGAGGAACCTGGAGTAAGGAAACCAAAGGAAGTATTCAGGAAGCTTCGGATTTGACTGCTGGCATTATAGGCAAGAATTACACAAACATAGCTTACTATTCACTATTGATGAGAACTCGTGTTCTCATTTCAGGCAATGTTTAGAACGAAGCTCCATGAAACATGCTTGCTCCAACGAATATCCTTAGAGCAGCCATGCTTATTATTGTGATTGTTATGTTATTTTAAGGTAATTCTTGCCTTTTGGCTGGTTAATTGCATTCTTTAGTTCGAGGCTATGCTTCTGCCCTGGTTACTCCGATGTCCATCTGTGTCAGTGTCACCTTGACAACAAGAACAGGGGATGCGTCTTGTGTGAGTGGGTGGCCAAGGAGAACAGCCTCTGGCTTTCTGGGAGCTCCTAGTGTTCTCCTTGAAACCCTTAACACATATGTTTTTTCTATGCTTTACATTAGATCTCTGGACTTATCCTACAAAGCTGAAACTGTACTGTTTGACCTACAACCTCCCATTTCTGAGGCGTTCATTTCTGCTCCTTACACTGATAATTTGCCAAGAAAGTAAATTTTAGGTTACCTTACTGTGATGGTTAATACTGAGTGTCAACTTGATTGGATTGAAGGATACAAAGTATCGATCCTGGGTGTGTCTGTGAGGCTGTTGCCAAGGGAGGTTCACATTTGAGTCAGTTGTCTGGGAAAGGCAGGCCCACGCTTAATCTGAGTGGGCACCATCGAATCAACTGCCAGTGAATATAAAGCAGGCAGAAAAGCTTGAAAAGAGAGACTGGCCTAGACTCCTAGCCTACCTCTTTCTCCCATGCTGGATGCTTCTCGCCCTTGAACATCACAATCCAAATTCTTCAGTTTTGGGACTCGGACTGGCTCTCCTTGCTCCTCAGCCTGCCCACGGTCTATTGTGGGACCTTGTGATTGGCTGAGTTATTACTTAATAAACTCCCCTTTAGATATACATCTATTCCATGAGCTCTGTACCTCGAGAGAAGCCTGACTAGCACACTTACCATCCCTGCACACACACAGCAACTGTGTGAAATGATGCCCACATTCACTGACTTGACTGCAGTCCTCGCTTCCCTGTGAGTGTGCCCGTCCCGATCACTGGATCCAAACAGCGTGCCACACACCTTAAATACATACGATACAGTAAATGAAAACGATGACGTTCCCATGTGTTCTCAGCATAATGAAAAACAAACGCAAGATTCACCGTGTGTTTTTCTGGGGAGAGCAAAGCGGGGAAATGTATGTGCCAAACTGGAGTCCCTTAGAAGAAAATGGATTTCAGATATTTCAGCCTGCTCTCACCAGGAGGGGTTCTCTGCTAACTATTGTGAAGGAACGCGATAGTCAGAGGCACCGAGAGCCTGAGTGCAGCTTTAATAACTTTGGACGGGACCTGGGTCCTGAGCGTGAGTCATGCTGAGGTCGCTGTGGACGCTGAGCCCTGGGCTGTGAGTCAGCCCCTCGAGGCGCATGATGCTGCTTCAGGCTCCACCAACAGTAGGTGCTTACAGACTCATGGGCTGCTGGGTTATGACCGAATGAATCAGTCTGAGGGGGAAGATTGTTTCATGACAGAAGGTGGGACTGTGGTGCCAATTTTCTGTTTGAGTTTTGTGTCTTTACACAATTCGACAAAAAAGGCATTTTATTTAAGCATTATGCACATTTCTTAGAGAATCCGAGGTAACCTATCTTGAGAAAAGGAATTCAAGCTGGACCGACCACAGACCTCGTGCTAAGCATTGGAATCGTTGTCCTGCCAGATAGCATTTCAACATCTATTTCCATCCTTCTTCACAATATTACTTTTAACTGATGTCAAAATAAACAAGCCCAGGAATATCCAAGCAATTTGTTCTCAGAGCGCCTGGTGTCCAGTTCAGTGCATGGACTGAGTCAATAACACTTCTGCAAGTGATAACATTCTTTATACTATTAACCAAAAAAAAAAAACAAAAGGTTCCATGATTGTGCCTCACATATTAATACATGGTTATAGCAATTATTTTCATGCACTGGGACTGTGCACCTACCTGTGTTTTTGATTCTGCAGTAAGGAATCATTAATATCAAATGTTATAAACCAGGGAGCTGGGCTTATATTTAACATACACACATGCACACAAAATAACTGTCAACATTTAAGCAAGTTGCTTACAGATTAAAACTATGTCAACAATAATCACAAGTAGAGTACTGTTCACACCCTAGAAGGACTTCTGCTGCCCTTCTCACCCTCCCTCCCTTCCTCCCAGAAGGTGGCCCCTAATCTGAGGGCCAGCACTGCAAAGCGGCTCTGTCTGTTTGAAGCTGAGCACACACGGTGTCTCGTGATCTTTTGCGTCTGATCCCCTCTAGTCTGCATGATGTTTGTGGCATTCATCCATGTCCTATGCAGTGTGGAGAAGATGCTGTTCTTGTAAAGTAACTCACTGTAAAAAGAGACACCATCACTTATTGATACATGCTACTGCTGGTAGACATTTGATCTGTTCTCAGTTTGAGGTCATAATGAATAAGACTCCTATGAACATACTTGATGTGGCTTGGCTCTGTGGCCCCTCCCAAATCTCATCTCAAATTGTGATCCCCATGTGTCAAGGGCGGGACCTGGTGGGAGATGATTGGATCGTGGGGGCGGTTCCCCCAGGCTGCTGTGATAGGGAAGGAGTCTCGTGAGAGCTGACGGTTTAAAGGTGGCGCTGCTCACTTGGTTCTTGGTTGTCTCTCTCTCCTGCTGGTTTGTGAAGAAGGTACTTGCTTCTCCTTCACCTTCCTCCATGGCTGTAAGTTTCCTGAGGCCTCCCCAGCCATGCTGAACTGTGAGTCAGTTAACCCCCTTTCCTCTGTAAATTACCCAGTCTCAGGCAGTTCCTTATAGCAGTGTGAAAAGGGATGAATACAACACCGTGTGCTTCCGTGGTGCTCATATGCACGTTTATGATGTCTGATGTGGCAGACAGTGTGGGCACCTGAGAGCGATGAATATGTCTTCACAGGACACCAGCTGTAGCCATCTGAAATCCACTGCTGCCTGAGTGCTCAGCCTGCTCTGAAATCCAGTGCTGCCTGAGTGCTTGGCCTGCTCTGAAATCCACTGCTGCCTGAGTGCTCGGCCTGTTCTGAAATCCAGTGCTGCCTGAGTGCTTGGCCTGTTCTGAAATCCAGTGCTGCCTGAGTGCTTGGCCTGTTCTGAAATCCACTGCTGCCTGAGTGCTCGGCCTGTTCTGAAATCCACTGCTGCCTGAGTGCTAAGGCTGCACTGCCTGAGAGCTGTTCCTCAGCAACATTCGAGGGGACAGGAAGGCTTAACAGAGCCAGTTGTTGGGGAGACACTGGGCTTCTCTGTCACTGGCTTTCGCCTTGAGGCTCTGCAGCAGCCCTGGCAAAGTCTCTCAGTCTGCACAGAGGTCCAAGATGCATCCTCCCAGCCCCTCTCTCTCTGTCCTTCTCTAGGGTAGGACTTGAGTCCCAGCCTAGCCACTCTCCCACCTTCTGTCCCTTGCACAGGCATTCCTCCTGGTAAAATACTCACCCAGTTAACATCAGCGTGGCCTCTGCTCCCCGGAGCCCCAGACCACCCAGGGCCCTGCCCAGATCCTCTTAGATTCCATGCATAGCAGTGCGTCTGTGGGTTTGCTGCTCGGGGTCCACACTGCAGACCTCATGAGAGTATCCAGAGTCTGTGGAACAGGGCGTCCCACCTGGAAGTAAGAGTGCTTAGGAATCCAAAGCCCCAGGGGAGTCTGTGGTCTGGGAGTGACCAGGGCAAAAGCCCTTTGCCCTCGCCTCAAGGCAGGACACATCCCGAGATGCAGTTTCTACTTCAACGCTCTTTGATGGATCCGGCTAAGCTGGGACTTCAGCTGAAATCCACGGTTTGAAGAGAATGGCAGGAGTTTGAAGTTGTTCCTGAGAATTAGGGAGTGAATTTTGATGAGGGAATCACAGCTGGGGGAGAGGCTGGAGCTAAGGACCCACCTGGTGCTGTAACTGGGGGCGTCCCGAGAGCCGCAGTCGCCTGAATTGAACCAAACACATCGGGACCACAGTGTGTCGAGGTTTCAAAAGCACCTTATTCTTACTGACACACCAGATTTGTACACAAGAATAAACAAAATGAACTGACACTTGATGGTTTTTATTTAAAAGTGTGCTTTTGAGAAGTGATGAAAAAGCAGAATTTTCTGCAGGAAAAACCTGGGAATCAGATGATGAAATCGCTTTCCAAAATACGATTTTACATTAGAATGTCTGTTAGAGAAGCCTGGAGTCTGGATAAGACCAACAGGAGGCTGCAGCTCCTATACCAGCCCCACCCTGATGTTCTGGGTGGCCTGGAGCAAGGAATGGGATTCCTGGGTTTCCTGACTCCACATCCTGAGAGGCTGCACCAGCCCCAGAGCAGCCCAGTTGAACGGACGGAGCTGGGGTCAAGTGCAGTGCTCCCAACCCCTGTTAGGAATGCTGACCATCACCACAGGCCTTCATAAATACCCTGTGGCTATAGAAGTATTTGGGAATTCACCAAGATATCCCAGCTGCCTCTCCTCCAGAATTCTTCAACTTGACCCTAGATAATTACTGCATTGCAAATTCAGAAAACTATGTGACCAGCTTCACGCCAGAGAGCCACTCGGGGCTGTGAAAGAGTTCAGCCGTGACACACAGCGCGTTGAGGAGAACAGCCTTCTCTGTGTAATGAGACTACTAAGGCTACAAGCCTCGGTGATTTCATTACAGTTCCATCCTAGCAAAATTATTTCACTCCTTGAAGCCTCAGTTCCCATATGTGTGAAATGGGGAAATAGCTCAACCTCCCAGGAGCACAGGCAGGTATTCAAAAGACATGGACCATTATTAGTGTAACTGGGATCTATTTCTTGAAAGTAAGCATCTTGATAAGAGAGAAAAAAAAGTATATTTTTAAAGGCCAAAATAAAGAGTTTGCTTTGCTTTTTTTTTTTTTTTTTTTTTCCCTTGAGACAGAGTCTCATTCTGTCACCCAGGTTAGATGGAGTGCAGTGGCAGGATCTTGGCTCACTGCAACCTCCACCTCCTAGGCTCAAGCAATTCTCCCGTCTCAGCCTCCCAAGTAGCTGGGACCACAGGCGCACACCACCATGCCCAGCTAATTTTCATATTTTCAGTAGAGACAAGGTTTCAATGTATTGGTCAGGCTGGTCTCGAACTCCTGACCTTAGGTGATCCACCCTCCTCTGCCTCCCAAAGTGCTGGGATTATAGGCGTGAGCCACTGTGCCTGGCCAAGATTTTTAAAAGTCTATGTGATGATATTGGCAGATCACATAACATACTGTTGAGTATAGATTGCTGAAAAAAACAAAAAATGCTTTGGAATCTGATACACATTGGTTGCAATTCCTGTCTGTCTGTCACTTGTGGACATATGCGTCTTCATCAAAGAAATGTTTATTGCTCTCTACCGAGTTTTGCCCCAAATTCTTAATACATATGATTAAATTCCTTTCCTAAAATGGACATCAAGATTCCCACTTTGAGGACTAACTGTGGTCAGAACTGAATGGCCCTGACTGGAGTGTCCTACAGAATGTTGGCCTCACAGGGACCCACTGGCTTCTTTTTATCATTTCCCTCTAGTCCCCTGGACCTGCTGTAAATAAACCATGTGGATTTATCATTTCTTCTTGAGGGAAAGTTTGTCTTGGCATATCTGGAAAAAATAAACAAACAAAAGATATTGGGCAGCTTGAGAATAAGCCAGGGGCTGCCCTATGCTACGAGTCTTCAAAAATGAGTCAATATGATACTTCAACACCGCTTGGATTAAAGACTGGAAATAAGGAAAGGAAAATTACACCTAAGGTCACTTCTGAAGGTCAGAGGATATCCGAAGGCATGTGAAGATATGAGAAAGGTGCTGGATTTACTGTTTCTGGCTAATGCTATTCAGAAGTGTTAATGAAATAGTCCCTGAAGCCTCTCATGTGCTTCCCATGTGTTTAGTTGTGTGTAAGGACCATACAGCTCGATAAGACAATATTAGTGCACAAAGCAACAATCTTGAGAACATACATTTAGCTGCTGAGATGTACAACATAAACTTTGTCTACTGAGCCAGAAAAAAAAATGGAAACTCAGTAAGGGCTGAGGCATTCTTGCACAGTGCGAATGAGCCTTGTTTTGGAGGAGCTATGGAGACACTGCTTGGTTTTCGTTTTCAGCATGTGGCCAACAGCTGAGGCAAGGAAGAGAGAAGTTGCAGGCTCCCTTCTTGGCTGTGGCAGCTAACGTGGGAAGAGTTGCACTGGGTCGTGGACACGTGGCCTGCTTCTCTTCCACTGAAAAACTGCACAGATGCAGAGAAATTCTACAAAGCTCATTCGGAAAACATTTCACAACAACGGAATGACACGACCAAGCTGCACACGATCTTTAGTTCTTAATACAAAGGTTGGAAAGAAAATAAATCAGAAAGGATATGACAACACATTACATTTTCTGGTGAAGCAGTTTAGCCATGTCTTCTACTGAGGTCTGAACCGCCACAGGACACGAAGGCAGGGGAGCGACTGAGGGGTGTGGACGTCAATTCCTCCGGGATGTGGAGGACATGACGGCGTTTACTTGAGGTAAACCTCACAAGGGGGAGAAGTTTGCTCAAAAAGTCTTTAAATAACAAATTAAGGAGATTCTATTTGATTCTATAAGCAATGGATAGGCAGCCAAGTTTTTTTGAGAAAAAATAGACACAATTTGAGCAATTCTAGCATGTGGTTAGAAATTTATGTCTGGCACAAAATTACATTTGCAAGTGTATAGACCCTAGCATTAGTTTTTAAGCAACACTACAGCAACTAGCCTGGTAAAAGAGAGAACACAGGTAATAAGCCCAAGGTCAGCTCAGGGTGAACTGGGTCCATCCACAATGGGGCAGAAAGCGGGAGGGAGCGGGGGCCTTGGGTGAATTCCCTGAACAGCTGCAATCACCCTGGACTGCTTACTTCTGAACTTTCTATTCCCCGAAAACACATCTTTTTTGGTGAGGCTGCTGTAATTCGGTTTCGTTACACGCTGCTGAAGTCGTCGTTATTGACACAATGGATGCAGTCAATACTTCTGAGAAGTCTGGCTGCGAAAAGGGAGAAGGAGACAGAGCAACAACTGAAATGTGTACAGAACCTCCAGGGAAGCACAGGTTATGTGGTCCTATTCATTCACAGGCCTGAATCTGCACCAGAAGAAGAAATGATAGGCACCCACCAAGGCCCAAATCTCAGGGGAGGCCTAGGCTGGACCCGATTGGATGGGTGGAGTCCCGTGAGTCCCAGTGTCTTTACAGAACTACACACACCGAGCGTCCCTGCCCATCAGGACCGGTGTCCTTTCATTGTCCACGAGCTCCACGGGAAGCCTTCGGTCCACTGATGTCTATGAAGAACTGTCCTTTCCATGAGGCTCTGAGGATTCCCAGCTGGGGCTCAGGACCGTTGCAGCTCTGAGTCTGTGGTCTGTGCACACTTGGTCTGCATGCTTTCCAGGGAAGCCTGAGCCTTTGCACTCTGAGGAGCTGGTGAGGAATAGTAGGTTCTAGTATGCTTGTCTGAGAAGGACTGTGTCCTACTTGGAGTAGAGCTAGAAATGGATTCCCTATTTACAGTGCCTTAGCCCCTTCCTGAAGGACACCATCAATATGTCCCATGCAGGAGTAGCATTTGGAGAACGAAACACAGGTGACAGGAAAGGATGCATGAGCTGCAGCAGGACAGCAAGGACAGCATGGGGCTCTGGGAGCCCCAGTGAGGGGCAGCACTTAGATTCTTTATTAAATGTTGAGTAGAAATTTCCCAAGGGAGGATGAGGAGGAGATTTCAGTGTGTCTGGTGTGCTTAGAATACGGTGAAGGTCAGGTTCATTGAACTGACCAGTTGCACCTGGGAGAGTGGGGAGAGCTGAGGGAAGAAATGGATTGAAGCAATTGAGTAGTGACCCACACACCATGCCAGGCTGCTCCAGCTTGTTGCTGGACATGAAGGCCCATCATGGAAGGAGTTTGAAAACAGTGCCAGATTTGAGTTGTATTTTAGGACGTTGGAGCAAAGAAGGGCAGGGACAGTTGGGTCCGTCATTGCTGACGGAACTGACTTCACCTTGATAATACGTACATTCACACTGGCATTCCCCGGACGGGCAGATTATGTTCTATGCTGCATCTGGCTCACAAATGCTGGCAAGGAAGAAGATGGTTTTTGTACTTATTAATTTTAAAGCTGACCTGGATGTATGACTTTCAACTGTGTTTTTTTCTAATTTGAAAGGATGCACGTTACATGCATGTCATTTTAGAAATCATTCTTTCATTTACAACTACACCTATATTCAAATTAAAAGCTAATTCCAATTTTAAAAATGTTCTCTTGAGGAACCTCTTCACCTTCCTTCCACCCCTCAAAAATCTATGAGTAAATCTGAACATCTTGATACATACGAAATTATACATTGTCTGGATTTGGGGAGAACATTTTAGGATACTGATTTTGTTGCATTATTCGAGTTGAGACAATAGCTAACATAAGTATTCATATGTAGAGGTCTTTGTGTTTTATTAGAAATATATCCAACTAAACATAGCAACAAAAAGCCTTGGGAAACTGTGTATCCCTTATATTCTTGTGCTGTTTTTCTGTGTGTAACTAAACATGGGATATAGCAAAACTGTTTTCACATTGTTTAAAATTAAGAGTATGTACAATTCCATTTCTTCCATTTAAGAGATAAAAACCCACTAAGGCACTTAGTGTATTTGGAATCCACACAATATGAGGGAAAGCACATCACTTTTAATGGTTTCTAAAGGCGAATAGAAAAGTGATTCACACAACCAAAGCAAGAAGATTTTGAACGTAGCAGCAAAGAGAAGCATAAGCAGATGTCGGAGCCAGGGGACACCTACCGCGCTGTGGCCCCAGCGCCCCGCTGGAAGATGTTTCTCACCCTGAATAGTTCACAGCTGCCTTGGCATCTCCAGTGCCAAACCGAGGCTTTTCGTAGGTGACTGCCTCAGAAACAGAAAATGAATGTCTAGTTGTGTCTATTTTTCATAAAAAAAAGACCAACAAAATTACGTTGAATAAACATTTATGAAAATATAAGCACTGAAGGCTCTTCATTCTCTAATCAGTTAATTGTGGACTCACGGAGTTGAGTGGAGTTGAGCCTCAGTCGCATCTAATTAAATCAAGAGTTGCCAAAATCCTTCTAGTGTCCAGCCCTGTGGGCATGTCCTGAGATCCTCCAGGAGGACCAGGAGGACCATCCCATCATGCCCTAACACTGGCTACGGGAAATTACAAAGTAAATTCATTTTGTCCTGAGCCCGTGGTGGGCTCAGGGAGATGCTTCCTGTCCTCCCAACCCTGGAGAGGACTGTGACACTGTTCCTGATGGACTCTGAGATGTGAACACTCAACAAGCCCAGTTTCTGGGACCTGCCACCATCCCACGGGACCACTTGGTCTGTGGCCTGCTATGGGTCACAAATCACCAATATTCCGGTACCCTCCGCCACACACCCTTTGCAGGCAGGCATGTACCCTCCCACCGTGGCACATCAAAACTGGCAGGGAGATACAAGTTGGCTTTCTGGTGAGTTCTACTCCATCCCCTCTACCACACCACACATGCACACTTCCTTCACCTGTGAGGGGGGAGGGAACACTGCATTCTCCTCTAACCTAGAAACTGGAGGAGTGGGCTTTGTGTGTGGGGAGGGGTGCCCCAGGATGGCTAGTGAAGGATGGTGAAGGCTTAGGTTTCAGTCTCCGGTTGGGTGCCAACATCATCCTCCCAGCGTTCTACTGAGTGGACCACTCTAGCAGAGAAAGAGCCCTGCTGTGTCACTGCCAGGCAGAGAGGAAGATGGACCTGTCACTCAAATCTGGCTCTGGGCAGGTGTACAAGGCAGGTTCCACACACACCACTGGCATCAGCATGGGAGCTGGGAGTGGTAAGTGAGGCTGTGACAGCAATGCTGCTGTGAATCATTAGAATGGGGAATGGACAGCTACAGTGTGAGGCAGTATCAACGAAGATTCATCGAGCATATGTGTTACAAACCCTTGGAAAATAAATAATTTTACATGTTTATAAATAATACGTTAAAGAAGGAGATTAAATAGAATTTTTTTTTAATCTCACTTTTCCCAAAGGAAGACAGAAAACAAAAGAAAATCAAATAAGGATAAATAGGACAAATAGAAACAGTAAAGAAGATGTTGGATTTTAATTCAATCACATCACTTATAACCTCGAAGATGAATAGTCTAAACGTGTCTGTTAAAAGACAAAGACTTCCAGATTAGATCAAACAGCAAAAGACCAAACTGCAGTCTTTCTGTAAGAAGTTCACTTTAAGTATAAAGGCATAAATAAGTTAAAGTGAAAAGTTGCAGAAAGATACACCACACAAACACTAACTAAAAGAGATTTGGAACAGCTATATTAATATCAAAGTAGACTTTAGAAAAAGGAACCTACCCAGGACAAAGAGGGATGTTGCATAATGATGAAACAATCAATTTTTCAAGAACATAAAACTATCCTAAATATGCAGGCACCTAGCCATACTCCTTTAAAATATGTGAGACTTAAAAACTAATAGAACTTTGCAGGTTGGTCTTGCAATTGCAGTTACACAAGCCAGTACTTGTCTCTAAGTGATTGGTGGAACAGGAAGACAAAGCATCAGCATGGGTAGAGATGATATAAATGACACTGTTATACAATCTGACTGACTAACATTCACAGGACACTTTAGAAAAGACTGACCAGAACTGCTTCAAAACGTCAAGTCCATGGGAGACAAAGAAGGCTGAGGCATCGTCACAGCTGGAGACTGACGACACATAACTTCCCTCAAGGTGGGATTCTGTATTGGATCCTGGGGCAGAAAAGGGGTAATGGTGGAAAACTGAGAAATTAAGAGTTGAGCTTGTGCTTTAGTTAATGGTATGAAACCAACATAAATTTTTTAGTTTGATGTTTGTACCATGATTATGTGTGATTTTAGCCTTGGGGGAAGCAAGGTGAACGGTACACAGGAACTCTCTGGGCTACTTTCACAACACTTCTACAAGTCTGAACTTACTTCAGAATAAGAGATCTCTAGATAAAGACAATGTATATGCATATACTCATATATGTATGCAATCACGTAAATGTGTACATATACACATACATATGTATGAATCTATTTGTGAAGTGTAAATGGTAGTAATGTATTACAGTGTTTTAAAATGGACTGAATAACTGGGATATGACTGTTTTTGCAGTCAAAAGTATTTCCCAATTACTGACTGGTGACTAAAATGTTCTTATTTTAGTCATCAGAAGGTAGAGACTCAACAGAGCCTCGCTACTAGCTCTATTAATAAGAACAAAGCCAAATTAAGGCATTTCCACCTTATAGAGCATCAGAATGAATATAAATTCCTTTCCTGAAGCTATAGAATCATGTGATAGATTGCAACCTCTCTAGAAGTCAAATAAACACACAATAAAATAATAATAAGACTCCATAGACGACCATTGGATGATACACATCAAATCACCCAAATCCAACAGTAAATGGGGCTGGAAGTGAACATTAACAGATCCTTCTTGAAAGGCTATTTATGTACCATGAATCTTTATGTAGTTATGTAATTTGGCCTAATATTCCTATGTTTAATCTATAATAAGCAAATAATTTAAAAATCAGTCAAAAATTTATGTAAATGGTGTTTATTACAACGCTATGTGTAACACTAAAGATATTTTAATTGCCTTATGCCAAGGGTTGAATTGTGTTCCCCCAAAATTCATATGTTAAAGTCCTAATCCCCACTGCCTTAGGACATATATTAGAATCAGGGTCTTTATAGAGGTAATGAAATCAACACAAAGTCATTAGAGGGGCTCTACTCCAGCATGACTGATGTCCTTATGAAACAGGGAAATTTGGACACAGAGATGGTTGTCAATCATCAAAAGAATGACTGACACATTCCAACACACACAGAAACTGATACACACGTGCAATAAAACAACATAATCATCAAAAGAATGATTGACACATTCCACCACACACAGAAACTCACACACACACATGCAATGACATCTTGCTACAGTTAAAAATGCCACATTGTGATTGAAAGAGAGAAGGGGGCGATGTTTCTACCAACCACGGATGCCAAAGATTACTGGCAGACCCTAAGGCTCAAGCAGGGACCTGGGGAAGATCCCCTCATGGTCCTCAGAGGGAAAGAGCCCTGCTGACACCTGGATCATGAACTGCCACCTCTAGAGCTGTGAGACAATATATTTTAATTTTAAGCCACGAAGTTGGTGGTACTTTGTTTTGGTAGCCTTAGCAAACTAAAACAACATAATCATCAAAAAAAGAATGATTGACACATTCTAACACACACAGACACTAACACACACATGCAATATAACAACATAATTATCACAAGAATGATTGACACATTCCAACCCACACAGAAACTCACACACGTGCAATAAAACAATATAGTTATCAAAAGAATGACTGACACATTCCAACACACACAGAAACTCACACACACATGCAGTAAAACAACATAATCATCAGAAGAATGATTGACACATTCCAACACACACCGACACTAACACACACATGCAATATAACAACATAATTATCAAAAGAATGATTGACACATCCCAACCCACACAGAAACTCACCACACACACATGCAATAACATCTTGCTACAGTTAAAAATCACAAATTTGAAGAATATGTAATGCCATCATAAAATTCTCACCTTGTAGTAAGGAGTAAAATCAGGAAGAAGTTGATCAAACATTCATGTTTTTGTAGTGGCATTGATGCCTTTTAAAGTTAATTTAAAAACTAAGTCATGTATCTGGAAAATGTGGGTAACGCAAGTCAACAAACTCTTTATATACTTAAGGAAAAAAATATCTTTAATTATATTGGGAAATTGGTATCATTTGAGTGTAATTTTTCATAATCCTTACATATATTAAAAATTCCCACCTAGCCAAGATTCACCAACCAACCAAACATAAGACACAAAAACCCTGAAGCCAGACTTTATTTTCTTCACTCAGTTTAAAGGTTTCTCCATCTCATCCCTTCTGGGAGCCCAGAGACAGAGTACAACTTGATGCCCCACTCATCCATTCATTTAGCCACTCATTCATTTATTTTAAAAATCAAAGTATTTCTCATGAAATAATCTGAATTTTGAGTCTGTCTTGGAAAACAAGAAGTGGCAGCAACCCTGAGCTGGGCTCCCCACAGGGTGCTGACCACTCCGTCATCAAGATCCCAACAGCCTTGCTGGGCAGCAGCAGCTCTTACTGCAAACCAGGCAGTGGAAGGTACTTGAGTTTCTTCCTCCTGACCCGCCAGTCCAATCCTGCCCCTGAGTGTTTGTGAAGATTCTTTAATCTATGTGAACTCCAAGCAAACCTGTGCAGTGAATACATAAAAGTACGATCATCATCACATGGAATCCTGAAGCTTGCGTAACATCAGGAGAACACAACCCTCACATTTATGAAAGCCTGGAATCACAGAACCGACGATTAGCTGCTAACTTTATCAATGCAAGAGCAAAACAAAATCTACAACCCTGCCCCCCACTCCATACCTACATTTCAAGAGAGGGGAGTCTATGCCTGGTGACAGCAGGTGCCCCTGCCTCTGCCTTCACAGCCTCTGCTCCTGTCTCCCTCATGCTCAGTTTCTGGGGGGCTCTGCTCAGCACCTCTGAAGACACAGGGCTCAGACGTTGGCCGTTCTGTGCTAGAGCCCACATCACACCCCAGGTCAATGCTGTTCATCACCACCCAGCTGCCTGACGCGATCCTTGTGTCCACCCAAGCTGAAGGAAGCTGGTAACTGTGCCTGGAAGGCCAAGATCCAGGAATACTTGGAGAAACATCAGCCAGACCACAGCCCAGCATCTCTGAGGGAGGCAGGAGCTAAGCACAATATGTGCCAGTCCCTCAATCGGATTCCAACAAAGTCTGTGAGCTGGACACAGGGGCCAGAGCCTCTCTGCAGCCCCACACAGTGGTGGAACAGACAGAGAGACAGGAAGACCCAAGAGGCACAGTAGGCAGTGGTCTGTGGGAACCCTCATATCCTGAGGCACAGAATTCTTGATAATTCTGGCCCTCCTCCCTGGGAAACCCTTTCCTGCCAGGGTGGGCTCTTGCGGTCCCTGGGCTGCCTGGCAGGGCCTTCTTCCCCGTCCTCCATGGTCACCTCTGAAGTGTGAGCTGGGATGAGCCTCCCCTGGGCCCACACAGCCCTCAGCGAGCTCCTTCCCTAGAGAAGTCTGGCAGTGCAAGGACACTTTCAGATATCAAGAAGTCAGAGATTCAAATCCAGGTACAAGCTTTTATCTTGTTGCTGTGTTGTTTTGGGGGGTATATTTCTCTTAAAAGCTTCATAGATCTCTCATTTATTTGATTCTAGACAGATCCATGTGCCAACTGCCACATCCATGCTCCTTTTGTAAACACATGTTTTTGATTTGGTGTCTTTCTGTGCATTCTTCTCCAGCACCTCTTTCTCTGTGTCAGGCCTCAGGCTTCGGTGGGGCAGCCACACCCCAGTCTCCCTTTTCAAAGACCCTTTTTGTGCAACATACAGGCCTTGCTGGAACTGAAACCTGGGCTGTGCCTTAGCTCAGAAGCTTCATAATTCATTCAGAAGTTTTCACAGCGGGAGTGGCGACTGGGTCTGGATTTGTTCTTTGTATCAGGGTTGGTTTTAACTAGGCTCTCTCTCTCTAAGGCCCTCTTGTTTGTTGTCTTTTTCCTGCTTTTTTTCTTTATTTAACTGTTAAAATTTAAGCATGAGGAGCGGTTGACTCTTCCATCCCTGCAAGTCCCAGGGTCTATACTCTCCGGAGATCCTTGGATTTCTCTGCACAAGCTGATCGCTTGTCTCATTTTACCTTTTTGTTTGTTTTGTTGGACTATGTCAAATACAGCCAATAGGTAACCAAAGCATGCTACAGACAGCCTGTCTCCTGCAGCCTCTCTTAGAGTGACTACTTACAAGGTACACCATCTTCCTTTCATTTGGTCACTGGTGCTGGTGTTGCCAAATGCCTCAGCACCATGTAACAGGGCTGCTACCTCGCATTTCCAATACCAGCTTTTGTGAGAAAGAGAGTTTCTGCGATGCCAGATGAGTTGGTCTCCCCTGTGTGAGACACCCATGGGGAGCCCTGGACGGCCTCTGAGGAGAAAAGTCTCCTTATTGCCTTCATGGCTTTATGCCCTAAGAGCATAACAGCTCAGCGGCATTATAACACTCCCTTGAAGCAGTGGAGTATAATCAAACATCTTGGCTTCTCCTGAAACCCGCTCCCACCCATTTCAGTCCCGATAGATCTTAAGTAGTTTAGACACACGCCTTTGCTTGAGGAAATTCACAAAAACTGCCACTGCTATACATCTTATTGAATGACTCATAAGTTCTCCTTCACTGATTAATCCTTTTCCTCATCCCTTCCTACCCCTCCCATTAGCCCTAAGAACAAATTGCTTGTAAACCAGTAAATTGGGTGGGAGCTGAGAGCTTGGGTGGTGAGCAAGCCTCTGACGCTCTGGTCCCCTGGACCCGCCTTTTAAACTCTTTTTTTTTTTTTTTTTTTTGAGATGGAGTCTTGCTCTGTTACCCAGGCTGGAGTGCAGTGGCCCGATCTCCACTCACTGCAAGCTCCGCTTCCAGGGTTCACATCATTCTCCTGCCTCAGCCTCCTGTGTAGCTGGGACTACAGGTGCCCGCCACTGTGCCTGGCTAATTTTTTTTATGTATTTTTAGTAGAGACGGGGTTTCACTGTGTTAGCCAGGATGGTCTCGATCTCCTGACCTCGTGATCCGCCCATCTCAGCCTCCCAAAGTGCTGGGACTACAGGCGTGAGCCACCGCACCTGGCCAAAACTCCTATTCTGTCTCTTTCTAACTTCTTTGTCTGCGCTGACTCGGGGTACCACCGGGTGGTGTGGGGCTAGTCTCCCCAACAGCTTTCTCACTGCTCACTGCCTGCATCCTAATCTAGTGCCTGATACTTTCAGGCAGCAGCCCACATCTAGGAACCGATTTTTGTATTGGCAGCATGGACTAAGGTTATTCTGTGGTAAGTAAAAATTCCCACAAAACATAGTACGTTCAAACTATGAAAGGTTGTTTTTCACTCAATATACACAGTGGATTTCAGGTCTGCAGGGGGCTCTCTGCTCATCAGGGACGCAAAAATACCTAGTCAACAGAGAAGCCATTATTTTGTATTTTGCTACCCACCATGTTGGCAGAAAGAGAGTTCTTGACAGTTTCACTCCTGTAATTAAATGCTCTGACTAGAAATGATACACATTGCTGGCCACACCTAGGCACATGGCTCCACCCAACCTCAGGTGGTCAGCTCATGCAATGTTCCTGGGAGAGAGACATTTAAAGATATTTAAAGAGCCTTGATAATGCGCTCTCCTTCCCAAACACCAATGCCCCTGACTCCAAATGACAGCAGTGTTAGCTTTTCCACTAAATTCACACCCTGAACTGGGTTTCACAAATGATGACTTTTACAACCAGCAGAAATAGCTAAATAAAAAAATTCACTTAAGCTCCAGTAAACAAAACACGCAAATGTATTTTACACTCAGCAATATACTAATTAATCTCCCTGTCTGTGCTTGACTTAGGACAGCACAGGGCACACAATTCAGAAAACGTTTTTCAGCTAACAATCAATATTGTGATCCAGCACCGTTTCATATGTACATGAAGACATTACTCTACAAACAAGAAATGAACACAAATACTCTAGCTCCTGAGTCCCAGACTCCATCTTGCCAATTGTGTATTTCCCCAAATTCTCAAGTCCTTTGGTACAAGAAGTCTACTTAATTTCTTTCTCTAAATATGCTTTATAGCAGCCTGAAGTAACATGTGAACCACACGCCTCTCCTAAGCACCTTCTCTTGTGAGACTGTTTCTCCTCAGAGCTGTGCCGGGAGCCAGGGACCACAGTGGGAGCCATACATTTGCTCATCAGCAAGTTTTTGACCAAAGATATCTCTGAATGTTTCAATTTGAAGGATGTCCCTAATCATTTTTAAACATTGTTAACGTTTGCAAATCTACAGCTATATCTATGGAATGACTATGTTCTAGTATTCGTCAGTTCTATAAGAAAGACTGAAAATTGTGAGTTCTATAATGGTAGCTATATCAGACAATTTACAAATGCGTTTAAATACACACATCATACTGAAATCGTGGTACGTATGAAAACGACTACTTTATTAGAAGGCACTATCAACATAATTTCAGAGTTTTCCAGATAGCTCAGGGTACACTAGTGTCAGAGCTGTTTGAACCAGAGCAACTCCATCTTGAATAGGCCTGGGTGAAATAAAGCTGAGACCTGCTGGGCTACATTTCCAGACGGTAAGGCGTTCTAAGTCACAGGATAAGATACGAGGTTGGTACAAGACACAGGTCATAAAGACCTTGCTGGTAAAACAGGTTGCAGTAAAGAAGCCAGTTAAAACCCACCGAAACCAAGAAGGCGACAAGAGTGACCTCTGGTCATCCTCACGGCTACACTCCCACCAGCGCCATGACAGTTTACAAATGCCATGGCAACACCAGGAAGTTACCCTATGCCTGAAAAGAGGATGCATGAATAATTCACCCCTTGTTTAGCATATATTCAAGAAATAAGCATAAAAGTGGGCAACCAGCCACACTCAGTGCTGCTCTGCCTATGGAGTAGCCACTCTTTTATTCCTTTACTTTCTTCATAAACTTGCTTTCACTTTGCTCTATGGACTCGCCTCAAATTCTTTCTTGCACAAGATCCAAGAACCCTCTTGTGGAGTATGGACCAGGACCCCTTTCCAGTAACAGTAGTAACTGCTTACCATAATGAAACTACCAGTTGAGATGAGAAATGCATTTTTTTTTTTTTTGAGACAAAGTCTTACTCTGTCACCTGGGCTGGAGTGCAGTGATGTGATTTCAGCTCACTGCAACCTCCGCTTCCCGGGTTCAAGCAATTCTCCCGCCTCAGCCTCCCGAGTAGCTGGGACTACAGGTGCATGCTGCCATGCCTGGATAATTTGTGTGTGTGTGTGTGTGTGTGTATTTTAGTAGAGACGGGGTTTCACTGTGTTGCCCAGACTGATCTCGAACCCCTGAATTCAGGCAATCCTCCTGTCTCAGCCTCCCAAAGTGCTAGGATTATAGGTGTGAGCCACTGTGCCCGCTTGCAAATCTTAAAACCTAAAGAATTAGAAACAGAGAACCCATTTTTAAATGAGTCACTAAAGTCTGCTTATGTGTTAACAATATGTAAGTTACTTTTTTTCTTTCTTTCTTTTTTTTTTCTTGAGATAGAGTTTTGCTCTGTCACCCAGGCTGGAGTACAGTGGCAGGATCTTGGCTCACTACAACCTCCACCTCCCAGGTCCAAGAAATGCTCCTGCCCCAGCCTCCCAAGTAGCTGGAATTACAGGTGCCTCCCATCACGCCCAGCTAACTTTTTGTATTTTTAGTAGAGGTGGGGTTTCAGTGTGTTGGCCAGGCTGGTCTTGAACTCCTGACCTCAAGTGATCCATCTGCCTCGGCCTCCCAAAGTGCTGAGATTACAGGCATGAGCCACCACACCTGGCCTGTAAGTTACTTTTAAACACACTGAAACAAAGTGTGTAGCTCCAAGAAACTACAAAGAGGGAAAACAGAGTTTCCATTCAGTGCCTTGCATGATTTGTAAGAGGCTTTACACGCTGGCCTGTGAGCAGCAGGAGTTAAAGAAGCTGGGATGGAGGAATGCACACTGGGCAAGGAGAGATGGAAAGGAAAAATACCAGCTGTCTCTGATTGCTGACGGGAAAGAAAAGACAGGGAACAACTGCAAAACCAATGTTTGTTGGTAGGTTTTCAAATCACTCCCAAACTCCCCTCTTCCACTCCTCTAACCTCTCCCACCCCCCACAATACCTTGGAAAAAGTAATATTTCCTTAAATGCAAAAACAAAGGAAAGAAACCTTATGGGAGTTGGGAAAACATAAAGAATGTAAGTGAGCCTCCACATCTTTCCCAATGAATGTGGAGCAGGAATTCCCACTGGAATGTTGGCATTCCACATTTTTCCAAACCAGCATTTTTGGTGGAATTGCTGGTCAAACATAAACATTTACTCTCCTTCTCTGATTCCACAAATCAGGGGCTCATTTCCATATAAAAGACTTTGACAACAGAGAGGGCATTTATTTAAATCTACTGTAAATTCCAGGTCCTCAAAGAATTTGTTAAAGATCCATTTAAAAAGATAAATAGTAATTTTGCTCCTGAAAGTGTCATGGGAAATTTTTATATTTTGTCTTTAATGAATCATCAGAAAGAAATGAGGTTTTTTTTCAAGAATAGCTGTTCTTTGACATTTAATTTTCTCAGCATTGCAGTCTACTGAAAATTTTATATAGCAAATAAGATAAGAAATGTGCATACTCTCAGCATTAAAATTATTTCCTAGAGTAAATTTAAGTCTTGCAACAAAAATAAATTATTGACATTGCTCATTTAAGGAGTGGAACCGTTAGGAGTTATAACACTACACAAAAATCTAATCTGCCTCTCATAAACCTAATTATTATTTAAATAAAGCAATAAATTTGAGCATTAGTCAATGGCAGGAGACCAGGCATGTCCTCAGATTTAGTCTTGACCAAAGTAAAACCAATCTCTTTTGCCCTGAATCCAAGTGATGAGATGTCGGCTATAAAGTGTCAAGACACAAACATGCAAAAGTTGTCTAGAACACGATAACCCTTAGAATTAGATTATGTCAGATAATGAGCAAATGATGATCATTTGGCAGAGTATCAGGCAAAGATACATACGCAATAATAATTGTTAACAGTTTTAAGAATGTTTACAACACTACACTTTTTTCCAAATAATCCACTATCAATTGCAAAGATATTTAAGATAAGTAAGAATCAGGTCCCTGAATAATTCTTAGAAAATAATCTAGTCCAGTTGACCAAGCATACACTTCATCCTTTCAGTTAGTTGCTGTTGAGACTTTGCAGTGTCCATGGTGGGGTAGGAGCTCCTGGCCTCCTCCCCTGTGACCTGTGAGGGTGATAGGCCAGCAGTCAACCTCACTGAGCTGAATGTTTCTTCTCTTAAGCTTCCAAATGCCAGGACATACCAGCCCCTCTGAAACAATGCAGAACGAAACACCCTCTCTCCCATGTTCCAGGCTTTTCATATCTGGGTATCCATCACACTGATCCCTTCAATCCTTCCTCTTGGAAGATTCACATCCCTATTTCCACCAAATCTGCTTAGAGGACTGATTCAACAGTCTTCCTTATATATTGATGAGCTTTCTTAAAACCTGCTTCAGTTTGTCTATATATATATATATTTTTTTTTTTTTTTTTTTTTTTTGAGACGGAGTCTTGCTCTGTCGCCCAGGCTGGAGTGCAGTGACCAGATCTCGGCTCACTGCAAGCTCCGCCTCCTGGGTTCACGCCATTCTCCTGCCTCAGCCTCCCGAGTAGCTGGGACTACAGGCACCCGCCACCTCGCCCGGCTAGTTTTTTGTAATATTTAGTAGAGACGGGGTTTCACCGTGTTAGCCAGGATGGTCTCGATCTCCTGACCTCGTGATCCACCCGTCTCCGCCTCCCAAAGTGCTGGGATTACAGGCTTGAGCCACCGTGCCCGGCCAGTTTGTCAATATATTTTGTAAGTCATTGATTACTTAATTCAATAATCAAGACATGAAAAATAGTGGAGCACAACAACTTACTTACCTTTAGGTCTCTAGTGTCTAACTCAGTGCTCAGCTCACAGAATGTGGTCAGATAAGACACAGAATGAAACCAGGTTTTCTCCTCAGAGTAGCATTTAATTTGGGGGTGGCCACAGAACTCCTTTGAATTACATTGAGCTTGCAAACAGCTCAAGGCCTTATTCTTTTCCCATTTTGCCTATTATATGGGAAAGCTCCCCTTGACCCTGTGTATATATCTGCTTTTACAGGGTAGAAGTGCAGTTATTCTTAGTTTATTTTCCATATATTTCCACATTTTGCATTTTCAACAGGAAGCATTTAAGATATGTATAATGAAATATTAAACACTATATTTTGATTATCATTAATGGATATGCTTTGGTTCTGTGTCCCTACCCAACTCCCACCTTGAATTGTAATAATCCTAACATGTCAAGGGCAGGACCAGGTGGAGATAACTGAATCATGTGGGCAGTTTCCCCTATGCTGGTCTCTTGTTAATAAGTGAGTGTCATGAGATCTGATGGGTTTATAAGCATCTAGCATTTCTCCTGCTTACGCTCATTCTCTCTCCTGCTGCCCTGTGGAGAGGTGACTTTTGCCATGATTATAATTTTCCTGAGGACTCCCTAGCCACCCAGAACTATGAATCAATTAAACCTCTTTTCTTCACAAATTACACAGTATAGGTATTTCTTCATAGCAGGATAAGAATGGACTAATATGGTAAATTGGTAGTGCAGAGAGTGGGGTGCTACTACAAATATACCCAAAAATATGGAAGCAACTTTGGAACTGGGTAACAGGCAGAGGTTGGAACAGTTTGGAGGACTCAGAAGAAGACAGAAAGATGTGGGGAAATTTGAAATTTCATAAAGACTTGTTGAATGGCTTTGACCAAAATGCTGATAGTGATATGGACAATGAAATGCAGGCTGAAGTGGTCTTAGATGGAGATGAGGAACTTGTTGGGAACTGGAATAAAGGTGAATGTTACTATGCTTTAGCAAAGAGACTGGTGGCATTTTGCCCCTGCCCTAGATATCTGTGGAACTTTGAACTCGAGAGAGATAATTTAGGGTATCTGGTGGAAGAAGTTTCTAAGCAGAAAAGTGTTCAAGAAGTCATGTGGGTGCTCTTAAAAGCATTCAGTTTTATGCATTCACAAAGATATGGTTTGGATTGGGACTTATGTTTAAAAGGGAAGCAAAGCATAAAAGTTCAGAAAATTTGTAGCCTAACAATGCTATAGAAAAAAAAAAAAAAAAACCATTTTCTGAGGAGAAATCCAAGCCAGTTGCAGAAATTTACTTAAGTAATGAGGAGCCAAATGTTAATCACCAATACAGTGGGGAAAATGTCTCCAGGGCATGTTAGAGACTTTCACAGCAGCTCTTCCCATCACAGGCCCAGAGGCCTAGGAGGAAAAAATGGTGTCATGAGCCAGGTCCAAGGCCTTGCTGCTTTGTGCAGTCTCAGGACTTGGTGCACTGCATTCCAGTCATGGCTCAAAGGGGCCAAGGTACAGCTTAAGCCATTGCTTCAGAGGGTACAAGCTGCAAGCCTTGGCAGCCTCCACATGGTGTTGAGTCTGTGGGTATACAGAAGTCAAGAATTAAGGTTTGGGGACCTCCACCTAGATTTCAGAGGAAGTATGGAAATACCTGGATGTCAAGGCCTAAGTTTGGTGCAGGGTTGGAGCCCTAATGAAAAACCTCTACTAGGGCAGAGTGGAAAGGAAGTGTGGGGTTGGGTCCCCCACACAGAGTTCCCACTGGAGCACTGCTTAGTAGAGCTGTGAGAAGAGGGCCACCATCCTCCAGACCCACAAATGGTAGATCCACAAACAGCTTGTACCATGTGCCTGGAAAACCACAGGCACTCAATGCCAGCCCATTAAGGAGTTGCCCAAGGCCATGGGAGCCCTCCTCTTGCATCTGCATGCCCCAGATATAAGACATGGAGTCAAAGGAGATCGTCTTGTAGCTTTAAAATTTAATGATTCCCCCACAGGATTTCAGACTTGCATGGGGCCTGTAGTCCCTTGGTTTGGGCCAATTTCTTCCAACTGGAATGGGTGTATTTACCCAATGCCTGTGCCCCCATTCTATCTAGAAAGTAACTAACTTGCTTTTGATTTTACTGGCTCGTAAGTGGAAGTGACTTGCCTTATCTCAGATGAGACTTTAGACTATGGACTTTTGAGTTACTGTTGAAATGAGTTAAGACTTTGGGGGACTGTTGAGAAGGCATGATTGATTTTGAAATGTGAAAAGACAAAGACATGTGATTTGGGAGCAGCCATGGGTGGAATAATATGGTTTGCCTGTGTCCCCACCCAAAACTCACCCTGAATTATAATAATCCTCACTTGTCAAGGGTGGGACCGGATAGAGGTAATTGAATCATAGGGGCAGTTTCCCCCATGCTGACCTCTTGATAATGAGTGAGTCTCACCAGATCTGATGGTTTTATAAGCATCTGGCATTTCCCCTGCCTGCACTCATTCTCTCTCCTACAGCCCTGTGAAAAGGTGCCTTCTGCCATGATTGTAAGTTTCTTGGGACCTCTCCAGCCATGCAGAACTGTCAGTCAATTAAACCTCTTTTCTTTATAAATTACCCAGTCTCAGGTATTTCTTTATAGCAGCATGAAAATGGACCAATACATTAATACCAGAGATGTAGCATAAATTTGTCTTCTCTGTTCACTCTCCTCCCACATCACCCACAACTCCATGGCACCCTATACCTCCCAGAGTTAGAAACAGGACATCCCTGTGGCATGAATTCAGAATTAAAGAAGGTTTTGGTTTAGAGAAATAAATGGAAATAAACAAATCAACCAGGTTATAATCATAGTAAATAGGAGAGATATTTACAAGTCATAAGACTGACACAGGTTTTAAAATAAACTCAGGAACTCAGTGAGGATGCAGTGAAGGCGAGAGGGGAAAGATTAGCCAGAGGAGGAGGAGCTGGAAAGATGAGCAGTCAGAGGGAAAGGCCTTCGTGTGCTACCCTGAGCATTCCATGCTTTATATTAAGAGAAACAGGGAGCACTGGAAGTTTTCAAGCTGTGGGGTCAAGATCAGATGTGAGCTGCTGACAGACATCCTTGGTAGGGACGGGAGGTCGGATCTTCTGGTTCACTCTGGTAGGAACTGGACTTTGTTTTAGTAGGCACTCATGGCTATGCTATCAATGCAAATATTGACTTGTTTGTGTGTAGAATTTGGAAGTCTTCCAACTGTGTGTCTCGTATGGTTTCATCCCGGTTCCACACTCCACAGTTCACTAGTTTTAGAGATGGGACTCCTCCCACATTCGGCTCATCTGATCTCAGGCTGGATTGGTGCTGATTGATTTCACTCCCAGTACCCATCTCCCTTTTCACATAGCTCGCAAGGCCTGAGGCTCCCAGTCTCTGTTATTAATTGATATTTCTAAGCTCAAGTTTCACCTTCATAAAACAGAGATCCTAATGATGCCTACATGAGATGTGATGGTAAATAAATAAAACAACAGACTAGAAAACTTGCCTTAAATAAGGATACACTCTGCCTTGGGGTCTGTCACCTCTACTGCTATTTTTCTGAAAGAACTCAGGGTAAAATTTGCTTCTACAATTTATGGAAGCACACACAGGAATTCCTAGAGAATATAAGCATAATTCATCATAGAAAAAGCTTGGACTCATCAAATTAACAATAGATTTGAAGCCTCAGGATGATATTTCTGATAATATTCCAAGAGAGTTGAAAGTTTAAATATTTCCAACATATTAAAAAAAATCCTGCTCCCTTTTATATTTTCCAAAGCCTTTTTCTTTCAACTCTTCCAAAATACTAGCTGAAGGGCAAAATCAAACAAAGAAAATGTGTTTCTATTCAAGAAATGTTAAAATAAATATGTAATGATTTCGTGGTCAAAGTTTTCCTTTCCCAAGATAAAAATAATTTGAAGTCACATATGATAACTATTACCATGCCCTTCCAGATTGTGAAGCACAAGATTCCTGCAACAATTTACAAGCTGACAAGTGAGGTCGTGGAGCACTTGGAGTCCAGAAGACCGGGAAGGCAACCAGGAGTTGCTGTGGAAGATCTGATTTTCAGTATGGATGGGAAAACTTGCACTCTCCTCACAACTGCCCACCTGCCGTATTTCTCTGTGGGAAACATCAATGGCACTGCCCACCTGCCATATTTCTCAGTGTAAAATGTCAATAGCACTGCGCACCTGCCGTATTTCTCAGTGTGAAATGTCAATGGCACACTTCCACCGAGCTTTTCTTTCAACCGAGCTTCTTCCCACTCCACCTCTGAGCCCCGGTGATGGGGCTTCCCCTGTGACTGCAGATTCTGGTGATGACTGTGGTTCCATGTTCTAATAGGCCTGGGTTTTACTGTGCTGTTTGGGCACTCGGTCGCCATCTGCCCTTCACCACAAAACATAGACTCCATATTTCTCCCCAAGTGATTACCCTTTGCTGTTGAAGATACCTGGACATCATAATTTGTGTTTGCTCATGACTTCTGTGTTGTTACATGCCTACTGTGCTGCAGGAGTTCTGTGTATAACAGGGACAAGGTCGATGAAGTCATTGCTTTCTAACAGAGGAGACCATGCAAGAAACACAAAAGTGTGTTGTGGGGAAGCACAGAACACACCCCTAAGCACCTGCTCAGTTCAGGAGGTGGGAAGCGCTCCCCAGGGAGGGGCTGCTGGCTCCAGTCCTGCAGGGTAAGGTACTGGGAAGGACCAAAAGGGCAGCGTTTATTCAGGTCTGGAGGTGGAAGAAGATTCTTGTCGGAAGGACACAGAGTGTAAACCAGTGTATATTCCATTGAGGTCTCTAGGTAGTTCCTAAGATCATACAGATAAAACATGAGTGTTTCTAAGAATGATCTATAAAAGTTATCTATGTGCATAAAGTGAATGATAAAATCTTGCCCTCTTATGAGCAGCATAATGAGTTTACCCCCCCCAAAAAAACTATAAAGTACACTTTTCACAGTTCTTAACTCCCCACATTGCCCAAGACCTGTCTCCCCTCCCCCGCCTCAGCAGGCTGCCCCTCCGGCTCTGCAGGCATGAAGGTGTGTGCCCCTGCAGACCTCTTCTTGGCCTCCATCTGGGCTATGCTGGTCCCTCCAGTCCCTGCCTGCCCTGCAATGCCCAGGCCCCTCACCCTTCCCACGCCTCCATCCCTCTGGGTTTGCCTTGGCAGCACCTGGGGGCTCTACCTGGCAGTAGCAGCCACTCCACTAGAGTTGCCGGTGATCTTTTCTGGGCCTATTCCAGTACTGTTTTTTACTTTCTTCATGGAACTTTTCACCAGCTGAGATTATTCACAGTAATTCCCAGAGAACACAGCACTGTCTGTCTTGCTCAGGCCTGGATCCCCACCCACTCTGGCTCTTGAGACTTGGTAGAGAATCTGCACCTGATGAGACTCGAGAATGAATGGACATTTTCCTTCCAAGAGAAGGGCTTTGCAGCCTCCAGGGCCACCTGGATAGCCGTGGAACTTGGCTGTGCAGTGGGCTTCTTCTCGTAGCTCTGCAGTCTTCTGGGGCTGTCAGCCACTATCACCTGTGTAAGCCTGATGACCGCCACTTACAGGGAGAGTTAAAGCAAACCACATTCGGTGGCCAAATATGTGCTGTAAAATGGTGCAAATGATAACTTTTTGGCCTTGGAAGATGTACAGTGGAAATCTAAAACGAAACTAAAAGCTCTGCTCAACACATTTTTAAAATTTTGTTTGGAAAAAGATGTTTTTTCTTGTCATCTTTCTTAACCATCAGCAGAGCTGTCACCTTCAGACAACACGCTTCAAAAACAGCAGCCAAGATTCAGGTTCTGAACGACCGTCAAGGTGCAGGAAAAGAAGAAAACCATCAATCAGAAGACTCGGTGGTGGTTTGGATGCAGCATTCCCAGCTCCCATCCACCAGAAGTTGCTCCTGGTCAAACTGAGTCGGGGAAGGCGAAACAGCCTTCTCCTGAGGAGCAGCATGGTTGAGGGCAAGGCACAGGCTCTGCAGGCCTGGGAGGTGGCCAGATGTGGATGCAGTGCTGAGTCAGGCAGAGATCTCAGCCAGGAAGCCAGGAGAACTCAAAAGACCAAGGAGAGAAAGGCACAGGCCGTGCAGTCACTGGGCATCTTCACGTGGACAACAGTGGAGCTCTGCCACTCTGCCCAGCATGAGGACCCTCAGGGCCCCCTTTAACATCCGTGTCCACTTCCACACACATAGTCACCACTCTGCATTAGTTCGTTCTTGCATTGCTGTAAAGACATGCCTGAGACTGGGTAATTTATAAAGAAAACATGTTTAATCGGCTTACGGTTCTGCAGGCTGTGCAGGAAGCATGGCGGCTTCTGCTTCTGGGGAGGCCTCAGGAAATGTCCTGTCATGGTGGAAGGCAAAGCCAGAGAGAGCATCTTGCATGGAAGGAGCAGGGGAGGGAGAGAGAGAGAGAGAGAGAGAGAGAGAGAGGAGGAACTGCACACTCTTAACCACCAGATCTCAAAAGAACTCACTTACTGTTGTGGGAAGAGCACCAAGAGGATGGCGCAAAACCATTCATGAGACACCACTCCCACGATCCAACCACTCTCCACCAGGCCCCACCTCCGGCACTGGGGATTACAGCTCAACAGGAGATTTGGGTGGGGGCACAGAGCCGAACTATATAACGCCCCAATAACACTCACCCTCCCATGTTTGTAACAGAGGCATTGAGGTACAATTTTATAGATTCTAAGCATACAATTGGATGTTTTAACAATCGCTGGCATCAAGGTATTGAACGGACTGCCTCCCTTCAACTCTCATTTCTGCCCCGTGGCTCTCCACCCTCCCTGCTCCCTCCTCACACCCCAGGGGAGCGTGAGTTTGTTTCTGTCCCTATGGAGTAGTTCACATTTTGTGTAAACGGAATCTCACAGAAGGTACCCTTTTTAGTCTGGTTTCCTTTACTCTGAATAACTATGTTACGGTTCATCTGTGTTGTACCGTGTATCAAGAGTCCGTTTCTTTTTACTGCTGATCAGCGTTCCACCACGGGGTCATATAACACGTGTCCATCCATCTGATACGGAGATGAGGGTTGTTTCTGGATTTTGACGATCAGATGCAGATGCTCCAAAGAGTCATGTGCAAGTCTCTGCACAGCCACCGACCGGCACTGCTCCTGGGTGAGGATCCAGGGTGGGCTGAATGGATGCAGGACAGGTTGTATGATTTAGTTTTTAAGAAACTTCCAAACTGGGTTTTCAAAGTGAAGCTATTTTACCTTTCCACTGCAGAGTATGTGATCCAATTCTTCCATGCCCTTGCCCAGCTGTGGAGGGCCTGGCTGTTGGTTTTAGCCATTCCACAGGGGAGTGGTGGAGCCCCACAGAGGTGCTCAGTTGCATTGTCTTGGTAACGAATGATACTGGACGCCATGCAGGTGCTTATTTGACATTCATATATCTTCTTTGGTGAAGTGTCTACTAAAATATTTTGCCCACTTTTTTATTGTTTTTTTTTTTTCTAATTAGTGAGATTTTAGTGTTCTATATAATCGAGATACAAACTTTGTCAAGTATGTGGCTTTTAAATATTTTATATTAACATTCATTCTCTTGATAATTTATTTCAAAAAACAGACGTTTTAATTTGGATAAAGTTGACTTTTTGTGACATCTAAAATAATTTTAATCCAAAATAATAAAGTTTTTCTCCCATGTTTTCTCAAGAATATTTATTGTTGTAGTTTTAACATTTAGTTCTAACCCCAAATAACTATATTTCCCCCAATTAATAATTGTTTGAGGCATTTTTAATTATAATGTTAGCTATTTTATAAAAGTATAAGCATTAAAAAATTAAAATAATTTGAGATTTGAAATTAGCTTTATGGAAATATAAAACACGGCTGTGCTCACAATAAGCCTATCTCTTATAATCTCTCTGTTTCTGGGATTTTAATTGTAGAGTAATCCACTTACATTCCCAGAACTCAATCCTGACATTCTTTCTTCCTTCCTGGGGAAGTCTCTTATTTTCACCCATTCTTCCCCTCGTCTGCATCACTATTATTAGTGCACACTTGTTCAATCTGTCTTCTCTGCCTCCAGGGCCCTGTGTTATTCTCTCTTACAGCATTAACAATCCGGAACAATGTGAGGCTACTGACCCAAGTAGTAGAGCATGAATAACAACCGCTCAGTGTGTGAGCTGACCGTAGCTAACCCCTGTGGTCACGCTGCTAACTACCAGCTCGACTCCAGGGTTTCTTATGAATCTGTATACTGAGATAAAGGGATTAAGGCACTGGATTGCTCTTGAGGATTTCTGCTGAAGAGTCACAGTCCAGAGAGAGAGGGTACGTGTGATCCCTCTCAGCCCACCATTTAGCTTCTAGAAGCTTCCTACCTCCAAGAAATGATCTGAGGGAGGGGCCTCCAGGGACAGAAGTGAGAGTCGTGGCCCAGATTTCCTAACTCACCAAGAGTGGAAGCACACAGAAGCACCATGGGAAAGAGGGAAGACTCAGTGAGGACGGCCAAAAATGCTCAGAGCGATGGGGAAAATCAACAGCCTGTACTCCTAACACAGAGAGGCCTGAGTCCCTGCCGACTCCCGGGCGTGAACTAGAACTGAGCAGGGAAGTGGAGGCAGGAGGCTTTCCAGGAGGGGGAAA
Source organism: Chlorocebus sabaeus (assembly GCF_047675955.1). Classification (NCBI taxonomy): domain Eukaryota; kingdom Metazoa; phylum Chordata; class Mammalia; order Primates; family Cercopithecidae; genus Chlorocebus; species Chlorocebus sabaeus. Next base: position 1,557,233 of record NC_132916.1, on the reverse strand, counting down.
CAGGTGTGAGCAAGGCACAGGAGGGATGCTGGGTGTGGCCTCCCTGGTCCTGTGCTCACCTCTGATCACTGGGCTCTGGGCCTGCTTTGGCAACTAAAGTGGTATCCGCCTCAGCCTGCACCATTCCATAGCCAGCCTTCCAGAGGCTGCATGCTCTTCCAAAGGAATGAATTTTCTACACAAAAAAATAACCAGCTCCCATGGAGAGGTGTTGGTTAAAAGTGGTGTTGGGGGAAGACCAAAAAAATTCACATAGGGAAATAGCTGGAAGGTTTTTATGGAAAGCTAAGTTGGACTCAGATAGTGGAACACTGGTCACCTGTGATGTTTAAGAATTAAGCTGAGCTGTCTGAGTAGACATTTTAGAAATGTAGCTGGAACTGCCCAGTAAAAATCATAAAGAAGCTGTTGGATTCCTGCACTGTCTCTACAAATCTACAGCAAATTCTTTAGGTGCTTCCCATGCATTTGTTGTAAACTTTAAGGAATTTTATGGACTTTGAACATCTTTTATTCATTTTTTAATATCTTGGTGTTAAATGCTAATTATATTTTCTCTGGCAAGATCTTACACTGTGTAAAGCAATATTAATTCACACAGAGAAACCTTGTGATTGTTAATATTAAGTGACAACTTGATTGGATTGAAGGACGCAAAGTATTGTTCCTGGGTATGTCTGTGAGGGTGTTGCCAAAGGAGATTAACATTTGAGTCAGTGGACTGGGAGAGGCAGACGCACCCTCAGTCTGGGTGGGCACCATCCCCTCGGCTGCCTGAACAATGCAGGCAAAAGAAGGTGGAGGAGCAGACTTGCTGAGTGTTCCAACCTTCATCTTTCTCCCATGCTGGATGCTTTCTGCCCTCCAACACTGGACTCCGGGTTCTTCAGGTTTTGGACTCAGACTTACACCAGTGGCATGCCAGGGGCTCTCAGGCCTTTGGCCATAGACTGAAGGCTGCACTCTTGGCTTCCCTACTTTTAAGGTTTTGGGAATCAGACTGGCTTCCTCACTCCTCAGCTTGCAGATGGCCCACTGGGGACTTCACCTTGATCATGTGAGTCAATACTTCTTCATAAGCCCCACTTCGTGTAAACATCTATCCTCTTAGTTCTGTCTTTCTAGAGAACTCTGACTAATACAGATTTTGGTACCAGGAGTGGTTCTAGAGGAACTGAATTTTAAGGATGAATTTATTAGTTGGTTTGAGAGTTTCTGAAGTTGGCTGCTTAATCTGGTTAGATCCAAAAATGCCAATGACTTTACTTCTAATAAAATGGAGAAGACTGATAGTCCTTGGCATGAACTGTTTAGAAAGTTATACAAAATAAATGCACCTGATACTCCTGATTCACTGCTCTTGAGAGGCAAGGAGTTTAGTGACTCTATACATAATACCTTCAAACATATGTGGAGAACCAAGGAAGATAATGAAGTTGGTTAATTGCTTCTAAGTTCACGGGTCAAAGTGATGAAAAAAAAAACAGATGATATCAGGGATTCCAACTCCAGGCTCCGAAAGCACATACCAAGCCTCAAATCTTCTAAGATTGCCCTGAGTCGAGAGTCTTATCTCCTGTAGACAAGGGCAGAAATTGTGGAAACTCAGACGCAAGCTCTTACCATACCAATGGCTGACCTGCAATGAAAGGTACACGCTCAGCCTCTCTGGGTGTCTATTGTTACAGTGAGGGCATGGATTGGAAAAGAATAGGATGCTGCAACTTGAAACGGTGATGTGTGGGAGGACCCTGATGAAGCTGGGGACACTGAGCTTCTAAATTCTGATGACCCTTTTTCTTGCTAGAGGAAACAGCCTCTCCACCCCCAGTGGTGGCAACATCCCCTCCCCTACTCATGCTGCCATCAGCCTTTCCACTTTTGTTTGAGGAGATTAACCCTGTGTTGCCTGAGGCAACAGTGATGGCCTCCCCTGGGGCAGTTGCCAGGCAAGACAATGCTTATTCTCCTCAGGACCAACACCCAACACCCCTGTTTGCTTCTATAACTATAGATAGACTAAAGTCTACCTATAACTAAAGTCCTGTGAGACTCTACAGGTGAGATTCAGAGTGTCACCCAAAAGGAGGTGCAGTACACTCTGAAAGAACTGCTTGGGTTTTCTAATTTATATAAGGAATCTGGAGAACAGACATGGGAATGGATACTAAGGGTGTGGAATAATGGCGGAAGGAACATGAAGTTGGATCCAACCGAATTTATTGATATGAGCCCACTAAGCAGGGATTCTGTATTTACTGTTGCCGTTCAGGGAATTTAAAAAAAGGTTCTAATAGTTTATTTGCTTGGTTAGCTGAAATATGGATCAAAAAATGGCCCACTGTGAGCAAGATGGAAATGCCTGATCTCCTTTGGTTTAATGTAGAGGAAGAGATTCAAAGGCTTAGCGAGATTGGGATGGTGGAGTGGATTAGTCACTTTAGACCTACATTACCTCAACTGGGAGCATCCAGAAGACATACCCTTCACCAATAACTTGCAAAACAGATTTGTGAGGATCACCTACATCCTTGAAGATCTGTGATTGCTCTTCTCTATATGCTGGATCCTACAGTGGGAACCACAGTCACTCAATTAGAAAACTTAAACACAGTGTGAATAATTGGATCCCAAGATGGCAGGGGCTAAGGGGTGAAACTCAACCATCAAAGGCAAAGTGGGTGTAGCTACTGTAATGGACAGCAGAGACAAAGCAGAAATCAGAATAGTCTAATTCATGTAGAGCTCTGGCATTAACTAATTAATCACGGTATTCTTAGAAGTAAAATTAATAGGAAGCCTTAATTCTTACTTAATTTGTGTAAGCAGAAAACTTCCAGGTTGAGTAAACAAGAGACTAATTTGAATTATAAAAAGAGAGAATCATGACCCCTCAGTCAGTTTCCAGACTTGAACCAGTTTTCAGACCCAGAACCTCTTGAATGAAGGAGAGGCCAGGTCCCCTTGAGGAAGGATCCTGCTACACTACTGACAGTTTATACTGTTAATTTTTCTCCCATCCTACCCTGGCCTTTTACCAGGGTAACTGCGCACTGGGGAAAGGGAACTGATCAGATCTCTCAGAAATTCCTGGACCCTGGCTCTGAGCTGATGTTGATTCCAGGGATCCAAAAATGTCATTGTGGTTTTCCAGTTAAAGTACGGGCTTACGGAGGTCAGGTGATTAATGGAGTTTTAGCTCAGCTCTGACTGGTTTTCCAGTTAAAGTACGGGCTTATGGAGGTCAGGTGATTAATGGAGTTTTAGCTCAGCTCTGACTGGTTTTCCAGTTAAAGTACGGGCTTACGGAGGTCAGGTAATTAATGGAGTTTTAGCTCAGCTCTGACTTACAGTGGGTCCAGTGGGTTACCAGACTCATCCCGTGGTCATTTCCCCAGTGCCAGAATGCAGAATTGGCATAGATAAACTTAGCAGCTGACAGAACTCCCACATTGGCTCCCCGACTGGCAGAGTGAGGGCTATTATGGTGAGAAAGGCCAAATGAAGCCATTAGAGCCATTAGAACTGCCTCCACCTAGAAAAATAGTAAATCAAAAACAATATCACATCCCTGGAGGGATTACAAAGATTAGCACCACCATCAATGACTTGAAAGACACAGAGGTGGTGATTCCCACCATGTCCCCGTTGAACTCTCCCATTTGGCCTGTGCAGAAGACAGACGGATCTTAGAGAATGACATTGGATTATCGTAAGCTTAACCAAGTGGTGACTCCAAGTGCAGCTGCTGTACCACATGTAGTTTCATTGCTTGAACGAATGAACACATGTCCTGGTACCTGGTATGCAGCCATTAATTTGGCAAACATATATTTCTCCATTCCTGTCCATAAGGCCCACCAGAAGCCATTTGTCTTTAGCAGGTAAGACCAACAATATGTATTTCATTTTGGAAATGCAAGCAACACAAGGTGAATTGGGATGTATAATCTGAACCTAATTCATAGATTGCCTGCAAAAGTGAGCACTGTCATACCTCATGGGTATATCAGCTCTCCAACTTTGTGTCATAATCTTGTTTGCAGGGATCCTGATCACTTTTCCTTTCCACAGGATATCACACTGGTCCATTACATTGATGACATTATGCTGATTGGATCCGGTGAGCAAGATGTAGCAGACACACTGGACTTATATACTGATCCGTGGACTATAGTCAATGGTTTGGCTGGATGGTCAGGGACTTGGAAGAAGCATAATTGAAAAACTGGTGACAAAGAAATTTAGGGAAGAGGTATTTGGATGGATCTCTCTGAGTGATCAAAAACTGGGAAGATATTTGGATCCTATGTGAGTGCTCATCAACGGGTGACCTCAGCAGAGGAGAATTTTAATAATCAAGTGAATAGGATGACTAATACAAATGTCATGTAAAATTAAAATTAGCATTAAGTGCAAAAAGGGTAGTAAAACACATCCAGACTGTTCCTCTTCCATTAGCTGACAAAAACTTCAGAAATACTAGCTGTGGCTGGGTGCGGTGGCTCACATCTGTAATCCCAACCTTTTGGGAGGCTGAGGCAGGCAGATCACTTAAGATCAGGAGTTTGAGACCAGCCTGGCCAACATGATGAAACCCTGTCTCTACTAAAAATACAAAAATTAGCCAGGTGTGGTGGTGGGCACCTGTAATCCCAGCTACTCAGGAGGCGAACGCTGGAGAATCATTCGAACCCAAAGGGCAGAGGTTGCAGTGAGCCGAGATCATGCCACTGCTCTACAGCCTGGGTGACAGAGCAAGACTCCATCTCAAAAAGAAAAGAAAAAGAAATACTAGCTGTGGAATAAATATGTATTACATATTGGGTTTTATGTTTGTTTATAATACTTAAAATATATAAACACCTTTCCCTTCTGAGAAGAAAAGATGAAAGCCTGTATATTTCCCATTATACACATGTACATACAAATACAAATATATATGTGTTTTTTAGAATTTTGGAGGCACATCATGGGATTTGGTGTAGTCTAGTTTGGTCATTTGGGATAGGATAAGCATCTTGGGCTGGATAACACCAGACACGTTTCCTGTGTCCCTTTTCTTATCTAAGTTGGCATAATAAGGTAAAGATAATAGGATTTTAAGGAGACTGTGAAAGACTATTTTATAAAATCATGGTAGAAGTTTCTCTCGCTGGAGTAAACTTGGGAACTGTGACAATTCGACAATGAGCCCCTGGAACATGAAGGGGGATTTGTTCTTCAAATCCTATAAGAACAGTGATGGTGCATAACGGCAACGATTCCAGACTTTTAACAAGAGGACAAGAAAAAAATGCCCCTAGTCACCATGGAGTGTGAGGAAAGTTTCAGAGAGGAGGTATCTGGAGAGGGCTCCCCTTAATCTGTGTTCAAGTTCTGGGCTCACTGCAAAGCTATGCATGCCTGGGTCTGACCCGAGGCAGCACAGCAAAGGATGTTAGAACTAAATGACAGGATTGAACACTCCAGGGCCCAGCTGCCACAGCACGGTGCACACTTCAGGAGGACCTGAATAGAAAGCTAAGGCTTTGAAAATTTAATTCACTTTGGAAATGCAAACAACACAAGGTGAATTGGGATGTATAATCTGAACCTAATTCATAGATTGCCTGCAAAAGTTAGCAAACAAATATACTTAAAATTTTCCAGAGACTTTTAACAATTCCCAGTTTCTTATCAAATATTTTAAATCCCCAAAATATAATCAGAGTTTCTTATCATAAAAATGACCAGGATAATTTCAATAACTTAACAGAAAAGACAATCAGCAGACACTAGCTCAGAGACAACCCAGATGGAATTATCCAAAAAAGACTTGTAAAGCAGCTATTTTTACCACGTTTTATTAAGTAAGAGTGAAAACTATTGAAATCCATACAATGTAGGCATGCTTGCCAGAGGTAGAAATTATTTAAAAAGAACCAAAAAAATTAGAATAAAAAATACGATAAGTGCAGTAATTTCTTAAATGGGCTTTTTTGCAGAATGAAGATAGCAGAGAAAAAAGTTTGTGAAAGTTAAGATAGGCAATAGAAAATATTCAATTTAAATAGCAAACAGAAAAAAAAAATACTAGACAAGTGCATAAATGGCGTTTCATGGGCCTGTGAAATAATATCAAATATCTAATGTTCATGTTATTGAAGTCTGAGAGGAAAATAAAAAAAGAAGTTTTTTCCAGAAAAAAACTTGAAGAAGTAATGGCTGAAACATTTCAAATTTGACAAATAACACAAATTTAAAGATTCCAGAGATCAGTGAACTCAGAAAATGGGAGAAAATCTGTCTGATAATGGGAGTATATATAGAATATATAAAGAACTCTTAAATGTAATAATAAAAAGACAGATAATAATTAAAATAGGCAAATGATCTGAATAGACTCAGGAAGATATACATGTGAACTTAATAAGCACATGAAAAAGTGTCAGTGTCATTAGCCATCAAGGAAATGCAAATTAAAATCACAAAAAGATACTAATTCACCCCTATCCCCATTAAATAAGAACAGGTATTGATGAGAATTAGGAGATAATGGAACTCTCATGCATCACTGGCAGGGACATAAAACCGTGAATCAACTTTGAAAAGAATTAAGAAGTTCCTCAAAAGGTTAAGCATAAAATTGCCTATGACCCATATATTTCACATCTAGGTTTGTGCCTAAAAAATACACAGAAAAATGTATACAAATGTTCTTAGCATTATTATTCACAACAGCCAAATGAGGTGGAAATAACCGTAAGTGACCATCACTGGAAAATCAGAATGAGATATATCCATCAATTGGAGTATTATTTGCCAAATAAAAGTAATAAAATACTGATAAATGCTACAACATGGATGAACACATTACGCTAAAAAGAACTGCCAGAAACTGGGTAATTTATGAAGGAAAGAGGTTTAATTGACTCAAAGTTCGGTGTGACTGGGGAGGCCTCAGGGAACTTATAATCATGGAGGAAGGCAAAGGGGAAGCAAGGCACCTCCTTCACAGGCAGCGGGAAGGAGAATGACTGAAGGAGGAACTTGCCAAACACTTATAAAACCATGAGATCTGGTGAAAACTCATTCACTATCATGAGAACAGCATGGGGGAAAATCGCCCATGATCCAGTGACATCCACCTGGTCTCTCCTTCACACATGAGGATTATGGGGATTAAAATTCAAGATAAGATTTTGGGTGAGGACACAGCCAAACTATATCACTAAGTGAAATAAATGAGTCATAAAAGGACACAGATTATATGATTCCATTTATATACAATGTTCAGTGCAGGCACATCTGTAGATACAGAAAATAGATTAGTAGTTGCCTAGGGCTGGGGGTTTGGGGGGAAGAGGTGATTTTAATGGGTATGAAATTTCATTTTGAAGTTATGAAAGCAGCCTAAAATTGGGCAATACTCTGTGAATATACTAAAAACCATTGCATTGCATACTTTTAATGAGTGAACTATAAAGCATGTCAATTACATAATAATAAAGCTGATATACACACATCAGTGACAGAACATCAATGAGCTATACATAGGAGGAATGTTGGGAATATGACTGTATGCATGTCAAAATGCACAGAAGTGTGTGCCAAAAACTTAATTTTGCCTCATACAAAAAAAAAATCAAAAAAACTAAATAGTACATAGAATAATATTTTAGGTAAGTGGACAATTGATAATTCACATAAGCAGAAGGCAACATAAAGTACACATTTACCAATGTATGAAGTTGTACCTGATAAATCACTCTCAGTACATGTTTCAGAATAGTTTTACAATTTCATTACCTGCCTTACTGGGACATTCCTGAAACATTCACATCTATTTTATTGAGTATTCTTAGAGTGATGAAGAGATTTTTCTTAGAACCATCCTTTTCAGCTCATGCATTTCTCTACTGCATCTTGAGTTACAGAGTCTGCCACCAGAAAGGGTTAACTTTTCTGTGTTTTACCCAATGAAAAACAACAAAAATAAGAAATCAGTGATACTCAGTTACCCAAAACCCATGAGCCAAAATTCAACTGGATTATTTGGTGCATATTTTGTATCTCAGACCACTGATATGTAAACTTCTGCCCCATCCTTGGCATTTCAAAAGAAATTGAGAGGGAAATTTCCTGACTTTCCTTTAACTAAGACTTTTAAACATTAGTGTCCTGTGTTTGTTTTTATTATGTTTTGCTTTGCTTTTGTTTTCACTTTACATAAATATGTCTTTGTTTTAGTTTTTAAATCAAGACTACCTGATCAACATGAAGGTGTTTAAAACCTGTTCTTAATGCCAGTTTCATGCTATCTTATCTCTTTATTATTAATATTATACAAAACTGTGACCAAACTAGACTAAAAAAAACCTAATTATGTAAAGGTAATTTTTGTTCCTGCCTTTTCCTGATAAGTTCTGGAAACTTCTTAGTATAGATTAAGAATATTTTTTACTTAGACAATAAATAAGCCACCACAATTCACAGTGCCAGCTTGAAGATGGGATTTGTTATTCAGTGTAAGTTGAATTAAAGTCAAATACGCCTTCACCTTGCTGATGCCTCTAATGTGACTAATTTAGGAATGCAGATAAGTGCATTCAGTCTCAGACTGTGCTCAGTAAGTTGATGGTTCAGTACGATTCTTTGTATTTTTGAGTCTGAATGCCAAATTACAAACAAATTCTTTATATTTAAGATTCTTTTTATTCTCACCTGTCCAAACTCTCCTGAAAGTTGCTTGATTTCTCTTCAATCCAAACACTTAAACCAACAATTGAAAGATAGGCATTGGCACGAGGACACTTTCATCTTTATGTTGGGTACTTAGTGCACCCTTCCAATCTATGATTCAATTCTGGAAATTGTTCTTAGGGTATCTGGCAGAAGAAATTTTTCTTAAATGATTGATTTCATGATTTTCTCTACCCTCCCATCTTTTAGTTCTTCTGTCCTTTTGGAAGGTCTAGTATTCAGATGTTAAAACACTTCACCCTGGTTCTTGAATATTCCCTTGGTTTTATCCTATTTTTCATGTCCCTGACTTTATACATTAATTTCCAAGTGCTCTTCTGTTTTTCTGCACATACTCTTTTTCACAGTAATCTGTTCCTGTTCTATATATATTCTTTCCTTATCTCTTATTTGAAGTGGGATTTTATAATGAAAATGTTTTCCTCTCCCTGGATACTCTCTGCCTCCTCCCAGCTGTGTGTGTTTACTTTGCTGCGTGTTCCTCGCAAGAGCTGCTGCTCATAGATACCAGGCTATCTGCTCCTCCTGTTTAAGGCAGGGGCCAAAACTGGGGTGTGAAAGCGGGTCCAGGAGAGGGGAAGGGGGCTGCAGGCCTAGCTAGGTCTTAGCTCTGTGAACTTCCCATCCTCAGGGTTTGACATTCTCCCTTCAGAGTGGATTGGAACAAATTAGGAACCCAGGATCTGTTTGATGGGTCCGTTTCTCAAGTCTAGAACCAGATGGCTTTGTCACTTAATTGGGAAGAAAAAGAGAAGGAAGGAGAGAAGAAAGGAGGGGGAGAAAAAAGAAGGAAGGGAGGGAGGGAGGGAGGGAGGGAGGGAGGAAGGAAGGAAGGAAGGAAGGAAGGAAGGAAGGAAGGAAGGAAGGAAAGGGAAGGAAGGAAAGGGAAGGAAGGAAAGGGAAGGAAGGAAGGAAGGAAGGAAAGGGAAGGGAGGAAGGAAGGAAGGAAGGAAGGAAGGAAGGAAGGAAGGAAGGAAGGAAGGAAAGGGAAGGGAGGAAGGAAAGAAGGAAGGAAGGAAAGGGGAGGAAGGGAAGGGAGGAAGGAAAGAAGGAAGGAAGGAAAGGGGAGGGAGGGAGGGAGGAAGGAAGGAAGGAAGGAAGGAAGGAAGGAAGGAAGGAAGGAAGGAAGGAAGGAAGGAAGGAAAGGGAAGGGAGGGAGGGAGGAAGGAAGGAAGGAAAGAAGGAAGGGCAAGGATTCAAAAGTCTACTGGGGGCTCTGAACCATGGTTATAGTCGTTGACTTGACTTCTGGAGGGTGCTCTGCTGGACTGTCTCATCTGTCACTTAAGCAACTTCATGCCTTTGTTTTTGGCTTGAGGGAAAGGTGATCAGATGCCCAAAGAAAACTCTTCCAACCCTTTGCCTGGGTGTTGACACTTGTTTTTTATTGATTCAACAACAAAATCAACGATGAAGGGTGAGTGTTTTAACACTAAGTGTTTAAACTTTTATTTAATCCCATTCTTTTTTCAATTTGTCAACACATCCTGAACAACCCCTGCTATGCCAGTGCAGAGCTGCTCTATTTTGCCTCTCAGAGAAGAATCACCTTTCTTTGTGCTGGTGGTGAGGAGGCCGATGATTGATCTTGGGTCCATCTTCTCAACAAGCCTTTGAATTTTCGCATTTCCTACAGCACACTCTTCTCACACATTCCAGTGTCTCGTCCTGAAGAGCCATGGGTCCTGGGAATTAGGCTACACCATGGAACTAGGTCCCTCTATAGAATTAGGCTATACCATGGAACTAGGTCCCTCTATAGAATTAGGCTACACCATGGAACTAGGTCCCTCTATAGAATTAGGCTACACCATGGAACTAGGTCCCTGCATGGAATTAGGCTCCTCCATAGAACTAGGCTCCTCCGTGGAATTAGGTCCCTCCGTGGAATTACGTCCATGGCATTAGGTCCTTCCATGAAACTAGGTCCTCCGTGGAATTAGACTCCCCATGGAATTAAGTTCCTCCATGGAATTAGTCCCCTCCACAGAACTAGGTCGTCCATGGAACTAGGCACATCTGTGGAATTAGGCCTTGATATGGTTTGGCTGTGTCCCCACCCACATCTCACCTTGAATTCCCACATGTTGTGGGAGGGACACAGTGGGAGGTAATTGAATCATGGGGATGGGTCTTTCCTGTGTTGTTCTCATGATAGTGAATAAGTCTCGTGAGATCTGATGATTATATAAGGGGGAATTTCCCTGCACAAGCTCTCTTCTCTTGTCTGCTGCCATGTGAGACATGCTTTTCACCTTCTGCCATGATTGTGAGCCTCCCCAGTGACGAGGAACTGTAAGTCCATTAAACCTCTTCCTTTTGTAAATTGGCCAGTCTTTGATATGCCTTTATCATCAGTGTGAAAATGGACTAACACAGTAAACTGGTACCAGTATTGTGGGGCATTACTGAAAAGATACCCAAAAATGTGGAAGCCACTGTGGAACTGGGTAATAGGCAGAGGCTGGAACAGTTTGGAGGGCTCAGAAGAAGACAGAAAAATGTGAGAAAGTTTGGAACTTTCTGGACACTTGCTGAATGACTTTGACCAAAATGCTGATAATGATATGGAGAATGAAATGCAGGCTGAGGTGGTCTCAGATGGAGATGAGGAACTTGTTAGGAACTGGAACAAAGGTGACTCTTGTTATGTTTTAGCAAAGAGACTGGCAGCATTTTGCCCCTGCTCTCCATGCAACTGGGCCCTTCCATGGAACTAGGCTTCTCCATGGAACTAGGACCCTCTGGGGAACTGGGCCCCTCCGGGGAACTAGACACCTCTACAGAATTAGTTCCCTTCATGCCTTCCTCCATGGCCAGCTCAGGATTCCATCTTCTCAGACCCACTGAGTTGGTTATAATTCACAAATCTGCTTTTCAGATTGCATAAAACATTGTTGCTGTTGTTTCTTCTCCACTCTTGCTGTCCTTGTTGGTTTCTGCCTTTTCACATGCTCTCTGGGGGGATCAGAGACACACATGTCATGTTCAGCATGAAGCCCGTAACCAGATGTCTCCTGCCTCCCCTACTTCAGGATGAGACCCTTCTCCCATGCCTCAGCCAGACAGATAGGAGTCATCCTGGTTTTCTTCTTTGTTCTCATTCCCACAGCTAATCTCACCCTAGGCCTCACCTTCTTGTTGGGACCCTCATGCCCCTCACCTCCACTCAGCTCTAGGGCCAGGCCCTGCTACTGCTTATTAGATCATTGCTCTGTCTTCTTTTTTTCATTCTGGTCCTGTCAGATCCACCTTCCTAAAATACCAGTGGAATCAAATCACACTCCTGTTTAACCCCCAGTGACTCCATGTGGCCCTCAGGATGGAGAGCACGTGGGTGGTTTAGTCCCAAGGATATAGGAGGCTTAGCAAAGATAAATCCTGCTTCAGTTAATACAAAGCCAAGTGGGAATTCAACCTTGAAACATGCTGTGTTTTGTCAACTGTTTTACAGAGTCAGTGGAGAGCAAATAAATTACAGAAAGAGCAGAGAAAGGGAAGAAAGATGCAGAAGAATCTTCTCGGCCTGCTGGCAAACCTAAATCTGACCCTGACCTCTGGCAGATCATCTGGGTGAAGATACAGTGTCTCCGTCTGTTTCCAACCCAAGCAGGACAGTGCAGTGGTCCTGCCATTTACATAATCTTCTCTGTCCCCAAAGCAACCCCTCTGCCTGTGGAATTCATCCACGGGCTGCTCTCTCTGCGATAAAGTTTCGGGAACTCACAGACTTTAATAGCTGTATTTCAATTTAGACAAGTAAGGCATGTGAAAGGAAGAGGAGCTGGAAGGAAGGATGGAAAAGCAAACCTTTGTGAATCATTTATAATAAGCCTTGAGAGCCCTTGTTTGCTTTCACCGTTAAGTCGTCCTTTCTGGAATACCCAGGACACTGATGGAGCATCTCCTTGGTGGAAGGGGAGGTGTCTCCCACAGCAGGGAGGGTGCTCCTCCTTCCTCCCTGCCTCACCTGGGTTAGGAATGGGAGAGAAACAAGTCAGCCTCCACGCAAGTTCAAGCACAGCATTCTCCAGAAAACGCCCTGAACGATGATCCTGTCACCCATGCCTCAGTGCCTGAGTCCTGGTGCAGTCCTAGATGAGCTCCCTGGTCCCTTTGTGAAGCTTTTCAAGACCTCCATAGTCCAGAGTCACCACTTCTTAAAACCACAGCATTACTGCTGCTGTGAGTGGGTAAAAAGTTTAACATCTTCCTGGGAAAGAATGGCACAAAGGTGATGGAGCTTTTACCAATTCCCATGATGGAAAACTCCCAGCCTGACTTTGTGCTGCTGATGGTTTCATAACCATATCAGAAAACTAAGGACAAATTTGTCTATCAGCCTTCTTCCCTGCAGATCGAGATTGTATATGTATATTTGGATGTATATATAGAGAAAGGTATTTTAAGGAATATGGCTTGTTGTCAGTGGAAGGTATCTGAGTTACCAGCAGCAAATCCATACAGGTTTGTAGCAACCTCAATTCTTGCCTCCTCAGGAGAAAGAATTCAACTGAGGGGCATAAGGCCGATGAAGAGACCGAGGCAAATTTCAGAGCAGGAGTGGAAGTTTGTTTACAACAGCTTTAGAACAGGAGAGAAAGGAATATACAGCTGGAAGTGTCCCAAGTGGGCACTGAGGTCAAGTGCTGTGTTTAACCTTGACCCTGGGACTTTCTAGGCTGGCCCCTTCCCATGATTCTTCCCTTAGTGGGGGCTGCTCCCATACACACTGCCCCCCTTACCCTCGGGAGGTGAGCACGTGCAGTGTGTTTAGTAAGTTGTACTCGTGCCCATCTGAGGCTTTCTTCCCTTCTCCAGTGCCCCTGGAAGGTCACACTCCATCATTTTGTCTCTTAGTGTGTCTCCCTGGCATCTGCATTCAGTTATCACATTAGTGCAGCAGGTGTGGACCATCAGGAGATGGCCTCTCCCTGCCAGCCGACTGCAAATTCATCACTTTAGAGAGGCAGTGTGGTAATTGCCGAGCCATCACCTGACATTCCTATTGGGTGGGGGAAGAGCCCTCCCCTGCCCCGCTTATGTCTGTCTCACTGCCTGCAATGGGCTCAGGTGATCTTTGGGTCATGGAAACCTGGCAAGTCTGAAATCCAGAGTTGGCCAAGAAGCTGGACATTCTGGTACAAGTTGATGTTGCAGTCCTGAGTAAATCATCTGCAGGTTGGGCAAGCAGGCAGCCTTTCTCTGCCACAGTCTGGAGGGAGAGTCTCTTCTTCCCCAGCCTTTTCTCTCTAGGTCCTTGCCTGATGGGATAAGGTCCAGCCGTGCTGTGGAGAGTCATCTGCTTTCCTTAGAGTCAAGTGATTTCAATATTAATCTCACCTAAAAACATCTTCACAGAATTATCTAGCTAGTGTTTGACCAAAAAGCTGGGCCAGAGGGACACAGAAAAATCACTCAACCATCAAAATCACTAAAATGTCAACAAAGGCCTGGAGGCTCATAGCAACAAGAGGAGTAGGCATCTGCACAAGCCAAAAATAAAATTCTAAGAACCCCTAATCAGTTGAATGGACTTCTTCTCTTGGCCAAGGGCATTCGAAAATAAACTGAAACACTAATTCAGGTCATGACGGCAATGGGTGGACAGACATGCCTAACTATACTCTCCTCCTTCCTTTGGAACTTGGGTACAGCTGACCAGCATTAACATTAATACAGAGATCTTAAGACTGACAAAGCAGATTTTTTGTAGCAATAAGATACCAACATGATAGCAGGACCTGAAATAAGTCAAATTATTTTTCCTAAAAATATATTGCTTTGACATATTTTAAAATGGCCCTGAAAAGCTGTCTAAGTCTAAGAAATGTTTACAATCTCTTTTCTCTGAAGCCTGCTACTTGGAGGCTTCATCTGTGTAATAAGAACCTTGGTCTCCACAACTCCTTATCTTAACCCAGACACTCTCTTCCATTGGTTCCAGGGCTTTAGATAGACTCTCAGCCAATTACCAATCAGAAAATCTTTGAATCTGCCTATGACCTGGAAACCCCCAGTTCTAGTAGTCCCCTAAAATGTATGAAACAAAGCTGTAGCCCAGCCATGTTCTCAGGATCTCCTGAGGGCTGTGTCATGGGCCATGGCCACTCCTACTTGGCTCAGAATAAGTCTCTTCACATATTTTACAGTTTGACTCTTTTCATTGGCAATAATTAGTGCCCAACATGGGGTCTCCGAGAAGACTCAGGACCCCTGAAGGAGTTGCCTGAAACCAGAGCTACGGTGCGTGGTGAAAGCCCCCGCCAGCCTTCCAGTGTCAGCTTCTCCTCGGATTAAACCGTTGGTAAGTCCTCCTGAGTCCTGGACCTCCTGTTCTGGTTGATGGTCCTTGGTTTATTCTGAGCCATTGTTTTTTCTACTAAGAAGCTGCCTAGGATCCTAATTTTGGTTTGCAAGTGCATTCCAAAGGGTTTTCTCCGTCGCCTTTTCTCCCCAAATTAATCTCTATTGGCTTGTCTATGCATTTGCATGAGGAAGTGAACTGTCATTTTCATACGTAAATGAGAGGCTGAGCTCCTCAGCTTCAAAGAGAAAGGGCATTTTACTCCTCCCAGCTGAAAGGCACCCCTGCGTGACCGGGGCTGAGTGGAAATGTCTGGGGGAATGACCTCTGCCCACCGACCCAATGACATGCAGCAGCCCTACAGGAAATCCCCCAACAAAACTAGTTTTAAAAGGCTCATCTAGGAAATGCATATAAGAGCTGATCACTCAGTTTTGAGCCCTCCTGGGGTAATAGCCCTCCAGAAAGAGAAACCGAGACACGTAAGAGGGTAGAAAGGACTCAGTGGTGAAACAGTGTGGCTTCCCGCTGACAAGCAGCACACATCAATCCACCACACTGAATCCTGCCTCACAGCACAGTTCCTCCTTTTAAGAAAAAAAAATGGTGGGAAACAAATCATCTAAGAATGAGGAAAGACAAGAAAAGCATCCCCTTTTTAGGCACCCCGTTGGTTTTATGGAGCCTCTATTTGCAAGTGTTTGAGCCAATGAAAGAGTTCAAGGGCATGCCAGGTTCTCTAGCACTCCCACTGGTTACACATTAGGTCTGTTCTTGTTCACATTTAAAACTGATGGGAAATTACATCAAGGAAAACTCAGAGCCCAAAGGCTGACCTTTGACTCTAAAGTTCCTAAGTTCTCTATTTTCTTTTCTGCGTGCTTTAAGTCTACTATTACTTTTCTACTGGTGTTGAGATAAAAAACACTCTTTGGATCCAACTTTTAAAAATTTTTCTTGTGAACCAGTGAGGTTGTGTTGATAGCTCCTGGCTGAAGTTTGGAAGCAAAGCTATAGAATCTTTGTATGGGCGTGTGCATGTGCTTTCTGTGTGGCAGACACAAGGTACCAAGTTGACCTCAGTGAAGGGGCACCCATAAATTAAGTAAACAATCCCAGTTGTTTTTCAAGTTCACATGACTTAAGTAAAACCTTTAATAAATAAGCTGGCTTTGGAATTTTTAGTAGAATAATACTAGAAATTTTTAAAGAATTGTCAGCATAATTTTTGTGTGGTTCTATTGATCAAGCAGTTTCGTATTTATCTCAGCCAGATATTACAAGTTGTGCAAAGTTTGGCAGAAAGGTTACAAAGCTATAAACTTAGCCAAAACCAGAATGATCTCTGCGTAAATTTGATAAATAAGACGTGCAACACTGTTAGCTTAATGAAAACAACTAAATCCTGAGTGCTTGATAAAATATTCTTATATTTAACCTTAAGAATCTTAGGTAAACACCTGAAATTCACAGCCTACAAATTAGCAGAGAAATTACTTTAAATGATGACTATCACGGTTTTTTTAAATAATCTAGATAAACTATTTTAAAAATGAAAATAAATTAATTAGGTAAATGCTTAGGAATAAATGCTTATAAATAAGTTGGTAATATAATTTAGAATCTAAGGATATTATAGATATTCATTAAATGTCTGAGTAATTTCCAACTTAAAAGTTATAGAAAAAAATTTCTAAAAAATGTAGTCTTGTCTGATTCAAAGGTTAAATATTATTTATGAATCAAGGTAAAAGGAATCAGGAAATAAGAGCTGTAAAGAAAGTTATAGAAATAAAGAGGTATTTTTGGCTGGAAACATTAAAATAAAAATAATTTTGTATGAGAAGGAATTTTGTACCATAAATTTTTGCCCTAAAATAAAATGACTTGTTTAAGAAAGAGGGATGGTTAGAACAAACCAGAAAATCCAAGCCTTTCAGGAATGGTCTGTGTAAGTCTTACTAAGGTTCATATAGAAAAAATTATAAAAAATATTATGTGATGAAGTTGGCATAATTAAAAGGAAATTACAATACTCTTTGTAGAAATGAACTTTGATATTAAAAATACATAAATATAGGCCAGGAGCAGTGGTTAACACCTGTAATCCCAGCACTTTGGGAGGTCGAGGTGAGCGGATCACCTGAGATCAGGAGTTCAAGATCAGCCTGGCCAACATCGTGAAACCCCGTCTCTACTAAAAATACAAAAATTAGTCAGGTGTGGTGGTGCATGTCTGTAAACCCAGCTAGTTGGGTAGCTAAGGCAGGAGAATACTCCGGGAGGCAGAGGTTGCAGTGTGCCAAGATTGCGCCACTGCACTCCAGCCTGGGCAACAGGTTGAGACTGCCTCAAAAACAAACAAACAAATAAATCACATGAACACAAAACTAAATAATTGGTTAGAACAAGAATTTCTTAAAATATTGATGTAATGAAATTGCAAGTTTTAAATTTTTAAATTCTATAATGTTTTTTGAAATTCTTCAAGTTCAACTTCTGCCATACCCTGCTGCTCCAGCTCTTTCTTTTGAGAAGGCCTGGGATGGTAACTCTCTCTTTCAACATTTGTTGGTTCCTGTAACATTGTTTATTAGTAGTCTAAAGAAAAAGAGATAATTTTTGAAAACAGGCAAATGAAAAATCTTACAAGATCTGCCTCTGACTGTTACTCTGTTACTTCTGTATGTTTATATGTGTCCTGTGAAAGTGACATTTCACTGCCAAACTATACGAAAGAGCTCCACTCAAATGGCTTAAACAAAAGGAACTACTTAGATGAATAGCAGCTACTTCAGGTGCGTTTTAATTCACAGGACTTTAGTAATCTTTGGTAAGACTAATTTGGTAAATTTAATCTCATAATTCCCTCCAGTAGTTTAAAGTCTTAAAGTCATGTTATGTTACATTAAATAATCCCAGGTTTTTCACTGGGAGTTTGGGTTACTAAGAGTTAGAATAGTAGGACAGTAAGGTGTGTTGTTGATAAGGTTTATAAAAACATGAAGTTGTGGTTTTGTTAAAGAAAATGTAATTTTTCTAGTTTAGAGGCTATTTAAGGGTCAGTTTAAAGGAAAGGAAATGTTATAAAGATAAAACCATATGATAAAGAGAAAAGATACAAGGGTGGGGAATGAGAAACCTTTTCCTCTTGGGTGGCCATGTAGTCACCCATCGTATGCAGCTGAGCTGGGCTGCACTCAGTTACGAAAGGTGAAAATTACCAGGGGAATTTACAGATGGGTCACACTCCCGGGGAGTCGGTTCACTGAATGCATGAAAAATGCAAACTAATTTAAAAAAAAAAAAAAAAAAGCAAAACATTTAATTCCTTGGTCATTGTTATCCCTAACAGCTGAAATGAAAATGAAAGACAGTGCTGGGCTGAGCCTTAAGGCTGGTCCAGCCTCAGATGTGGGTCTGTTTCAGCTCAGGCCGCTAAGCTCAAAGCTACCCCCAAAAGAAAAATTTAACCAGGGCAACACAAAGTACTTCTGAGTCCTGTAATTACCAAAAAGATAGTCAATGTGGGGGAAGGGCAAAACCAACTAACTGTTAAGACCGGAAGGTATAATATAAAGAAATTGTTCCACCTTGTAGATTGGTGTCATCAGATTCCTATGAAACCTTTACTAAAATGAATTGTGAAAATAACTACTTGAAGAACAGTATGGTCTGTTTTAAATGCTACAGAATGAAAGAGCATGTTTGTGTTGATGAAGAACTCACACCTGCTATTAAACATTAGCTGATGAATATATGTGATCCAAACTCGGAGGAGGCTATTCCTGAGGGAATGCCCAACCGGGTCTTATTGTTGACAGGTGTGAGATGAACACAGGTGTGAGAGATGGTGACTCTCCACCAGAGCTGTCCTCAGGCGTGCTGCAGTGCAGAGAAGGTACATGTGACAGTTGGCCTCAGAGTGCTGGGTAGGCTGGCCTTTTGGACCCCAGAGCAACAGCTGGTGCAGCTCAGCTCCTGTGCCCCATGGGCTCAGCTGCCAGCCACTCTTCCCGGGCTACGTCTTTCTTTCCTTTTTTTTTTTTTTTAACTAGAAACTCCAGCATTCAAGCATGCATAAAAAATTGTTGAATACTGAAATACTGGAAACTAATTCAAAAACACTTAAACTCTGCCTGCACCAATAGTAGACATTCAATTGCTATGTAAACTTGGGTCAGTTTTCTTTTCTTTCTTTCTTTCTTTTTTCTTTGCTTTTTTTTTCTTTTTTTTTTTTTTTTTGAGACGGAGTCTCACTCTGTCGCCCAGGCTCTTGTGGAGCGGCACACTCTTGGCTCACTGCAACGTCCGCCTCCTGGGTGATTCTCCTGCCTCAGTCTCCTGAGTAGCTGGGACTACAGGTGTGTGCCGCCATGCCCAGCTAATTTTTTTGTATTTTTAGTAGAGATGGGATTTCACCATGTTAGCCAGGATGGTCTTGATCTCCTGACTGTGATCCACCTGCCTCGGCCTCCCAAAGTGCTGGGATTACAGGTGTGAGCCACTGCACCCTGACAATTTGAGTCAGTTTTCTAATCTCTACTAGTCTTAGATTCCTCATTTATAAAATTAAAATAATAATGTAAAATATTGTGTGCATGCATAGTATTACACCCAATAACTAGAAAAATACTAATAGGCACAGGATGCAGAGAATTTCCAGGCAGAAAAGGACAGGGTCCTTGGCAATGGTCCCACTTTCCAGCCTGGAACTGCTGCCCAAAGTGAGAACTTTACATCTCTGGTTTTCCCATTCAAATGGTGCCTTTTTAAAAAACCATCCATGGCCTGCCTCTACCCCATATCCTGTACCCACAAAAACCCCTGACCTGTCTGGCAGAGGGCAGAGAGAAGGAGAGAAGAGAAAAAGCAGCCAGATGTCGAAGAGCAGCAGCTTGACTTTTGAGGGACGGTTTGACAGCAGGACTTCAGAGAAGAGTCCAGATGGAGATGGCCAGACTCCAGGGGAAGATCACCTTCCTGCCCCATCCCGCTTCCGGCGCCCCTTCCCACTGCAAGCCACTTTCATCAGAATCAAAATCCTCTGCATTCACCACCATTCAATGTGTTCGTGCAACCTCATTCCTCCTGGACATTAGACAAGGACTTGGGTGTGGGTACAAAAGGCTGTCACACTGACCTTTTACTGAGCTGTTAACACTTAAGCCATCTGCAGACAGCAAAGCTAAAACAGCACACTGTAACGTTTACACTTTTGGTCTTCAAGGTTCATTAGTACATACCCCCTACATGTTACCACCAGGGTGCGTGGAGTTTTGGTCCTGTCAGTACCCAAAAGTGCTTACTCCAGCTCCTGCACCTGCTCACCTGCACGGTCCCTCTCCTACAAGGGGTTGAGAGCTGTGGGCCAAGTAAATGAGGCACCCCTGTCTCGGGGTCCATGAAAGGGTCAAGGAAAATTTTGCATTTCATCTGGGGGCTTTCCCAGGGTACCTCACAAGGGTGAGTAAATGCAGATTTGCTCTATGCCTCTCTTTCTGTCCTCAGACTTTCCTCTGAACTAAGCCACTTGCAGGGGACAGGAAGCAACTGTACCATCTCTCTGCTTCTTTTAGGTGAAAGGAATGTTGGCTCTGTTTCCTCTCATGAAAGCCTAGCCATTGCATGGGACTGGAATAAAGTTCTGGGGAAACTGAAGGCATCTGGCCAAGGCCACTCCTTGGTGTTGCCAGAAGGCCCACATGACAGAACTGGGTCCCCAACCACCTGTTAAGTTTCAGCCAAGACCTCTAGACTTTTCTATGGTATCTTTCCTTCCTTCTTTCATGGTTTGAAACGGCTCCTATTTCTTCTTTTATAGTATTAAGGGTTTTGCTGCAAACTGCTGACATGTTACTAAGTATAATGAGCGATAGGCCCAGCCATCAGGTAGCAATTCAGATCAATATGATTTACGTCTGATTTTAGAGGCTCCATCCCCCTCCACCCCAACAGCTGCAGGTACATGCTGTGTACAGTGGCTCCCCTCCCGGCTGGAGGGCCTGGGCATGTCTGCTGATGCATGTGTTGTGCCCAGTGGCCAAGCGGGGTAAGAGTGGGAGTGATGTGTGCATGACACCTGGGCCCCAGGACAGCCTCGGGGGCCAGGGACCCTGCCCAGCCAGCTGGCCAGTGTTTCCTGCTCACCATCCCCTCCTGCCATGACACCCGGGCCCCAGGTCAGCCTCGGGGGCCAGGGACCCTGCACAGCCAGCTGGCCAGTGCTTCCTGCTCACCATCCCCCCCCGCCACGCACCCACAGAGCCTTTCCTCCCCTGGCCAAGGAGTTCAGCTTGGTCCAAACCAGGGGAAAGACACAGTGATTACAGGAACCCACTTGCAGAGAGCAAGAGGTCCCCCTTCTTAAGCTTCCTTTTTCTTTCCTTTTCCATGTGAGAGGGTTCTTTTCTAACCTCAACACTCTGCTTATAACAGGGAGGCAACAAAGGAGTGACCCCACTGACTACTAACTGCCAGTTTGGCAAAACGCAGTCGGGAATTAATCTAAATGGACCCGTGCACCCTCTGAGACATGGTTTTGGCCCAAATTTGATTCCAAGCTTCGAGTTGAAGCCCTAGAAGGAAAACCACATCTGAGAAATCCAAGGCAAGGCAACAGGCACAGTATAAATAAGCAGGACTCTTTCCTGATGATTAAGCCCCCGCTTCACGGGAGGAGTCCATGCTCCATGGCATAGATGGGTCCAGGTAACCCAAAGGTTGCTGACAGTAGCGGGGATGAAGACATAGGTGAGTGGACAACCCCTACTCTCTAGGCCCTCCCTGCCTAATGGGTGCAAGCCACAGTGGCACCCATGGATGGTGTCCATCTAAGGTCACCAAGTCTTGGGGATAAAAAAAATACAGAAGAGAAAAGGGGGATGTCCACATTCTCTCTCCCTCACACCCCAAGTTTTCGCTGAAAGAAGCAAAGGAAATGAGGGACACCTATCTCCCTATCTGTCAGAATGGGTAACCAGCTATCTTCATCACCCCCAGTCTATACTCCCTGGAGTGGATCCTCAATTGCTGAGACTGCTTTCACCCTCAGACTCTGGAGGAAAAATTCCTCGTAGCCTTTTGCACATAGATTTGGCTGAATTATGACCTGTGGGAAGGGTAGCTTGGCCTCAGGAACGAATCATTCATTTCAATACCATCCTGCAGTTAGACCTTTTCTGTAAACCTGAGGATGACAAGTGGTCTGAGGCCCCATATGTGCAGCATTTCTATACCTTGCAGGGTAATCCAGACCTTTGCTGACAGTGTAGGATTGACCCAGCCCTCCTGTTGCCATCTCAGGAGAGGCTGCAAGGGGCAATCCCAGGGAACGAAAGAAATTAACCCCAGAGGCGCCCCCAGAGGGGAGCCAGCCCTCCCTCTGGCCCCTTCTTCTAGGTCCATCCCATCCTCCCTCTCCAGCTTCTCTCTCTCACTTGCCCCCGCCTAGAAATCCTCACCCTAGACAAGCCCCAGTCTCACTCTTGCCCTTCCAACAGATGCCTGGTGAATTTGGCCCCAGTAAGGTCCAGGTCCCCTCTCTCTACAGGACTGAATACAAATGAAGGGGGATCTGGCAAGTTTTAAGATGACCCCGACAGATATATAGAGGCTTTGCAGAATTTAACCTCAGTATTTGAACTCTCCTGGAAAGACACTATGTTACTTTTGAATCAAACCCTGACTAACAACTGAGAAGCAGGCTGCTCTGCAAGTGGCAAAGGAATTTGAGGAAGAGATTTGTATCCCATGCAGCGCCAGGGAAGGAGTCAAACTTCATCCAACTGGAAGAGAAGCAGTACCAGTGGACGACCCTATATGGCATCCCAATGGCCTGATGGGAGAGTGGAAGAAGAGACACCTTCAAGTGTGCATAATGGAGGGCCTGTATAGTACTAGGACCAAGCCTCTCAATTATAGCAACCTATCTATGATAGATCAGATATTTGATGAGAATCCCACTACCTTCCTGGAAGGCTAAGAGAGGCCTTGGTAAAGTACCTCTCTATCTCCTGATTCGGTTGAGGGGCAACTAATCCTAAAAGACAAATTTGTTTTTTAGGCAGCCCCTGATATTAGGAGAAAGCTGTGAAACAGGCCCGTGGACCAGATAGTACTTTAGAACATCTCCTGAAAGTGGCCACCTCAGTCTTCTATAATAAAGATAGGGAAGCCCAGGAGAGAGAGAGGAACACAGGAAAGAGGCCGAGGATTTCATGGCCACCATGCAAGCCCACAAACCCCAGAACTCCCAAGGTGCACCTGTTAACTGCTACAGATGTCATAAATTGGGGCATTTTGTTTTTTTTGAGATGGAGTCTCACTCTGTCGCCCAGGCTGGAGTGCAGTGGCGCAGTCTCGGCTCACCTCAAGCTCAGCCTCCCGGGTTCATGCCATTCTCTTGAGTAGCTGGGACTACAGGCGCACGCCATCATGCCTGGCTAATTTTTTGTATTTTTAGTAGAGACAGGTCTTCACCATGTTAGCCAGGATGGTCTCAATCTCCTGACCTCACGATCTGCCCACCTGGGACTCCCAAAGTGTTGGGATTACAGGCGTGAGCCGCTGGGCCCAGCCAAGCTGGGGTATCTTAAGGATTGCCTAGGCAGCATGAGGGAGTCACTCCAACCCTGTCCAATCTGCAATGGGGACCACTGGAAGGTTGACTCTTCCCAGGGACACTGGTCACTGGGTCTAGAACCAATCTCCCAAATGGTCCAACAGCTGAACTGATGGGTCCTGGGGCTCCTCTCCCCAGCTCCAGTAGTTCAGACCACCATCACCATCCAGGAGCCCTGGGTAATTCTGGAAATCGAAGAGAGGAAAGTGGACTTCCTTTTGGACACTGGGGCTAGTCTCTTGGTTCTCCTCTCCAATCCAGACCCCTGCTCCGACCTTAGCACAACCATGAGGGGTGTCTCAGGAAGTCCTTTAACCTGATTTTTTTCCAAGCTCTTAGTTGTAGTTGGGGAGATCTCTTATTCACCCATGCCTTTCTAATTACGCCTGAAAGCCCAACTCCTCTGTCGAGCAGGGATATTCTGGCCCATATTGGGACCACCATCCTGATGGCCCATGACAAACTCTTTGTCTCCCTCTAGAGGAAATCAATACTAACCCAGAAGTTTGGGCAATTCAAGGGAAGATTGGCCAAGCCACAACCACCATACCTGTGTGGGTCCATCTTAAAGATCCCACCTCCTTTCATAACCAGAAACAATATCCCCTGAAATCAGAAGTTAGGAAAGGACTAGAAGCCATCATTGATAACTTAAGGTTGCAGGGCCTCCTCAAACCCTGTAACATCCCTTGTAATATCCTGATACTGGGGGTACGAAAACCCAGCAGGGAATGGAGGCTACTTTGGGACCTCTGCCTCGTTTCACCTGACAGTTTCCAATCCATATACTCTGCTAGCCCAAATACTCGAGGGAAATAAATGGTTCAGAGTCATGGATCTAAAGGATGCCTTCTTCTGCATACCATTACACCTCAACTCTCAGTATTCATTTGCATTTGAGGATCCCTCTAACCAAACCACCCAGTTAACCTGGACAGTGTTACCTCAGGGATCCTTAGATAGCCCCCAATTGTTTGGGCAGACATTGTCAAGAGACCTCTCCGAGTTCCTTTATCCTCAGGTTAAAGTTTTATAATCTGTAGATGACATTCTCCTCTGTGCTCTGAGGAAATCTCTCAGGAGGTCTGTAAGGCTCTTCTTAATTTTTGGCTAACAGAGGATATAAGGTTTAAAAAAAACCTAAAGCTCAGCTCTGCCAGCTTCAGTGAAGTACCTAGGCCTGGTCTTGTCAGAGGAGAACAGAGCATTCGGTGAAAAAAGGATTAAGGCCATCTCGTCCTTTCCCTTGCCCCAAACCCTCAAGCAACTAAGGGGATTCTTAGGCATTACAGGATTCTGCAGACTATGGATATCTGGGTATGGTGAAATGGTTCTGCCCTTATATCACCTAATAAAGGAGACTCAGGCAGCTAAAATTCACTGTCTAATTTGGGGACCAGAGGCTAGAAAGGCCTTTGACCAACTAAAACAAGCCTTGCTTAAGGCACCAGCCCTTAGTCTCCCACAGGGAAGATGTTTAATCTTTATGTGTTAGAAAGAAAAAGAATAGCACTGGGAGTTCTAACGCAGGCCCAAAGTCCAGCCCAGCAGCCTCTAGGCTACCTAAGTAAGGAGCTTGATTTGGTAGCTAAAAGATGGCCAACCTGCCTCTGGGTGGTTTCAGCAGTAGGCTTGCTGGTACCAGAGGCTACTAAGTTAACCATGGTATATAACTTCACTGCTTACATTCCACATAATGTGGCAGGACTGCTGTCTTCTAAGGAGAGTCTCTGGCTAATGGACAACCATCCCCTCAGATATCAAGCTCTGCTATTAGAGGAATCTGCAGTCCAGTTAAGAACCTGTCCCTCCTTAAATCCAGCTACCTTCCTCCCTCCTTTGAGGGAGAATCTCAAGGGAACTCCCAGACTGGATTCTCTTTATGGACAGAAGTTGTTTTGTAGAACAAGGGACCTATAAAGTAGGGTATGCAATAGTGACCCTGAATGATACTGCTGAGAGCACACCTCTCTCCTCAGGCACGAGTGCTCAATTAGCCGAACTAATCGCCCTCATCGGGGTGCTTGCATTAAGCAAAGGGAAAGCAGTTAACATTTATACTGATTCTAAGTACAATTTCCTAATCTGCATGCCCTACCACTAACTGGACAGAGGAACTTCCTTACGGCTAATGGGTCTCCCATTAAATGCCATCAGAAAACTAATGGACTAGTATCGTTGGTTTTCCTCCCATGGGAAGTGACAATTATACATTGAAAAGGCCACTGAAAAAGGATGGATGAAGTGGCTGAGGGAAATAGGTTGGCAGACCAAGCAGCTAAATCAGCAGCAAGGGGGCCCCAGGTCTGTGACCCACTTGAAGGTCCACTCGTCTGAGAGGGTCCAAACAGGGAAATAAAAACTCAATAGTCTCCTGCGGAAATAGAAGGGGCCACCTCTCAGGGATACACCGTTCAGTCCTCCAGGCGGCTACAATGGAAGGACAGCAAGTTTTACCTACCAGTTGCCAACCAATGGAAAGTCCTTCAAAGCCTTCATCGTCCCTGGCGATGGCCCGACCCTCAATCTTGTAACTGTGGCCCAGTGAGAATGTTACATCCCTGTTTTCCTGCTCAAATTGTGCCTTTTCCAAAATCATGCATGGTCCACCCTGCTCCCCATTCTGTGCCCATTAAAACCCCTGGCCTGAGTGGCAGAGGGCAGAGAGAAGGAGAGAAATAAAGAAGCCAGACATCAGAGAGAAGACGCTTGACTTCAGAGGGATGGCTCGATGGTAAGAACAAAATCTATCAACTGGCCCAGAGATTGTTCTCAGGTAAAAATCTGATACAAATGGTTAAACAAGTTGTTAATGCTTGTGAGGTTTGCCTTAAAAATAATCCTCTCAGCTGATGGCTTCTTCCCCCAGGAACCCAAAAGGCTACCCAGTGGAAGACGGGCAGATGCATTTCACCCACATGTCAAAGGCAAGGGGCATCCAGCATGTTAGCATGGATAGATCCCTTCACTAACTGGGTAGAAGCATTTCCATGTTGAACAGAGAAAGCCTCTCAGGTGATAAAAGTACTAATTAATAACGTAATTCCTCATGTTAGACTTTCTGAGTACCTCCAGAGCAATAATGACCCCTCGTTCAAGGTGGCTGTCACCCAGGGCATCTCAAAGGCACTAGGCACACAGTACCATCGCATACAGTACTTCTGTGTTTGGACACCACAATCCTCAGGAAAGGTGGAAAAGATACATTGTATTATCCAAAGGCACCCCAGGAAAGTGTCTCAGGAGACTTATGTCCGCTGAACTACCCTTCTCTGCACAGTCCTACTACGTATTAGAAACACGCCTTCAAAGCTGGGTGTAAGTGTCTGAAATGATGTATGGACAGCCTTTTCTCACCAATGATTTCTTGCTAGACCAAGAAACTTCTGATTTTATTAAACACATTACTTTTTTTTAGCTCATTTCCAACAGGAACTACAATATCTGTCAGAGGCCCAATCCCCTAAACCAGAGCCACTTCTATTCACCCAGGAGATCTGGTGCTGCTAAAGGTACTACCTTCCCTTTCTCCTTCTCTAAGCTCAGGTTGGAAGGAACCTTACACTGTACTTCTTTCTACTCCTACTGCAGTGAAGGTCACTGGAATGGACTCTTGGATTCCTTATGCCCGAGTAAAGGCCTGGGAGGCCAATACAGTTACCTCCATCAACCCAGAAGAGCACCCAAAGTACCAAAGGGAAGAGACTGGTGATCTCAAGCTGAAAATCACAAAAGATAAGTGTTAACAATTAATCTTCCATGGATATCCTCTGTAGTCTTGCCAACGATTGCTGTTTTTACCTTTGTTCTGTTCTGAATCATGGGGTACAGTGCTGTTTTCAGATTGATCACCATGTTTCACTTGTTATTTCTGTAATCTTTGACACTCAGTTCTTTCCTTTTAACCCCTTTTTGTATAATACATATACTTGATCCTACATACTTAACCTTGTAAAACTTGTTTCTTCTTGCCTAGAGGCCATGAAACTCCAAATAGTCAGGCAACCAAAGCTTCAGATGATTTTTGCCAGGGACTCTTAGGTAGACCTCTGGGAGGAATCTGACTGCCATTCTCCCCGAAACAATGCCCACTGTCCTCAGAAAGTAGCTAAGACTGGTCATCATCTATATTCTAGTGGCAGTTAGATGTGACTGTTCGGGTTGGGGGTGGGGAGATGACAGGGACAGAAGGTAGAGAAATTCTAGGCAGAAAAGGGTGGGGTCCCTGGCGATGGCTCCACCCTCAATCTTGTAACTGTGGCCCAGTGAGAACGTTACATCCCTGTTTTCCTGCTCAAATTGTGCCTTTTCCAAAATCATGCATGGTCCACCCTGCTCCCCATTCTGTGCCCATTAAAACCCCTGGCCTGAGTGGCAGAGGGCAGAGAGAAGGAGAGAAATGAAGAAGCCAGACATCAGAGAGAAGCAGCTTGACTTCAGAGGGATGGCTCGATGGTAGCACTTTAGAGAAGAGTCCAGCTAGAGATGGCCAAACTCCAGGGGAGCATCACCTTCCCACCCCATCCCCCTTCCAGCTTTCTTTTCCACTGAGACCCACTTTCATCGGCAATAAAATCCTCTGCATTCGCCACCATTCAATTTGTTTGTGCGACCTCATTCCTCCTGGACGCTGAAAAGGGACTCAGGTATGGATTCAAAAGGCTGTCACACTGATCCTACGCTGAGCTGTTAACACTGAAGCCATCCGTGAATGGCAAAGCTAAAAGAGTACGTTGTAACACACACCCTCTAGGGCTTCAGGGATTGTGGGTACCCCCTAGACACTGGTTCGGTTCAGGGCCACATGAAGTTTTTCTCCCACTGGCACCCAGAAGTGCTGGCTCTGGCTCCTGCACCCATTCACCTGTGTGCACACCCGCTGATACCATTTGACTGTGTGTCCTTACCCAAATCTCATCTTGTAACTCCCATAATTCCCTCGTGTTGTGGGAGGGACCTAGTGACCTAGTGAGAGATGATTGAATCATAGGGGCAGGTCTTTCCTGTGCTGTTCTTGTGATAGTGAATGGGTCTCATCAGATCTGATAGCTTTAAAAACAAGAGTTGGGCCCAGTGCGGTGGCTCACGCCTGTAATCCCAGCACTTTGGGAGGCCCAGACCAGGGGATCACGAGGTCAGGAGATCCAGACCATCCTGGCTAACATGGTGAAACCCCGTCTCTACTAAAAATACAAAAATTAGCCAGGCGTGGTGGCGGGCACCTGTGGTCCCAGCTACACGGGAGGCTGAGGCAGGAGAATGGCGTGAACCTGGGAGACGGAGCTTGCAGTGAGCCGAGATCGTGCCACCGCACTCCAGCCTGGGCGACAGAGCGAGACTCCGTCTCAAAAAGACAAAAACAAAAACAGAAACAAGAGTTTCTCTGCACAAACTCTCTATTTTGCCTGCCACCATCCACATAAGATGTAATTTGCTTCTCCTTGCCTTCTGCCAGGATGTGAGGCCTCACCAAGCCACGTGGAACTATAAGTCCAATTAAACCTCTTTCTTTTGTAAATTGCCCAGTCTTGGGTATGTCTTTATCAGCAGTGTGAAAACGGACCAAGTCACCCTCCCTTGAGCAGTTGAGAGCTGCAGGCTAAGTGAGGTGCCTCAATCTCAAGGCCCATGAAGGGGTCAAGGAAAATTTCCCATTTCAATATGACATAATATTATATTGTGATTTGATTTGCATATAGCTATATTTCCACAATTAAATTATAAGCAATCTGAATATGAGTGCATAGTTGATGCCCAGTAAATATTTGCCATTTAATTTAAAATATATTTGTTAAATATATAGGTTAAGTGCAATTACATGTTCGTATAGAGAGGGAGGACACTTGGTTTCTTTCGTTTTTCTTTTCCGTTAACTTCAATCTAAGGAGAAGACTAACGCGTATTTATCTATTTTCTTAATACATATGCAACGAAAAGACAAACAAGTCTTTCTCAGCACAGTTATTTTTTTCTAATTCTCAGAGTATGTCAACAGCTTCTATTGCTCAGAGAAAATACGAACCTTTAAAAAGAAGTTGGTTCCCGGAGTGGCAATTTCTTCTAAAATTATTAGCTAGCTCTAACAGCACATTTTCTGACTTATCTTTAGAGAGTGGATCAGCCAGGGTTCTCTTGAGAAACAGACCATAGGACATGCACATGCACACACGGACAAAGAGATTGATCATGGACATTGGCTAACGTGATTACTGAAGCCGAGAATTCCCACAATCTTCTGTCTGCAAGTTGGAGACTCGCAGTCAGTGGTTGGGTTCAAAGGCCTAGAGTCAGAGAGCCAAGAGTGTAGATTCCAGTCCGAGTCTGAAGGCCTGAGAGCCAGGAACACCCAGAGAAGATGGATGTTCCAGCCCACCTTCACTTCTATTCAGGCTCTCGGGGAATCGAAGACTCCCACCCAAATTAGGGAGGGCCATCTCCCTCACCCAGTCCTCAACTCAAATGCCAGTGTCTTCCTGAAACACCCTTGTGGGAACACCCAGTATCATGTTTAACCAAATACCTGGGCATCCCATGGTTCACTCGAGTTGACACATAAAATTAACCATCATAGAGTTATTTTTAGTGCCATATCTTAATAGTAAGGAGAATATATTCAATACAAAGAATCCAAGATAAATGGCAGAAAATGTAATCCATATTCCCAAAATAGATCAAACATGACAAAACACTAGAAGTTCTTCTTAGTGAGAAAGCAATTTCTATGCTTTTATATACATATATTTAAAAATTCTGGCAGAACAAGATGATGGAATAGAAACCTGCACCATTCATCTCCCTGCAGGAACACCATGTTTTTGTTGTTTATTTTTGTTTGTTTGTTTGTTTGCTTTTTAACAGTCTTCTTCTGTTGCCCAGGCTGGAGTGCAGTGGTGTGATTTTGGATCACTTCAGCCTCTGCCTCCTGGGTCCAAGTGATTCGTGTGCCTCAGCCACCCAAGTAGCTGGGATTGCAGGCATGAGGCACCACATTGAGTTAATTTTTGTATTTTTAGTAGAGATGGGTTTTTGCCACATTGGCCAGGCTGGTCCCGAACTCCTGGCCTCAAGTGATCTGCTAACCTCAGCCTCCCAAAGTGCTGGGATTACAGGCATGAGCCACCACACCCAGCCTTGGAACACCATATTTTAACAATTATCTGCACACAGAAAAGTTCCATCACGAGAACCAAAAATCAGGTGAGGAATCACAGTGTCTGGTTTTAACTTCCCATCACTGAAAAAGGCATGAAGGAGGGCAGCAGAGACAGTCTTGAGGACTGCTGTCACCGTCCTCCAGCCCCTGGCTGCAACCATGGGGCACTCTGTGGAGGGAAAGCACAGCGACTGGGGAACTTTACACTGAGCTCAGTGCTGCCCAGTCACAGCAGAGAATGGTGGGCTCAGCAGCACCAACGCATGGAGGAAGCATTTGGAACAGCCCTACCCAGAGGAAAATTGCTCATCCCAGCAGTGAGAATTTGAATTTCTTGGCAAGCTTTTCCACTGTGGGCTGAAGTGCTCTGGGGTTCTAAATAAACTTGAAAGGTAGTCTAGGATACAAGGACTCTAATTCCTAGGACTGCAATTCTGAGGCTGGGCTTAGAGCCAGTGGACTAGGGTGACACATGACCTAGGGTGGCTACAGGAGTGCTAAGGAGTGCTTGCACCACCCCTCCCCCAACCCCAGGCAGCACAGCTCATAGCAATGACAATGACTCCTTCCTTCTGCTTAAGGAGGGCAGAGTGAAGACTAAAAAGGACTTCGTCTTGCACTTTGGATACCAGTTCAGCCACAGTAAGATAGGGCACTGGGCAAAGTCATGAGACCTCCCTTCTAGGCCTTATCTCCTGGATATTTCTAGATGCACTTTGGGCTAAAAAAGTACCCACTGCCTTGAGGTGAAGGACCCAGTCCTGGCAGGATTTATTATCTGCTAACTAAAGAGCCTTGGTGCCAGAATAACCAGCAGCAATACCCAGGGACTACACTGTGAGCCTTAGGCTCTGAGACATGCTGGCTTAACGAGTGACCCAGCACACTCCCAGCTGGGGAGGCTATGGTGAAAGATTCCTTCTGTTTGAGAAAAGCAGAGTGAAAATCGAAGGAGACTTCGTTTTGCACCTTAGGTATCAGCTTGAACACAGTAGGTCAGAGAGACCAACAGGCTCTGGGGTCCCTGAATCCAGGCCTAGGCTTTAAGGCAGGATTTCTGGACCTACCATGAGTGAGAGGGAAGCCCACTGGCCTGAAGGGTGAATCCCAGGCCTGGAAGTATTCACCACAATCTGATGGAAGAGCCTTTGGGCTTTAAGTGAACATCACTGGTGGCCCTGCAGAGCCCCTGTGGACCAGTGGTCGTGGTGGCCACGGGGAAAGGTTCCTCTGCCTGTGGAATGGGGAGGAAAAGCAGGAAAGACTCTGTATTGTAGTGTGAGAGCCAGCTTAGCCACAGTAGAATAGAATATATGGTAAATGGCTAAGGTGTTTTACTCTAATTCTTGGCTCCCAGGCAGCATCTCTGGACATGCCCAGGGCCTGGGAGAACTCATTACCCTGAAGGGAATGGCCTTGGGCAACAGCCAGTGATATGCAAGCTTCAGGTTTCAGCCAGCACAGTACCAGTGGTGGTGGTCACAGGGGTGCTTATATCACTCCACAGCCAGTTCCAGGTGGCTCAACAGAGAGAGAGAGAGAAACTTCATTTGTTTGGGGAAAGGTAAGGGAAAAGAATAAGAATCTCTACCAGGTCATCCAGAGAATTCTTCTGGATCTTATCTAAGACCACCGAAGAAGTACCTCTATGAGTCTACAAAAACCACAGCATTATTGGGTTTGGGGCCCAAGTCCCTTCAGACCCCTGGAAATCCTTCCCAAGAACGGAAGACACAAATAAGCCCCAACTGTGAAGACTGCAATAAATACCTAACTCTTCAACGCCGAGACACTGATGAACATCTACAAGCATCAACACCATCCAGGAAAACATGACCTCATCAAATGAACTAAATAAGGCACCAGGGACCAATCCTAGAGAAACAGATATATATGATCTTTCAGACAGAGAATTCAAAATGGCTCTTTTGAGGAAACTCAAAGAAATTCAAGATAACACAGAAAATAAATTCATAATTTTGTCAGTTAAATTTAACAAGGAGATTGAAATAATTCAAAAGAATCAAGCAGAAAATCTAGAGTTGAAAACTGCAACTGAAAAGTGCTGAAGAAAGGATCAGAGTCTCTTAATAGCAGAATCAATCAATTAGTGAGCTTGAAGACACATTATTTGAAAAGACACACAGATAGAGGAGAAAAAATAAAAAACAATAAAGTATGCCTACAAGATCTAGAAAAAAGCCTCCGAAGGGCAAATCTAAGAGTTATCAGGCTTAAAGAGGAGGCAGAGAAAGACATAGGGGTAGAAAGTTTATTCAAAGGGATAATATCAGAGAACTTCCCAAACCTAGGGATAGATTAACCTTCAAGTACAAGAAGGTTATAGAACACCAAGCAGATTTAACTTAAAGAAGACTGTCTCAGGGCATTTAATAATCAGACTCCCAAAGGTCAAGCATAAATAAAGGATTTTAAAAGCAGCAAGAGAAAAAGAAACAAATAACATACAATGGAGCTCTAATACATCTGGCAGAAGACTTTTCAGTGGAATCTTCACAGGCCAGGAGAGAGTAGCATGACATCTTTAAAGTGCTGAAGGAAAAAAAACTTTTAGCCTAGAATAGAATACCTGGCAAAAATATCCTTCAAGCATGAGGGAGAAATAAAGACCTTTCCAAGCAAAAGCTGAGGGATTTCATCAACACCAAACCCGTCCTACAAGAAATGCTAAAGACAGTTCTTTAATCTGAAAAAAGGATGTTAATAAGCAAGAAGAAATTATCTGAAAGTATAAAACTCACTGCCAATAATAAGCACACAATAAACACAAAATAATATAACACTGTAATGGTGTGTAAACTACTCTTAAGTAGAAAGACTAAATGATGAATCAATCAAAAATGAAAACTATGGCAACTTTTCAAGACATGGATAATACAATAAGACATAAAGAGAAACAACAAAAAGTTAAAAAGGAGGGGGTCAAAGTTAAAGTGTAGAGTTATTAGTTTTCTTTTTGTATGTTTGTATATGCAATCAGTGATATGTTTTCATCAGTTTAAAAGAATTGCTTATAAGATAGTATTTGCAAGTCTTGTGGTAATCTCAAATCAAAAAACATACAATGGATACACAAATAAAACTTTTTTAAAAAACAAGAAATTAAAGCATGCCACCAGGGAAAATCACCTACACTAAAAGGAAGACAGACAGGAAAGAAGAAACAGAAGATTGCAAAGCAACCAGAAAACAAATAACAAAATGGCAGGAGTAAGTCCCTAATTATCAATAATAACCTGAAATGTAAATGGACTAAACTCTCTAATCAAAAGACACAGAGTGGCTGAATGGATGAAAAACAAAACCCAATGACTTGTTGCCTATAAGAAACACACTTCACCTGAAAAGATACACCTAGACTGAATATAACGCATAGGAAAATGTTATTCCATGCAAACGGAAACCAAAAAAGAATATGAGTAGCTATCCTTAAATCAGAAAAACATAGATTTCAAGACAAAAATCATAAGAGGAGACAAAAAATGTTACTATATAATGATAAAGAGGTCAATTCAGCATGAAGATATAATGATTATAAATATATATGCACCCAACACTGGAGCACCCAGATATATAAAGCAAATATTATTGGAACTAAAGAGAGAGATAGACCCTGATAACAGTTGGAGACTTCAAAACCCCACTTTTAGCATTGGACACATCTCCCAGATAGAAAATCAACAAAGAAACATCGGACTTCATCAGCACTATAGGAAAAATTGACTTATATACTTACAGAGCTTTCCCTACATTGGCTTCAGAATACACATTCTTCTCCTTAGCACCTGGATCATTCTCAAGGGTAGATCATATATTAGGTGACAAAACAAGACTTAAAACATTTTTAACAGTTGAAATAATATCAAACTTCTTTTCTGACCACAATGGAATAAAACTAGAAAATAATAAGAAGAGGAATTTTGGAAACTGCACAAATACAAGGAAATTAAGTAATATGCTCCTGAATGACCAGTGGGTCAATGAAGAAATTTAGAAGGAAATTGAAAAATTTCTAGAGACAAATAATAATGAAAACACAACATACCAAAACCTATGGGATACAGTGAAAACAGCACTGGAAGGGAAATTTATAGCTGTAAGTGCCTACATCATTACAGAAGAAAAGCTTCAAGTAAATAACCTAATGATGCATCTTAAAGAACTACAAAAGCAGCTGGGCGCAGCAGCTCATGCCTGTAATCCCAGCACTTTGGGAGGTGAAGGCAGGTGGATCACGAGGTCAGGAGATCGAGACCATCCTGGCTAACATGGTGAAACCCCCATCTCTACTAAAAATACAAAAAATTAGCCAGGCGTGGTGGCGGGTGCCTGTAGTCCCAGCTCCTCAGGAGACTTACGCAGCAGAATGGCATGAACCTGGGAGGCAGAGCTTACAGTGAGCCGAGATTGCACCACTGCACTCCAGCCTGGGTGACGGAGCAAGACTCCATTTCAAAAACAAAAACAAAACAAAACAAAACAAAAACTACAAAAGCAAGAGCAAACTGAACCCAAAATTAGGAGAAAAGAAATAAGGATTGAAGAAGAATAAATAATTTGAAATGAAGAAAAAATACAAAATATCAATGAAACAAAACATTGGGTTTTCTTAGAAGATAAAATTATTGACAAACCTTTAGCCAGACCAAAAAGAGAGAGAGAGAAGACCCAAGTAAATAAAACCAGAGATTAAAAAAAGGACCATTAGTGGCCACTATGAATGACTATTTGCCAATAAATTGGAAAATCTAGAAGAAATGGATACATTCTTAGACATATACAATCTGCCAAGATTGAACCATAAAGAAATCCAAAACAGACCAATAACAAGTAGGAGATTGAAGCCATAATAAAAAGTCTCTCAATAAGGAAATGCCAAGGACGTGATGACTTCACTGTTACATTCTACCAAATATGTAAAGAACTAATACCAGTCCTACTCAAACTGTTTCAAGAAATAAAGGAGGGGATACTTCCAAATTCATTCCATAAGGCCAGTATTTTACCTTGATACCAAAACCAGACAAAGACACATCCTAAAAAGAAAACCACAGTCCAATATTTCTGATAAATATTGATGCCAAAATTCTCAACAAAATACTAGCAAACAAAATTCAACACTATGTTAAGAAAGATCATTCATCCTGATCAAGTAGGATTTATCCCAGGGATGCAAGGATGGTTTACCATATTCCAATCAATCAATGTGATACATCATATTGACAGAATAAAAGACAAAAATCATATGATCATTTCAATCAATGCTGCAAATACATCGATAAAGTTCAACATCTCTTCATGATAAAAACCCTCAAAAAAGTGGCTATAGAAGGAAAATATCTCAACATAATAAAAGACATATATGACAGACCCACAACTAGTATCATACTAAATGGGGAAACACTGAAAGCCTTTCCTCTTAGATCTGGAAAATGACAAGGATATATACCTTCACCACTGTTATTCAACATTGTTCTGGATTTCCTAGCTAGAGCAATCAAGTAAGAGAAAGAAATAAAGGGCATCCAAACTGGAAAGGCAGAAGTCAAATTATCTTCGTTTGTAGATTATATGATCTTATATTTGGAAAAACCTAAAGACTCCACCTAAAAAACTATTAGAACTGACAGATTTTGTAAAGTTGCAGGATATAAAATCAATATACGAAAAATGGTAGTATACCTATATGCCAACAGTGAACAACCTGAAAAAGAATAAGAAAGTAATCTCATTTATGATAGCCACAAATCAAATTAAATGCCTACAAATTAATCAAAAAAGTGAAAGATCTCTACAATGAAAATTATAAAACACTGATGAAATAAATTGAAGAGGACAGAAAGAAAATGGAAAAATATTTTATGTCCATGGATTGGAAGACTCAATATTGTTAAAATGTTCATACTATCCAAAGCGATCTACAGATTCAAAGCCATCCCTATGAATATACCAATGGCATTCTTCACAGTCCTAAAATTTATATGGAAACACCCAGAACAGCCAAAGCGATCCTGAAAAAGAATAAAACGAGAGGAATCACATTACCTGACTTCAAATTATACTACAGAGGTATAATAACCAAAATGGCAAAGTACTGGCATGAAAACAGACACACAGACTAATAGAACAGAATAGAGAACCCAGAAACACATTCACACACCTACAGGGAACTCATGTTTTGACAAAAGGTGCCAAAAGCATACATTGGGACAAAGGCAGTCTTTTCAATAAATGGTGCAGAAAGAACTTGATATCCATATGCAGAAGCATGAAACTAGATCCTTATCCCTCATCATATACAAAAATAAAATAAAAATGGATTAAAGACTTAAAACCAAGACCTCAAACTACGAAACTACTACAAAAAAGATTGAGGAAGCTCATCAGGGCAGTGGCCTGGGCAAAATTTTCTTGAGTGATACCCCACAAACACAGGCAACCAAAGCAAAAATGGACAAATGGGATCACATCAGGTAAAAAAGCTTCTGCACAGCAAAGGAAACAATCAACAAAGTGAAGAGACAACCCATAGAGTGGGAGAAAATACTAGCCAACTACCCACCTGACAAGCGATTAATAATGGGAGTATGTAAAGAACTGAATCAACTCTATAGGGAAAAAAACCTAATAATCTGATTTTAAAATGGGCAAAATATTTGAATAGACATTTTTGGAAACAAGATATACAAATGGCAAGCAGGTATATGAAAAGGTACTCAACATCATTGACCATTAGATAAATGCAAATTAAAACTACAGTAAGTTGTCATCTCACCCCAGTTAAAATGGCTTTTATAAAAAAGTCAGGCAGTAACAAATGCTGATGAGGATGTGGAGAAACAGGAACCCTTGTACACTGTGGGTGGGAAGGTAAATTAGTACAACCACTATGGAGAACAGTTTAGAGGTTCCTCCAAAACTAAAAATAGAGCTACCATATGATCCAGCAATCTCACTGGTGGGTATATACTCAAAAGAAAAGAAATCAGTATATCAAAGACACAACTGCACTCCATGTTTGTTGCAGCATTGTTTACAATAGTTAAGATTTGAAAGCAACCTGAATGTTTATTATCAGATGAATGGATAAAGAAAATGTGGTACATATACACAATGGAGTACTATTCGGCCATAAAGAAAAATGAGATTCTGTCATTTGCAACACCATAGATGGAACTGAAGGTCATTATATTAAGTGAAATAAGACAGGTACAGAAAGATAAACATCACATGCTCTCACTTATTTGTGGAATCTAAAAATCAAAACCATTAAACTCATAGAGAGTAGAAAAAATGGTTACCAGTCTTGGCAGGGTAGTGGTGTGTGGGGTGAGGAGGTAGGAAGGGATGGTTAATGGGTACAAAAAACATAGAAAGAATGAATAAGATCTAGTACTTGTAGGCATAACAGGAGGACTATAGTCAATAATAATTTAGTTTAATTGCAAATTTTAAAGTAGCTAAGAGAGCATAATTGAATTGTTTGTAACAACGCTTGAAGGGAGGTATACCTAATTTTCTATGATATGATTATTAAGCATTGCATGCCTGTACTAAAATATTTAATGCACTGTACATATATCATATGTATATATATAGCCATGTAGCAGCCAAAATAAAAAGAAATTCCATTTTTGGAAGAAAATTTTTGCTGTTTCTGGAAAATCTCATTGGAAAATGGAAAACAAAATACAACAGTGCAGAGAACATACTATTTGTTGTTATGAAAAAAATTCTTGTTGGGAGATTTCGCTTATACCTTCTCAGTTCATCCTAGTGGCTCAGAGGCAGGGACGTTCAGCCTGATGTCAGGGAGGTGTGCAGGGCAAAGGTTAAATCACACATTGGATACCGGGCTGAGTCTGGAAATAACATGCCTGAAGGAGGAAGGGTTCACTGGGGAGGACAGAGGCGAGGCTGACACGTGGAGACAAGGCCAGAGTTTTTCATAAGCATTTTCTTGGAAGCTGCCAGCGGGCATCTTTGGGGTTCACTGTGGTGAGTCCAGCACCCCTCGCTGGGTCAGCCTCTCTCCGTGCCCCGGCCCTCCAGATGCCAGCGCTCCGTGTCCCTCGCACGTGAGGCCGAGGAGGTCGGGGCCAGGGGAACCCGGGCAGGTGCTGAGCCTTCAGTGGACTTGAGTTTTAAAAAGGCTCCTGCGGAGTGGTCCTGGCCGACTCCTCTGCTGCTCCATGGAAAAGGCCTCCAGGACAGTGGCCTGAGCTCGGCCTTGCAGAGCTGGGAGCCGGCAACCCGCGCTGGGCACGGACGCCCCCTTCATCCCTGACCAGCAGGTTCCAGCCCTGCTGGGGACCCTCAAGGCAGGACGCCGCGTGCCCCCGCACGACCTTTCCACGGAGCTCTCCCCCGCGGAGGACGCCCGGGCCGGCTTTTCCCGCCTCCTCTCCTAGGCCGCAAGCCCGGGCCCCTGGAACTCAGCCACCGCGTCACCTCCTGCACCGGACTCAGCTCCGCGCCCCGGGCCCGCGCGCACCTGCGGAGGGGAAGGAACCACTATGGAGGCCGCACTCCAACGTCCTCCTGAACTCCGCAGCTTCTGGGCTTGTCTTGGCCTAGAATCCTCAGAAAACCACGACCCAGGGCCAAATCCAGTCTGCCGGGTGTTTCTAGATAAAGTTTCATTGGAACGGAGCTGCTCTCCCATCGCAGCGCAGCTAAACCCCTGAAAGCTTTGCTGATCCCGGCTCGGGGCCTCCGGAGCCCCACGTTCTAGTCTGGTTTCCTCAGCTCCCAGCTTCTTGCATTCAGTAGCAGTAATACCAGGTACACGCATGTGCTCTGTAGTGGACGC
Organism: Chlorocebus sabaeus; assembly: GCF_047675955.1. Classification (NCBI taxonomy): domain Eukaryota; kingdom Metazoa; phylum Chordata; class Mammalia; order Primates; family Cercopithecidae; genus Chlorocebus; species Chlorocebus sabaeus. Next base: position 1,517,572 of record NC_132916.1, on the reverse strand, counting down.
CTTATTTGCCACTCGCCAAAACCCGGTTTCTCAGGAATGGGAGGCTCTTATCCCTATTTTACAGGAGAGAAAGCTGAGCGCAGGAATCTTAAGTTACTTTCTAAAGTGCTTCCGTGAGAGGCAGAGCCATGCTCTGAGCCCTTGGCTGTGTGTCCACGTGCGTTTTCAGGTGTGTGCACATATGTGGTGTATGTATGTGTGTTCTTACCTTGCCATTTGAGAAGACTTAAATCCCTGCCTTAACATCTACAATCACACCTTTAAAAAAAAAAAAAGATAGAAAAAAAGAAAAAAAAAGAAGATTATTAGCCCAGCATAGTAAGTTGTACAGAAGTCAAGACTCCTGTGCGTCTGCTGGGGTGGCTCAGGCAGCCCTAGGGACCTCCTGTGGGCTCGCCCCCGGGATGGCGACAATTCACATTCACATCTTCCTGGGCAGTCCCTGTTCTCAGCGGCTCCACAGGGCTGTGGTTAGTATCAGAAGATTAAAGTCAAACCTGAATGCTGAAAAAGTTCAAAGCACACTTTATACAGGTAAGGATGACGGCTGATCTTGAATTCCTTGTTCTAAACGTTCATGCAGCATACTAGCTGATAAGATCACACACGATTTTGGCTTCTGTTGATGCTGGTTTCAAGGAAAGACTAAGCAACTTGTCTGCAAACTTTGGAATGATGTTTGGAAATCTATGTGCCTGATACACACACTCCCTAAATTAAGGGTGAATCTGTGTGTCCTTTGGTTTTGGGCTCACATTGTCATCACTTTCTCTAAGGGTGAATCTGATCCGGTAACTAATCCCAAGGACTCTCTGTGCATCCCTCTCCTCCATCAATTTGTCCAGCCCTGAGGAGCCATGATTCTGTTATTCAATTAAGGTTAGCATCAGATTCCAGGCTGACTGGGGAGAAGAAAGTAACCAAAGTGGCATTGTATGGGAGCTCTGAATCCCTTACTACCATGGGCGACAGGTGGGGAGAATGTTTCCTGGCATAAGGATTGCACAGTGAGATGGTTCACAAGTGGGGAAATGGCTCCGGGAACAGATGGATGGACGGTTGGCCAGTGCAGTCCTGTGTGCATGGATGGCACTAGAATGCCCATTTAGGTTAGGGATTCATTTTCTCTCCATCCCTGAAAAATCCACACCACTTCAGGTCTTGTTAAAAAGTGCTTTGTCACAGGACACCATCCCCTCGGACTCCTGTCCCACGGACAGCGTGCCAGCCTTCTGTGGCTTCTCCTGTATGACGAAGAGAGATGCCCTCCATGGAGTTATGATAAGAAGAGAATACTGGAGAGGAGTCAGGGTTTTCCAAGCAACCCCTATCATAGTTCTGGTGTTTTTCACTTTTGAAATACTGCAATGTTGACCCAATCTTGGGTTACGTAAAAAAATAAATAAAGTAAACTTACATGCTTTTCAGCTGAGCTCTTCCTTCTCTATGCAGAATTAACATGACGACTCACATCTGCTCTTGGGATCGGCTGTTGATGGTCCTCTGTGTAATTCGCAAAGACACTCCAACAGGATGAGCAAAGTCACAGGCACTAAAGTGGGGACTGGTCAGAGGCCAATTAGGTCGTCCACTCACCCTGCTTCAGGACAGGATTGTTTACTTTCAGAAGTTTGTCCAAACTCAAGAGTCATGATAGATGCAAGTTGCTCCTAACAAGCAGAGCCTCCCTCCCCAGGGCACAGGGCCTCTTCCTCGTCCACAGTGTGAGCTGGCCAAGGTGGGGTGGTGTCATGGGTTTGGAAGGTCACCAGCAGCATTGGCATACATGTGGGGCTGAGCACAGATCATGCTGGAACACGCACAGGGAGCCTTTGCTCAGAAACCAGTTACCAGCACAACTCAACACGTGTGACAAAGGTCCGATTCTATCTCTGCCCCAGCCCTGAATTGCCAACTAAGGCCTTTGCCAGAAGGGCACATCCCCAGCGTCACTGTTTCCCCAGCAATGGGGATGGCTGCATTCATGTATTCCCCTCCAAGGGATCATTATGTGTCATGCATTTGCAGAAGCACTGAGAATAAGCAAGTAAAAAGGAAGTTTCTGAAGTGAACTGAACTAGAGCATGCCAAGCGCTATAATTAGATCTGTTCTGGAGGCTGTGGTGCAGAGGAGGGCAGCAGCCCTAATTCGGACAGGTGGTGGTCAAGGAAGCCTGAGCAAGTTGGCCACAGCTCCCTAGACAGGACATCGCTTATGGCAAATCTCGTACCTCCATTCCCTCATCTGATGGCTTAGAATGCCGGCAGTTCCTCCCGTTCCTCGTCCCCTCGGTACTCCCACCCCATCAAAGTACACACCTGCTTCTCAGAGTCCTTGAGGTGGGCCACCTGTCCCAGCAACAAAGGGTCCATGTTCCACAGGACGCTGATGCCTAAACCAGGATGGGTGCTGATCCCAGCAGAGATGACGATGCTTCTACCCAAACGTCAGTTGTCATCACGTGTATAAACCCACAACAGAAGCAGGTAGGGCAGTAAATACGGACTGAATGCAATTAATTTACTAATTCTTTCATAGAATTGTGAGGTTCTCATCCCTCTTTTCCCAGTCCAACATGCAGTATTTTTTTTTTTTTTTTTTTTTTTTTGGTCACTCTAAGGCTTCCGAAGATACCAACTAAGCTAATTACAAAGTCATTTTTAAAAATAGGTATACATCTTTAATAAAGTACATGTATTCCTGAAATGCTTCTCTTGAAATAAATGTCTATAGGTGAAATAGGAGTCTCCCGATCCCCCTTAAATAATGTATGACAAGGGTGTGGCTTGCCTGTTCGATTGCCACACCGTCCAAACCCCGGACTGGAGTGGGAGCATGCAGACCAGCAGGTGCAAGACCCAGGCAAGGGCTCTGGGCTCCAGCCCTGCAGTAGTGTCTATGGGTGGGTGCCTGCAGTCCCAGTGTTACAATGTTCTTTTAGCCTTGCCATTCACAGACAGCTTAAATGTTAATCAGCCCAATGGACCCTCTGCCTTTTGCAAGTGTGACAGCTTTTCTGTATCCCGAGCTCTTGCCCAGCATCCTGGAAGAATCGGGTCACACACAGATTTGAAGGATGAATGAGAGTTTTACTGAGTGGTGGACGTGGCTCTCGGTGGGATGGATGGGGAGCTGGAAGGGAGGATGGAGTGGGAAGTTGATCTTCCCTTGGAGTCTGGCTGTCCAGCAGCCGCAGTCCTCTCTAGCCGCCCCCAGCCGAACTCCTCTCGTCATTCAGACCTTCCTCCTCTTCTCTCTTTCTCTGCTGCCTTGTTCTGCTGTCTATCTGCTTGCCTCCTCACCTGCTCGTCTGCTTCTGGAGTCTGGGGTTCAGGGTTTGTATGGGTACAGAATCAGGGGTGGGTGGGCCAAAAGGCAACTTTCTGGGCTCAAAAACAGAAAAGCCTTTTCCCACTTAGGGCTGTGGGTCTCCAGGCTTGAGGGTGGGGCCTTTGCTGGGGAACTGCTTTCTTCTACTCAGTATTTTCTTGTCTCCTGTCTATAACAGGTGAAGCAGCCTCTCTGTTGAGTTACATTTTAGTTTAGGAAAATATTTTTGCAACTAGTTCTACTGTGAACTGTGGAGAGACAAGAGAAGCTATCAAGCAAAAATAGTTTTCTTCTTCTTAGCGGAGCTCAGAAATGTATGGGGCAAGAGTTGTTTACATTTTCATAAGAATTTCCTTCATTGAAATCTTAAGAACACACAGTGAATTTATTTTTTTACTCTATTGATACTGTTGTGTAATGAAAACCAATTTCACAACCTTTTACAATAGTTTACCTACTGTACATTTTATTTAATTCACATTTTGAAAAAGTAGAATCCAGTTAGCTGATTTGAGCACACACACTTCAGTTGGCAGGTGTCCCCTTTACACTGAAATAAACCATGAAGAGAGGACAGGAGGCAGAGAAGACGCCCAGGCCCACCCTGCAGTGAGGGCTGCCAGGAGAAAATGTCCCGATTTTCCAGGGTGCTTTGATTCTTTTAATACAGGTGACTTAGATTTTATCTTAATTTCTTCTTACCTCTTCAGGATTAAAACACCTTAAGCTGAGTAAATGACAGAGCTGTGCACATCTGCTGTTCCTGATTTATCTGGACGCAGTGGGTGCTTCCCCATGGCTGAGATGCAGAATTCTTTACCAAGAGGTCATGCTGTCAAAGACAACATATGTTGTGCATCTCTGCAAATAATTCTTCCAGCATTTGCTATTCACCAGGCAGAGGAGGTCAGTGATCTAGAAAGCATTTCCTACTAACTTCCTCAGCCTCATCCCTGCTCACCCGCACACATAAGCCCAGTCTTCCCTTCTCTATGGGTCCAGGTATTCAGGAAGGAACAGAGAGTTGGCTTCAGGAATTGGTTTTTATTAAAATATCAGTTTAGAACTTATTTTCTTTGTTTTAAATAGAAAATAGAAAAGACAAATCTTGTGATTGCCTATCAAGAGAGCCTATCCAAGGCACAAGCTGACCATAGGGTGGTATTTAAACCTCTGCATCTCACTCAGCCACCTTCTGCCCCTTTGCAAAGCAGCTCGCAGGCAGGTGTGCACTTGCTGTCTCTGCCTGGGCAGCTCCTGTGGGGGCTGGGTGCACCGGCTCCAGCAGTTCAGGTCTTCACTCGATAGGAGTCTCTGTTCACAGTAACATGCCCTTCTCTGTGACTCTACTTTTCTGTCTTTTCGACCATAGCCTCTGATATATATTACTATGCATCTTTCCTCTTGAAAGTAAACTCCATAATAACAAGGAACTTGACTGTTTTGTTCACTGCTATATCTCCATTTTCTGGAATAAACGTATGTTAATTAAGTTAAAACCTAAATTAACACATGATTTATTAATAGGTTAATAAATACACTGTAAAACACATGGCTGAGACTCTGCAGTCACAGAACCGAGATGATGTGCTGAATAAGCTCTTTTTTCTTTGGACCCTCTTGCTGAGCCCATTACTAAATAGTCAGCAACTAAAAAACTTATCCCATTTTAAGGGATATGTACAATCACAGAACATAAAAAAGAAATGAATCTTAAGCTACCTCCATTGGAGCCAGGGTCACAAACTCCTATATTATGGGGATTATGATCTCTGAAATATTTCAGAGTTACAGAAACAATCAAAAAATGGCTTCTAGACATGAGTCTGAATGGTAGATTCCCCGTCGACACAGACATGCTCTTTTGATATCAGTGACTTCCAGGCTGGATCAGCAACCGTCTCCCACATGCCTGGAATAACCGCTGGCTGCGTCTGTCACAGGCCGGTAGTGGTGATTTGGAGAGATGTTTACACATCTCAAACCTCCACACAGGCAGGAGATACATTCTCTGAAGAATTAAAACATACATTCTGAATTGGACTCAAGAGAAAATCCTGTGGGTTCTTAACCCCAGGCAGAAAGCAGACTGTATAATGAATACAATGTGTTTTTGCAGTGGTGGGGTGGGGGAGGAGAGAAACATCACCACCAGCAATGCACTTTTTCAAGGTCTTTGGCAGAACCTGATATGTAAACAGATTTTTTAAAACAACTAACCTCAGAGTTGTTTACTTCATTCTCTTTAAAGTGAAAGGATCATCTATTTCATCAAAGTACAGTGGAATAGTTTTCTTCTTTCAGAAATGAAATAACAAAGATGCATTTTTCCCTGGGTGGGAGCAAGTGACTTTCCTCATTCCCCCGTCAGCCACCACCTGCACTCGTGGCTACAGCAACGTCCTGTGCTTTGTGGCTGGGAGTCAGCACAGCACACGGTAAAATTCATCACAAGTTTCTCTTTGGATGCAATCCAGGAAGAAAAGGATTTCAGATTCAGAGAAAAGGAATGGGTGGTCAAGGGATTCTAAAATCAAGTCTTCAAAACAAGCTGGAGCCTTGCATGCTTTCACCATCCACAGAAACACAGCAGTTATTAAATGTAACATCTGTGTGTTCTTTCCACGCCAACTGCATATGGCAGCAGGTTCTGCCTTGTATCTGTGGCTGCTCCGGAGGCTGCGTGTCAGTGGTCAGAGACGCCTATGCTTTCCCCACAAACAGACCCCCTGATATGGTTTGGCTGTGTCCCCATTCAAATCTCAACTTGAATTGTATCTCCCAGAATTCCCACATGTTTTGGGAGAGACCAAGGAGGAGGTAATTGAATCATGGGCTGGTCTTTCCTGTGCTAGTCTCGTGATATAAGTAAGTCTCACAAGATCTGATGGGTTTATCAGGGGTTTCCGCTTTTGCATCTGGCTCATTTTCTCTTGCTGACACCACGTAAGAAGCACCTTTCACCTCCCATCACGATTCAGAGGCCTCCCCAGCTATGTGGAGCTATAAGTCCATTTAAACCTCTTGTTCCTCCCAGTCTCAAGTATGTCTTTATCAGCTGCATAAAAATCGACTAACACCCCCTCCCCTTTCTCAGTGTCCCCACACACTCAGGGCTCATGCTCTGGATCCTCCGTGTTCTCAAGTTTGAAGCTCGGTTCCTACCCCTTGTCCTTTCCCCTCTCCATAGCCTCCAGACAGTCCACTGCAGTGCCTGACACTTTCTGTCGTTTCTCTCAAAACCAGCCCAGTCTTTCGACGCTCATTTCATCCCGCACCCAGCTCAGGCAATGAGGCCCACCAAGGTGAAGGTTGAGAGCCAGAGGGATGTGGAAACCGAAAGTAAAATTCTAAGCCTCAACTATCCGAATGGACTCCTCCTCCTGGCCAAGGCCATTCGGAAGTTAACTTGACAAACTAGTCCAGGCCATCATGAGAAAAGAGAGTCTGGCATGCCTTATCATACCCTCCTCTCTTTTGGAATTACTGATAGAACAAACTCTTTAAGTCTGATAAGAAACATTTACAATCTATTCTCTCCGAAGCCTGCTACCTGAAAGCTTCAACTTCTTGATAAAACCTTGGTTTCCACAACCCCTTATCTTAACCTAGACATTCTTTTATACTGATTCCAGGTTTAGAGAATAACTCTTTCAACCAATTGCCAGCCAGAAAACCTTTGAATCACCCATAACCTGGAAGGCCCTACTTCCAGTTATCCCGCCTTTCCCAACCAAACCACTGTACATTTCACATGTGTTGATGCCTTATGCCTCCCACATGTATAAAATCAACTTGTGGCCTGATCACCTTGAGCACATGTTCTCAGAATCTCCTGGGCAGTGTCATGGGCCATGGCCACTCACATTTGGCTCAGAGCAAATCTCTTCAGATATTTTACAGTTTGATCCTTTTTGTCTAAAACCAGAAGACATAAAAGCAGAGTCAGGCAGAGCCTCACTTAGGACCCAACGGAGGATCTGAAGCTGTGATGCTGACAAATGCACATACAGACGAGTAGTCAAAGAGACGGATGGTCCAAGGGTCAATATATGTAAGGCATCATCCTCCCCAAGCTAACCTTGCATAGTGTCTGCCGTTTAGAAGGCATTCATATTAGAGCAGTTCCTAACTGAAGGCCCACAGAGGATGAAGTCAGAATAGGAGACTGAGGCGAAGGAAGGTGGGCCATTGCAGGAACTTAGCACTAGACAACATAAAGGATCCTCCTGCTGACTCATCTAACAAACATTCACTGAGTGTGTACTAAAAACTGAGTACCTGTTCACTCTGATGATAGTTTCTTTTGCTGTTACAGAATGGGCGGAAATCTTTGCAATCTACCCATCTGACAAAGGGCTAATATCCAGAATCTACGAAGAACATGGAATACTATGCAGCCATAAAAAAGGATGAGTTCATGTCCTTTACAGGGACATGGATGAAGCTGGAAACCATCATTCTGAGCAAACTATCACAAGGACAGAAAACCAAACACCATAGGTGGAAGTTGAACAATGAGAACACATGGACATAGAGCAGGGAACATCACACACTGGGGCCTGGCAGGGGTGGGGTGCTGGGGGAGGGATAGCATTAGAAGAAATACCTAATGTAAATGATGAGTTGATGGGTTCAACAAACCAACATGGCACATGTATACCTATGTAACAAACCTGCATGATGTGCACATGTACCCTAGAACTTAAAGTATAATTTAAAAAATATATAAAATTAAAAAACTGAGTACAAAACTACATTCTGGAATAAACTTGTGAGCAGGTACATAGATAATCTCTGCCTTCGTGGAGAATCCAATGAGAGAGAGAGAGAGTGAGGAACCATTAGTCAAACAATGGCATCAATGCTCAGGGAAATATATATGTCATGGGTATGACTGGCTGTGGCTGGTGTTGCAGGTGGTAAAAGAATTTACCAAGATAGTCCTGGGTAAAAAAAAAAAAAAAAAAAAGGCAGATTTATTAGAGAAAGTTCAAAGATTCATTGCAAGAGAGCACAGCAGAGAAGGGCCTGTCCGCCGAGAGGCAGGGGCTGGCGGGGAGCTTTACAGGGCCGTGCTGGAGGGGCTAAGTGCAGACAGGATTGTGCTGCTGGGACTATGTACACAGCGAGGTATTTGGGAATAGGCTGCCATGCAAGTGGGTTGTTTGTGGTTAGCCATCTCTTGGGACAGTTGTTCTCCCCTTCCTCATTGTTACTAACTTATCAGGACTCTGCAATATAAACTCAGGAGCCAGGCCCAGCTCAGGAGGCTGGAGAAACAACACAGGAAGAAATGATCGCTGGGTTAACAAGTGAGTGCTGAGAGGTAGGTAACTGGACGAAGAGAGTGGGAAGAGAGTGCTAGGTAGAGAACAGCACGTGCAAATATCCTGTAGCTGGAGTGGCATAAAATCACTTAGGGAACTGACATAAGTCTGAGGGGCTGAGGACCAGGAACAGGGGGGCTGCAGTGCCGGATTGCCTCCAAGAGGCAGGTTGAGGCAGTGCTGGAATTTGTTTAGGGATGTTGTTCAGGGAGAGACGTTGAACTGTGTTACCTGGTGGGAAATGACCTGAACAGCATGTGTTAAACTTCATTTTGAATACAACTTGAAACATGAACAATAGGAAGCAAAAGTCTACCCGAAGAGACCAGTGAGAAGGCCACTTTAGCCTCCAAGCACAGGTCAGAGGTGGTTCCCCTCTACCCCAGGAGGCAGTGGAGATGCAGGGACAAGAGGAGTGAAGAGATTCTTAGGGGGAAAAACTGAAATTCGTGGTTGATTGAATGTAGCATCATGTCAGGGAGGAAGGTGTCAAGTGAGATTTTTCAGCTTGGGTAATGTCATGGATGGTAGTGCCATTCACATAGAGCTGCATAGGTTTGGGTGGAGAAAGTCATGAATTTACCTTTGGACTCACAGCATTTTCTTGTACAGGAAAGAAATGCCATCTTAGAGGCTGTGTGCACACAATACAAGGGGGCCAGCTTGATTCATGATCCCTAAAATTGAAGCCTGGAGATTTCCTGGAGGGAACAGGTGTAGTTAAAGAAGAGAGCTGAGGGTTAGCCTCAAAGAATGCCAGCTACTTATGGTCCATTCGAAGACTGTGAGCAGGTATGAGGCACTGAGAGGGAGTGACTGGAGATGTAGGAGGAAGAACCAATGAAAGTCTCATGCAAACTGAAGGAAGAGGGCATTGCGAGGAAGGAAAGGTGAATAGGGCCGGAGGATGCTGAAAGGCACAAGAGAGCACCTAGTCCTCTTTCTGCCCCGTGAGGGCACAGTGAGAAAATGCTGTCTGCATCCTGGAAGAGGGCCCCCATCAGAAGCCAACCATGCTAGCACTCTGATCTCAGACTTCCAGCATCCAGACTGTGAAAGGAAAATACACCTTGGCATCCCCAAATCACTAAGCTAAAGGGAAAAGTCAAGCTGAGAACTGCTTAGGGCAAACCTACCTCCCATTCTATTCAAAGTTATCCTTCCAAGGCTCACCTGAGACAAATGCACACCTGATTGCTTCCTATGCCCTGTTGTTTATGCAAAAATGCAGTCACTGAGCCAGACTAAATAGTATCTTCAGTGGAAGGCTCATCAAGGACTCAAAAAATGCAACCTTTTGTCTCTTATCTACCTCTAACCTGGAAGCCCCACTTTGGGTTTTCCTGTCTTACTGGACCAAACGAAAGTACATCTTAAACATATTCATTGATGTCTCATGTCTCCCTAAAATGTAGGAAACCAAACTGTACCCCGACCACCTTGGGCACACGTCTCAGGACTTCTCAGGCTTTGTCATGTGTGCATCTGTAACCTTGGCAATATAAATTTTCTAAATTGACTGAGATTTGTCTCAAATATTTTGTGTTCACAAGACAATGAGAAATAAGTCTCTGTTGTTTATAAGCCACCCACTCTATTGCACTTTAACTGCTGAATGGACTAGAGCACTGGGTTTGCTTATTAGATCAATTTTGTCAATCTAGTTGTTCATCTCTTCTGTGTTACCACTGATATTTAGTTGGTCTATTTTACCTTTCTGTTACTGAAGTATACTGGATTATTCCAACATGGTTGTGGGTTTATCTATTTCTCCTTCAGGTTTTTTCCCATTTTTGCTTTATATATCTTGAGGTTATTTTTTAGGTGCACTAAAATTTTATTAGATTAAAATCTAAATTTTATTTAGATTAAAAATTGGTATGTCTTCTATGTATGACTCTTTGTTTTCATTACAAAAACTTCCTTAATTACTAATGCTGGAAATTTTCTGTCTTTGATGATACATTTCCCTGCTTTTTCTGTGTCCTTTTTTACATAAAGTATGTCTCCTGTAAAGAACACGTAGTTAAATTTTGTTATTTTAATCCAATTCAACAATATTATTGGTTAACTGGCAAGCTAAGTTCATCCATACTTTCATACCATTACAATATATCTGGATGTGAGTCTACTCTTTTATATTTCATTTTTAATGTATGACATCTGGTTTCAATGCATTTTTCTTATTTCTTTAATTATTTTTGCATTAATCAAGTGTTTATATTCTAATTATGTTTTCACTCTTCTCTTAATGTCTATTCTAAAGATTAACACATCCATTCCTGATTTATTTCTCACTGCTGTTAATTATTACCATTCCCACTTCCAAATGATGAAGGACCTTAGAACACTTTAGCATGATCAGTCCTCTTTGCTGTTTGTGCTTTTTGGAAGACAGCTATGCTAACCACCTACCACAAACACTTCTTGTTTTTGCTATTTGAAATGTGTTTCCATTGCATTTGGTCTTTTTGTTTCATGTTATTATTTTTTTAAAGATGGGAATTTCAGTATGTTACCAGGGCTTGTCTTGAACTTCTGTCCTCACGTGATCCTCCAGCCTCAGCCTCCCAAGTAGCTTGGATTATAGGTGCACAACACCACACCCAGCTCTATTTGATCTTAACATCATCAAAACTGTATTATTCCCATTTGATAGAATCCACTTTTTTTTTTTTTTAACTCTGTACTTGCTCTATTTCCTATCTGGCATTTCTGTGGGATCATTTGCCTTCTTCCTACAGACTTTCTGGTCATCCTTATAGTGTAGCTGTGCTGCTAAAAGTTTTCTAAGTATTTGTTTACCTAAAATTATTATTTTTGTTTTTGAAGAATATTTTTAGTGTTAGTTATTTCTTTCAGCATTTTAAATATCACATTCCAGTGTCTTCAAATACCCATTCTTCTTTTCTTCTTCTTAAATGTCAGTTACCATTCTTATTATTGCTCACATAGCCTTTTGGTTTTCCTCTGGTAGAAAGATTTTTTTTTTTTTGACTTTAGCTTTCAAAAGCTTTACATTAATGTGAGTAGGTGTGACTTATTTATCTGTCTGCCTATATGTCTTGGGTCTTTGGAATGATGGATTTAGAAGTTTTGGAAACTACTCGGCTAATAGTTCTAATAGTTTTTGTCACATTTTTTTCTCTCCTCTCTTTTTGGGTCTGCAGTTAATGCTGTTTAGACTTTTTCTCCATTTCTCCTAGTTTATTTTTGTATACATTCCAAACTTTTTTTTACTCTGTGTTTCCTTCCAGATATTTTCTTCTTGCCTGTTTTCCAATTCATCAATACTCTCTTCAACTCCATCTCATTGCTATTAAATCTATCTATTGGTTTCAGTTATTGATTTCAGTTAATTTTCAGTTCTATGATATTAATGGGTTTCAGTTCTCTCATGTAATTCCCCATAATATCACCAGTTTTCTTATACATATTTTGATTATTTTAATGCCATTTTCTGATAACTCTTTTATCTAGATTACTGGGTTTGTTGTTCTTGTCCATATTTTGGTTTTTTCCCCTCATTTACTATAATTTAAATTTGTTTTCTACTATGGCTCATAACTTTTGTTTGAATATTGACACTATCTTATGAAAAATTATAGAAGCTTTGGAGAATATTATCTTGCTCCAGAGAAAAGCTAATTTTCTATGCAGTTTTGAGTAGTCACAAATTACCTTTATTATATCAGGGATCAAACTGTTTTAAGGCTGTGGGGCCAATTTCCTCACAGTTCTAGATGCTTTAGTAGCATGAATAATAGAAATCCCTTCTGCTTTGCCCTTTTTGATGATTGGTATAATTTGTATTTTCTTTTACTCCTAGGAAATAGTCATTCAGGGATCTCAGGTGAAAGTATAAAATTGACTGGATTTACTTTGGCTATTAACTAGTGTCCTTTTTGATGGAAATTAAACCTCAATATTTTCCATTCAACACCTTAAGAAATCTCTCGTTAGATTTACAGAGTTTCAGATACCAGTTCTTGCATGTTTTTTTCTCTTTAATTCCTTGAAGTTTAGGAATTGTTATAAGCTCCAAAGAAAATTAGTAGAGAGAGTCTCTGTTCTCCAGGATATTAAAATTAGTAGAGAGAGTCTCTGTTCTCCAGGATATTAAAATTAGTAGAGACAGTCTCTGTTCTCCAAGATATTAAAATTAGTAGAGAGAGTCTCTTTTCTCCAGGATATTAAAGTTAGTAGAGAGAGTCTCTGTTCTTCAGGACATTGTCCCGCAAGTCCTGCCACTGAGGTCACTCTACTCTCCAGCATTTGCCTCCTCAGCTGTGGGAGGTGCCAAGAGTTCTGATCTTCTTACCCTCAGCTGCTGTGCTCCAAGCACCCACAATTGACCAAACTGGAAGAGAAAACTGAATCCAGCCTTGCATAATTTCCTTCTCTCTGGCTTTTCCATTTATGGCTACTCTGGTTGTTCTCCAGAATCTTCCAACAGTTCTTTAGAAAATGGACATATAGACACAGGGAGAGGAACAACACACACTGGGGTCTGTTGGGGAGTGTGGAGGGAGGGAGAGCATCAGGAAAAACAGCTAATGCATGCTGGGCTTAATACCTAGGTGATGGGTTGATGGGTCCAACAAATCACCATGGCACACATTTACCTATGCAACAAACCTGCATGTCCTGCGCATGTACCCCAGACTGTAAAATAAAATAAATAAAAACATAAAATAAAATAAACAAAATGTTGTTCATGTTTAGAGTCATTCCCAGCAGGAACTACTTCATCATCATCAGATGGATAAACACCATAACCACATTCTGATTCTAATCCACTCAGTATTTGAACAAAATATGTCAATATTTACACACACAAGAATGAATGATAAGAGGGTAATTGGTTTGCAGTCTTTTCTAGTTACAGCAGTAGGTAACATGAACTGATCAAGAATTACCTACATAATTAAGGATGCATTTTCATCAAGTTTTGCTTTTATATTTAATACTCTTAAAATATGCAATTTTTATGTTGTTTTAACAAGTTGAGCATTAAAAGCAATAGTAATAACACAATCAGAAACTTTAAAAATATGCAGTCTTAATGACATCATTTTAAGTTATATTTCTCAATTACCTATTTGTGTTGAAGAGGAGTATGATAGAGTGATTCCTTAAATGTTTCTATTCTAAAATTTATTGTGTAAGGTTAAAAAATAATAATTAGGAAAATAGAAGGGGCTTGCAAATTCAAGAAATGTGTAATAATTTAACATTTTGACTGTTAAAAAGCTTTTCCTGATATTTTTTCATGTGGATGATTCTGATGTAAAGCAGACGTGGTATTTCAATGCCCCTGTATGTATATGAAACTGGTGTGACAGTTTTACTTGACATGTCAATGACATTGTTTGCAACTACTTAAACTTTGGAGAAAAAATGTAGATACTTACTTACAAATGTGTAGTCTTTTACATTCATGAGCAAAGAGCTTGAAGACCGCTTCCTTCAATCATCCCTTCTCTAGCATCACTCCTTTCAATCATCCCTCTCCCTAGCAATGGTGTGATTGAAAACAGTTTCCTTCGTTTGTCTTGGGTTCATTGCCTTTGAAGAAATTAATTTTGGAAAGCACTCAATCCTGTTCTAGTTTACACAGATCACGTTCCAGGTGTAAGGCACACCGGCCATCCTCATGGCTTATTGCACAGCCATGTGGCTGTTGTTGATTTTTATCTTTCTTATGTTTAAGTAATTATTTTGCTAGAATGCTTCCTTAAGCAGTTTGTCCAGAGAAGATCACCTGGTCGAATGTGTTTTATTGTGTTCCTTCAACATCTTGAATCATTCCTGTGCATTTTAATAATAGTGGTGGCACATACGAAGATTGCTCATATCTGTCACATTCTTTATGTGTCAGTATTTGAATACTGGATCTAAGAAAATTTAATTATAAAAACAGGTTTTCTGTAATTAAGAAAAATCTCAGAATACTGACACAGATACAAACCTAGCACAAGAATGAGGACTTCATTCATAAAAATGTTAAATTATTTTCAGAATTAACATGTGAATAGACTTATAAATTTCAGTAAACTCAATTGTTTTTTTCCCCCAAAGTGCTTTACTGAGGTGTAGTTGACATATAAAAACTGCATATTCAATATATACAACTTGATGGGTTTGGAGAGAAGTAGGCAGCTATGAAGCCATCACCACAATCTATGCCCTAAGCCTTTCTATTACTTCCAAAAGTCTCTTCCCACTCTGTGATGATGATGATGATGTTTGCAATAAGCACACTTAACATGAGCTGTACCCTCCTAGCAGATTTTTGAGTGTATCATACAATATTGTTAACTGTATGCTCTGTGCTGAACTGTAGAGCTCCAGGGCTTGTTCATCTTTCATTAACACCTCCCTGTTTCCCTCTCCTCCCAGCCTCTGGCAACCACCCTTCCACTTTCTTCTTCTGTAAGTTTCATTGTTTTAAATTCATTACATACATGGTATCTATCAAGCAGTATTTGTCCTTCTGTATCCAGCCTATTTCAGAGTAACATCTTTGGGGTTTATCCATGTGGTTGCAAATGGCAGGATTTCCTTCTTCTTTAAGGCTGAATAATATTCCATTCTACATACATACCACATTGTCTTTACCATACATTCATCAATGGACATTGGAGTTACATCAACGCCTTGGCTATTATGAATAATGCTATAACTAACAAGAGAGTGCAGCTCTCCTTTGAGGTCTTCGCGTCAGTGCCTTTGGATATATGCTCAGAAGCGAGATTGCTGGATCCTTGGTGAACTCTATTCTTAATGTTTTGAGGTACCTCCACTGTCTCCCAGAGCAGCTCCACCACTTTCCATTCCCACCAACAGTGCACAAGGGTCCAGCTGCTCCACGTCATCAACCCACACTTGTTGTTTTCTAGTTTTGTGGGTTTTTCAGCCAACCTCACAGGTGCGAGGTGATAGCTCATTGTGACTTTGATTTGAATTTCCCTGATTATTAATAACATTGAGTGTCTTTTCACATGCTTGTTGTCCATTTACATGTCATCTTTAGAGATATGTATGTTCAAGCCCTTTGACTATTTTTAAATTTTTTTTTTTTTTTTTTTTTTTTTTTTTTTTTTTTTTGCTGTGCTTTTATTTTCGTTTTTGCTATTGAGTTGTGGAAGTCCTCCTAGATGCCACCACAATGTAAAAAACTGCAGCTATATATAGAGCCCAGTGGTATTCTAAGAATGACTTACAAGTCAACATGGTAAATACCTGGTTCTTTTACCTAGTGGGAAACATCATCTTCAAACACGAAGTTCAATGGAATTTGTATGGATGTATAAACAACAAAGAAAGCCATTAAAACCTATAATTGAATGTTGTACCATGATAATCAGGGATTACACTTACAGTAAAACTTGTTGGTTTACCATACTTTCTATAAAAGGGAAGGCCTAAAATATTCTCCGAATGCACCCCCCATGTCTGAAACGGCGCGAGTAGCCGTGGAAAGGCTGGCATCCTCATGGGAGCAGTCTGATCACTGAAACAGTAGGCTCGCTGGGGAAATGGTATATTTTACCTTGTGGGAAAGTCATGGGAAAACACACTTTGCTGGTTTGGAGGTTGCTGATGAAACAGGCCACCGCAAGGGGATTGCATTTCTGGTGGCAGAAAGCTGTTCCTTCAGGGCTTCCAAACTGGTAGTTGATACATTGCGGATGCTCGGGAGATTTCAGTCTCTACCAGCTTTCTGGAAAATATATTTTTAATATAAAAGGGTGTTGGCATTAAAAACGCATGCTAAGCAAGAGCAGAAGTGCTCCTCCGCACGCTCACTGCTCACTCTCAGCGCCGTCTGTCTGGTACCTTGACTCTCACTCTCCTGGGATGAAGTTAAATGCCGAGAGAGTTCACTGAAGCACTTTTAAAGGAGCCAACTTAGTATGGAAATCTCTCTACAATAGGCAATAACTAGTACAATTAATTCATGTAGGCTCCTGTTATAGCGCCCTCAAACTATCATGCTTCCCTCATCCCTGAGGGAATTCATGCACCGGATATTTACCGAACACCTACTATGTGCCAGGCATTATGGTAGGTTCAGGGAACATGACAATGGAAAAGAAAAAAGGGGAAAAAAAACCCTGCCCTCATAGGGACTGATATTTTAACGAATCAAAAAGGGAGAGATTACAAAAAACAGATATAAAGGCCATAAATGACCCAGTTCTTTAGAGAATGGTGAGAGATGCATCCACAAAGAGAAAAAGTGAGCAAGACCAGCCGTCCAGGGTGCAGGGTGAGCAGGGCAGGCGGTGTCTTTACCATGAGCTTCGTTGTTGGGAGGTACTTTTTGTATAAACCGAGGAACAGATGGGGAAATCAGGCAGGTGGTGATCCCAGGGGACAGAGCTCTAGGAAGAGAGGAAAGCAGTGCTGAGGCCTCCAGACAGGAACACCGATGAGTATGTTCAAGGGGGAGTGAGGAGCCCGGGTGGCACGGCCTTCATGACGGAGGGAACTCCCCATGGAGAGGAAGGAGAGCCATGGGAGAGCCACTCACTCACCCAGGTGGGAGGCGATGGTGGCTCCACCAGGGTGTCACCAAGGAGAGAAGGAGGTGTGTCTGGACATGCATTGGGAGGATAATTGGGCGGATTGGATGTGATGTGTAAGATAAGGGAGGATCCAGGGGCCCTTCAAGGTTTTTGGCCTAAGCAACAGAAAGGACGGTACTGCCCTCACCTGAGGTGGGGTGGCTGCAGGTGAGGACGGATTGGAAAGGAGATCAAGAGTTCAGTCTGGACATTTTGAATTCTCAATGACTACTGAGAGGAGAGGTTAGTCTAAGAGAGGCTCAGCAGACAGCCCCTATGTGAGTTTTGGGGTCAGGGGAGTGGTCTGAACCAGAGGTATGAATTCTGGAGTCAGTGCCATGAGGACGGTGTTTAAAGCCATGTGGACAGAGAAAAGGAGCGAATCAGGGAACGAGTCTGGTTTCTCCGACATTCAGAAACTGGGAACAGAGGGATCAGCAGAGGCGGCTGAGAACCAAAGAGCGGAACAGAGGGATCAGCAGAGGCGGCTGAGAACCAAAGAGCGGAACAGAGGGATCAGCAGAGGCGGCTGAGAACCAAAGAGCGGAACAGAGGGATCAGCAGAGGCGGCTGAGAACCAAAGAGCGGAACAGAGGGATCAGCAGAGGCGGCTGAGAACCAAAGAGCGGAACAGAGGGATCAGCAGAGGCGGCTGAGAACCAAAGAGCGGAACAGAGGGATCAGCAGAGGCAGCTGAGAACCAAAGAGCGGAACAGAGGGATCAGCAGAGGCAGCTGAGAACCAAAGAGCGGGACCCTAGAGGCCAAGTAAAGAGCAAGGCCTGAGCTGAAGACGCTGTCCGAGTCGCCCTGTGTGGTGACATGCCCATGGAAGGGGACCGAGAGGCACCGCCGGGATCACCTGAGTGCTGCCCCCACAGAGTGGTGTGGACTCAACGGTGGGGTGACGGCTGATGGGAGTGGGTGCAGAGCAATGGGGACGTAGCTTACTGAGAGCGTGGGTTGGGAGAATCTGTTTTGTTTTGTTTTACGATGGGTGAAATCACACGTCTATCTGCTGTCGGGAATGATCTGGCGTCAGTGGTTCATTTTCCTTTGCTGGTAACAGGCTCCCAGGATGCTGTACACACACCCCTCCCTCGTGCAGTTCAGAGGCTCCTCACCAGCCTTGTGATTCACATCCTCAAAGCAGGAAAGCCATGGTTGTTTGATGCAATCAGCCACATACCGCTATCTGGGAGTGACGGCCGGCGTCCAGGACAGTCCTCCCAGGTCCTGGCTACTGCAGCTCTCCCTGCTCCAGCCTGCCCGCCTCACGCTGGGATCTGTGCGCTCAGAATACGGCAAAAGTGGGGGAATGGGCTTCTGAGACCAGCCCACAAGTGACTGCAGCTTCCTGCCAGGCAAATCCTTGCCCTCCTGGATCACTCACTTGGGAAACTGAAGCTTCCAATGGCCGCAGGAGTGCACTTGGAAGCCTCACCTCCAGTCCCATCCAGTCTTCAGATAACTGCAGACCCAAGGGACCCCCTGAGCCTCAGTCAGCCAGCTAGGCTGCTCCCCAACTTCTGAGCCCAGAAACTGTGTGAGATGAGAAAGGGTTGTTTAATCTGCTAAAGTTGGAGGTGAACGGTTATGCAGCAACAGATACCCAATTCTCAGGAGCAGACAGGCTTGGGAGACTAGAGATCTTGTCAACTGGAAGCACAGGTTTTCTTTGAGGCTTAGTTTCCACCAAGAAAACACAGAGATGGAAGATTCTAGACCACTCAGAGCCAACTTTTTTGTACATTTTATTTCTGCGTCTTTGCAGAGGTTACTCAGGCAAAAGCATTGGTCTCCTGGCCGTTCACACACATAAGGCAGCATGTTGATCACACACTTGGTCACTCTCTGCAGTGCTCCCTGTGGCTGGCACTATTCACCGTTTACGTACTCACCACCCCATCGGGAGGACACGTAGGCTTTAATTCCTACAGCCAGAGATTTCAGCAACGCCAGGCACAAGCTTCTTATGTCGTCTTTGAAGGAGCACAGATGATTTAAAAGAAAATAACACTAATAGCCAACACCAGGGACCCCTTTCTGCTTTATGGAAGCTTCCTCCACAGAGAATCCCATTTAATATTCATAGGAAGCCAGTGAGGTCTCTGTGGCCCCCACTGGCCCGACAAGGACAAAGAGGCCCCAGAGGGCACGGAGCCCAGTTGGAATCACAAAGCCAGAGACTGCAATGATCCCAAGAGCAAAGCTGGCACAACAGACTGTACCCTTTTACCGGAGGGTCACTGCCGTGCAGGAGAGGGGAGCGGTGTGGGCTGTGTGAGATTTCCTAGAGGTGCCTCTTGACATGGCCCTGCCAGCACCTCTGTTTGGTGGTTTAATCATCACCGTGGAATGGCTCCAAGTCTGAAGCGCTTCTTGAGCCTTTCCCCTGCTTTTCGTGCAGTGAGAACTCTGAATGAGGGACAGAGGAGAAGCAGATGCCAGATCCCCAAGAAGCACTCCAAGCCTTCTGGCAGTGGAGTTCCGAGAAGAAAGGAAAGAAGAAAGAACGGGGCGCAGTTTCCAGGTTCTGCCTGCCCCTCCTACCCCAGCACTTCCCTCCCGCCCTGAAGTCCTTCCAGAGGAGAGGCTGTGAAACCTGTGGTCCCTGTCTGAGGTACACCGGGCAGGAAGCGCGCATGTTTTGGTGCAAAGTGGAGTGTGCTAGTGTGCCGTCTGCTCAACCCAGTGTCTTCGGCTTTGATTTCATTTTCATTTTTTTAAGAAGAAAATAAAAATCTCAAGGACTAAGTTCTCATACTCTAATTCCTGGAAATCATTCTGGAGTCAAATACTTTTGTCTGTTAAGAAAAAAAAAAATAAAATGTAGAGATTTCCTGCAGCTCCGGGAGTGTCGCCAGCAGACAGGGGTTTCAGGCTCCCCCTGCCAGAACTTCTGAGCAACGTGGCAGCTGCCGGGACCGGGCCTCCGAGTGCAGAGAGCAGGCGTTGCCAGGAGCGGACTCAGACAGCGGAGGCCCCTCGCTGACCCTCTCTGGGGCCGCTGCAAAAGAAGAAGAAAAGCACAGGCTTCAACAATGCAAAACGAAGTAAACTTGAATTCTGATGAGGGGCAGTTACAATGGCAGCCTAGAAGCCGAGTGTGGTTTATAACACTCCAAACCCCGTGTCAGCCTTCAGCCATTGTTCTGCTGACCATCTTGCTAAAGGATGGCTTGGGTTTTTCCTTGTGTCGACTCCCCAGGGGGACAGATTATTCGGCAGTGTCACCATTTTGTAGATGTATTCGGGATTTCCAGTCATAAGCCATGGATGATGTTGAGGACCCTTTATTCCTGGTGGGTGCTCATAAGAGTCTGCAAACTGTACCCAAAAGGGCATAGGCACCCCTGAACTTTCCAGGCTGTCTGGTCACAGGGCTCACTAGAACTGTTAAAGCTGTCAAAGCATCTCTGACACGTCCTTAGCCTGTGTTTGAAAACCTGCTGAGACGGGAGACTCCCCTCTGCCAGAAACAGTGCATTCCGTCCACTGGGAGGGACACAAGGCCAATCCAGGCTTCAAAGAGAGAGGTTCACCATATTCCAATAGTGACCACTGGGGATTTAGGGTTGGATCACCTTACCGGAGCTTGGAAGCTGCTTAGAAGTTAACATTAATTTTATTTTTCTTTAAAATAAAAGTCTAGCGGGAGGGCCAGGATTTGGGCAACTCGGTCCTTCACGGAAAGGATAACATTGATCAGCCACACTCCACATCCCCAGAGTTAAATGTAGGAACAGCTCTGACATCTGACTTAAGAATGAGTTCCTTGCATGATATTAAGGCAGATCCACAGATCCACGTAGATGAATCACCTTCACTTTCAGCTAGTAGCAGGGCCCAACGAGGTGGCTGATGAAGAAGAGCCCCCGAGATGAGGCCCAGCGTGGGGCCATGGCCTTGGGATCCGGGCGACACCCCAGTGGTTCTGTGCTGCCAGCAGGCCCTGCTACATCTCCGGGCTGCAGCCTTGACTGTCAGCAGATGAGGCCACGGGTCGGGGTATCTCCCCCACCAGAACGGCATCGTGGGGCGCGCACTATCCCCCGGTCCCGCTTTGGCACGACTGGTGCCGGCTCCGCGAGGGGCCGTTGACTGTTTTCACACAAGTCAGTGCAGCCTCCCACAATGCATGATGTCCTTAACAAATACAACACAGCCCGCTGGTTGTTACAACATTGCCTCTTCCTTCACTACCTTCCACAACTGCTTGTTGGAGAGGAGGAGCCTCCAGTTGCACTTGGCCACGGAGGTTTTTGTAAGAACACCCCACGGCATCATTTCCACAGGAGAACACATCCCAGCCCAACTCCAAGGAAAGGGCAGTTTTGTGAAGAATACGCTTGTGTTCTTGGACACAGCCCAGCAAATCCCTGACTTTAAAAAATGTATAAGAAACAGAAAAAATAACATTGACTAAACATGCTTGCCAAGACGCACTTTCCTCGTGGCGAGACCCTTCCTTCTCCTCCCTGCCTGGGTGCTAGCAGGCTGGGAGCCCCAGCAGCAGAGCTCACGCATCATGATTGCAGGAACTGAGACTGGGCAGCCATTCGGAAGGGCAAAGAAAAGTGGAAAGAGATTGGTCTCATGCTGCAAAATGAGTTATGAATAGTGAATCATCAGCAATGCTGTCTCCACATGGACTGAAATTTGGACCTGCTGCTGTGACGGGCAGCTTTGACCCAATGAGGACCATGCCCGGAAAGATGTCAGAGCAGCAGGGACCTAGGTGGGGTGACCTGGTGGAACGGAGACACCTGCCGGCTCAGCAGCCACAGCAGCAACTGCCTTTCACGGGACAGCGATGTGGCAAGAATTCCCCACGGGTTCCGGGGGAGCCTGTGTTGCTGGACCCTTTGCCACACCACCGATCCTGGCCCAGGGGAACAAGAATTGGCCGAGTGCCAGGCCCTGCATGTGACAGGAGCTTCCCCGGCCTCTCATGTGATCCTCGCAGCAGGATAACGCGCGGGCCCTTCTGTTTTCCAGATTTTACCATTGAGAGGGGAAAGCCATGTTTTCAAATGTCAGAGTAGAAGGGAAGAGGCGGGATGCAAATCCAGCCCCGGCTGGTGCTGAAGCTGGTGCAGGTGCATCTGCAGGGTGCCACCGACAAGGGCAGGGAGGGCACTGCTGTGTTTCATGGCAGGGAAGCCCCCCCTCGATGCTCACATCACCCAGGTCATCTGGCTTTGAGGACATCCCTTCCTTCAAACCCAGGTCATCTGAACAGTGTGGCCTGAATCCCAGGTTGGGAGTGAGTAATTCATCATCCAAACTGATTAGAGAATCTGAGTGAGGGACCTTCAAGTCAGGGATAGAGGAGAACGGGCTTTGTCTTCTGGAGCTGCCATAACAAAATGCAGAAGACTGGGCGGTTTTAACCACACAAGGGCCTTTGGACCCAGCACAGGCAGCTGGAAGCTGGGGGTCGAGTTGTGGGCAGGGCTGGTTCCTGGGGAAGGATCTCCTCCCGGCTGCAGACGGCCTCCCCTGGCTGCGTGCCCGCCTGGCTTTCCTCGATGCTCACTCACCCTGGTGCTTCTTCCGCTTCTTAGAAGGACCCGCAGCAGATGAGGGCCCCAGCCTGGTGACCTCACTTACCCCCCGCACGTGCTGAAAGGTGATCTCCAAATGCAGTCACCGGGGATTAGGGCTTCACCACCGGAACTGGGGGACTTTCGGGCTTCAGCACCGGAACCGGGGCTGACGTTTGGGAACCAGGGCAGACGTTCGGGCTTCAGCACCAGAACCGGGGTGGATGTTCGGGCTTCAGCATCGGAACCAGGGCAGATGCAATTGAGTTCGTAGCAAATGTTATCTTCGGGATCCCCCGTCTTCCCCACTGACCCTGTGAGGCTCATTGTGAGGGGAAGGGAGTTCCATTTCTGCTAAACCCATAAACTGGAGATGTTAAGAAATCGTGGGACCACCCAATGCAGATTTGCCTAATCTCCTGGTGTTCTCCCTGTCTGCACCATCTCTCTCCAAGTCTGGCCTCAGGCCCCCAGCCTGGCACTGTGTCCTCCAGCCACCTCGGCTCCACTGCAGAGCTGCCTCATCCTCAGCACAGCCCCCATCAGCTCAGCATCTGCACCCGCACTTTGGTGACCTCTTCCTGTCCTCCCCACTCACCCTCTGGGAAAGGGGCTCCTACAGTCTGTTGGCCCTGCTGCCAGCTCTAACCCATTGATCCTATCACTGTTTTGGGGTCAGTCCCCCATCCTCCAGGTGTCCAATCTCCCCACCTAACCATATTTGAATTCCATGACAAATCATTTTTAACACCACCTTGCCTGCAATCTTACCATTTTTGAATTTCTGTTTGTTGAACTTGCTTGGCTAAATCGGATTCTCTTCCATCTCTGTGTGCAATTACACAACTGGTCATCACTGGTAAAAAGCTCAGAACCACCCACAGAGACAGTCCAGCAGGCCGTGTCATGCCCCCAGCCAGCCTCCTGCATCTCCCTCACTGTCTCCTGCCCATCTCCTGGCTAACACTGGTGCCTCATCCCTCTCCTTAACCTGCACCAGCTCGGGCCTCACCCTCATGCTGAGCTCCAACCTTGCTGTCTCCTGGTCCCTGGCAAGGTGGGGGTTGTCTAGAGGAAGTCCCACTCTCGTCCCCGTGCCCTGTCCACGGGTGCCCTGGCCCCTGTACCCAGGACCCTGCCTTCCACACCAGGGACCAGGACGTACATCCCCGCCCTGCAGAGCCTATTTGTGGCCTGGCCTGCCCGCCACCCACCCCCTACTACCCCCCACAGCTTTCCGCCAACACAGCTCTGCTCACTCCTCAACTTCACTGTTTTTCTCCTGGATTTTTCCCATCAGCAAACACACATGCTGTTATTTGTCCCATTTTAAAACACAATCAAAATGAAGCAGAGTACTCTGTACTGCACTTTCTGCCAGCCACCATCATCAAGCTCCTGGCCTGTGCAGCTGACCCCACAGCCAGGGCCTTCTTCACATTCTCGCCACCCCAAATGCAGGCACCGCGGCCCCAAACCTGCTCTTCCCACTGGTGTCAACAACCCTAACCTGGCCGAATCCAGTGATTCATTTCTGTCTTTATCTCTCCTGGCCTTTAGGCAGGGTTTAATGTGTGCGACCCCTTCCTTCTCCTGTCCGCAGCCTTCCTCGGGATCCACGCAGCACCCTCTCTCCCATCTCCCTCTCGGGAGCACGTCTCCAGCCCCCCACCTGCCCTCTCTATTCTCAGGGCATCCCCGCTGCAGGTGTCACCCTCTGACGTGTCGTGCCATCCGCCCCTCACTCACCGTGTCTGTGCTTTATTACCTGCCTTGGCTTGTACAGTGTCAGCTTCACAAGGGATTCTTCCAAGGTCTGATTTTCAATCGATCAATTCTAAGGATGTGGAGCGAGGCATGTACGAGAGGGGCTGGGCACACGCAGGCTTGTTGTTGGATGGAGGAGAGGCAGCGTCCCCTGCACGCCTGGCTGGTCCCCATCTCCAGGCCCTGTGCCAACCACTTCTTATCCTCTGACGGAGCCAGCCCACCCGCCACATGGACACGGGTGTTGTCTGTGGACCAACGTCAGTGTTTTGTTGGTTTTTCTTATTGTTTGGCACCAGCAGTACAGAGACCCATAGACCTGGTTGTTCTCCTCGGCCCAGAGGGCCTGGGGCTGGGGCACTGCCCTGGGGAGGTCCTGCCTCAGGCCATGCAGTTCCCAGGCTCCTTTCTGGGAGAGGCTGGTTCTCACAAAGGGGGAAAATCATGAAATGGCAAACCTGAGTCACGGCAGCGCAGACGACAGCCCCTGAAGGCATAAGCAGGAAAGGCAGAATGTGTTCCAGAAGAGAAAACTAGATGGACTTTACTGACTCATGGCTGAGTTCTGAGATCACTGGCACTTGCACATGTGTCCATGCTGTTGTGAGTCACGGAGGAAAATGGAAGAACCAAATGACCAAGTGGCAGGGTCTGTAAGAGTCTCTCACTGCAGGACAGGCTGCCCTGAGGAGATGCTGCCCAGGCCTGGGTGCCCCAGGCCAAAGACCTGACCTTCAGAGGGCTGTATTCTATGGATAAGATGTGGCACTGGACTGCTCACTGACAGGTAGGAACTGTGCACTGAGAGGTGGCAACTGCTGACCGGGGGTGGGAACTGCTGGCTGAGGGTGGGAACTGCTGGCCGAGGGTGGGAACTGCTGGCTGAGGGTGGGAACTGCTGGCCGAGGGTGGGAACTGCTGGCCGAGGGTGGGAACTGATGACTGAGGGGTGGGAAATGCTGGCCGGGGGTGGGAACTGCTGGCCGAGGGGTGGGAACTGCCTGCTGAGGGGTGAGAACTGTTGACCGGGGGTGGGAACTGCTGGCCAAAGGTGGGAACTGCTGGCCGGGGGTGGGAACTGCCTGCTGAGGGGTGGGAACTGCTGGCCAAGGGGTGGGAACTGCCTGTTGAGGGGTGGGAACTGCCTGCTGAGGGGTGAGAACTGTTGACCGGGGGTGGGAACTGCTGGCCAAGCGTGGGAACTGCTGGCCAAGGGGTGGGAACTGCCTGTTGAGGGGTGGGAACTGCTGGCTGAGGGGTAGGAACTGCCTGCTGAGCGGTGGAACCTGTTGGCCAGGAGATGGGAACTGCTGGCTGAGGGATGGGAACTGCTGCCCGGGGGGTGGGAACTGCTGGCCGGGGGTGGGAACTGCCTGCTGAGGGGTGGGAACTGCTGGCTGGGGGTGGGAACTGCCTGCTGAGGGGTGGGAACTGCTGGCTGAGGGATGGGAACTGCTGCCCAGGGAGTGGGAACTGCTGCCCGGGGGGTGGGAACTGCTGGCTGAGGGGTGAGAACTGCTGGCTGGGGGGTGGGAACAGCCTGCTGAGAGGTGGGAACAGCCTGCTGAGAGGTGAGAACAGCCTGCTGAGAGGTGGGAACAGCCTGCTGAGAGGTGAGAACAGCCTGCTGAGGGGTGGGAACTGCTGGCTGGGGGTGAGAACTGCTGGCCAGGGGTGGGAACTGCTGGCCGGGGGTGGGAACTGCCTGCTGAGGGGTGGGAACAGCCTGCTGAGGGGTGGGAACAGCCTGCTGAGGGGTGGGAACAGCCTGCTGAGGGGTGGGAACTGCCCACTGAGAAGCAGGAACTGGGCTGAATGCTCGCTTTTCCTGTTTTGCTGATATCTTCAGAGGCATCAGGACCCAGCTGTCTTTGGGGAAGCTGCATTTACCCAGCCAAGAATGCTGCCTCCAGAAACAGAAGTGGCCCTGGGCCAGAAGTGGGGAGTCTGCCTTTTTAATATATTGTGTTGTTTAAATCATCAATCCCCAACATTTATGGTACCAGGGACCAGTTTCATGGAAGATAATTTTTCCGTCAACTGGCAGTGGGGGCAGTGGGGGCAGTGGGGGCAGTGGGGGCACTGGGGGGTGGTTTCTTGATAATTCAAATGCATTACATTAATTAATTAATTTGTTCATTTGTTTTTGAGAAGGAACTTTGCTCTTGTTGCCCAGGCTGGAGTGCAGTGTCATGATCTCGGCTCACTGCAACCTCTGCCTTCCAGGTTCAAGAGATTCTCCTGCCTCAGCCTCAGAGAAGCTGGGACTACAGGTGCCTGCCACCACACCTGGATAATTTTTGTATATTTAGTAGGCACAATGTTTCACCATATGTTGGCCAGGCTGTTCTCAAACTCCTGAACTCAGGTGATCGACCTGCCTCCCGAAGTGCTGGGATTACAGGCGTGAGCCACCTCGCCCAGCCCAAGTGCATTATATTTATTGTGCACTTTATTTCTATTATTATTATACTGTAATATATGATGAAATAATGATAGAGCTCACCATCATGTAGAGTCAGTGGGAGCCCTGAGCTTGTTTTCCTGCAATGAGATGGTCTCATCTGAAGGTGATGAGCGACACTGACAGATCATCAGGCCTTAGATTCTCATGAGGAGCACGTAACCTAGATCCCTCACATGCACAGTTCACAATAGGGTTTGAGCTCCTGTGAGAATCTGATGCTGCCACTGATCTGACAGGAAGTGGAGCTCAAGGGGTAACTTGAACCATGGGGAGCGGCTGTAAACAGGAGGCAGAGTTCAGGGGGTAATGGGAGCCATGGGGAGCGGCAGTCAATACAAGTGAAGCTTTGCTCACCTGCTGCTCACCCCCTGCTCTGCGGCCTGGTTCCTCACAAGCTATGGACCAGTACTAGTCATGCTCCTGGGATTGGGAACCCCTGGTTTAAATCATGAGGGAAATCTTAGTTTAAATCTTTATTTTTTAAAAAATACCAAAAATGAATTATCTGCTTATGATGGCCTTATATTAACAGAAATGAGTAGTGTTCACATTTTGGAAGTAAGCATTCTGAGTTATGTTGATGATGATGATTTACTTTTCCATGTTATATATATACACAGATGGTATGAGTTCAGCAGTCACTTGCGTATTATCAGCACATGTTAACTTAGCAGGATTCTAGAACTTTTTTCTCTCACAGAATTAGAAGTACCTTTTCCAATATTCATGCCATGAAGAGTTTGTGGGTGAGTTCTGATCCGCCCTTCTCACATCTGCCTACATATGGGGCCGTCCATGGTGATGGGGTGGACGGCTGGGCTCTGCAACCTGCCAGCATTTTCCTGCTATGCCTGGAGGCAGTGCTCAGGCTGGCCAAAGATCTGTGGGTGCTGAATGCAGCTGTCCTCATTGTGAGCTCCCTTTTTGTCACCAAAGCCCCTTCTCTTGGTTGAGTCTGTTAGGTGTGGGGTGTATCCACAATTTCTTAGGTTAATACTTAAGAGATAGAGACGGACTCAATCCAGGTCCAGTGGAATGCCTTCGGTAGTGGGATTGTACCCAAAGTTCACAGAAGATAAATTTTGTATAAAATGAGCCAGGTTTACTTTGCATATTTCCAACTGTAGAATGAAATTTAGGGGGCTGAAGAATCAGAGTGTCTTATTTTACTTGTGTCTTTGGATATAAACGTTTT
This sequence comes from Chlorocebus sabaeus, assembly GCF_047675955.1. Classification (NCBI taxonomy): domain Eukaryota; kingdom Metazoa; phylum Chordata; class Mammalia; order Primates; family Cercopithecidae; genus Chlorocebus; species Chlorocebus sabaeus. The sequence continues at coordinate 1,489,361 of NC_132916.1, read as the reverse complement.
TCTTTTAAAACTCCTGACTGCATATTCCTTGTTCGTGTGTGACTTTTAGTCCTAGACTGTAAAGCTTGCCAAGTCTGCCTCCTGGGAACTGACTCCTCTACGCGGATGCTCCCCTTGCTCTGACGCAGTGCTGGTGGGTCAAAACCTCCTCCCGCATTTCATCCTTGAATTACACAGGAACTTGCATTGAGGCCATTGAAAGGGTGATGGCTTAGCGTGCACCAGAGCCTGGCCACCGTGTCTTAGGGACCAACCCCCTGTGGCCCCCAAAGGCAGTCGTCATCACTCACCTTGCCAGGCACTGTCTGGTGAAGCCCCCGACATCTCTTCTGGGTCTGTGGGCTGTGGGGATGCTCTCCATGGCATGGAAAGCCTTTCACAGTCATCGTGAGACAGGAATCAGTGTAAAACTGAAATCCATCTTCTCCTTATCCACTGAGTGCGTCAGCTCCCCCGCCAGATTGATATAAAACTGAAATCCAGCCAGGCACGGTGGCTGTAATCCCAGCACTTTGGGAGGACAAGACAGGCGGATCACGAGGTCAGGAGATCGAGACCATCCTGGCTAACACGGCGAAACCCCGTCTCTACTAAAAAATACAGAAAACTAACCCAGCGAGGTGGTGGGTGCCTGTAGTCCCAGCTACTTGGGAGGCTGAGGCGGGAGAATGGCGTAAACCCGGGAGGCAGAGCTTGCAGTGAGCTGAGATCCAGCCACCATACTCCAGCCTGGGCGACAGAGTGGGACTCAGTCTCAAAAAAATAAATAAATAAAACTTAAATCTGTCTTCTTATCCACTGAGCGCTTCAGCTCCCCCGCCTGCAGCAAGTGTGCTGTTTTCAGTGACTCCGGCACCCATGGCTGCAGGTCATGCTCTAGCAGTGTCTTCATCACAGAGCATTTCCCTGTGTGCCGTGGCTTTGCCACCAGAACATCTTATGCACACACTGTCCTGGGTAGGCCTTAGAGCTACATCTGGGCAGCAAAGAGCTGGAAATTGTGCCTACAAACCTGTTTCTGTCTCCCTACAAATTTGAATAGGGAAGGTTTAGAGATCATGAAGATGAGCCCTTAGCGACATAGGGACGATGATTCCCTTTTTCTGTTACCAGGTATCCTCTTAGCCAGCAACTTGAGTAGCGGGTACATCTAGGTGCCTTGTCTCCTGGTCTGTCTCTAGAGCTTTCTGCTTTGCCTGGCTTTAGACAACTTGCTTTCTGTAAGGGATGGAGTGATTGGTCTGCAGTTTCCAGGGTGATGGTGACTTTGAGAAGATGCCTGCATTGCACACACCACAGGATTTTACCGTAAGGCAGAAACACCTCTGCCTCCGTTCACGTGGTGGGCTGGTGCAGATGGCAGGTGAGTCCCACAAGAAAGGTGAAAAACAGGGACACTAAGAGAGTTCTTGGTGGACATATTTTTGTTTGTAACTTTGCCTCCTATAAGATGTTAGAGAAGAAAGCAGTGCCAGAATGGTGAAGTAGGGGAAGAGAACAGATAATCCCTGGATTGGAGCTCTGGTGTCTAGTTGATTGGTCAGGAGGACTGCAGAGGTTTCAAGGTGGATCATGTATTTCAGTTCATCACAACAAGGCCCAGGAATCAGAAAGAGGGCTGCAATAAGCAGAAACAGCCCTGCTCTGGACATCTCAGGGGACTGAGCATAAGAGCTGGGTCCAGGGAGGAGAGGGCGGACAGGGCAAATGACGGCAGGACAACAGCCCAGCCCAGCCAAGGCTCACAGATGCGCTTCCAGGCAAGGCGGCAGAGCGCCCCGCAATGCTTCCTGAGACCACACCGCGGACATTACTTCATGCGGACATGCTCATTCCCTTCTAGAAAGACACGCGCCTGGGGTGCCATCGTCATTTGGCATCCCTTGATGATGGAACTGCTGTTAGACCGTGGAGTGGCTTGTCCAAGGCCACACACTGGACGGAAGCTGAGCTCCACGGCGGCCCCGGCAGGCGGGCTTCCTAAGAGCAGCGTGGAATCCCTGGGCGTGCACCGTGCCCGGCCCGAGGCGCCCTGACACGAGGCAATGGCTGAGCGCACCGTGCGGCCACCGGCACCTTCACTCCTCACCTGTGCACGCGAGCGTGGGGGACGAAGCGACATTGATGTGTGGCGTCTCAGTGCAGTACCGGCACACAGGCAGCCCTAAGCAGACAGGGAATGGGGATGACGGTGGAGTCACCCCGTGAGTGCAACCCCATCTTAGCAGGGCTGAAAAGCAGGAGGGCCAGGATTTGGGCAGCTCGGTCCTTCACAAAAAGGATGACGTCGATTAGCCACGCTCCACATCCCCAGAGGTAAATCTAGGAATAGTTCTGACACCTGACTTAGAAGTGTGTTTCCTTGCATGATATTAAGGCAGATCCGCAGATCCATGTAGATTAATCCTCTTCACTTTCAGCTAGTAGCAGGGCCGGACGAGGTAGCTGATGAGGAAGAGCCCCAGAGAGGAGGCCCAGTGTGGGGCAGTGGCCTTGGGATCTGGGCCACACCCCAGCGGTTCTGTGCCGCCAGCAGGCCCTGCTGCATCTCCGGGCTGGAGCCTTGACTGTCAGCAGATGAGGCCACGGTGTGGGGTTGGGGTGTTTCTCCCACCACAATGGCATCATGGGGTGCTCACTATCCCCTGGTCCCGCTTCAGTACGGCTGGCACTGGCTCCCTGTGGGGCCGTTGAAGAACTCCCAGGCCTGGTCTTGCCAGGGAGACCACCCGTGCCAGGGAGACCGCCCAGCTTCAGGCTGGTTCTCAGGTGGCTGCTTCTCTACACTTAGGACATGGCTTTTCCCAAGCCCTTTCCCAGCTGCCTGTCACTTTTCTTCCCAGCTTTCCCTTCTGAAGGGAGCTCGGCTTCACTCCATGGCTTTCCAGCCACATCATAAGCATTTCCTGGTCTGACCCAGGAACTGATAAAACGCTCTGGACGGGGCGGCCTGGATGCTCCAGGCACTGCATTATCTCCATGGGCGGCAGGGCGCCTGCAGGCACCCAGCCTTGCACGGGGCAGGCAGTGTTCTGAGGGTGCAATCCTGTCCCCGCAGGGCCGTAAACATAGCGTCAAAATTGAGCCTACCTCCACACCAAATTTGAACAAACTAGAAATCAATAGGTGGTGAATAATGATACGTTACCATAGGCAAGTAGAAAATTGAAAGTTTAAGCAAAAACTAAGTCCAAAGCAACAGCCGCGCCAGGACAGAGAGCCCACAGTGAAATTGCTGTGTGCGCCCAGGGCAGCGACGGCGCCAGGCAGGCGCGCGTCCCGCTGCGAGGGACTTGCCTGCTGACCCGGGGCCGCAGGGAGCTCTGCTTATCAGAAGAATATTTGAAAAGCGGCCTATTAAAAGGAATGCTTAAGTGAATTATAAAAGTCTGAGAAAGGAAATGGGAGAACCAAGATATCTAAATTTTCTCAAAACTATTATTAGCTGGGCAAAAATGTAGAAATTCGGGGCACGGAGGGTGGTGAGTGCAATTTTGCTTGCACCATTGGCAAAGTATACCTTGAATTTATCAAAATGTTGTCATCGTCTAGTCTTAAATAGTTAAAGGGTAAGCAAACAATGCTAAACAAAATAAGGAGAGAGAGAAAAGGGTGGACAATTCTCACAGGAATTTCCACTGGGGCTGCATTCCCAGGACGCTGGCCGGGAAAGCTCAGTCCACTGAGGACAATCTCCTATCTCTACAGCGTACTGGCTGGCCAGCGTCTACCGAGTGGATCATTAGGCCTGTCTCCCAGAGACAGCAAAAATGTGCAGAAGTAAGTACACATCCTGGGCTGGAAAGCGCTTTCCCTGTAGATTCTGGTGCCCTGAGGCAGATGGGGAGACATGTGCTCTCCAGACCCCCACAGACCCCCACAGACCCCCAGAGCACAGTGGAGGGTGGGGGCTGAGTCATGAGAGATGTTTTACCGAACACCACTGAACGCAGCTTTTTCTCTGCCTTGAGAAAAATAAAACACCGTATCATTTCATTTGAAATTAAAAAGCTGCCTCCTTAAACTTTGTTGAAAAATACAGAACAGCCACCATTCTGCAGTTCCATGTCATGGATGGATAAAGTGAGGGGAAAGGGAAGGGAGGATTTTGTAAAAGGTTAATGGAAAAGGCAAGAAGAGAGCTGGCCAAGAAACAGAGAGGGAGAACCAGAGAGACGGGACGTGGGGAGGAGAGAAAAGCGTGCGGATGAGGAGAGAGCTCCAGGGGAAGGGGACACAGACCACCGGGGGCGTCCCTTTCAGAGGAGCGCTGCGGAGAGGCCTGTGCAGACTGGACGGGAGTGACTTGATGATGTGATGGGTGGATTTCCCGGTGAACTTTCCACCTCTCTCAAGTCACACCCATCTTCAGTCCCCGCTCGCCATGACAGAGTCGCAGCCACACCCGGGACAGAACCTCGGCTCTGGGCAGCAGGTAACAGGAGGATATTCTACCTAGGGCCGAAACAAGCCAAGTCCAGCCCCCGCTGCTCTGTGGTTGGTAAGTGCGAGGGTGCTGTGTGACAGGTGTCACAGGTCACTAAGGGAACATTGTGGGCACACGGGGAATGCCTTTATGGCACTGTCTGGAAGCAGGCTGCGTCTCAGCAGCTCCGGAGGTTCCAGGGGCTGGTTTTCATGAACACAAGAAGTGTTAGAGACAGCAGACGTGGAGGAGTACGTAGACCCTGGTGCGGATTGAGTTTAAACACATCTGCACACACTTGGGTGTGTGTGTCCCAGCGCATCTCAGCCCTGCGTGGCTGCACCCGGCTTCCCTGCCCACCTCCCCTCCTGCCCCACAGTCCACACTGTCCCACACCTGCTGTGTCCAGAAAGCCCTCACCGAACATCCTCCCACGTCAGCCACTCTCGGAGGACTGAGAAAACAGTGGTGAGGGGCCAGTCCCCAAATTCAGGTGCTCCCGGCGCAGCCAAATCCGGGACGACTGACCGAGGGCTGGCACTCAGCCTGAGGAAGCGAGTGTTCCTTTGACTCGTAGTAAGAACTGCTCAGAGGCCAATGTGCTTCTGGGTCAGGTCCCCCTGGCACCTCCAGGCAGGTCTTCCTAATTTGGTTCCTGAGCACGCTCCAGCTCCCACCCTGAAGCCTGCCCTTGCCCTTCCCTCCCCACCATTGCTCTTCCTGCCCTCCTCCCTTGCCCTTCCCTCCCCCGTTGCTCTTCCCGCCCTCCTCTGTCCACTCCCTCTCAAGGCCCTGCCCTCTCTGGTTCACCATCCTCCTCTTGTCCTCTCCTGGCTTCTCCCCAGAGCTTGGTGTTCACTCAGATGCCTTCTCCTTGCAGCCTCTGCCACGGCCCCGGCCGCCTTCAGCCTCCAGCAAGTCATGACATTTGACTTTCTTCATGGAGTTTTTTACTTGTGAGATTTATCAGCTGTACGTGCGTGTTTGCCACATCCTCCCTCACTAGATTTCATCTACCTGGGGACAGAGACCCCTCTGCTTTGCTCCCTGCTGTGACTGCAGAGCCTGAACGGCCCAGCTCGGGGAAGGCTCTATCTACAGACACCACTGGGTGCTGAATTTCCAGAGCGGTCGATGGTACGTGGGACTCCGTGGTGAGAACTGAAGATGTGTGAGGATGAGGGGCGCCCGATCCCTGTCCTCTGTGATCTGCTGCAACAGAATCAACCTCTGCACGGTGGCCCCAGTGAGCAGCCTGGGGGATGCACAGAGCCACACAGAAACACGTGAACTAGGCGGCGGCAGCAGAGACAGAAACATCTTACAGTACACCAGGAGTGAAAGTTGAAAATACTTAGCATTTGACAAGGTTTCCAGTAATATATTCTTCTTTGAGCATCAAATGAGGGTCAAATACCTATTTCTGTGCTCATGTTAAACAGACAGAATGGAAACACAGAGAGTTACAGAGATGTGATCCGGGTGGGGGCTGAGAAGGGGCTTCCTGCAGAGGTTTATACCCAGGCTCATGGAGAAAACGCCCCTACAAGGGACCAAGCCAAGGACTCAAGCTAACGCAGGGAACAAGACCGCGTTTCCAGGCCAGCATGCGGGAGCCCTTCAGCAGAATCGGGGGTTAGGAAGCTCGGTGACTTCAGACAGGAAGGTGATGGAATGGGAACAGGGTCTTTCTGTTTCGAGCAGGCGATGGAACTGGAACGGGGTCTTTCCATGTGGGAAATGCTGAGCCTGTGCTGCCAACAGCCTCCAGGCTGAGATGTCTTGTGGGCAGCTGGGACAGGCAGCAGAGTAAGAGGCAGTGGTTTAGGAGTTAACTGCCCTTGGACAATTGTGGAAGCTTTTGATTTTATTATTTTATTATTAATTGAAAAAAATAGAAAATATAGAAAAAAATAGAATTGGAGAGAAGGAATAAGTAGATGTTTAACAATAGAGCATGCGGTGCAGCAGCACACTGAGAAAAGTAGACCAGAAAGGATGGGGAGCTTCAGGAGGTGACAACTTAGAAACGTGGTGGCCACTCCCAGGCCCGTCCTGCAAACGACAGATGACTCGAGGAGAGGCCGGGCACGGTGGCTCACGCCTGCAATCCCAGCACTTTGGGAGGCAGAGTCGGATGAATCACTTGAGGTCAGGAGTTCGAGACCAGCCTGATCAAAATGGCGAAACCCCATCTCTACTAAAAATACAAAAATTAGCCAGGCGTGGTGACAGGCACCTGTAATCTCAGCTACTGGGGAGGCTTAGGCAGGAGAATCTCTTAAACCTGGGAGACAGAGGTTGCAGTGAGTCGAGATCATGCCACTGCACTCCAGCCTGGGCAACAGAGCGAGACTCCATCTCAAACACAAAACAAAACAAAAAATGACGAGGAGACGGCTTCAGAAAACACTGCTGTGTTTGGTGACTGAGAGGCTACTCATGTTCTTGGATGATACTTTCCAAATGTTAGTTTTTTGCCTACAGGTCACGCAAACCTCCTGCAAGTGGAGTCAGACTCCGAAGGTCTGGGAGGCGCCGGGTTTGGGGGTTTGTCTGGGAGGCACTGGGTTTGGGGTTTTTGAAAAAAGCTTCTGGGAGGCAAAGAGTTTTGGGGTTTCGGAGGCCCTGGGTTTTGGGGTTATTTTGTATAAAAGCTTCCAGATAGCACTGATGCTGCCCGTCAGTGGGCTACACCTTGACAAGGCTCTAGAGACTGTGTTAGAAGGGCAGGGTGAACACCAGGTCCCGTAGCGAGGTAAGGGGTAGGCAGGTGTGAGGAGGCCGGGCAGACACATGGCCACCTTCTAGGAGTCTGAGAGTGGAGATTAGGACAATAGAAGCTTACGGGCATTCACTGTGGTGCCATCCTCAGCAATTTGCTTAATTCCTCCGAGGCACAGTTTCTTCATCTGCCATGTGGGGCTAGAGTCCTCCCCCACAAATGAAGCAATGCACGCAGAAGTCTCCGCTGGCTTCAAGAGCCAAGCAACTCTTAAATCCTCTCAGGAGTAAAATTTGATAAACAAGATATTTAAAAATAATTCAGTAGTTGGTCTTCACTGAATCCTCTTTATATCCTCATTTATCCAAGGGGAGAACACGTTTTTGAAAGATTATAAAAGGTCACAGTGCAGCATTGAAAGCAAATGGCAAGATGATGTATTTTCAGGAGATTATAAAATAATTTGAGCTTTTAAAATATAAAGTATAGGCCTGAACCTAAAAGTATAATTTGACCAGACAGGGGGTTTGCCTACTCATCCCGCATTTTGTAACATGAAACCAACCTCCCTCTCCACGTTTCCCTGCCCTCATGGTGCAGGCTGCCACGCCTGCCTTGCCTGGGCTGACTTCACAGCAGGAGAATGTGCCTCGTGGCCTCTGCAACAGGCCTCCAGGGCACAGCCTCCGGGAACACCAGGAGCTTGAGGCACAACGCTGAAGGGCAACTCGAAATGCTCACCAGTCTGACATTGGGTGACCCCGCCGACATCACGGCACCCACTCTCTTCCAAGTGACCCTTGGCAATTAATTTTTCCAGGACTCTTCCGTCCAAAATCAATACAAAGCGAAACCTTAAGTTAAAAAATAAGACCTTTAACCTTAAAATGCCCTTAAGCTTCTATTATCCACGTCTCCACTCCTAGAAGGCGACAGCCAGCATCCGGCCTCCAGAGTTCCACTGCGCTTCCCCAAAGACAGGTGGGCTCTCCTCAAGCACATTTTTACTTCAGGAGTCGCTGAAACTGGGGTGTAGACCACAGGATCCTCCGTGACCAGCCCCAAGCCCAACGCTGAGATTCTCTCATCTGCACTCACCTGCTGAGGTGAAGCGTGGGCCTCCATTTTGGTTGAATCGCATTGTGTCTCATAGAACCATCTGGAACCCCCACCACCTTAATAATTCAGTGTTGTCTGATGCTGTGAAAGGTGAAAAAGACGTCAATTATCACTTCCAAATTGTGCTGGGGAATGACACATATGTTCTCTCAGCAGCACGCACACCCTGTTAGAAGGGGGTATGGTTTTTACTTCCTGCTTATTCCCGGCAAATTCTGTGGCTTCCACTAAGCAGGGATATCCTCTGAGCACCCTGCCCCTCCCGATTCCTGCCCACCACAGGCCTCGTTTTTCTCCACTTCTTCTCCGTGGACAGTGGCAACGCTTGCAGAACCCCAGCTGCTCTAACACCAGGCCCAGCTCCTCCTCCTTCCCAAGCGTCTCTACCCAACCGTGGGATCTGTCCACACCTCCAGATGGGGAGACCCACGTCTCCATGTCACCTGAGGGTGGGTGTGTTTAGAAGCTTCCGAATCTCCACCGCTGGAGACAGCGGGACATGGACGTGTACATTTTGTGACTAACTCAAACACGGGCCTCCCCTTTTGGTTTTATGGATATAAAACAGGTCCTTGCAGTCATCGGAGTGGAGCGCTGGTAGCAGCCGGCCCTAAGGTTGAGTGTTTGACCAGGAATACCCACACACTTCTCTCAATTAACCCGTGAGGTTGGCATGTTTAGTAACTGGGGAGAAAATGGGGTAACAATGGTATGACTAAAGTCCACAGCCTGGGGCCTGGCACCTGGCAAGTACCCTCTGGGTGTTAGTGGAGTTATTACTTGCATGACTTTAATCATTACAGAGGTTCCCTAAGGTCACGCAGCTGGTAGGGGCTCTGGTCCTGTCTCATCTCACTCCAGAGCCCCAGGTGAGTGCAAAGCAGAACGTCTATGTTTCTGTCTCAGATTCTTCTCATTGCTTTGTTTTTCTCAAAACCTTTCATTTGATATTGTTTATTTTCTTTTTGTTGAAACTATCTGTGTTGATTTTTTGTCTTTGGAGTTGTCATAAAACACCTGTGGTCAAATCCAGGCCCTTCCAGTTACCAGCAATGTGACCTTCCGCGTGCTAATCACCTCCTTGGTGACTCAGTTTCCCCATCTGTAAAGGAAAAGCAATGGAAGTACTGGGGAGTTTAAATAACGTACATGTTGCAGAGCACTTGGTACATGGTCAGACATCCAGTAGGTGTGCTGCAAGGAAGCTACTTGTACTTTTTTGTTTCAAATTCTATTCCATGGTGAACATTCACTGTCTCAGATGTGATATGAGATTCCATTTTGAATAGCCTTCAGGGATGTGACACTGGGAATTCTCTTCCTTTCTCCATCAGCTATAAACTTATGTATAAATGTTTCAAGCTCTGCTCTGCTATTCCCCACTACTCTTATCAATGATAAACATGCCCTTAGGTTTCCCCTGTGTTTCCTTACTGCCGCTCCAGCCCCTCGCTCCACATCCCCCCCTTCCCGCCACCACCACCTTCCATCCCTGCTCTGCTGCTCTGGGCTTTCCTGGCAGCTTTGCTGCCCACACTCTCCCTGCTCATCAGACCTACCAAGGTTGCAGAGAAAGAAAGACAGCAACAGATGGCTAGGAAACGAATATTCAACAATAGGGTGATTTCAGAACTAAATTCTAAAGAATTGAGCCTGCAGAGCAAAAACTCACTCAACCAACCAAAAAAATGGAGATCTGTCTATATCAAGGCCTGTTCTGATGAAGTTATTGAATTTTTTTTTTTAATGGAACATTTTAGGTACCTAGCCAGGTGCTTTAAAGGAAGACAGTCACCAGGCTGGCCCTGGATTCGTGAACAGTAACTCGCATGTGATCAAAGTCTTAGTCTAAAATTTTGTGCCCACCGTGATTTTCTGAAAGCACAGAGACAACAGCACTCAGGCAGTTTCAGTGTAGGACGGCCCCGAGGAGTAGTCCTTTAAAATCCTTCTTGCTGGTGTGATCCCGCCACAAATGAAAACAACCTGAATGAAGAGGTCAGAAACAGGAAGTGCGCCAAAATAGACTGAACTACAGAAAAACAACTGAATCCATTTAAATATGGAACGAAGATAAAAAATGTTGATCATGGGAAATGCGCTGGAGACGTGTACACAACCGGAGCTCAGGGAAGAGAGGGGATAAAAGAACGTTCACAGATGCTGATTTGCTCATTCAGAACCAGGGGCCCTTAGTGTGACCCAAACCTGAACCGCTGGCTTTAAAAAGTTCCATCTTCTTCACAGTTTTGTTAACATTTTGACGAACTTCAGAGCTGTATTTTAGGAGCTGTTATTTCTTTTGTAACTGAAAATGTGTCTGACCGTTCTCCTTCACTTATTGTCCAGTTCTCTGTTTTGTTGGTCAAATTCATTTAAAATTAAATTCTGTACTTCGTTATACTTTAGCATTTATGGTATAATCACATTTTTAAATGTGCTTTTCCTTCTTTTATTCTTTCCCATTCATGGAGAGGTTTGTGATAACACTCATTGAACACTAGCATCCGTGATTTCTGGGTGGTAAAATTGGGATGATTTAATTTTTCTTTCTTTATGGTTTTGAATTTTATCCCTAATTACAAAGTTATTAATTTAATATTTAAATATGAAAACTTTAAAAATAAGTTTTCAAAATGAAGTCATCAGGATGTGGGGCCTGGTGGAGGCTGGGGTGACTGACACCTCTGGTTGACGGTGGTGGGTGGGAATAAGGTGTGGGAAGATGGGCTTATTCCCAGGGGAGAGGGTGGTTTGCCACTGGCTTGAGATGGATCTGCCTGTGGGCATCCTGTTCCCACAGCCACTCACCGTGCACAGCGGAGGCTGAAGAGAGGAGCTCGCTGCAAAGAGGCCAGCAGGGTACAAAGAAGAACCAACTGCAGGGCACCAAGCCCGCACAGGGAAGAGCGAGTTGTCTGGGAGGCAGGAGGAGCTCTGTCCCTGGAGTCACGGGAGGTGCCCAGGCCTGAGAGGGAGCAGCAGGAATCTCTGCAGGGCATCCCCGAGCTCCAGTGAAGCCTCAGCCCCGTGTGGGCAGAAGTCAGGGGAACATCTGGGAAGCGTGACCAAGGGGACGCCTGCAGGAGCTGCCAGAAGCAGCATGGCAGGGACGGGGTCAGAGGGAGGAGGCTGCAGGGTCCAGGAGAAGCTTCAGAAGCAGGAGAGGCTGGAGCTTGCTTATGCTGTGGGAGAGGGCAAACTTCAGGAGAGAGGAACACACAGGACAAGGGGGTAATTGGAGGTGTCATGTTGGAGGAAAGAGGCTTTGGGGTCACTGCGCTGGAGCAGGCCAGGCCAGGCCTCTGAGGGCCAAGAGGAGGGAGCTGGCAGGTGGGGGTCTGCAGAGGGGTGCAGTGGGCTCTGAGAACCCACTTTGGCTGCTCCACCATTCAACACAGGGACTGCCAAGATTGGCCGGCAGTGTTTCAACAAGTACTGAGTCCGGTGCCGAAGGCTCGGAAGAGCCCCTCAATCAAATCGGAGAGGAAGGGAGTGGAGATGAAACAGCTTTGAAGGCGCACAGGAAACGTGCGGTACCTGTCAGGCAAATGAGTTCATAAATACACAAATGGGTCAATGCAAATGGGAGATAGATGTCGGACTTCTTATTAGTGGCTACTACAACAAGGATTTTTGATTTCACCTTTCTGGGTCTTGTTATTCTTGCGTATTTTAGTCACTGTGGCATTCTATTACATACAACAGACGGTTACAAGCATTGTCTTCATAGAAAGCAAAATAAAACTCGAAGACATCAATACATGTTAAACATCAATACGTGTTTAACAAAGATGAAAGAGCCTAAAGTCTAAATGCGAGACTTTGGGGCCCCTGTGGACCAGTGGGAAAGAACAGACCTCTTATTTGTAGGTGTCCGTGTGCTTCAGACGCCATGGCTTGTTTCTTGGTCAGCCCATTTTCTACCAAGCTTGAGACCTCCGTTCTGGGCCTGAAGCTGAAGGACTTTTCGTTTATTTCATTTATTTATTGGCTCTTTCTCTTCCTTGCCACGCAGGAGGATGAGTATAAACAGAATGAGATACTTCAGAGCAACCTCATGAGTTAAGAGCATGTGAGCTTTCTCTGAGACGCTGGCTCCATCTTAATCTAATTAATGCAGAAATGAAGACTCAAACATTTGAGAATCTTTAAAAATCATATTTTAGCCAAAAGATTTATCTCACAGAAGATAATTTCCAACCCAGCCAAAAGCAGCAAATATTTGCTAGTTCTATAATGTTTTGTGTGACTATGATACTCGGCATATTTTCTGGTGTGTATTCGTCTCCAGGACATCTGTGCATGGCAGTTAGTCACGGAATTTAAGTTCAGTGTGGCATGCGTCCTAGCGGGTGGGAAGCCAGAAAGTAACATGTACAACCACCCCAAGAGAAATGCTTATAGCCAGCAAGCAAAGCATGAGTTTTCATCACGCTCTAGGCAATTTCTAGGTGACTTTATCTTTAGATGGAGATTTCCTTTTTCTGATGTCTGCTGTTTCTTCAAAATTCACAGATTGCTCTTGATAAAGAGCATTGAGTTACCCTACACAGAGATGGAAAGGGGCTTTATAAATATGATGGTAACATACAATAAATTAAATGCATCTCTAAAGGCGGAAGTAAAATGCCTTGTCTTGTATCATAAATATCACTGATACTGACACAACACAATATCTCTAACAGTATATGTCACAGTCTCATTCATTCACTTATTCAACAAACATTTATTAATCACCTACTGTATATCAGACTTCTTGATAGATACGGAGAAATTACCCTCTTAAAGCAAACCAAGACAAAACTACCAGACCCATGTAATTTGGAAATCAGTTATTTGGGTAGATTTTTGGTTTCTAAACAAGAATAAGTCCAAATGACCCTTCTTTACATTGTTGGTAAAGATTTAGCCAGAATCTAAAAATAGTAATTTTTCTGTAACTGATAGAAAATATAGATATTGGATTTCCACCTCACACATAGGAAGAAATTAGAGGAAGTCTTTGTTTTTGGAGGAAACGATCACTGCTTCCTAACACCCAGCAGTAATAAGACCTGGGTCACACCCTCAAGCTGTCACGTCCACAGAGCCGAGTGCTCCCAAGCATGAGACACAGGTCAGCAAAAGCCGTGTGGTCAACTCTAAATACCCAATAACACTGGTTCCTTTTGTTTTGGTTTTGGTTTTTCATTCTCTTTTGGGGTCTCTTGTCCCAGGTAGATATTCTATGTCCTTCTGGTATACATTTTAATCTGACTTCCACTGAAGCAGGGACGGGACACGTCACCCCTTCAACTTGAAGGGCCTCCTGCCGAGAGTCCCTGGAGCCTGGTGGGTGCCGATGGCTGGTTCCCTGGGCAGAGAGGTTGGGGCTTAGCTACGTCCGTTGCTGGCACTCGGTGGGGGAGCCCTGGGAAGGTTGTGGGTGAAAGTGAATTATCCTCTCCCCTGTGCCGGTGCCAGGCCCAAATGTGGGCAACAACAAAGAAACACACACTGCACAGGTCCTAATGCTTCGGTCCTGTGAAACGCCCAGGGTGTGCCTTTGTCAACTGGATAAAAACAGCACATGCTTTCTGTTAGGACCTGTGTTCGTCTGTTTTCATGCTGCTGATGAAGACATACCTGGAACCACGAAGAAAAAGAGGTTTAACTGCACTTAACAGTTCCACACAGCTGGGGAGATCTCATAATCATGGCAGGAGGTGAAAGACACTTCTTACATGGCAGCGGCAAAAGAAAAACTAGGAAGAAGCAAAAGCGGAAACCCCTGATAGAACTATCAGATCTCATGAGACTCATTCACTATAATGAGAACAGTATAGGGGAAACTGCCCCCATGATTCAAATTATCTCCCACCAGATCCCTCCCACAACATGTGGAAATTATAGGAGTTCAATTCAAGATGAGATTTGGGTGGGGACACAGAGCCAAACCATATCATTCTGCACCTGGCCCCTCCAAATCTCATGTCCTCACATTTCAAAACCAGTCATGCCTTCCCAACAGTCAGTCCCCCAAAGTCTTAACTCATTTTAGCATTAATCCAAAATCCACCATCCAAAGTCTCACATGAGACATGGCAAGTCCCTTCCACCTATGAGCCTGTAAAATCCAAAGCAAGCTAGTTCCTTCCTAGATACAGTTGGTGTAAATACAGCAGTTTCAAAGGGGAGAAATTGGCCAAAACAAAGGGGTTCAGGGCCCATGCAAATCTAAAATCCAGTGGGACAGTCAAATTTTAAAGTTCCAGAATGATCTCCTTTGACTCCGGGTCTCACATCCAGGTCATGCTGATGCAAGAGGTGGGTTCCCATGGTCTTGGGCAGCTCTGCCCCTGTGGCTCTGCAGGGTACAGCCTCCCTCTGGGCTGCTTTCACGGGCTGGCATTGAGTGACTGTGGCTTTTCCAGGCTCACGGTGCAACTGTCAGTGGATCTACACTTCTGGGATCTGGAGGACTTTGGCCCTCTTCTCACAGCTCCACTCGGCAGTGCCCCAGTAAGGACTCTGGGTGGGGGCTCTGACTCCACATTTCCCTTCTGCACTGCCCTGGCAGAGGTTCTCCATGAGGGTCCCGCCCCTACAGCAAACTTTGGCCTGGGCATCCAGGCATATCCATACATCTTCTGAAATCTAGGCAGAGGTTCCCAAACCTCAATTCTTGACTTCTGTGCACCTGCAGGCTCAACACCACACGGAAGCTGCCAAGGCTTGGGGCTTCCACTCTCTGAAGCCACAGCCCGAGCTATACATTGGCCCCTTTCAGCCACAGCTGGAGCGGCTGGGACACAGGGCACCAAGTGCCTAGGCTGCACACAGCTCAGGGCACACAAAACTATTCTTTTCTCTTAGACCTCTGGGTCTCTGATGGAACAGGCTGCCTCAAACGTCTCTGATATGCCCTGGAGACATTTTTCCCATTGTCTTGGAGATTAACATTCAGCACCTGGTTATTTATGCAAATATCACAGCTGGCTTTAATTTCTCCTCAGAAAATGGGTTTTTCTTTTCTATCACATTGTCAGGCTGCACATTTTCTGGACTTTTATGCTTTGTTTCCCTTTTAAAACTGAATGCCTTTAAAAGCACCCAAGTCACCTCTTGAATACTTTGCTGCTTAGAAATTTCTTCTCCCAGACACCCTACATCAGCTCTCTCAAGTTCAAAGTTCCAGAAATCTCTCAGGCAGGGGCAAAATGCCACCAGTCTCTTTGCTAAAACATAACAGAAGTCACCTTTGTTCTAGTTCTCAACAAGTTCCTCATCTCCATCTGAGACCTCCTCAACCTGGATTTCACTGTCCATATCATTATCAACATTTTTGTCAAAGCCATTCAACAAGTCTCCAGGAAATTCCAAACTGTTCCACATTTTTCTGTTTTCTTCTGAGCCCTCCAAACTGTTCCAACTTCTGCCTGTTACCCAGTTCCAAAGTCACTTCCACATTTTTGAGTGTCTTTTCAGTAACGCCCCACTCTACTGGTACCAATTTACTGTATTAGTCTGTTTTCATGCTGCTGATAAAAACATACCCAAGACTGCAAAGAAAAAGAGGTTTAATTGGATTTACAGTTCCACATGGCGGAGGAGGCCTCAAAATCATGGTGAGAGGTGAAAGGCACTTCTTACATGGCAGTGGCAAGAGAAAATGAGGAGGATGCAAGGTGGGAACCCTTGATAAATCCATCAGATCTTGTGAGCCTTATTCACTACCAGAAGAACGGTACAGGGGGAACCACTCCCACGATGCAGTTACCTCCCACTGCGTCCCTCCCGCAACACATGGGAATTATGGGAATACAATTTAAGATGAGATTTGGGTGGGGACACAAAGCCAAACCACATCAGAGCCAAAACTATTTTAAAAGCTATTACTTGTTGTCAGTCTCACAAAGTGGCTTGGTAAAGTCTATGGAAACAGTGAAAAAGAATTTTGAATTCTATTGAAAAAAGGTTGGTAGTGATTTTTAACTTGTGCCTGCAAAATAGAAAGCCCTTTCCTAATAGCAGCAAATCAGGAGAGATAAAAGCAGCATCGCTGCTGTCCCGAGTTCCCTCTGCCTCTGCTGAGGTTTAGGTCCCTCTCCCAGATCTAAGTGCCTTGAAGCTGACGGACCTGTCATGTCAAACAGGAATGGGCTCTGCAGCGCTTAGACAAATTCCAAAGAGCAATCCCTTGCAGAGGATCTTTGAATTCTGCTCTAGTCAGTGGCCACAGATGGTGTTTCTCACTAGAGTAACCTCCAGCTGATGAGTCCGTAGCCTCGTGTCTTGTGTTCCGTGGCTTCAGTGAGATGTGGGGTGGATCAGGCTGAGGAAGAGCCCAGATGTGAAGGCAGCCAGCCTGACACCCCGCACCGCCTCACAGATCCTGTGGGTCTGGGTGAATGCTGAGCTCCACCGGGCATCCCAGGTAGAAGGGCGCACCTTATTTAATCACCTACTATATTTGATGATAAAATAGACTTCGCTACCTGATAAAATTAACAGAAAGTACTGATGTCATAAAATAATATATGTGAAGGTGATGAAAATTATTTCTATGTGGCTAAAAGATATTCCTGATATTGACATTCCTGTCCGTGACACTCACCTATAAGAACTACCTCCTCCCAGCAACCCCGATCCAAACCACAGAGGGTAAAAACATGCCATTTGGGAAATGAGTGTTTTAAGGTGAGCTCATCCTTTCTATCTTTCCAGAGGAAATGTGCTAAGATGATTACAGCTATTACAATGGTGTGTGATGAGAAACAAGAGTGAGGACATTTGAAAAGCACTATTTATCTTATCTGTTATCCCATAAAAATAAAATTAATAAAGAATGCATAAAATATGGATGAATAAACATTAACTTTCTACAAGACAATTACATAATTGGCTTGAAAGGCTTTATTTTGGGGCATGCGATTGATGACATTTTCTTTCATCTAAACCCAGCTCTGAATTTCTTATGATGCTACACCTTTTATTTACTGCTACAATAAGCAAAACATTTTATCGTGCTCCAATGAGCAAAATTTGGCTTTAAGATCTCCTATATTGTCTTATTAACTCTTCCTATTAATTAATACCAGGCAAATTTAGATTCTGGAAGGTCTTCCATCGTCAAAGGCCAGGTGTTAAACATGGAGGCAGCCTTTCAGACGGCATTCTGTCGTTCTGTTTATTCCACACCACATTTCTGGAGCACGTGCCTCAGGCAATAAAGTTTTCTCTAAGCTTCATAAATATCTCCATATGTGTTAATTTATGTGTTAATTTTATGTGTCTATCTTGTGAATTCATTTTATTTTCTCAGGAAAGTTTCCCGGGATTCACGGGGAACTGACAAGGAAAAGTTTCAGAGAATCACGGAAAAGCTGAAACATCCCATTGGTCTCACTCGCCATCCTTATTTTTTTTTCAAGCTATAAACTGTTATTTCTTCTCAGCAAATACTAAGAGGCAAATGCTCTCTGGAAACAGGGTGGGATCCTGTGTAACTGTGGCCCAGATTTCTCCTGTGGAGACCAACCCTTAATATTATTCTGAAGACATTACATAAGTGGTTTTCAAGCTCCCAGAATTAATAGTTCTGGGATATCATTCAACAGAAACAGCTTCTAACGAGGGATCAGGATACCCAGCTCATGCTAGCAGCTGGGGCCCTAACAACACCATCCCCCCAACTCCCTCAGGGACGTTTGAGATCGAAAAACCAACCCTAGCAGGCTATCCACGCAGTCCCCTGAGCAGTTAGGAGATTTTATCTTTCCTTGCTCCCTCTCTCAAATATAAGGGTTAAAATTCTACCAGGAACAGTCGACGATTCCTTTGTGAGGACCAAGCCCAGTCTACTTTTCTTCTACGGCACCCCATTTCCACAAATTCTCCTCTCCGTTGCCAAAACTAGCAACATTGTGATGCCTTAGGGGGTCCCACAGCCAGCGGGCCCAGCTGGACGTGACAATCACTGTGACACCCACTGTGTCCCCACAGAGGTCAGAGACCCTCAGCCCCCCACCCCCTGGTACCACCCTTTATTCCCAAGCCTCTTACTAATGGGGCTGTACCGGACTGGCTGTCCATGCTTGATGGTGGGGAGGGGCTCCTGTACTCGCAGGGACCCTCCCCACTTGTGGGGTCAGTGCTATTCATAGTGCCAGAGAGAGGCCATGGGGAGCACGTGGAGTGAAGGGGAGGTGTCCACCTGAGGCTGCCGCAGCCACTGCTATGTCCACCCCTGTGGTCCGAGAGGGCCGGTCACTCCAGTGTGGCTTCTGCTCTCTCCAAGGTGGTGTCAGAGACTGTTTCAATGCGCTGGAAACCTGAGATGAAAGAGGTGCCCAGGGCTGGCCACAGGGGCAGGCTGGAGACAAGGCCCTTGCCACCAGGATCAGAAGGTCCCTCACTGTGTGCCATGGTGATGCCAGGCCAAGCAAGGTGGCAGGGAGGTGGCCCCAGCATGCTGACTCAGTTCCAAGGAGGCTGCTTCTGACCTGTGTCACCTGCTGTGACATCAGAGCTGGGCCCCTACAGACCACAGCCTCCTTTGCCACAAAAAATCACTCAAAAGTAGGCTTTTTGGACTAAAACTTGTTTTGTTTCTTACTATAATTACTAAGAAAGTCCAGGATACGAAGGCAGAGCTTGCAGTGAGCCTAGATTGTGCCACTGCACTCCAGCCTGGGCGACAGAGCGAGACTCCGTCTCAAAAAAAGAAAGTCCAGGATACTCACACAGAACTGAAGTTCAGCAATTTCTCCTCTGAGTACACGTTGACATCTCTGAAGCCTGGCACTGACCAAGCCTGGCTTCGTGCAACGCGGTCAGCACACAGCCTGGTCTCGGCCTCCTCGCGAGTTCTTTGCAAGACCGCACATCCAGGTACCTGCGTTCCTGCATGAAGGCCTCTAGGTTCGCAGAAGACCCAAAGCAGCAGGCCTTAGGCTCACTCAGGAGCAGCTCCTAGCTCCCAACTCAGCCACAGCCCTGCAGAAAACAGCGGAGATAGAGATGTGGTGGTAAGCAGAAGTGTGAGAAGCTACAGTAGTTTCCTTAGGGTTGGTAAATTTCGTGCCAGCCACCATGACCATGGGCTTAGCCCACAGTAATAAAGCCCAGTGTAAATCGTGTTTAAGATTATACACAAAAGTTAAAACCCAACTAAGCCATGAAAAACTACAGCTAAAACAAAAACAAACTGTGAAAGTGACTTTAGTGTGTTCTGAGCATGATAGCTAAGACCCAAGCTGGGGTCAGCTACCCCACTACGCCTCGCCATGAACTCAAAATGAGCAGAGCCACAGGCCCGAGTGCCGCCAGCAGCAGCTGGGACTGAGGGCAGCACTTCACTTCCTCGGAGGAGACCACTCCACAACCAGCAAACCCCGAAGCCCCCACCGACTGCTGCTGACCAGCCACACGCCACCATCTTCAGCAAACCCCACGACGGCCGCAGAGTGAGCACCAGCATTTACACAAAAACGTCAGGTCCAGGGGTAGCTCTGAGGTGGAAAGAAATGGGCCACAGAACATCCCCCCTCAACAACCCTCATGAAATGAAAAGCCAGGGGTAGCTCTGAGGTGGAAAGAAATGGGCCACAGAACATTCCCCCTCAACAACCCTCATGAAATGAAAAGCCGAAGGAGGATGTAGCAGAAGCTAAGAACAGACAGCGTAACTGAACAGGACCGTGACCACACACACGCCACCCGCCAGCCGTCTCAGCCACCGCCACAGACAGAAGCTCAGGTGCAGTGGGGGTGAGCCTGACGAGGTGGGCGTCCTGGAGAGCGGGTCCGGGGAAGTCCTGCGCAGCCTCTGCATGGCACCTGCTCACACCCGGGAGACTTCGCATCGACTGCACCACTCTGAACACAAACTAGTCCCAAATCAACAAAACTTAGCAATTATACATATTCAGACCAAAATATGTATTCACAACAAAAGGTATAGGAGATGGAAATGTATTTAGGTGCTACAGGAGAGGTACTGTAAGAGAAAGATGACAGAACAATTTAAAATACAAAAAAATGCAAAGCGAATCCCTTATGCCATTTGCATAATAAATTTGCTAGAATGATTTTACAAAGAGAAATTTAGCTAAAACCTCTGAAAGCAGACAAGTTACTCATGGACAGTTACAAGAACAAACTCTCCAATGTGGCAAAACGTGAGCAGAACCAAGAGCAGAGAAAAGCCATCTGAACCTGGTGATCGTGCTTATCCAGAAGAGAATCTCAGCTCAACTTTAAATTACCAGAAGAAGTATTCATCTTACTGTAAGTTTAAATGTTGATCTAAAGAGGGACAGCTCCTTAGAACCAGGAAGCAACCTTTTATCCAGATCAATTTATTAAATTTCTAGGGTTATTTAAAAGCAGCCACCAAATAAGAGCGTATTCAAGTTCAACACTCAGCAGACCTTAGTTTCAGCGCTCTCTCTAAACGCTCTACATTTTACTGGATTAATCTATTTATAAATAGAAGAAATACCGTTAACACAGTAACAAAGAGCAACTTCTCCTTGGATAAGCTTGTATCAGATCACATATCTACTGACAGTTAACAACTGGATAAAACTAAACTAATTAAACGATCATCTATTCAAATAATTGTGAACCCAACACAGCCATGCACTTAAAAAAGATTTAAAAAGTAAAAAGAATTGAGCAAATGTAAACCCTGCAAATGACCACAAAGCTGCAGGCAGGCTGTCCACCTGTCCCTCTGCCCCTCCATCCCCCTGTCCCTGTCCCCTCGCCCCCCATCCCCCTGTCTTCCATCCCTGTCCCCAGAAGGCCACCAGCCATGGATAGCACATGGCTGGTCCCTCCCACAGCTGCCCGACATCCACACAGAGGAGAGCTCTGCGGACAGAAGAGCCAAAGCAGACAGCGTGGGGCAAGGGGGGTCTCTGGATGCTCAGGGAGATGAAAGAGGCCTGCTGGTGAGGTTGCCTCCAGCAACAGTGAGGGAGGAGGTGCTGTGGGGTGTCGGGCCACTGTGGTGCTCGCTGAGTCACATGAGGTTTTGAAGGAAGGGTTTTGAAGGGTTTTGAGGAGGTGAGAAGCACACTCAGAGCTGTGCTTTTAGAAGATTCCTCCCTCCGCTGCTGGAGGATGGAGGGAAGTGGGCCTGGGAGCAGAAAGCCCACTGGCTCTGGCCCAAGCTGCAGAGCGGCCGTGGGGTTGGAGGGAAGGAAACTGAGCCCAGGTGTCCCAGGAGGCCTTGGAGACTGGCTGGATGGGAGAGGAGGGAGGAGAATGCCGGAGGAAGACTGAGAGCTCTCCATCTGGGGTGCTGGGTGGATGTCGGACCCTCAGTCTGGAGACTCTCCATCTGGGGTGCTGGGTGGAGTCGGGCCCTCAGTCTGGAGACTCCATCTGGGGTGCTGGGTGGATCTTGGGCCCTCAGTCGGGAAACAGGCAAGCAGCAGGTTTGCAGCTGTTCCCTGCAGTACTACCCACAAGGGTCCCCAGCGGCAGCAAAGCACGACAACAAGGAAGCTCACATTTTGAGACTTTTACTTATATATATCAAAGCCACATGGAGTCTGGTGATGTCATAATTCACGGTGAACCTCAGCTTTTAAACCAGAGGCTCAGAAAATGGTGCGAGTTGCTGACTCACTTGGCAGCTGCCCGGTAAGGGGCGAGCTTGTTTTCCTTGAGCACCTGCTTAGGAGTCCTTTCACAGAGGTGGTTTTTTTTGGTTTTTGTTTTTGTTTTTGTTTTTTTGGGAGATGGAGTCTCACTGTGTCACCCAGGTTTGAGTGCAGTGGTGCCATCTCAGCTCACTGCAACCTCCACCTCCCAGGTTCAAACAATTCTCCTGTCTCAGCCTCCTGAGTAGCTGGGATAACAGGCACGCACCACCACATCTGGCTAATTTTTGTATTTTTAGTAGAGACCAGGTTTCACCCTGTTGGTCAGGCTGGTCTTGAACTCCTGACCTCAGGTGATCCACCCTCTTCAGCTTCCCAAAGTGTGGGATTATAGGCGAGAGCCACCGCGCCTAGCCAGGAGCCCTTTCACAGAAGTTCTGTTTCACGGTAGCACGTGAAACATTGTTGGGCTAGACTGAAGAAAGTGCAACGTTTCCTGTACCTTTTGGCCATTGAAATGTTACACTAGACACGTATCAATTAAGGTGATAGAAAAACTTCCACAACCTCTTGGAACAGTGAGCCTTTTCCATTCTAGATCACTGGGAACAGACATCAGTGGGGTTTTGCATATTTCCCTCTCACAGAAATCCTCCTGGGCGCTTCAGCATAGCTTACACAGAAAGGCAGGCGCTGCACTCATCACAGAGGCAAACAGACACGATGGCAGCTGAGCCGTGGGCAGGGCGTGCTGGGCAGAGCATCAGCTTCCAGGTGCCTGCAAGTCATCAGTCCCTGAGTCCTGGCGAGGACAGCATCATGCCAGCAGCTGAGAGTGAAATGCCACTTCCACTCCACTCGTTTCAGAGCTCATTCCACATCGTTGCCCTGACTTCGACAGCTCTCGGCCGAGTGCGTATCCCATGACACCCCGCGATGGGGTCAGTCTGCCCGCATGGAAGCTCAAGGTGGCATCGGGCTGACTGAGCTCTGTGTGCTGATGCGGTGGTCCCTGGTCTGTGAGTGCAGCTGCTCTGTGCTCTTCCCGACCTGCAGGTCTTCCAAATGTGGACTACAAAGGTGGCGGCTGCCTCCTGGGGCTCTTTCCAGTAGCTGCACCATGCTCGGACATCTCTGCCCGGACACATACAGCCCACAGAATTGGGTGCATTTATTGCTGACCTTGGAGGCCTTCACTTTATCCCACACGTGACTGGTGGAAGCCTGTGTCACGGTGACATGGATGACCTGTCACTGAGCAGAGGTGACCGTTGAAATATTTTATTTTCTGTCACCAGGTATTGCCAGGGCAGTCACTGAACAATATCCCAATTGCTGTGCTCCATTCGACGGCCCCGTCATCAGCATCCAATGAGCTGACCTGCAGGGACCGGGAAGCACTGAAGGTGCTGGAGCCTTCTTCCAGCCCACCGCAGCGTCTCAGAGAAATGCAGTGCCCAGGCGTCGGGAATGGGCCAGTGCCCCATGCTCCACCCTGTCAGTAAAGACACTGGAGGGTGAATCTGCTCCCCAGCCTTTCTCCTCCATCTGCTCACCTCTCAGGGAAGTTTCAGACTTCACAACCAAAAAGAGCGTGTGTTACATGCAGCGTCTGTGTTTCAACATCAACCATTTCTAGCACACATGCACCCTCTGACTCAGAGACCACCATGAGAGTGCTGGTCTTTCCACTTGCTTTATGGTACATGTTGGTATGCGTCACGCCGTAACAGCCTTGAAGAGCCTCTTTCAGGAAAGATCTTGATTTTAAGAATCAGAAGTTAAGGAGACCATAGCGCTCTGAATCATCCCTGGCCCCCTTCCAGGACCTCTGCCGTCCAGCACACGCGTGAACACCGCAGCGCAGGTCCGGTTACAGCCGGGTTGTCTCCTCAGGGTGACTGGAGGGGGTATCCCTCTCAACAACTGTGTGTATATGGGTCTTATTCTTGATGAATTTCTGTCCAGTGAAGGGCAGACCTGCAAACCTAATTTCAGTTGTAAACCCCACATATCTGAGACAGGTCTTAGTCAATTGAGGAAGTTTATTTTGCCAAAGTTAGGGATGCGTGCTTGTGATACAGCCTCAGGAAGTCCTGACGACGTGTGCCCAGGGAGGTCAGGTGACAGCTTGGTTGTATACATTTTAGGGAGACTTGAGACATCCGTCAGTATATGTAAGGGGTGCATTCGTTAAGACATACATTCATTCTGTTGGGAGAGGCAGGACAAGTTGAAGCGGGGAAAGGCTGTGAGGTCATAGGCAGGTAAGAGACAAATGGTTGCATTCTTCTGAGTTTCTGATTAGCCTCTCCAAAGGAAGAATCAGGTGTGCGTTTATCTCAGTGAACGGAGGGGGGTGACTTTGACTTCCGTCTGTCCTTTGTCTACAGGAAATTCCTTGTGAGGGAAGTGTGGAGCTTTATATCGTAGTATAGCTATCTTTTTAAGGGGTGGAATGGGAGGCAGCTTGCTCTGAGCAGTTCCCAGCTTGACTTTTCCCTGTGGCTTGGTGATTTTAGTGATTTTAGGGTTCCAAGATTTATTTTCCTTTCACACAGCGTAATGTGTAAATATCTGTGTGCATTTGCTGAAGCAAAAATGCCTGGAAATTATAAGATGAATTTTGTTGGAAAAAACTAAACTGAAATATGTAAGCCCACCCCGGTTGTCCCCAGTATTCATATAATTCATCTTAGTAACGGCCTTTTTTTTCTTTGAGACAGTTTTGCTCTGTCACCCAGGCATGGCTCACTGCAACCTACACCTCCTGAGTTCAAGTGATTCTCCTGCCTCAGCCACCCGAGTCTCTGGGAATACAGGCATGTGCCATCATGTCCGGCTAATTTTGGTATTTTTAGTAGAGACGGGGTTTTGCCATGTTGGTCAAGTCGGTCTCGAACTCCTGACCTCAGGTGATCCGCCCACCTTGGCCTCCCAAAGTGCTGGGATTACGGGCATGAGCCACCTCGCCAGGCCAGTAACAGCCCTTTTGTCCCATTCTGAAGATAAAATAGTAAGTGATAGAAATGTATAAATTGTATACATAATTTTTCCACCAATGATATTGGAAGTCCCAGTGCTTCATCGTGATAAAAACGAGAAAGTATGACGTGTGAATGAAAACACATAGCAGTATGCACACTGCTTTTGCGTGAATATTGCTTTTGTGCCATCCACTACCTGTTTTCCTCATTCTTTGTTCCTTGTCTACATTTTGTACATTCACCTGCACGAGAAATTGCAGAGGAAGCGAGGGGATTTTTCAATTTATTAAAATCGGAATACTAGCAGTCGCATCTGTTTTACAAAGACAAGTCTCGACGTAAGTATGCGCAGACCAGGAGTTCCCCTTTGGGAATGTGTCATTGGTGACTGCTCCAGTCTGGAAAACATTTTAGGGGCCAGAGAAGCCATTAGGTTTCTGGGGTCTTGCTTTCAACAGCTGGGATACATGAGTCCCTTTCCACATCTCCGTGAGCAGTTCTGTCCTGCCCCTCCCATTGACTCACGGGATTTCTGTGGTTCAAAATGTAGACATTTTAGTCCACTCTTCAGAGAGTTTTCTATCTGAAAACTGGCAAGTTTATGAACTCACGTGTGCTAGTTCATGAATTCTGTGTAGATGTTGTTTCTCCTGTGTGTGTAAATGAGTGTGCACTTGTGTGTGTGTAGAGGGGGACAGGAAACAATTTATGTCAGTGCATGCTGCTCCCATACCCAGAAAATAGGTTCGCCTACAAACATTTTAAAAAGACCTCTCTTTTATTCCAACGCGTAGCTCATTTGAAAGAAAAACAACATTTAAGAAAATCTCAGATGACTTGTAAAAACATCTATATCTGGCATAAAATCTGCAGTTATCTGAAAGAAAGTGTCGCGTACTTGAGATCAAAAGTAGACAGAAGTATTTTGCTCCTATGATTTAGTTTGTTTACAGGAAAATAGTGATGACAGTTTAATGTAATATATTAAAGAGAATATGTGCATATTTAGACAATATAATGTATACGTAAAAGCCAAGAGTTAGAGGAAGACTTGACAGTTAAAACAGGAAGAAATAAGGATTCAGGAAATTTGGAACTTTGTCTAGTACTTGTTTTGTGTTTTATGCTTACGTTTATCTATGTTTTTGTCAGAAGGATTTCTATGGGATATTTTTGTTGTGATGGAGGATGTGGTTTCCAAACCTTGCTCTGTGCTGAAGAACCCTCGTCCTGGAGAGGAGCCTTCATGCCGCAAAGCTCCAGGCTCCTTTGACAGTGCAGGGAAGGGGATGGACACCCGACCTCCCTGTCCATGGGCTTGGCCATTTCCTGAGTGCGAAGCTGTGAGACCAGCACGGGTCTCCTCGGGGGACTTCCAGGTATCTCTGGGTGCAGATGAATCCCTGGGGCGCTGAGCAGAGTCCAGGACCAGGGAAAGACTCCACACTGAATTGCAGGGGGAACTCTGGACTCCAGACAGGGAAGGGCATCCAGGACAGGGCTCTACTCTCCAGGAAAACCACCTGCCGCTGTGTTGGCTGTTGGGGAAACACCACTGGTCACAGCATCCGGGCCCCAAAGGTGAAGTCAGAGGGCGACTTTGCTCCCTGGGCCCTGGAGCAGCCAATCAGACACAAAGCTGTGGTATCATCAGAGAGCCAAGTGGGACGAGGTTAGGCCTGGGGTCTGGGTGAGGATGGGCCTGCAGGAGCTGCAGAACGAGGGCAAGCTAGGGAACGCAGGGGTGCAGGAGTTGATTTGGGATCCCTTAGCTTCACGGCAACACTTTGTAAACTGCAAAATTGTACTGTTTTGCAAGGTGCAATTTATTTACTCCTTTCATTTTCTGTGCTTTGTTATGCAAATGATGAGTTAAGAGGATCAAAATATGTGTGGGATACTCAGCACATCAGACAGTATTCTGCTTCTCATGGGCAAACACAGGGGCATGAAATTCCTTATTGTTAATCAAAGCAGCTCTGTGGGACCCGTGGTGCCCCCAAGCCCGAGCACCATGCCCCCGCGGCCTTGCCTTGTGTTGTCGAATGTTGCCGATGTTTGCCAGATGTTGGGAGGCTTCTCTGTAAAAAAGTTTCTGGAGAAAGTGCCAAATCCTGAGCCCTGAATTCGTCCCTGCTCTACTCGCATCCTCGCTCCTAAGGAACTGTGAGCCTCAGAGCCACCAGGCAGGGCCTTAGCCTGCATCCTCTGGGATGCCACAGGCATGAACAAAATATGGCAGAAGGGTTGAGTGATGAATTAATGCATTCTCATGATTATTTGACTTTAAAATATTTTCTAAGGCCACATGCAGTTACTCCCTTACTGTAGTATTCATCCACCTTCATAATACTCAACCCCACCCTCCCACACACACAGCGAGGCTTCCTAGGACAGGCTGAGCATCTCCAGCTTCCCAAGCCCTGAAGCTGAGACGTGAATGCTCTGGTCCTGCCCAGTGTCTCCCAGGCCCTGATTTGCACCAGTCCCAAACAAAGCCCTGTGTCTCCTGGCCCTTCCCCCGGGCAGTTGCCTCTCCCCTATCAGTGGACCTCAGCACCGCGCCAGACATGCCTGTGGGAGCCCTGTGTGCAGCCAAAGGCAGCCCAACCGTAGGAATCTGAGTTCTTCCTGCCTTGGGTCATCGTTATTGAGCTTTTCTGGGAAATTTGGGATCTTGGTGTCTGACAAAAGTCATATTACTTATTTAAGGTAAGTGTTGCAATTTTCCATTTCATAATCAAGTAAAAGCTAGACATATTCTTACTAGCCATTAAGAGAACCACAAATGATTTGCTATTTTTTTTCAAAGAAATATTTTTATGTCATGTGTTGGCAGAAAATGTAAAGCTATTTCTGGGTTTGGAGCTTTTCCTGAATAAGAATTCTGGATTTAAAATGTTGAAGACTATTTCAATTTTAAAACTAAAAAAAAAAAAACAAAAAAAAAACCAGAACATTATGAAAAGTTTAATACTGCATAACTTAAGTTATTAAAATGTGTAAAGCTTGCAGCTTATTAAACTATAAGAGAAACCCAAACTCAGAAAAAGCTACACAAAGTGGCTACAACTAAAATGGACCTAAAGTAACTCAAAAATCTCTAATTCTGGCCATAAAACAGTAGGTATGGTCTCTGAAACCCCAACATGGTCCTAATAATAGTCAGTGTGGAACTGTGACTGTGAGCATCCCAAGAGGAATTCACTGAAGGCAGGACAGAAAAGCCATCTCACTGGTCACCCATTGTGAGTCTCCTGAAATTCTCACCCTGTCTCTGCAGACTTGCTGCACAGATGAGAAAACTGAGTTTCCAGAGAGCTGAATGATTTAGAGTCACACAGATCTAGAGCGTGTGTTCCAATACTGTGCCTCTCATTACATAATAGTGCCTGCTTTGTACAAACATTTGCTTTCATTTGTGCATGAAACATATTTTAAGGAAAAGGTTGTAGCAGCTACCTAAGAGTCAGGGACCAAAGTTAAGGATCCTGGCCCCTCAAGAACTTGCTTTAAGACCTTACATGGTTCACTCAGCCTCTACGCCTCCTCTTAGGGCCTTGGCTTGCAGAAGACGGTAATTCCACTGACCCGCACCAGCTCATTTGTTGTCAGAGTTAAGTAAAATACAAGGTAGTGAGATAGGTCACTTTCTTTTTGTATTTGACTGATGCTTCAAATATAATTTCATTTCATCGGGAATATATTTTGATAGCAATTTTTCTTTACATCATTTTACTGTTAAACACAATAAACAAATAGGATATTGAGAGATGAAAGTTATAAAGATTCTAAACCAATGACTCTGATCATCTCTGGTATCAAATTTCCTATTAGTTTTGAAGGCGTGGTTGGAAAGCCCCTTTTGCTCCATTTTTATTTCTGACATTGACCCTGCTCCAACCCTATATAAACCAAGGAGGAGATAATGATGGCCCCGTGTGATCTGGGAGGACATAACCATGATCTGTGTAATCTTAGGAGGAGAGAATCATGGTCTGTTGTACTCCGGATACAATCATTGCTCCACCTAACCCTGGGAGGTGATAATCATGGCCCTGTGTAGTCCTGGGAGGTGATAATCATGACTCCATGTGATCCTGGGGGAGATAATCATGGCCCCGTGTGATCCTGGGGAGATAATCATGACCCCATGTGATGCTGGGGGGAGATAATCATGACCCCGTTTGATCCTGGGGGGAGATAATCATGACCCCATGTGATCCTGGGAGGATATAATCATGGCCCTGTGTGATCCTGGAAGGTGACAATCATGGTCCCGTGTGATCCTGGGGGAAGATAATCATGGCCCCGTATGATCCCGGGGCGAGATAATCATGGCCCCGTGTGATCCTGGGGGAGATAATCATGATCTGTGTAATCTTAGGAGGAGAGAATCATGACCTACTGTACTCCTAGGAGGATATAATCATGGCTCCACCTAACCCTGGCAGGTGATAATCATGGCCCTGTGTAGTCCTGAGGGAGATAATCATGGCCCCGTGTAATCCTACGGGTGCATAATCATAGCTCCACCTAACCCTGGGAGGTGATCATCATGGCTGCACGTTGGGGCGCCTCTTTTTCTAGGCTGGAAGATGTGCCCGGAGCGGACTGAAGTCACTGCTCTTGGTGCATCTGGAATGTCCTTCCAGTGCCTGCTTCTTCCTTTCAATGACTTCCCTCTGCCCTTGTACCCCAATTCTCTCCTTAGCAGCAGCTTCAGAAGATGACATGTCTGTTTTTCCTAAAACCGAACTCTGGTGACCAAACACCTTGATCATGCTCACAGAATCAGAGGATTGTTTCTCTCCCTCTTTCCACTTTCTGCTCCTTTGAATTCTCCTCTGCCCACTCCTCTTCCCATGTCCCCATCTTCCTGTATCGTGGGCTTTATGCCTTTGCTTCCCCAAGCCCTCTCTGTATTTCCTCCATCTTTCATGATGAACCTTCTTCAGGGCAGGTGGTGCACACAGACCTCCCTAACCTCTCCTCTAACCCCTTTTTCTACAACTCCAGTTCTCAGCATCTGTGCTCAGCAGTCCCTGGAAACTCGCTCTCCTAAGGTGCCGGGCAGAACAATCTCTCCTCAGATCTCACTTTTGTTGACTTCTATGCAAAGAGAAGCAGGAGGTAAAGAGATCTCTCCCATGGCTCATCCCAGTGGGGAACCTGTGGAGTCTGCCAATGAACAAATGCTTAAGAATTGCAAGAAGGACACTGCTCCAAAGGAGAGGAGAGGAGCACAGACTCAAAACGAGCTGTGCACAGCTGGAAAGGTGGCAGAGGCTGCACAGACACCCATTCCAACGTCATTCTTGCTGCCTGTAATCAATTCCTGTTCCCTTATTCTGGTGGTCAGTGTTCCTCAACAAATCATGCAGAGCCCCTTCCAATAACTGGGTAATCTTTTTGCCAAAACAGATTCTATGCTTTCCAGGGAATCCCAATCCATGATATGAGATGCCGTCTTGAATTCAAAATGGTGAACCTCTCGGAAGACTCTTCTAAGTTAGGTACGTTAGATTCAAGCTCTTTTGGATGAAAGTGGGAGAAACACAGCTGAGAGACCAGAAAATACTCTCAGCATCATTGAAGTCCTAGATGTCCACTCAGAGGCCTTTGCTGAGCACCAGCCACTCTTGGAGGAGAACTGCTTGAAAACCAGGATGTAGATGCACAAATGTGCCCTGCCCTAACCCAGGTTGGAGCCCCCATCAACGCTGTCTCACTTTCCAGGAGAGTCTGCCTATCGCAGACACTCTTAGTTCCCTGGACTGTGTCTTCTTCGACCAGCTCTGGCATGAGCTACAGTGACCATGGACATTCTGATCACTTTTGACGGCGTCCTACCTCAAGTAAACACTGTGTTTCTCACATTTTCTAAGCCTACAGGTGGATGCAGCCCAGAATTATGGGCAATTAAAGGCATGGAGGGTGAGAGGGTGGGAGGTGAGCTGATGAATAAACACCCCAGACTCCTTCAGAGGAACATTTCTTCCCGGTTCCTCAATAGGATCCTGTGAAAATTGAGCTTCAGTTGCCCACAGCAATAGCCAACTCAATAATGTACACTTTAAATCTCTGTTGTAGGTTCCCTGCTCCCTGGGTTCAGCTTCCTGGGGTCACCTCCAAAATAAATGGCTTGGCCCCAAGCTCAGGTCCAATGCTCTGCTTTAAGACAAAGCCCAATGAAAGTTTTCTTGGTGGTTAGAGAATCAACACAAGGAAACTAATTGTATTATTATCAAGGCTATAATTATCATACTTTCATCAACATGAAACCATGATCATCCAAGCCCCAGAGAGCGCTCCCACGTGGATGCTCATGGGCCTTCTGGAAAGCCCCCTCCTCTGCAGCTGGGCCCGGACCCTCACTCTCCACCTCCTCCCAGCCCTCAGCCCTAGGGCAGGCAATCCTTTTTCCAGTAACACAGTTTTGTTGTTGTTTTTTCTTTTTTCTTTTTTTTTTTTTTTTTCCCAAGTCGGCTACAATGGAGCACATTTAAGTTTTGAAAGAGCATTCCATTGGAAAGTTACACCCAGGACACATTAAGATTTGGGTGTTTCTTAAACTCTTCAGCATCCCATTCAGAGATTATTGCATGGGAGTTGCCTCTGTGATGGTTGAGCTCATCCACTCCACACTGGTTTATCCTGAGCAAATTCTCCAAGGGTCCCACCTTTTGCTCCTGCGTAGAGGCTCCTGTCTGTGCTCCTCCCACCTCTGCCTGGGTCCGGCAAGAGATGGGGGCCTCAAGATGCCTGACTGCTTAAGGCAAAGGGAAAGTGCCATGCAGGCTACCAAGGCCTAAAATGTATCCTTTCCAAACACCCGTGGCCTAGTTTTATTCCTGCTGAAAGTGTAATGAAAGTTTTTGTTATAAAGAGGTTATGGTACCTCATTGTGGTTTTGATTTGCATTTCTCTAATGATCAGTGATGTGGAGCTTTTCTTCATGTTTGTTGGCCATATGTATGTCTTTTTTTGAAAAGTGTCTGTTCATGTCCTTGGCCCACTTTTTAATGAGGTTACTTTTAGCTTATAAGTTTAAGTTTTTTATAGATTCTGAAGATTAGACCTTTATCAGACGTGGTTTGCAAAAATTTTCTCCTGTTCTGTAGGTTGTCTGTCTACTTTGTTGATAGTTTGTTTCGTCGTGCAGAAGTGCTTTAGTTTAATTAGGTCCCATTTGTCAATTTTTGTTTTTGTTGGAATTGCTCTTGGCATCTTTGTCATGAAATCTTTGCCAGGGCCTTTGTCCAGAATGGTGTTTCCTAGGTTATATTCCAGGGTTTTTATAGCTTTAGGTTTTACATTTAAGCCTTTAATGTATCTTGAGTTGACTCACAGGAGGCAGGATGGCTATTATTTAAAAGCCAAAATATAACAGGTGCTGGTACAGTTGCAGAGAGAAGAGGACATGTACATACCACAGGTGGGAATGTAACTTAGTTCAGACATTATGGAAAGCAATTTGGTGATTTCTCAAAGAACTTAGCCATTCAACCCAGCAATCCCATTACTGGGTATATACCCAAAGGAATAGAAATCATTCTACCAGAAAGACACATGCACCCATGTGTTCATTGCAGCACTATTCACGGAGTCAACTTAAATGCCCATCACTGGTGGACTGGATAAAGAAAATGTGGTACATACACACCATGGAATATGACGCTGAAGAAACTGTGCACACACACACCATGAAATACGACACTAAAGAAAATGTGGTGCACACACACCATGGAATACGACGCTAAGGAAAATGTGCACACACCATGGAATACGATGCAGCCATAGTGAAGTACAAGGGCATGTCTTCTGCAGCAGCATGGTGGAGATGGAGGCCACTCTCCTTAGCAAACTAACACAGGAACAGCAAACCAAATACCAGAGGTTCTCACTTGTAAGTGGGAGCTAAATGATGAGAACACATGGACACATAGAGGTGAACAACACACACTGAAGCCCACTTGAAGGCGAGGGTGAGAATCCAAACACTACGTATCAGGTGCTGTGCCCATTGTCTGGGTGACTGAGTAATCAGTACATCAAACCCACGGTCATACAATTCACCTACACGAATCTGCACTTGTATCCCTGAACCTAAAATAAAAGTTAAAAAAAAAAATAAAGAGGCTACAGTATAAAGGCTGTTTGTGAGTTCCACTTGTGAATAAGCAGCCTACAACTGATATACACCGTCTATGCAAGGTTGTTTCACAAGAAAACTGAGCGTCTGGTGATCTTTGCTCCTTACTCTTCTCGCTTGCTTTTAATTATTTTAGAAATTCTATTAAAAATTTTTAATTTTGTTTTTAGGAAATAGGGTCTCTCTGTGTCACACAGGCTGGAATGCAGTGGTGCAATCATGGCTCACTGAAGCCTTGACCTCTCAGGCTCAAGCAATCCTCCTGCTTCAGCCTCTCAAGCAGCTGGGACTGCAGGTGCTCACCACCATGCCCGGCTAATTATTTTTTAAATTTTGTGTAGAGACAGGGTCTCCCTACATAGCCCAGCCTGGTCTAGAACTGCTGGACTCAAGCAATCCTCATGCCTTGGCCTCCCAAAGTGCCACCATGTGAACCACCATACCCGGCTTAAGTTTTTATTGGTGAGCAATGATTGTATGTATTTCTGGAGTACATGTGATGTACAAAGATGCTTTTAATCTGAGTCTACAGTTTTGCTCATAAGCAGGTTTACATGAACCTTCACAAGTACTTGTGCGTGCACGCACACACACACACACAGAAACACGACAATGTGATGGTCAAGATGAAAATGACCATGTATTCTGCTGTTGACATCTTTTGATCTGGGGCAGAATCAATGTGCTTTTACTCCGTGGTAGCTTTGTTGATGCTGAGGTAAACGTACATGTTGAAAGCATGTAAGCACAGAAGGTTCTGTCGATGAACGGTCAATCACCTTTGCATGTCTGCTCCCTCTTTGAGGGAAGTGCTTTAGGGCAGGTGAATATTCCTGAGTATTCCTTGGGGACACCCGTGTTCCAGAATTACAACCAAGACCTTCGCTTTCACGCCACGTCGGGAACATGTGTCCTCTGCTCTTTTCCTCTCAGCCTCAGGGGTGCAGACTTTGGGCTGTGACATGTCTCAAGGAGACAGTTTTCCCCTTCAAGATCCCACGGATCCTTTCCGCATTCCCCATGAGTGTGCTGACCCTATGCAACTGCAAAGCTGGGAGGCCAAGCCTGTGGCCTCTGCTTCCCATGCGGCTGTCTTGGGGGTCTGGTAGATATTGCTCATCCCCACCCTCAGAGCTGCCCTGGTGCAGGCTGCACCAGACCTGCCTCCCAACGCTGTTGAGAGGGGACTCCAGGGGTCGAAGTCCCCACAGATAGCCCGGTCAGTGCTGCCATCTCTTCCTCCTGTCCCATCACTTCTGAGGGAAGCATCTTCCCCTGCTCAGTACCTGCAGGCTGAGATCCCAGGCTCTGTCCAGGGTTGATGGACCGGGTTAGGGGCCAGCGTGAGTAGGGCCCAAGCTCCCGGCACACGTGACTCTGTGTCGGTTCCCATTTCTCTGGGAAGCATTTTTCCAACTCCCCATAGCTGGACCCTGCCTTGTGTCCTCAATGCAACTCTCCCATGGGTGGGCGCTTTCCTGCCCCCACTCTCCGTTGCCCTCTCCAATGGGGGGCTCTATGGACAGCTCCCTCCCCTAAACCCCTCTGCCCACCTTCTAGCTCCCGCTAGCCATTGTTTTATTATTCATCTAATAGTTACTCCAAAACACCTCAAATTAGCCATTTTGATTCTTCTATTGCATTAATTTAGGTTGATTCTTACAATAGCCCCATGAGGAATATATTATTTCTGTCATATCATGGATGAGGAAACTGAAGCTCAAGGGAGGCTAGTGACTTTCCCAGGAACTACACAGGCAGTCAATGGCTAAGGCAGACTGAGGGACATGGCCCCCTGTGCTTGCCAGCCTCAACACGATACATACTCCCAAAAAGCTTCACGTTTCCTCAAAGATGAGGTCAATAACACACTTCCCTGCAAATAAAAAATAATAATTAAATTTCGCTGACTGCATGTTATGTGTCAGGGAATCTGCAAAGAGCTTCACCCACGTCCCATCATTCTGGCATCAAAACAGTGAGCCGGGTGCTGAAATGGGCATCCCCACGCCACGCATGAGAACACGGAGGTACCCGAAAGCCAGGCAGCGGACACGCTGGGATTTACACAACCCTACCTCGGGCAGGAGTCCTACCCTCGTGCCATTAGCCTCCCCAGGTACACAGAGGTTGTGTAATCATTACCTACCCAGGCGACACTTGAACTGAGCTAAGCTTTGGGTGGTATAAGATGCATTAACATTTAGACATGCCAGGATTCCAGGTGAGGCAAGCACGTTCTCCTCCAATGAAGCCACGAAGCCCCACCCCACTCCTGAGAGGCCAGGAAGGAGACGGGGGCAGATGGAGAAGCCATCAAACAGCCCTCTGGACACAGCCCGGGAGCCCCAGCCAACACCGTCCATCCCAAAGGCCAGCTTGGAAGTTCATACCCTCATTCCTCATCGAAAGAAAGCATGATTACTCTGGCAGGAGAGAGAGGCTTCCCAAAATCCAAACTGGCGAGACAATGGAATTCTTCATAAGAAAACTCCAGATGCCCCTGAGCTTGTTCTCCGGCAGAACGTCCTCAGCACCGTCTGGTCTGCGCTGTTGGATGAGACACACAACACAGCCCCCACGGCAAGGTCCAGAATCCCTGTGCTGCCACAGCCGGCACGGGCTGGGGGACCTCAGACAGGGGCTCCACAATTCTGAGCCCCAGCTTCCTCATGGGAGACCCAGAAACAGGTACTGAACACAGGAATGATTTGAAAATGTAATGGGCATGTAGCATCTATCTCAGGGCTGGACACACATCCTTCAGTCACTGAATATACGTACACACACATACACACACACAGGCATGTGCACACACACACGTGTGCACACGAAGCACTATGGTATGTCAAGAAACACTCTGTCCAATACAACAGCTTGTAGAAATTTTAAGATCATGACCCTTTCAAGAAACAACGAAAGCAATGGAACCACCAGCCAGAAAAACAAAAGGCCTTGTATATATAATAATCCAGTATGGAGCATTCAGGGAGCCTGGCGGCAGGTGAAGAATCTCCGTGAGAATGAGACGAGTCGATACCTTTAGTCATACGGCGCAGACCCCCGATGGGAACTGCAGAGGGCCTAGCAGAGGAGGCCCTGGGACAATTAAGGGGAGGCCACAGGAGGCCCAACATCACTCAGAGTGAAGATCCTCAGCCTACAATTTTCTCCTTAGCTACTTTCCTAGCACTTCCTTCGCAAACAGAGGCAGACCCAGGCAGCCACCTGCACTCCTCTGCCCCCAGCACAGGCCTCCTGCCACTGCTTCTCCTCTGTCTCTCAAAACTTGTCTGTGCACAAAACCTGAGTGGAGGGGAAAGAACATACACGTGTGGGAAACTCTGTACTGTGCACACCCGTGCATTAAATACACAGCCTCATTTGGCCTCGCGGAAACTCAGGGAGGCAGACAGTGTGTTCCCATCTTAGAGATGGGAGCAGCGAAGCTCAGTGAACATAAGTTACAGTGTGGCTGGTGTGTTGGAGCTGACATCACATATGGATACCCCACTCCAGAATGTATCCTTCCCTCCATGTCTGCGTCACCACCAGAGAGCAGCAGGCGTGAGAACAGGTGGACGTGGGGGAGCAGGGAGACTCGGACTCCTCACAGCCAGGTCTGCCGTGGTCCACACGCTTACCTTGGTTTCTCAGCTATATTGAGGGATAGTTGGTGTATGAGGCTGATCTCGCACTGCTATAAAGAAATGCTTGAGACTGGGTGGTTTATAAAGAAGAGGTTGCATTGGCTCACGGTTCTGTAGGCTATGCAGGAAGCATGATGCTACTCAGCTTCTGGGGAGACCTCAGGAAGCTTACAATTATGACAGAAGGCAAAGAGGAAGCCAGCGCATCATATATGGCTGGAGCAGGAGGAAGGAGGGAAATCGGAGGTGTCACACACTTTTAAACAACCAGATCTCACGAGAACTCACTACCACAAAAACAGCACCCAGGGGATGGCACTAACCCATTCATGAGGGCTCCACCCCCATGACCCATTCACCTCTCACCAGGCCCCACCTCCAGCACTGAGGATTACAACTTGACATGAGATTTGGGTGGGGACAGAGATCCAAATCATATCCATTGGTAAATGAAAATTGTTTGCATTCAAGGTGTACAATGTGATGTTTTGATATACGTATACACTGTGAGATGTTGACCCTAGTCCAGTTGCTTAACGTGTTCATCGCCTCACATAGTTATTGTGTGCGTGTGCATGCATGTGGTGAGAGTATAAGATCTACTCTCAGCAAATTTTAAGTATCCAATACATTATACATTATACATTAGTGTGAGATGTCACTGCTTTGTACACTCGATTCTCAGAAACTGTTTATTTTGTATGTGTAAGATGATAAATGTTTAGGCCTAAAGGCTTTAGGCCTTTTCTCAATCGAAGAAAAAAACATGTCTTAAGGTCAGTTTATTAGTCTGACAGTTTCATGTGCTGAGTGTTTACTGTAGTTACGATTGCTTCCCATTTTTTTCTTTCTTTTTCTTTTCTTTTCTTTTCTTTTTTTTTTTTTTTTTTTTTGAGATGGAGTCTCACTCTGTCACCCAGGCTGGAGTGCACTGGTGCGATCTTGGCTCACTGCAGCCTCCACCTCCCGGGTTCAAGCAATTATCCTGCCTCAGCCTCCTGAGTAGCTGAGATTACAGGCGTCTGCCACCAGGCCTGGTTAATTTTTTGTATATTTAGTAGAGACGGTATTTCACCATGTTGGACAGGCTGGTCTCAAACTCCTGACCTCAGGAGATCCACCCAACTTGGGTCTCCAAAGTGCTGGGATTACAGGTATGAGTCACCACACTGGCCTCTTTTTTCTTGTTAAAGTGAAATTCACATAATATGAAAGTAACAGTTTTAAAGTATGCAATTCAATGGCACTTAGTACATTCACAATGTTGTTAAACTATCACCAAGCATATTCATCACCTCAGAAGAAAACCTTGTACCCGATTAGCAGTCACCGTCATTTTCCCCTGCCCCCAGCCCCAGCAAACGCCAATCAGCATTCTGTCTCTACGGATTTACATTTTCTGTATATTTCGTATAAACAGAATTATATCTATTGTGACCTTTGTGTTTGGCTTCTTTCACTTTGCACAGTGTTTTAGGGGATTATCCATGCTGTAGGTGTATCAGTATTAAATTACTTTTTACAGATGAGGAAAATGCGGCTGTATGTACACGCCATGTTGTGCTTAGCCGTTTATCCATGGATGAACATTTGCGTTGTTTACATGATTGGGCTACTGTGAATAATGCTGCTATGGACATTCAGGTATGGAACTATGGTTGTAGATCTGTTTTCGATTATTTTGGCTATATATCCCTAAGAGTGAAACTTTTGGATCAAAGTTAATCTTTCTTCAAGATTAACTTTTTGAGGAAATGTGAAGCTGTTTTCCAAGGCAGCTGCACCATTTTACATTCCCACCAGCAGTGGTATATGGGGGTTCCAATTTCTCACAAATACTTCCCTTTTTAATTATTATTATCACCATCCCAGTGAGTGGCAGGTGGCACCCCAATGTGGTTTCCATTTTCATTTCTCTAATGACTGATGAGGTCGAGAGTGTTTTCATGTGATTTTTGGCCATTTGTATAACTTCTTTGGGGAAATGTCTATTCAAATCCACTGACTATTTTTGAGTTGACTTCTTTGTCTTTTAGTTGTTGAGACACTAGACACTTATACAATATATGATTTGCAAATATTCTTCCCATTCAGTCATACATCATTTTACTTTCAAAAGTAAATAGTTTGCTTATGGGATTACACAAAAGTTTTTAATTTTATTTGAATAGAGACCAATTTATCTAGTTTTGTTTGTTGTTGCTCATGCTTTCAGTGGCATATCTGAGAATCCATTGCTAAATCTAAGGTCTTGAAAATTTACCCCTATGTTTTTATCTAAGAGTTTTATAGTATTAGCCCTTACAGTAGGTCACCAATACATTTCTAAGTCGATTTGTGTATATAATGTGAGGTAGGAACCATTTCTTTCTTTTGTATGTAGAGATCCAATTGTCCCAGGGTCACTTGCGGAAGAGCCTGCTCCTTCCTCATTCAATGGTCTTAAGACTCTGTTGAAATCAATTCACTATACATATGTATGTTTCTTTCTGGACTCTCAGTTATGCTCCATTGGTCTCTATGTTTATCTGTACGTCCATGCTACACTATTTGATTACTGTAGCTTTGTAGTAAGTTTTGAAATCAAGAAGTATAAATTCTCCAACTTTGTTCTCCTTTTTCAATTTTGTTTTGAATTTTTAGAAGACACTGTAATTACATATGAATCTGAGTATAATTTTTTCTAATACTGCCAAAAACCACCCAACCATCAGAATTTTGATAGCAATTGTACTGAATCTGTGGATTACTGTGGGGCAGTATTACCATCTTTACAATATTAAGTAGGTGATGTCACCAATAAGGCAAAATAGAAGGTAACTAGCTCATATCCTCCCACAACAATAAGAATTCTGCATGCGTCCACGGTCAAGTCTCTGCTGGAGCTTCAGGATTCAGGTAGAAGTTTGAAGCCCAACTCTGTGGAGGGTCATTTTAAGAGTTTAGACCCACACTCGGGTGACTGGTCTGCTGAGCTTGCTCCCAGGCTCAAACCCAGAAATGACTCAGTCTTCCAAGGGGTTTGGCTACAGCCCCATTTTGGGCTTGAGGCTGCAATCCAAACCACCTGCCAAGGGATCTGGAAGGAATCACACACACTAGGGCCTTGGCAGAAGGGCTCATCTGCCTGCTAACATCAGTCTCAGTGGTGAACCTGACAGTTTCCCCATGGTTCAGTCCCAGTGTCCCCCAGTTGAGGTGCCAGCTCAGAGCTGCTTGCACAAGGACCCAGAGAGAGATTCACCCATCTATGGCAGCCCAGGTGTCCGAGACTGCCTGATAGGATTGCCAACCTGTCTCCCACAGCAGATCCTTAGGTGACCCAGTCTCAGCTCTGGCCCCTTCTGCTACAATCAGAGAACTATCCCATCTATACTAAGACATGCAGAGAGATGTGCACCCTTCTGAGGCAATGAGACCGGGCTCTCCAGCCTGCATGCCACAGCAGATCTTCAGGGGACCCCATCTCAGCTTGGCCCCTTCTGATACAATCAGAGAACTATCCCAACTATACTAAGATCTGCAGGGAAATGTGCACCCCTCTGAGCCAATGAGACCAGGCTCTCCAGCCTGCATGCCACAGCAGATCCTCAGGGGACCCCATCTCAGCTTGGCCCCTTCTGATACAATCAGAGAACTATCCCAACTATACTAAGATCTGCAGGGAAATGTGCACCCCTCTGAGCCAATGAGACCAGGCTCTCCAGCCTGCATTCCACAGCAGATCTTCAGGGGCCCAGGCTCAGTTCTGGCCCCTCCTGCTATAGTTGATGAACTATCTCATTGATGCAGGAACTTGCTAGGCAACATGCATCACTCTAAACCAAGATCAGTCTCTCCAGCCTCTGTGCCACAGTAGATTCCAAAGGGGCCCATTCCAAGCTCCAGCCCCTTCTGCTACAGTTATGGAATGATTTTATCTTTGCAAGAACTCCCTGGGAGATACATACCCACCTGAGCCAACGTGAAAGACCCATAAGCCTTCTTTCAACAGCAGATTTCTAGGGGACCCAGTCTCAATTTCAGCCACTCTTGCTGCACTTGGGAACCCAGCCCAACTGGGCAGAGACCTGTTTGGTGGCACATCCATCTGGGCCATTGACACAGTCTTCTGGACTCAGCTTCCTGGCCGGCATTCCCACACAGCCCAAGTACCTTCCCTGGGTCTTCCCCAAATTAATCTCAGGTGGAAAGCCATGTCAACCTCAGAGTCTTTACAAGACTTGTTTCAAGCCTAGACTTAGAGTGTCTTCTAGTGCAAACATGGTTGCAGTGGTCACAGGCTCAGGGAATTCAACAGTCAATCTACTTAGAATATACTTTTTCTACTTAGAAGAAGGACAGGCACAAACAAAGCCATACTGTGAAGACTAAAATAAATATGTAATCTTTCAATGTGCTGACATTACCACATATCCATAAGCATCAATGACACTCAGAAAAATGTGACTTCACCAAACAGACAGATCAAGGTGCCAGAGATCAACCCTAAAATGATGGAGATACATAATCTCTCAGACAATTAAGTAAAAATAGCTGTTTTAAGAAAGTTTGATGAACTTCAAGAAAATACAAAGAATCAATTCAGAAGTTTATCAGAGAAAGTTAACAGAGAGATTGAAATAAATTTTAGAAAAAATCAAACAGAAATCCTGTGCAGAAAAGAACAATGAATAATATGAGAAATGAAATAGACAGTATCAATAACAGAAATTGAGCAAAGAGAAGAAAGAATCA
This sequence comes from Chlorocebus sabaeus, assembly GCF_047675955.1. Taxonomy (NCBI): domain Eukaryota; kingdom Metazoa; phylum Chordata; class Mammalia; order Primates; family Cercopithecidae; genus Chlorocebus; species Chlorocebus sabaeus. Next base: position 1,447,964 of record NC_132916.1, on the reverse strand, counting down.
GTGAGCCTGAAGACTAACTGAGGAAAAAAAAGGAAAGAAAAAGATGGAAAAGGTGAAACGGAATGGAGAAAGCTTTAGAGGTTCTATGAGATGACAGGCAAAAATCAAATATTCAGGTTATTGAAGATAAAGAGAAAACTGAAAAATAAAAAGGGGTAGAAACCTTATGCAAAAATATAAGGTTGGGTGCAGTCACTTATCTCTATAATCCCAAGAGTTTGCAAGGCCGAGGCAGGAAAATCACTTAAGCCTGGGAGTTTGAGGCCACCTTAGACAACACAAGTGATTTATTGTGTCTCCAATAATTGTTTTAAAAATTAGTCAGGCAAGACGGCTTATGCCTGTTCTTCCAGCTATTTGGGAAGCTGAGGTGGAAAGATCCCTTGAACCTGGGAGTGTAAGGCTGTAGTAAGCCAGGATCTCTACACTGCACTCCAGCCTAGGCAACAGTGAGATCCTGTCTTAAAATAATAATTATCATTATTACTTATTAATAATAATAGAAAACTTTCCAAATATGGAGAAAGATATGAATATCCAGGTATAGGAAGGTCAAAAGTCACCAGTCAGGTTCCACCAAATTAAAAATACCCCAAAACATGCTACAAGTACACTCCAAGGTCAAAAACAAAGGTAAACTCTTGAAAGTGAGAGAAGTGTGAGAGAAGAGTAGGAAATGGCATATAAGGAAGATCTAATATGTCTAGCAGCAGAGTTTTCAGCAGAAACTTTACAGGTAGGAAGGGAATGGGACAATATATTCAGAGTGCTGAAGAAAAAATACTGCCCACCAGGAATACTAAACCCAGCAAATATGCCCTTTAAAAATAAAGGTGAGATAAAAACTTGACCAGAAAAACAAAAGCTGAGAAAATGTGTTGCTACCAAACATGTTCTATAGGAAATGCTAGAGGGGGTTCTTAAAACTGAAAGAAAATAATGCTAATGTGATTGCTACACTAATATGGCAATCGTGGTGTGTAAACTATTTGTGTATTTACTAAGAAGACTAAAAGGAAAAGCAATTGAAGTAAAAACGAATACGACAATATTTAAGAAATTGACAATATTAAAAATACAAATTGTGAATCAAGATTTAAAATGTGGTGGGAGAAGGGAGTTAATGTATACAGGTTTTCCTGGTTATTTCTTTCATTGGTGATAAAGTTAAGTTGGTATCAATTTTAAATAACTACTTATAATTATAGAATGCTTTTTGTAAGAATCATGGTAACCACAAAGCCAAAGCCTATAATCAGTACACTAAAAATAAAATGCAATGAATTAAAACATACAACCAGAAGAAACCACTTAACCACAAAAGAAGGCAGAAAAAAACAGAAGAAAGGAAGAGAAGGGTTACAAAAGAACTAGAAAACAAGTAACAAAATGGTAGTTAAAAGTCCTTACCTATGAATAATAACATTGAATGTAAATGGAATAATTATCCATTTCAAAGACATAGAGTGGCTGAATGACTTTTTTTTCAAAAGAAGAATCAGCTATGTGCTGCCTACAAGAAACTCATTATATCTATAAAGTCACACATAGACTGAGAGTGAAAGAATAAAAAAAGATATTTCATGCAAATGCAAACCAAAAAAAGAGCAGGAGTACCTGTACTCATATCAGATAAAATAGATCTTAAGTCAAAAACTGTAGAAAGAGTCAAAGAAAATTATGATAAAGAGAATTTATCAATTCAGCCAGAGGAAATAAATAAATAAGCACTCAACACCACAGCATGCAAATATATAAAGCAAATACCAATAGAACTACAGGGAGACATAGATTGCAACACAATAATAGTTGGATAGTTCAACACCCCACTTTCAACAGGGGACAAAGCATCCAGGCAGAAAACCAATGAAGAAACATTGGAGTTAAATTACACTCTAGATCAAATGGACCCAACAGACATTTACAGAATATTTTATCCAACTGCTGAAGAACTTATATTCTTCTCCTGAGCACATGGAACATTCTTCAGGATAGACCACATGTTAGGCAATAAAACAAGTCTCAGGAAATTTAAAACAGTTGAAATCATATCAAGTATCTTTTCTGACCACATAGAATAAAACTGGAAATCAATAACAAGAGGAACTTTCAAAACTGTACAATATGTGGACATTAAACAACATGCTCATGAATGACTAATGGATCAAAAAAGAAATTAAGAAAGAAATTACAAAATGTATTAAAACAAACAAAAATGGAAATACACCCACATCAAAAGCTATGGGATATTTTTAAGAGGGAACTTCACAGTGATAAATGTCTATATCAGAAAAGTAGAAAGACTTCAAATAAACAACTTAACAATGCACTGCAGGAACTAGAAAAGTCAGAATAAACCAACAGCAAAATTAATAGAAAGAAAGATGTAATGAAGTACAGAAGAGAAATAAATAAAATTGAAATTAAAAAAATACAAAATATCAACAAAACAAAATGTTAGTTTTTTGAAAAGATACACAATTTGACACTCTTAGCCAGACCGAGTGAAAAAGAGAGAAAACACAAATAAATAAAAGCAGAGATAAAAACAGAAATATCACAATTGATTCCACAGAAATTCTAAAGATAATTAGAAACTAAGCAACTACATGCCAACAAATTGGAAAACAATGGTAAGAAATGAATAAATTTCTACACACATAAAACCCACAAATATTGAACCATCAAGAAATCACCAATAATAAGTAACAACATTAGCACTAATGAAAAATCTCCCATCAAAAGAAAAAGCCCTCAAGACCTGATGGATTCACTGCTGAATTCTGTCAAACACTTAAATAGGAAGTAATACCAGTTCTACTCAAACTATTTCAAAAAATTGAAAAGGAGGAATGCTTTCAAACTCATTCTGTAAGGCCAGCATTATCCTGTTGCCAGATCAGACAAGGACACACACATACACACACACACACACACTATAGGCCAATAACCCTAATACACATGGATGCAAAACTTCTCAACAAAACACTAGCAAACTGAATTTAACAACACATTAAATAGATCATTCACTGTAATAAAGTGGGATTCATTACAGGGATGTAAGGATGGTTCAACATGTGCAAATCAATATGCATGACATAGCACATCAACAGAATTGAGGACAAAAACCATATGATCATTTCAATAGATGTTGAAAGGTATTTAATAAAATTCAACATCCATTCTTGATTTTTTAAAAACTCTCAACAAATAAGGTATAGAAGGAATGTACTTCAGCACAAGAAAGTCCATATATGACACACCCATATTTAATATATAGTCAACAAGGAAAAATGGAAAAAGGAAATCAGCCCTCTCGTGTTTATTACAACCAGAACAGCACGGTACCAACACTAAAACAGATATGTGGACCAATGGAATAAAATGATGAATTCAGAAATAAATCCATGCATTTATAGCCAACTATTTTTGGCAAAGACACCAGGAACATACATTGGGGAATGGACAGTCTCTTTGATAAATACTGCCGGGAAAGTTAGACATGCAGAAAAATTAATCGGGACCCCCCTCTTTTACCATATACATACATCAAATTGAAATGGATTAAAGACTTCAATGCAAGACCCAAAACGATAGAACTACTACTAAAAAAAAATAGGGAGAAAAAATTCCAGGACATTGATCTGGGTAAAGATTTTTTGGTAAGACCTCAACATTACAGACAACTATAACAAAAATAGAAAAATATATATATATCAAACCAGAAAGCTTCTACACAGCAAAGGAAACAATCAACAAAGTGAAGAGACAACCCACAGAATGGGAGAAAATATTTGCAAACTACCCATCCAACAAGGGATTGGTAACCAGAATATATGAGAAACTCAAACAACCCAATTAAAAGCTGGGCAAAGGACCTAACAGACATTTCTTAAAAGAAATGGCCAACACATATATGAAAAAAGGCTCAACATCACTAGTCATTATGGAAATGCAATTCAAAACCACAAGAAGATATTATCTGACCCTATTTAGAATTATCACCAAGACAAAAAATAGCAAATGCTGATGAGAATGTGGAAAAAGAGGAATACTCATACACCGTTGGTAGGGATGTAAAGTAGTACACCCACTAGAGAAAACAGTATGGAGGTTCCCCAAAAAACTAAACTAGAACTATGTTTGGTATGGTCCAGCAATCTTACTGCTGGATATACACCCGATGGAAAGGAAATCAGTATATCAAAGAGACATCGGCCCTCTCATGTTTTTTACAACACTACTCACTAAATAGTCAAGACATGGAATCAACCTAAGTGTTCATCAATAGGTGAATGGACAAAGAAAATGTTGTATATCTACACAATAGAATACTAGTCAGCCATAAAAAGGAATTAAATCCTGTCATTTGCAGCAAAATGAAGATCATTTTGTTATGTAAAATAAGCACGACACAGAAAGACAAATATTGCATGTTCTCATTCATATGTGGGAGCTAAAAAAGTGGGTCTTGTGGATGTTGAGAGCAGGATGGTGGATGCCAGCTGGTAGGGTGGAACGGTGGAGAGGAAGATGAAGGGGAGCTGGTTAAGGAGTACAAAAATACAGTCAGAAGGAATGAGCTATCACATGCAGTATAGTAGGAAAATTAAACTTAATAGTTTATTGTACATATCAAAATAGCTGGAAGAATTGTAAGGTTCTCAATACAAAGAATACAAAAATGTATGAGGTCATGGGTATCCCGATTACCCTGACTTTATCATTACACATTTTATACAGATATCAAAATATCACATATAACCCAAGAACACTACAGATATTATAATCAATTAGAATTAAATCTTCCAAACTATACACAGAAGGTGTCTTTCCATTTATATAGGTTTCCTTTAACTTATTTGGCATTGTTTTTCTGTTTTCATAGTACAAGTCTTCAGCCTCCCAAGTTAGATTTATTACGAGGTATTTTATTGTTTTGTATGTTATTGCAAATGGTATTGTATTTTTAACTTCCGTTTTAAATTGTTTCTCTCTGGTATACAGACGCACAACTGATTTCTGTGTGTTGATCTTGTTCTCTGAAAGTTTGTCAAATTTTCTACTTTTTTAAAATCCAGAATAAGTATGGCCTGAGACAAGGGAGAAGGTTTGTGTATTCATGATGCATGTTAGTCACGTGTATGTGGCTTGCGTATATACTATTCAATAATCAATACATAAATATAAATAATGCATATGTCCATTTTAACTGTAATTTATTCCTAAAGCCATATTTTAAAATAATTACATTTTTAAATGGGAAAAGTCATATGAAGAATTCTGTCCCACCTCAAGATAACTAAACAATTTTTCAGTAGAAAAATAAATCTAAAAACAGAAAAAAAAATAAATATTTTTAAAGTAAATAAATCGTACATAAAGCGAAGCGCAATTGAGTTTTGTTGCACTAATACTTTCTTCCTCTCTCTACACCATTTTGTTTGCAGAATCGACCTTTCGAAGGTTCCTGGTTTCCCTGCAGTGAAGCTGTCACTCAATCACAGTCAGGGCCCAGGAGAGAGAGCAGGGAGGGCGCAGGCGCGCGGGGAGGGCTGGGCATGCGCTCGGCGGGGCCTCGGGCTCCGGGGGAGGCGCACGAGCGGGGCTTGCCGGTACTGAACGCACTCAGCTTCCCAGGGACGCCCCGACCCAAGCCCTGCAGTCCACGCGCGTCTGGGGTGTCCGCTGAAAGCCGGAAAGTTGAAGATCACTTCCCATCCTGCTCCTGCTGTGCTTTGGGGTTGAAAAAGCCATTATGTGGTAAAAAGTATCTGAAAAGTGGCAGAAGTCTTCAAGGGCCTGAAAATGACCGAGACAGGAACTGAGAAGCTGGCAGGAGGTCCTGCTACGGCTGCAGGGTCGGCGGGTGTCCTGGGTGGGCCATGCGGCTGGGACAGCCGTGGCTCCACGCCCACCCCACCCGTGAGGGGCCAAGCGCAGAGTCGGGGAAGCCAGAGGGGCCGGGCCCCTGAGCGAGGGCTGGGGAAGGGTGAGTCGGGGGCCCCTTTGGGACTGCACGGGACCGGGGGAGCTCAGGGCCCAGACCTCTCGGCACAAATGCCCACGTGGTCCCCAAAACTAATGCTCTGGGCCCGCAGCTCACTCCCCTGGGCACAGGGCTGACACCCGGGCGAAGCAGGTGTGTCCAGGCTTGCTTCAGCCCCTCCCCTGGGCCCCCAGACTGGTGGCTCCAGAAAGAGCTTCCTAAGAGGGTGGGAAGCATCAGTGCAGTACCTGTCCTGGGCTAAGGGCCTCGTCTGGGTGATCTCAGCCCTCAGCAGGGCCCTCCCATTTGGGTATTGGCAGCCCACAGGGTTATAGCCATGGAGCTGAGTGGCAGCTCCTGGATCACCCCACACCTGCGTTCCTCAAGGCCTAGGCACTACTTGCTCCATGGTCAAAAGCATCACTTTGTGAAACTCAGGCTGAGCAAAGCTGGCCTAAGATTTTGGTCCTCCAGGAATGATGGAAGGAGCCCCTTCCCCCGTGTATCCTACCGCTGGGACACGCAGCAACCAGTGAGTTGGTCACGCTTTGAAGGCCTCTCTCCTCCCGGCAATCACAGATCCCAAGCTTGGGTACTTGGGAATGAAGATGTGTTATTTCACCCACCGACTCGTTCCACACGACCAAGACCTGTGCCTTGCCCTGAGGGCGAGCTGGTTGAGCCTGGTACAGTCGACTCTCAGAGCGTGGGCCTGGGCTGAACCTTTCCCTATGAGCAGCAGCAGCAGCAGCGTCTAGAACGATGGCCCTCCCTGTCCACGGTGGAAGGTGCGGAGCTCGAGTGGTGTGCTGGCAGCCGCTCGCAGAAGGGAGATGGAGGGGCACAGAGCAGGCCCTCGCACGGAGTCATCAGGTCCAGGGACACCTTCCTCCCAGGTCAGCTCACAAAGGCACCAGACATTAATCCCTGGAAACAACCATTCTGATGTGTCTAAGGCCATCGACAGGGAATATGGCTGTCAGGAAACCTCAGCTTTTTGATAAATGACAACAAAACCTGAATGCACGAGAAATGTATCTAATTTAATGCCTGACTTCTAAGCATCCTTATTCAATACAGTTTATGTATTTTTTGTTTCATGAGTAAAATGTGCATTGAGCTTCCTCCAATAGCTGTTCATAGACCAGCCACTATCACTGCCATCATTATTTTGTTTCTAAACTTTTCATTTACACATGTAGGTCTAGCTCTTTCCTCCATATTAATGAAATGAAACTCACCCATTTCACAACTCAAAGCCAGGGCCTTCAGTTCACAGACCGTTGCCTCAGATGGCCTTTCCTATATCTTATTGCTTCACTGTCTGACTCACTCCAGCGTGTTTCAGCCAAATATACTTGTTTTTATTCATCTCGCTCTCTTTTCCTCCCTCCCCCACACTCTCCCTCTGTCTCTTTGTCTCTTTTTCTCTCCCCAGTCCCTCCCTCTCTTCCCCTTTCTCTCTGGATGCCCTCTCTCCGTGTTTTTCTTCTCTGTGTCTTTCCTGTGTCTGGCTCCATACTACTCAGAAATCCCAACAAGAACAGCTGGAACTGCTAAAGAAACCCCAGCATCCTGTGCTGCTGCCGTTGCCTCCTCCAACTGGTGAGCCTGATTGGCCCATTTTTAGACAGTGCTATGGTTGGAAATGGGCCCTTCCTCTGGGGTCTGCTACTTCCCTCCGCCTGAGTCAGAAGAATGAGTCAAGAGGGAAGAACATTTCGTATTAGGGAGAGGGTCCCTTGTGCTGTTGCCTTTTTCTGAATCATTTCAATCATGTTTGCCAAATTCCCTACAAAGTTCTGTTCCCTCATTTGACAATGAGCAGAGGCAGGAGAGATGAATTGCTAAATGGTTGTGTCCCACACCGCGCTGGGAGGCTCAGCAGAACAGAGGCCTGTGCCAAGCAGGGCTTCCTTCTCCACCAGGCCCTTCTGCCTGCATTTTAACCTGTGACTTGTGAGGAGATAGCCCGTGATCACACCACAGGCCTGCTTACATTAGAGGAAGCAAAATGCCAATTCCTTCTACCCCTTTCCCCCCAGTAGAAACCCTGCTAATTCTTTTTAAAAAAGGGAGAGAGATCATGTATAGAAAACCTTTTTTACAATTTATTTCCTGTTGTTAATCTTTAAAAATGAGGTTCTAGCTAAGTGTAGGGTTTCAGTGGTGAAATTTTGACCATGTGAACACATAAATAAATATTTACAGTCTTTGGCAAAACACATGACGTTTCATCAACCTATAGGAGAAATTTGTTTAGAAAAACATAAATAACTTACAAAAAATATGGTACATTCTAAATATTCACATCATCATCATTCCCACACCATTGTACGGTTGACCCCACAACACGGAAACAGAAAACCTGCACGCTGTTGACAGTCGCTACATTTAATGAAGTCTCCCAACGCTTCGTTGGTCTCGGGAATACAGCTCCACACAAAAAAGTAAAAAGTGCAGCAAAACAACAATACAACAATCAACCTCAAAGGAAACAACAAAAATAATTTTATCAAAATGCAATGTGTACATTAAGACTAAAGTTATGGATTGTTCCCATTTGGCATAGAAATGTGATGACTATTAACAGAAAGGGGAAAAAGATTTGCCCCCTATCAGATAGACAGACTTCTCTTACTAAACCCCTTATGTGGAGTGGGATGAGCGACTATTTCCTGCAGAAAGATCATGCAACTTAAAGCAAAAAAAAAAAAACACAAACCAACAAACAAAAAACAAAAACAAACTTGTGCATATCACACATGACTGATTACTGGGTGTGCCTGGCAAGACTAAATACTGATTCGTTTTCAGCATTTGAATTAAAAGAATTCCATATACAGCAGATAGATAACAGTAACAAATATTGAACTAAAATCACTGGCAACATTATATATTAAGGTTCCATCATAAACTCCTCATTATTCTCTATTTATTCTGTTACAGCTTCTAGCATGCTTCATCATGACAACCTAATATTATAAAGCCTCATATTTTCACAGGATTATATACTTGTTAGATGTTTGTTTCTAGAAATTAAACTACATATGTGTTACTAGGCATATTTAAAATAAGTTATTGGTAAATGGAGCTGCATTCTATATTCATTTAATAAATATTAACAAAACATTTATAACTGGAACCTTAATGAAATGTATTATCAAATTAGGTAAAAGCAACTTGTCTGCAGTTACCAAAGCCTAGATATGAGTTAGATATGCCTTTTCCAGCCTGTGCGTCTGCTCTGCCTCCTCTCAGGCAGCAAAGCTAGGGAAGGAAGCTCAGGCAGGAGCCTCCCCGACACCACAGCGGCACAAGCAGCAGCTGAAGCGCAGCACTTTGCTCTGCTAACCTTTTACTTAAATGAGGTTTTGCCAAATCCACATCTGGAACCACATCACACCCATTTTGCAAGGATATTTGTTCTTTGATGAAACTGCATCTCTACTGCACATGAGGGCTTTCATTGTAGGACAAGAGGAGAGCTCGTTTATTTTTGTAACTGTTTTACATGTTCCAATTAGTTAATTGGTAGCTTATGTCATTTGCTATGCCTGTTGTCTTCTAATCTCTCGTTATTATAACATTACCTCAAATTTGAATTGAACCTTCTTTATAATTGATTTAATGGGATTTGTGTGTCATTGTAGAGCAGCTCTAATTCAAGAATAGTGACAACTTTAAGCACCAAAAGTAGTTCAGCAATATTTTTCATGCTTAATTTATCATAATGGCTTATGCACAATATTCCCTTCAACTCCATATACACATAAATACAATAAGTAATTACATTTTATATGTAAACGTCATTTTTTTTAAACAAACAAGAAAAAGCAATGTAATGGCATGCCCAATTTTCACTCCACATAAAGTCTTGTATATCACCAAACTGGTTTCCTCCAGTGGGTTAGATGTTCATCTCTAAGTTCCACTGATATTTATCCTCTGAAGGCACTTGGGTTTAGGTTTGCTGGCAAGAGGTGAGGAACCATCAGAGTTAAGGTCAAGGGACAGGAGGTGCTGCTGGAGAGAGAAGCCGCAAGGACCACGATGAACTGAGGTGTCTGGGGACCATGGCATGCACGGGGCATTGCCGGAAATGCAGCAAATCTTGTTTAAACATCTACAAAAAGAAAAAAAGCAATAAACAGAGTTAGGATGACTGGGCCATGGGTAGTGTTTTATTTTGTTTCACCTAGAACCTGAAATATAACTACTTTAATTAAAAATGAGAGCTACCATATGGATGGATGGATGGATGGATGGATGGGTGGATGGATGAAATGGATGGGTGGATGGATGGGTGGATGGATGAGATGGGTGGGTGGGTGAATGAGATGGATGGATGGATGGATGAAATGTATGGATGGATGGATGAAATGGGTGGGTGGATGGATGGGTGGATGGATGATGAGGTGGGTGGGTGGCTGGATGAGATGGATGGATGGGTGGATGGATGGATGAGATGGATGGATGGATGGATGGATGGATGGATGGATGGATGAGATGGAGGAGATGGATGGATGAGATGGATGGATGAGATAGGTGGATGGATGGATGAGATGGGTGGGTGGATGAGATGGATGGATGGATGGATGGGATAGATAGGTGGGTGGGGGATTAGATGGATGGGTGGCTAGATTGGTGGATGGATGAGTGGATGGGTGGGTGGCTGAGATGGATGGAAGGATGGATGGATGGATGGATGGATGGATGGATGGATGGATGGATAGGTGGGTGCATGGATGGATGAGTAGGTAGGCGAGTGGATGAAATAGATGAGTGGATGAGATGGGATAGATGAGTGGGTGGGGGTGGATGAAATGGATGGGTGGGTGGGTGGGGGGATGGGGGGATGGATGGATGAGACGGACGGATGGATGGATGGATGAGATAGGTGGGTGGATGAAATGGATGGATGGATGGATAGGTGGCTGGATGGATGAGTAGGTGGGTGAGTGGATGAGATGGATGGATGGATGGATGGGATAGATGAGTGGGTGGGGGTGGATGAAATGGATGGGTGGGTGGGTGGGGGGATGGGGGGATGGATGGATGGATGGATGGATGAGGTGGATGGATTAGATGGATGGGTGGATGGGTGGTTGGGTGAATGGATGGATGGATGGGTGGATGGGTGGTTGGGTGAATGGATGGATGGATGGATGGATGGATGGATGAGATGGGTGGGTGTGTGGGTTGGGTGGATGAATGGATGGTTGGGTGAATGGATGAGATGGATGGGCGGATGGGTGGATGAATGGATGAGATGGATGGGCGGATGGATGGATGAGATGGATGAGATGAATGGATGGATGGATGGATGGCTGGATGGATGAATGAGATGAATGGATGGATGGATGACATGGATGGATGAGATAGGTGGATGGATGGATGGGTAAGATAGGTGGGTGGGTGAATGAGATGGATGGATGGGTGGGTGGGTGGATGGATGGATGAATGGGTTGGTGGATGAGATGGATGGATGGATGGATGAGATAGATGGGTGGGTGGATGGATGAGATGAATGAGTGAGTGGGTGGGTGGGTGACTGAGATGGATGGATGGATAAGATAGATGGATGAGTGGTGGCTGGATGGATGGATGATGAGTGGGTGGGTAAGTGGATGAGATGGATGGATGGATGGATGGATGGATGGATGGATGGATGAGATGGATGGATATGTGGGTGGATGGATGGATGAGTAGGTGGGTGAGTGGATGAGATGGAAGGATGGATGGGATAATGAGTGGGTGGGGGTGGATGAAATGGTTGTGTGGATGGGTGGGTAGATGGATGGATGAGATGGATGAGTGGGTGGGTGGGTGGGTGGATGGATGGATGGATGGATGGATGAGATGGGTGGGTGTGTGGGTGGGTGGATGGATGGATGGATGGATGGATGAGATGGGTGGGTGTGTGGGTGGGTGGATGGATGGATGGGTGGGTGGATGGATGGATGGATGAAATGGGTGGGTGGGTGGGTGGATGGATTACATGGATGGGTGGGTGGATGGATGGATGGATGGATAGATGGATGGATGGATGGATGAGACGGGTGGATGGATGGATGGATGAGATGGGTGGATGGATGGATGAGATGGGTGGATGGATGGATGGATGGATGAGATGGGTGGATGGATGGATAGATGGATGAGATGGGTGGATGGATGGATGGATGGATGGATGAGATGGGTGGGTGTGTGGGTGGGTGGATGGATGGATGGATGGATGGATGAGATGGGTGGGTGTGTGGGTGGGTGGATGGATGGATGGGTGGGTGGATGGATGGATGGATGAAATGGGTGGGTGGGTGGGTGGATGGATTACATGGATGGGTGGGTGGATGGATGGATGGATGGATAGATGGATGGATGGATGGATGAGACGGGTGGATGGATGGATGGATGAGATGGGTGGATGGATGGATGAGATGGGTGGATGGATGGATGGATGGATGAGATGGGTGGATGGATGGATAGATGGATGAGATGGGTGGATGGATGGATGGATGGATGGATGAGATGGGTGGGTGTGTGGGTGGGTGGATGGATGGATGGATGGATGGATGAGATGGGTGGGTGTGTGGGTGGGTGGATGGATGGATGGGTGGATGGATGGATGGATGGATGAAATGGGTGGGTGGGTGGGTGGATGGATTACATGGATGGGTGGGTGGATGGATGGATGGATGGATGGATGGATGGATGGATGAGATGGGTGGATGGATGGATGGATGAGATGGGTGGATGGATGGATGAGATGGGTGGATGGATGGATAGATGGATGAGATGGGTGGGTGGATGGATGGATGGATGAGATGGGTGGGTGTGTGGGTGGGTGGATGGATGAATGAATGGATGGATGGATGAGATGAATGGTTGGGTGAATGGATGAGATGGATGGGCGGATGGGTGGATGGATAGATGGATGGATGGGTGGATGGATGAGATATATGGGTGGGTGGATGAATGATATGGATGGATGGGAAGAAATGAGATGCCTTGAAAGACATCCTAACATAAGAAGAAAACTTCCACAGAACAAGCAGAGAAATCAACCCCAGCAGGGTTTTGCCCTGTTGGCCAGACTGATCTTGAACTCCTGACTCAGGGAATCCACCCGCCTTGGCCTCCCAAAGGGCTAGAATTACAGGCATGAGCCACTGCCCCCAGCCAAACACACGATTTTCAATGTGTAATTTTTGAGAAGCAGCCTGAGCCTTATTTCCCGCATCTGTGGAAGGGTAATGTGCACGTGAAGTCATGGAATTAGAGCAGATGGGATTCAAGTTATCTTCCAGGTCTATAATATTTTGATTCAAATATACTTGTAGCGAGATAACTATAGAGAAACCCCTTCCTTCTTTCCTTCCTTCCTTCCTGCCTGCCTGCCTGCCATTGCTAATGCAAGGGTACCAATCTAAAATGGCGTCAGGAGCCTGGAAGGTGGAGGAAATCTAGGAAACTCCAGGATATGGCACAATGAGGATGGGTGGGACCTGTAAATAATTGGAAAGTGTTCTACCAGAGGCATCCAAATGCAATTACCACAAATAACAATCCAAGCTGACCAAATGAAATGGCTGCTTGGAATGTGCAGGGATCTCGTGTGGTATCATGCATTAGGTTTATTGCCCTGATGTACAGCTTTTGTAAGTGGAAAAGTGCACTGTGTACCCCTTTCCCTTTCTGGGTGCCACATGCCTTCCCCACTAACCTGAAGCACTCACACTCACCTCTGCATTCGTACTTGAGGTCTGAGAAATAGACCATTTCTTGAGAGAAGACAAATAGACCCAGCCGCCCGCCAGCGTAGGTTTGGTCATAGATAGGTCCTGAGTCTGCCATGACCTGTTTTCCTTCATGCACTAAGACTCTAAAAATGGTTTGTAAAAAGAAGAGGAGGAAAGAAAGAGAACATGAACTCCATGAAGCATTCACCAGTGGTGGCAGGTCGGCTCCCGACACGAGCTGTGGATACCCTGCCCAGGGCTTCAGTGCCCCAGGGGGCATTGCTGGCTTTCTCCTTTGGAGCTCCAGCCTCCCCTGGTGCAGCACTGATCCAGGGCACGCCTTCCTTCTTGCAACCACACCATTGTCACACTCTGTGAGTTCACTTACAGTCACCCTGGCAAGGGCTTTAGAGGAGACTCTGCCTTTGGTGGGGTGAGGAGGAAACTTCCCACTTCCTGGGAAGCCACACTGGACTCTCCCTACTTCACCATGTGCTAAAATCATGAGCTCACTGACTTTCCTCCCCACTGTGGAAGCTGTGTGGGAGCAGGACCAGATACACCAAGCCCCCAACGGGAGGATGGGGCGTAAGTGTGAATAAATGGGAGGCCCTCTAGGGAAACGTTCCAGCCAGGCCATAAGCCTGCACTTCACCCACACAGATCTGCCTACTATTGCCAGGGACTCACACACTCCTGGCATCTGTACAGAGTCCGGCCTGATCTTGGTGCTTATTAACTTTGAAGAAACAAAAACGAAAATACCTTGATTTTAAACTGACCACATTTTGTTTCAATAAAAATCAATTACAAAAGCCGTTAAGCCAAAGGAAAAGATTATGTTGGGCTAACCGTGTCAAAACTTCATACAACCGTGTTTTAAATTCAGCCATCTACATCATCAGAAGCAGGTACAAATCTAATCTCCAATAAAGCACATGCTAATTCTGCAAAGATGCAGTTATTCTAACTGCAGGTGTTCTCCCTTGCCTGGGCTATTCATTAGGAGAAAATACGCTTATCATCCCAAAAGTCATTTTAAAAACAAAGCAGATTGTATGTTCTCCTTTTCAACCATTTTTTAAAACTATGTAATATTTAGTAGAGATGCAGGACAGAAAAGAGAAGGCAGTTAATGCTGAAGAATCTAGAATAAAACCAAAAATTAGAATTCACTTGAGCTTATTTGTCTATTAATGTTCAAATGTGCCGTCTGATGAGAAGCCCCTTGGAAGAAATGCAGCTGCGCTGACCTGCCCTCACCTGATGTAGCCAGTCTTGGGCCTGTGAGTCAGGTGCCACCTGTAGGCCGTGTAGTCCTTCCAGCCAATGTTCCTGGGGTCGTGCCATAAGGTTCGCACCTGAGGGAGAACACAGCACTCTTGAGTGCCATGGGCACCCAGGACCTTAACCACAGCCCCGTAACACCAAGCAGGAAGCAAAAACATGACTCTGAAAGTTCACATTTAAGGCTCATGGTGCTCCATCTCTCTCTGATGTGTTTATCATCCAAATCTCTACTGTGGATTGAAGCCCATGGACAGAGAGTGTGGCTCAGGGCTGACAGCCCAGGCACCTGACCCTCAGATTCCTGGATTGAAGAGCCCAGGCACCTGACCCTAGATTCCTGGGTTCATGTCTGGATCTTCTCTTTCCTTGATATTGGATGTTGGGCAAAATACTTAAAGTTTTGATATTCAGTTCTACCTATCTTCAATTTAAAAAAATGTTTTTCATATTATATCTGATCGGTATGTCCTGTGCTCACTCCTGTTCTCCAGAGGAAGGTAAAAGAGGTTTAATTTGTAAAAGGATTAGCAACTGTGTTTAACTGGTAATAATCAAATGTGTTGAGTTGTAACCCCAGGCACAGTGTCTATAATAAAGTAAGATTATTAAAATAACTGTGCCTGGAGTTAAAATTGATAAAAACAAAATTGGGGTCTCTGGGTGGGGCTAGTCCTGCTGAAACTCCCCCCGCAGCCACAGTGGCACACAGGAGATGCATGGGCCCGGCTGGCCATCCTCACCTGCCCTGGTGTGTTCCCCGTGTGCCACAGCGCATTCCTCAGGTGCTCGCCCGTCCCCGTGGTGGAGTTCACCACCTTGAGGGACACGCCGGAGTAGCCATAGGCCCGTGTCGGCTGGTCCTCCCAGTAGGTCTGCGTCACCTGCTTCCACATCACCACGTAGAAGCGGCTGCTTGACTGGTACCCAAAGACGAAGCCGGCATAGTCGTCATCCCGGTCAGTGTTTACATAGAACGTGCCACTGAAGTCCACGGACCCAAACTCGTCAAAACCTGGATGTAATGCCATAAGGTTTTGTTAGAAACACCTTTCAGGTGGCCGGGAGTGGTGGCTCATGCCTGTAATCCCAGCACTTTGAGAGGCCGAGGCGGGCAGAACACCTGAGGTCAAGAGTTTGAGACCACTCATGGCAAAACCTCGTCTCTACTAAAAATACAAAAATTAGCCGGGCATGGTGGTGGGCACCTGTAATCCCAGCTACTCAGGAGGCTGAGGCAGGAGAATCACTTAAACCCAGGAACGAAGGTTGCAGTGAGCCGAGATCGTACCACTATACTCCAGCCTGGGTGACAAGAGCAATACTCCATCTCAAAAAAAAAAAAAAGAAGAAGAAAGAGAGAGAAAGAGAGAGAGAAAGAGAGAGAGGAAGGAAGGAAGGAAGGAAGGAAGGAAGGAAGGAAGGAAGGAAGGAAGGAAGGAAGGAAGGAAGGAAGGAAGGAAGGAAGGAAAAAGAAAAAGAAAAAGAAAAAGAAAAAGAAAAAGAAAAAGAAAAAAGAAACAGATTTCAGGCAATCCCCAGCTTGGCCCTGTGACCATCTGAGAGTGGATGCCCAGCGGGCGGGGCGGGCTCCCCTCTTCATCCCCAGTGGGCTCTTTTACCATGAGATTATTGGAATTGAAGGGATTTAAGATCCAACTTACAAGAGTACTGAGGGGGTTATGAGGTCCCATTTCATAGACCAAGTCTATAAAATAAAATGGTTTACTGACATTTCAGACTTCAGAACAGCAGGTGCATGTGCCTGTCAAGCTTATCTAGGCAGACAGTTTCACAGACCATGGAAGGATGGGGGCTTCCAGAAAGACCACACGGCATCCCACTTGCATGATCTTAAAGCACAGTCTGCATCCTCTGTGGGTGCCTCCCCCAGAGCAATGCTGGCACCACCACCATGACTCACAGACTCACCTACAGCGATGCCGGGGTCCGAGTTGGCCGTCTGAACCAGCTCCTTGCCTTGATGGCGAATGACCCAGTTGGGATCAATTTGGGTGGTCCCTTTGGGATCCAAGGGGACCATCTGGAAGTTCCTGAAGTCTGTCTCACTGATGGCATTGTTTTCAGGACACACATCATCGATATCTGGGACGTTGTCATTGTCAAAATCATCTTTACAAATATCACCCCGTCCATCACCTACGCACAAAGAACAAGCCAAAAAATAAAAAATAAAAATAACTAAAACACACACACACGAAACAAAGAAGCAAAGTCGGTGGTTTGCCATTTGCTTTTCTATGCCTGAGAAGCATGAGGGCGTCATTCCCCGGACATCTAAGACTGAGTGCTTTGCCGTGTTTTGTGGATTCATGCTCTGCAATCCCCAAAACATTTGACTTCGCGGCTGTGAGGAGCCTCAACTCTTTTCACAACATTTTTGTGATAATTACACAGCAAAGGCCAGCACAGCAAATTCACATAAAGCCATTTCTCGCTGTGTTCCAAACTCAACGCTGAGGGTATAAAACCTGAATGGCTGTCAAGTAATATCAACCTGCATTTCCAGCTTTCTTTTTGGATAGTTCTCTGAATGTCTGTTATTACTTTTCTTAGTCATCCCTGCCTTTTATAGTCTATTGGGCATCAAAGCGGAACTCACACTAAAATGGTTTTTCCTAGGGAGACATGGACTTCTGCTGTTTAGGAGGTCCTTGTCAAGTTCTCAACAGGGTTGTGGCATAGTGGGGATTGGGGATGAGGTGGGCCTGGTGCAAACGGGGGGCAACACGAATTTGCCACGTGTCCAGTCAGTCTACGGCAATGACGATAACCTGACAGGCAGATAGCAACGTACTGAATTAGCTTCCACATGGCCTGCTGTTTTAGAATGAGGAAAGGTAAGTTGGATTGAATATCTCATCATATTCTTCAACTAGTTTTCGTTCTGTTCAAGAACATACTCCATCCACCGTGCGGCAGGCGCGTAGTTGCTATCAGGGCACTCTGCAATGCTGAAATGCTGCTCTCCCTGTCAGTTTCTCTCCACCCCAGGCTCTCTCTGTGGAAAGGCTGCCTGGGGAGCAAGCCCCTGCCCACTAGAGCATGGAGTCCGGATGAGGCTTCCTGTGCTCACTCCATCCCTTCATGCTGCTCAGGGAGAACCCAGGAGCTGCCCTTCTGATCCCAGCGTCTCCCACGTACTTCTGAGTCATGCTGTCTCAGGCGCCCCTCAAGTCCTTATCTCCATCTGTCAAGGACACGGCTTCCAAAGAGAGCCTGTGTCAGCCAGACCCCAACTCCGAGTGAGGACCACTTTCTCACAGCCACCCACGAATCCCCAGAGCACAGCTGTGCCCTTGTTTATTACTCAGGGACTCTGACTTTGAGGACTGCAGCCCATCCAGCTCCCTCCTCAGCGCCCCCCGTGCCTATGGGCCACCTATTTATGCTCACCCCTGAGCAAAGCAGCTCTTCCTCTCACGCTTCACACTCGTGCCACTTTTGTTTGTTTTGCTCTTAAAAAAATGCTCTTAAAAAAAAATCCTCCCTGTCCCCTGCCTGGCCCCATATGCCAAATCTCCAATTCATCCTATGTTTATAACTGGCTTTGTTTCTAGGAGATCATCAATGATCTAGCAGTGACATGGGGGCAGGGATTTCTCCTCCTCCCAACGCGCACACACACTTGAGGCAGCACACCTGTTGAAGGGCACACACACAGTCAAGAACGTGCTGAGTGTCAGGGCAGAGGAAACTCATATTGTGTGGACCCATAGCTTTAAGATGCCCAAAGTAACTGCCCTTTGTCCAGCAGCAGATTTAAGCTGATCTCTGTGCATACGTGTCTCTGCCCTGGTGGGTTGCTCAGAAGCTGTTTTCCTCCATGCCTGATGAGCTGGGAGAGCACCCACCGTCCAAGTCCTCCTGGTCTGGGTTGAACACAAGCCGGCAGTTGTCCCTGTCGTCGGGGACGCCATCGTTGTCATCATCATGATCGCAGGCGTCGCCTTGGCCGTCGTTGTCGTGGTCGGCCTGGTTGGCATTGGAGATGTAGGGGCAGTTGTCCTGGTTGTTCTGGTGGCCGTCGTCATCTATGTCCTCGTTGTTGTCACACTGGTCCCCAACGAGGTCGTTGTCCATGTCGGTCTAGGGGATGGGGCGTGAGGGAAACAGCAGAGGAGCGCCAGTTTGAGGAGGTGGAGAGGAACCAGCAGGACGCAAGTCTGAGAGCCGCCTCCTCGTCCTGCAGCACAAGCCCCGGGTCATGCAAGGGCGGCTGGTCTAAGGTCACACTGACCCTGACGTCAGGACCAGCACTGGGGCCAGGAATCTCTCCACCCTCTGCCACCTCTCCACAGTAATTCACTTCACTAAAGGAAGACGTTGTGCTTCTTCACTGGAAAAGCACGAACTACCAAGTAATTATGTCTTTTTTTTACACCATTTGCTATAATATGTCCTATGGGCTGCATCAAGATGACTGCCTTCCCTTGTCTCTTTCAAACGCAAACCTGGGAATAAAGCCAATTCCTAGTTGGCATCAGGAAAATGGGGAGAGAATTCTGTGAAGATGCAACCTCGCTCCAGCTGATGAGGTGAAGGCATTTATTCATTTGGCCTGTGGCCACTGAGATACAAGAATTGTGCTGCGATTTGAGTTGAGTAAATGTGTTCGATTGAAGTCATTGAAAACTCCATGTTATCCTGTCTTGGCGGAGCTCATGGAAGACTGCCAAGGCCCCGTGGAGGGGACTGATGAGGACCTGAGACTCGCCTGTCCACGGCTGCCCTCACCTGGACGGGGGTGTGCACCAGGGGGCAGCTGTCACAGTGACCCCCCTACACCGTCACCATCCGAGTCCCTCTGATGAGGACCCCCAACCCCGCCTGCCCGCAGCTGCCCTCACCTGGTCGGGGTTGTGCACGAGGGGGCAGTTGTCACAGTGATCCCCCACACCATCACCGTCCGTGTCCCTCTGGTCAGTGTTGTAGACATAGGGACAATTGTCTCGTTCATTGAAGACATCTGTTGGTGTTCAAAGGGGGAAAAAAAAACAAACCAGAAGGACATGTGAGTTTAGGAGAAGCTCACTGGGTTCCTATCAAGTGAAATTGCTTACAGCTACACTTTTATTTAATGATAATAAAAAGAAGCCTAAGAATACAGTAAAATATAAAGACTATTAGATTTTAGAAGAACATACGATGTATTTCATTACGACTCAAATTCCTTTCATTTGAAATAGAACCAACTTTTGGAGATTGCTGGGCAATGTTGCAGGAGGGGCAGTTGAACGTGCTGTCGCCGTGTAAATCTGAGCTTGCTAAATTGCTTGTTTCTCCCTAATACCCACTCAGAAAGTACACGTTGAGCTCCTAGGAGCTTATCATCCATGCACATGAGTAGGAAAAAACAATGGCAGACAGTGGCAGGGTTTTTCGATGTCATATCTTATTTTAAGAAATATGAAAATGGTGAGTCGCATTGATAGTGAAGTTATAAAAATGTAAACTAGCACTGAACTAAACAATCCCATCAGCGACAGTGTCACAAATGACAGAGCAAAACGTGACACGGCAGCGAGTCCACAGGAAGAGCCAGAACTGAGCTGAGACTCTCGCCTTGCTTTGGTCATGTGAGGTCTGGAGAAGGGAAGTAAGGAGCCCCTAAAAAATAAAAACGGAAGGGACTGGGAGCTTGAGATCTGCATCCAGCACATCACAGATGCCACCCTGGATGAGAACCGAGGAGCCCCCGGCCACCACGAGCCCTTAGACAGCAACCCACCACATTCCCGAGACCGAGAAGAGGGTGGAGGCAGAAATCAGGGGAAAGGATTAGATTGAGAACCCCTCCGTGAGACCGAACAGCAGGTTGGGGTGGCTCAGAAGGGGTGTGGCTGGCGCTGGGCTGGGAAGAGGACCCCATGAGGCCCAGTGTGAAGGAGCTGGGGTCGAGCTTCGGCGTGGACGTGAGCCTGCCCCAAGCTCTTGTTGGTTCTACAGAAGCGCTCGCCTGGTCTCCAGGCACCCCGAGAGAAGGAGCGGCCGTGCGGTGACGGTGGCACTGGGTTGCAGAGCTCGCTTACCAACACCAGCAAACTCTCCAGGTAAAGCATCAACGGGGAGCAGTGGCAGAGGTAGCCACAATACACCCACGTTATTCTAACTGAGCCCTGTGGGAGGAGCTTTCCAATACATATTTAGAAATAAGGGCGCAGAGGCAGATGTCCCAGGATGGGGGCACAGGAGAGACCCACGGCTCCTGCAAGCTCAGTTTGATGAAAACATGTAATGGCTTCTTGGAATTTTTGAATGAAGGGTGAACTTTAGACAAGATGCCATGAAGAAGCATGAGGCCCAGGACTTCGAGGCTTGGGTCAGAGAGAGGAGGATACCAAATGCATAGCTTTCTCTAGGGCGGTCCTGTGGCCAGTGTCCCCGACCCTCAGGAAAAGGCAAGGCAGAATAAGCATGGGCCCCTGTGAGAATAACTGAACGAATCATTTAATCTTATAGTAGCGTAAAAATGAGAGGAGCTTATCAAAATTCAGAATAAAACAAGAAGCTTGCAAATGCCTCCAATTGTGACCCTTAAAACGCATGCATTGGGCCGGGCACAGTGGCTCACGCCTGTCGTCCCAGCACTTTGGGAGGCCAAGGCAGGCAGATCACTTGAGGTCAGGAGTCTGAGACCAGCCTGGCCAACATGGTGAAACCCCATCTCTCCTAAAAATACCAAATTAGTTGAGTGTGGTGGTGTGTGCCTGTGATCCCAGCTACTCAGGAGGCTGAAGCAGGAGAATCGCTTGAACTCAGAAGGTGGAGATCGCAGTGAGCCAAGATGGTGCCATTGCACTCCAGCCTGGGCAACAACAGTGAAACTCCGTCTCAAAAAATAAAAAAGAAAAAAAAAAAAGAACTGCATGCGTCGGAAGGAGCAGAAGCACTCACCGTCCCCGTCAATGTCCACGGAGCAGGCGTCACCCTCTCCGTTGTTGTCTGTGTCGATCTGGGCGGGGTTGTGCACGTAAGGACAGTTGTCGCAGCGGTCCCCAACCTCATCCTTGTCGTAGTCAGCCTGGCGGGGATTGAAGAGGAGCTGGCAGTTGTCCTGGAAAAACAAGAACGAGAAGACTTTAACGAAGATCATAGGAATGTGTGTCAAGCCGTTTAGCGCTTATAAGTTATGTACTAAAAACTGATGAAAATCAATATAGAAATCAAACAAACACAAAAGCCAGTTAGGGCTGGACAGTGGCTCACACCTGTAATCTCAGCACACCAAAAAGTCAGTTAGGGCCGGGCACAGGGGCTCACACCTTTAATCCCAGCACTATGGGAAGCTGAGGCGGGCAGGTCACCTGAGGTCAGGAGTTCGAGACCAGGGCCAGGCTCAGTGGCTCAGGCCTTTAATACCAGCACTTCTAAAAGCCAGTTAGGGCCAGGTGAGGTGGCTCACACCTTTAATCCCAGCACTTTGGGAGGCTGAGGCAGGCGGATCACCTGAGGTCAGGAGTTCGAGACGAGCCTGGCCAACATGGTGAAACCCTGTCTCTACTAAACATACAAAAATTAGCCGGGCATGGTGGTGTGCACCTGTAATCCCAGTTACTCGGGAGATGAGGCAGGAGAATCGCTTGAACTCAGAAGATGGAGATTGCAGTGAACCAAGATCATGCTATTGTACTCCAATCTGGGTGACAAAATTGAAACTCCGTCAAAAAAAAAAGCCAGTTAGCCCTCGCCAAACACTTTTTCAATATAAAATGATTTTATCATCATTTATGCATCTGTCTTCTGTTGAAAATTCGGAGATTGCTAAGGCAAAAATAGTATAACATACACTTCATGGTGAGGAGAGATGTAAATATCGAATAAATGAATGGATTAGTGAGTCAATGTCTCCATCAAAGTCAGATGTAAGAAAGCAGTGAGTAAAAACGTAATCTATTCTTGCTAGAGCTGTTTTGTGTACAAATACGTTAAACCATTTGTGTTCACAGCAATTTTCTCAGAAAAATGATAATATTTTAAAGGTTGCCATAAAGGCAAGTCTGTCACTCATGGTGGTGTCAGCCTTGCCCATCACTGGCTCCTCAGCACAAGGAGAGGAGGTCTTCTATTTTTGTGCAGTTAAAATAGAAAAATTATTCAAAACATTTCCGACAGCACACTCTGGGCAGTCCCATGCACTGAGGTAATCCGCTTTTGCAAGTGACTGACTTTACAGTGACCTTTGGGAACTGCTCATGCACAAACGCTTGCAAGACAATGGCAGTTACGTTGATAAGGGCTGTTTGGTATAAAGCGGCCTCCTGCGGTCCTCACTGCTCCTGGAACCCAGGGCAGGTGCGCGGCACGAGCCGCTCCTACCTTCTCATCGGTCACACCATCATTGTCGTCGTCATCATCACAGGCATCGCCAATCCCGTCCTTGTCAAAGTCTTCTTGCCCAGAATTCGGCAGATGGGGGCAGTTATCCTGCAATTAGAGAAGGAAGAATACTTGGAAAAACATTCAGGAAAGCGCCTCTTTCAGGAATGCAGGTGAAATGAAACCAGCGTGGCTCTGAGGAAGGAAGCGTCCCCCATCTGTCCTCGATCTCCAGTGGGAGCTCAGAGAGGAGCCAGGAGGCCAGAGGCGCATGGATTTCATCTCAACTCCTGCCCTGGAAATTATGTCACCGCTACTCATG
Source organism: Chlorocebus sabaeus (assembly GCF_047675955.1). NCBI lineage: Eukaryota > Metazoa > Chordata > Mammalia > Primates > Cercopithecidae > Chlorocebus > Chlorocebus sabaeus. The sequence goes on along the minus strand of NC_132916.1, from coordinate 1,424,287 downwards.
AGGGAGACAAAAGAAACTAGTGTTTGGAGCCCAGGATCCCAGTGAGGTTGCCAAACAACGGCAGAAACAAGAAGAGAATGACAAGGTATTGCTCTGAGAGAACGTGGGGGAGAAAAGAGGCTTTAGTGGTGCTTTCCTTCCCACAGACTTCAGCTCATAAATCAAAATGCCAAAGCTTATAAACGTTTAACCCTCACCAGCCAAAAGATCTCAAAGAAAGGAGTCTTTCAAATATGTATGTGATATATTCAGAAACCAGGGCTGAGAACTTGAAATTATCTGCTAACTCAGCTCTTCACGGTGAGTGGGTAATGCATGTAATAGGGCAAAAAACTCATTTCATTTCAGTCCAATTATACCACAATTTAAAACTGAGCTGTACAGACACTAACAACTCGAGGGAACTGGAAATCCAGGGAAAGGTAGAGAGTAGAGCATCTGTTTCAGTTTCCTGAACACGTGTACAAGAGCCCCAACGGGTGTCTCCTCCCCGTGGCTCAAAGTGCATCACTCATTGAATCAGAAGACAGAACCTGGAGTCGTGTCCTGGAGCCCAGAGTTTCAGCACTCACAGATCAAGAAAGGACAGCATGTTGCTTGTCGTGGAGGACACGGATCCCAGATGGGGGCCCCTGGCAATGGGGAGGACCCAGCACCTGTGTGTCGGGTGAATATGGGAACAGGCACAGGAGTCCCTTGTCAAGTCTCTCTTTTAAATTATTTTGTGTGCGTGCGTGTGTGTGCGTATGTGTGTGTGTGTGTGTGTGTGTATATATATATTTATCTATTTTTGTGCAGTTAAAATAGATAAAATTATTCAAAACATTTCTGGCAGCACACTCTGGGCAGTCCCATATATATATATACACACACACACACACACACGCACGCACACACACATATATATAACTTTGTAAATTATGTACCATTTTCGAAATTATTAAATTTCCATCTAAAATTCCACAACAATGGAAAGAATAATCAGGATATCTTCCAGCAGCATGGTCTCAGCTGCAGCTGACCTTCTGAAATCAGGGGCTTCAGGAAGGGTAGCCCGGGTAGCCAAGGGGTGTAACATAGGTTGGGATCAGTGCCTCATTGATTTTTTTTTTTTTTTTTTTGAGACGGAGTCTCGCTCTGTCGCCCAGGCTGGAGTGCAGTGGCGCAATCTCGGCTCACTGCAAGCTCCGCCTCCCGGGTTCACGCCATTCTCCTGCCTCAGCCTCCCGAGTAGCTGGGACTACAGGCGCCCGCCACTGCGCCCGGCTAATTTTTTTCTATTTTTTAGTAGAGACAGGGTTTCACCATGGTCTCGATCTCCTGACCTTGTGATCCGCCCGCCTCGGCCTCCCAAAGTGCTGGGATTACAGGCGTGAGCCACCGCGCCCGGCTCATTGATTTTAAAACATATTCGTATTTTGTTTCCGTCAGTATTTGCCATCTTTAGTCAAGAGGGACTGAAAGACAAAATTACCACAAATTCACAAGCATGATTAAATATTAAATAAAAATGAATATAGTTATATTTTCAAGTGATATTTTGTGTCAGTTTGTGGCATTTCCGTGTCTGACTTTCTTAAGGCATAAAACTGCACTAACACATTGTGGGGCACCCTGTGCGGTGGACTGAGTGGTGGTCCCCACAATGGATGTCCACGTCCTAGTGTCTGGCGCCCGGGAATGTCACCTGATATGGCTGGAGTGAATTTCATCTTATATGGTAACAAGTGCAATTAGGTTAAGGACCTTGAACAGAGAGGATCATCCTGGATTATCTGGGTGGGCCCTAAACACAACCACGGGTGTTCTTATCAGAGGGAGGCAGAGGAAGCTTCGGGAGAGAAAGGCACTGGAGAAAGTGGTATGAAGACAGACCAGAGGTCAGGGTGATGCAGCCACCAGCCCCAGAAGCCCAGCAACGGCTGAGCCAGAGAAGCTGGGAGAAGCAGAGGGAGCATGGCCCCGCTAGCACCATGACGTCGTGTTTCTGGCCTCCAGAACTGCGAGGTAACAGATTTTTGTTGTTCTGAGCCTCCTGGACCGTGGTGTTCGTTCCGGTGGCCACAGGAAAGCGGTCCAGCCTGTGATGGGCCCCGAAGGAGCTCCTTCTCCCAGCCAGCTGAGCTGCTCCTTATACCGCAACACGCCTGGGCTTTGGGAAGAAAACCATGTCCTAACTCTTTCCAAGTGACAAAGCCTGGCCAGACCTGCCTGAGACACAATGGCCTTGGCACAGCCTGGAGCTGAGCGTGGAGCTGGCAGCGTCCTCCCTCTACTCACACTTTCGGGTGATGCGATGCACACGGTTGCAAATATGGGCCGAGGCGCCTGCTGTTCTCTGGTGCCCAGCAGCGGGCGGTGCCAGAGTGTGGCTGTGTCTACTAAGGACCCCCAGAAAGGGGACCGGGGGGACGCATTCAACCTGGTGATCAGGCAAGAGACCTTAGAGACGCTCCCTTCAAATTCACCACGCTTCCAAATTCGCTGTGCTCCCCACCTCGACGTAGCGTCCCTGGCACCAGGAGGAGGGCTGACCACCGTGGTCCTGGGTGCCCTGCGAGCCCCGCGCCTCACCTTGATGCAGTGGTAGGTGGCGTTGGTGGCGCAGACCAGGTTGAGGTTGGGCCAGCCGTCCAGGTCCGAGTCCTCCCCGCAGATGAGCCCGTCGCCTGCGTAGCCTGTCTGGCACTCGCACTTGTACATGGGGTCACTGAAGTGGCCCAGGTAGATGCACTCTGCGTGCTTGTGGCAGTTGTGTGTCTTGTCCTTGCATGGGTTTTCGGGCTCACACACCTAAGGGGAGAAGGGCTGTGTGGTTAGTGACAGGCAGGACGATGGCTCTGGAGGCGTCGAGGCGGGACGTCGGGCACCGCGGCCCCCAGCAGGCCCTGTCCCAAGCAGACCCAAGTCCTGAAGTGGGAAGGGCTTTCTGGACGTGCACTGCAGGTGCTGTTTGTTCCTGAGGCTCTGTGAGTGACTCAGTCATCGTTTCTGAGCCTCGGCTGCAGCTCACCAAGGGATGCCGCTAATCGCTGAGAGGTTGTGGCCTGACCTTCACAGGCCCTACCTGAGCACTCAGCCCTTCACCCCGCGCTGAGAGGAGCCGCCAAGCCGTGTCGGTGCTCAGCTTCCCCGGGCCAGTCCCTCCCATGTCTCTCCCGGGCCACACCACCCCTTCCTCTCCTTTCTCCTGCTTCTTTTCCAAGCTCATTTGGTTTTTCCAAAGCCTCCACAACACACAAGGAAGGCCGGCCTTGCGTACTTGCTTTTCCGTCTTGGCTGCCTCCAGGCCGACCCCAGTGGGCTGGCTCCCTCTGTATCGGGGTGGGCAGGGCAGGCAGTGGAAGCCGGGCTGAGTGTTGACACAGCGAGGCACCTTGCTGGTGGAGAAGCAGACGTCGGGGACCAGGGCACACTGCGGGGACAAGCAGACGTGAGAGGCCGCTCCCGACCTCCAGGGCACCCACAGCCCAGGGCGGGGTCACCCACCTCATCCAGGTCCTCACAGTGGGTGCCATTACCCAAGAAGCCCACAGGGCAGGAGCCGCACGACCAGGACCCATCGGGGAAGCTGCTGCACTGGGCTCCCGGGAAGCAGGGGTTGGATAAACAGCCATCTGGGTGGGAGAAGGTGCAGCAGAGTTAACCACGCACCCTGCGCAGCACAGAGGGAAGCCCGCCCTGTGTGCTGTCAAACACTCTGAATGTCCTTGTCATCCAATTGTGTAGTCAGGAATACTGTGGTGTGATTCTGGATGAGCATCAAGGGGTGTCATTTCCAAGAATGCATTGCTCAGGTGGACACAGTGCAGTGGGTTACGCACACTATGACTACCCACCACGGGCCACACCACAAAACTACCCACACGCCACCTTCCACACCACCCAACTACCTACATGCCACATTCCGGACCACACATCTACCATGTGTCACATTTCACACCACACCGTGACCCACACACCATGTTTCACACCACACAACTACCTACACACCATGTTTCACAACACACAGCTACTCACGTCACGTTTCACACTATACAACTACATATTACATTCCAGACTACACATCTACCCATGTGCCACGTTCCACACTGCACAGCTACCCACATGCCATGTTTCACAACCCACATGCCCCGCTCCGGATCATATCACAGTTTGCATGCCACGTTTCACACCACATACCCACATGCCACATTCCACACCGAACAACCTACGTGCCATGTTCCAGACCATAGAACTACCTACATACCACATTCCAGACCACACAGCTACCCACGTGCCATGTTCTACACTGAACAACTACCTACATGCCATGTTCCAGACCATACAACTATCCATGTGCCACATTCCATACCATGCAACTACCCACACACCATGTTCCATACCACATAACTATCTACATGCCATGTTCCCAGCCACACAACTACCCAAATGCCACAGTCTACACCACACAACTACCCACATTCCACAGACCATGCCACACAATTACCACACACCACATTCCACACAACTACCCACACACCACATTCCACACCACACAACTACCCACACACCACATACCACACCACACAACTACCCACATTCCAAAGGCCACACAACACAACTACCCACACACCACATTCCACACCACACAACTACCCACACACCACATACCACACCACACAACTACCCACATTCCAAAGGCCACACTACACAACTACCCACACACCACATACCACACCACACAACTACCCATATCTTACAGGCCACACCACACAACTACCCACATGCCACAGGCCACGCCACACAATTACCACACACCACATTCCACACAACTACCCACACACCACATTCCACACCACACAACTACCCATATTCTACAGGCCACACCACACAACTACCCACACACCACATTCCACACCACACAACTACCCACACACCACATACCACACCACACAACTACCCACATTCCACAGACCATGCCACACAATTACCCACATTCCACAGACCATGCCACACATTACCCACACACCACATTCCACACCACACAACTACCCATATTCTACAGGCCACACCACACAACTACCCACACACCACATTCCACACCACACAACTACCCATATTCTACAGGCCACACCACACAACTACCCACACACCACATTCCACACCACACAACTACCCATATTCTACAGGCCACACCACACAACTACCCACACACCACATTCCACACCACACAACTACCCATATTCTACAGGCCACACCACACAACTACCCACACACCACATTCCACACCACACAACTACCCACACTCCACATTCCACACCACACAACTACCCACATTCCACAGGCCACACCACACAACTACCCACATTCCACAGGCCACACCACACAATTACCCACATACCATATTCCACATCACACAACCACCCATATTCTACAGGCCACACCACACAACTACCCACACACCACACTCCACACCACACAACTACCCACATTCCACATACCACACCACACAACTACCCACACACCACATTCCACACCACACAACTACCCACACACCACATACCACACCACACAACTACCCACATTCCACAAGCCACACCACACAACTACCCACACACCACATTCCACACCACACAACTACCCACACACCGCATTCCACACCACACAACTACCCACACACCACATTCCACACCACACAACTACCCACACACCACATACCACACCACACAACTACCCACATTCCACAAGCCACACCACACAACTACCCACACACTGCATTCCACACCACACAACTACCCACACACCACATTCCACACCACACAACTACCCACACACCGCATTCCACACCACACAACTACCCACACACCACATTCCACACCACACAACTACCCACACACCACATACCACACCACACAACTACCCACATTCCACAGGCCACGCCACACAATTACCCACACACCGCATTCCACACCACACAACTACCTGCATTCCACAGGTCACGCCACATGGCATCTTTTCTGTTTTTACATTAGAAATACAGGAGGACTGAAATACAGATGTTAAAAGCAGTTATCTTCACGTGTGCAACTAAATGGATTTTTCTTTTCTGTGTTTTTCATCTAGTTTCCCAAAGCGTTTGCGCTTGTCATCAGAACGGAAGCCGGTTTCAGCGCCCCCGCTGCCACCCCTCACTCACCCACGGGGCAGCTCCTCTTGTTGCACATCTGGCGTTCCTGCACATCCCCCACGCAGGCCTTCCCTCCGTACTGAGGCTCAGGGCTGTTGCAGACCCGGGTGCGCTCCCGGATCCCACCGGCACAGGTGACAGTGCAGGCTGACCACGGGGACCAGGGGCTCCAGCGGCCATCGACTGCGGGGAAAACCAATGGGGGGAGGTCAGAGCAAGGCCCGGGGTGGAGAACGCGAGCTGGCTGAGAGGGAAGAGCAGGTGGGACGTGGTGTTCCCTATACAGCCTCACAAACTGGTTTCTCCCCAGGTTGGCTGACTACAGGTCAGAGCGTGATCGCACCACCAAGCCTGCTGCAACGGTGTATTCCAGGAGTGATGCAGACGACGGCGTTTCCAGTGGTTTTGCTGCGACCTCTTGACCTCCAGAAGACAAATCATACCACCTCCTCTTTTTAATAAAATAATTTTTTTTAATAGAGAGGGTCTCGCTATGTTGCCCAGGCTGCTCTCAAACTCCTGGCCTCAAGCAATCCTCCTGCCTCAGCCTCCCACGGTGCTGGGATTACAGGTGTGAGCCACTGTGCCCGGCCCCACACCACCGTTTACACTGAGAAGCTCAGAACTCCTCGCCAATGTGTCCCTCTGTCATGGAGGGTCACCTCAACTCAGAAGCCTGGTGTGACACCGAATGTCCTCACAAGCGGTATCCATGAGGCACCGCTGAAAGCAATCCCCACACACCCTCTTTTTCTCAGCACATCCATGCACTTCCTGAGCCAGGTCTCCCTGGGGAAGCCCTTGATGCTTTGGGCCAAGTGCTCTGTAACTCCCACCCTAGTCTGCACAGACGCAGGGGAAGGCTGTTTCAGAGAGACACAGTTCTGTGCATCTGCGGTATCCTCTGTCCATACTCACTCCCATCCACACTCCTTACCTGTCCACACTCACTCCCCATCCACACTCTCTCTCCCATCCACACTCCCTCCCCGTCCACACTCACTCCCCCGTCCACACTCACTCCCCATCCACACTCACTCCCCGTCCACACTCACTCCCCGTCCACACTCACTCCCCCGTCCACACTCACTCCCCATCCACACTCTCTCTCCCATCCACACTCACTCCCCGTCCACACTCACTCCCCATCCACACTCTCTCTCCCATCCACACTCACTCCCCATCCACACTCACTCCCCCATCCACACTCACTCCCCCCTCCACACTCACTCCCCCATCCACACTCACTCCCCCCTCCACACTCACTCCCCATCCACACTCACTCCCCATCCACACTCAATCCCCATCCACACTCTCTCTCCCATCCACACTCCCTCCCCATCTACACTCCCTCCCCATCCACACTCCCTCCCCATCCACACTCACTCCCCATCCACACTCCCTCCCCCCTCCACACTCACTCCCCATCCACACTCACTCCCCGTCCACACTCACTCCCCATCCACACTCCCTCCCCCCTCCACACTCACTCCCCATCCACACTCTCTCCCCATCTACACTCACTCCCCCATCCACACTCTCTCCCCATCCACACTCCCTCCCCATCCAAACTCCCTCCCCATCCACACTCACTCCCCATCCACATTCACTCCCCCTCCACACTCACTCCCCATCCACACTCCCTCCCCGTCCACACTCACTCCCCATCCACACTCTCTCTCCCATCCACACTCCCTCCCCATCCACACTCACTCCCCATCCACACTCCCTCCCCCATCCACACTCACTCCCCATCCACACTCTCTCCCCATCTACACTCCCTCCCCGTCCACACTCCCTCCCCATCCACACTCACTCCCCCGTCCACACTCCCTCCCCGTCCACACTCACTCCCCATCCACACTCCCTCCCCATCCACACTCCTTCCCCATCCACACTCACTCCCCATCCACACTCCCTCCCCGTTCACACTCACTCCCCGTCCACACTCCCTCCCCATCCACACTCACTCCCCATCCACACTCACTCCCCATCCACACTCTCTCTCCCATCCACACTCACTCCCCATCCACACTCTCTCCCATCCACACTCACTCCCCATCCACTCACTCCCCCATCCACACTCACTCCCCATCCACACTCCCTCCCCATCCACACTCTCTCCCCATCTACACTCCCTCCCCCATCCACACTCACTCCCCATCCACACTCCCTCCCCGTCCACACTCCCTCCCCATCCACACTCACTCCCCCGTCCACACTCCCTCCCCGTCCACACTCACTCCCCATCCACACTCCCTCCCCATCCACACTCCTTCCCCATCCACACTCACTCCCCATCCACACTCCCTCCCCGTCCACACTCACTCCCCGTCCACACTCCCTCCCCATCCACACTCTCTCTCCCATCCACACTCACTCCCCATCCACACTCTCTCTCCCATCCACACTCACTCCCCATCCACTCACTCCCCCATCCACACTCACTCCCCATCCACACTCACTCCCCATCCACACTCTCTCCCCATCTACACTCACTCCCCCATCCACACTCCCTCCCCATCCACACTCACTCCCCATCCACACTCACTCCCCATCTACACTCACTCCCCATCCACACTCACTCCCCCCTCCACACTCACTCCCCATCCACACTCACTCCCCATCCACACTCAATCCCCATCCACACTCACTCCCCATCTACACTCTCTCTCCCATCCACACTCACTCCCCATCCACACTCACTCCCCATCCACACTCTCTCTCCCATCCACACTCACTCCCCATCCACACTCACTCCCCATCCACACTCACTCCCCATCCACACTCACTCCCCATCTACACTCATTCCCCGTCCACACTCCCTCCCCATCCACACTCACTCCCCATCTACACTCCCCCATCCACACTCCCTCCCCATCCACACTCCCTCCCCATTCACACTCACTCCCCCCTCCACACTCCCTCCCCGTCCACACTCCCTCCCCGTCCACACTCACTCCCCCCTCCAAACTCCCTCCCCGTCCACACTCACTCCCCGTCCACACTCACTCCCCATCCACACTCACTCCCCCGTCCACACTCCCTCCCCGTCCACACTCCCTCCCCATTCACACTCACTCCCCCCTCCACACTCCCTCCCCGTCCACACTCACTCCCCATCCACACTCCCTCCCCGTCCACACTCCCTCCCCGTCCACACTCCCTCCCCATCCACACTCCCTCCCCGTCCACACTCCCTCCCCATCCACACTCCCTCCCATGACAGAGCTGCAGTGCTGGCTCATTCTTCTTTTAATTACAGTCTCTCCTGAACCGGGAAGAAACAGGACTATCTCAGAGGTTGGCGCTGAGTACAGGTGAGCAGAATTAACCACAAAGGATGGGTCCAGTACTGAGCCAGGCCTGGGATGGCAGCCCCCTTTGCTGCTCGGTTGGACTGGGCTGGAACAGACCCTGGCACCCCGGATCACTGTGAACCGCCTGCGGACCCACCCACCCAGGGCCCCGTCTTCACCGCACTTACTTGGGCATGGGGCACCCTGGCAGGCTTTGGTCTCTCGGCCACTCCCTTTGCAATTCCTGCCCCCCATCTGGGGCACTGGGGAGTTGCAGAGACGGATGCGTGTGATGTTGCCGACTCCACAGGTCACAGAGCATGAAGACCAAGGTGACCAGTGGCTCCAGCCGCCGTCCTGCCGGACTAACACAAGAAGCACAGAGACATCAGGCTGTGCCGCGTAGAGGGGCGTTTGCCTGTAAACCATGTGCCTTATTAACCGAGGAGCATCTCACGGCTGCTGAGGAGAGGGAAGGAGAGCCCCTCCCATCAGCCGGGAGGAAAAGCCTCGCCTGGCCAGAATCCTTGCAAAGGTCCAGCGCCTCCTGAGGGCAACTGTGTCCCTTGCAAAGGTCTCAAAGGCTGAGGGAAGCCCAGCCCACCCCACAGGCAGGCGGGTGTCACATGCCCGACACTCACTGCGGGTGTCACACTTGCTCAGGCTGCAAGCCCGTGTCTGGATGGAGGGCCCCAAGCAGGTGTTGCTGGTGACGTCACAGGACCGGCCTCTCTGCTGCGTCCCAGAGCCACACGTCACTGAGCACTCGGTCCACTCTGCCCACGGAGACCAGCCCTCCTCACCGTCCACCGCTGCCAGAGGAAGCAAACACAGTGGAATCAGGCCCTGCCTCGCAGACGTGCCACAGAACAGAACAGGCACAGGGCAGCTGGCATGGGGCCACAGTTCATGCATCCAGGAGTCTGAGGAGCCACTGCCTGGCTGGGGCAGGTGGACGTCCCGGTGACTGGGCTGTGGCTCTGTGGGACCCAAGTCTGTGACCAGCACAGGACTTCAGGGGCTGCCTTTCAAGGGAAGAGCAGAAACACATTTCTGGGTCTACTGTTGGGTGCTGCAAGGAGCTAAAACTTTGTGTGTCCAGGAAAGTCTTCTAATCAATTTTATAAAATAGCTTGCCAAAGACAGTGCTGAATCTTTTCTACCTGAGGTTTCATTAAAGTTAGAAAGACTTAATGTATTTCCATTTAACCTCTGTTCACTGATTTACATAATGTAGTGAAACATTTCAATTATTGGTGAAAATTACAGGTCACTTATTTCCAAGTAAACTGAAACAAGCTAATAAAAAGGAGATTCCCTCTAAAGAAATTCCTCACGGGTAATCACAGCCCCCAAATGGAAGGAAAGAACAACCTGATGCAAGAAATCATTCTCGTAAGGAGAGAAACCCAATGAATGTGCCATGACTCAGTGTTCCAGAAAGCAGGGAAAGAAAAGAAAAATGGTCAAGGCGATCTTTTTCTGGTTATGATGCTCTTGATAACATAAAATATCTCCTTCTAGTCTAATATGGGCCATTTAATTATCAAGATTATATTTTTATGCTGTGCCAGGAGCAATCTGGCTTTGTGAATACCTAACAGGCACTTTTATGCGTACTGAATTGTTGATTTTCATTATAAGACTAACCATATAGGGGATACATTTTCTGCATTTTACAGGCAATAAATCTGAAACTCAGAAAAATCCCATTGTATTCAAAATCACAGAGTGGCAGAGCGTGAGCTCTGAGTCCCTTCATTCTCTGTCCGCATCAGAGTTAAGGTGTCCTGAGGATGACAGAGCTCTGGGGCCACCGGAACATTCTGGGAATGTTTGGGGGATGGTGACTAGTTTAGTTTGGGAGAAGCGTTGCCTGGTCTTAGTGCAGCAGCAACTTGAGGTGTGGACCTGAAGCACTTTGCCCGGATGGCAAGGCACTGGGGAGCCATGGATGGCTCAGGAGCTCTGGGTGGGGTCAGCAGAGCCAACTTGGGAAGGGAACTCGGGGCAGGGGTGGGAGGCAGCACAGAGACCCGAGGGCAGTGTTGGGGCCAACTCAGTCTCTGAACGTGCACTGAGTTTCCAGGGTGGCCCGGGACCCCCAGGGTGTCCACGCATGGTTCCTCTCTGTCTCAGGTTCTGTTCCTTGGAACGTATTTCTATCACTTAGAACATATTCCTCGGGTAACAGTCTTTGGTTTTTGTTTGTCTGATTTCCTATGGTTCTTATCCAGGAGTGTGTATACAGCGATCGCTCGCCACCGTAACACAGTCACAGACCTACGTGTGTTCTCTGCCTCAACTGGGGCCCCATCGAGGCCTGTTCTGGGCTCACTGCATGACCCCTGGGCTCAGCTTCCACATCTGAGAAGCATCAGGACAAGCCTTCCCACCCCCACGTTCCCAGGGCTTCCACACTCCTTTCTGGCCACGAGTCAGTCCTCAGTGGACGACCAGTGGCCTGGGGTGGCCCCCTGATTCCCTCACCTGTCCTCATGGGGCTGAACCTCACTCTTCTCCGCCAAAACCAACCAATGAATCAATAAACAAACAAGCATGGACGTCCTAAAAATGCAGGATGCGCTCGCCGGCTGGCGATACTCACGGTGGAGGCAGGAGGGGCAGCATTCGCCTTCCGCGAAGGACGGGCTGGCGCAGGTCGCGGGCGGGCAGGTGATTTGGTGGCAAATGGTTTTAAATTTCTACAGGTGAAGAAAGGCATGCATGAAACACTCATTTAAAAGCAGAGGACATTGGTACAAGGGCTGAGACTAGAAGGAGTCGACAGAATGGCTGAATGTTTTCCATCCTACGGACCGTACGTTACAAACAGAGATGTGAAAATAAGGGCATCTTTTTTCTCCCATTAGTGCTCAGAGCCTAACAAGAACAGGGCCCCCAGATGGCTCTTTGCATCCATTCCGTTCCTTTCTCCCTTCACTGAGCAGCAAGGAAGCAATAGAGAGCTCCACGCTTCCTAGAAGGAGGGAAGAAGAGACACGCAGCAGGAACTCCCGCTATCTAAGGTAACTCCGAGGCCATTGTTACAGAAATAGAGTAACACTAAAAGCTAAATTGTCTGTCTATAAGACTTCAGGCAGTGGCTTGTATTTCCCCCAAATGTTTCTGCTGAGCCTCAGGCTCTGTCAGAACCGAATGGAATTAAATGCAGAGTCTAGGGCCATGTCTGGCTTCTCTGTTCCTCCTGTTTCTAACCCACTGGTGATGCTGGCCAGGTCGCTCCCCCCACTCTGGGCTCTGGTTCTTTATGTGCAAACAAAGAGGTTGATTCGAGTCATAAATATGGTTCCTGGCCCGTCTGTGGTTCTTACACTCGGATTTCCTCACATAGCTGAACAGGTTTTACACAGCCACACTGAACGCTGGCATTTCCAGGCAGTCAAGCTCTGCCGACTGTCCAGTGGTGGCCTCCTCCCCCCAGAGCCGTGTTCTGGGGCCTCACCTTGCAGGTACACGTGGTGCAGCTGTCCACCACCCACGTCTCATTTTCTGCAAAGAACCGGCCATCCTGCCAGCAAGCTGACATGTTCCTTGTCTTAGGAGGGCCACCAATGAGCTCCCAGAGAAACTGGTTATCGTTCGACTGGAAAATCAAGTGAAATATTTAAGTATAGACAAGAAAACAACGTATTTAGTCATCATGCCTGTGGATGAAAAACAAAGTTCCTCCTTCATTAAAAAGCTCTAAAGTCAAGTAGGACTTGACTTATCCCTGGGAGGAAGTTCCAGAAGCTGCCCTCCATCCTCATGGAGCTTTCTGAGCCAGTGCCACAGCTTGCCACTGCCTGGGCTTCTGCGGCGACCCATCCACCTGCCTTCCAGGGGAGTGGAAACTGCGCGGCTCACATGACACCGGGGTCAGTGCAGAGCAACGCTGGGGCTCCTTCAATGGGAACCCAAGGTGGGACTGCGGGTGGGAACAAGGTCCCCAGGCAGCAGCCATAGGACAGGCAGGGATACAGCCAACCTCCTGCCCTGGCCGCCCTCCCTGCCCCAGGCTCCTGCCCTGGCCACCCTCCCTGCCCCGGGCTCCTGCCCTCGCCACCCTCCCTGCCCCGGGCTCCTGCCCTCGTGGCCCTCCTTGCCCCCGGTTCCATCTCCTGGCATCATTTACTTCGTGTCCTCTGGGTACAAGTGACAATCAGCATCACTGCGCCCTGGTTAGCCATGTGGACATCGTGGGGCACTATGGCCCAGAGCACCTCATTATGTTCAGTCCCTTTCTCTAAACTGCAAGCTGCCCGTCCTGAGCCCCACAGGCATCCCTTGCTCTTCCTGGCCACGCTGTGCTGCTAAAACCCATTTCACTCCTGCCAGCCTCACAGGGACTTCCCATCCTGCTTCTTCAGCTACTCCAACATGCAGTCCTTTAAATAAAAGTATTTTCCTCTGCAGGTGCGTGTGTGTGTGTGTGTACACTCATACCTACAGATTTACCAAGGAGGTAAATTTCCCCAAATTAAGAATTTACTTTGGAGACTGTGCCCAGGACTGTTTTCCTTGGGAATACTTCCCTAGATCTACCCAACTTCCCTCTAACAACGCTGAATATTGAGCAAGGGTCCCGGCAGATGCCTCCCCTGAGAACTGTGGGTTTTTACATCGAGCACTAGGCACCGCCAGGCCAGGGAGTGTTGAGACCCACCAAGATGGGCCAGTGGCGGAGTTGCCCGTGCCCTGTGACCCCTGCAGCCCCGCGCGGGCACCCACCACTCTCTTGAGGTTCTCGCTGAGCTGGTTCACGAGGACGTGGAGCCCGGAGAGCTCCTGGACCATGTTCCCCAGCTCCTCGCAGGAGCGTTCGCACACCTCGGGCCTCCTCTCCGAGCTGGGGCCCACATACTCGGTGGTGACATGTGGACCCAGGCGCAGTGTCTCGGTGTTCTCACTGATGGCGTTGATCTCAGCTGAGGGGAAGTACAGAAGGGCCGTGAGCGTCACGGAGAATGTGGCCAGCAGCAGGGGCTGGAACCACAGGGAGGATGACCTGCCCTGGTTCCCAGAGAGGCCTGGTGCTGGGTGACACCAGGAACAGCAGGGACAGGGGACAGCGGACAGCGACTGTTTCCCACACTGTCACGCGTCACAGAAGGAGCGGAGCCGCGGTTAGCTTAGGAGTGGGGAGACGCAGCAATATAGGACAGGCCCACACGGTCCAAACGCAGAAGCAGGAGCGGCCACGCATGTCACTCAGACCCAGGTCCCCTCTTTCCAAAGCTTCCGACCACAAATCTGCTTCTTGAACAACACATCTCCCACAAGTTCTGACGGCTCCTCTCGACTCTTCAACCTTTTTTATTTTCATCCCCAAACACCCTTTCTTATGGCTCCTTGCTCTGCTTTAAAGAAAATTCACTCATCCTCTTGCTGAAACAGCCGGTCCCCTCGAGACTGTGCCTTGCTGGTCCCAGTCTTCCCACCTTCCCACCTTCCCATCTTCCCACCTTCCCCCCACTCCCTCCTTCCCACCTTCCCCCTGCTTCCTCCTTCCCACCTTCCCACCTTCCCACTACTCCCACCTTCCCACCTTCCCACAGCTCCCACCGTCCCACCTTCCCACCACTCCACCTTCCCACCTTCCCACTGCTCCCACCTTCCCAACTTCCCACCTTCCCCCCACTTCCACCTTCCTACCTTCCCACCGCTCTGTCTGAAACCCTATATCGTGGGACCTGGATGGGTATGGCATGTAATTTACAAATTGACCCAAGGCAAGTTGGGGTCGGAGGCAGGTCCCGTCCTCAGGTTCAGTGGGGCCTGCACAGACGCAGTAGGGGCCCAGGCTCTACGCCGGAGCTCACCTCACCCGCGTCTAGGACTCCGCTCCCTCTTAGGGGTGAGGATCCCATCTTTGAAATGCCTGACTTCTCTTGGACAGTCCATTATTGAGGAATGACTTACACATTTTACAGCACTGTCAGGCATTCCATGATCGAGTTTTTGTTACTTGGTTATAAACTGTGCTGCAATTCACATTAAGCTCAGAAGCGTCCCCTCAGATTCATCATGCCCATAGCCATGTACAGTCAGGTCAGTATCGATGTGTTAGCAGAGAGAGAAACCACCCTGAGCGGATTTTACCCAGCACACTGATCTTTAGCTAACCTAGGGTATTTGCTTTTCATTCCTTTAAAAGTTAAACAAAAGACCGCATATATCTTTGCTTCTGCTCCGGCTCTGACAGGAATGTAGTTTTACTTGGTAGTAAAACCTTCCAACTAACTTGCATTTCTCCAGGCTTCTGCCAATATTCTCAGTTGTAAAATAATAATGGCTCAGCCCCTTCACAAGGTTACTCTTACTTTTAACAAACAGTGAAGAAGGGAGTGTCATTACCAAGCACCATTCCATGAAGTAGCTGTTTCTATAAAGACCCATTTTCCTCAAGTCTGACATAACCAGTGAAGAAGGAGTCTTCGTCGGCAAAGATCTCCAAATGGGACATCGGCATCCACCTGGCTTTGAGTAGACTAACTCAGGGTTGATTGCCACATATGGTAGGTAGATATATGTATATAGATTCATACTTATTCTACATCTGGAGATAACAGATCTAGATTTCTCTGTAAGTCTAGGATTTTTTTTTGGGGGGGGGGAGATCTAAGAGTTTCTCATAAGTTTTAAAGGTTTGCTTTTAATAGTTCCAGGGATTATTCACTGGTACCTATGAGCCTAGGAAATACCTGCTGAAGGAGACTGCACCTGCTAGGGTGTATGCTGGTAACACACACACACACAGGGTGTTTGCTTACATAGAGTTGTAAGTCGTGTTTGTCATAGTAGGTTAGTTTTACTCACTAACCATTATGACAACTAATTCAACGTGCCATAGATAACCTGTGCTCTAGTTTAACTGAACCCACGTGAAATTATGGTACGAACGTGTGATTAGGAACACCGCAAAGGGTGTATTTTCTTTCATACAAATAATATTTGCATATATGTTTTGTTTATAAAAACAATATTTTTCTATATTAGTGAAAATACACACACACATACCCACATACATACATATAAATATATCAGACTGAAAACATTATTGCAACAAAAAGTACCCAAAAGCCCCGCAGCCACCTGCACCCCAGGAGCCCGGGGAACAGCACTGCCTCACGAAGCTGAGGCCCTGGCACTCGGAGTGCTGGAGCCGAGATAACGCCGCCTGTGCTGCAAATTACCCCTCAGGTCACAGGCACAGCGAGGGTCGTGGCGGGGTGAAAGTCGGAGCTGGGATGAGGGTTGGTCTTAGAACACGCTTCTCCCTGCACTGATGATCAAATGTCTCCCTGTTCTCCTTCCCCACAGGACATGCACAGCAATCAGGACCTGCAACGTGTAACTGAGGAGTGGGCTACGCACCCCGGTTCTGAAGTGGGCGATGGGATCACAGAGTCGTTGTGCATCAAAGACACCAAATCCCACATCTTCCTGATGACATAACAATTCACACTTGTCATGATTTGGAACAGAAATGGCCTGGCCTTCATGCGCACACAGCCACACCGTGTGGCAGACGTGAGCTCCGCTTTGAGGCTGTGAGACCCCAGCAGCAGCCCTGCTGCCTGCTCACTGGGGAGCTGAACACGCAGCCACACAGCACCTCTCGGGCGCCAGGCTTCCTCTTTGTAAAACGAAGAAAGTGAAAGTACGCATCTCACGTAGTGACTCTGAAGATTAAATGACGTATGACATTTAATGAGCCTGTCACAGCGACCTTCGGAATGAAATGCTCAAGAAAATACTGGAAAGTATGCTTGGAAATACTATTCACAGTTGTAACTAACAGAAAAGGTGAGATCATCTGCCAATGATTTAAGTAGCATAGATTTCCATCATATGATGGAGATAACGACTATGAACAGTGTAAGAAAACTTCTAGGCCGGGAGCAGTGGCTCATGCCTGTAATCCCAGCACTTTGGGAGGCCGAGGTAGGCGGATCACAAGGTCAGGAGATCGAGACCATCCTGGCTAACACTGTGAAATCCCATCTCTACTAAAAATACAAAAAATTAGCCAGGCATGGTGGCAGGTGCCCGTAGTTCCGGCTACTCGGGAGGCTGAGGCAGGAGAATGCTGTGAACCCAGAAGGCGGAGCTTGTGGTGAGTCGAGATCGTGCCACTGCACTCCAGCCCAGGGGACAGAGCGAGACTCCGTCTCAAAAAAAAAAAAAAAAAAACTTCTGTAAGTCAAGTTCAACAAATATCTATGACTTTCCTTAGGCAGACGAGCATCACACATTAATATGCTGGAAAAGTTGCCTATATTTAAAGTCATATTAAAGTACCAGCTATTTATATTTTGTCTTCTATAATAAAATTGTTTGGATTATTAAAATCTGCTTAAAATTAACTACTTAATCAATTTATTATTTTCAGATATCAACATGTCTAAGGTGACCAGCTAACTCACTCAAAGACAATAGTGGTAGTTCCAAATATTTTTACTTAAATTTTTACAAGCATGCATGCACATACATACACACACACACACACACACACACACATCATGTCACAATAGAAACCCATCCAAGCCAGTAAATCAAATGCATTTTTGAAAACACACCTACCTCCCTGGCCTTGCTGGCAACCCTTCTTGCTTAGAATATCTTCCACAGAGTTTTCAAACACGAGGTGGACATTCTGAAGCAAACCCTGTAAATACATACAAGCAGAAAAATAGAGCCACAGATAAACATCCAATGTTTGATGCCAAACTAACTGTCATTCTAAACATACAAGATGCAATCTTCAAGTAGTGAAAGTATTTCCTTCTACGTAGCAGGTTTGCAGTCTCTTTATAATCAGTTTTTCTGTATATAGGACTTTTGAAATTTTGCTTTTGAGCATGACACAAGAAATGGAAGTGTAATGTAAGAAATCTACCTAGAAGGAAATGTTTCACAAATGAGTGAGATGGCCCTTGGAGAGGTGTGGCCTGCTGTGTGTTCTGGGCATGTTCCCATGGACGTTCAAGGCCATTCTTTCCTTGCAAGTCACCATGATTAGCGAGTTTCTGCATTGGGCTAAGGAGCTCACAGAGGCCCACTGGTCTACTCAGAGACACAGACCCTGAGCGCCTCCCGCAGCTGAGTTACGGTGGGGCTGGGCCAATCCTATATAGTATGGAATTCCTGGGCACCCATGAGAGATTAACTCAAAAACAAGCTATGCATCTCTAGGCCTTTTACTCAAATTACTGAGTTTAAGCATGTACTTATTTCCAAGGCCCTACATGACTGGGAGGGAGCAAGGTACCACACCCTATTGTGATTCTAAACACCTGCAGTTTAAGGAAGATTCATTTCCAAACATATTTTAACCAAAATGGACATGAAACCATTCCCTTATAAATCAATAGCCCTTTCCCTTGGAAAAGGGCACCTGCTACTTTGCTCTCCCATCATTTCGCTACTAAAGCAAACATTTAAGAGTGGTTTTGGTCGTGATCAAAAGAGTCTGGGATTGCTAGAAACATTGGAATAGGATTGATTCCCTGATCATCAAACCAGCCCTCAATCACAACGGATGGTTATTAGTGCAGTTAGGAAAGCACAGCTGGGGCGGCCCTCTCTGATTAATCATGACTTAGAAAGGCGTGCATTGTGTGTGTGTGTGCGCTTGTGGGTGGTGTTTGCACATGAAAGGGTGAGTGCATGTGTGAAAGTATGTATGTGCTGACAACTGCCTGTGGCTCTGCATGCGTTGTGTGTGCATGTGTGCCTGTGTGTGCATGTGTGCCTGTGTGTGTACACATGCATGGTGGACGTATGTGTATGCATGAGTTCACATGTGGAGTTTGTGTGTGTATACGTGTGTATGAGTGTGTGTGCATGTGTGTTCATGCGTCTGTACATCTGTGGTTCTGTGTGTGCATCTATATGTGTTTTTGTGTGTGTGTGTGGGATGTGAGTGAATGTGAGTGTATGTATGGTGTGTTTATGTGTGGAGGTGTGTGCATGTGTGTGACTGTGTATGGTGCTTTTGTGCACATGTATGTGTGTGTTCACATGCGTATGATGTGTGTGCATTGAATGACTGTGTGTGGTGTGTGCACACCTGTTTTGTCCACATGTCTGTATAAGTGCCTATATATGGTTGTGTGCACATGTGCATGTGTGAGAGTATGTTCACATGTGTGTGTGGTGTGTGTGTGCATGTGTGGCACGTGCACACATCTGTGTGAATGTGAGTGTATGCATGGTGTTTATTTGTGTATGTGCATGTATGCCCATGTAGGGTGTGTGCATGTGTGTGCATGTGTGTGTTCACATGCATGTCTGTGGTGTGCATGCGTGCATATGAGTGTGTGAATGGTGTTTATGTGGGTCTGCATGTGCGTGCGCATGTACGGTGTTTGCACACGGGCATGCATATGTGAGGGTGTGTTCACATGCATGTGTATGTGGTGAGGTGTGTGTCTGTGCATGTGTTGTGTGGTGTGTGTACATGTGTGATGTATATACATATGCGAGTGTGAGTACATATGCAGTGTTTGTGTATATGTCTCGATGTGTGTTCATGTGTTTGTGTGCATGTGTGTTCACATGTGTGTGGTGTGTGCATGTGTGATGTATATACATATGCGAGTGTGAGTGCATATGCAGTGTCTGTGTATATGTCTCTGGATGTGTGTTCGTGTGTTTGTGTGCATGTGTGTTTGCATGTGTGTGTAATGTGTGCATGTGTGATGTATATACATATACAAGTGTGAGTGCATATGCAGTGTTTGTGTATATGTCTCTGGATATGTGTTCGTGTGTGTGCATGTGTGATGTATATACACATGCGAGTGTGAGTGCATATGCAGTGTTTTGCATATGTCTTTGGATGTGTGTTCATGTGTTTGTGTGCATGCATGTTCATGGGTGTGTGGTGCATGTGCACGTGTGCACATGCCTGTGGTTGCATGTGGTGTGCAGTGTGTGCATGTGTGCATGTGAGCACGTGTGTGGAGGTGCAGTGTGCTTCTCTAAGGCCAGGCTCCGCCTGCTCAAGCATCGCATCACCAGATGCACTCGCGGGTCAGTTCCCAGCAAAGCTCTTTCCTCCCTCACCGTGGCCACCTCCCTGCAGAGCGTACCCTGAAGTGACTCTCTCTGGCAGAGCCTTTGGCCACGTACATCCGGCTCTTTTCCGCCTGCAGGTGCTCGTAAAAGGGCTCGTCCAGAGCGAAGCTGTCTATGAGGTCGCAGCCCACGTGCAGGCTGTAGGTCTCGCCAGCCACCTGCACGGTGACGTTCTTCCACTGCGAGTCAGCCAGGCCCACGTCCTCCAGGGAGACCACGTGCCGGGTGCCATCGATCCAGTAGATGAGGTCCAGCGTGTCCGCAGGGCCGTTGGAGACGATCTCGAACTGCCTCTGGGAGAGACCGGGGCCCTCCAGAGCCAGCAGCGTGCCCCTGGACTTGCCGTCCTGCTTGAGCTGGGCCGTGAGGAAGAAGCCCTCCTTCTGCCGCATGATCCTGGTGATCTTGCTGAGGTCCTCTGCGTTCACCGGTGGGATGTAGTCGAAGCGCACGAAGCGGTAAGCCGGCACGCCGGGGTCGGGCCCGCGGAACTGCTTGGCGCCAATGGTCTTGCGGTTGATGTTGCTGATACTGAAAAGGTCGAAGGTCGTGCCTTTGTCCTGGTGACCAGCTGCAAAGGGAACCGCAGTGCAGAAGGGTGACGTAGGGGAAGAGGGCGAGGTTGGCCGGACCCAGGGTGACAAACCAGAACCTCCTGTGTAAGGAAATTAACCAGGCCTCCCAATATCCCACAGCTTCTCCCCCTCTTTTATAGGAGTGCTAGAGCCGTCTCTGATGAAAAGCCACTGCCAGTGCCGCTACTCAGAGTGTGGTCCCAACGCAGCTGCAGGTCTGTGGGGTCAACTTCTGTCCCTGGCTGGCCAAGGAGCGTGTGCCAGAAGGTAAATCAGTGGGACCAGGTAACACCCTGTCTGTTCAGCTGGCCCTTTGCATAGCCCGACCTTCCTAGTGAGGGAATCCGGGCCTCGACTGACATTCTGGCACATGTCCCAAGTCACTCTGTCTGGCTCTTCCATCTCAGATCTAAGGCTGAAAAGCAGCCGTCCTCTCTACCAGTTGATTGCTCAGGAAGTAAATGAATGAACAAACTAGGAAAGACATGGATCTTTAGCCTTGCTATTGATAAAGTGTCTGAAAGCGGCTCAATCGTATGTTGCTTTCTTGTTGAGATCCACTGCCTAAAACCCGTTATGTTAGCAGGTTGCTATTTTGTAAAAATGTATTCTCCAATGCTTAATGCACCCTGTGGGTAAGGATCTGAAAGAGTGATCAGTGTCCAGTATAGAAACAAATGGTTTTAAGTCACCACCTAAGCTATTGGCAAGAAAAGTGATCAGACCTCACCAAAATCATAACAGTTTAAATAATTCGAAGTAATACACTGAACGGAAAGTTTAAACAAAGCCTTCCTTTTCATGTAATATTTGGCAAATTAGAACAGTATAATACACAGTGTTGCTGATAGAAGTGGGCATGGGACCACTTTCCATAGAGTTACTTGGCAAGAATTAAAAGCTTTGATTCAACAATTCCAATTTTGTAACCTATCCAAAGGACATAATCACAAATGCTACTTAAGATTTATCCACGTCAGTATTTTTTGTATCACCGTTTATGCTAATGAAAATAAACCAATCTAAGTGGGAATTGATTGAAAAAGATCAGGCTTCATCTGTGATGAAATATTACGTGGTCATTAAAAATCATACTGTAGAAAAGTAAACACATGGGAAAATATTTAAAGGAGGAAGAAAGTGGAGCAAAAATAATTCAACAAACACCAAATACTTGCAGTGCTGTGAACATCCTCTACAGAAAAAAAAGGATAAACTGTGCAACTCCAAGTGGAATGGCATTTTTCTCTAACACCTGAATTTTCCAAAGATAAATTCTCTCATGTCATATTGGCTCTGAAGTAAGTTACTATTAAGGAGCTAGAAGGTCCTCACGGGTAAAATTGTCCTACTGCACACTTTATTTTGTCGTCTCTCGCCTTGCAGCTAAGCCACATCTCACAAGCCCAAGAGACCACAGGCTCTGAGGACACTCACCTTGCGTGCTGGGCCACACCCACAGAGCCAGCAGGACCAGCCCCCAGACCATCCTGCCTCCTGCAGTTTAGCTCCTGGGGATATAGGAAACCTTTGTTAGTGATGAGTCCACAGCTGCAACCCTGCCTATGAGGGAGACTGGCCCAGTGACTCACATGACCATTGAAAAACAGTTTGCGTATAAAACTCAGCACCAACTGGATTTGTGGGAAACTAAGAGCTAAGGAGGAAATTTACTTTTCAAGCAGGATTCTTCTAACTATAACTAAGATTTGTTGGGCTAGCATTCGCCGGCAAGCACTGTGCTCATCACCTTCTAAATATTCCTATTATTTCATCTTCATAATAGCCGAGGAGGTAAGTGGTGCTCTAATTGTCCTCGTTTTACAGATGAGCAAATGGACGATGGGCAAGGTCAGCGCTTGCCCGGAGTAATTCTGTTCATATGACTCGTAGACAGGACTTAGATCTGGAAAGTTTGAATTTAGAAAAATATCCAGCCTGACAAAAATAATCTGTGAAAGCATTTTGTGTAAATATCCAGAAAAAAAACAGTTACGCATAACCTAATTAAACAGAATAAATACTAACTGTAAAAAAAGTTAGAAATAAACTTAATTTGGTGAATTATACTTACAAAAAAACAGAACACTTGACTTAGCCATCATTTTGACCCTGCCTTTTTATTTTCCTGCAGGCCTGTTTTTCCATTCTTGGGGATTTTAAGTTGGCACAGCTCAGTGGAGGCTGGACCCGGAGTCAGGAGACGTGGCCCAATGCCCTGCGGCATGATTAACCCTGTGGGTCTCAGCTTCTCCTCTCCCGAAGGAGCATGAGCCTGTGGGTCCCAGGGCTCCCCAAGTCCCTTCCAGCAATTGGTCACACCCTGCCCCAGGTTGAAGCAAAGACTGAGACCCCAATTCTTCCCGTATTTCGAAGAGCAAAGGCTGTTAACTTCTCATTGTTAATCCAAGGACTCTCCCTCTCCAGAAACAACATTTGGTAACCTGGAAATCCTCACCTTCCAGGAATAGAGAAACGTTCCCCAGAAGAAATGCTTGGCAGCACCTCCAGACCCCACACCCATCTGCTCCCTGGACTCCCCCAAACTCATCTGCTCCCCGGCCCCCCTGCAACCCATCTGCTGCCCCCAGTGCCACCCCCGGGGTCCTTGGTGAGTGTTTCATCTGTCCTGGCTCCGGAAGCAGCACGGCCAGCCGCCGGCCGAGGCCAGCACCAGGCTGAGCAATGCTGAACACCAGCTGTGCAACCTAGGAAAACTTACTTAACCTCTCTGTCTCAGTTTCCTCATCTGTAGAAACATAGCCTCATATAAAACGCCCACCTCATCGGGTTGTTATGAGAGATGAATTCAGCAAACGAATCTTCACCAGGGGCTGACTTAGCCCAGCAAACCACAGGCATGGGTTACAGGAGCAGAATGTGCCTCTGGGTCTGGGGCACTTTCTGCTCTAAAAGCCCGAGGCAGCCGCAGTAATAATGGTAGTGCTGACAGGACCTTTCTATGGAGCTCTTAAGAGGGTTTAATGACATGAGTGAACACTTGACCATGAGCTTAGAACAGTGCCTGCACACCGTAAGCACCACAGAGAGGTGTTAGAATACACAGCTCAGGTATAGCCTTGGCAGGCTCTTCCCACCTCTCCACCTCATCAGCCCACACTGCCGGACACATCGCTGTCCCCTAAGGACAACTGTGTGGGGCTGGCCCTGCAGAGGCCAGCCAAGAACAGGATGGCAAACGCGAAAGTTCTGGATGCCCAGTTTCATAAGGACAGGTTGGAAAAAGTAAAGCAAACTCCTTTGACAAAACCACATCCTACTGTCTCTGCCTTGAGGTGGATTCTTACAAGAGCAGGAGTCTAACAAAGCATCCGCCGCTGAGGATTGTCAAAGGACAGTGAAGCTCCATGCCACAGGAAGGATGAGCAGCCGGGCTGCCTGGCCTCAGCCCATCCAGGGACACCGGGCAGGGATGGAGCCACGGACGAGCCAGTGCCCCTCACCCCTGCCCCAGCCTCTGCACGCCACGCACCCACGTTTATGCTTGTGTCTTTCCAAAAGAAAGATTTCAGTGCCTGTCTGCAGCAGAACACAGTTTGAATTTGCAAAGGTCTTTGAAAACTCTTTTCAGTTGAACAATCCAAGTAAAAGATAACTTTGCAGAGAGCTAATTGTTTACCGGCCATCCCCCACCAAGAGCAGTCTGATGACACAGCAGACTCCTGGGTGCTCAGCCCCCAGCCCTGGGCGGCCAAACCCACCTTCCTTAAGTGGTAGCCAGGCAACCCGCCAGCTGGCTTTTCATATGCAAACTGCCGCAAAACTGTTAAAAGTCGCTGTGTGTCCCGGTAGTCACAGGACTTTGCATAGACTTACCACAAATACTCTCTAGTTAGGTTCAAAACCACTTTTCAGCTACGAATAATGTAAACAATCGGTCTCTCTGTCATCTGCTAATAATGATGTCAACAATCAGAGTCTCTCTAATCTACTAATAATGTTAATCAGAGATCTGAGTCTCTCTCTAAACTACTAATAATGTTAACAATCAGAGTCTCTCTCTAATCTCGGTTACTTTTCAGATACTCCGGGAGTGGTTTCTAATTCCCTCCTCAATAACAAACTCTCATGTGGAATCTTCTTATTCTGAAGCTGAAAACGTAAAGCCTTTACCGGGTTCCCAGGCAGGTATATGCATTATAATAGCAGCAACCACAGCCCTCAGAGAGGAAGGGGTGCCGGGCCAGCCGGCCAAAGGAGCCGCGGAGGAAAAGCTTAGCGGCGGCCACGTGCCTTGCTCTTCCAGTGGGCAGTAAAAACTCCACGTGAAGAAAGGCTTGCCGTTTAGTGTTAATAGATGCACCACCCACCTTAAGAATCTCCATAGCTCTTTCTTCTTCTCCCCTTCTTAGAGTTCAAGAGCTCTAATTTCTTAAAATTGGAGCACGATGAAATAATTGAGTTTAAGAAATAATCGTACCTGGTTTGCTAAAAAGATGCAGCGATGACTGATTTCAGTGTTCCGGACTGAGTCAGAAAAACTCAGGCTCTGCCGGAGCTGGAGACCGGCCCCGCCGTGCAGGACGCTCCGGTGGACGTGGCCGAGCGGCTCCCGGGCAGTGCGGCTTTATATGCCGCTTCTCCTGTGCAGTGCTGTCAATCAGACACACGAGGAAGCACGTTTAATTCATTCCTTCGAAGGAATGACATCATCCCCCTTCTGATCTCACCATTTGCTCCGAGTACCTGCTGCAGGGGTCCAAGTCCAGCCCCTCTGTACTGGAGGCCGCCTCCTCCTCCTGCACCCCGGCCCCTGCCAGACAGGCCTGGGAGGAGCCAGACAGAGAGAGGGAAGGCAGGGACTCACTTTTCCTGTCTTCTCTCAGGAAATAAGATGCTATAAATAACACGAGCAAGATTGGCTAGAACTCCTCATTTTGCTTAAGAGAAAAAAATGCAAGTTCTATGCCTTAAATATGTTTCGAATGATTCAATGTGATATTGGTCTTTCTAAACCAAATGACTGGCTCTTAATAACACATAAAATACATCGGTGAGTATCAATAATTAGTCTGTATATTAATAAAGTTATTATGGTCAATAACCAAGTTTATTATGTGACAAAAGTGAAATGTAATGTCAAAGGAAGCTGCCAACATTTATCTCAGGCAGTTAGAGGACTGAAAAACTGTACTGCAGCTTTGGGAAAATTCATTTTAACCCAAATTCTGCTTCATCTGCTCAGTGAAGATCCCCTACAAGGACGTCTCCCAGTGACATGCAATACCCGACCGAGTCCCCTCGTGCACACTTTCACGTGGTCCCATCGCAGGAACAGCCTGATGTGCAGCGGCACAGAGCAAGGACTCAGAGAACCAGAAGCAGTAGCACATCGAACCCCCGCCCCTCCCACACCTCAGGCATCACCGGCAATCAGGGTGCACTCTGCATGGGGGTGGGAGGGCCGCTTCTCAGAGGTCAGGGTGGACGACGGATGGGGAGGGGCTGCTTCTCCCGGGTCAGGGTGGATGGTGGAAAGGGGAGCTGCTGTTCCAAGGTGGAGGTTGATGGTACATGGGGGAGGGTCTGCGTCTCCCAAGTCAGGGTACGTGGTGGAAAGGGAGCTGCTGCTTCTCCTAGGTTGGGGTAGATGGTAAGTGGGGGAGGGTCTGCTTCTCCCAATTTGGGCTGGACAGTGGATGGAGGTGCCACTTCTCCCAGGACAGTGTGAAAGGTGGATGGTGGAGGGGCTGTTTCTCCCAGGACAGTGTGAAAGGTGGATGGTGGAGGGGCTGTTTCTTCCAGGACAGTGTGAAAGGTGGATGGTGGAGGGGCTGTTTCTCCCAGGACAGTGTGAAAGGTGGATGGTGGAGGGGCTGTTTCTCCCAGGACAGTGTGAAAGGTGGATGGTGGAGGGGCTGTTTCTCCCGGGACAGTGTGAAAGGTGGATGGTGGAGGGGCTGTTTCTCCCGGGACAGTGTGAAAGGTGGATGGTGGAGGGGCTGTTTCTCCCGGGACAGTGTGAAAGGTGGATCGTGGAGGGGCTGTTTCTCCCGGGACAGTGTGAAAGGTGGATCGTGGAGGGGCTGTTTCTTCCGGGACAGTGTGAAAGGTGGATGGTGGAGGGGCTGTTTCTCCCGGGACAGTGTGAAAGGTGGATGGTGGAGGGGCTGTTTCTTCCGGGACAGTGTGAAAGGTGGATGGTGGAGGGGCTGTTTCTTCCGGGACAGTGTGAAAGGTGGATGGTGGAGGGGCTGTTTCTTCCAGGACAATGTGAAAGGTGGATGGTGGAGGGGCTGTTTCTTCCAGGTCAGGGTGAAAGGTGGATGGTGGAGGGGCTGTTTCTCCTAGGACAGTGTGAAAGGTGGATGGTGGAGGGGCTGTTTCTCCCAGGACAGTGTGAATGGTGCACGGGGATGTGCTGTTTCTCCCAGGTCAGGGTTAATGGCAGACAGGGGAGCTGCTGCTTCTCCCAGGTTGGGGTGGACCTTGGATGGGGGAGGTTCTACTTGTTCCAGGTGGGGTGAATGGTGACTGGGGAGGTGCTGCTTTGCCCAGAGCCACCTGCACCTGCTTCCTGTGGGCACCTGCCTGTTGTGTGGAGTTGTCAGCCTGGCCTTGGACCTGTCAAGTCTTAGAGAACATTAAAGCGAATTTCTGTGGACACAGCTTTCACTGTCTCTGTGGCAGGGGAGCATCTCTTAAGCCTCCTGGCATTCCCCCGCAGGGGTCCAGCACCGCAGAGGTCGGCAGGCATCGTGAAGATCAAGCCTCGCTTTCTTACCTCTGTCTTCAGGGAGGATATGTGAGCAGGTGTGGGAGAGGGAAGGAGCTTTCATTTGCGAAAACCTCTGTTTTTCCTAATGGCACCTGTTTACTTACCACTTGGTAAATATCAGTTTCTGACACACACACAGACAAGAGACTAGACTCCAAGAGTGTATGTGTCCTGTTCAAGGTACGTTATTTTGCTTTTTTAAGCTATTGGAGACAAAGTCATCATTTGAATTAAAAAGTAGTTTAAATCGGTTAATGTTATCTCAAATTCAAAATAAGTATAACCCAGTTCCCCTTAAAGAATTTTCAGTGGATAATTATCCATTCATCGGTTTGAGTTTTTCTGCCTCCAGGTCAGTTTTTCCTGGGGCCGGAATGTGGAGGGTGGCATCCGCGTGCCACGGCCTCCCCTCTTCCTCAGTCCACGGAACGCGTGTTTCCTGATCAAAGGTGAAGACACGCAGCTCTGCTGCTCAGCACTTCGGGAGCATGCGGTGAAGACCGTGACACTCACTGGGGAGGAGGAAGGAATGTAGTAATGATCCTCCATGTGCCAATGGGTGGGTGCAGAGAAGACGGGCCTCCTTCTGTAGAATCTGGCAGCCCATAATCAGGGAAGTCTGTTTAGAGGAGACAGAAGGTAAACCGACTGGAACATGGCCCATGAATGGGGCGTCCCCGGTTCAGAAAGTATGTCAGGCAGAGAGAGTGGGTAGGTGCTCATGGTGCAGAGAACAGCACGTTCCTGGAGCAGCGCCCGGCCCACATGCATGGAAAGGGCATCATAGGCGGTGGAAGTCACAGAGAGGTGCCTGGCAGGGTGAGGTGGGACTTTGCAGCCCCACTGTGCAGGGGGCCAGAGGGGGAGTACAGGGGACAGCGCCTGGTCAGCATATTCCCTGGGCCCCCTGGGGGTGAGCAGGAAGGGAGATGTGAGGATGAAACAAAAAGCAGTCAGAGGCCTCGGCGGGAAAGCCAGCGATGCTGAGGGAAGCATCATCGCGTGTGAGCGCGGGAGGACGAGGGACAGACACGCAGCAGGTGGAATCATGCCCCCCACCCCCACCAAGTTCACGTCCACCCTGAACCTGTGAATGAGCTGACTGGAAATACCACAGTGTTTGTGGATGAAACCAAGCGTAGACGTCGTCGAACTGACATAGGGCAGCCTCCAAATCTAATGGCTACTGTTCTAATAAGAATAGAGAATATGAAGACGGAGACACAGGACGAGCACCGCTTGATGAAGGAGCAGAGAACGCGGTGATGCAAACACAAGCCAAGGTCACCAAGGGCTGCCAGAAACACCAGAACTGTGGGAGATGGGGAAGGGGTTCTGCCAGAGCATCCCGAGGACGTGCAGTCCTGCCACCCGCTGTGTTGAAAACTGCTGGACTCTAGAACCATAGGACAATACACGTGTTGTTCGTGACACTTCATTGCAGCAGGCCCAGGGAACTAACACAGGCACACCTTGGAGATATCGCAGGCTCGGTTCCACACCTCTGCAATAAAGTCAGTTGCATGGATTTATGCTTTCCCAGTGCATATAAAAGGGACGTTTACACTCCACTATAGTCTGTTAAGGGCACAGTAGCATTATGTCTAAGAGAACAACGGTGCATATCTTAATTCTAAAACATTTCATTGCTCAAAACTACTAATGGTTATCTGAAGCTTCAATGAGTCATCATATTTTTGCTGGTGGAGAGTCTTGCCTCAATGCTGACAGCTGCTGACTGATCAGGGTGGTGGTTGTTGAAGGTTGGAGTGTCTGTGGCACGTTCTTAAAGTAAGACCACAATGAAGTTTGCTGCATCTATTGACTCTTTTATAAAACGTTTCTCTGTAGCATGTCATGCTTTTTGATAGCAGTTTACCCACACAAGAGCTTGTTTCAAAATTGGTGTCCATTCTCTGAAATGCTGCTGCTGCTTTTTCAACTAAGCTTATGTAATATTCTAAATTATTTGTTGTCATCTCAACATCTTCCCTAGGAGTGAAGCATTTCACAACATCTTCACTGGGAGTACATTTCATCTGAAGAAATCATTTTCTTTGCTCATCCACAAGAAATAAGTCCTGATCCATTCAAGTTTTATCATGAGAGTACAGCCATTCAGTCCCATCCTCAGGCCCAGCTTCTAACGCCACCTCTCTCCCTCATTTCGTCACATCTTCAGTGACTTCCTCCATGGAAGCCTTGAACCCTCAGGGTCATTCCTCATGATGGGAATCAGCTTCTTCCAAACTCCTGTCACTGTTGATACTTTTCCCTCTCCCAGGACTCATGAATGTCCTAGTGGCATCTAGAACGGTGAATCCTTTCCAGAAGATTTTCAGCTGACTTTGCCCAGATTCATCAGAGGAATCACTGTCTATGGCAGCTATAGCCTCATGAAATGTATTTCTTGAATAGTAAGACTTAGAAGTCCAAATGACCCCTTGACCCATGGGCTGCAGAATGGATGTTGTGTTAGTAAGCATGAAAACAACCTTAATCTCACTGAGCATCTCCCTCAGAGCTCTTGGGTGACCAGGTGCATTGACCGAGAACAGTAAAATATTCTAAAATAGATCATTTTTTGAGCAGTAGGTCTCAACAGTGCGCTTGAAATATTTAGTAAGCCATGCTGAGAACAGATTCGCTGTCATCTAGACTTTGCTGTTACATTTAAAGAGCACAAGAATAATACATTTAGCATAGCTAAAGGGCCTGAAGATTTCCAGATTGGTAAATGATCACAGGCTTCAACTTGAAGTCACTGGCTGCATTAGCCTCTCATAGAAGAGACAGCCTGGCTTTTGAGTTTTTGAAGCCAGGCATTGACTTCTCCTCTGAAGCTATGACAGCTGGACATGGCCTCTTCTTCTAAGAGAAGACTGTTTCGTCTTCATTGAAAATCAGCTGTTAAGTGTAGCCACCTCAACAATGATTTTAGCTAGATCTTTTGTGTCACTTGCTGAAGCTTCTCCATCAGCACTTGCTGGTTCACCTCGCACTTTTATCTTACAGAGATGGCTTCTTCCCTAAACTTCATGAACCAATCTCTGCCAGCTTCAAACTTTTCTTCTGCAGCTTCCTCATCTCTCTCAGCCTTCACAGAATTGGAGAGAGTTAGAGCCTTGCTTAGATTAGGCTTTGGCTTCAGAGAATATTGTGGCTGGTTTGATTTTCTCTCCAGGACACTCGAACTTTCTTCCTGTCAATCAGCGATAAGGCTGTTCGGCTTTCTTATCAATTGTGTGTTCACCGGAGGAGCACTTTCCCTTTAAGAGCTTTGCCTTTGTATTCGCAACTTGGCTAACCGGTGCAAGAGGCCTAGCTTTCAGCCTGTCTCAGCTTTTGATACGCCTTCCTCACTAAACTTAATAAGTTTTTATTTGCAGTGAGAAATCAAAACTCTTCCTTTCACTTGAACTCTTAGAGGCCATTGTAGGTAATTAATTGGCTTAATTTCAACATTGTTGCATCTCAGGGAACAGGGAGGCCCAAAGAGAGGGAGAGAGATGGAACGGCCGTTGGTAGGGAAGTCAGAGCACACACAGTCGTCATCGATTTTGTTCGCCATCTTACATGGGTGCAATTGTTGATGGCCCAAAACAAGGTAGTTACACTGAAGGTCACTGATCACAGATCACCAGCACAGACAGAATAATAACAAAAAATGTGAAATATCATAAGAATTACAAAGCATGACACAGAGCCATGAAGTGAGCACTTGTTGCTGGAGAAATTGGACCTGCAGACTTGCCACAGACTTTCAGTTTGTAAAGATGCAGTATCCGTGCAGATGCATTGCCTGAAATTTCCATTATTCCAGATGTTTCTAAAGTGGTCATGCAGTCCCAAAGATCCCCCGTTATAGTGGGAGTCCCTAAAAGAGATAGAATATTCTGAGCCCTGTGATAAGAGACAGACTCTGAGTCCAGGGAGCAGGTGCCTGCAGTGCTGATAATGTAGGGAGGAGGGAAGGCAGACAGAGGACAGTGACTTGAGAATGGCATGAGGAGGACTATGGGCTCTGTGCACAGTCCTGGCCATGAGCATTGCCATCAGTGACCAGTGCGGCAGAGGAGACAGCAAGCAAACTCGCATCTGTGGCAGCCCTGGACGCAAGGTCAATGTGTATGACGAAGGAGCAAAACGTCTCAGCAGGCGGAAAAGGCGGCCCAAGATAGTCATCCAAATGGCCCATGCAGAATAGGAGGAAGCTTGCCTTCCAGGGGCACCAGACTGGGCCAGATCAAAGTCTGGAAACCAAACTCCCCAAATGGAAGGCATGTTAATGCAGGGGCTGAGAGGCAAAGAGGGGAAGTGAGGGGGACATTCAATGTCTGCAACGCCGGCACCTCCACTCCAGGGATGACCTCCACTCCAGGGACAACCTCCACTGCAGGGATGACCTCCACTCCAGGGATGACCTTCCTCTACTCCAGGCATGACCTCCACTCCAGGCACGGCCTCCACTCTAGGAATGACCTTCACTCCAGGGATGACCTCCTCTCCAGGGATGACCTTCACTCCAGGGATGACCTCCACTCCAGGTCTGACCTCCACTCCAGGG
The DNA here is from genome assembly GCF_047675955.1 of Chlorocebus sabaeus. Taxonomy (NCBI): domain Eukaryota; kingdom Metazoa; phylum Chordata; class Mammalia; order Primates; family Cercopithecidae; genus Chlorocebus; species Chlorocebus sabaeus. The sequence goes on along the minus strand of NC_132916.1, from coordinate 1,391,850 downwards.
ATGACCTCCACTCCAGGGACGACCTTCACTCCAGGGATGATCTTCACTCCAGGGATGACCTCCACTCCAGGCATGACCTCCACTCCAGGGATGACCTCCACTCCAGGGATGACCTCCATTCAAGGGATGACCTCTACTCCAGGGATGACCTCCACTCCAGGGATGACCTCCCTCCACTCCAGGCTTACCTACACTCCAGGCATGACCTCCAGTCCAGGGATGACCTCCACTGCAAGCATGATCTCCACTCCAGGGATTACCTCCACTCCAGGCATGACCTCCCTCCACTCCAGGCATGATATCCACTCCAGGGATGACCTCCACTTCAAAGATGACCTCCACCCCAGGGATGACCTCCACTCCAGGCATGACTTCCCTCTACTCCTGGCATGATCTCCACTCCAGGGATGACCTCCACTCCAGGGACAACCTCCACTGCAGGGATGACCTCCCTCCACTCCAGGCATGACCTCCACTCCAGGGACGACCTCCACTCCAGGGATGACCTCCACTGCAGGGATGACTTCCCTCCGCTCCAGGCATGACCTCCACTCTAGGGATGACCCCCACTCCAGGGACAACCTCCACTCCAGGGATGACCTCCCTCCACTCCAGGCATGACCTCCCTCCACTCCTGGGATGATCTCCACTCCAGGGGTGACCTCCCTCCACTCCAGGGCTGACCTCCACTCCGGGCATGACCTCCACTCCAGGCATGATCTCCACTCCAGGGGTGACCTCCACTCAAGAGATGACCTCCACTCCAGGGCAGGGGGCAGTGGGAGGGGGAGTGGGCTGTGCCCACAGGAAGCCTGGGCCATGAACACAGCCCTTGGGCCCTCTGATGTAAAGTGCATGGGCTCAGGTCCATGCTGGGTTTACCAGGGGAGTGATGGCCGGGCAGGTGAAGAAGCAGGCCATGCAAGTGTCCTAGAAGGCCCTGCTACTGCCTTGGAATGCTCGCACAACACCTGGAAAAGGGAATCTGTGGTTTCTGGGACATAATTAGAATTTATGCACGACAGAAATGAGCAGAAGATTCCTGCTCACCCCTTAACAGCCATCTGTGAGGCAAGAGGCTGCAGTCACACGAGACACAGAGCACCAGCCGTTGACCAGAGTTCCATGAGGCTTGGTGGGAATTCAATTAGCCAGCAGACTGGGCTACATAGTCCCAAAGGGCAGGAACCTGTTTATACCTCATGCATACTGTGCTGTTTGCAATGTCTGGGACGTGTTAGGTGCCACAGGTACTCAATGAGTATTTTCTGAACAAATGGATAAGGAAACGGAGCCTTAAACAAATCGACAGAGTGGCCCCCGTTCCTTTTCCTGTGTGTGCTACAAGTCAGTGCAGCTTGGGTGGAATCAAAGCCAGAAGGACTGGTCTCAGCCCTGGCCCTGGGAATTCTGGGCCCCTCTCCACGGAAGGATCCTGGTCCCGAGGACCCCAGGGTCGGCAAGGCGAGGCCAGAGCCAGGAGCCTTTGCTTTCTCCTCTGTAGAATGGGTGGTGGCCCAGATAACAGTGCCCTGGTGAGTTCCAGTCACTCAAGTCTTGCTACTCTAAGCGTGATCTTGGAGTGGGGGAGCTTGTTCAAAACCCACCATCAGATTCCCCAACCCTACACCTACTGAGTTGGAATCTGCCTTTGGGCCAGGCCCAGTGTCCTGTGTGCGCATTTCAGCTGGAGAAGTCATGCAGGGAAAGTCGTCCGCTTGCTCTTTTGATAATTTTAACAAGCTCCAAGCAGCGCCCATCCGGCAAGTATCCCCGGATCACCCTGGGGTGCTTGGGAAGCAGGTTCAGGCCAGAGAGAAGAGCAAGGGGAGGTGATATAAAAACCTCTGAGCCATAAGGGCTGTGACAAGTGTGCCTGGCCCTGGTCCCCAGCCCGTGCTCTTTTCTTCAGCTCAGGCCTCTGCACATTCAATGTGTCCGCTTGCTTTTCAACCCTTCTGTGTCACTGTGAAAGGGACAGAGCCACACCAGGATTTGCTGTTTCTGACGCAGTCCATGCACAACTGGACAGCGGAAACCATGGTCAGGGGCAGGAGTGTCCGGGGGAGAAGGGAGCCCTCACCCTCACCACACCTGTGGTTCAGCTCCAGCCAGAGGCCCATGCCCTGGGCTCTGTCTGCGCCTCCCCCACTCCCTCTTTCCAGAAGCCCCACAGGTCTCCTGCCCCTGGGTTTAAACATCACCTCGAACAAAGGATCGCCCAGGCTTTAGACTCATCCATCCGGCTTCCACTGAAATACCCCCATCGGATGTAAAACTCCTCCCCGCTCCCCAGGAACAGAGGCTGCCCCACCCCAACCTCCTCCAAACCAGCAAGTGTCCTGATCACCTGATCACAAGGCAAGACCTCTGCTTCACCTCTGATTCTTATTTCTCCCTGGAACTGGGGTCCAATCCATCTGCAAGTCCCAAGAGCACAGCCCCGACCCAGGCCCCTCCTAGCCTCCTGCACCCGCAGCCACTATTGCAAACCCAGGGTTCCACCAGGCCCCTCCGAGCCTCCTGCACCAGAGGCCACTATAGCAAAGCCAGGCTTCCACCGTCTTCTCCCTCTGGATCCTGGCCATGGGAGTGGTCAGCAGACATCCTCACTCAGGGTCCTCAGGAAGCCACCTAGCCACCTTCTGCACAGGCACAATCATAATAAAATGGGGACGAGCCTGGGGCCCTCTCCTAGGGAGCTGAGGCCACGTCCCACAGAACGCTCAGAACAGGTCCCAGCCTAACAGCAGAGACAGGTCAGTGGCTCACTAGTGCCAGGCATTCCAATCCTCTGTCCCTGCACACACCCTCCTGCCAGCCCCTCCCCACATAGTGACCACAGGGACATGTGTGATGGAGACCCCACTGGAAAAAAACCCCAGGGGCCTCCCAGTGCACTTAGTAAGAGCCGACTCTCACAGCTTCCTACCACAGTCTGGTCCTGCCTTTCCAGACTTCCCCTCCCTCCTGGCTGCCTTTCTGTGCCTCAGACGCTGTCCTTGAGCTCACTGTCCTTCTCCCATCACATCTTCAGAGGCTGGGTCTTTAGTCACCCAGACCCCAGGCCCAAACCCTCCTCCAAGGATCTTCTCTGATCACTGGCCCCAAATCCCCCACTCTGCATCCCAGTCCCTTTCTGGGTCATTTCACTTTTTCCTTAGCATCTGTCAGCTGGCTCTCTCTGAGGTCAGCTTGCTGGCCATCTAACACACACATCCGGCTTCTTGCCCACCAGCATGAGCTCCTCTAGGAGAGAATCTCGGGGACCAGCACCCAACCTTCCTCTCCTGGCTGCTCTGCATCCCCTACCAGGAGCAGAGCGCGGCACAGAGCCAGCAATGGACACTGACTCAGGGCATGAGCCTCTCTGTGGACGGGGACGGGCCCACTCTTGGCTGCGAGCCTGGGTGTTGATGTTTAGCTGAGGGAGATGGAAAGTAGCCAAACTGATCCGACCAGAATGTGACTGGTGCTCACCACATGCCGTTAGAGGAGAAGAAACTCTGGTTTTCGCACAGAAATGAATGAACTAATATCTTTGTTCATTTGTTAAGTCCATCATAAATTTACTAAATACCATAAACCCGGGACTCTGCTAGTCAGTGAGCATGAACTAGCTGTGAACACAGCACACAACACCCTGAGGAGGTGCCGGCTGTGAACATAGCACTCAGCACCCTGAGGAGGTGCCGGCTGTGAACATAGCACTCAGCACCCTGAGGAGGTGCCGGCTGTGAACATAGCACACAGCACCCCGAGCAGGTGCCGGCTGTGAACGTAGCACTCAGCACCCTGAGCAGGTGCCGGCTGTGGACATAGCACTCAGCACCCTGAGGAGGTGCCGGCTGTGAACACAGCACACAGCACCCCGAGCAGGTGCCGGCTGTGGACGTAGCACTCAGCACCCCGAGCAGGTGCCGGCTGTGAACGTAGCACTCAGCACCCCGAGCAGGTGCCGGCTGTGAACGTAGCACTCAGCACCCTGCTTTTGTGGAGGGAGAATCCAATGCAATGATGAGTTTTGAGGCTGCTTCTCACAGAGTTCTTTATCTGAGATGTCAATCTCAAATCTAAGGAAAAGAGCTGAGCTCCTGCTTTCTGGAATTAAGAAGGACGGCTTCTGCCACTGGAAATCTGTAAGCGTCGCTGGCGCCACAGAGGTTTCACTGTCACAGGTTCAGAACCCCCACTCCTGGTGGGCCCCAGAAGGCAACTGCTCAGCCTGGTGGAAGAGAACGGGGCAGGGGATGGCAGAGGGAGCAGAGGGTCTGTTCCTGTGCTGTGGACACTGTTTCACAGGGGTGGACACAGGAGCACAGGTCCAGGGATGGGCTGTGCCCTCCATTCAATGCATCTCCTCTGATCCTTACAAGCAGTGAGCATCATTGACCCCATTTTACAGAAACTGAGAATCAAAGACGCTAAGTAGTGTGCTCAGGCCAAGGGTGGCAGAGTCCGCTGGCATCTGCTGGGCCTGCACCAGTCTCTGCCCCTGCCCTGCCCCATGCCTGTCCCCAAATATCACTGTGGTGTTTGGAGTTCTTGGAAATACTAGCGAAGATGCCAGGTTGAGTGCCCAGCATGCCACGGAAAACACAGCATGGAGCTCAGAGGAATAGGAGGGCTGGAAACCCATTTTCAAATGTGTCCCTGAGATCCCCCAGCATGTTTCCTGAGGGTGCGGGGGTCCCTTGATGTGCCCTACTCCTGAAGCTGGCACATAGACGGGGTGGGGGGGACTGCTTTGCAACTAGGATGGGCTGAGCTTTGCAATTGGGATGGGCTGACCGATAGCAACATCCGCAGAAGCAGACATCAGTGCCACAAGAGTGGATCAGGCTCCGGGAGAGGATCCAGCTAGAAGCGGAGAAAGCACTTGAAGAAGGAAGTGCGGGGAAAGCCCCGTCTATGAAGTGGCAGGAATCAGACCTTTAGGTGCAGCGTCCACACACATAATGTTAGCCCCTGTCTGAGGGGAGGGGCCAATCCTGGCTCGGGATGACATTCAGGGCAGAGTGTGAAGGCACCCAAAGGAAAAGTCTTAGAACCCAGACAGGTGCCTATGGCCCCGCGAGTGCAGACAGTGGGTTGGAAAGCAGCAGGGACAGGGGAGCGAGTCTCAAGTCGAGTTCGTCTGTGGGAAGCAGGGGAGCAGCCAGTGCCCTCGGGAAGGACTGAGTTCTCATCAGGCACCGGGCAGTGTCTCTCCACCACCCGGGCCTCTCCCAGCTCCTCACTTCCCGTCTCTGAGTCGTGATCACTCTGTGATGTTGTCTCATAACAGTGTGGGCTCAGGGGCCACACACGAGGCCTCAGCTAAACAGGCCATGGAAGGAGGAGACTGGGAGGAGGGGCAGAAGAGGAGCAGCTGAAACTGAACAGATGAAGCTGGAGACACTGGCTTGGCCTTAGAGACAGAAAGGCAGGTGCCCACGCCCCTTGGCAACCTGGCTCCAATGCATACAGGCTTCCTGGAGGCAAACCCTGGTGTCGGGTTCTTTAATTCTGCAAGCCTACTGGGCAGTGGAGGACGTTGAGGCCACAGTAAAATCTTGAGGTCACCTGGGCCCTGACAGCAACATTTGGGGAGAGACCAGGAAGGCAATCTTGCTCCTCTGATGAAGAAAGTGAGAAACAGGCCCAGCTGAGGGCCAGGATCTTGCAGGAGCCAGCACAGGTTCTAAAAGCGTCCAGGCTTAGTGAGGATGACAAGTTCAAGAGAGAAAATCCAAGGTGGGCTCATGCATGGAGTTTGGGTATACAGAAGCATTGCCCCAGTACTGGGAGATGTTGGGGCTCGGTTGCAAACCTACTTCTGGTTTGGTCAGGATGGACCCATGCAGAAGGAGGGGGCTGGGCTTAGGGTGGCCTCATTTCTAGAAGTTTCTTGAATTGGGAGAATACAGGAAACACAGGGGTGGAAGAATAAGCCAGAGTGAAGAGAGATTGGGGCATTTCCTGTGACTGGATCTTATGCTGGTTGTTAGTAAGGGAGCAACCTCTTCCTCTCATGAACAAGCCAATACCCTCCTCTCCGGTGTGGGAGCTCACACGTCCCAGGTCCCCCGGGGGTGGCGCAGGGAGTGTGCTGTCACTCCCCATACACAGGGGTCGGCTGAGAGATCCTCTGGGGGTGGCTGCAGCCATCTCTGTTCCATGCAGAACCCGGGCTGGGCCGTCTCTGCTCACACTCGTAAGGTCTCATCGGCTGTTGAACCTGCAGAGCAGCAGCCTCGTTCAGTGAGAATAAAGGGTTTGCATCACGTCCTCGACAAGGGTCCACCTGCATGCATTCATGTTGTTTAACTTGGTAGAGATTCCTGGTGCTTTTACTGTTTACAAATCCTAAAGGCTGTCATCCTATTGGCCATAACATAGAGAAAATTAGGTTCCGCCACACCAACCAGATGTGGGAATGGGGATGGATTTTAGACACAGTTGGGCCTATTTCTTATCATCATATGTGATAGGAAGCATGAACATTCATGTCGCGTTTCAGCAGGATTCTGTCCTCATTTGCTTAACTTCAGGGGTGTTTTCTCAACGTTCGTCTTCTGCAGGGAGACATGTTGGTCCTGAGTCACCCTCTGTGTGGTGTCCTGGGAGGACGCACACATGGCCGTGGGGTTTTCACAAACAGATTCATGTGACTGACATTTGCACAATATTTTTGTAATTAGGCAGGAATTTGAACATGGAAACCAAGTTGAGGATGCTCAGCCATCCCGTGTGCTCACCACTCACTTGCTGTGTGCATGTGCACGCCTTATTATTGTGGAATTTATTATTTAGTCAAAAAGGGCAGAAGAATTTCAGTGATTATAAAATACCCTAGCTGGCATGACAGAGGTAAATATGACTCCCAATATTGAGCAAGCTTAACCTTTTGCAAAAGGCAATCGTGGAAAGAGTTTACAGCATCTTTCTTTTCAATGTCATTGCAAGTTAGTGATAAGGCCAAATTTTGCAAGATTCCCTAAACTGTATGACTTCATAAAGAGGCCTCAGGTCTTTCATTTTCTACTCAGTTTTGGGCGGTTTTGAAAAGTGCTTAGCAAACCTTGTGTATTATCCAGGGCTCTCCAGAGAAACAGAACCAATAGAGAGAGAGAGAGAGAGAGAGAGAGAGAGAGTGTGTGTGTGTGTGTGTGTGTGTGTGTAGAGAGAGAGAGAGAAAGAGCTCTATTGTGAAGAATGAGATCACATGATTAGGGAGGCTGACAAGACCCTAAGATCTGCAGTCAGCAAACTGTTGACCTGGGGGAGCTGGTGATGTAGTTCTTGTCTGGAGGCTGACAGGCTCAATACCCAGGAGGAACCAATACTTTGATTCCAGCCCCAAAGAAAGAAAAAGGCTGATGTCTCAGCTCAAAAGCAATCAGGCAGGAGTTCTCTTATTTGAAGGAGGGTGAGCCTTTTTGTTCTGTTCAGGCCTTCAGCTGATTGGACAAGGCCCACCCACACTGGGGAGGACCATCTGCCCTACTCAGTGTTCCAATTCAAAGGTTCATCTCATACAGAGCATCCTTACAGATACCCCAGAAGTAGCGTTCAACCAAATATCTGGGCACCACATGGCCCAGTCAAGTTGACACAAAAAATTAACCTTCACACCTTACATGAGCAAAAGTTAAAAGCTAAAAGAAGAGAAAGCAAACAAATGGCCTCTGTTGAGTGGAGTTTCCCAGTGAGCACAGGTCAGCCATGAGCCAGGCAATGACACTCACGGAGAGCACACTCACTCCTCCAGCAACTGCCTTAAAGCTACAGGGAAGGGAGGGGTATAAAAAATGAGCCAAAGCAGGAGGGATTTAAAAGGAACCCTCTTAGTTTATTATTATTATTATTATTATTATTATTTCCCTCTTAGTTTAAATCTTTGATCCTGAAAATGCTTCCTATCACATGCATTTTGTGTGCTTCTAATTTCTGAAGATAACAAAAAATGGAAAAGATGGAAATTTCTCTGATTGTCATCAAGTATTTTATTTCACTCATTTAGAAGAGCAGTTAGATGCTGAGAGGCTTTTAGGGTAGAATCAATGTTTGAACAACTAAAACTGCTGAGATTTAAGGAAAATTTAATTTCATTAAATTTTATTTATTAAATGTGGATATGTGGATGTTTCTCTGGGGAGAAGGTCTATGGATTTCAATTACACGACAGAAAGGTCCATGTCTCTAATTGGATTAAATGTTACTGCCTATAGTTACCCGGAATTTTGGAGTTTATAAAGAACTGCTGCACTAGAACAAAACTTCCATGAGAACATAGATTTTTAGTCTTTTTTCTTCCAGGGCCTAGAATAGTGCCTGGCATAGAATAAGTAGCAGCAGTGATTTTTCCCATGACATTCTTATTCTGGTCTTTGCATCTGACCTGTACAGTAGATCATTAACTGTAGAGAAATCACAGAAACCCAGGGATTTTAATGCCCTCTGCAAAATGAGCCTGGAAGGCCAGAATATTGCTGCCTTTCTCACTGTAAGTCCAGGCTCAACTCCTCAAACCAGGGGCTAAGAACTGCTGGTGCAGGAACCAAGGATGGAAGAGATGGATTGTGGGATACTGACCCTGCATGGAGCCATGCACCCTTGTTGCTATCATTGCCGAGACCCTGCCTGGAGCCACACACCCGTGTTGCTGTCATTGCCGAGAGTTAAGTTCATTTCATTGCCTGCCATAAAAGTAGAGATAAAATTTAACAAAATAAGTGAATTCCAAGATTTGTTCATGCATGTTCCAGCTCAGTTGTTTTGCAATGACAGAGGCAGGTGGGGCTCTGGCCCCTGTTTACTATAATAAGTGGGAAGTAAGCTGGACAAGAGTACGTCAGCTGGAGCAGAAGTTGGAAAGAGCCTTCTGCTCGTGATGTGGGAGTTGACAGCACAGAGAAATCCCAGAATAAGTAGCTGAACTTAGAAAAGAAGTTAAAATTTGGAACCTGCTGTGGTTGTAAGAGAGATGAAACTGGAAGCAAACTCTATGAGTCAGTTCCTCATTCAAACATTACAGACCATGTGCCCTGAGACAAGGGATTTGGTATCTCTAAACCCTGTTTTATCTCTGCTGTCCCAGAAGCAGTCCAGAGTCTCTTCCTCAGAATGATGTGCCAAGGTCTCATAGGAAATTATAGAACAATGCAGGTGAATGTGTATATCAAATAATAAAATGTTACCTGACTTTACCAACCTACATCTCACTTGCATTAGACTTGTCCGTACAAGACACTGAGGGCTAAGCTCTGGTGTTTTTATCTTGCCCAAATTCCTATCTAAGGGGACTGGGGAGTCATGCCCTCTGATGAGTTTTACTTTCCAATCTGACTCTGGCATAACATTATGAGACAAAGAAGAAAATCCAAATATTTTACCCCAAAACATGTTTCTTTGTCATATTCTGAAATGGCCCTGCAAAGCTGTTCTTTGTGGGTGAAAATTTGCATCTGTAAAGAATCTCTATTAACATAGCTGGATCTTTTTCTTCCAGACTCTCCCAATTCTAAAGAGATTAACTAAGATCTGAATAGGAAACATTCGCCACCTATTTATTGTCTCTAAGGGCAGTCACTATACAGACTTCAAAAGGATTTTGGTCTCCACAATCTTTATCTTAACCTGAACGTTCTCTATCTATCCCAGGTCTTTAGAGAAACTCAACCAATTGTCAACCAGAAAATTTTTAAATTCACCTGTAGTCTGGAAGCCCCACCTTTGAGTTGTTCGACCTTTCTGGACCTAACCAATGTATTTCTTAAATGTATTTTATTGATGTCTCATGCCTCTCTAAGATGTATAAAACCAAGTTGCACCCCGACCACCTTGGACACATGTTCTCAGGACCTCCCGAAGGCTGTGTCATGGGCCGTGCTCGCTCATATTTGGCTCAGGATAAATCCCTTCAAATATTTCAGAGTTCAACTCAACGACTTTCAAAGTGCTTTATAATCATTAGCCCATTCAACTTTATAACACTGTATAAGGCAGAAAAAAACGTTGTCTTAATAGATTTATTCCTCCTAAATCTGTGCAAAATTCCATCCCATATTTCCAGGCTGGGATAAAAAGAGTCACTGCTAGGCAATTCCTAAGAGGTAGAATGTACAGTGAAGCCACTTGGTTATGCATCCCAACTCCTCTGAGTCCAGAGTGGACTAGAAAAACGCGTACCAGAAACATTTTGTCCTTTTATTCTTGTTTTTTAGAACTATTTCTTCTTTGCTCACAAGATAGTGCCTGACAAAGTATCATTCTTCCACCAAGGCCAATCACTAATAGAAAAACCAACAAATAGGAGGGTCTCTTTCACATCCAGGGAAGATTAAATAGTAGCAATGAGATTTGCCCTTCCACCTGAACTCCCCCGCAAAAAAGACTGTATAAAATATATTCAGCAAAATATGTAAAGAAGCAAATTTCCAGATACTAGATATGTACAACTAAGTGGAGTGAAGCCATAGGGATGAGGAACAAGTGAGCTGGGCCCTGTGATCACCCAGCTGACTGCTGGAGATTGTCTCCAGGCCCCAGAGCAGGAAGGCGACAGGGAAATCCCAGTGGGCTCCCTGCCTTGAGCTGACAAAAGTGAGAGCCTGGGGAGATGGAGAAGTGAGGACTCACAGGAGAGAGGTCTTTAGAAGACAGAGCTAAGCAGAGAGAATTGCAGAGATCTGAAGCATCAGGGCGTCCCTGTGCGGAAACCACGCCCCGTGGGAGACGGTGCCCCACGCTCACACAGCACTGGAGTCATCCCTGCCTCACTGGCCTGAGTGAAAAGCTTTATGTTTCATAGGACTGACGAAAGTATTCGGAAAGCTCTTGCTTGTCATGAGGAATAATTGGCCCTAAACTATGTTATACTGCACTCATTCCACCTCATGAATCTTAAAAGCAAGACCTGAAAGGATTAAACTGTTCTTAAGTAGTTTAGATGAACCCTAAAATAAAATACAAGAATATGTATAGAGGTTAAAAAATCCAGCATTCCACAAAGCAAAACTCACAATATCTTGTTTTCTAATCATAGATTACCAAGTATGTAATGATGTTGGAATATAGAATGTAAAATGAGAAGAAAATTCAGTCCAGTGAAACTGCCCCAGAATTAACACAGATTTTAGAATTAGCATAAAATGACATTAAAACAGTTTTTATAACAGTGTTTCATATGTTCATAAGGTTAAGTACATGCATTGAAGATATAGCATACACCCAAATAGAACTTCTAGAGATGAAAACTACAACATGTAAGATGAAAAATACATGTGTGTAGATTAGACATTGCAGAAAGTTTAGTGAACTTAGAAACCTAGCAACAGCCACTATCCATAAGAAAACACAGGGAGAACAAAGCATTTAAGAAAAATAAACAGAGCATTAACAAGCTACAGGATAACTTCAAGCAGACATATACATGTAATTGGAGTTGCAAAAGAAAGGGGACAAGAAAACAACAATGCAAAAAATGTCCACAATTTGTTGAGCATTATGCAACATACTGATGAAGCTGAATCAACCCTAACCATAAGTAAAATTAAGAAAACTACACCAACGTACATAATAACTGAATTGTCTAAAATGAGTGGTAAAGAGAAAATCTTAAAAGGAATCAGAGAAAAAATGCATTCTGTACGAAAGAACAAAGCTAAGACAAGACTTTTCTCTACGAAACTATCAAAGTAAATAAGAAGACAATAGAATCCCATCTTTAGAGCATGGAGAATTTTTAAAAAACATTTCAGCCTAGAATTCTACACCCAGCAAAAATATTTTTCAAAAACAAAAGCAAATCACAGACTCTTTCAGACATGCAAAAGTGGAAAGGATTCAACACCAGCAGACTTGCACTCAAAGAAAGTCTGTCAGCTGGAAAGAAACCAAAAATATAGGGAGCTTTCTCAATGTGAAAAGGGGAGCTTATAAAAATCTTCTATCTAATATAATACTTGGTAATAAAAGTCTGAATTCTAAGTTTAATCCTGAAAGGATTAATTCTAAATTTAATCCTGAAAGGCTTAAATTGTTCTCAAATAGTTTAGATGAACCCTAAAATAAAACACAAGAATTTGTATAGAGGTTAAAAAATCCAGCATTCCACAACACAAAACTCACAATATCTTGTTTTCTAATCATAGATTACCAAGTATGTAATGATGTTGGAATACAGAATGTACAATGAGAAGAAAATTCAGTCCAGTGAAACTGCCCCAGAATTAACACAGATTTTAGAATTAGCATAAAATAACATTAAAACAGTTTTTATAACAGTGTTTCATGTGTTCACAAGGTTAAGTACACGCATTGAAGATATAGCACACACCCAAATAGAACTTTGTTTGGGTGGCAGAACAAAGACATAAATGCAGAATGTTTATGTGCGGAACCAGACATAAATGTCTGCTCCTATCAGTTCTATTCAACATCATGCTGAAAGTTTTAGCCAGTGAAACAGGTAAGAAAAAAAGAACATCCAGGTTGGAAAGGTAGAAGTAAAACTGTGTCTTTATTTGAAGACACCATGATCATCTATGTAGAAAATCTAATAACCTATCCAAAAAAGCCTACTGAAAATAATGAGTTTGGCAAGGTTTTAGGGCACCAGATCAATACACACAAAAAACTATATTTTTTATGGATATGTTAATATGCGTCCCAAAATTATAGGGGATTCGTAAAATTCTGATATGTTGTGCAGATATTATTAGTCACAATTATGATTATTACAGGCCACAGAAATCACCAGATTTTTTGGTCAGCTGCATTTTTAACCATGACCATATTAAGTCTTGTTCACAGTTAATTGCTTAATTCTGATGCATTTTCTGAAAGCTCTTTAGCAAGTAAGATTCAAAGGGATTCATGGAAAGGATGGAAAGGATGTTAACAAGCACTCTTGAATACAAGTTTCTGATAACTTACTTTAGAATCATATTGCTTAGACTGGGTAAGAACTTCTAATTCCCAGAACTCTAATGAAAAGAGTGACTGGTTTATAAAACTATTAACCCAAGCAGGACAAAAGTAATTAAATACCAAGGAAATAGTTTGCTAGATTTTTATGCTAAATCAGCCAGTACTGAAATTGTTAAGATATGCAATTTGAATGACTTCCATGGTCCAAGTCAAATTACGTAAGACAACTCATTGAACAAACAGCACTATGCACCTGACACAGTTTGGCTATTTGTCCCCGCCCAAATCTCATGTTGAAATCTAATTGCCAGTGTTGGAGGTGGGGCCTTGTGGGAGGTGTTTGGGTCATGGGGGCAGATTCTTCACAGCTTGGTGTTTTCCTCACCATAGTGAGTCTCACGAGATCTGGTCATTTAAGTGTGTAGCACCTCCCCCACCCCTTGCTCCTGCTCCTGCCATGTGAAACCCCTGCTCCCCCAAAGGCTTCTACCATGACGGTAAACTTTCTGAGACCACCCCAGAAGCAGATGCTGGTGCTATACTTCCTATACAGCCTGAAGAACCATGAGCCAATTAAACTTGTTTTCTTGTAATTACCCAGTCTCACATATTTCTTTAGCAATGCAAGAAGTGCCTAACACAGAAAATTGGTGCTGAGGAGTGGGGCATTGCTATACAGATACCTGAAAATGTGGAAGGAGCTTTGGAACTGGAAGAAATTGGAAGAGTTTGGAGTGCTCGGAAGGAGACAGGAAGATGAGAGACAGTTTGAAATCTCTTAGAGACTGACTAAATTGCTGTGATCAAAGTGGTGATAGTGATATGGACAACCAAGGCCAGTCTGACGAGGCCTCAGATGGAAGTGAGGAACGTATTGTGAACTAGAGCAAGGATCACCCTTGTTATTCTCTAGCAAAGAACCTGGCTACATTCTGTTCATGTCCAAGGATCTGTGGAAGTTTGAACTTGAGAGTGATGACCTAGGGTATCTGGTGGAAGAAATTTCTAAGTAGCAAAGCATTCAAGATATGGCCTGGCTGCTTCTAATAGCCTGTGCTCAGAACAAGCTATGCCTTCTACAGCTTATGCCTATGCAGGAACAAAGAAATGACCTGAAGCAGAAACTTACATTTAAAATGGAAGCAGAGCAGCTGGGCGCAGTGGCTCATGCCTGTAATCTCAGCACTTTGGGAGGATGAGGCGGGTGGATAACGAGGTCAGGAGATCGAGACCATCCTGGCTAGCATGGTGAAACCCTGTCTCTACTAAAATTACAAAAAATTAGCCAGGCATGGTGGCGGGCACCTGTAGTCCCAGCTGCTCATGAGGCTGAGGCAGGAGAATGGCGTGAACCTGGGAGGCAGAGCTTGCGGTGAGCCGAGATCACACCACTGCACTCCAGCCTGGGTGACAGAGCAAGACTCTGTCTCAAAAATAATAATAATAAATAAATAAAAATAAAAGTAAAATGGAAGTAGAGTATAAATATTTGGAAAATTTGTAGCCTGATCATATGTCAGAGAGAGAAAAAAAAAAAGTTTTGTAAAGAGAGGAATTCAAGCAAACTATGGGGCAACCACTTGCTAGATATATTTGCATAACTAAAAAGGAGCCGAGACAATGGAATAAAGGCCTCTGTGACATTTTAGAGATCTCTCAGGCAGTGCCTCCTGTTACAGGCCCTGAGGCCTAGGATGACTGATTGGTTTCAAGGTCCCAGGGAGGCACCGCCATGCATCCCCACAGGAAGCTGCTCTTCACATCCCGGCCACTCCAGCTCCAGCCTCAGCTTAAAGGGGCCCAGATACAGCTCAGTTCTCATCTTCAGATGGAACAAGCTGTAAGCCTTGGAAGCTTCCACGTGGTGTTCAGCACGTGAGTGCACAGAGTGCAAGAGTAAATCAGGCTTGGCATTCTCAGCCTAGATTTCAAAGGATGTATATAAAATCTCGGGTGTCCAGGAAGAAGACTGCTGCAGGGGCACAGCCTCACAGAGAACCCCCAATTAGGGGAGTGCAGAGGGGATATGTGGGGTTGGAGTCCCCACACAGAATTCTCACTGGGGCACTGCCTAGGGGAGCTGTGGGAAAGGGGCCACTGCCCTCTAGACCCCAGAAAGGTAGATCTACCAGCAACTTGCATCCTGGGCATGGAAAAGCCACAGGCACTCAACAACCTGTGAGAGAAGCTGCAGGGGCTGAACCCTACAAAGGCACAGGGACTTGGCCTTGGAAGCCCATTCCTTTCCATGGCCTTGGGAGCCCATTCCTTGTACCAACATGCCCTGGATGTGAGACATGGAGTCAAAGGAGATTAATTTGGAGCTTTAAGATTTAATGACTGCCCTGCTGGGTTTCAGAACTTGCATGGGGCCTATCGTCCCTCTTTTTTGGCTGATTTATCCATTTAGGAATGGGAATGTTTACTAAATGCCTATATGTCTGTGTATCTTGAGAGTAAATAACTTGTTTAATTTTACACATTCATAGGTGGAAGGGACTCATCTCTGGGTGAGACCTTGGACTAGAACTTGGGACTTAAGACTTTTGAATTAATGCTGTAATACGTTAAGACTTTAATGGACTATTAGCAAGGCATGATTTTATTTTTCAATGTGAGAAGAACATGAGATTTAGGGGCCCCAGGGGCAGAATAATATAGTTTGAATATTTGTCCCCACCAAAATCACATGTTGAAATGTAATCCCCAATGTTGGAGGTGGGACCTTGTGGGACACTTTTGGGTCATGAGAGTGGACCCTCATGTCATGGTGCTGTCCACATCATAGCAAGTGAGTTCTCATGAGACCTGGTCATTTAAAAGTGTGTAGCACATCCCCCTCCTCTTGGTCTTCTCCCACCACCTGTTCCCCACTTGCCTTCAGCCATGACTGTAAGCTTCCTGAGGCCTCCCCAGAATAAGATGCTGGCACTATGCTTCCTGTACAGCCTCCTGAACTGTGAGCCATTAAACTTCTTTTATAAAAAAATTACCCAGTCCCAGGTATTTCTTTACAGCAATGCAACAATGGCCTATTATAGCACCTAAATTGGAGAAAGAAAATTTGTCTTTAAGAAGATATAAATTCAGTGTTAAGCATGGACTAATGGAGAGCCTGGGCAGCTGCCCAGTCCTTGCTGAGTTTTTAAACTTTCCATTATTAAAAGTTCTGCACTCCATGACTCATCATGGAAAAGATGAACTAATCCAAATTACATAGATCTATATCTATGTAGGTACAGATATATTTGTGGGTGGTGACCGTTCTCATTTGCTAAAGTAGTTATGACCAATGTCTGGTTTGCCAAACCCATAATCCTGGAAATCCAGTGAAAACTTCAGGTACATTTCTGCAACCTGTTAGGCCATTTAAACATTTATAAGGTATTTTACTCAAAATTTATTTTAAATATATGTTTTCTGGTTGTTTTAAAGCTTTCCCATGTCAGAAGGCTGCTGCTATCACAGTGGCTGAAAGGTTATTAGGAAATATGTTTCCTTCATGGGGCATTCCAGGAGAAATCTCCAGTGATGGAGGTACTAATTTCACTGGACAAGTTGTAAAACAATTAAGATATCACTGATAAAATAACATTAGGCAAAGCTAAATGAATAGGCTGGATTGCCTTGATCAAAGGGAGTGCAGGTTGATGACAATCAAGTCTCTTCCAGTGGAAGACATACACTGACCCCTTATGAAACAGTCACTGAAAGGATTCTGCCCCACTAATGGAACCTCATGTACCTTCTGCTTAAAAACTCTCATATGGCTAAAGGATATGAGGCTTTAATGCATTACGCTAAAGTGTATTTTCACCAGGTATAAAAAGTCATTCGTGGCTCCCTGACTGAGGACAAACAATTCAAAATCTAGAACCTGCAGACTTGATCTTCTGGAAATGACATCAAAGAAAGGCTGACCTTGCCACGCACACTGCCGCAAAACCTTGGGAACCTCAAATTTTGGGTTCATTATCTCACAGCTCAGAAGGGCCACTCCAGACTCTGGGAACTATATACTTATTGGAGTCCTTAAACTAAAACTAACCAGGAAGTTTCTCCCCAGAAGTAAACAGCATCCTAGATAAGGACAGCCTTACCAGGATCTTGTATCAAGATTCCTCTGCCATGATGAGATGTTACCTCTCTTAATTTTTTCCTGGCTTGTGTCTCTCTGAATAGTAAAATTGAAAAATGGGTCTTGTGCACACTCATGCTTATACTTTTATTTGTGGAGGATTTCGCAGCCAACCACATACATGGGAAACTTTATGCCTTGACTGATGAAATATGAAGGGCCAATGTGGGTAAGGAATTTTAATGGTAGCTTTGCTGCTCCATAATGTCAGAAGCAAAGCATCTATCCACTCCTGTTAACCTGCATCATAGGTCAAAGAAATGTGTGACCATGAGGACACCATAACCTATGAGTGACAGTGCTGGATGGAAACCCAAAATGATGGTAGGAGAGTGGTGCTAAGGCCCTAAGTTTTGGTCACACTCTCACTTCAGTGAAAACCTGACCAAAAGGGGAGGATTTTTAAACAAAACTATGAGAGGCCATTGTTTTGGATGGAGCTCATGCACTACGTCCCAGTAGACTAGACCAAACCAAACCAAAATGAAGTCATGCATGTGAAATGCAACATAGTTAAGCTGAAACTTTAAAGAAGTAGATAGATCCCAAAACAGACCAGTTTAATTTTTCTCCAGAAAACAGGAGATTCCAGCACACCAAGGAGATCCCTCTGCTCTAACCTTTACAGAGAAGCCACCTGAGGTAACTAGTTTCTTCCTCCTTTATTGTTTTCTTGTTCCCTTCTTACAAAACCCACTGTTCTACTATTTCCCAGAGGGATTTGAGACCAACTACGTCTATTTACCGTGGTGACAGGGTGATGTCAATGACTAAAGTTTTGATCTACCTCTCAAAATTGAGAGGTAGATTAAAAGTGGAGAAATTATTAAGTTTAGCCCAAAGCTGCCTATTTACATATTTAATTTCACCCTAATGGTTTCTCTGTGCATAGTGAACTGTATCCTAACTGGATGTGTAAACAGACTTTAACATACTCTCGTGCCAATCACCAAAGGTGAACTGTTCAAACCATGTTCAAACAAGGCAAAGCCAAGTTACATTGAATCCAGTGTTTCTGCACTTCACTTCTGTTTTGTGTACATTACTTTCCTTTTTCTGTCCATACATATCCAATCATGTGGCAGCCCCAGAGTCACTCTGAACCAATTCTGGTTCTAAGGGCTACCAGATTCATGAATTGTCCTTTGCTCAATTAAACTGTCAGACTTAGTTTGTATTAAGTTTTCCTGTTAACACAGTACAGGTTCTGTTATTGTTTTGTTTTGTTTTGTTTTTGAGACTGAGTCTCATTCTGTCACCCAGGCTGGAGTGCAGTGGCATAATCTCGGCTCAAAACAACCTCTGCCTCCTGGGTTCAAGCGATTCTCCTGCCTCAGTCTCCTGAGTAGCTGGGATTATAGGCGTACACCACCACACTCAGCTAAGATTTTTTTATTTTTAGTATAGACAGGTTTTCACCATGTTGACCAGGCTGGTCTCGAACTCCTGACCTCAGGTGATCCGCCCGCCTCGGCCTCCCAAAGTGCTGGAATTACAGGCGAGAGCCACCACACCTGTTATTGTTTTATATGAGCAAAATAAATAAGTAGGAAACCAGTAAATAAATTACTATGTACAAAATTTGAGATGAGTGTGGAACAGTATTTTTAATTTTTGATGTTTAAATTTCTTTTTGTTAACATTGGTGTTAATAAGTAAAAGAAAAGTGATTTGTTCTCTGTTTCCTAGAGTTGATGGCAGATTGATTATCGAATGTACCCAGCACACTTTCTATGCTCTTAAACAAGTCCTTTTCTATGCAACTGCAGGATAAAGTAGACATAAATCTGTAACATGAGGATTTTATAGGATACACTATTTCCCTAGAGTTTCTGATCATTTTCTGTAGATACATTTTTTAATGTTGTAGCTTATGCTGGTTTCCTTTTATTATTCTCAATTCTCACTTGAAAATCATTAATATTTCCAACTTAAAATTATTATATAGTACACTAAAAGATTTAGTTTAACATAATTGTCAGAAGGCTTGTGATCGTTTGCATACAATGGCAAACCTGTCCAAGACACTCAGTTTCCAACAGGAAAACAAAATTGGTCTATTGGGGAAGAGTAAGCTGTGAGCCTCGGTTGTGAGAGAATTTTAGATGTCTACACATATTTTCTTAGCTTTAAACAGAGCACGAGTATCCCTCAAATTACAGCAACCCAATCCACATAAAGTTAAGCATGCATAAAGCTAAGCATTCAACAAACGGAGAAAATAGAATTGTGGGGATTTGAGAACCACATCCCTCCATCTTCATGGGCGTGTCCAAAGTCGCGTGGCAATTGGTGCAGTGGGAAGAACAGCGCACTTGACCACCTGGCGCATGAGCTGGGAGGGCTCCCACTCTGTCTCTACGCCACACCTAGCTTCTCTGCAGAGACGCTCGGCAAAAAACAGAAGCATGTTGATCTGCATCCTGTATCAAATGATGGAGACCAGCAGACGTGTTGACCATTGAAGCTTCAGCAGCGTTCCTAGCTTAACTGACTAAATGGCAAAAGACACGTGATATTTAAAACCTCCTGAGCTACCCAGCCACTCTTCTGAAAAAGACTAGGGCTACTGCACGCAAACGTTTGAACAGCGTCTCAATTATTTACATCGTGGTTGCAGTAGAAAACTTGGAAAATAGAAGAAAGAATTAAAACATTAATGAATAATTGACAACCCCTCCATCCAGAGATCACCTCTGTTCGCATTTTCAAATATTCCTTCTGTTTGCTTTGCTGTGCATATCGCTATGCATAATTCTCACCATAGTTCAAAAATAATTTCAACAGTCAACACTGACCAAAACCTGTTTACATTAAGTTTATTATGAACTCATTTTTCCCAAATAAAAGTTAACTTATTGACATAGTTCCTTGGGAAGAGAATGTGGTTTTTTTACTAAAAATAATACAATTGCTAAGAAAATACAGAAAATAGCTCAATGTAATTTAGTACAACTATGATATCTTAGTCATTGACATCTTTGTGTGATGGTCCCAGCTTCCTCTGTAAAGGTAAGTCCCATGGCAGCCGCCTTTACTGGGAATGGGCAGGAGACAGTGGCCCTACCTGCAGCATTCGACACACCAAGGACAGAACATTCCGACCGCCAGCCTCGTGGAAGATAATTTCCATATCTACCACTTAAGTCTAGAGGTTCTCTGTCTCTTATTTACATCTGCAGCTCCCTGAAGATAAACACCTATGAGATTTATTAACTAATTACTGTCTACTATGTGCATAATATGCTGTTAGAAGTTAAAACTATGAATATTTTAATTTATATTTTAAATATAATACTGAAAACATGTTGTACTAGAGGAGTGTAAGAACATTACTAAGAATTAGAAAAAGTAGGCCGGGCGCAGTGGCTCACGCCTGTAATCCCAGCACTTTGGGAGGCCAAGGCGGGCGGATCACAAGGTCAGGAGATGGAGACCACGGTGAAACCCCATCTCTACTAAAAAAAAAAATACAAAAAATTAGCCGGGCGCGGTGGCAGGCGCCTGTAGTCCCAGCTACTCAGGAGGCTGAGGCGGGAGAATGTCGTGAACCCGGGAGGCGAAGCTTGTAGTGAGCCGAGATGGTGCCACTGCACTCCAGCCAGGGGGACAGAGCAAGACTCCGTCTCAAAAAAAAAAAAAAAAAAAGAATTAGAAAAAGTAGAGAAACAAAGTCTTTGTGGCAGGAGGCCAGTCTGGCTTCAAAGACTTCACAACTGGAAAGAACCCTTAAAGGTGGTGACGTCCTCCCCAGGCAACACAACGGGAGGAGAAAAACGCATGAACCAGGGGCAGAGAGCCAGGTGTGCACGGCACATCTAGGCAACAGGATGCTCAGGTGTCCCCAGGACACAGGTGAATGGGAGGGTGTGAGGAGATGAAGCTGTGGCAGTGAGACAGGCATCAAAGGACGTTGTACTCAGAGGAGCTGAGCCTTAACCACGTCACCCATGGGTTCTAGTGTTTGCTTCTCTGTTTTAACATCTTTGGTCTTTTTATATGTGTAATCCATGCACATGGTAAAAAAATTAAAAGCAAATCCGAAAGATATGTTTGTGAAATATAGGAAGGGAAGAAGGTAAGCCTCTCTCCCAATAAGCACTCTTGAATGTAAGTTCCTCATTGTCAAACTTTCCTCCTCCAGGAAGCAACCACTACTGCCAGTGTCTGGTATACGTCCTCTCAGAGGTGATGCACATACACACACACAAACACACACACACTCACAGACACACACATACATATGCAAACACAAACATACACAAACAACACAAGCACATACATATACACACACGCACAACATATGAACCCACAAATGCACACACATATACAACACACACAAACACACACATACATTAACACACATACACAAACATACTCATATATGCACAAACATACACACATATACAAACACACATAACCACACAAAACACACAAACATACACACATACACATACATACATGCAAACATTCACACACACACACACAAGCACACACATAACCAAAAAAATCACACAAACATATACACAGATGCACATGTAAACATGCACATACACACATAAATGCACAAATACACAACACAAACACACATGCAAACAAACACATGGACACACAAATACGTATACACATACACACATAAACACACAAATGCATACACACACACATTCCCATAAATAGTAGCACACTGTAGACAATTTTTTGCAGTGGACCTTTTTACTTAACAATCATGTCAGGTTAGGTTTCCCTGACCTGAACTCACAAAGTGCTAATACATAATTGATGTATTATGATGGCACTTGGACCAGGCCTAGGGGGTTGCACCTGTAATCCCAGCACTTGGTGATGCTGAGGAAGGAGGATTGCTTGAGCCCAGGAGTTCAAGACCAGCCTGGGCAACATAGCGAGACACTGTCTACACACACATACACACACAATTAGCAGGGCATGGTGGCGCGTGCTTGTGTTCCTAGCTACTTGGGAGGCTGAAGTGGAAGAATCGCTTGAGCCCAGGAGGTCAAGGCTGCAGTGAGCTATGATCTCACCACTGCCCTCCAGCCTGGGTGACACAGCGAGGCTCTGTTTCCAAAAAAAAAAAAAAGAAAGAAAAATTGTACTCCCTCCAAAATACAGTGAGGAATGGGAGAGACAGGACAGGAAAGCAGCAAAGTCATGCAATGCTGTAATTCCAGGTGAAGTCCCACAGCAGCAAGATGGGCTACATAATTTGCAAGGCTCGATGCAAAATGGAAGTTTCCCCTGCTAAAGAATCATTGAGGCAATGAAGGCAGGGCCTAAAACCGAAAAGGGCTTTTCTGGTGTGGACTGTGACCACACTCACTGAAGCCCCTGAGCTGACCATGCCTGGCTCTGATTCTGCAGGGGAATCCTGGACATAAGTGGCACCTCTGAGGGTGCCCCTCACTTGAGGCAAGGGGCAGGGTTTTCACAGCTCACACTGATTGATCAGTGCCAGCTCAGGGCCTCTGCAGGATCAGTGCTCTCCTGCACTGCCAGCTCCAGAGTCCCAACAGGAGCCTCTTCGAGAGCAGCAAGTGCTGGCTGTGAGGGCAGAAGCAGAGCAAGCTGACCAGCAGTGCACCAGACATGGAGGACAAGTCTGAGTTGCTCAGGGTCTGAGCAGGACAAGGGCAGTGTCTGCCACAGCTGTGTATCCTGGAGAACTCCCCATATCTGTACAGAAAGCATCGTGCATTATTTGCAGTGATTGCAAACTTCTTTGTTCAACCAGTGACTCCCTTGATGGGCTTTTGGGTGTTTCTAGGCTTTTGATGGCATACACCATACTGTGATGATTATCCCTATTTTTGTGTCATTTCACACATATGACAGTTTTGTCATAGGATACAGGACCAAAAAGTATAAGAATTTTTTTTAAAAATTTCAATAGCTTTAGGAGTACAATTGATCTATGGTTCCATGGGTGAATCATGTGGTGGTGAAGTCTGGGCTTGTAGTGTACCCATCACTCAAATAGTGTACAATGTATCCACTAGATAATTGGAAGAAATCTGGAAGCATCACATTATCCAACTTCAAATTATACTACAAGGCTATAATAACTAAAGCAGCATGGTATTGGTATAAAAGTAAATGCACAGACCAATGGAGCAGAATAAAGAGTCCAGAAATAAAGTCAAATACAACCAACTAATCTTTGACAATTAATAGAAAAACATAAATTGGGAAAAGGACACCCTATTCAATAAAAGTTGCTTGGAAAACTGAGTAGCCCCATGTAGAAAACTAAAAATGGATCCCTATCTCAAACCATATACAAAAATTAACTCCAGATGAATTAAAGACTTAAATCTAAGATCTGAAACCATAAAAATTCTATAAGGAAACTTAGAAAAAAACTCTTTTAATCATTGGCTTGCCAAAGGATTTATTACTAAGATCTCAAAAGCAAATGCAACAAAACCAAAAATAAATAAATACAGTTGCCTCTATCCGACTCAGAGGAAAAATATTTGGAAACCAACTTACAAAAGTTATTGAAAGCTTTGTTTCATAAACAGAGGGAACACAGGAGTGAATGATGCCCACACTTTACAAACCTCACTGCTATTATATTTTAAGGTGCCCACCTGGAGTTCCATTAAGAGGAAAAGCAGCTCTGAAGATCACATCGGAGCGTTCCATCTGACAGGTGAGGGCAGTCCCTACAAGATGTTCCCATAAAATGAGGCACAGAGAAGGTGAGGAGGCCCAGACATATTTCTCATGGAAAACTGTCTTTATAAAGACACACAGAATAAAAGTTAACATGAGAATTAAAGAGCAATTACAAACACCTAAAACTATAAAAGAGAAATATCGATCTGCAACTCCAAACAGTTCAACCACTGGTCAAACAATGAAGATGAGAGTGTGAACAGCGAATATGTCTTCATTGATTTCCCTTTTAATTTTATTCCAAGACCTGGAATGCACCACCTAGGGGAGACATTTGATTAAAAATGTTTTTATTCTTAGCATGTAAATCGTGAGAATGTTATTAGTCAACTATAACTTATTGTAAATTAATCTAATTATATTGTTTTATTCCTATTTATCAATTTATGATCAATATTATGCTAAAGAGACCAGGAAACAGAAGCATACATTAATCTATGTGATCATGTGGACAAATCAGATGATAAGTTGATGTATTATTAGGAGTATGATTACTTTCTGTGAGCCATGATTAGATCAGACAGAGAGAAAGGTCCAAATAACCTTTGCTTACATGGAATACAGTTTCTTTTTTCACTGCCTAAGATGTTGAGTAAGTGGCCTAGGCTCCTGTGCTCCCCAGTGTGTGTTCTGGGGCTGTTCTGTCTCAGTGATATGCCGTGTGTTGACTCAGTTCCCAAGTCCACCTTGTGCTCCAAGAACGTGCTGGCATTCCACCCTGCAGGAGGGAGAGCAGAAGGGAGAGGGTAGACCGCTTTCTTTAAGAATGCATTCTAGAAGTTGATATCGTATTTCCACGTACATCTCTTTGATCAGATGTAGTACAGGGTGAGTTTCCCTAATCAGAAAATTTCACATTCAACATGCTCCAAAATCTAAAACCTGAGCACCAACAGGACTCTCAAAGGCAATGCTCATTGGAGCATTTCAGATTTTGGACTTTCTGATTTGGGATGCTCAACTGGTAGTATAATGTAAATATTCCAAAATCCAAACAAATCCCAAACCTGAGACATTTCTGGTCCCAAGCATTTTGGGAAAAAGACACAACATATACAAAGCCCTAAGTCCCTGCAAAGGAGGCTGAGAACTGCATTCCTGTTAGACGTTTGTCCATGGTGTTACTTTTCCGTGGCTGCTGGGACAAATGATCCAAATGTGTTGGCCTTAACACACTTACATCTTATAGTTCTGGAAGTCAAAAGTCTAAGATCTGTTTCCCAACTCCAGAAGCAAGTGCTCCCTCCAGAGTCTCCATGGGGTAAGTGCTCCCTCCTGAGGCTCCATGGGGGCAAACGTTCCCTCCAGAGTCTCCGTAGGGGTAGGTGCTCCCTTCAGAGGCTCCCTGGGGACAAATGCTCCCTCCAGAGGTTCCATGGGGGTAAGTGCTCCCTCCAGAGTCTCCATGGGATAAGTGCTCCCTCCAGAGTCTCCATAGGGGTAAGTGCTCCATCCATAGTCTCCATGGGGGTAGGTGCTCCCTCCAGAGTCTCCATAGGGGTAAGTGCTCCATCCATAGTCTCCATGGGGGTAAGTGCTCCCTCCAGAGTCTCCATGGGGGCAACTGCTCCCTCCAGAGTCTCCATGGGGGTAGGTGCTCCCTCCAGAGTCTCCATGGGGGTAAGTGCTCCCTCCATAGTCTCCATGGGGGCAAATGCTCCCTCCAGAGTCTCCATAGGGGCAACTGCTCCCTCCAGAGTCTCCATGGGGGCAAATGCTCCCTCCAGAGTCTCCGTAGGGGTAGGTGCTCCCTTCAGAGGCTCCATGGGGGCAAACGTTCCCTCCAGAGTCTCCGTAGGGGTAGGTGCTCCCTTCAGAGGCTCCCTGGGGACAAATGCTCCCTCCAGAGACTCCATGAAAGTAAGTGCTCCCTCCAGAGGTTCCATGGGGGTAGGTGCTCCCTCCAGAGTCTCCATGGGACAAGGGCTCCCTCCAGAGTCTCCATAGGGGTAAGTGCTCCCTCCAGAGACTCCATGGGGGTAGGTGCTCCCTCCAGAGTCTCCATGGGACAAGTGCTCCCTCCAGAGTCTCCATAGGGGTAAGTGCTCCATCCATAGTCTCCATGGGGGTAGATGCTCCCTCCAGAGTCTCCATGGGGGTAGGTGCTCCCTCCAGAGTCTCCATGGGGGTAGGTGCTCCCTCCAGAGTCTCCATAGGGGTAAGTGCTCCCTCCAGAGTCTCCATGGGGGCAAGTGCTCCCTCCAGAGTCTCTATAGGGGTAAGTGCTCCCTACAGAGGCTCCATGGGGGTAAGTGCTCCCTCCTGAGGCTCCGTGGGGTTAAGTGCTCCCTCCAAAGTCTCCATGGGGCAAGTGCTCCCTCCTGAGGCTTCCTGAGGACAAATACTCCCTCCAGAGACTCCATGAAAGCAACTGCTCCCTCCAGAGGCTCTGTGGGGTTAAGCGCTCCCTCCAGAGTCTCCGTGGGGCAAGAGCTCCCTCCAGAGTCTCCGTGGGGGGTAAGTGCTCCCTTCAGAGGCTCCCTGAGGACAAGTGCTCCCTCCAGAGTCTCCATGGGGGAAGTGCTCACTCCTGAGGCTCCGTGGGGGTAAGTGCTCCCTTCAGAGGCTCTCTGGGAACAAATGCTCCCTCCAGAGACTCCATGGAAGTAAGTGCCCCCTCCAGGGGCTCCATGGGGGCGTCTACTTCCTCGCTCCTTCCCACTTCTCAGGCTTCTTGGCCTACAGCCCCTTCCTCCGCCCCCAGTCCAGCAGGGTAGCACTGAGTCTCAGTGGGGACCCCCCTCCACACTGTGTGCGCCCCCCCCACACTGTGTGCGCCCCCCTCCACACTGTGTGCGCCCCCCCCCCCACACTGTGTGCTGTCAATATCCTTCCGCCTGCCTCTCATAAAGACACGTGCGGCTGCGTTTAGCCCCAGCGTGGGTAACCCAGGAGGATCCCCCACCTCAAGATCCTTAATCACATCTGCGAAGTCCCTTTTGATATGTAGAGTAACAGACACAGGCTCCAGGGATTAGGACCTAGGTATCTTGGGGACTGTTATTCAGCCTACCAAGTCCACCAGAATTATTTGGGGACTGAGGAAGAAGAAGCCGGGAATACTAGAGCTCCAGGGGCTTTTGCTGCGGAGAGGAAGCTGGAGTCTGAGGACGAAGGCTGGGCAGAACGGGAGAGAGGGGGTGGGGACAGGAAAGGCCCCTGGCCCTGACGCCGTCCTCAGTCGCCCTCCCTCCTGTGCAGGGAGAGCTTGCGTCCCTCTGGAGCAAGAGGCTGCGTGGAGAAGCCTCTGATGAGTGAGGAACGGGATGTGCCAAGAGAAACCTCCCCTGAGTCACTGCTCTCCTCGGGGCAGGGCCGGTCCTACCCACTTGCCACGTCTTTTCCAAAAAGTCAAGTGATAAAGATTAATATTTCACGATGCCTTTGAAGCAGCCAGAGTTCCACACAGCGCCCCTGCCTGCCTAGGCCTTCTTCTGACTCTTCAAAGTGGAGCGGAGACGAGTCCCAGACCCCCTGGAGGGAGCGGCCTGGAGGTCTTGCTCTCCCTTTCATCTCCATCCAGGACGGGGACAGCAGCTCCCCCGCAACCTCAACAACCCCCTCGGCCCTCCTGTTCCCGGCCACTGCTGGGTGAGCCTCTGCTTCCAAGCAACTGGGGACCCGGAGCTTGTCACCAGTTCGAGTACAGGGGTGTGAGTACCCTGGAATTTATCCACAAGCCAGAGCCAAGCTCAGTGGGGACAAATGGCTAGAGTGCTTCAAAGACAGAACGTTTTCTATCACTTTCCTCTCGTGGGGCGTCACACAACCACACTGCGCTATCGCATTTGGGGCAGATGCAAAGGTGGCCCTCAGCTTCTATGTTTAACCTTATGCGAGGCAAAGAGGCAAATCTCTCTTCCTTCACAAAAGAACACAGAAAGCAAGTCAGCGCACTCTCCAGTTGAACAGACTTTGAGGATGAGACTCGTCTACAGTGTCTCGTTTTCTCATTGCTCTGTGTGGTCTATGTTCTGAGGAAAGGAGAGTGAGGTCATGTTATAACCATTTGCAATTCCATCTTTCCAGAAAAAAGGAAAAGTTATTACCTGCTGAATGTCTGGAGTCCTCAGCCCCAGGAGGGGAATCTGATGGAAAATTTGACACAATGAATAATTAATCTTAGATATAAAACAAAAAATCGAATTCCAGATTAACCCTGAAACCCAATGTTATTGAAAGTGCCTTTGGCGTCATCAGTATGTACATGATCCAGGACTCTAGGCATTGGTTCGCCTGTGATTTCTCCACCTTACACAAAGGGCGCAGCCCAAGTGTGTGCCTCCCGCAGTTCTAGGGATTGAGCAGACCCTGGGACTGAGACAGACACAGCCGTTTTCTTCCGTTGTTTAGGGCTAAGCCGTTGAGCAAGCGATTACACCTGGAGTAAACGCTGGGGGTAAGCAGGTGTGAAGGGACATGAATCCAGAATGCATAAAACCAGTTACAACAGCACATGTCATTTCATTCTGATCCACAGGTGTTCTGACATACCCATGACTCAAGGCTCTGCAGAGATAACGCGAGAACAGAGCTGTTATTCATTCCAAATTTGATTTAAAAGACTCTTTAACACAGTTCCAACATGTTTATCTTCCAAAGGAAGAGAAATCTTGGACAGCCTAAGTAGCCTGTGGTTGAATTCCCTCCGGCATCCCAGGCACTGCTGTACAAAGTATCATATTCCTGGCTAGCCCACCTCCTGTCCAAACCGCTGCCACCAAGCAGCTCTCCTCATTCCTTCTGGTCAGGAATACAGGCCCTTGTGCTTGCGTTTTCCAAGCCACAGATTTCTGTATGAGTTATTTCCTTCCCTAAACCAAGCAGAGCTTGCACCGTTACTGGGTTCTGCCACATCATCCTGATAGGATTGAAAACAACCCCCCACCTTCTCTGATGCCCAGGAGACTAATGGGTACTTGGGTTAACACCTGGATGACAAAATACCCTGCACAACAAACCCCCATGGCACAAGTGTACCGATAGAACAAACCCGCACATGTGCCCCTGAATTTAAAACAACAAAAATTAAATTTAAAAAAAGTCTTGTGAGGGCCGGGAGTTGTTTCTATAGCATATTGTCTATCGGCATGTCACAGGGAAGACCAGGAAGGATGGGAACTGGAGGAATGTGCCGAAGGCCACACAGCTCGTCATGGGATTTTCATCCCAGCCCTCCATCATCTGGGTTGCTTTCAAGTCCGTTTCAGTGAATTTATGTAAATCATCAGTTTCTCTTCCCTACCACACAACTACCAGAATACACGTGTCGTTCAAAAACAGGTCTCATTCAGCATAGATCTGGTCTATTCAGTTCTTTAAACCTCGAGTGGCTGTTCATTGGCCAACAGATGAACAAGAGTTTTCTTAGAAGAACGCGTAAGAATCTTTACAACCTGCCACCACCAATGTGTGTGCCTGTATCCTCGGTGCATGAATTGACTTACTGAGTTGCAACCTCTGTGATCTTTCTTCTGTGCTGTGCAGCTGCCTCTCCCTTGAGCTTCTTCCCCACCCCCAGCCCCACTCATCTGATTTCCACTGTGTTGGCCTTCAAGACTCAGCTTACTGTGAATTCCTCTAGGAAGTGCCTCCTTGTTCCGAAAGATGGGTACAAGGGCCTGTCTTCATCCCTCCAGCTGCTATCACAAAATACCATAGATCGGCTGCCTCCTAAACAACAAAAATGTGTTCCTCACAGTTCTGGAGGCTGGTTGAGAATTTCAAGATGAAGGTGCCAGTAGACTCGGTGTCTGGGCAGCTTCCTCGTTCATAGACGGTGACCTCTGTGTGCATCCTCGCGTGACAGAAAGGGCAGAGGAGCTCTCTGGGACTCTTCTAAATGCACTGATCCCATTCATAGGGTTCCATCCTCATAATGTCATCACCTCCTGAACGCCCCACCTCCTAATGCTATCCCCCTGGGGAGAGGGGCTTCCAACACCTGGATCTCATGGGAATACAGACATTCAAGCCACTGAGTGCCCCTTCTCTGCACTTCACAATACCCTATGGTCTCCAAACTGTGGCACCTGCTATGATACACCAAGCTGCTTCCTTCCTTGTCCGACGTGGAGACTGGGCCATCAGTCTATTCATTTCCTAATTGCTGCCCTGCTTACCTGTTCATCTTCAATGTCTTGTCTATGTTTAATTTTCTAAACTTACTTCCTCATTATCTAACAAACATCCACTCTTCTTTCCAAGCGTGCATGCTGCCTTTCTATTATGAAGATGATCACATCATGATACCCTCTTGCTCCCACTTCGGGAGGATCTTCTGGTTCTCTGCTGATGTGCATGTCTCTCTTGGCCAGGCTCTGCACCGGTCCAGTGTCATGGCTCAGCTATGGGCCCGCTTTCCTCTCCGACTGTGGTCACCATGCATTTTCATGAAACCGGAGCTGGTGACTTCTGACCCTGGCAGGAATTGTGTCCCAGGAATTATTAACCCTGCCCTGTGCTAGGGCACTCCCTGAAGGTGGTGCCCAGTGAGAATCATGCGGAATAGTTCATTCAGACTGTGGGGGCAAAGGTTTAGCTGAGACCATCCAAGAATATGATTTTTTAAAAAAAGGCAGCCAGGCACGGTGGCTCAGACCTGTAATCCCAGCACTTTGGGAGGCTGAGACAGGTGGATCACGAGGTCAGGAGATCGAGACCATCCTGGCTAACACAGTGAAACCCCGTCTCTACTAAAAAACACAAAAAACTGGCATGGTGACGGGTGCCTGTAGTCCCAGCTACTCGGGAGGCTGAGGCAGGAGAATGGCGGGGAACCCGGGAGGCGGAGCTTGCAGTGAGCTGAGATCTGGCCACTGCACCCCAGCCTGGACGACAGAGCGAGACTCCGTCTCAAAAAAAAAAAAGGCTGAAAATGTTTAATCAACATGAGAACATGACCGCTGTCCCTTCAGTAGTGACTCGCCTTCATCTTCTTGTCTTCTGAGCCCACACTTTGTCTTCTGGATTTACCATTGACCTTGTGTGAGGCCGGGACAGCAGAAGCCATGGCTCCCGGGGTCTCCGACACCTCTGTCACTGTCAGGGGCGCCTTCCCCGTGTTTAGGTTTTATTGTGGACTGCAAAGCCAGGTCTGACTGCTTACCTTTGTGTCATTTTATCCTACGACACTCATGTTATCCCGTGTGATCGGTCTCATTGCTGTGCTTGGAGTGGGGACCAGGCATTTAAAGCAGGAATTCGTTGCATGATGGTGATGAAAAGTCTTTTTTCCTTTTCGTAGCCTTTTGCTTCCTCATTTAAACTGTTTACCCCCTACAAAGCTGAAATTCAGTAACACTCTTCTCAGTATACTCCAGCTTCAGTGATTACCCTGTGCTGTGAAAACACTGTGTATCAGAAGGGATTGCACCCCATGAGCTCATTCCTATTTACACAACATTTTTAGATTAGATGCTGTCCTCGGGAGCAAGGTAGTTGCCCCAGAGATTGCATCTGGGAGTGCGGGCCCTGCAGAGGCATGGAGAGTGGAGGCCTTTGTACCAGGACATCTCACGGGCCCACTCTGCCTCAGTGGTGTTGACCCAGAGCTCACCCCCAGCCCCCGTCGCCCCCTGCAGCAAGAGGCCATCCCAGTTGTGCAATCGGCCTTGGAGAAGCGATCTCCTCACTCCGGAAACATGATCCAATCTCCCTCTGCTAGGTGACTCATCTCCAGGCTTTCATCTTCTTGACAGGCAGGGTTTTGTCTGTGGCTGCCTCAAAATATTCTTTCCATTTCATCATAGTTTAATATTTTATAGACTTGTGTTCTTCAACAAGTAATTAAAACCATCCTTAACCTCTCAGGGTAGGAGTCCACTGAGAAAAGTCTAATAAGATGCTTCCGGATATTACATACAGCCATTGTATGTGCTCAAACATTTTACATTACTCATCTGACATCTAAGTTTGACATTTAAACTTTAAAAGGGGGGCTTTATTACCAAACAACTATTAAAAATGATTAAAACATTCAAAGGAGTTACCGATAACAACATTTTATAAATATGACTAAATCAGATGATTTTAATTCTTTTATTGCAGGATAATAATTAGAATTAGGTGGATTGAAGTCAAAGTCCCAGAACAAAACATATTCTTTGCTCTCATGAATTTCTTACAGTTTAAATAATTTCTGCACTGATGTCAACACCATTTCTAAGGTGGAGTTTCCTTACTTGAAAATAAAACAGAAGAGTTCCACAATTTCAAACATTCTACAAACATTTTCTCAGTACAGATAGATTTCATAATCACCCAGATATACTCCAATGTGTGAATGATTCTCAAGTCAAAGAAATAGCATCAACTCAAGCTCTAATTCCCTTTTCTCATCTTTTGAACTCTCAGTGCTCCTCTCCATGGTGGCTGTTTAAATCTCTATCTTTCCTAAAAACAACCCAAAGAATCCACATGTAGGAACTGGACTTTGTGTGTGTATGTATATATATATTTCCGATAGCAGTGTGTGGGAGTATAGGTATATATTTGAGATGGAATCTCACTCTTGTCACCCAGCTGGAGTACAATGGCATGATCTCAGCTCACTGCAACCTCTGCCTCCTGGGTTCAAGCGATTCTCCTGCCTCAGCCTCCCAAGTAGCTAGGATTACAGGTGCCACCACCATGCATGGCTAATCTTTTTGTGTTTTTAATAGAGTCGGGGTTTCACCATGTTGGCCAGGCTGGTTTTGAACTCCTGACTTCAAGTGATCCGCCCACCTTAGCCTCCCAAAGTGCTGGGATTACAGGCGTAAGCCCCTGCACCCTGCTTTGGACTTGAAAGTTTTAATGGAATATGTTGAGGTATAATTGACCTACTGTGGAATGCATACACTTTATGCATATAGTCAATGAGTTTTGACAAATAATATGCAGAATTATCACCACCACCATCAAGATATGGAGCATTTCATCACCCAGACGTGCTCACGTGCCCCACTGCCAAACTGCCTGACAGACTTGGCCCCAAGAAAATGCTGATTTACCATTGATCACTACACATTTGTTTTTCCTTTGCTAGAATTTCTTATCAATTGAATTATACAATATTTAACCTTTTGTTTGGTTTTAACTTTAAAACCTTTATTGGTGTATGATGAAAATAAAATAACCTGCACATATTTAAATTGTACAATTGATAAATGTTGGCATATGTGTATCTGTGAATATTATGTGAAACCATAAACACAACCAAAATAATGAGTGTAGCCATCATCCCCAAAAAGATTCCTCCTGCCTTTGTGTCTGTGGCCCTTCTCCCTGGCACCTCCCTGCCTCCCTTAAGCCTTCGGAAATCACTAGTCCACTTTCTGTCACTGGCTTGCTTGAATTCTCTGCAGTTTTATGTGAGTGGAATCATACCGTGTACACTCTTTCCTGCCTGGCGTCTTTCCTCCAGCATGCAACTATTTTGAGATTCAGTCATGCTGTTGAAGGTTTCAGCTGTCCGTATTATTTTATTGCCAAACACTATTTCATTCTACGGATATTCCACAATCTGTTTACCCATTCACCTTTTGATAACATTTTTAGCTGTTTCCAGTTTTTGACTCTCACAAATATAGTTGCTATGAACATTTACGCCCAAACCTTTATTAAGGCAAAACTTACGTTTCTCCTGGGTAAGCACTAAGGGTCAGAAAAGCCAGACAATCTGGGGAGTGCCTGTTTAGCTTTTGACAGAACTGCCAAACTCTTTTCCAAACTGATTGTATCATTTCACATTTCCAACAGCAGTGTGTGGAGTTCCAGTGCCTACACATTCTCACCAACACTTCAGCCAGTCTCTCGGGTTCTAACCATTCTCGCAGGTGTGTGGTGCTCTTTCCGCGTAGTTTTAATTTGCATATCCCTGATCTTTAATAACGTAGAGCACTTCTTCATGCACTTTTAAATGCCGTGAGCTTGAATATATGACAACAAAAACTTCCAAACTAAAATGAAAATAGGAAAATACATGAAAACTGGAACAGAATATCAAAGGACTTGGGAATAAATTTAAAAGATTTTATACACATGTAATTAGCTACAAGAAGGAAAAGGAGAAACTGGAGAAGAAATATTTTAAATAATAATTACCAAGGATTTTTCTAACTTAATGACAAATATTAAACCACAAATCCAGAAAGTTCAGGGGGCACCAAGGATAAATATTATAATAATAACAATCAAATATAATAAGGTGAATACAAAAGCATATCATACCTAAGCTACAGGAAGTCAAAGACAAAAAAATGTCTTGAAAGACACAGAATCGAGAAACAGTTGATCTGCATGGGAACAAGAATAAGACTTACGACAGAATTCTCTTTGAAACTATGCAGCAAGATGGTGGAATGAAATATTTAAAGCATTGACATAAAAAATATACAGTAAAAAGTATACTACAAAAGTAAAGGGGAAATAATTAATTTCCTAGACAAACAAAATCTGAAGGATCCATCACCAGCAGATCCGTGCAAGAAATGTAAGAAGTTTTTAAAGAAGAAGAAAATTGATACAGATCTGAAATTGAATCTACCTAAAGAAAGGAAGAGTAATAGATAAGGAATAAATGAAGGTAAAATAAAATGCTTTATTTTTCTTAGTTTTAACTAATCAAAAATATAACAATTTCTTTTAAAAACTAATAGGAGCAATATATAGGGTATCAATAGCATATGGATAAATGAAGTGAACAAGAATGTTATAAAGGGCAGAAGGAAGGTATTGGGAATACTTTATGGTAAGTTAACTACACTATCTGTAAAGTCACACAGTGGTATTTGAAGGTGGACTTATGTTAGTCAGAAATACACATTGCAAACTCCAAGACAACAACTAATATTTTTAAAAGAAGCATAATTAATGTACTAAAGAGAGGTAATATGATGAAAAAATTTAGTTCTATGTCTGGAAATCTTCACTAAAGCTAAATTTAAATTTTTATATTAAAGTAATAATGGCCTGTTTACCCAAACATTATAGATGTTTAAATATTTCCTTAATGTCTGTAAATTGAGATACGAAGCTTTTTCACAATATACATGTATAGCAGTTTGCTTTAATTTTTTGAAGCAGGGTTTAATGAGCATTTTTAGAATCATGCTTACATCAGTCCCATATAAACAGAAATTGTTGGGTCTACTAAATCCACAGTAAAACTGATTGAGGCTGCCCATGCATGCTTTGACAGGAATCCAGTACGCAAACAGATTTCATCAGTGTATTCAGTGGAACTAAGGTCTTCTTAGAACTGTGCTTCTGAAAGGCTAAATGGACTGTTAGTTTTTAGGCCAAAGTTGCACAGGTCTGTTGTTCAAAGACTTCCTTCTCTGCCTGTAGTCAGCACTTACGGGCCTTCTGTAGGTTCTCCACATCAGTGCTTACTTTTTCGTATTGCAAACCACTTTTAGCATATTTGAACTATGTCTATGTACTAACAAAGTCCTCTGGTGTCAGGCAGGTGCTGTCCTGGGAAGCTCCTGAAAAGTATGAGGTCAATGGCCAGAACAGTTTGGAGGGAAGTTGTTGTTTCTTGCTACCTCTGTGCCATTCTTGTTGGTGTATTCGCTGGAGTATGTTCACTGGAACCTGTATTCTGGTCTAGTGGCTTGATGTTGTGTTGCATGGATCATAAATTAACAATCATGGCCACAGTGGCTGGGGTAGGGGTTTCTCCAGCATCGTCCTTTTCTTCAACTTTATTCTCTTCTTCAGTTTCAACAGGTTTTGCCTCAGAGGTGTCCTCATTCTTTAAACAGTTGTGTCTGCTGCCTTCCACCTTGAAGGCTGTCTATGTTTCACATTTTCATCAGCAAGTTTGCTAAATACTGTTGTGACTTGCAATATAGAAGACATTGATCACGTTTTTGAGAATGTGTCCAGCACTATCTTTATTGCTGGCATATAAAAACACTTTCAAAACTTAATTATCGGGCCGGGCACGGTGGTTCACGCCGGTAATTCCAGCACTATGGGAGGCGGATCACAAGGTCAAGAAGTGGAGACGTCTCATCCTGGTTAACACGATGAAATCCCATCTCTACTAAAAATACAAAAATTATCCAGGCATGGTGGCAGGTGCCTGTAGTCCCAGCTACTTGGGAGGCTGAGGCAGGAGAATGGTGTGAACACAGGAGGCGGAGCTTGCAGTAAGCCAAGATTGCACCACTACACTCCAGTCTGGGTGACAGGGAGAGACTCCATCTCAAAAAAAAAAAAAAAAAGTAATTATCCAAATGGTCAAAATTGGTCAGGTGCAGTGGCTCACACCTGTAATCCCAGCACTTTGGGAGGCTAAGGCAGGTGGATCCCCTGAGGTCAGGAGTTCAAGACCAGCCTGGCCAACATGGTGAAACCCCATCTCTACTAAAAATACAAAAATTAGTCAGGAATGGTAGTGCATGCCTGTAATCCTAGCTACTCAGTGGGCTGAGATAGGAGAATCACTTGAACTCGGGAGTCGGAGGTTGCAGATCGCGCCATTGCACTCCAGCCTGGGTGACAGAGCGAGACTCCGATTCAAAAAAAAAAAAAAAAAAGTGGGCAAAAAAACCCACTATTTCTTGGATAATAGGTTCATTAGCTTTGATGAAACTTAATAACCTTTGAGAGTTTTACTCTTAGTCTTCATTCCAGTTGTATCACATACAAAAAATAGTAATTGTCCACAACACGGTCCTGCTTGTCATATTTCTGGGTTATTCTCAGATGATGCTGTATTCATAGATTATGGAAGGAGTGGGGGCAATAATGGGATAAATATGGCCAACTCTACTCTAGGAATCAACACTCCTATTTCACAACTGAACAACTGTAAAAGAATAGAAACCATACAGAGTATGCTGTGAGACCACAGTGGAATTAAACAAGAAGTTAGTAACAAAAATAGCTTTAAAATACACAAATATTTAAAGATACTACTGGATAGAACAGTACACCCCAAAATTCATGTCCACCTGAAACCTATGAAGGTGAATGTATTTGGAAATAGGGTCTTGCAGATGTAGTCAAGTTAAAATTAGGTCATAGCAAAACCTAATCTAATTATTGTTGTCCTTGTCAAAAGGGAGAAATTTGGACACAGACACACAGAGGGAAGACAGTCTCGTGAGGATGGAGCTGGAAACTGAAGTTATGCTGACATACATACAGCATTTCTTTCAGAAGCTGCAGAATATACATTTCAAAAGCACAAGGACACATACAATTTTATCATACACAGGACAAAATTTGATGTCTTAATACATTTCAAAATATTGAAGTGGTGCACAGTGTAATTTTTAACCAAAGTAAAATGAATTACCAAATCAATAGCAAAAAGGTAACTTGGCACTCTTAAGTGTTTCCATATTAAGCATCAGAGTCTCCAAACAACCCTCATGTATTAATCAGAGTTTTCCAGATAAATAGAACCAACATAATTGTATGAGTTCATTCTCACTCTGCTATAAAGAACTACCCACGACTGGGTAATTTATAAAGAAAAGAAGTTTAAATGACTCAGAGTTCCATAGGCCTGGGAGGCCTCAGGAAACTTACAATCATAGCAGGAGGGGAAGCAAACATGTCCTTCTTCACATGGCAGCAGGAAGAAGAAGTGCTGAGCAAAGAGGCAAAAGTACCTTATAAAACTATCAGATCTTGTGAGAACCCACTCACTATCATGAGAACAGCATGGGGGGAAAACACCCCCATTATTCAATTAACTCCCACTGGGTTTCTCCCACAACACATAGGGATTATGGGATTACAATTCAAAATGAGATTTGGGTGGGGACACAAAGCCAAACCACATCAATGATGTATATATTAATTACAAGGTATTGCCCATGTGATTATGAAGGCTGACATGTTCCACAAGCTGCTTTGTGTGAGCTGAGACCCAAGAAAGCCAGTGGTGTGGTGTGAAACCTGTAAGCCAGTGAGCTGATGGTATAGATTAGAGTATATGTTTAAAGGCCTTAAAACCAGGAGTGCTGAGGGCAGAAAATTGATGTCCCAGTTCAACGAAGCGGAAGGAGTGAATCTTCCCTTCCTCTGTTCTTTGTTCTAGCAGGCCATCAGAGATAGAAAGATGCCCACCCCAGGTTGGGGCAGAAAATGTGCTTTATTTAGTCTACAGATTCGAAGTTTAATCTCTTCCTGAAATACTCTAATAGGCACATCCAGAAATAATGTTTAACCAAATATCTAGGCATTTGCTGATTCAGTCATTGATACATAAAATTATGACACTACAGCTTATAAGAAAAACACAATGAAAATTTCAAAATAACATTTTGAACTAAGTGATAATATAAAATGGCATGCCAAAACTCATGGGTTGCAGTTAATGTTGTGTTTAAAAGCAAATTCATAGTCTATTCGTCTAAATTTGTCATCTAAACATATTCTTTTAATGAAAAAAATCAAACCCAACTCAAGATTTTTTTAAAAATTAAGCTCCAAAAAGTATAAACAGAAGTAAGGAGACTTGAAAGATTAAAATAAACAATAAAAAATGCAAAAGAAAACATTTTCATCACAGGAGCTACAAAAGCAGAAGCTGTTTTTCCAGAGAAAACTAAATGACAACAAAAAGACTTCTGGCAACACAGATCATAAGAAAAAGAAAAAGAAAGGTCAAAATAACCAATAACAGCAAGGAAAAACAGCAATTTTAAATGATTATAAATATTAGACTTATGACAATGAATTTGCATATTTAGATAAAATTAATTTGAATTTTAGATGAAAATTTAGATAAATATTTAAGTGAATAAATTCTTACAATAGCAAATCATTGTTCAAAAATTATATTAGATTATATTTTCATTCTGCTTATCTGTTTATTAAGTGGTGGTTTTAAATCGTATGCATTTCAAACAGTTTTTAATGATGTAGATAAAAAACTCTGAACTTACCTTTAAAACAATAAAGTTTTGGTTTGTCAACTCAAGGATTATGAAGTTCACAATTTGGAAAGAAGAGCTTTATTTCTCATGAAGGGATGCAGCCTGCAGGTTGCCATTCTGACAGGCTGGGAAGCGTAGCCTCCAGCCAGAAGGCCAAAAACAGACACTATGAAGTGTGGAAGGAGGACAAGGAGGGAAATGTAAGAGGTAGCCAAATGTACATATATAATAAGCGATGGGGAGAGTCATAAATATTTATGGAGGGAGAAGCATACACATCTGCAATTGAGCTTCATGTCTCTTGCAATGAGCCCATGTTCAAAAAGTAGTGGTGGCAGCATGATCCAAAGGTGTTTTCAACCCTCTGATATCAAAAGGTGAAGCAGAGGACACAAAAACCCTTACTGCACATTGCTTATAGACTGGCCAGAGCAGTTCATGGTCAGACATCTCTTATCAGACAAGAAGGGAAGGGCAGTGTAGGACAGTTAGTAAATTTCCATTTAGCCCTTAGAGAAGAAAGCCCAATCATGGTTAGCATGTGAAGGGGTGTGATGAGGTGTATTTGACCCTCATCCTGTCATGGCCAAGAACTCAATGTTCAAGGTTTCTCTGGGGTCTCCTTGGCCAAGAGATGGTCCACTCAATCAGTTGGAAGGTTTAGAATTTTATTTTTAGTTTAGCTATTTTTGAGCAGTTTTCGTTTTTCTGTAAAATGGAAAAGTAGTGTAGGGAGGTCCCATATTTCCTGCATCTAGTTTTCTCTATTATTAATATCTATGTCAGTATTGCATATTTCTTAAAATTAATGGACCAATATGATATGCTATTATTGACTGAAGCTTACATTTTATTCATATTTTCTTAGTTCTTATTCAATCACGT
The DNA here is from genome assembly GCF_047675955.1 of Chlorocebus sabaeus. Taxonomy (NCBI): domain Eukaryota; kingdom Metazoa; phylum Chordata; class Mammalia; order Primates; family Cercopithecidae; genus Chlorocebus; species Chlorocebus sabaeus. Next base: position 1,352,331 of record NC_132916.1, on the reverse strand, counting down.
TTTTCTGTTGCTGGATGCCATCCAGGATACCACATTAAATTCAGTTTTCACATCTCTAAGACTTCACTAAATGAAGAGTTTCTCAACGTTTCTTATTTTGATGCAGAACTTACTTACGTAAAATTAAACCAAGTATAATTCCTAAAGTATAGTGCCAGGAAATATGACAAGAAACACTTTTAGTTGGCAGATGAAGAAGCTCTATTACGTTAATAGATCTTAAATTTGACATAGTTATACCACAACATCTATTTTATTGACATCCTTAATAAAAATGATGGGGACATATCAGTATGCAGGCTTGTGGGTACTTACTACTGGAAAAACACTGTCAATAATAAAACTAAAAGAAATCAGTACTTGAAGTGGAAATAAAAATAAATGTGGGTACTTTATAACTTTGAGTTATTAACAGCATATTCTGAGATAGTTTTATAATGATATTATAAGATATTTTTCTTATTTATAATTATATAAGAAGCATTCAACAGCATTGTTTTTCAGTCAAATGCTCTGGAGATCTACAAGAGTTTTCTTTGAGATTTTAGCTGAGGATTAAGCTACTTATGCATAAGAGAATACTCATCATATTGACGATTATGTTATGTATCAATGGTTAGCACTGTTTAATAGTACATATTATCATTATAAAAATGGCTTTTTTCCTGCAATGTCCAATACAGAAGCTGCTAGTCCCATGTGGTTACTGAGTACTTGAAATGGCTAATATGAGATACGTAAGTTTAATTAAACTTACATTTAAATAGTCACATATAGCTTATGGTGATTTATTTAATAGCACCAGATTTCATACTCCAGCTTAAAAGAAGACATTTCCCTATTTGATAAAAAAGCAAGATTCAACTGCAATGTTTCAGTAATTGATATAACAGTTACATAGGAAATTATTAAAGATATAGAAGTTTTGGAAGCAGTGGAGCAAGACAACCAAGTATTGAACCCTCCAACAACTGTCCCCCGGCAGGAACACCAAACCGAAAAACTATCCATGCAAAAAAGCACCTTTATAAGAACCAAAAATCAGATGAGTAATTATGGTACCTGGTTTTAACATAGCATCAAGGAAAGAAGCATTGAAGAGGGTAGAAAGTGCAGTATTGCATTGCCTACACCACCCCTTCCCACGCCCCATCAAAGCTGCATGGAGAGAGAATCTGTGTGCTTGGGGAAGAAAGAGTGAAATGAATGTGGACATTCCATTGAAACTCAGTGCTGCCCTGTCACAGCTGAACACAACACTTGGTGACCATTGAGGGAGCAGAATTCTCTTGGTGACCATTGAGGGAGCATTTACAGCAGCACCAAACAGAGAATTCTTAGCCCCAGTGGGAGAATCTGAGTCCTGGCTGGATCGAACAGCAGCTGACTAACGTGGTCTGAGGCCCAAAATAAATTTCAGGGGCAATAATGCCACAAAGACTGCAATCCTTGGGCAACCCCTGGTGCTGTGCTGAGCTCAGAGGCAGTAGACTTGGGATGTGACCCATTGAGACATCAGCTTTGGCAGCCAAGAGAGTGCTGGCATCACCCCTCCCCCAATTCCAGGCAGTGCAACTCAGGGAAGAGACTCATCTTGCCTACAGAAAGGAGAGGGAAGAGTAAGGAGCATTTTGTCTTGTTACTTGGGTACCAGCTTAGTTACAGTAAAATAAAGCACGAAGCAGATTCCTGAAACCCCCAATTCCAGGCCTTAGCTTCTAGATGGCATTTTACACCTGCCTTGTGCCATAAGGGGACTCACTGTTCTGAAGGGAAAGACCCAGTCCTGACAAGATTCATCACCTGCTGACTGAAGAGGCCTTGGGCCTTGAGTAAACATCAGTGGTATACAGTCAGTAGTCCTCACAGGCCTTAGGTGAGACCCAGTACCACATTGGATTCAGGTAGGACCCAGTGCAGAGCCAGTGTGGTGGCCACAGTGGTACATGCATCACTCCTGCCATAACTCCAGGCAGCACAGTGTGGAGCAAGACCCATTCTGATTGGAGAAAAAGAGGGAGGTGACCTAAAGACATTGCCTAGTAACCCAGGAAATGTTTCTTTTTTTACCTAAGCCTACTAAGGTGGTGCCTCTAGAAGTCAGTAAAAGCTACAGTGTCACTGGGCTTAGGGTGCCCCTTAGTACTGATATGGAGGCAGTGACCACAGGCTTAGATTGCAACACTCAATTTCTGTTGAATACATGGAAAACCTCCTCAAAAAGGATGGTACAACAAACCCAGACTGCTAAAATTGAAATAAATACATAACTCTTCAATGCCCAGACATCGACAAACATACAATACACAAGCATTAAGAAAATACAGGAAAACATGACCTCACCAAATAAGCTAAAGAATCAGTGACCAGTCTCAGAGTGACAGAGATATGTGACCTTTTAGACAGAGAATTCAATAATTGTCTTGAGGAATCTCAATGAACTTAAACAACAGTACAAATTCAGAGTTCTATCAGAGAAATTTAACAAAGAGATTGAAATTTTCAAAAATCCAGCAGATACTCTAGAGCTGAAAAAATCAATTGGCAAACTGAAAAATGTGTTTGAGTCTCTCAACAGCACAGTTGATCAAGTATAAGAAAGAATTAGTGAGGTTGAAGACAGGCTATATGAAAACACACAAAGAAGAAAAAAGAAACAAGAATATAAAGAATGAAGCATATGTACAAGATCTAGAAAATAGACTCAAAAGACCAAATATAGTAAGTTATTTACGTAAAAGAAGATAGAGAGAAATCAGAACAGAAATTTTATTCAAGAAATAATAACAGAACTTTTCAAACCTAGAGAAAGACATGAATATCCAGATAAAAGGCGGCTATAAAACACAAAGCAGAGTCAACCCAAAAATAACTACCTCAAGGCACTTAATTAACAAACTGTTGAAAGTCAAACATAAAGAAAGAATTCTAAAGGCTGCAAGAAAAAATAAACAAATAACATATAAAGGAGCTTCAATATATCTGGCAGCAGACTTTGCAGCAAAAACCTACATGACAGAACAGAGTGAGATGACATATTCAAAGTCCTAAAGAAAATAAACTTCCTTTCTAGAATATTATATCCAGAAAAATTAATTTTCAAACATGAAGTAGAAATAAAAACTTTCTGAGACAAACAAAAGCTGAGAGATTTCATCAATACCAGGCCTGTTCCACAAAAAAATGCTAAATGAAATTATTCAATCTGAAAAAAAAGACATTAACAAGCAACAAGAAGTTGTCTGAAGGTGTAAAACACACTAATAATAGTAAATACAAATATAAATACAGAATACCCTAACATTGTCATTGTAGTGTGTAAACCAGTCATATCTTGAGTAAGAAGATTAAAAGATAAACCTGTCAAAAATAATAACCACAACAACTTCCTAAGAGATAAATAGTATAAAAAGATATAAATAGAGTCAACAAAAACTCAAAAACCAGGAGAAGAGGGTGAAATTCAAGTGTAGACTTTTCTGGGTTTTTTTTGTGCTTGTTTGTCTAGGTTTTTTTAATAATCAGAATAACCTGTCATCAGTTTAACATAATTGGCTATAAGATGTTATTTGCAAGACTCATGGCAATCACAGAACAAAAACCTTTAACAGATACACAAACAAAAAAAGTAATAAATTTAAACATACTACCAGAGAAAGTTACTTTTACACAGAGGAAGACAGAAAGGAAGGAAAAAAGAAAAAGAAGATCACTGAAGCAACCATAAAACAAATAACAAAATGACAACAGTAAGTTCTTACCTATCAATAATAACACTGAAAGTGAATGGACTAAATTCTCCAATCAAAAGACAGAATGGCTGAATGGATTTTCAAAAATAAAGAGCCAGAGCTGGGTATGTTGACTCATGCCTGTAAGCTCAACACTTTGGGAGGCCACGGCAGGTAGATCACTTGAGCCCAGGGGCTTTAGACCAGTCTGGACAACATGGCAAAACCCCATTTCTACAAAAAAGTATACAAAGATTAGATGTACATGATGTAGTTCCAGCTAGCTACTAGGGAGGTGGGAAGATTGCTTAAGCCCAGGGTGTCAAGGCTGCAGTGAGTTGTGAACATGACACTACACTCCAGCCTGGGTAATAGAGCAAGACCATGTCTCAAAAAAAATTTGAAAAGCAACACCCTACTATATGGTGCCTACAAGAAACTTACTTCACCAAAAAAGACACACATAGACTGAAATAAAGGAATGAAAAAAGATATTCAATGCCAATGGAAACCAAAGAATAGAAGGACTTGTTATATTTGTATCAAACAGATTTCAAGAGAAAATCATTAAAAAGAGAGAAAGAAGGTCATTTTATAATTTTATAATGATAAAGGGGTCAATTCAGAAGATCATATAACAAATGTAAATATACACCCAACACAAGAGAACCCAGATATAAAAGCAGATATTGATAGATCTAAGGAGAAAGATAGACCCCCAATACAGTAATAGTTGGAGATGTCAACACCCAGAAATTAAACAATATGTTTCTAAATGACCATTGGGTCAATGAAGAAATTAAGAAGGAACTTTTAAAAAAATTGAAACAAATGCTGGAAATGCACCATACCAAAACATATAGGATATAGCAAAAGCAGTACAAAAGGGGAAGTTTATAACAATAAATGCTTATGTCAGAAAAGTAAAATATTTTCAAATAAACAACCCAGCAATGCATCTTAAATAACTAGAAAAGTAAGAGTAAACCAAACAAAATTCTACTAACCAGAATTAGTACAAGAAAAGAAAAATAAAGATCAGAGCAGAAATAAATAAAATTGAGACAAAAATACAAAAGATCAACAAAACTAAAAGTTGGTTTATTGAAAAGATAAACAAAATCTATAAATTTTTAGCCAGGATAACTAACAAAAAAGAGACCCAAATAAAATCAGAGACAAAAAGGAAACATTACAACTGATACCACAGAAATTCAAAGGGCCATTAGAGACTATTGTAAAAATTATATGCCAATAATTGGAAAATGTAGAAAAATAGATAAATTTGTAGACACATACAACCTACCAAGATTGAATCATAAAGAAATCAAAAACTTAAACAGACCAGTAACAAGTAACAAGATAGAAACAGTAATAAAATGCTTCCTATTAATAAAGAAAAAAAAAAGTCCATGACCTGAAGACTTCACTGATGAGCTCTACCACACATTTAAGGAATGAATACCAATTCTATCCAAACTGTTCTCCAAAAAATGAGGAGGAGGGAATACTTCCAAAGTAATTTTATGAGACCAGTAATACCTTGAAATTAAAACCAGACAAAGACACATCAAAAATAAAACAAAATAAAAAGAAAAGAAAAAAAAAGATCATTCATCATGATCAAGTGGGATTTAAGGATGGGATTCCAAGGATACAAAGATGGTTCAACATATGTAAATTCATAAATGCAATACGTTGTATCAAATGAAGGTCCAAAACTGTGTGATCATTTCAACAAATGCTGAAAATAATTCAATAAAATTAACATTTCTTCAAAATATAAACTCAAAAAACTTGATAAAAGCCACATATGACAAACCCAGAGCTGGTGTCACACTGAATTGGGTAAAACTAAAAGCCTTTCTTCTAAGATCTGGAACATAAAAGGATGCCCAGATGGTTTCCAGATTGGAAAGAATGAAGTCAAATTATCCTTTTTTGCAGATAGTATGATATTATATCATAGTATATACATATATATATATGGAAAAACCTAAAGACTACATCAAAAAACTCATAGAACTAATAAATTCAATAAAGTTTCAGGATACAAAGTCAACATATGAAAATCAGTAGCCTTTCTATATGCCAATTGTGAACAACCTAAAAAAGATACCAAGAATGTGATCTCATTTACAATCAATACAAATAAAACAGAATACCTAGGAATAAACTTAACCAAAGAAATGAAAGATCTCTACAATAAAAACTGTAATACATTGGTGAAAGAAATTGAAGAGGACACATAAAAGTGGAAAGTTATTCCATGTTCATGGATCAGAAAGATTAATATTGACAAACTGCTCATATTACCCAAAGCAATCTATAGATTAAATGTAATACTTATTAAAATATCAATAACATCCTTCACAGAAATAGAAAAAATAACCTTAAAATTTATATGGAACCACAAAAAAACCCAGAACAGCCACAGCTATCCTGAGCAAAAAGAACAAAACTGAACTTCAAATAATATTACAAAGCTATATTAACCAAAACAGCATGGTACTGGCATAAAAACAGAAGCCTAGACCAATGGAACAGAATAGAAAACAAAAATATCCATACATTTGTAATAAACTCATTTTCAACAAAAATGCCAAGAACATACATTGGGGAAAAAATCTTTAATGAATGGTGATGGAAAACTGAATATTCATATGCAAGAGAATGAAACTAGGTGCCTATCTTTCACCCTATACAAAATCTAAAATAAAATGGAATAAAGATTTAAATCTCAGCCTTAATCTATGACATTAGAAGAAAACATTGGGGAAACACTCCAGGACATTGCTCTGAGCAAATATTTTTTTGAGTAATACCTCAAAAGCACAGGCAATCAAAGCAAAAATGGGCAAATCAGATCATATCATGCTAGAAAGTTTCTGCACAGCAAAGGAAACAACCAGAAAGTGATGAGACAACCCACAGAATGAAAGAAAATATTTGCAGACTACCCATCTGCCAATAAATTAATAACCAGAATACACAAGGAGCTGAAGCAACGCCATAGGAAAAAATTAATCTAATCAAGAATGTATTTAACCAAGGAGGTGAAATGTTGCTACAAAGCAAACCACAAAACACTAAGGAGACAAAATATAGCTGACACAAACAAATAGAAAAACATTCCATGCTCATGGACCAGAGGAACTTTATTAATTAATAAAATGACCATACCATCCAAAGCAATCTACAGATTCAATGCAATTCCTATCAAAATACCAATGTCATGTTTTCACAGAATTAGAAAAAACAATCCTAAAATTTATATGGGGCCAAAGAAGAGCCCAAAAAGCCAAAACAATCTCAAGTAAAAAGAACAAAGCTGGAGGCATCACATTACCTGACTTCAAATTCTATTACAAGGATATAGGAACCAAAGCAGCATGATATATTCATGTCCTTTGCCCACTCCTTAAAAGTATAAAAATAGATGCATAGATCAGTGGAACACAATAGAGAACCCAGAAATAAAGACACATATTTCTACCCAGTTGATCTTTAGCAAAGCGGAAAGGAACATGCACGGGGAAAGGACGTCCTTTTCACTAAATAGTGTTGGAAAAGTTGGATTGGCATATGTAGAATTTATCTCTCACCATATACCAAAATCAACTCAAGATGGATTAAACTTAAATATATGACCTGAAACTATAAAAATAGTAGAAGAACACCTAGGTAAAACTCTCCCGGGCATTGTTCTACATAAAGAGCTCATGACAAAGACCTCAAAAACACAAGCCACAAAAACAAAAATAGAAAAATGCGACTTAATTAAACTAAAAGGACTTTCTTCACAGCAGAAGAAACAATCAATAGAGTAAACAGAATACCTGCATAATGGGAGAAAATATTTAGAAACTGTGCAACTGACAGAATTTACAAGGAACTCAAACAACTCAACAACAACAAACTATTAAAAAGTGAACAAAGAATATGAGTAGACATTTTTTCGAAAGAAGACATAAAAATGGCCAAAAAGCATATGAAAAAATACTCAACATCACTAATCATCAGAGAAATGCAAATTAGCAGCACAGTGAAATATCATCTTATACCAGTCAGAATGACTATTAATAAAAAGACAACAACAACAGATGTTGGCTAGGATGCAAATAAAAGAGAAGGTTTATACACTGTTGGTGTGAATGTAAATTAGTACAACTTCTATGGAAAATAGTACGGAGATTCCTCATAGAACTACCATTGGATCCAGCAGTCCCACCACAGGGCATCTACTCAAATGAAAAGAAATCATTGTATCAAAAAATACCTGCACTTATATGTTTGTTGCAACATTATTAATACAGCAAAGATATATAATCAACTAAAATGTGCATTGACAGATAATTGGACAAAGAAAATGTGGTATATATACACAATGGAATTCTATTCAGTCATAAAAAAATGAAATCATGTCTTTTACAGCAACATGGATGGAACTAGGGGCCATGATATAAAGTGAAACAACTCACACACAGAAAGTCAAATACCACTTGTTCTCATCTATAAGTGTGAACTAAATCATGTGTACACATGGGCATAGAATGTGGGATGATACACACTGAGAGGATGGGGGCACCTGGGGGATGAGAAATGACTTAATGTGCACATACATATTATTTGGGTGATAGGTAAAGTAAAAGCCCAGACATCATCACTACACAACATATCCATGTAATAAAACTGCACTTGTACCCTTTACATTTATACAAATAAGAAAATAAAGGCCAAGCATGGTGGCTTATGCAGGTAATCCCAGCACTTTGGGAAACAGAGGTGGGCAGACTGCTTGAGCTCAGGTGTTTGAGACCAGCCTGGGCAACATGATGAAACCTTGTCTCTACAAAAAAATAGAAAAATTAGCTGGATGTAGGGAGCACATGCCTTGCTATTCAGGAGGCTGAGATGGGAAGATTTCTTAAGCTCAGGAGAAGCAGGTTGCAGTGAACCAAAATTGCGCCACTGCACTCCAGCCTGGGCAACAGAGTAAGACCCTATCTCCAAAAAATAAAAAAGACTGGGCAAAAGATCTGAATAGACATTTCTCAAAAGAGACATACAAATTACAAATAGGTATATGAAAAAATGCTCAACATCACCAATCATGAGAGAAAATGTAACTCAAAACCACAATGAGACATCATCATCTCACCCTAGTTAAAGTGACTTTTATCCCAAAGACAGGCGATAATGAATGCTGGTGAGAATGTGAAGAAAGGGGAACACTCATACACTGTTGGTGAGAGTGCAGATTACTACAGTCACTATGGAGAACAATATGAGGGTTCCTAATGAATCTACAAATAAAACTACCATATGATCCAGCAATATCACTGCCTGGGTGTACACCTGAGCAAAGGAAATCGGTATATCCAAGAGATATCTGCACTCCCATGTTTATTGAAGCACTATTCGCAATAGCCAAGGTATGAGATCAACCTAAGTGTCCATCAATGGATGAACAGAGTTGTTTTTTTTTTTTTGAGATGGAGTCTCGCTCTGTCACCCAGACGGCTCACTGCAAGCTCCACCTCCTGGGTTCATGCCATTCTCCTGTCTCAGGCTCCCAAGTAGCTGGGACTATAGGTGCCCGCCACCACACCCAGTGATTTTTTTTTTTTTTTTTTTTGTATTTTTAGTAGAGACGGGGTTTCACCATGTTAGACAGGATGGTCTCGATCTCCTGACCTCGTGATCTGCCTGCCTTGGCCTCCCAAAGTGCTGGGATTACAGGCAGGAGCCACCGCGCCCAGCTGAATAGATTTTTAAAAATATGGCACATGTACACAATGGATTATTAGCCATAAAGAATGAAATCTCATTGTTTGCAACAACATGTAATGCAAATGAAGTAGTTCATGTTAAGTCAAATAAGCCAGGCATGAAAAGACAAAGATCATACGTTCTCAATAGTACACGGGAGCTAAAAAAAAAAAAGAAAAAAATTGAACTTATGGAAATTGAAAGTAGAAGCCTTTTACTAGAGGCTGGTTGGGGTGATGGGAAGAGAGGCAGATAAAGAGGATGATTAATGCATACAAAAGTACTGTCAGGCGGGGCACCCAATAAAAGTGGGCAAAATATTTAAAGAAAAATATTGCACCAAAAATGATAAACATGAACAGCCAATAAGAGTCTTACAGCAAAAGTAGCAAGAAACCAAGCAGTGGTCTTCCGTGGATCAGGGGCCAGGCCGTGGTCTTCCACTGGGCAGAGGCAAGGCCATGGTCTTCATGGGGCAGGGTCCAGGCCGTGGCCTTCCACGGGGCAGGTGCCAGTTGGTGGTCTTCTGTGGGGCAGGGGCCAGGCCATGGCCTTCCGTGGGGCAGGCACCAAGCCGTGGTTTTCCATGGGGAAGGGGCCAGGTCATGGTCTTCTGTGGGGCAGGGGCCAGTTGGTGGTCTTCTGTGGGGTAGGGACCAGGTCATGATCTTCTGTGGGTCAGGGACCAGGCCATGGTCTTCCACGGGGTGGGGACCAGGCCATGGTCTTCCATGGGGCAGAGGACAGGCCATGGTCTTTAATGGGGCAGGGGCCAGGCCGTGGTCTTCCATGGGGTGGGGGCCAGGCCATGGTCTTCCATGGGGCAGGGGGCAGGCCGTGGTCTTTAATGGGGCAGGGGCCAGGCTAGGGTTTCGTGTGGGGCAGGCATCAGGCCATGATCTTCTGTGGGGCAGGACACTCACATACTTGTCTGAGTTTTGCTTACTCAGCTGTGTTCATTTTACCGAGCACCTCTCGAGCCGTGCAGTAGAGATATTGCACACTTCTCTGTATGCTCCGCATATGTTATGCTTTGAAAAACACATTTACTTGAACAGGAAATGACATAAAGTGAAAAATTTTTTAGGTAATAATGTGGGGAATATTTTTGTAAAGATGCATCTGGTTTTATAAGCTGAGTTTTTGTTTTTGTCTTTTTCTCTAACAGAAAAGAAGACAGGTTGAAAATAACAAAAGTTATAGCTGTCAGGAACTGTAATTGTCATACCCAAATATTATTTTTAGATGGGTGCATTGCCCTAACTGTGGACTTCCACCTGCTTGTCTGGTGGGTATGAAGTGCTGTCTCTATATGCGTGATGGATTCAAAAGTGGATCTGATGTGCACAAAATCTCCACTGCTATTCCTTAAGTATATTTTGTGCAAGAATGTGCCAGTATGTATTAGTCCATCTCATGCTGCTAATAAAGAAATACCCAAGACTAGGAAGAAAAAGAGGTTTAATTGGACTTACACATGTTCCACATGGCTGGGGAGGCCTCAGAATCATAGTGAAGGGTGAAAGACACTTTTTATATGGCTGCGGCAAGAGAAAATGAGGAAGAAGCAAAAGCAGAAACCCCTGATAGACCCATCAGATCTGATGAGACTTATTCACTATCATGAGAATAGTGTGGGAAAGACCAGCCCCTATGATTCAATTACGTCCCCTTGGGTCCCTCCCACAAGACGTGGGAATTCTGGGAGATACAATTCAAGTTGAGATTTGGGTGGGGACACAGCCAAACCATATCACAGTGAATCACAAACAATCCCAATGAAGACACAACTGTGTTAGTTTTCCTGGGAAGAGGTTTCTTTGGAGAAGTCTCACAACGGGAAGAGGAAAGCCCTCTGAGCTTCAGCCTTTCATTACGAGTGTTTCCCAAAACATAAACTAATTCTGATGAACCCAGGCACCTCTCATAGTTGGTCCTGTAGGGGCCCAGAGCCAATCCACATGGGCTGACACACCTGAAACGTGTGTATCTTAAAATTACCATGTTTCAGTTATTTCATTCATCCATCCATGCATTCATCAGGGGCTTGTTGATCACTCACACCATATCTACTTGCTCCTGTGTCTGGACACAGAGAAACTTCAGGTCACAGCTTCCCTGGCCTCCAGCTTCTTTTCCACAAGCCCTGGTGGGTCTTGCCGTCCTGGCCAGCCTCACTGACTGCTTCTCCATACGTTCTTCCAACAGCTTGCTTGGGTTTGGGGCTGTTGTGTGGCTCTGAGCCTCAGCACGGCTGTTCTACCTGGAAGTAAAATACAGGGGTCATTCTCAAAAACACACTGATCCCAACGGTGAGAAGAAGAAAATGTGGCAAAATTCCTTATAAAAAGTAAATGATAAATACAGCAGGATAGGACAAAATACAGGCTGGGGGAAAAAAAAAAAAAGACAAGAAAAGCAAACTTGCATGTACTGGATGTTCACCAACCCTGAGGCACGAGAGGTGCTTGTGGTGATTACCTCATTTAACCCCAGCAGCTCTTCCTTCCAGCGAGGATCCCACCAGCCACATGAGGTCACCAGCCCTTGAAAACCCTGGCAACGTGCATTAAGTGTGAAACGCACATGAGGTTTCAAAGACTGGGAACACCAGAAGACATACGGGATAATCTTCACATCCCTTACACATGGTGTGATAAGCTTTTTGGTCTCTTCTGTTAAATGGTACACATTATTAAATTAACATCCCCGTGTCTGTTTGCTATCTTTAGCGTGGCTACTAGAAAACATCAATTAGCCCGTGTGGTTCCCATTATATTCCTATTGGCAGCACGGCTCTAAATGGTCCTGTAAAACTGTGGCATGAACCAAGAAACTGAAGTTTCGAGGGCTGTAATTTGCTGGGGCACAGAATGGAATCTACGTCTGACCCTCCGCCAAGCCCACACTCTGAACCTCTGTGTGGGAGACTGCGCTTTCCAACATGAGGCTCGATCTAAGGAATTTGGTTTCTAAAATTAATTTTTGGAATGCCCCTTGACACCCCACCCAATGTTTGCTCTTAACGGGACTCTGTCCCAGCTCTGTTTCTGGGCCTAGGTGGCCACTCCGCCTGTGTCCAGCCTGTGAGGTCAGGACAGGGACTGCCCAGCGACAGTATCTCAGGACCTTGTCCCCGTCCTTCTGGGCTCACAGGGATCCCAAGTCCCCAGGCTTTATTTCCTTAGAGCCTTTGGGGGCTGGTTCCTTCTGGGATTCTAAAGTTACAGGGCAGCAGGTCAGGTAGTGCACCATGACAAGGGCACTGTCCTCTGCTACTCATTGGCCTTTCCTGAAATTGTATTTAAATCACCACCCTGCGGTTCCACTGTAACGCTGAGTTTGATAGAAGGGTTCTGTTACCACGCTTGGGGCACTCACGTACACTCACACATCTGCATGAATACATTTACACAACACACACTCAGTCTCACACACACACCAACGCACCCCTCTGTCCGCCTCTGCCACACACTCATTCACACACACACACCAACACCCGCCTCTGTTCATACAGATACTCATTCTCACACACACACACACACCAACACCCGCCTCTGCCCAAACACACACTGATTCACACACACACACCAATGCCCGCCTCTGTCCACACAGTCATTCCCACAGACACACAAATGTCCGCCTCTGTCCACACACTCATTCACACACACACCAATGCCCTCCCTCTGTCCACACACACACTGATTCACAAACACACACCAGCACCCACCTCTGTCCACACAGTCATTCACACACACACCGACACCTCCCCCTGTCCACACAGACACTCATTTACACACACACCAATGCCCTCTCTCTGTCCACACACACTGATTCACAAACACACACCAACACCCACCTCTGTCCACACAGTCATTCACACACACACACACCAACGCCCACCTCTGTCCACACACACACTCATTCACACACACACCAACACCTCCCTCTGTCCACACAGACACTCATTTACACACACACCAATGCCCTCCCTCTGTCCACACACACACTGATTCACAAACACACACCAACACCCACCTCTGTCCACACAGTCATTCACACACACACCAACACCTCCCTCTGTCCACACACACTCATTCACACACACCAACACCCCCTTTGCACAATCATTCACATACATACAATGCCCCCCTCTGTCCACACCCACACTCATTCACACACACACACCAACACCCACCTCTGTCCACACAGTCATTCACACACACACACACACCAATGCACACCTCTGTCCACACACACTCATTCACTCACACACACATACTACGTCCACCTCTGTGCATTCATTCCCACACACACCAACGCCCACCTCTGTCCACACACTCATTCACACACACACAATGCCCCCTCTCTCCACACACACACTCATTCACACACACGCCAAAGCTTACCTCTGTCCACACACACACTCACACACACACCAATGCCTGCCTCTGTCCACACACTCATTCACACACATACACACACACACACACCAATGCCCGCCTCTGTCCACACACTCATTCACACACATACACACACACACACCAATGCCTGCCTCTGTCCACACACTCATTCACACACATACACCAACGCCCACCTCTGTCCACACATTCACACACACACACCAATGCCCTCGTGTCCACACTCATTCACAAACACACCAACGCCTCCCTCTGTCTGCACAGATACTTGTTCTCACACACACACCAAGGCACACCTCTGTCCACACAGATACTTATCCATACACACACACCAACACCCACCTCTGTCCACACACATTCACTCACACACACCAATGCCCTCCTCTGTCCACACACACATTCATTCACACACACACACCAACACCTGCCTCTGTCCACACACACATTCATTCACACACACACACACCAACGCCTCCCTCTGTCTGCACAGATACTCGTTCACACACACACCAATGCCTGCCTCTGTCTGCACACTGATTCACACACACACACACCCCAGTGCCTCCCTCTGTCCGCACAGTGGTCACCCACTGGTTATGCGTGAGGATGTCCAGGAGAAGGGGACTCACGATGGGCCAGGTTTCGCCATCCTCCCCCATTTGGTGTTCCTCCTCCACTGCCAACATGGGTAAGTATGGGTCTAATTCTTTACAGGGAAGTGGTAGTTTCCCTAAAGAAGCTGAGATAGAAATTATTCTCTCTTTTAAATGCCTGTGACAGTGACTCAATTTATTTGGGAGGAAAAACATATAGTACTTTGGATAAATTGCCTATTTAATATTTTATTTGTTTATATGTTACATCCCCAAGTAGATGGTAAATTCCTTGAGGTCAAAAATCCAGTCTCATAATTTGGACCCACGTAGCACTGAGCTTGCTAAGAGGGTGTGCACAAGAATCATTTGTGGACAGGACTTCGGTGACTGGAAGTGTTACAAGACAGGAAGACAACCGGCCTTTTCCATTCCCACATTGCATTTTACTCATTTTTACTTTTACCCAAGAGTGACTCAGAAATGAAGTATTCCAAGTCTTGGTCAAAGTTTGAAATTGAATCCTTGTGGAAGTGCTTTGGGTTCCATTGGCTTTGGTGAACGGCCTGCTTACGTTTTAGGTGCTTACCCCTTCTCCAAATTCCATCTGGCTTTGCACACCTTTGCCAGATCAGGGTGGAGGAGTCAAGACCATATGATTTCTGACCGAAGAAAGAAAGGAGGGATAGTAGAAATACAACGGACACTTCAGAAAGACAGAGGCTCGGAACAGAAAGCCAATACCAGAAATTCGGCTAATCGAACCCAGTCCAAAAGCCTAAATACTGGAAGAAAAAAATCATCTGAGCTGCTTGAGTCTATTATACAGCTAAAAGCAGCTGAATGACAAAATACAGCCATGGGTTGCCTAACAACTTTTCCGTCAGTGACAGACTGCGTATACAATGGTGGCCCCATGAGACTCCAATGCAGCATTTCTACGGCACCTTTTCTACCTTGAGATATGTTTAGGTTCACAAATGCCTACCACTGTGTCACAATTGCCTGCAGTATTCTGTCTGGTAATGCACTGTCCAGCCTCGTGATGATGACGATGCTTCCATAGGGCCCTGCATGGGATAAAGCAGTCCCATGTGACCAGAACAGTCTTCCTACCACGTGTGATATTCGTGGGGGACTGGCAATGGATGCTCAGCTTCATCGATACATCTCTGGTGAGACTGTCAGCATGGGTTCTCCCTGAGCCTGACCAACTCTGGGTAAAGTTGGGCTTTGGAATCTGCAAAAACCAGGGCCAGTCCCTAGGAGACAGTGTATCCACAGCCAGGCGTGCTCTTCATGTGAAATCGGTATTTTCCTCCAGTAGTTTTAAATTGAACCCAGTCTCTTTCTCTAAGTCAGCCTTGCTGGGCTGGTCATGACGGCGGCGGCTAGACATGGCTTGTGAGCTGAAGAGGGTGCTGTTCTGCCGGCATCCTCAGCTGAGGAAAAAGTCCACACCTTTTATTTATTCATGTGGAAAGAGGCAAGAGCAAGATCAGGGGAGGGTAAGTGGCAGGGCACACAGGCAGCAGCTGACCATTCCAAGAATTCCCTCCCACATCCCGATCTTCCACCTGGAGAGCCAATGGCGCAGCTGGGGAAGTCGAGGCACACCCACAGTGGCACCAACAGCTGGGACCTCTTATCACATTTGTGTTTCAGCTTCTGAGTCCAGCAAGCTGTAAAAGCACCTTATGACCTTTCCAAAAAGTGATTTTCCCTCCAAGCACACACATGTTATGAAATGTTTTTTCTTGCCACTTCCCCCATTTTTATAAACTCAGAGCAATGTGGATATCAGATTACTAAAAGTCAATTCCATTAAGAAGCAAAGAACCGAAAACAAAAACGCATCTGTCAGCTCACACTCTGCAGTGGCCTTCCATCCAAGGGTCCTCGTTGCCAGGATCAAATCTCTGTTTTCTGGAAACCAGGTCCCTTCCTCTTGGAAGGTCATGTGTTCTGGTAACAATGGCACTAACAAAGGTAATTGTTCTTCCCAGCAGAGAGCAAACTCCTAGAGGCAAGGCTGGGAATGTGACTGCCCCTTGTCCAGAGAGGGGCTGGCCCACAATAGGCGTCCAAGGAGAATCAGAATGGGTTTCCGGAAGTGATTTTCTGGTCATGTACACAAATTACGATTGAGGGAAATCAAAACAAAAGAGCCAATCAAAATTTGATTTCCCAGATCTGCAAATCCATTCGATTAAGAAAGAAAGAAAATATCTCAGAGAGGCCAGGCCGACAGGGTTGCAGGTGCCGCGCTCAGGTCCTGCACAGAAGCACTTGGTAATAACATACTATATTACTATTAAGTACTTAAAAAGCACTTTCTAATTTTTCCCTCCAGGCTATATTGTTAGAGGTGGTTAGGTTTCAAGCTGCCTTTATGAATATGGCTCAGTGCTTTGGCAGAGACCAAATACGTCAGAGAGGAGAGGGTCTTGCCGGCTCTGCGCTTTGAATATTCTCCTTCACGCAAAACAAACAAAAAAATGTTGCCTATTTATCACAAGAAGCTTTTGGGGTTGGCAGTAGATGAAAACTATGCGTGCTTAAGGCATGCATAATCTGGTTTATACTATCTTCTTTTATTGGTCTTATTACCAGTGATTTAGGGATTTATTATTCCCCAGGGTCTCCAAGAACACACTGTCTCTTCCTCGCTTTAATGAAAAGGGCCAGGATCATAGGTCCGCAGCAGAAACTGTGTAATTTTGAATACCAGCCTGGAGGTCAGCGTCTTCCTGAGGCTAAACCCCCGCACCTGCTCAACCCCAGGTTTGAGACTGGAAGCACCAGATCGAAGCCTGGCAAAGGAGACACCCTTTTATTTCAGACTGCACAGACATATTTCCTCAATGGAACCCCTGTTTAGAGTGATTTTTAGAAAACATACTGCTAAACCCGCAGTTGCTTCTTCTATACCGTAATGTGTGGTCGGAGGTTGGGGCTCGGCTGCTTTCTCGATGAGGACGTCAATGGACCCAGACAGACCTCAGGCTGCTGAGTCCACACTTCTGCGGTGCTGGCTGTATGTGGTGTACTTTGTCTAGGAAAGAAATAGCTAGCCAAGAACATAGCTAACCCAAACTAATCATACCCCAACACTCCTAACTTGTCTCCTATCTGCACGTTTCCATGTTAGGAAGGAAAGAATGAAAACTGCCCGGTATTAGAGTCTGCCCCACGGAGGGTAGCACTCAAATCTAGGTTTAGCCTTTTTCCAGACGTTTAACAGTTTTTGGTCCTTCCAACTGGGTAAAAAGTTAAACTAATTTCTCCACAATGCTTTAGGGTACTTTTTATTCGATAAATAGTACGTAAGTAACATAATTATTCATTCATCTTATTTCATCTTTTTGCACCAAGCCACGGAACTCTCTCTGCCATAGTTAACACTTGTAAACCAAAAATGAAATTCTAAGCTCCCCAGTCAACAGAATGGACTGTTCTCTTGGCCACTGGCATTCCTTCCAAAGAGACCTGAAACGCGAGTCCAGGCCGGGATGGGAAGTGGTGTAGGACATGCCTCAAAATGAGGGTGAAATACCCGCCTCCCTTTGGAGTTCCGGCACAACCGAGCACCATTCACATTAAAACAGAGGCCTTAAGACCGACAGTACAGATTCTTAGTAGCAATAAGATGCTGATTCCTCCCTAACTGTAGGATAACATCACGCAGTAAGTAGCTGACTTTGAGGGAAACTGAAGTATTTTACCCCAAACTATATTTCTCTGACATGTTTTGAAATGGTCCTGCTAAGCTGTCTTAAGTTGTGGGGAAAGTCCGCATTCTGTAGAGTCCCCTTCCCTCTCTAGATGTTTTTCCTGATCTAGGAGAGAATTAAATAAGAGTCTGAGAAGCACCTTCCTAAGTCTGATAAGAGCTCTGCAGCCTGTTACCCGGAGGCCTCATCTGCATGATAAAATCTTGGTCTCCAAAATCCTTATCTTAACCAACACATTCTTTCCTATTGACTCTATTTCTTTAAATAATAACTTAACTCTTTCAACCACTTGCCTTTTTTCCTCTCTTTGTTGGCGAATGAAGTTTTACTATGTTGCCCAGGCAGGCCTTGAACTCCTGGGCTCCAGCAATCCTCCTCCAGACTCTGCCTCCCTAAGTGCTGGGATTACAAACATGAGCCACCATGCCCAGCCCCAATCAAATTGCCAATCAGAAAATCTTTGAATCCATCTGTGACCCGAAAGGCTCCACTTGGAGCTGTCCCGTCTTTCCAGACCCAGCCGATGCACACCTTACACGTACTGGTTGATGTTTTCTCCACACCCAGCCGATGCACACCTTACACGTACTGGTTGACGTCTTCTGTCTCCTTGAAATGTGTAAAACCAAGCTGCAGCCTGACCACCTTGGGCACAGGTTCGCAGGACTTCCTGGGGCTGTGTTTGGGTCATGGTACCCACATTTGGCTCAGAATAAATCTCTTTAAATATTTTACAGAGTTCAACTATTTTCATTGACACATTCTTGGTTTCAAGTAATAAAAATCCACTCCCAACTAGCTTAAAAAAAATACCAATTTGTAAGATGTGTTAACCCAAATAAGCCCCAGGGCCAAGCCCATTTTCTGCATGGAATTGCAGTTTTTGACGGCCAGTCTAACAACAAAAAGTATTAAAAAGCAACCTTAATGATTTTGTTTAAAATTTTTCTCCCTGGACACTGAGGGGCCCCTTTCCTCCTGCTGCTGTTCCTTGAGGAACACACAGGTTTGCCAGGGATACAAAGCCCCTTCCTTCTCTCCCCAGCCCTCTCTCTCCTCTGTTTGCTATAGTTAACCTTTTCTTCTTTCTAGCTTCTTTTCCATTCTAAACATTGCCTCGATTTTACAACCCAAAAAGCCTGCAAACTAGGGTTTCACACTGTTTTGGATTTCAGGTTCCCTCGGCTCCAGGCTGTTGCCACAGCTGTGCAGCAGGGGCAGAGGCTGTCCTCAGCACTGGCACACGTGGCCCTCCAGCTATGGGATCTCGCTTCCTCAGCACGGGCATGCGTGGCCCTCCAGCTATGGGAGTCTCGCTGCAGTCGGCTCAGCTGAATCCCGCCCAGAAGCTGCCCTTGGCAAAGGGAGCATCCTCAGCCAAGATTCTGCCCCTCCCAGCACTTCCTTTTTCAGTGACTGGGCCCTGCAGGGGTGCAAAGGCCTCCCTTAGTGCCCCTTCCCTTACTGAAAGACACCGCTCAGGCACCTCCATGGGATCAGCTATTATCTTGTCAATAAAAAGGAGTCAAACTCTGTACAACACTAGAAGAGATTTATTCTGAGCCAAATGTGAGAACCAGGATGCATGACACAGCCCCAGGAGGTCCTGAAAACATGTGCTCGAGGTAGTTGGGTAAGGGCTGGATTCTACACATCTTAGGTGAGTAGAAGTTACAGGCAGGGATGTCAGTTGATACATGTAAGGTGTGCACTGGTTTGGCCCGGAAACACAGACAACCCAGAGCAGGGGCTTCCAGGTCCTAGGTGGATTCAAAGATTTCCTAATTGTCTGTTGGTTAAAAGCGCTAAGCTCCGCCTGAAGAGTTGAAGTTAGCAGAAAGAAATGTTTATAGTTCAGATAAGGCGGACTGTGGAAGCCAGGGTTCTTGTTATGTAGATGAAGCCTTCGGATACAAGCTTCAGAGATAACACAAAAAGTACTCTCATGAGACCCTAGAAGGGGGCAGACTCTTAGCTAAATCTCCTCTGGATCAGGAAAAGACCTGGAAAGGGAAGGGGATTCTCTGCAGAATGTAGGCTTTCGCTACAAGAGACAGTTTTCAGGCCATTTCAAAGCATATCAAAGAAATATATTTTGGGATAAAAGACTTTTATTTATTTCAGGGCCTGCTGTGTGATGTTGGTATCTTGTTGCTACTAAGAGTCTTTGGTCAGTTTGAAGGTCTCTATTTTTATGTTAATACTGGTCTGCTGAGCCTGAATTCCAAAGAGAAGAGAGTTTAATGAGGCGTGTTTAACCCTGCTTCCCATCATGGCCTGAGGTCCTTTCTCAAGTTTACTTTGGAATGCCCTTGACATTGGTTTACAATGTTTGCTGTGACTTCATCTCCATTCAACTCTGCCTCTGCTTAATCCCAGTCCCCTGGCTTCTCACAGACGTTGCTCCCAAGGAGATCCCCAGTACAACTTCTGTGTGCACATCTACGTCTCAGAGCCTGCTTTGTGGTGACAAAACCAAAACAGCTGATACCAGGTATGGTCCAAAACAGCTGACCCTAAAATGAGATTCTGTGAACTGAATTATTTACTAGTTGACTGTCCATAAAGACTCCAAAAAAGTTAGTAGGAGATGTGTCCATAGCCCCTGCCCTGTGAAAGCCATGTCCATAAGAAAAACATTGCAATGCCCAACAGAAATGCAGTTCAGGTGGGAGGGAAGGCAATGATGGGACAACCCCTCGGGTGTCTGGGAAGTTTGAAGTCAGTCGTTATAATTACTTATAAGGAACATGGATCAGAGAGTTAGATACTATAGGTGTGGGAAAAACAATGCAAGGCTAGGGGCGGCTGTCTTACTCTCTTTGGGTTGCTGTCATGAAATACCAGAAGCTGGGTGACTTATCAACATTCAGTGTTTATTTCCCACAGTTCTTTGCTGGGGACAGTGCATGCTGCCTGGGGCCTACAGAAGCCACTCCTGGGGTCAGAGAAGAGCAGGGCACAGACCCCTCCAGGTGGGGCAGTAGTGGGCAGCGGGAGCCCGCCTGGGGTGGGTGAAGAGCAAGGTGCAGAACCTCCAGGTGGGGCAGCACTGGGTGGGGTGACGCTGCCTTTGAAATCATTCTGAACCACCCCACCCCCAACCAGGCCCTAGTCCTCACTCCTTCATCATGTAATGAACTGCAGGTCCTGCCTGGATGGCCAGGGATCCCCCTATGTCACCTGGCTTTCAATGAGAGGGCTACTTCACACTCATCTCCTTATCAAAGGGTGGCTTGGCCCCACCTTTGTTTACTTCCAAACGGGCAACCAGATTTCTCATTTTTTCTAGTATGAATAGACTGAAAATCTTTCAACTTTTTAAGTTCTGCTCCCCTTTTGATTAACATTCTATCTTTAAATCATTTGCCTCTTCTTAAATTATACTATAAGCAGTCAGGAAGAACCAGACCACTCTCTGTCAACACTATGCCCAGAGATTTCCTCAGCTAAATATCCTATTTCATCGCTCACAAGTTCTACCTTTCACAAAACACAAGGTCATACCCACAGTTCACTAAGTTTTTTGCTGCTTTGTAACAAGGATGGCCTTTTTTTTCATTGTCCAATAACATGTTTCTCATTTATACCTCAGATCTCATCAGAATGATCTTTCTCATGCATGCGTCTACCTACATTCTGTTCACAACCACTTAGGTGTTCTCTAAGAAGATCAAGGCTTCCTCTGAGCCATCACCAGAACCACCGTGCACAGCAATGAAAGCTTTTTCCAGCCTGCCACCTCAAAACTCTGCAGTCTCCACTCATTACGCAGTTCCAAAGCCATTTCCATATTTTGGCTATTTCTTACATCAGCACCCTGCTCCCGTTACTAATTTTCAGTCTTAGTCCCTTTGGGTTGCTATAACAAAATACCACAAACAATGGTGACTTATAAACAACCAATATTTACTTCTCACAGTTCTGGAGGCTGGAAGTCTAAGATTAAGGTGCCAGCAGATTTGGTATCTGATGAGAGTCATGGATTCCTAACTCATAGATGATGCCTTCGTGCTGTGTTCTTACTGGTGGAAGGGATGAGGGAACTCTCCGGGGTCTCTTTTATAAGGGCACTAATCCCATTCACAAGTGATGCAACCTCGTGACCTAATCAGCTCCCAAAGGCCCCATGTCCTGATTCTATCACCTTGGGAATTAGTATTTCAATATATAGATTTTCGAGGGGCACAAACATTCAGATGATAGCAATGATTACCCACTAGCTTAATGCAAAATGTAGATGTCAAAGGTCTATGTTAATACTTCTGCTCTTTGTCCTAATATGGTGTAAAGGGTCCTGGACACTATGAAAATTCCCAGAAGTATCACACTCGTCCATTATGTTGATGACATTATACTTATTGGAATGAATGAGAAGTGTCCGGTTTGCCAGATGTCCGTTAGATACACGTGTTACTGATTTAACCCTGAGATTCACCTTGTGAGATGGTGAAGTGAGCCATGGGTTGGAACCAGTTCATGTGGACTGAGTACAGAGCTCCAAAGTGTAAGGTGCGTACATAGGAGGCTAGGCTGCCCACCACAGTCTCTGCAGCACCTCTGCCTCCCTTCACCCCTGTGGCCACACTTGGGGTCCTATTTGGACCTCTATGAGTAGGGAGAAAGGGCCACCCTGGGTCAGAGTTGGAACATCTCACTGCAATGTGCAGCTGGAAATAGATGGTGTCTGCAGGACAGCTCACTCAGGACCGGCCCTGGACATAGATGGGGGCTGCAGGACATTCCCACTCAGGACTGGCCCTGGATACAGACAGTGGCTGCAGGACAGCCCACTCAGGACTGGCCCCGGACATAGATGGCGGCTGCAGAACAGCTCACTCAGGACTGGCCCTAAAGAAGAAATGGGAGGAGCTTCAAGCCCTGTCCCTGGTTATCTGATCCCTGTGTGAAACTGGAGTTGACTTAAAGTGAGAAAACATAAATGTATGGATGGCAATTAATGGCCTGGCAGTGTGGTGAAGAGTCAGTAAAGAGAGCAATGACAGGAATTGTTTGGAGAGGCGAGAACATCTTCTGAGAGGACCAGGAGTAGTGGGTACCTCAGTTATGGGAGTGGGCACCATGGACAGTGGGGTGGGCACCGTGGACTGTGGAGTGGGCACCATGGACAGTGGGGTGGGCACCGTGGACTCTGGGGTGGACACCATGGACAGTGGGTGGACACCATGGATTGTGGAGTGGGCACCATGGACAGTGGGGTGGACACCATGGATTGTGGGGTGGGCACCATGGATTGTGGAGTGGGCACCATGGACAGTGGAGTGGGCACCATGGACAGTGGGGTGGACACCATGGACAGTGGAGTGGGCACCATGGACAGTGGGGTGGACACCATGGATTGTGGGGTGCGTTGCCTGCCGAGCGATCCGCCATGGCCGAATGTTTCATCTGTCAGGTGCAGGAATCCACGCCGGACCCAACGTGGCAGTGTCCCTGGTCGCGGGTGGATGCAGTGGACCTCTTTCCTCCAGAAGGAGCAGCGATTCCTCGTGCGCAGCTGGCGCGTCTCTGAATCCCACCACGGACCCCCAGCTGGGTCTCCACTGCGGTTGCATCCGGTGCCGTATTTCAGCACATGGGCGGCAGCGCGTTTATGCAGCATTTTCCTACCCCTAGCCCTGCATGCTATGGAGAATTTTGTATTTGCCTACTTAGCTGCTCTTTGGTTTGAGGTCAGGTATGATTTCAAAGACAGTAAATGTCAGATGACACAAAAAGTATCCACTCTAACTCCAGCCACATGAGTTAACCTGGGTCTCCTTCCGTGCAATCCCGAATCCGTGGTTGCAGCTCTTGGAGCCCTGGGCTCCCCGGACGCACCGGCACCATCTCTGGGTGAGGGAGGTGTTATCAGAAATGAGGGGACTGAAGGGCACCAATACCACCAGCTGTATCTGTTCTCTAAAAAACATCAATGAACATGTGGTTTTTGAAGACAATATATGAGCCACCTTCTTCTAAGTATTTTCATGGCAGAAGACATGACTAATGACTAAATACGACTCTGCATATTTTGAATAGTTAGCTTCTTCCTAGGCATCTTCCCAGTTAACTTTTCTCTTGTCAGGGCAGTGGGCTCCGTCCTGTAAACACAGCCTCTCTAAACTTAAACCAAGACAATGGCTTTTATCTTATTACAGGTATTTTCCTCTTTTCCCGCCCCCACAGGATGGCATAAAGTTTGGTACTGAATAAACATTTCACCCTCTGGAATGTTGTAACGTGGAAAATCCATCTGTACATATCTATAAGAAAGAAATAAAAGTAATGACTCCTTTGACATCCAAGCAAGGGATGAGATAATCCATGCCCTTTCTCTCTACCAAAGGATCTATTCCATAATTGGAGATTAAGTCAAATTAGTATTAGTTAAATAGATAATCAATAACTTAAATGAATAAATTATGTTTACCAACCACCCCCTACTAATTCATTCAACATATCCTTAACAATTTTAATTAATAGCCATAATTCTGAACCCATGGATCAAAAGAAAATAATCTAGTAATTTCAAGTTCCTACTCAGAGAAATAAACCATAAACACAGAACAAATACAGAGTAAAAGTCTGTATCATGAGCATTGCAGAACAGCATTCTGCCAGTGTGCGTAGTCTCTTCTCAGGGATAGAAAGTAAGAGAAGAATAACATCTCCCCATGAATTTTTTTTTTTTTTTTTTTTTTGAGACGGAGTCTCACTCTGTCACCCAGGCTGGAGTGCAGTGGCTGGATCTTAGCTCACTGCAAGCTCTGCCTCCCAGGTTTACGCCATTCTCCTGCCTCAGCCTCCCTAGTAGCTGGGACTACAGGCGCCGCCACCTCGCCCGGCTAGTTTTTTTTCTGTATTTTTTTAGTAGAGACGGGGTTTCACCGTGTTAGCCAGGATGGTCTCGATCTCCTGACCTTGTGATCCGCCCGTCTCGGCCTCCCAAAGTGCTGGGATTACAGGCTTGAGCCACCGCGCCCGGCCCTCCCCATGATTTTTATGTATAGCATAAAGGCTATTCTTGTGCCTTTTCAGTGTGTTTATCCAGCCTGTTACTTTTAGAAGCCTCCATTGGTTAGATAAGTTTGTTTAAATAGCTGATAAATCTGATTTTCTAGGTTGTCAACCTCAGGTTATATCCATAAAAGTTGAGCATTATTACGTATGTCCTAAGCCTCTGCAGACATTCAGAACCGATAATAACTTTTCTGGCATTAGATGAAATATTCACAGTGGAATGTTTACATGTTTAATACTTGTAAAATGTTCAACCATAAATATCGTTCTCCACAATAACCACAAGATTTAGAAAAGCAAGTGCAGTTTAATGATCTCAGGGGAATTATAACTATTGATGTTTAATAATGAACATCAAAGCCCAAAACATCATTTATATAACCAACTACGCTGTTTCTCACATGACATGCCTAATAATTTCTTGTTTACTAAATGTTGATTACAGAGATACAGTTTCCTTTTGGTAAGTTTTCAAAAATGTTGCAGGTCAAACAATGGACATGCATGTTCACAGCAGCACCTTTCACAATCAGGAGGTAGAAACAGCTCAAATACCCCCCAGCAGATGAATGGGCAGACACACTGTGGCATATCCCCACAATGGAATATTATTCAGCCATGAAAAGGAGTGACATTCTGACACGTGCTAGAGCATGGATAAAACCTGAAAGCACTGTGCATCCAGACACGAAAGGACGTCTATTACATGATTCCATGTGTGTGAAACGTCCAGAATAGGCAAATCCACAGACGGAAAGTAGATCAGTGGTTTTGGAGGGACTGCTTAACAGGTATGGGATTTCCCTTTGGGGTGATGAAAATGTTTCGGAACTAGACAGTGGCAATGGTTGCACAACATTGTCAATGTACGAAAAGCCACTGAACTGTTCACCTTAACATTGTTAATTGTATGTGATGTGAATTCCCTCTCAAAATAGCCGGAAAAAAAGGTAGAGGCCTTGAATTGAAAAGGTGAAAAATAGTTGTTTAAAATTCCGAGGAACGAAGTAACGTAGTAGCAAGATGGGGAGCCTGCTCTGTGCAGAGTGAGGGAGCTTCTGCCCAAGCACCAGCACTGGCTCTGCCCGGCCAGTCGCTCACCAGTGAGTCAGCCTCCACAGCCCCTTCTCCTGGAAAACAACAGCAGCATCAGTCCTGTTTTGTTCAATGCACTGCTGTGAGTATGAAACAATATAAAAACACAGACACGTGTGCCTTTAAACTCTATCAACAAACAAACTGAGCCACACAGAAATGCAAAGATGTGGACATCCGGACACGACCTTTTGAGGGTCACCGTTTACAAGGGAAAAATGTACGTGCTATTGAGGATTCGGCTGGCACTTCGCACTGAGTAATGTTTCCGGGGAAGAAAGTGGTATCAGATGGGATTATAATTTACAGAAAAATTACAATAATTACTCTTTCCAACACTCTTCTCTGAAGATGTGTTTGTGATGGTTAATGAATCGCTGTTTGTGATGGTTTTTGCCGATTACGTTATTGACGCAAAACTGTGTCATCTGCAGATATTTTGAGAAATGTTCTGCAGTTGTTAAATGTGGTAAGTCCAAAATCTCAGGGTGTAAAACACTTGAAACATTTATTTTCTGTTTCTATTTCTATTCCATTTACTTGTATAATAATGTCAAGCATTTCTATGTATTTTAAAAAATTTAAGGAGTACAGCTGCAGTTCCGTTCCATGGATATATTGTGCAGTAGTGAAGTTTGGTATTTTAGTGTATCCATCACCTAAATAATGTATGTTGCACCCGTTGAATAATTCCTCATCCCTCACCCCCTCCCACCCTTCTAGGTCTCCACTGTCTATCGTCCCACACTCTCACATTTACGCATTATTTAGCTCCCACTTATAAATGAGAACACACAGTATTTTACTTTCTGTTTCTGTGTTATTTCACTTAAGAGAATGGCCTCAGGCCGGGCGCGGTGGCTCAAGCCTGTAATCCCAGCACTTTGGGAGGCCGAGACGGGCGGATCACGAGGTCAGGAGATCAAGACCATCCTGGATAACACGGTGAAACCCCGTCTCTACTAAAAAATACAAAAAACTAGCCGGGCGAGGTGGCAGCGCCTGTAGTCCCAGCTACTCGGGAGGCTGAGGCAGGAGAATGGCGTGAACCCGGGAGGCGGAGCTTGCAGTGAGCTGAGATCCGGCCACTGCACTCCAGCCTGGGCGACAGAGCGAGACTCCATCTCAAAAAAAAAAAAAAAAAAAAGGATAATGGCCTCCAGTTCCATCCATGTTGCTGCATAAGACACAATGTTATTCTTTTTTATGGCCAAATTGTATTCCATTGTATGTATGGAATTTTATCACATTGTAATGTGATACAATTGTGTGTATATATATAGATCCCATTTTCTTTATCCAGTCGTCTGTTGATAGACACTTAGATTGATTCCGTATCTTTGCTGTTGTGAATAGTGCTGCAAAAAATTTACAAGTGCAGGTATCTTTTTGATGTAATAATTTGTTTTCCTTTGGGTAAATAGATACCCAGTGGTGGAACTGCTGGCCTCAGTGCTTGGTCTATCATTAGTTCTTTGAGAAATCTCCATACTGTTTTCCATAGAGGTTGTACTCATTTACATTTTCACCAATAATGCGTGAGTTCCCTTTTCTCCACTTCCTTGCCAGCATCTGTTGTTTTTTGTCTTTATAATAATAGCCGCTCTGACTGATGTAAGATGGTATCTCATTGAGGTTTTAATTTGCATTTCTCTGGTGAGTAGCGATTTGAACATTTTTTCATATGTTTGCTGGTCTTTTGTATGTCTTCTTTTGAAAAATATATTGTCATGTCCTTTGCCCAGTTTTTACTGGGGTTAGTTTTTGTTGTTGTTGTTGAGTTGTTTCAGTTCCTAGTAAATTCTAGATATTCATCCCCTGTTGGATGCATAGTTCGCAAATATTTTCTCCCATTCTGCAGGTTGCCTGTAGACTCTGTTAAATTGTTTCTTTTGATGTGCAGAAGAGTTTTAGTTTAATTAAGTGCCGTTTGTCTGTTTTTGGTTTTGTTGCATTTACTTTTGAGGTTTTTGTCATGAATTGTTTGCCTAGACCAGTGTCCAGAAAAGTTTCCTCTAGGGTTTCTCCTAGTATTTTAATAGTTTCAGGTCTTGAGATTTAAATCTTTAATCCATCTTGAGTTGATTTTTGATATGGAGAGAGATGGGGATGCAATTAAATTCTTCTGCTCATGACAATCCGATTTTCCCAGCACTATTTATCAAAAAGGGAGTCCTTTCCTCAGTGCATATTTTTGTTGACTTTGTCAAAGATCAGTTGGCTGTAGATATGCTGCAGTATCCCCTTTGCCTAGAATGGGAAGATGAAGCCATGGGAGGCTGATTCTCTATTCTGTTCCACTGATCTATGTGTCTGTTTTCATACCAATGCCATGCTGTTTGGGTTACCATAGCTTTGTAGTATGACTTGAGACCAGGTAATGAGATGCTTTTCAGCATTTTTCTGAGGGTTGCCTTAGTTATTCAGGCTCTTTTTTTTAGTTACATGGGAATTTTAGGATTGTTTTTCTTAATTCTGTGAAAAACGATGTTGTTGTTTTGATAGGGATTGTGTCGAATCTGTGGACTGCTTTGGGCAAATGTGGCCATTTTCACAGTGTTGATTCCCAGCAAAGCAGTCCTCTTGGGAGAATAGGTGGGGCAAGGTGTTGTTCTGGAGTCCTTGGAACACACTAGGGCACGGGTGAAATGGATTCGATAAAACTGTTTGAAGAAGTAGACTGCAGACACAGGAAGCATGAAGCCCCGGAGGTGAGGAAGACACTGCCCCTGCCGTTATCCCCAGAAGGTGCCTGCATTTAACAAACACAGTGAGAGACTGAGGGAATTACGTACCGGGCTCATTTTAAAGCTACTGTACCACTGATATGAATAGTAAAGCAATGAGCGCAGGTCTGTTGATGATGAGGATGGTGGTGATGATAGTGAATGTGATCACGGCCGCTTAAAACACTCTGTCTAGGTACACAGAAACACTCTCTGAGAACAGGCTCTTCCACAAGTCTCCTCAGGTTAAAAACACCAGAGAGGGTTTAGGGCTGGGAGAGTAAAGTCACTGTATCATTTTGGACGAGTCCTTTCACCTCTCAAAATGGAGAGAAATAACATTACTTAACATGCTGGAAAGACAATTAAATGAGACAGTGTGTGTAATTTCAGAGACTTCTGTGGCATCATTTTAAATTCTTTATACATAGTAACTCATTTTAATCCCTTGACTACCTGATAGGCTGCTGCTCTTATTCTCCTTACTTTACGGGTGAGCAAATTGAAGAAGAGAAGTAAACAGAGTTGCCCACAGTCACGCAGCAAGTAAGAAGTCAGGCTCAGATTTGAACCCAAGCAGTTAGGTTCTGAGTCTGTCCTATTATACATATAATATTGTATAGACACATAAAATGCACTTTAAAATTAAATTGTCTACAAATGATGACTGTGACTATAATTAATCCCAAATCTACTTTGAAAAAGAGGGAAAAGATGCCAAATTTGGGTGGTCTCCTTAAGTCATGTCCTGGAAGAAACATAGACATCACACACAGAGCCATATAGGCAGGAAGTGAAAATATCAACAACATATTTGACTGAATTCTTTATGCATATGGTTACTATAGTTTGTTTTTCTGAATACATATAAATACTGCATTTATTGGTGTCTGTTTAGGCTATCTGCGAATATCTTGGACTCTTGTCTTTATGTCTGGTTTTATATGTAACTTTCATCATCTAGTTTGATCACAAAAATCAAAGTACATGAGGCCAAACCAGAGTATAATTTCTTACAAGAGACAAATAGTGTGTACAGATGGCACCTGAATCCTACAATGTCATGATTTCAAATAGATATCATGTGCACGGAACAAGAAGAGTAGATGGTATCACATTCCCTCTTCCCTCTTTCCACGGCACACTGCAGAGTGGCAGGGCAGAGCTCTTGGGGAAGTCAGAACACGGCCCCAGCAGTGATTTGACCTGAGCACACAGCTGTGTGCATGGTCTGGGGGCACCTGGGCTCCTTTCAGCAGCTGCCTCCAGACAACCTGCAGAAATAAGGTGGTGCAGGATGACTGGGTATTAGAAAGCTGAAAGGCATTTAAACTGTGTTCTGAATACTACACATAGAGACGGAGACGGGAAAGGGCCACTCTGCCTTCTTCATGAGGGTAGACGAGTATTCCATGTGTCTGTGGACTGATGACGTTTGAGAGCAGGCCATCAATGAGCCACTGGCCATGGTTGGATTTCCGCAGGGGTTAATGGATCTCCCAGCTCCAGACCACACCAAGGCAAAAACGTGGGCTCCAACCCCCAAGGTTATCTCATGGTCCTTGGAAGGTTCTGGTGAGAAGGAGGGAGATGAAAGGCATGCTCGATGACACTGGAGAGAGACGGGTGTGACTGGACTCAGTCACCATTCGTAGCATGATCTTTTAGACATAAACCTACCTTATGAAACTAAAAAAGAATGAGAAATAAAATGTTGCTTTAATCAAGGAATTCTAGCACTATATAATTCCTTTGAGTATAAGGAAGGGGTTTATACATCCTAGAAACACATGAAATTGTATTCACCCAAAATTCTTCAATGACACAAAAGAATTACTCCAAATTTTACTGGAAAAATAGAATTCTACTGAATGTTTTCTAAATCCCCAAAGATGATTTTTTAAAAACATTTGCTGCATAAATCATGATAAAAGAAAAACTAGCATGTGCTCTCAATCTTATTTGAATATTTCTTCAACTGGAGCACATAGTGTTGGTTTAGAAGATACACATCATGTGGAATCAATCTCATAATTCACTTGGAATCTTCTCTCAAATGGAATATCACAATCATTGAATAGTTTAATGTGAAGAAAAGTGAGTAGAATACTATGAAATACAAGAATATTTCATTAAAAGGAAGTCATCTTGAAATCCCTTGAAGATGAGCCAGTTATTTGGGTAGAAAGGCTGTTTCCACAGTGTGCCACCCAGCCCCCGGCCTTCAGAGCCAACTTCATGCTGCTGTTTTCTACGCCACCAGCAGCTCACACAGGAGGCGCCGCCAGCTAAAGGAGCCTCCTGAGATCTCTGCTTGCTTTTGCTCAACCAAGCCTGCCCCCAGTGCTGTCAGTATCCATCTCTGTTGAGTTGGTTTAGGGAGAGCTCTGAGTATGCTTTTGGCCGTGTGTGTGTGTGTGTGTGTGTGTGTGTGTGTGTGTGTGTCCTTGATGCTGGAACTTGCTTTCTGGTGTGGTTCCCCGCTCTTGCTCCCAGAGCTCTTCATGACCTCGCAGAGAAGCCAAGCTCTGCCCCTGTGGAAACCATGTCCATGACCACCCACTTGTGTCCTGCCCATGTGAGGTCCGGCCACCATGATGGGCAGGGCAGGATTTCTGTATTTCACCAGAATCTGCAGTCAGTCCCTGGAATCTCCCCTCCCCATCTCATCCCCTACCCCATGCTCCAAACTGGAAAAGTTTTCATCATCCCCTTTGCCTAGAATGGGAAGATGAAGCCATGGGAGGCTGGCAGCAGATGCATTTCTCATTTTTATGATCATATTCCAGAGGTGAAGGCCAGATTACTTGCCCCGAGCTTCTTGCAGGCAATGCAAGGTGTGCCCATCATCAGATCTATGTTCAGGCCTCATTTGCTCCCGAGAAATCCGAGGTACCAGAGATGCTTCGAAGTTGCAACAGAGCGGCAATGGTTGGGTGTTCAGTGCTGGCATTCTGCAGGGTCTCCAGGTGGCACTCCACTGTCAGGGGGAAGTGCTGTGGTGGGTCCAGCTGCAGCATGTTCTTCAGAGAAGGGCTCTGCAGAGGTCCGGCTCTTCCAGCACATCCACAGCTCTCAGCTAGTGCAAACCAGCTCTGTCAGGAAGGAGATCAGGATACCAGAGAGCTTTCCAGAGGCTGATAAGTGCAGACCCACTTCCCCTCACCTCTGCCAGTTACTCCGCATGGGTGAGAGAAGGCAAAAGAGCCACCAGACGACGTTGGCTATGCTCATGGACAGCAGGGGAGCAGCCCGAAGCAGGATTCCTCTGCACAAGGTCTCTGTGCAGGACCCGGAACTCAGCAGCTTCAGCTCCATTGTCAGGGACCATGGTGTCAACAGGCGTGGGAAGGATCAGTCGTGTCCGTCCTGGGTGTCCAGGAGAGGCGAGAGTAGCTGTGTATAACCACTGAAGTGAGGGGAGCTGGATCCCACCTCCCAGACAAACTCAGGTGAATTCAGGGACTTCAGGCAGCTTTGAGATATGGCCCTGGTCTTTCAGGCCCCTAGTGGACCAAAGTCCTTTCCAACAGAGGTGGACATTTGTTCCTCACAAATCCTTCTCTCCTTTCCCTTCCCATCACCATCAAAGGCTCAGGTACCCAAGCAGGAAGCCATGCTCTGGCTGGGGTCTGCAGCAACATGTGGCTTTCACTTGCAGCAACGGCTACCAGGACACTGTGGAGGCCTCGTGGGATTCCGTCTGTCTCCAGGTGCCACTGACTGCGACTACCCAAGACCACAGAGGCCTCCCTGCAAAGGCAAAACTCCCAGGAAAGCAAGAGCATATCATTGTAAGGCCACTTGGTTGTTGGCGTTGATGGGGTCTGGGAACAGACAGAAGCCCATGAGGTCTCCATGGGGTCCTGGAAGTAGTTGTTGAAAGTAAGGCCCATGTGCTGCTGCAGACCATGGCCAGGTAGGTCAGGTCCTGCCTCAGGGCAGTGTGCCCAGGAAGGTCTGTGGTCACTCACTCCCAGCCAACAATAAAAGAAACGGCACCCTCCTGACAGGAGAGGCTGCCCAGGTCAGAAGACACTTTGGTTTTGGGATCTACATTATTTATACAATTAAAGTTAAAACTGGGGACCTCTCCTCTGCAACTGTCAATATCACTA
The DNA here is from genome assembly GCF_047675955.1 of Chlorocebus sabaeus. Taxonomy (NCBI): domain Eukaryota; kingdom Metazoa; phylum Chordata; class Mammalia; order Primates; family Cercopithecidae; genus Chlorocebus; species Chlorocebus sabaeus. The sequence continues at coordinate 1,319,118 of NC_132916.1, read as the reverse complement.
AAGGAACGAGTCTGCCATGCTACATTTGAATTCTAACATCCCCTCCACACACAGATGGGTCCACCTTCCAGAGCCCCTGCTGTGCTCAGGGCAGCACTTCCCCCGGCAACGCCCCCACCATAGGAAGCGGGCACGTGGAGTTGAAGCAGACCTGGAAGAAGTGTCAGGGCCCTGGGGCCACGCAGCTACTCCAGTGCCTGCAAGCGATGGCCACAGGGTGGGCATGGGGGCCCCTCCTGCCCGAACGCCTCAGAGTTTAGTGGACTTCCTTCTGGATGGGCTTCAAAAAGCCCAAGTAAGAGGATGCTGTATCCATGTGGGTGTGCATGTGTGTGCATTTGTGTGTGTGCATGTGTGTCTATGCATGTGTCTACATGTGTGTATGTGTGTGCATGCATGTGTGTGCATGTGTGTGTGTGCATGCACCTAAAGATTTCCACCTCTGGGACCAAAAAAAAAAGTAACAAGGAGCAATACTTTTCATTCAATAGTTATTTATTACTTCAAAGATATCAGTCAAAATCACTGAAAGATTTGACACCTGTAGCAGACTGTATCCAAGAAGTGAGAGGCCCCATGCTTGAAACTCAGAATCACGTGTTGAGGGGCCAAGAAGGAGCAGCTGTGTAATATGAAGGAGAACATTTAAAATTTTTAACGTAGATTTTGAATAGACATTTTAAAATATTTTCATAGTTGATCATTAGTTTAGTGATAACTTTCTAATAAAACCAACTTAAAAATAATTCTGCTAAACCAATTAACATCGGCTATGTTCCTGGACCCAACAGAGGGTCGCGCTGCTACTTCTCATGGCCCAATAACCAGATGAAGATGAACTGGGGAGGAAGAGAGTTTTTATTTCGGTAACCAGTTACAGGGAGAAGGTATAGAAATTATCACCAGACCAACTCAAGATTATGAAGTTTTCCAGAGCTTATATACCAAGCTCTATGTCTATCTGTAAGTGTGCATTCATCTAAAGACATAAGCAATTAACTTCTTTTAATCTATAACTAGTGTCTGAGTCCTGAAGACATTCCTCTGCAGCCTCAGTAAATTTACTTCATCTAAGTGGGTCCAGGTGCTGGGGTGATTACCCTTGTCTTGTCTGCTGCTAAATCACAGAGGTTTAGGGAGTTCCTTCAGGCCCCTAATACACTTGTTTGTGGAGGCCTGAGGAGTTTCTTCAGACCCCCAATAAAAGTTGTTTAATCCCAAATCTGTCCTGTTAAGAATTCTTTCATTAACTTGTCATGCTTTAAGGCCCAGGAAAGGCCTAAGCAAAACTCTTGATGGGCTTTACTTACATTCCAGGCTTTGTAAAAGGGCACTGGCTTTTTTAGCTTTAAATATTTAACCACTCAGTACTGAAACAGTTGTGATGGAGGCCTGTGTTAGTGAGGCCTGGCCTGCCACAGTCCCCACTGTCAATTTGCACATAATTTCTACCATGCTTGTATATTTATGTGTCATGAGAATCATAGGGAGATGGGGTGTCGTCATCTGTCTGGCTCCTTCCTGCTGAGAAAGGGTTGTCGTTATAGGGCACCAAATGCAGCCCTGGAGTGGAAGAGGTCAATTTGTTCCTAGTAGTATGAAATCACTTGATCAATAAATGCAAGCAAGTATGCTGGCAACTCTTAAGATACTTCTAATATTACTTTACCAATAATTTTTAAAGCTAGCTCATTTATTAAAGATTTTACTTTTACTCAAGTCACATAAACTTAAAAAAGCATTTGACTAGTCTTTCCTTTTTCTGTTAAAGTATGTAAGCACTTTTATTTTTCTTTGAGCCAATTAATAAGAACTCTTTTATGTATTTTCAGTAGTGAAACATGGTGTACACAAGACACAAATGCATAGACGTATTAGGCATGCCAATAGAAATACATTTTATAGATTCATAAGACCTCCTTTTTCCTACCTTAGACTTGCAAACTCTTGATAACCTGGTTTGTTTCTCTGGCAGTTGTCAACTAAATAGCCCTAAATCTGCATATTAAAGGAAACAACTCTGAGGTGAAAAATCAAATGGCAAAATTTTACATCTCAAGGTACACAGAGAAAAAGTCTGGGTGGTGCTAGAGGGAGATTAAAGAGGAAGGCCAGCTCAAACATAAAAGTATAGAAATTTTATCACAGGACTGCATAAGGAGACTAACTTTACTTAGGTAATGACTATTTTTTAACTGGATCTTTGAACTCTGAGCAGAACCTATAATGAATCCTGGGTTTTGAAAAGGGAGAATGATTATGAGGCTAGACCATGTGATGCTTTTACAGGGCACTTAATTTTTTTTTTCTTTGAGACAGAGTCTTGCTCTGTCACCCAGGCTGGAGTGCAATGGCATGATCTTGGCTCACTGCAACCTCTGCCTCCCAGGTTCATGCAATTCTCCTGCCTCAGACTCCCAGGTAGCTGGGATTACAGGGGCCCACCACCACACCCAGCTAATTTTTATATTTTGAGTAGAGATGGGGTTTCACCAGGTTGGCCAGGCTGGACTCAAACTCCTGGCCCCTGGTGATCCACCCACCTCGGCCTCCCAAAGTGTTGAGATTACAAGCATGAGCCACCATGCCTGGTCCCAAAGACATTTCTAAGTGTTTAAATTACACTTTTTCTTAAAAACTGCAGAGTAGCTTCTGTTGTTATAGCTATTAACGAAGAAAACGGAATTTGGTAAACTGAGAAGAAAAACTTTTGCTCAAAATGACAAGGTCCTAGGAGATAAATAAACAAAAACAAAAATATGAAGACCTTTTAAATACAAACATGCATACATGCAAATATACATACACACATCTTGGATGTTAACCTTCCTTTAAGCTGACTTTTAACCATTGAACTCCTAAAACAAAAAAATATGTTTCTCTTCTCAGAGGACTTTCAGCAGGAATGGACCCCATACCTCCCATTTTTAAGTTTACATGATATGAAAAGGAATAAGGCAGGTATGCAAACCAGTGGAGACAAATTTTGGACAACACAAGAGGGCATGTAGCCGGCAAAACAGACTCAAAACCAACTCAAAACCTAATCTCAATCAAAATGCAAAGCTGGTGTATGAGCAAGCCCTATTGCTTCCTTGGCAGTGCCGGAGAGATGGTTTAACAAGCCCAGATGGGAAAACAATAGGCTCCTGGCGTATGATCCAGTTAACTCACCCTTGGAGAGCATCCGCTCCTGATCTCCGTTCTTCCCCAGTAGTGAGACGCACGTGCCATGTTGCCCAGACCGCCCTCCGGACGGTCCCCGGGAAAATCTCACTAGTAGCTACTGAGATCCTCCTGAAGAGTGTCTCGTTGCAAGTCGCCGACCACAGCACCATCCTGGTCTCTCCTGGCTGGCTGGCCCAACTTTGTTCCTGGACCAAACGGAGGGTCGGCCTGCTATTTGTTGCGGCCCAATAACCAGCTGCAGATGAACTGGGGAGGAAGAGAGTTTTTAGTTCAGTAACCAGTTACAGGGAGAAATTATCGCCAGACAAACTCAAAATTACAAAGCTTTCCAGCGCTTATATACCTTCTAAGCTGTATGTCTACGTATAAATGTGCATTCATCTAAAGACATAAGTGATTAACTTCTTTTAATCTATAACTAACGTCTGAGTCCTGAAGACCCTCCTCTGGAGCCACTAAATTTGCTTCATCTAAATGCTGGGGTGAGAACTGCTAAATCACGGAGGTTTGGGGAGATCCTTCAGGCTCCCAGTACACTTGTCTGTGGAGGCCTGGGGAGTTTCTTCGGATCCCTAATAAAAGTTGTTTAATCCCAAATCTGTCCTGTTAAGAATTCCTTCATTATCTTGTCAAGTTTTAAGGCCCAGGAAAGGCCTGGCCAAAACTGTTTATCGGCTTCTGTTGCATCCCAGCCTTTGTATACAGGCGCTAGCTTTTTCAACTTTTAATATTTAACGTAACCACTCAGTCTGTAATGAAACAATGGTGATGGAGGCGTGTATTCATGAGACCTGGCCTGCCACAGCAAGAGAGAACGGGCAAAAGAGATGTTTTAGACTAGAATATAGAGCACATGTAAAAATCCATTTTTTTAAATCAAAAGAGCATGCATTGTAAACTGAGAAAGGGGGGGCTCCAGGTGAAATTGGGGGAGTTCAGCACTGCAGTCACCTGCAGTGAACCCCGAGACTCCAGAACACACAGAAACGAAGTTCTGTGGGTGCCATGCAAACGTTCACTGTGATGAAAACAGCCTGCCCTTTGATCCGACAGCAACTCCAGGCCATGTGACCTCGGACTCTGGTTCTGAAGCCGCGGAGCCGCGCAGGACACCCGGTGCCTCCCAGGTCCCATCTTAGTGATATGGGGGCTCAGGGAGCATAAATTTCAGGGGTTCCTTCTTGAGTCAGAAAGGAAATCACATCTGAAATTCAAAAACCGCAGTGCCTTAAAATTGTCTTAGCCTCCATGGAAAAGGTTAATGAGGAAATTAGTCGATTAAAGTTTGTAGTGAAGAAAACCTAAAATGTATCTATTCTCTTTTAAATGGCTAAAATTCAAATGGATAGTAACCCATTGGCCAGTTAACGTTAGCCTTACTCTTGGAGATTCAATAAACTCAAGAAATCGGCACTATGAACTTTCTTTTTCAAATTTAACATGCGTTTCTTTTCTAGGTAACCAGAGAAATATTTAAATGTTTTCAGAACCAGCTGCCTTATGGGAAATAAATGTGTACGTTGCCTTGTCCGATGTCTGTAATTCGGTGAGGAGGTAAGAGTTTGTAAGGACAAGCCCTGTTGTCAGCTACCAAGTGGCGTCTGCCTCTTCCTGCCCCTGCCGTTCAAAAAGCTCCTTCTGGCCTCGTTACACTCATTAAAACAGAATATAAAGATAACACACGGAAATAAATGGAATACTGATAACATTTAACTTACTGATAACAAATGGAATACTGATAACATTTAACTTACTGATAACGGGTATCTGACAATAATTACCATTTACGGTTCTCATAGTTTCCCTTCCAAGAGTTTCAGGAGATAACTGTGAGCTCCGTGGCATTTTCACAACCAGCTGTTTTTGCATCGTCAGTACCTGTGCCCTTCTGAGACCATGCACAGGGGTCAGACCTGGTGCTAGAGACAGAGTAGGCGCAATGGCCAGGCGACTCTCTTCCTAACACACAGGACAACGGCGAGTCGGCTCTGCGGGGACCATGACACACCCGAGGGTCCCCAGGCTTGTCTGAGCCAGAAGCAGAGTGACCCTTCACGTCCCTAAGATACTGTCACAAAACTCTCCATCCTTGTTCCCAGGCACTGGCCTGACTTTCTTTCCTCATGTCAAGACCCCAGTACTCAATTTTAGTAATTATTTAGTCAGCACTGAGTATTGAATACTGATATTGGAAAGGAAATTCTTGCCATTGGGTGAAAGGAAAGTGCCTGGGGCTGGTGGAGGCAGCCCCTCCGGCCGGGTGTACCCAGGTTGACTGGTTCTGTCCTCCCAGCTGCTGCGAGGCCTCCAGCCCAGGCAGAGCATCCCTCCTAGGAAAGCTTCTGGAACCCCCAGGAGCAGTCCCCAGGCCCGTAAATGTGTTCTGTTGTCAGCTACCAAGCGGCTTCTGCCGCTTCCTGCCCCTGCCTTGTGCAGCCACTGGCTTGGGCGACGGCAATGACTCACCTTCCCTGGCAGGCATGCCTCGCCCAGGCACAGAGCTCGCTGGCACAGGGGCTGGCTCCAGGCTGCTTGCTTCCGTCCATGGGCCAAGTCAACAGCGAGCTTCGTGCTGAGGGGAGAATTGCTCACGTGGAGTCAGAGCTGAGCCCGCTGCTTGGGTCTGCAGGGCTCCCCCAATTCCTGGTGAACCAGCTTTCTCTCCACTGCAAGGTCTTCCCAGGAGCCCAGGAAGAGCTGGTGTCAGAGAAAGACCCCAGGAAAGCAGAGCCACACCCTTTCCAGAGGTGCCAGGATCCTCCTACACCCAGGCTTTGCTAGGGCTGGTTCTCCGAACAAGAAGAGAAAGCCTCGGATCCCAAAGGCAGCCTTTGTGCAGGATGGAACCACCCCACCCAGGTTGGCCCACACCAGAAGGAGGCAGCCGGAGCCCAGTGAGGAGGGGAGGCCACCAGGCCAGGGAGCAAGTGTCTGCCAGAGGCATGGTTTTCCCTCAAGATCCAATTATCCATGACATTTTAGGAAGGTATGTCCATCACCTAGGAGGTTCCTCCAGGGAACCACTGGAACCTTCGGCCACAAACCTTTCTAGTTAAAAACATGAGGAAGTTTAAAAAATGCATGACACTGTTCAACTTTTAAAATTGCTGACTACAAAAGTGTAACGTTTGGTCATCAATAGTATCAATTTGCAATGTGTTCCATTCTTTAGCTCCAACCTCACAGTTTTCTAAAACAAACAAACAAAAAATGTAAAACTTCAGGTGGATTTTCTTCAGCCTTCACCACCCCTGAGACAGCAAGACCAACCCCACCTCTCCTCTTCCTCCCTCTCCTCCTTCTCCTCCCCCTCCCCTTCCTCTTCCTCTCCCTCCTCACCTCTCCTTCCTCCCAATCCCCCTCCCCTATCCTCTTCATCCTCCCCTTCTCCTCCTCCTCTTCCTCCTTCCCCTCCCTCTCCTTCTCCTACTCCCTCTCTTCCCCTCCTCCCCCTCCTCCCCCTCCCCCTGCCCTATCCTCCCCCTCCTCTCCGTTTCCTCCTCCTCCCGCTCCTGCTCCTTCTCCTTCTGCTACTCCCTCTCCTCTCTGTCCTCCCCTCCCCCTCCTCCTCCTCCTCCCACTCCTCAACCCACGAGGTTGGAAACCTTTATGATGTCCCACCTCCGTCTAGTGAATAGCGAATACGTTTTCTCCTCTCTACGACTTTTTAAATAACCTGTTCTTTACTGTAGCTTACGTTTTGTTTTGGAATGCAGTATATAATATACATAACAGCAACACATGTCCATCGTTTATATCCTCCTAAGGCTTCTGGTCAATAGTAGGATATGAATAGTTAAGTTTCTGGGGGGTGGAAAGTTACATGCAGATTTTCAAATGTGTGGGGAGTCAGCACCCCAACTCTTGCATTGTTCATGGGTCAGCTGTGCACATTTTAGGCCCCATGAAACCAGGAGCTGCATGACCAGGGCCCTAAGCAGCCTCCGGACTGGCTGTACGGCGCAGCTGCATCTGTGCGCCCTCTTCCCAGACATACTCACCTCGCTGAGATGTCTTTCTGAGCCTGCCACCTGTCACACCGACGCCAAATTCTGGTGTGTGTCCTGCCCAGATGCCTTCACCTGCTGCGAAGCTCCTTCAGCTTTGGGTCTCTGCCTCCTTCTACACCTCATCCTCTTCCCCACTGTTTCTTCTCCGCTTGCCATTCAGGTGAGCCCCTAACAATGGCAAGACCCCCGTCCTTAACCCCACTGCTCTTGTCCAAGAGGAAACCACACTATCTGGTCAATACATTCTAGGCTGGAGGTCGCCTTAGTCTCCAGCTATCTGGTCAATACATTCTAGGCTGGAGGTCGCCTTAGTCTCCAACCACTTCAGGCCTTTCTCAGTCCAGCCCGTTGTCTGTCTACCCAGTGAACCCTCCTCGTAACTGCCTCTGTGACTACAGCTCCTACACAGATCCTGCGGGCCCCAGCTGGGAGGGCCGGACTGGGTGAGACATTTAGTCAGAGGCACCCTGGTAGTAGAGGAATCTGAGCAGTGTTTAAGGAAGAAACCCGAAGATCAAGCTTTTGTTCACATGTAGGCTTACTCTTAGCATGGCCACACCACCTCCCTTCCCAGGGCCTGTCCTGGTTCATGCCTGTGATGCTGTGGAATTATGAACGGCCACTAGGCCATGCTCAGAAGGACCCCAGTGCCCACTCCAAATGATAAACTGTACAGTCACCCAACTCAAACACCACGATTTACACACACTGCAAACTCATCTATTTTCCCGGGGCTGTCAATACTGACATAAACTGGACTCACTCAGCCTTGTGGACACTGGAAGGGTTATACTCCCACAAAGGAAGAGCCTGTGGTGGACACTGGAAGCCTTTCGATGATGCAGAAAGACGGAAGGTGCTTGCAAACACATATATTTTATTATTGACTTAGGTATCAGGTTGCAACATTGCTATAGAAGCTTACATCAGCTTCTATTAAAACTCGGTTCTGGGTTCCTGGTTCTGACTCATATGATTTTGGGACGAGTGTTGGAACTCTGTGCCAGCCTGTTCCTAGGGAAAGGAGCCAGGACTAAGGAGTTGGGCAGAGAGGGTGAACCAGATCCTGCCCTCATTGTTCAGGGAACAAAAGACTGAAGACTCCCAGAGGCATAAAACAGCTTCCATGTCTCACTCACATGGTGTGGCTATAAGGGTGGGGCAGGTGGTTATATGCATACGGTTATTTTTTTTTAAGACAGGGTCTTGCCCTGTTGCCCAGACTCCAGTGGAGTGGTGCAGTCTCAGCTCACTGCAGTCTCAGCTTTCTGGGCTCAAGAAATCCTCCTACCTAGCCTTCTGAGTAGGTGGGACCACAGGCACGCACCACCATGCCCAGCTAATTTTTCGTAGAGACAAGGTTTAGCTATGTTGTCCAGGCTGGTCTCGAACTCCTGAGCTCAAGCACTCGCCCACCTCAGCCTCTCAAAGTGCTGGGATTATAGACATAAATTTCTGCACTGACCTCATAAGGTCATTATTAGAAAAGATCGTTGTTATCTACAATCTCAGGATCAGCCAAGTTGCATAACTCCACAGCTCTCATTCACATTTCATTCTTGGATTAGGTGGGTTCACTGTGCCAGATACCACAGGTCAAAAGATTGTCTGGGCAATGGTCTAGAAAGTGTGAAAGGAAATTAAATCTTGGGACCCCAAACTCATTGAGCCAAAGGGCAAAGTTAAGCTGGGAACTGGGTGGTGCAAACCTGCCTCCTTTTTTGGTTCCTAATTGATGAAAAGCTACATGCTTCCGCCATATTTTGCCCACAAGGAAATTCCTAGTATGCTCCAAGATCTTTAGTCGAAGGTGTTTCTGTGACGATTTCACCATGGCAATGTAAATTGATAGCTTCTCTTGACAGCTGCACTCACCTCCAGCCCGCCAGACATAAACGCATATCTGGTTGTTCCCCTGCCCCATTTCGTCTGTTACCTTCTGTAAAATGCAGATTCCCTAGGTTTTTCCTCTGTCCCATCAGTCTATGTTGTCTTATGCAAAAAAAAAAAAAAAAAAAAAAAATGCAGACTCACCGAGCCAGACAAAGGCATGATTATTTTTCCTTATCCCACATCTTACAAAAAATTGTGAGCTTCTCAATATCTCACCCTTTCCCCTTTAAATTTGGAGCCCTCAGAATCACCTTTGGAGAAAGGCATAGATCTGTCCCCCGGGCACACATTCTTAACTTCAGCAAATAAGCCTCCTAAAATGATTGAGACTTGTCTCGTCTTTTTTCTTGATTGACAAAAGCTAACACAGAAAACATTTTTTAGATGAGAAACTCAATAAATTTTAAAAAGTTTGCAGGGCATTATAAGATATTCCCTTAGAGTCAACCCCATGATTTTCTCTCGCTCTCTCTTTCTCTCAGTAAAGGAATATACAGTTCTTATTGTGTTCTTATTATCGCAATAAAAGCCAAGTCACACCTGCCTAAGGAACAAGGTGCCACATCCTCAGTCGGGGCCTCTGGGCAGGGCAAGCGGCAGGAGGTGCTCGAGGGAAGTCCCACCTACCTTCGCCTGTATCCAGTGACTGCAGAGGCTGAGCACACCCTGGGCCGACTTCGACTTCATCCATCAGGAAATCTATTAAAATGTTCACCTGCGGGTGAAGGTTCATTGTGGTTCATATTCATTTCTAATCGATTTGTTATTGAGATGAAATTTTTCCTGGGTTGAGAAATGATGGCAGTTTAGGGGAAGTATTGGCTGTGTCACTCTGTTTTCCACTCATATTCTTATTAAGAAATATATTGGCTTTAAAATATTAAACTTTGACTGACTTTATTCTTTTGCTACTTTGGTCCTTTGAGACAGCCACAGAGCAAACTGTACTCTACTTTTTTGGATTCCCTTATTGTCAGCATGTCAGGCTTACTCAGCCTGTATGATGTGGGGTGTCCCCAGGTGGCAGGGCAGGGAGGCCCCTCAGAGACAACCCACTCCTTGACCCTGATCCCATTCCTGACACCCGGGTAGTGGCACCGGGCTGTGGCCACAGCAGCACGATCTCACCAAGGGAGGATCTGTTTGTTTTCCAGTCTGGACTTCGTTCTTCGCTCAGCTGGTTGTTATTACGGCCTTTGCAGTAGCAGCGCGAGATTAACCACAGCCAAGTCTCTGAATTTTGACACAGATTCAACCCAAATTCAATCTTCCACGTTTATAAGGAGGTGAGAAGAATGGAAGAAGACGCGATTTCCATCTTGCTCCTAATTTTGTGACTTTATACTATCATTTTGGGATAGACAGCACTTTTTGAAAGTCCACAGGGCAATGTGTGCTTAATTAAAGGAATGTCAGTGAATCTTAGAGGTGACTTGCTTTTCCAGTCCATTTTCATGGTGTAAAAGAAATGAAAGAAAGTTGGTGCTTAGCAAGTTAAGGAAGAATTACAGAAAGTAGAGCCCCCATGGTGAAAATAACTGGAGGTTGTCTCAGACAGCTGTGTTAATAAAGCCAGTCTCAGGTCCAGTGCAGGAGTCATGACCGGGTCACTTCATCCTTGTGGTTTAAAGTATCCGAGGCAGTGAAAAAGAAAAACTGCACTTTTGTACCTACTGCAAGTCAGGAAAGCTTGGCAGTTTTCCAAAGGAATGTTGGGTTGTGGTTCCTGGAAACTGGAATGACTTCTGCAAATGTTGAACACTTAAGTAACTGCTGGAAACATACAGGGAGGTGCAGGGCTCCTTCTCAGAAGCTGCTGGTTATATCAATGTTTATGCCCCTTCCGTCTGCATGCTCTGTGCATCTATAACACTCAGTAACATGAATGCACCACATCATATTTAACTGTTCCATTTCTTAGCCACTGTAGGCTATGCCACTTTCTGTTGTCATAAGCAACTCTGTAATGATCCATACTGTACAAATATTTGCCAACTTTACCATATATCTCAAACATAGCTTCCATTCCTACCTTGGTAGCTGACTGTTTCATGAACCACCCTCTCACTGAAAATAGCTAAAATCGTAGGGGCAATTATAAAACTTTCTTTAGATGCATTGCTTATCTAGCAAGTAAGTAAGAAGTCCTCGGCGGCAAAGAAATAGGGGGAACACAAGAATCTAGTGAGGCAAAAGGAATCTGAGACTGGGCTTGGCCTGGGGAACCTGATAAGCCTCAACCTCTTGTAATGACTGCTCAGGTGAGGGGGTCTCTGAGCGTAAGAGACCACTGCATAAGGCAGGAGCTTCGAGGACCACAATCTCCTCAAAGTGAGCCTCAGACCCCTGTAGGGGGTGTTCATCAATGGCTTGACTTGCTGGGTGCTGAACGGAGAAGATAAAATCGTCCCCCACAAAGAATCTATAATCATCAGCCAGCTCATCCACTGTGTATTGGGCCCATGGTCAGATCCTCTGGAGTCAGGAACTCATTCAGAGTAATGTCAGATTGTTGATCACTCTGTCCTTATTGATACACTTTAAATCTTTTTGCATATGTGTTCCATCAATTTCTGAGAGAAGAGTATTAACATCTTTCTTTGATTGTAAAATTGTCTATTTCTATTTTTTGTCCTATCAATTTTCCTTCGTGTTTTGAGGACTCTTATTAGGCACATGCACCTTTATAAATTATTCTAATCTCCTGATAAAGTGTCATTTAACATTATGCAAACTCCCTCTTTGTATCTGGTGATCCTCATTGTGTAGAAGTTTGTTTCATCTGATATTAATAGTTATTCCAGTGATCTTCCTCTTATCATCTGCATGGCTCATCTTTTTGCATCCATTTATTATCAACCTATCTGTATCTTCTTATTAAGGTTTGTCTCTTATTGGCTGCATATAGTTTGGTCTTGCTTTTACCCATCCTGATAATTTCTGCCTTTTGATTGGAGTGTGTAGACGATTAGCATGTAATTACTGATCAAGTTCAATTTACCTCTACCATTTTATCATTTGCTTGTGTTTTTCCCTCATGTTTGTTTTTGATTCTATATCTATATCTATCTATCTATTTTGATTGATCTATTAATACATATATGTACATGTGTATATCTATGTATACATATTTAGAGAGAGACAGATGTTAAAAAGACTCTTAAGTTTTATAGTTTTTTAAAATTATACTTTAAGTTCTGGGATACATGTACAGAACCTGCAGGTTTGTTACATAAGTATACACATGCTATGGTGTTTACTGCACCCATCAGCCTGTCATCTACATTAGGTATTTCTCCTGATGCTGTCCCTCCCCTAGCCCCTCACTGCCATGACAGGCCCTGGTGTGTGATGTTCCCCTCCCTGTGTCCATGTGTTCTCATTGTTCAACTACCACCTATGAGTGAGAACATGCAGTGTTTGCTTTCTGTTCCTGTGTTAGTTTGCTGAGAATGATGGTTTCCAGCTTCATCCACGTCCCTGCAAAGGACAAGAACTCATCCTTTCTTATGGCTGCATAGTATCCCATGGTGTATGTGTGTCACATTTTCTTAATCCAGTCTATCATTGATGGGCATTTGGGTTGATTCCATGTCTTTGCTATTGTGAATAGTGCTGCAATAAACATACGTGTGCATGTGTCTTTACAGTAGAATGATTTATAATCCTTTGGGTATATACCCAGTAATGGGATTGCTGGGTCAAATGATATTTCTGGTTTTAGATCCTTGAGGAATTGCCACACTGTCTTCCACAACGGTTGAACTAATTTACACTCCCATCAACAGGTAAAAGCATTCCTATTTCTCCGGATCCTCTCCAGCATCTGTTGTTCCCTGACTTTTTAACGATCGCCATTCCAACTGGCATGATATGGTATCTCATTATGGTTTTGATTTGCATTTCTCTGATGACCAGTGATGATGAGCTTTCATTCATATGTTTGTCGGCCACATAAATGTCTTCTTTTGAGAAGCGTCTGTTCATATCCTTCACCCACTTTTTGATGAGGTTGTTTGTTTTTTCTTATACATTTGCTTAAGTTCCTTGTAAATTCTGGATATTAGCCCTATGTCAGATGGATAGATTGCAAAATTTTCTCCCATCCTGTAGGTTGCCTGTTCACTCTGATGATAGTTTCTTTTGCTGTGCAGTAGCTCTTTAATTTCATTAGATTCCATTTGTCAATTTTAGCTTTTGTTGCCATTGCTTTTTGTGTTTTAGTCATGAAGTCTTTGCCCATGCCTATGTCCTGAATAGTATTGCTTCAGTTTTCCCCTAGGTTTTTCTTTTAGGTCTTACATTTAAGTCTTTAATCCAGTTAAAGACTGGATTAAAGTTAATTTTTGTATAAGGCATAAAGAAGGAATCCAATTTCAGTTTTCTGCATATGGCTAGCCAGTTTTCCCAACACCATTTATTAAATGGGGAGTTGTTTCCCCATTGCTTATTTTCATCAGGTTTGTCAAAGATCAGATGATTTTAGATATGTGGTGTTATTTCTGAGACCTCTGTTCTGTTCCATTGGTCTATATATTTGTTTTAGTATCAGTACCATGCTGTTTTGGTTACTGTAGACTTGCAGTGTAGTTTGAAGTCAGGTAGCATGATGCCTTCAGCTTTGTTCTTTTTGCATAGGATTGTCTTGGCTATACAGGCTCTTTTTTGGTTCCATATGAAATTTAAAGTAGTTTTTTCTAATTCTGTGAAGAAAGTAAATGGTAGCTTGACAGGGATAGCATTAAATCTATAAATTACTTTGGGAAGTATGGCCATTTTCACGATATTGATTCTTCCTCCTGTCCATGAGCATAGAATGTTTTTCCATTTGTTTGTGTCCTCACTTATTTCCTTGAGCAGTGGTTTGTAGTTCTCCTTGAAGAGGTCCTTCACACCCCTTGTAAGTTGTGTTTGTAGGTATTTTATTCTCTTTGTAGCAACTGTGAATGGGAGTTCACTCATGATCTGGCTTTCTGTTTGTCTATTATTGGTGCATAGGAATGCTTGTGATTTTTCCACATTGATTTTGTATCCTGAGATGTTACTGAAATTTCTTATCAGCTTAAGGAGATTTTGGGCTGAGACGATGGGATTTTCTAAATAGACAATCATGTCATCTGCAAACAGAGACAATTTGACTTCCTCTCCTCCTATTTGAGTATGCTTTATTTCTTTCTCTTGCCTGATTGCCCTGGCCAGAACTTCCAATACTATGCTGAATAAGAGTGGTGAGAGAGGGCATCTTTGACTTGTGCCAGTTTTCAAAGGGAAAGCTTCCAGCTTTTGCCCATTCAGTATGATATTAGCTGTGGGTTTGTCATAAATAGCTCTTATTATTTTGAGATACATTCCATCAATACCTAGTTTATTGAGAGTTTTTGGCATGAAGGGGTGTTGAATTTTATTGAAGGCCTTTTCTGCATCTGTTGAGATAATCATGTGGTTTTTGTCATTGGTTCTGTTTATGTGATGGATTATGCTTATTGATTTGCGTATGTTGAACCAGCCTTCCATCCCAGGGATGAAGCCGACTTGATTGTGGTGGATAAGCTTTTTGACGTGTTACTGGATTCGGTTTGCTAGTATTTTATCAGTGATTTTCACATCAATGTTCATCAGGGATATTGGCCTGAAATTTTCTTTTTTTTGTTGTGGCTTTCTCAGGTTTTGGTATCAGGATGATGCTGGCCTCATAAAACGAGTTAGGGAGGAGTCCCTCTTTTTCTGTTGTTTGGAATAGTTTCAGAACGAATGGTACCAGCTCCTGTTTGTACCTCTGGTAGAATTTGGCTGTGAATCCATGTGGTCCTGGGCTTTTCTTGGTTGGTAGGCTATTAATTACTGCCTCAATTTCAGAACTCGTTATTCATCTATTCAGGGATTCGACTTCTTCCTGGTTTAGTCTTTGGAGGGTTTATGTGTCCAGGAATTTATCTACTTCCTCTAGATTTTCCAGTTTATTTGTGTAGAGGTGTTTATAGTACTATCTGATAGTAATTTGCATTTCTGTGGGATCAGTGGTGATCTCCACTTTATCATTTTTTTATTTTGTCTATTTGATTCTTCTCTCTTTTCTTCCTTACTAGTCTGGCTAGTGGTCTATCTATTTTGTTAATCTTTTCAAAAAACCAGCTCCTCGATTCACTGATTTTTTTGAAGTGTTTTTCATATATTTATCTCCTTCAGTTCTGCTTTGATCTTAGTTATTTCTTGTCTTCTGCTAGCTTTTGAATTTGTTTGCTGTAACTTCTCTAGTTGTTTTAATTGTGACCTTAGGGTGTCGATTTTATATCTTTCCTGCTTTCCTTTGTGGGCATTTAGTGCTATAAATTTCCCTCTAAACACTAGTTTAGCTGTGTCCCACAGATTCTGGTACATTGTGTCTTTGTTTCAAAGATCTTATTTATTTCTGCCTTTATTTCATTATTCACCCAGTAGTCATTAATGAGCAGATTGTTTAGTTTCCATGTAGCTGTGTGGTTTTGAGTGAGTTTCTTAATCCTAAGTTCTAATTTGATTGCACTGTGGTCTGAGGGAATGTTTGTTATGATTTCCATTATTTTGCGTTTGCTGAGGAGTGTTTTACTTCCAATACGTGGTCAACTTTAGAATAAGTGAAATGTGGTGCTGAGAAGAATGTATATTCTGTTGATTTGGGGTGGAGAGTTCTGTAGATGTCTATTAGGTCCACTTGATCCAGAGCTGAGTTCATGTCCTAAATATCTTTGTTAATTTTCTGTCTTGTTGATCTGTCTAATATTGACAGTAGGGTGTTAAAGTCTCCCAGTATTGTAGTGTGGAAGTCTAAGTCTCTTTGTAGGTCTATAAGAACTTGCTTTATGAATCTGGGTGCTCCTGTATTGGATGCATATATATTTATGATAGTTAGCTCTTCATGTTGCATTGATCCCTTTACCAATATATAATGCCCTTCTTTGTCTTTTTTGATCTGTGTCGGTTTAAAGCCTGTCTCATCAGAGACTAGGATTATAACTCCTGCTTTTTTTGCTTTCCGTTTGCTTGGTAAATCTTCCTCCATACCTTTATTTTAAGCCTATGTGTGTCTTTGCACATGAGATGGGTCTCCTGAATACAGCACACTGATGGGTCTTGACTCTTTATCCAATTTGCCAGTCTGTATCTTTTAATTGTGGCATTTAGCCCATTTACATTTAAGGTTAATATTGCTCTGTGTGAATTTGATCCTGTCATTATGATGCTAGTTGGTTGTTTTGCCCATTAGTTGATGCAGTTTCTTCATAGTGTCAATGGTCTTTACAATTTGGTATATTTTTGCAGTGCCTGGTACTGTTTTTTCCTTTCCATATTTAGTGCTTCCTTCAGGAGCTCTTGTATGGCAGGCCTGGTGGTGACAAAACCTCTCAGGATTTGCTTGTCTGTAAAGGACTTTATTTCTCCTTCACTTGTGAAGTTTGGTTTGGCTGGATATGAAATTCTGAGTTGAAAATTATTTTCTTTAAGAATGTTGTATATTGGCCCCCACTCTCTTCTGGATTATAGGGTTTCTGCAGAGAGATCTGCTGTTAGTCTGATGGGCTTCCCTTTGTGGGTAACCTGATCTTTCTCTCTGGCTGCCCTTAGCATTTTTTCCTCCATTTCAACCTTGGTGAATCTGATGATTATGTGTGTTGGGGTTGCTCTTTTCGAGGAGTATCTTTGTGGTGTTCTCTGTATTTCCTGAACTTGAATGTTGGCCTGTTTTGCTAGGTTGGGGAAGTTCTCCTGGATAATATCCTGAAGAGTGTTTTCCAACTTGGTTCCATTCTCCTCATCTCTGGTACACCAATCAAACATAGGTTTGGTCTTTTCACAAAGTCCCATATTTCTTGGAGGCTTTGTTCATTCTTTTTTATTCTTTTTTCTCTAATCTTGTCTTCATGCTTTATTTTGTTAAGTTGATCTTCAATCTCTGATATCTTTTCTTTTGCTAGATCAATTCAGCTATTGATACTTGTGTATGCTTCATGAAGTTCTTGTGCTGTGTTTTGCAGCTCCATCAGGTCATTTATGTTCTTCTCTAAACTGGTTATTCTGGTTAGCAATTCCTCTTTTTTCAAGGTTCTTGGCTTCCTTTCATTGGGTTAGATCATGCTCCTTTAGCTCAGAGGAGTTTGTTATTACCCACCTTCTGAAGCCTACTTATGTCAATTCATCAAACTCATTCTCTGTCCAGTTTTGTTCCTTTGCTGGCAAGAAGGTGTGATCCTTTGGAGGAGAAGAGGTGTCCTGGTTTTCGAATTTTCAGCCTTTTTGTGCTGGCTTTTCCTCATCTTTGTGTATTTATCTACCTTTGTTCTTCAGTGTAGGTTACCTTCAGATGGGGTTTTTGTGTGGACATGCTCTTTGTTGATGTTGATGCAATTCTTTTCTGTTTGCTAGTTTTCCTTCTCACAGTCAGGCCCCTCTACTGCAGGTCTGCTGGAGTTTGATGGAGGTCCACCCCAGACTCTGCTTTTTGCCTGGGTATCACCAGTAGAGGCTGCAGAGGAGCAAAGATTGCTTCCTGTTCCTTCCTCTGGAAGCTTTGTCCCAGAGGGACAGCCACCAAATGCCAGCTGGAACTCTCCTGTATGAGGTGTCTGTTGAGCCCTGCTGGGTGGTGTCTCCCGGTCAGGAGGCAAAGGGGTCAGGGACTCACTTAAGGAGGCAGCCTGTCCCTTAGCAGAGCTCGAGCACTGTGCTGGGAGATCCGCTGCTGTCTTCAGAGCCAGCAGGCAGGAACGGTTAAGTCTGCTAAAGCTGTGCCTACAGCCCCTGCTTCCCCCAGGTGCTCTGTGCCAGGGAGATGGGAGTTTTATCTATAAGCCCCTAACTGGGGCTGCTGTCTTTCTTTCAGAGATGCCCTGTCCAGAGAGGAGGAATATAAAGAGGCACTCTGGCTACAGTGGTTTTCCTGAGCTGCAGTGGGCTCTGCCCACTTCAAACTTCTTAGCAGTGTTGTTTACACCATTAGAGGAAAACTGCCTACTCAAGCCTCAGTAATGGCAGACGCCCCTCCCCCACCAAGCTCAAGAGTCCCAGGTCGACTTCATACAGCTATGTTGGCAGGGAGAATTTCAAGCCAGTGGATCTTAGCTTGCTGGGCTCTGTGGGGGTGGGATCTGCTGAGCTAGAACACTTGATTCCCTGGCTTCAGCCCCCATTCCAGGGGAGTGAGTGGTTCTGTCTCGCTGGCTTTTCAGGAGTCACTGGAGTATGAAAAAAAACTCCTGCAGCTAGCTTCCTGCAGTTAGCTCAGTGTCTCCCCAAATGGCCACCCAGTTTTGTGCTTGAAACCCAGGACCCTGGTGGTGTAGACACACAAGGGAGTCTCCTGGTCTGCACATTGTGAAGACCATGGGAAAAGCATAGTATCTGGACTGGAATACACCATTCCTCACAGCACAGTCCCTCACAGCTTCCCTTGGCTAGGGGAGGGAGTTCCCTGACTCCTTGCATTTCCCAGGTGAAGCGATGACCCACCCTTCTTCAGCTCACCCTCTGTGGGCTATACTCACTGTCTAGCCCCAATGAGATGAGCTGGGTACCTCAGTTGGAAATGCAGAAATCACCCACCTTCTGCATTGATGTTACTGGGAGCTGCAGACTGGAGCTTTTCTTATTCAGCCATCTTGCCAGCCACCTCAATTTGTATAATTTTTAATAGGAGTGAAATCCCGGGTTTTGTGGGCTTAAATGTTGTACAACTTGGAGAACTCTATGAAAACTGTATGCATAAAATTATAAAGAGTTGAGAATATTTATTTAGAGCAATAAAATAATTTATGATAAATTAAATATTTTAAATATGATAGTTACCACAGGTATCACAAAATTCAAGAAAATAGCATTTTTAAAAAGTTGTTAAAGTGCACAGCACACCTTTATAATACTTTAACGTCATTTTTGGCTACATATTGTTTTCTCATTTCTTCATTAATGGCCATAAGGCCATGCAACTTTGTACCATGATATTGGGGGAACCCCCCAATATTTCAATGTAGGTTTTTTCTATTTTCCGTAAGTGTCGGCCAGCTGAGAAATAAAGAGAGACAGAACAAAGGGAGGAATTTTACAACTGGGCCACAGGGAGTGACATCACATATCAGTAGGACCATAATGCCCACCTGAGCCTCAAACCAGTAAGTTTTTATTAAGGGTTTCAAAAGGGGAGAGGGTGTAAGAACAGGGAGTAGGTACAAAGATCACATGCATCAAAGGGCAGAAAGCAGAACTACTAATAAGGGTCTAACAAAGATCACATGCTTCTGAGGGAACAGAACAAAGGGCAAAAGCAGAACTACTGATAAGGGTCCAACATAGATCACAAGGCAAAGGGCAAAAGCAGAACCACCAATAAGGGTCTCTATTCAGCGGTGCATGTATTGTCTTGATAAACATCTTTAACAACAAAAAATAGGATTTGAGAGCAGAGAACCTGTCTGACCACAAATTTACTAGGGTGGAGTTTTTCCCCACCCTAGTAAGCCTGAGGGTTCTGCAGGAGACCAGGGCATATCTCAGCCCTTATCTCAACCACATAAGACAGACACTCCCAGGGCAGCTGTTTATAGACCTCCCTCCAGGAATGCATTCCTTTTCCAGGGTGTTAATATTAATGTTCCTTGCTAGGAAAAGAATTTAGCAATATCTTCCCTACTTGCACGTCCATTTATAGGCTCTCTGCAAGAAGAAAAATATGGCTCTTTTTGCCTGACCCCGCAGGCAGTGAGACCTTATGGTTGTCTTCACTTGTTCCCTAAAAATCGCTGTTATTCTGTTCTTTTTCAAGGTGCACTGATTTCATATTTTTCAAACACACGTTTTACAATCAATTTGCACAGTTAACACAATTATCACAGTGGTCCTGAGGTGATGTACATCCTCAGCTTATGAAGATAACAGGATTAAGAGATTAAAGACATGCATAAGAAATTATGAAAGTATTATTTGGGAACTGATAAATGTACATATTAAAATGAAATCTTCACAATTTATGTTCCTCTGCTGTGGCTCCAGCTGGTCCCTCCATTCGGGGTCCCTGACTTCCTGCAACACCATGATGCTGGGTAAGTCAGTAGAGTGGGTTATTGGAGTAGTTTTCAAAGCCATTACACTATCAGAACACAGAAGTGACTATGACCGTATACACGTACTCCACTAACTCTGAACCAAATGCACCCCTGGCTCTACTTCCCCTTAGACAGAATCAAAAGATGCTGTAGAAATTCTGACATCATTTGCCACTGTCGGAAATTTGACTGCTGGAAAGTTGGACTGAGAGAGGCAATCATTTTTGCTGATAGCAGTTAAAAGTCTTTTGAAAATTTCACAAAAACATATGCATCATGCTGCTGGAGGCCCAGCAGTTTTGGGGAAGGCCCTCAAGTTTCAGCATTGTTAGTTTTATGGTTAATCTAATCTGATAATTAATGATAAGAATAAATAACTAATGTTTCTTACATGTTTTCTGCTTCTTTTCCAATCCCCAGTCATCAGGGTTTCCCCCTGGGTTGGGCATCCTGGAGGGTCTCCTCAGCTTCACATTTGCAGCAACATCAGTTGCCAGAAAACATGGTGGTAACATTTCCAGATGTAAAGAAGTGTTTTCATAAAAGTCCTCCCTTCATTTATTCACTCATTCATGCAACAGGTATTTAATGAGCTCTTGTTATTCCTCAGGCTCCACTTGAGTTGTGAGAGATACAACTGTGAATACAATAGCTGGAATTATTTCCCTGATAGAGTTTAAGATGTTTTGGGGTGAGGCAGACAAGAGATGATTATTCAAATCTAAGCCATAGAAAGACATTCCTTGTTATGCAGATGAGATTAATTCAACTCACAACGGCTTCTTAAAAATTTACCTCAAGAGGTATGAAACACAACTAAGATATCTACAAGGCAACCCATGAAATAATTTGGAGAAACTGTAGGAGAGTGTTAGAGAGCATGTAGTTTGGAGTGAAGCACCTCGACATTCATTCCTGACTAATGCTGAGTCTTAGATTTTAATCCTGGTTTGCTGTGTCTCTACTGCTTATACAGAAGTAAACTATAAATATAGTCATATGCAGGACAGTGAGTAAATGGAATTAAAAATTTTGAGGTTATTACACATTACACAAAGTATTCCAATACTAGCTTTAATTAGAACGTGATCAACTAAAGATCCACTTTGCAATCTGTAGGGTGACTGCTAAAAATAATTAAATGCAATCAGGTAGATCCAAAAAATCTAATGGGGAAATCAAACTGTATACCTAGAACATACAATTAACTAAAAGATGGCAGAAAAAAAAATCATATTAAAAATAGCTAGGACACATAAAACATAAATAATACGATGGTAGACTCAAACTCAACCACATCCGCAGTTAAATATAAATATAATAAACACTCCAATAAAAGACAGAGATTCTCAGACTTTTTAAAATCACAAGCCAACAAAAGATAAATGGTAGGAAAAGATATGGCATACCCAGTAATATCAGACAAGCAGGATGTTAAGCAGTGCTGCTCCAAGACAATAAAGATGATCAGGAATAAGAAGCAGAACTTCAAAATAATAAAATGATCAATTTATTAGGAAGATATAGAGCTTCAAAATGCATGAAGCAAAATAATTATTGAATTAAAGGAAGAATTAGACAGTTTCACAAGAATAATTTAAGATCTTAATAGTAAAGCAAATAGGAAAGAAATAGTAAGAATATGAAGAATTTGAACAGCAGTACAAATAAACTTTACCTAATTCACATTATAGAAGATATTACTCAACAAATATGGAACACACATTCTTTTCAAGTACACGTGAAATATTGGCCAAGATATCCCATATGCTGGGCCATAAAATATGTCTCAATAAACTTAAAAATAGGTCTCAATAAGTTTTGTACTACCCAGTATGATCTCTGACCACGATGGAATTTAACTAGTAATTGTTAATAGTAAATTATCCAAAAATGTCCTTGTAAATTTCACAACAATTTCTAAATAATCCATGACTCAAATAACTGTGTTTTGAAGGTCTTGGGGTGTTGTCACCCTTAGTTACTTTGCTCTGATTTTGCTCTTTTTTCAGTTAACTATCCAACTAACTTTTTCTTACCTGTCTGCATTTGCCTTTAATTTTAACAGTCCCCTAGTGTAACTTTCCTAGGCTTTACGAATCTCTCCAACTCATGAAGACTTGGGATTTCCCTTCCCCATTATTTATGGTTTATTCAAATTGGATCAGTAAGTGGGGCAAAGGTAATGTTAAATGAGAAAGAACATTTAGGAGAGGCCTGAGTTGGGAGTGATGAGTTTATTATTGAATGCTTTTGAGTTATTACTTTATTTGCTTCATTATGCAACCTTGTCAGTTTGGAGATTTTTTTGTAAACACTCAGATAAATTCTAAGGACAATTATGTCTACATTACACATCATGAATTGGAGGAAACCAGTTATAAAAGTTTAAGTGAACAGTTAACATGGATGTATCCCCCAGATTGCAATTGTGTGTGTGTGTGTGTGTGTGTATGTTTGTGTGCAATACATAATGGATGGAATATATAAAAAGAAAATAGTAGTTGGTTTTATCAAATATAAGTTATAATTCTACATTTTTAGCTTACTTCTTACTTTCTTATTTCTATCATAAATTTCCTGAGTCTTTTTATATAGTATTCTCAATCTGATTGACTGTTACGATAATGATTCCTGCTAATTCATTCTTTATGCAAAAACAAGAGCAGTGCCATGTGCTGATTCTACTGTACTGAGCTCATGTGTGAGTGTACCTGTGGGCTTCACAACCACCTTAGGAGTGTATTCCTATTACATTTATTCTACAGATGAGGAGAGTGAGGCTAAGAAAGGTTAATGAACTTGAAAGTTGCCCAATTCATAAGAGGCAAGCAAAAGATGTCGAATTTTGCCAACGGGAGTCACAACCCACTCTCTCAATCACTGTTTCTGTGTAACATCTCCAAATGTCACTCTTCCTAAGTTAACTTAGACACTCAACTACAAAACCCTTTAAGCAAGGGCAATCGTGACCCAGTCGCCCTTGGATCTCTGTCTCACATGGGGCTTGGCCTGGGGCAGGCCTCCAAATATCATTTGTGGGTGGAGCCGCGGAAGTTGTGGCAGGGCCAGAGGAGCCACACATGTCACTGTCTTGTGCAGAGTACTCAGGAATGGCTCTGGTATTCATGAGCAGACTCTTTGTATCTCTTCTTTCTCTCTTCGCATTTGCAGAGAATAAACCTATTTCACAAATATTGTATCAGTTAGAATTTGATATTTTGGTTATCGGCATGGAGTTTGGAATACTTAATTCACAGCAAGGATAGGAAATTGCACTACCTGTGAGACGTTGGAGACCTGAGACCTGTGCCCTTGGTCATGGTCAGGCTAAACACCTGGAAAAGCTGGAGCCCCGACCCCGACCCACCTTCAAACCTGTTTTTATCTCTCATCTCTCCAGAGATTTCCAGAAGGAATTCCTCTGCTAATGTTCTGCTTCACTAATGTACTAGATCACCTATTCAATATAAGGCATTAAGAAGACATAGCATCTCTGAGACCCCTGAAGAATAAACTATTACTGCTGCTGGTACTGGTGTTAAAAGGTCGTTTATTTCATGTTACTTAAGAACAATTTCCCTACCTCTCTACAATTTCATTGTAACTAGAGTCAGGAGAAGAAATAAATAGATCAGGACCTTTCGCTGGTAAAGTACTTGGATTTCAAAGTATTTCTTTTCAATGAAATACAACTAGGGTATATCATAGCAAAAAGAGACAATTCTGAGGAGTTATTAGAATGCTATCAGGGATAAGTGTTTAAAAAGTATTGTGAACCAGAGGAATAACACTTGAAAATTTAAAATACCATGATTACATGGCATGATACATTAGAAAACATAAAATGAAATCTCAAAAATTGGTTCTAAGGTTATAATAAGATAATTTTTTCCTTGTTGGTTATTATTTCCACAGCAAAAAATAAAAATACAACTTGGCTAATTACATACCTGCCATGTGTTATGCCCACAAGCGTCCGTCCCTCAAACCAAGAGTGTGATGAGCTCAGGGACTGGGTTTATTAAAAGCAAACCATGGACACGATTATTCAGCTCTCTGAGGAGAAACCTGGGGGCTGAAATTGCATCCCCAGTGATGAAATAACAATGGCTGTACTTGGGTGAGCAAATGTTAATTCTCAAGTCATTATGGTCTGTAAAAAATAAAATTTTGGACAAATAGGAAGCTTTATGCACCAACTGGAATGAAATAAGAGGGCTGAGTAGGGACAAGAAAATTGGAGGCAATTTCTCCAGGATTGGCTACAAAAGGCCTGGTTGGATGATGGATGATGCTAGCAATACAGTGTTTCACAAGCGTAAACACGCTCAAGAGTACATGTGATTGGCAAACACTAAGAAGTTTGACAACACAAAGGACGGAATCAATAGAGCGGTTGTGGAAGTCAGACTCAGCACCACAGAGCCACACCCACATTCAAGATCACCTGTGAGCATTTTCCTTCACGACATCTCTGCAACGTGCGTGCATTTCCAGCGGCTTGGCCAACGGCACCGCAGGTTTCAGAAGCTCGATGGAGCAAGACCAAAAACACCAGCAAACGGCAGCACGAGTGTACATGGATCCTTTCAAAATAAAACTACATTTGCTGTAAGAAAATTGTCTTTGGTGGATTCCAAATTGTTAAACTTTCATTGGTGCACGAGCAGAGTTCTGACCCGGAAGTCAAACTCAGAGGCGCTGGAAAGGCCACGTTTTATTTAGCCCAAGCATCTTGTCCTCTCCCCTCTTGGTTGATTTCTTTACCGTGATTTGAAAATGTTGAGTTCTTTTCACGATTTTACCTCCTAGGAAAATGAATCCAATAATCAGGAAGAAGAGGGGCAGGGAAGGAATTTCTGGGGGAGGGGGGTGGGGGAGTGGAAGTGCTGTGGGAGAATTTTCCCCAGAACAAATGTCTTTTCATGTTCATGCCGAATAGTCTCTATCCATCAGGCAGCTGCAAGGATGTCAACGCGTAGCTACAAACACAGCCTGGAGGCCCAACATCCCAGCGGACAGAAATGAACGCTGTCTGGAAACACAGGTGCATAAACAGCCACGCCCTGCCAAGCCCTTCACAGCAGAAAAATGCCACCACCCTATTCCACTTCTAGCAGGCTTCAGTCCTTAGCAAGATGGATTTTCCTCAGTAAAATCTCAAGTTGTTTTGCCTTTGAGGAAATATAACAAATGGGGAAATCTTTTGGGAAGTAACACACATGCCCACAGTCATCACAGCCATGGGTCTCAATCAATCCCACAGGTGTGGGTATCGCCCCCTGCATGGGATCAGGCACACCCAGCCTCCTGTGCAGGGAGGCTGCCTGCTGACCAGCCCGTGGTCGTACAGTGATGGGAACAGGAGGTTTCCCAGGTCCCCACTCCAGCAGGCACTTTCCAGTTTGGAAACCTAGACATGTCACTAAACCTGCATGAACCTCCGTTTCCTGAGATGCAATGGAGGTAACGTGGATGGCCATGGCACAGGGAGGCAGAGGCGGCTCAGCGGGACCAACACCAACGGGAATATCCCCAGGAGTCCAGGCACAGGAGGGGCGCTCAGGAGCCTCAGCCATCACTGGTGACGTCTGCACTGCCCTGTGCGGTCCTGGATCTCTGACACGTCGCTGGTCTGAGCCAATTAAACAAATTACAACTGGGCAAGACCACACAGAGCTTGAAAAGTGTGCGCGTGTGTGTCTGTGTGTGTGAGAGAGAGAAAGAGAGAGAGGAGACAGAAATAGAGAGAGATGGAGAAGGAGGCCCCTTCCTTCAACAAGTATGCACAAAGCACAAGGTGGTCCAGGCCCCTGGGTGAAGCCCAGTCCCTTTGCTGTCTCCTGTTGTCTTAGGATAAACACATCAGCCTACAAACTGCACAGCAGGGAGAATGTGGCAGCCTCTGACTGTTGGGATCCGCTCTTCTGTCAACTCAGGCAGGGACCTCCCTGGTGTTTTCAGTGTGGAGGCCAGTTCCTGGCAGGCAGTAGGTGCTCAGTAAAGTCTTGCTGGCGAGCTGGGAAACATCCCTGAGGGAAGACACAGCTGTGGGTCTCACAGTGCAGGGAAGAGCAGCAACCCCAGCCTGGGTGTCAGGAGCTGTGAAGGGCTGAACTATGTCCCTGTAATTTTCATACTCAAGTCCTGAACCCCCGTCCCTCAGTGTGACTGAGTTTGGAGACGGGGTCTTTATTCATTCTCTCTTTTTAATTTTAGATGCAGGGGGTGCAGGTGCAGGTTTGTTACATTGGTATACTGCATCACACTGAGGTTTCAGCTTCTATGGGTCCCATCACCCAGGCACTAAGCACAGCACCCAGCAGGCAGTTTTTCAGCCATTGCTGCCTCCCTCCCTCTCCTCTCAAGTGGTCCCCAGTGTCTGCTGCTCCCACCTTTGTGTCTGTGTGTACCCAGCGATTGTGTACCCTCTGGTGCACGAGGATATGCTATATTTGGTTTTCTATTACTGCCTTAACTCTCTTAGAATAATGGCCTGCAGCTGCATCCATGTGGCTGCAAAGAATATGAACTCATTCTTTTTTATGGCTGCATAGTATTCCATGGTGTCTATGTACCACATTTTCTTTATCCAGTCCACTGTCAATGGTCACCTAGGTTGATTCCATGTCTTTGCTGTTGTGAATGGCGCTGTGATAAACATGTGAGTGCATGTGTCTTTTTGATAGAAGTATTTCTTTTCCCTTGAGTCATGGGATTCCTGAGTGAAATGGTATTTCCATTTTTAGCTCATTGAAAAATTGGAGACAGGGTTTTTACAGAGATTAAGTTAAAACAAGTTCATGAGGGTGCCGAATCCATATCAGGGGCATCCTTAGAAGAAGAGGAGATTAGGATGCACAGAGACACCCTATATTCATGTGCACAGAGGGGCGCCCACACGGACACCACAAAAAGCCAAGGAGAGAGGCCCCAGAAAAGCCGACCTGCCCACGTCTTGAGCTTGGACCTCCAGCCTCCAGCACTGTGAGGAATACACATGTGTGGTTAAAGCTGGTCCACGGTGTTAGGATACCTAACTGCTGGGCCTGAGAGGACACCTCAGCACCCCGTGTCTCCTTATTCCTCATGCATCAAAAAGAGGCCCCTGCACACCTGTGTTCACATTTGAAGACACAGTCTGCACCCCTGTGGAACACTCCAGAAAGCTAAAGTTGCCTGGAAGCGTGAGGAGCCACTCTCAACACCATCATGGCTCACACCCCCAATGGAACATTCCAGAAAGCTAAAGGCACATGGAAGCATGAGGAGCCACTCTCAACACCATCATGGCTCACACCCCCCATGGAACATTCTGGAAAACTAAAGGTGCACAGAAGCATGAGGAGCCACTCTCAACACCATCACAGCTGTCACCTCCAGTTTTGTTGTTGTTGTTGCCTGTGTTTCTTTGTCCTGGCAGCATCCGCCCTGAGAGTGTCTGTTCACTCCTGCACGAATATCCAGATTGTGCTCCTACTCAGGATCCCATTCCAGGGCCTGGTTCCGTCCCCCAGGGGGCAGACACATCCAGTGGGTGACCAGCCAGCAGCACATGTGGACAGTATCGGCACTGATACCAGGCTCAGAGCACAGAACCACATTCCAGAGGAGCTGGGGAGAGGCATTGTCTCCAATCCAGTTGAGGTCACCACGTCTTGGTGGAAATGGTGGCTTTTGAACTGAGCCTTGAGAAATAAAAAGCAAAGCAGCAAACACAGTGGGGACCGGGAGAAGGTAACAGAATGAGTGAAGACACAGCAGGAGGGTGGCTTCTAAGTGCTGGAGAGACAGACCCGGCTAGCACTGATCCAGCAAAGGGACTGTGCTGAGGAAGCAGGATGCCTGGGTGGGGTATGCAGAGCCTTAAACTCCAGGTCAATGTGCCAGGGATTTGTGTCGGGGCACTGCTCAACCCGGGCTGAGTTCAGGAAGAATAACTGTGATGTCCAACAATCAGAATAAAAGCTCTTTAAAAACAAAGTATGTACAAAGCACAGTGTTTAACCAGGTGATTATCTTTTGAGACTTCAGGGTGACAAGCAGGAGATGTGGCATCTCAGAATCTAAGGCACTACGGTACCAGGCCTTCCTATTCCTCACAGGCACCTTCGTCCTGGAGAAGTATCATCGTTTAGTAGAGTCTTACAGAGCATTTATTCTGTGCATGACTAAGTTAGAAACCGGGGAAAATAAAGAAGGAAAAGTCTGTTTCATTCTGAAGAGTCCCACAGTCTGGTCAGGGAGTCAGACGCCTTCTCAGTGAGCTATACAACCATCCACCCTTCGGTAAGTGTTCAATGAAGGTCTGTGAAGATGGGAGGGGCTTCAGGGAGATGCAGCATTTGAGTGGAACCTTGGCAGGTGGCGAGAAGCCCTTGTCTGCACCCCACTCACTGAGCCCCCAGCCCACCCTACGACCCTGCACACACTGTCGATGCTGACTCTTCTCAGTCGTCTATCAGGAGGTTCCTATGCTCTGCTATTGCCCTAAAATATCTCCCTTCTGAGTCTCTCCCTGAAGGAAGGATATGAAAGATGACTCTGTAGACACAGAATGTTTCAGACACCACCTGTGTCTTCCCTAGTCAGCCCCTGCTGTGCAGCAGAGGATGTTTAATCTAGTTCCTTGTTCTTTGAAAAACATATCCAAATTTTACCACTTCTCTTAATGAATTATGACATCTATGGAAAACGATGTTTGCAATCCCGCAGAATGACAAATGCCACGACCGACGGCTCATAAAACATTTAATAAATTTGTTTTATTGCTAATTAATGATGTTTTAGCATCCCTAAGGAGTTTTCTGGTTATTACTCATCTGTCTGGACAACGTTTTAAATTACTACTATTTTTGAGAAAATTAAGTTACTTAGAAATAGATTAGGAATACTAAGACACTATGAATCGCCGAACTATGCAAGCTGCAGAGGTGAGGTAGCCTTTAATATGTGCGTGCAGAGGCATGGGGTAAGGTGAGCCGTACTTAGGCTGGCAGGGTGTGACGGGCTGCGTAGAAACTCCACAGTCCACATTAAACACGTGGCCCTGGGATATAACACACGATTTGTGCTTGAGTTTCTGTGGTTTTCCCTAATTCATGAAGCAACCATATAGAATTTGCCAGAAATTATTAAATCAGCTCAGGGCTTCATTTCCAAAGTCTCCAGGGGACAATGCCTGGCCTCTCTGGTCACTTCTCGGCAGGAAAGAGATGCAAAAGTGCTTCTCGGCCCCAAATTATCTCCCTTCCTCCCATGCCCTGGACCCTTCCTCCCATGCCCTGAAACCTTCCAAAGTCACCTTAATTCAGCGGCCGGCTCTCACACCTGCAGGTGCAGCAGGTCCTCTGCAGGGCTCGATCATCAGACGATGAGGCTCCGCCTCTGTCCCCCTGAGGCAGCAGCAGAGCTTGGTTGGGGCCCGGGTCAGCAGGTCAGTGTCCTGGCAAGTCCCAGGACGTGCTGATGCAGGTACAGGGACCACACTTGGATGATCGCTGCCTTGACTCAGCACAGCAGAGAATTCACGCGGTAGCCACAGATGACGCATCCTGGCCGGGCCTCCAGGGCTCCTTCTGTCCACCCACGGGAACCCCCAGAGCTGTGAGGAGGAAGAGAACCCCCAGAGCTTTTTCACACTGACTGATGTGCTGTATATTATTTTTTTTCAGTGCAGAACCATCCTGACGGCAGTCGTGAGCTCACAGGAAAGCACAGTGGCTCACGGAGGGCACATGGAGTGGTATTTCAGGCCTGTCCACTGGAGCTCGCTCTTCCCCATGGGCTCCGACAGCGGGCAGCCCCAGCCTCTCCGTCCCACCCCGCGTCCCACCCCCACCACTGCCTTGATTCACGATCCTTTCCTTCACTGCTGTTTTTCATGACAAAGAAAGTGACCCAGAGACTTCACCAAATATAAACAACAGAGGATGTTTTGGAAAGCCACGAGATGGTTCACAGAATTAAAACGAAAGCCACGGCTCCCTGCAATGGACACGGCAGCTTTTCCCTCCTGTCCAGCTAAATGTCACGCCATTTCACCAACCTCTCCTCCTGCCCCTCTGTGGCCTCCCCTAGACATCATGCATTGTGTATTTCAGACTTCTTAAAAGAGTCGCTTTAAATGTTTTCACCACAAAAAAAAGATAAGCGTGTGAGGGGATGGACACACTCATTAGCTTGACTCAACCATTCCACAATGTATACATGTACCAAAACATCCTGAGCCCCATAATATATATAAAGATACAATTTATATATTGGACCCCATAAATATATAATAATATACAATTTTTTAACACTTATACAGGAAAAAAAAAGAAAAACTCCAATACAGAAAGAAAAAAAAAAGCAAAACCATCAGGCCTCCCGAGGACAGACGTGGGGGAGGCCCTGGGAAGCAGTGACCATCCCTCCGGCCCTCCAGGGCGCTGCCTTGGGTACCCACCCCACAAGGCGAGTGAAAAAGCTCCTGTCACTCAAGAAGACTTGAAGTCCTGGGAGAGAGAGGCTGGCAGGATTTGAACAACGTCTTGCTGCGGGTGGTGGCAGGACGAGTGGCTGGCAGGTGAAGGTCACAGGGTCTGATGTAACCACTCAGTTCACCGCACATCCTGCCCCACGGACTCTCCTGGAACCCCGTGGCCACTCTGGGCAGGTGTCCTGCTGGGCTGACCCGTGCCGTCCTTCTCAGGGACACTGAGTCTAGGCCACCTGCTGATATTTTTATTGACAACGTTGTTTCCACTCAATAGAGCGCCCTTGCTGGAATCTGTGTCACACATCTGGTTCCTGGGGATGCACCAGGTGCTCCAGCAGCGCGTTCCAGTGACAGCCTGGTAGGAAAAGGAGCGGAGCCAGCAGCACCAGAAAGGGCCCTGAGGGGGCTCTGTCAGTGAAGGAGAGAAAGAAGAGCTGGGGAAGCAGACAAACAGCAGCAGCTTCCCATCACAGGCTGAAGAGCTGGGCAAGGCTCTTCCTCTCTCTCAGACACACACATCACACACCACACACCACACACAGCACACACCACACACCACACACAGCACACAACACACAACACTCACACCACACACACACCACACACTACATACACCACAGAAAACACACACCACACACCACACACACCACCCAAAACACACACCACACACACCACACACCACACACACCACACACCACACACACCACACTACACACACCACACAAAACACACACCACACACACACCAAACACCACACACACCACCCAAAACACACACCACACACACCAAACCACAGACACCACACCAACACACACACCACACACACCACACACACCGCACACACAAACCACACACCACACACACAACACACCACACACCACAAACACAACACACCACACACCACACACACCACATGCACACACCACATACCACACAAAAAGCACACACACCAAACACCACACACATACTACACACACACCACACACTACATACACCACAGAAAACACACACCACACACCACACACACCACCCAAAACACACACCACACACACCACACACCACACACACCACACACCACACACACCACACACACAACACACCACACACCACAAACACAACACACCACACACCACACACACCACATGCACACACCACACACCACATACCACACAAAAAGCACACACACCAAACACCACACACATACTACACACACACCACACACTGCACACACCACACACACCACTCACCACAAACACAACACACCACACACCACACACCATACCACACACACACCACACACACACCACACACCACAAACACAACAAACTACACACTACACCACACACACCACACACCACATACCACACACACCACACACACCACATGCCACACAACACACACAACACACACACACCACACACCGCACACCATACACCACACAACACACACAACACACACCACAACACACACAGCACACACCACAGACACCACACTATACAAAACACACACCAAACAGCACACAAACACACCACACACACACCATACATACACCAAATACCCACAACACACGCACCAATCACACACCACAGATACCACACACACCACACACCACACACGATACACACCACACACACCACGCACCACACACATACCACACACACACCACACACACCACACACACCACGCACCACACACATACCACACACACACCACACACACCACGCACCACACACATACCACACACACACCACACACACCACACACACACCACACACATACCACACACACACCACACGCAGCTCACACACACACTGGCATTACCATGCACAACTTGAATCCAGACTCTTCTGCTACATACGCCACGCCCCAGGATTAAGATCTTAATTCAACTGAATTCAAGGAGCTCAAAATGAGCGTGAATGCCCCAGGTTCTGTTTCATTCTATGCTTTTGTGTTGAAAGGCTTCTCTCACCCAAGGATGTATTTGGTGCACACCTCGAAGGTGATTGGTCCTGGTTCTTGCAGCTGGACACCTGCCAGGCATCTCTGACTGAAGAGCACCACGCAGTCCACACCAGCTCTGAGAACTGAGCATCTCAAAGCAGGAAGGCCTGCTTTTGGGAACTGCCCGAGATCATACAGGAAGTCTTTGTGAAAACAGGATTCACGACTCACAACCCCAAAGTTAAACAATCTGGTTCAACCTAATAATGGCATTTGCAGCGACCAGGATGGAGCTGGAGGCCATTATTCTAAGTGAAGTAACTCAGGAATGGAAAACCAAACCTCATATGTTCTCACTGATAAGAGGGAGCTAAGCTATGAGGATGCGAAGGCATAAGAATGACACAATGGACTTTGGGGACTTGGGGAGAGTGGGAATGGGGCGAGGGATAAAAGGTTACACTTTGGATACAGTGAACGCTGCTCGAGCGATGGGTGCACCAAAATCTCAGAGATCACCACTAAGGAACTTTTCCATGCAACCAAATACCACCTGTTCCCTCAAAACTAGTAAAATAAAAATAAAATAAAATAATAAAATATGCATGCGAGGTAAAAAATAAATAAATAAATACACAATCTGGTTCAAAACTAACTGTTTTATGTGATGAGGTTGGGTTTAGCTTAGTGAGCCACACATCCCCACACGTTTAAACTACTGCAATGCCGGGGAGAACGGTGTTCTTTGGTTGCAAAGTGAAAGTCAACGTAGAAAAGCCAATGCAAATTTAATTAAATCACATGCCATTTATCCTAATGCTCCTTTCTTGTTTCATGGAACTGCTTGCAAAGCTTTGCGATTGTGTCCAGAAATGCAGAATACCCTTGTGTTTGAGGAACCAGTCTCTCCATGAGATCTCGCAGGCGGAGTCAACCTCTCCATGAGATCTGGCAGGCGGGGTCAGCCTCTCCATGAGATCTGGCAGGCGGGGTCAGCCTCTCCATGAGATCTGGCAGGCGGGGTCAGCCTCTCCATGAGATCTGGCAGGCGGGGTCAGCCTCTCCATGAGATCTGGCAGGCGGGGTCAGCCTCTCCATGAGATCTGGCAGGCGGGGTCAGCCTCTCCATGAGATCTGGCAGGCGGGGTCAGCCTCTCCATGAGATCTGGCAGGCGGGGTCAGCCTCTCCATGAGATCTGGCAGGCGGGGTCAGCCTCTCCATGAGATCTGGCAGGCGGGGTCAGCCTCTCCATGAGATCTGGCAGGCGGGGTCAGCCTCTCCATGAGATCTGGCAGGCGGGGTCAGCCTCTCCATGAGATCTGGCAGGCGGGGTCAGCCTCTCCATGTGATCTCGCAGGCGGGGTCAGCCTCTCCATGAGATCTGGCAGGCGGGGTCAGCCTCTCCATGTGATCTCGCAGGCGGGGTCAGCCTCTCCATGTGATCTCGCAGGCGGGGTCAGTCTCTCCATGTGATCTCACAGGTGGGTTCAGAACAAACCCAGAGTTTTTGTATGAGTTAAATAACACATGTATGGCTCTCAGAATTTTAGTACTTGATCTATTGTACGCACGTGAAAATAAGGTATTTATTCACTCAACTAATACTTATTGAGCATCAACTCTGCCTCCTTGAGTGTGAAACTTTTGAGTAGGGTTCATATTCCCCATATTTTCCCTTGGTCCCTTTTAAGTCTGTACTTCCATCTGGAGATCACCAGTCTTCTGATTTTTGTCATTATCAGTTAGTTGTGTCTGTTTTGGACTTTGTGGAAACGGAACCAGACAGTGGGAACTCTTCTGTGTCTGGCTTCTTTCATGCACATGTTTGTGAAACAAGCATCAATATTCTTGGTACACTCGTGGTTCATTATGTTTGATCACGCTATAGTTTTCCATCACAAGGCTATAAAAATGTATTTATTTCTTCTCTTGTTCTGAGCATTTGGGCTGTGTCCAGTTTGGGTCTACTGTGCATAAAGCTGCTACGAATGTTCTCGAGTGTGTCCTTTTGTGGACCTCGCCACTCATTTCCCGTAGTCAGAACTAGGAGCAGAATTTCCAGTCATAGGATAGGCATATCTTTAAATTTAGTAAATATTACTGAATAATTTTTCCAGAATGGTGGAACCACTTTATATTTCCAGAGTGATGGGTGAGTTCTCATCACCAAGAGCTCCCCAGAAGTTGGCATTTTCAGTCTCTCCAGCCTTACACATCCTGGTGAGTGTGCAATTCTCCCTCACTGTGGATTTAATTTTAATTTTCTTGAAAACAGATGATCTTGATCACCTCCTCATAGCTCCACGGCCACTGGGATACCGTTTTGTGAAGTGCCCATGCAGGCTGTTGCGCAGCTTTTAAGTTGGGTTGGTTGTGTTTTTCTGATTGATTTTCTAGGGCTTCTTCCTGTGTTATGGGGACTAATGAAAGCACCTATCTTTTCACTTTCTTAAGGTTGTTGTTTGATGGACAGAAGTTCTAAATTCTGCTGAAGTCCAATTGATCTTTTAATCAGTATTTTTAGTGCTTTTTACATTTTTAAATATGTTAGCTTCCTGAACGTCATGAAGATAATTTATAAGACAAATTTCTAGAAGGAGGTAGTTCGGTTTGACTTGGCAAAGATATGAGGAAGGGGTAGGAGGAAAATCGAGCTTACTGTGTATGACTATTTTCTTTTCATTCTATTGACTTCATTTCTCAGTCTCTCAATTGACTGATAACCGAGAGGAATGTTGGTCTGAAAGATACACAGAAACTGGTTAAAGCCAGAGTGTTTAAGGAGACACAGTGAGCTTACTTAAGGGCAGAAGGCAGAGGGAATCAAAGCAGAATCATTCTCATCTGAAGAGAGACTTTGCCCATAACAATTCTTGCGAAAAGCAGACTATCTCCATGCCCAGGATGCCATTTTTAAAGAAATGATTTATGCAGGTCTCATAAAAAATGTTCAGTCAAAGGACATGAGTTCAAGTGACTTCTTCAGCCTGGCATAAACACTCATGCCTCCAGCCAAGAGGACGTGGCCAGGCAAGGCCTGCGACGTTCCTGCTGCGCGGAGTCATCGCCGCCATCCAGGCTTCAGAATTTCTACCAAGTTTTGCCTCTGAACTTTATTTTTCTTTTCTCTCCAAAAACTCAGGGAACGCACTTCACTGTTATTGTTTTGTTGCAAAAGGAATGATTTGGATTTCTGGTGAGGAAAATTTGAACAGACAGTTAATTTTACTAAAAAGTTTTGATTCCGATCACAGCCCACATTCCAGAGCAAATAGAGCAAAGGGATTGTCTTTTTTTGTAAAATCTGAAGTCAAATTGTCCCAGCTGTCAGAGCCTTCTGCACATGAAAACTACAGATAAATATGTGATGAGATCTTAAAGCATTCCAATATCAAGTTTTTGGGAATTATGAAGGCACTTTCCATCAAATTCTCATCTTATCATTTTTCTCATTTTTCACTAATAGCTTTTATCAAGAAAACACATGCTTTGGAAAATGAATTCTCACAATGACATTAAAACATCTTTTAAAATATTCAAAACATAAATGATCAATTTATTCCCATCTTTTTATTTCATGTAGATTATTTTTTCATAACCTGTTAAAATTACAACAAAATATAAGATGTGTTAAATCTATCTCTCCCCTTCTATCACTTCTTACTGATGTCACCATTTCTGAGGATTCTGATTTTCTTCTCCTTTTCTTCCATTGAATGAAAATGGTTTTAATTTTAACAGTTCTGTCAATATTGCCTGTATTTTTTTCAAAAGCATTTGTTCTTATAGCATGGACTGGAGATCCATGGTGCAGCACATCCCAAACATTCGCTCTCTGGGTCTCTGTCTGCACAAGGTTCAATGCCCTTGACTACAACACCCATGCACCAAGTCACTAGCCTTGTTGTGAGCCCTTGTGTTACTCTTCTTCCAAAATAGTCTCCTCTTTTCCCCACGGATGCCCTTACTGCATGGCAATAGAAATGAAGCCCCATGGCTACTGCCTCCTCACCGCTGCCTTCTGTCAACCTCCTGGTTTTACTCACTTTGCATCTGATTCCATGGTTTCTAGCTCCACCTTCCTCTCCACCGTGGCCCCTGCCACCCTCCTATGTGACTTCAGTGTCCACACAGACAGCACCCCAACCCTGACCTTCTAGGTAACTTCAGTGTCTGCATGGACTGCACCGCAGCCCTGACCTGAGGGCTGATGCTGCTCTACTGATCCCCAGCCACCCCCCAGCCACCCACGGCCTTCCCCTCTCCTGGGAACACCCTGATCTACAGGAACCCATGAGCGCGGCAGTGAGGTAAGGAATCTGGCATCTGGCCACAGCCTCCTCTCCTTCCTGCCAACCCGTCCAACAGCTCCTCCACCATCAAATCCCCAACATAATCACCATCAGGGCATCAGCCAGCATTCTCCAGGGAAGCAGCACCAACCGGACACACGTACACAGATTCATTGTAAGGAATTGGCTCATGCAACTGTGGGGCTGGCAAGAGTGACATCTGCAGGGCAGGTTGGCACACCAGAGACCCAGGGGAGAGCGGATGGTATAGCCTTGAGTTTGGAGACTCAGGCAGAATTTCTATGCTGTAGTCTGGAGCCAGAATTCCTTCTTCCTGAAGGGACCTCTGTTTTTTCTCTTTATCCCTTCAACTGATTGGATGAGGTTCACCCAAGTTATAAAGGGTAACTCACTTTATTCAAAGTCTGCTGGTTTAGATGTTAATCACATCTGCAAAACATCTTCACAGCATTAACCAGCTAGTGTTTGAGCAAACAAAGGGCGCCATGGCCCAGCCATGTGCACTTAGAAAAGCCACCCTTGGCGCCCTCACTCAGCCTTGGTTATGGTCTAACCAACCACCATCCAGCTTAAAATTAAAATTTTAATTTAATTTTCCAATGCCCTCATTAGGTTTTTCCTAAATTTTCACCTCATCCATTTGGAGAAAACTCAACTCCACATGAACTCCAAATGAAGGGAACTACTCGGCCTCTCTCCGCCTGCCCACAGCAACTCGCCACTTTAGAGAAAAATGCCCACACTGAGACCAGGCCCTCTACAGATGGTGACCACTGACTCCAATGAGCTCCGGAATCTTCCTGACAAGCCGTCACACTCCCAGGACCCCATACACTCCTCCCAGACATGCCGAGAAACCATAACAGCCTCCTCTCCTCTCCTCTCCTGATGGTGTAGGAAGGAGGTGGGGGCATCACGTTCCTCTCTCGTGTCTGCCGGGGCCCCATCCCTTCTGGCCTCCCAGGAACTGTACGAACAAATGTTCTGTCTCAGAATCCATCTGTACCAGAAAGTGTCCCGACCCGGATCTGTCTTACTGACGTGTGTACATGTTCCAGCCTCTCCTGCCAACTACGTCCCTCCAAACCCTGAATTGCTCTCTGATGGCCAGCCTGTTTCTCTCTTCCACACACAGGCACTCTCAAAAATGTAATTTGCACTGCTTTCCCTAGCTCTGCCTCCTACATACTCACCAGTCCCCAATCTGCCTTCTCTTCACAGCAACCTGATGAAATAACTTTGGTTAATGCCAACCGTGTTCCATATTTTCACATGCACGGCAGGCCCAAGTCCCCGCAGGCTTCCAGGCATGGCCTCTGCTGGTGTCCAGAGCTGGCCATCTCTTTGGCTTTACCTCACCATCATGGCTTCCCTTCTCCTTCTTCTTTGGCTTTTCCAAGACCTTCCAGGGTCTCCATTCCCTGGAGCCAGACCATGAGCCTCCACCCCCGTCTCTCTGCATCCCTGCAGGTGACCTCATTTGATTCTATAAGTCTAATCCCCATCCATGTACTAATGAGTAAATATATTCCCTCCCAATTCTTTCCCAAGCACCAGAGCTGCTTGGATTTTCCTCTAAGTTAGGAGGAAGCATTGGCAAGAGCTCCACTGAAGAGATCAGTCTCTGGGCTGTCATGGGAAAAAGACTCAGTATGACACAGTGATGTTTTCAGGGAGAAGCTCCCTTTCGGTGCAAAGCAGCAAGCAGCACCCTCAATGTTTCAGAAAGGAGCCATGCCAGGGGACGGATCATGGAGCTGCCAGGAAATCCAGCAGCATCCTGGGGACAGGACCTCAGGAAGCCCACATGGCCTCATCCCACAGGCAACAGCCCGTGTGCTCCTGAGCCCAGCTGTCTCTCTCCATCACCGTAGGTCCTAGGATCTCACACATGGCCAAAGCCATCGGAGTGCCCTGTCTGGAGGAAATTCCCAGGTCTTTCTGCACTTCCTACGATTGCAGATGACCAGGAAGAGAACTTGGAGGTCAGAAGAGTGGGGCTGCCTAGCCCTCAAAGCCCCAGCACTGTGCGGTTTTAAGCTGCAGTTACCTCGGAAAGAGGAGGCTGTGTTTGCACTGCAGGTACTGGAACATTTGCCCACATGGCTCAGAAACGTTCTCATGCATGTGGAGCTCTGTCCAGTCGGCACTGGCCGCAGAGCTGCACCTACAGCCTGCGGAAGCTCGAGGCAATGCACACATCCTGACTCATGTCCCCATCATGACTTGGTGCATTTTATTGGGGGTGTGTGAGAGTGTGTGTGTGTGTGTATATGTATATGTATATGTATGTGTGTGTATGTGTTTGTGTGTGTGTACATATAGATATTTCCCAGTATGTGATTCCAAACCCTTGTACGCCTAACGTTGACACGTAGCTGCCAGGTCAGATCTAATGAGGACCCTGAAGCATTATGGTTTATGACCATGAACCTGCCTGGTCTAAAAGGCTGAGGTCTATGCAGCATCCTCACTGCAAAAAGCCAGGAACACTTCATTATAAACATTTCATCACCAAGGGAAGGGATGTCCCTAAATCACTTTGTAACTGAGCAGACATTCACACGGAAAACTTTCTGCCAGAGACTCTCTCTGAAGGAAGAGAAGAGTCAGGCCGTAGCCCCGCAGTAGGGCCCCAGGCTAGCCTGGGCTGAGAAGAGCGAGAGGAACCTGGAGCCTTCATCGGGACTGTTTTAACAACCAAAAGTGGCCACAAAGCTCGGGACCTTCTTGAGATGACATGGGGGGCGCTGAGAAGGGAGGCCCTAGGAGCCAAGGCTGGGCAGCACGGAAACACCACGGCTGGATCATGATGGACTCCAGCTGGTGGGGACGTCCTGGGACCACAGTCACATGGCCCACCTGAGGCCTCCCGCCCATGTGGAGAAATGGCACTCGATGAGGGGAGCTCCGGGCTGGAAACGGGATCTCCGGCTAGGCCACCGCCATAGCCTTGTACAACAAGAAACATAGAATTTCAGGTATGCAGATTCACACAGCAAGTGTGCAGACGGCAGCAGTGCGACTGCTTGTTTTTAGGCACTCGAGCCACTTACTTATTAAATCACGCTTAAAATCATCATCCGTGCCTCAAATTAACATTAATCACACACATGGATGAAATTTTCCTTAAAATTTCCACGCTTTGAAAACTAAGCAAAAAAATGCCTGGCGATACTACTAAAATTATTTTTTTTTCAAATGATTTGTGTTTAATTAGAAATGTTTACTGAATCCAAAAAACATTGCTGCTCACCCGTCTCAACAACAGAGAAATGGGAGTTAGCCACATGCAAACGTGAGTGTTGGAGCAAGCCCCGCAGTGACCAGAATTCGATGGAGTTTAAGAATTTCACATGTGCCTTTGTCGATCTTTTTCCCTTTTTGTCACGTTTTCTTTTGCAATTGACTCCAGAGACAACACCTGTCGGGGTGTTTGCAATTGACTCCGGAGACAACACCTGCAAGGGGAGGAAGAGCATTAGGATAAATAACTAATGCATGCGGGGCTTAAAACCTAGATGATGGGTTAATAGGTGCAGCAAACCAGATGGCACATGTATATGGAACAAACCTGCACGTTCTGCACAGGTATCCCAGAACTTAAAGTAAGTTTAAAAAAAAAAAAAAGAGTCAAAACTAGCTTTCTAATATTTCCATCTAGTTAATTATATACTTATGGTCAGAATGATGATGAATAGTTATATGGTAGATTTAACTATTAAATCAATACCAACAGCATTAATTAACCATAATACAGAATTTTAACCCCTGTTCAGAAGATCTCAGTGAGTGCTGGCTGCCAATACATTCAAGTCAGAGGCTACTCCTTTCTGGGAAATAAATTGTATTTTAAATTTTGAGGACAGTCAGCTTATAATAAAGAAATCAGCCTTACTTCACAGTCATTTTATCTTTGACCAAAAAGAATAATGCCCACATTGCCCAAATATGTATGTGTATATGTGTGTGTGCGTGTGTGCGTGTGTGTGTGCGTG
The DNA here is from genome assembly GCF_047675955.1 of Chlorocebus sabaeus. Lineage (NCBI taxonomy): Eukaryota > Metazoa > Chordata > Mammalia > Primates > Cercopithecidae > Chlorocebus > Chlorocebus sabaeus. Next base: position 1,278,212 of record NC_132916.1, on the reverse strand, counting down.
TGTGTGTGTGTGTGTATGTGTGTGTGTGCGTGTGTGTATGTGTGTGTATGTGCATGTGTGTATGGTTTATGTGTGGATGTGTGTAGTGTGTGCATGTGTGTGTGTATATGTGTGTATGTGTGTGTGCATGTGTGTATATGTGTGTATATGTGTGTGTGCATGTGTGTATGTGTGTTGTGTGTGTGTATGTGTGTGTGTGCACGTCTTATTCAGCTCAGACTGTTGTAACAAAATACCCCAGACTCACTGACTTTAATAGCAGACAGTTACTTCTCACAGTTCTGGAGGCTGGAAGTCCAAGGTTAGTTAAGGCACCAGCCAATTTGGATCCTGGCAATGGCCACGCTTTCTGGTCTGCAGACGGCGCCTCCTCCCTGTGTCCTCACTTGGTGGAAAGAGGAGGCTCCAGTGTGTCTTTTTATGCAGCCACTGATCCCATCGTAAGTTCCCAAGGCCCCACCTCCCAACATCAACACCGTGGGGTTCAGGGCCTCGGCATCAGAATGGGGGCAGGGAGGTACGCCAACATTCACTCCGTATCAATGTGCTTTAGAAATGGTCTTGAGAAAAACAGACCAGATGTGGTAGGAGTGGGGGGTGGGTAGAGTAGGAATCTGTCATTGGGATTTATTGGCAAGGTTCTAATTTTTTAAGGAGGATTTTCAAATATTATTTTATAATTAGTCATAAATTTAAAATTACTCAAATTGATAGGAAAAAAGTATTTCTGAAATCAAACTTTCTACCTCATTCCCAGAAATCATTGCTATCTACTCACCTATCTTAATCATTACTCCTCTTTACGAATTGACCAGTGTGTACGTATGTATGTATGCATCTATAGATTAGTATGCAATATGAAACAGGTGTGTAAGTAACCTAAAATATACATACATATCCTAAAGTTTACATGCTCACCTAAATTACATACACGTACTCAGGCACACAGTAGTTGTATGCCGCTGAGGCCACAGAACCCCTCTCCCAGCAAGGCTCCAGGAAAGACAAGGGTCTCTGGGCTGTGATGGCCTTGGCTTCCTGTGACAGACCAGGGCCTTCTGGAGGAAGAGGGTGCCCAAGGCCTCACAGCTGTGCAGCATGTGGAGGCTGATCTCAGGGAGTGGGCAGAAAGAATGGGCTGAGTCTTCCCCCACTCAAGGTCAAGGTCCTTCCTCTAGCCGGAGGTCAAGGCTGAGTCCTTTCTGGATGCACTGCTCTCCTCTGACAATCCAGGGAGCACCATGCCAGTCGGTGATGGTAACAACCTCCTCATCCTTGGGCAGGGAGACCTGCAGGCCTGATGCCAGAGCAGGATCTGCATGCGAGAGAATTCTCCTCACCCTCCCTGCCCAGCACACCCAATTTCAGCTCCCTGGTCTCTGTGTTTTCTGTTTCAGCTTCCATTTTGTTGGGGTGCATTTTCCACTGGCTTCCTGAGAAATGGTGCCTGGGCAGTAAAGCCTGTAAGACCTTGTATATCAGCAGACATCTTTATTCTCTCCTGATACTTGATTGACAATTTTACCAGGTGTAGAATTTCATGTTAGTGTTAGAAATTAATTTCCTTCAGAAACACAAAGGTGTTTCTCCATGTTGTCCTATGTCCGAGTGTTTCTTTGAGAAGCACAAAGCCTTCCTGTGTGCCGTTCTTCTGCTTTGACAGCTCCAGGCCTCTTTCTGTTGCTCCCAAGAATTCTGAATGCCACAGTGTATGCCTTCATGCTAGTATTTCCATTCATGTGTGAGGTCTTTCGATCTGGCAACTCATGTCTCACCAGCCTGGGGAATATTCTTGAATGACTCTACTTTGTTGATATGGTTTTCCTCTGTGTCCCCACCCAAATCTTATGTCCAATTGTAGTCCCTATATGTCAAGGGAGGGAAGTGATTGGATCTTGGGGGATATTTTCCCCATGCTGTTCTCATCATAGTGAGTTCTCAAAATATCTGATGGTTTTGTAAATGGCAGTTTTTCCTTCACTCTCACTTCTCTCTCCTGCTGCCATGTGAAGAAGGACGTGTTTGCTTCCCCTTCTGCCATGATTGTAAGTTTCCTGAGGCCTCTCCAGGCATGCAGAACTGTGAGTGAATTAAACCTCTTTCCATTATAAATTTCCCAATCTCAGGCAGTCTTTATAGCGGTGTGAAAACAGACTAATGCATTTGTTGTTAATTTTTCAATTTTCTTAATTTTCTACTTCTACAAATCCTTTTATTGTGGATATTAAAACCTCTGGATTGATCTTGCAATATTTTAATATTTTATTTCCCACATTCCATCTTTTTGTGATTTTTTAAAATCTTTCACAACTTCCAGTGAGTTTTTGTATAATGCTAGCAATAAAAAATATCTACTGTGTATATACACGTTATTTTCTCTGATCGATTATTTCTTCTGAATGCTCCTTTGCTGGGTGCCCTGTTCTCAGCTCATGAGTGTGGCATCTTCTCATCTCTCCAGGGATGTTCATGGCAGGTCTCCTTCTGTTCTGCCAGCACAGCTTCTGCTCCTTCCAAGCTGTTTTTCTCTACGTGTGTTTTCAGTTTTCTCTCAATTCTCCTAGGTGCTCATTCTGTCCTGGCTGCCTGGTCATGATTAACACCCAGGGACCAAAAAGGTGGTTGAAGACTCCAAGGAGATGAGCAGTACTTGTACTATCTGAATGTGACTGCAGGGGTCTGGTCAGGGCACGTGCTGGGACATAGGTGCCTGTGTCTTCACCTCTCTAGAGGCTCTTCAGCAGAAAGCCTGATCCCTCCTGCTGACCCCAGGCAGCACCTCGGGAGGGAGGAAGACTCTGTGGTGCAAGATGCAATGTGCACATGAGGGACAGTGTGGGAGCAGCTGCTGCACCTTCATAAAACCAAGTGTTCCTCAAATGCCCCAGGCTTCTTCTAAGAAGAGGACTGGTGTGTGCCAGAGGCCTGGGCTATAGAAAGGGGCCTAGAGATCTTTTTGAACGTCTTTTCAAACAGCCTTCCCCAAATTTATCTCTTAGTTCCACCCTTCATCCCCAGTTCTAGAGATGGACGCTGGCAATGCTTGAGGTTTTTGAAGACTTCGGGGCTCCGTTCCCGCTGGCCTCAGCTTTTCCTGCTGCCACCTCGGGACTCTGCTGCATCCATTAAATTGATTACCACTAGTCCAACTGCTCACCCTCTCCCAGAATTTCATTACCACACATACCCTCCAGTGCATACCATCCCTGTGGCTTTTTTTCAAACAAAATGCCTTTATGTTAGATTAGGTGCATTTTCAAAATATAAAGATATGTGAGATGTCTGTGTTCAGCTGATCATCTTTGATTTATAGTTGTCTTTCCAATTCAATTTTACATATAACTCAATATATTTGAAATTACTTTGGCATATGGTAGAGAAAATAGTCTAACTTTATTCAAACAAAACTCTTTTAAATGCTATTTTTTGAATAATTAATCCTTTGCTACACTAGAACATGATGCTGCTGTTATTATAAATTAAGTCCTTAAATCTGTTCACCTGTTTTAAGATCATCCATGTCATCCCATTGATCTATAAGTCAGTTTCCATCCCAGTATTGCCCAGTGCACCTCACCCTCACTCATGCTCTCATTTTCACACACTTTCTCACACACATGCACTCTCACACACATGGCATGCACAGCACTCACGCACATGCTCTCACATATACAACATGGACACATACATGACATACACATGCACACATGCACTCACACATGGCATGCACATGCTCTCACACACACACTCACACACAGCATACACACGCACACATGCACTTACATGACATGCACATGCACTCACTCTCACATACATACACACACACAGCATACACATGCACATATGCACACACACATGGCATGCACGCACACTCACTCGCATACACATGCACACATGCACTCACACGTGGCATGCACGCACACTCACATACACATACACACGCAGCATACACATGCACACATGCACTTGCAAACATAGCATGCACACGCACTCACTCTCACATACACACACACAGCATGCACATGCACATATGCACTCACACATGGCATGCACACATATATGCTCTCACACACATCTTGCACACGTATACATGAACCCACACACTGTATGCACACACACTCACTCTCACATACACACACACGGCATACACATGCACAAATGCACTCACACACGGTATGCACATGCACATGCTCTCACACAACATGCACATACAAGGCATATACATGCACATAGGCACTCACACACATGGCATGCACATGCACACATGCACTCACACACAACATGCACACACACTTATATGCATACACACTCTCACACAAAACATGCACATGTACACATGCGTTTACACATAACATGCACATGTAAACACGCTAACATTCACACATGCACACACATCGTCTGCCCATGCACACACACACACACACACACACACTCATACACACTCTCATACACACCTCCTGGTTTCACCTTCCTGGCATAGCTGTCTCGGAGTGGATGACAGAAGACTCTCAAAAGCAGCACTGACATGTGCATGGCTGCCAGTCCATCCTCTGGAGGCTCCTCCAAGCCCCCTGAGAGCAGGTTACTTCTTTCAGGTTGGTGAGTTGCTGCATTTTTAGGAAGCAAAGTCTGATTGGACCACCGAGCGGTTATTCTCACTTCAGCCTACTCATTTGGCTCCATCATTTGTGGAAATTCTCTCAGTATTTTGGATGTCGGAAGAATTTGAAACAGCATGGCATATTTGAATGAATACCTCAAGCCCAAATTTAGTACTTTCTCTATTGTCATAACAAACACAAGCTTTGCCAAACCAAAACAGGCAAATGAATAATAAGTAATAAAGATTAAGCAATTTCTTCTGATTGAACAAATTTGGGGACTCAGGTTGCTAACACAGCCATGTACTGGCTTTGAGTCATGGTTAGATGTAAAATCTCCTGTGTTTTTCTTTGAGTCAGAGAGGAGAAAGAAAGAACACAAACAATAGGGCAACTTTAATTATTTTCTACAGTCCAGAAGAAAGAAATGGCCTATGGCTGAGTTAGAGAAGAACTTGCGGAAACTGCTGACTGACTTCCATCGCCAGAAAAGGCATGGATCCCCTGCCATCCTAACGATGCCGAGAAGCTCGGGTCAGACTCCAGGCAACGGCTCAGGATGAGTGAGAAGCAGCACCCGTGAAGCCCAGGACAGGACGTACGTTCCAAACGTGGCTGAAGAGAGTGAAGACCACGAAGGGCCGTGGGGCTAGGAGTCAGGCAAACTGAGTTTTAGTCCCAGAGTCTGCTCTTAATTAGTTCTGTAACTCAGGGAATTAACGTATCCTCTCCAAGCTTTGGTTTGCTCACCAAAAATGCAGAAGCCATAGAATTCTAGGACCTCTCCCAGCCCTAAACCCCCATAGCAAAGACAAGCGGCTCATCCTGGGTTAAGAGTCAGAGTGAGAGCCAGTGCAGAGGGTGTTGGGCAAACTGAACCCTGCTCCCTTCCAGAAGCTCCCTGCGCAGCCTCTCCGCCCAAATCCTGTGGCATTCTGAAGTGCAGAGACAGAAGATCCAAGCTTTTTAAACTCTGAGAGACAGAAAGTTAGACAAGGAGAGACAACAGGAACCTCAACACCCCAGAATGGGGGGTCAAGCAGTTTGAGCCCCCACTGTCAGCCTGCGAGACTAGAAACCCGTTTAGCCCCAGCACAGAACAGAGACAGGCACAGGAAGGAGCCAGGGGCTGAGAACAGACCTGGAAAGAGGACTCTGGGTTTTCCAACCATGAGCCCAAATTCCAGTCCAGGGGAAATTACCTGTGAATTTCTAACATCTAATATTTATGATGTAGGCATATAAGGTAAGTTTATTTGGTTGTAAGAAATAGAACAAAGAAAAATAAAAAAAAAAATCACAGGACCCCTGAACTCCTTATGAGAAAGGGGAAGTTAAGCCTGGCGGCTGAGGCACACAACTCCGGCCTCCAGAGGAAGAGCTGTCACCAGGCTCATGCAGCAGCCAGACCCCATGGATGGGGGAAGGGCCTCAGTTGTCTTCTGCCCTCACAGGTAATCCCTGAGCAAATACTCTGCTGGTCCCCCATAAACATGGACAGGCCAATTGGGACTTCAGGACTGTAATCTCAGTCCAGCTCCTGAAACTAAAGTTTGTTCAATTCCACACCAGCCATGCTGATTTTAAGCCCATTTACCCGAATGCAGAACAAAGTCAAGGCGAGATCCGGAGGCATCTTCTTGTAGTCCTCCTTCCTCATCAGACGTTCACCTTCTCTTATGTAAAACATGGATTTCCTGGGCATGAACTAAGGTCTCACAGGAATGCAACCCTCCCCCTCACCACCTACCTGCCTCTCTCCCTGCAGGCCCCCTCTCATTAGGAAATGGATCGGCACTAGCCCCCCGAAGACCTCTCCAAAAACACACAGATGTGTGTGTGGCTCCTGTCCTGGACACGCCCTAAAGCTGGCATAACAAACCTCGGTGATGAGACCTGCCTCAGTCACTCATTTCAGTTTTTGATGTCAGCAACCCACTTACACTGGAATTGAAAAATGGGACATTTATTCTAAGGATGTGAGGGCAACTGATGCTACCCAAATGAGGAGCACACCTGGGATCTTTCATCTCTATGTTGTCTTTGCCTCTGCGCACTGTGTGCTTTGCTGCTGCTGTTCCCTACTCTTGTCCCTGTGGCAACCTGCAGCCGATTCCCCACTCCCACGACAGCTTCTCAGTCCTTGGTCTCAGCTCTAAGTTCTCAGGGGGAATAACCTGACCGCTTAGGTCAGGCAGATGTCACACCTCTCCTCGTGCCATCAGCTGTGGCCCAGGGAAGGTGCAGACTGGGTTGTGTCTGCCAGGGACCATTCCTGTGATCTGATGGGAATTCCCAGAGAAGGCCTGGGAAGATCCTCCTGTAGCAGCCACCACATTGAGTGAGAGACAGACAGCCTTTTACTCTTGGGGGGAAATTTAGAGTCACTCCTTTTAAAGAATGTTTTCCCTTTTTAAAATAATGCTTTTCTTTCTTCCAACAAATCAGTATGGTAAATAGAAGAGATAATTCATCTAAAAATAGTCCTCGCTGTGAATCTGTATCCAAAATGTTTAAAGCAGTCATTCCAAAAATGTGTTATCTGCTCGTAAAATGCGTTTTCCATTTTAGCTTTGAGGCTCAGCCTGTACCGAATGATCAGACATCAAACTTCTGTGAGGAGGCTGGTGCCTGTGGTGAGGGCAGCTGAGGCAGGTTCGATTCAGTTTCCCAGGTGGGCTGTGGGCCAGATTTGCAGCCCCAAACCACAGCAACTTTGTTCACGGCCGTCTGGATTCTTGGATGCATAAGTGAGGCTTCCGGGGGGTCAGAGCACTGAAAATGAACAAAAATGGAAAGAGAGCAGACGCTATCTCCCTGTTTCACGGCACGGCCCAAGCGTCTCAGCGGGTTCCTCAGAAACCAAGGTGTGCTGGGGGCCACCATCCTCGGGTCAGCCGCGGGCAGCCTACGGAGACCACAGTGTGTGGCAAGAGGAGGTCATCACAGAGTGCCGAGGCCAGGCAGGAAGCAAAACGTCGGGACGCTGGGCAAGGCTGCACCAGAAAACCGCTGTGAGCCTGCTCCTAAAAAGAAGTAGCTGCCACCTGGGAAGGACAGACGGCCCCAACTGCAGAGTCTCGGAAGCCGCAGCCAGAGCCGTGTGGGAGCAGCTTTTCCTCCCTTTCAATCGTAACCAGCTTTGGGGACTGACCTTCAGCTGTGGCATGTTTCAAAAACCAATATGGAGCTTCCTTTCTCTCCACCTTTGCTCTCCCTTCCACCAGGACAGGCTTTCTCACATTGTCCTCAGCGTCAGCAGCTGAACTGCTCAGACAGCCAGAGACCCCGCACTCTGGGTTCTCTTGTGCTTATTTGCAGGAAGGCCTTGTAAAGGAAACTAAAAATCTCAGGACCCCCAATACCTCTTATGCAAAAGGGAAAGTCATTGCACTGCCTCTTCCAAATGAATAACTGTCACTAACTTCATGTATCAGCCAGACCCAAAGAGAATGGGAAAGGCCTCAGACATCTGGAAGAGCTGCCGCCACAGGTCATCCCTGAGTGAATCTCTGCTGGCCTCCCATGAATGAGTACAGGCCAATTGAAACTTTAGGACTGCAATCTAAGTCCAGCTCCTAAAACTAAAGTCTGTTCAGTTGCACACTGGTGGTGTCGATTACGAACCCACCTGCCCAGATGCAGAATAAAGTCAAGGTGAGACCAGTCACTCCCCCACATACCCAGAGACATCTGCATGGGTGACTCTTCCTTTCATCACCCTTCTCGTCAGATGTTCACATTCTGTTATGTAAAACCAATGTAGGATTTTTATTCTCAGTCACGTTGCAGACCAGGGACCCCCAGCAGGCAATGCTCTGCCTGGGCCCCACTCGGCCATGCTGGCATGCCCCAACTGGCCTGTGTTATAGCTTGTTCCATGTTCGGTGGTTCCTGAGTTCTTGTATCATGCCCAAGAAGAATGAGAATATGCTGCACATTGAAGGATGACGAGGGCAGAAAAGAATTTTATTGAGTGTTGAAAGTAACATTCAGTGCGGGGGGATATGGGGTTGATCTTCCTACCCAAGATGGGTAAGTTCCTCCATATGGCTGAGTCCAGGGCCTTTTATGGACTCAGAATGCAGAGTTAGTGCTGATTGGTTTGTGAGTATCCAATAAAGGTTAAAGGCAGACACCATTCAATGGTAGGCACAACAGTGTAGAAAAACCAATTAGGAAAGGGTAGGTAAATGTAAAATAGGTAAAGGGTGGGGACCAATCAGAGGAAAACGTGTTAAACAGGAAGACAAGTCCTCAGTCTGGTTCAAAGATTTAACCTGTAGCTTGGCTTTCAGGCTTTAAACTGTCCTTGACTTGGAGGTGGGGTTTCACTGGGGACCTGCCCCATCTGCCTGGGCATTGGCTGCCTCCTGCTGCTGTCATGCCCACTTTCTAAAGAAGTACATCTAAGTGCCGTTAGGATAAGGATAAGGACAAGGACAAAGACCGGTCTTAACTCCTTCCTGCTGACAGGAGGGCACTGTTTTGGGAAGCGGTAGTCGGAACTTCCTCAGAGGCCTATCTAAGGGTACCCAGCAGGAGGGACCATTGCCCAAGATTCCGGTTATATGAGCATTTGGAGTTTGATGGCCTTAAGGTGAAAAGAGACAAACTGAGTTATTAGAGGACATGAATCAAAATGAAACAAGGGGAAAAGGACAGCTCAAAAATCCCAAGGCTGCCGGCATGCATGGATAACTAGTGGTTATCGTTAAGCCTGCTAAGAGTAAGTGCATGGGACTTGGCTTTGGTTGGCTCCCTTGGTCTTATTTTCCCAAAAAAGGAAACCTCTGGGTTATAGGCACCCTATTTACTCCCATCACCTGGCAGGATTTGCACAATAATTAGAACTAGGATATTGGTCCAGATTTTTCATTACCCATCCCTTCTCTTTCTTCTGAGCTGCAGCCAGAGATCACTGGTTGCTTCACAAGAATAAGTAGGGTTAGTCTAAAATGTAAGCAAAAACTTAAAAACAACGGATGACATGAGAATTTAATGACTACTGCATGGTGAGTTTTGAAACATAATTTTTCTCTCTTTTGTCCTCATATTTGTCAAAAACAAATCATGATAGGACTGAGTTGTTTGCAAAATAAACTTTAGTCTCACACTTGGCCTGATTATTTGCATAAAGTGCAGCAATAATAATTATTTTTCACATGAGCTTTTAAAATTGGCTTTGATAGAGCTCTATTCCACAAGGAATCTCAGATAGGACTTTTTAAAGCTGAGCCCAGCCATGGGTTTTTACCCTCAACTACCAATGAGTTGGATAACTTCCTCTTATGGAGGTTTCAAGATAACATGGGGTTCCTGGGCCTATTAGAAAGTGACATTCTTTACTCACCACAGGTTAAGAACCCTGTACAGGATTGTGTTGACAAGGTATAAAAGCCAGTTTTCTCAAGGGACTTTTACTGGGTCTGCAAATCAAGCTTGATTTTTCAAAGGGAAGCACAACTTTCCAGTCAAAGCCTTGGCAAAACAGCCAACCACTTTCTACAATTGCATCCTGTTGCAAAAGAAAATGAATTGTTATTGCACTGATGCAAAACAACTATATTGCCATAAGTTAAGATTACTCACAAATAGTTTCCAAATTCTAGAGAGACCAGGCAAAGAGAAACAAACATGCTCCAAATTTTGTTCATAGGAGTATAACTTACTCAACTATTAAAGGCTGTAAATAGCTCAAAATAAAAGTTTCCTTGACTCCGAAAAACAAAACAAGGAACACCAACATTTTAAGCAAAAAGTTAGAAAGATTACTTCAGTTTTCTATCAGTTCAGTCCATTCCATTAATTCTTGTTCTACTTGATATTCATGAACATTTCAGCTCTTTATGAGTTCTGTATGTTTTCTTCTATTCCAATGTCACAATCACCAAAGTTATCAGAAACCTGCATTTGGGAGCACCTGTCAAAGTCCTATAACTGATTATAAACCATCTTTTGAAAAGAATCAAAGCAAGGCAACAATTGTCTGTGAATGTTAAATGTCTTCAGGGTAGTTATAGTCAAAAACATGAATGACAAATAAATTTGGCTATTTCTGTGGTTTATAATAATTTAACTTAATAACTTTGATTATGATTGATAGCATATACTCAGAAATTAGAATTTTAGAAATCCCATACAATTTTGGAGCACATATTAATATTACTCACTAAAATATAACCTAAAGAAGATTAAACATTATTTTGGCAATTCCGTGTAACTAAACATGTCAAATAATCCTAATTACCTCTATTTTGGATACTCCAGGGGCCCTCTGTAGCATCTAGTAGTTAGGGGTCAGAAAAGACAACCTTGAAACTGAAGTTTGATTTTGGGAAGGCTGTCAAATACTTTAAAGGTTTAAAACACTTACTTATTTATGTATTAGCCAAAGTGATGACTCAAAAATTTTAAAACAAGGCAAGAGATTTTACTTGTTAGCAGGGAAGACTCAGTTTTCAAAAAAACAACAAAAAAAATCTGTCTCTTATCCTCTCCTTCTTTTCATCAGTAGTTTATTCACAAGGCAAACAAAAATCTTGTATTATCCTTTACTGTTATATGAAAATCCTGTTCACCGGAGAGAAAGCCAAATTCTACTCTTGCATTAGTTTACTAATAATGTCAACCCCAAATTTTTAATGAAACATTGTAGATAATTTTATCCGATCTTAACCAGTTTGACTATGAGGTGAGATTCTTGTAAACCTTTCATATTCTTTACCAATTTTTGTTAAATATGTTTACACACAAAGTTTCTTTTACAAGATTTTTAAAAACCTTCCACCACTTATTTAAGTCTTTAGCTTTATCTTATCTAAACATCGTTTAACCCTCTAAACGAGGCAAAACTTTACATTCCCATGCCTTCTTATTATCTTTTACTAAAAATACTTTTTGCTTTTCTTACACACTTTGCATGTAAATCTATTTTCAGTAGTGTCAATTACATGTTATAATGGCAACTCTTAGAAATTTTTAATTTTAATGTAAAACCTGATAAGTTATTTTAATCATGTGCTAGGCACAGATAAGGTCTGACTCTTTCCAGCATAATTAGGGGTGTGATTAACTCCATATGTCCCAGGCTTTACCAAATTGTAAAGCAGGCAAGTTGAACAGTTCTCAAAAGTCAAAGAAGCAGTTTATAAACTTGAAATATTTAGCAAATCTAGTATCTGACCCGCATAATTTAGACCACATATTTACATTTTGAAGACACTTGTATTCTACCAATTATCTTTAAAATTGTTTTTATTTCTCAAAGATTAAAGTCATGTGAACTAAAAGGCATTACAGCTTTTATTTTTCCTTCAAAAAATATTTGATCTAAGTGCTCGTTTTTAAGCCAGTTAATTAAAGCTCTTGTTTATATAACCATCACAAACAGCACATATATGATTACACAGACAGACAGAAGAAGATCCAGCAGTTGTGAGATTTTTTCATTTACCAATCTCCTGATTGGATTACTGGCCTCAGAGTGGACTCCTTCAAGAAGCAGGGCTAGGAAAACATGCAGTTTCTGGGACCAAATAAACAGGCAAACCTGGACGACAAAAAAAGATTTTGAAAGTGATCTATCTGCTTTTATTCCTGGGGTTCCATGAGGAAAACAGAAGGTGTTTTCCCAAAACAAAGTCCTTGGTGCCTTCTCTGTTTTCCCCAAGGAGTCCCATGTTGTCTGAAATTGTCTTAGGGTCTCTCTTGTGTGCACCAAGAGTGGCAAGACAAAATGCAGAAAAACAATTCAGTTGACTGAGAAGAAAACCTTTTCCAGAAAAATAAGTTCCAAGAAGAGAAAAAAAAATAAAGGCCTTTAAAGGTACTTATAGCTTGGATGTCCACTTCTAATTAAGCTCAGCACTCTTTAAGAAAATTCTTTAAATCTCTTGTTACCCAACTTTAGTCTTGCCAAGTGGCCAATATCTCTGGCTTTTGAAGTAACCTCACAGGTGAAACCAACAAGCCTCAACTAAGGTTATGACTTAACCACAAGTGTATGAGGTATTTTCAAAGAGGTGGTAAGCACTTTTCACAAAATCTAGCATCTTTGAAGGTAGCTCAGAGAAAGGAAGATTTAAGAGAGGAAGCTAGAAGTTGTTCATGGAGGGGAAGAGAATCAGCAAATGGTAAAATCACACATATATTAACCAGAAAGTACTCATTCCCTAAGCCAGGATTGAACCCGGGCCACCATTGCAAATCGGCGGAGACCAAAAGAAAGTACTGCCACCTGGTTATGAGGTCAAGCTCCCAAGGATGTAAAACAAGATGGAGAACTACAGCAAAGTTTGTTACTGACCAGTTTGCTGGGCTGGCCTGAACAACAGGATTATACAGTGGTAGGACCCCATTCTATCCTGAAGTACCCTTCTTTATGACAGAACCACACAGAAAGATACACAAAGCACACCAGATTGGCTACAGCTTAATACTAGCCTCACAAATCGATTTTTCCATTTACAGAGTATATAAACAGTGATTTTATCATTCATTTTACTGGTTTGCACAGGGAGAGAGAGGTCAGAAGTCTGACTAGTGAAAAAAAAAGTTTACCCTTTTGCTGGCATGTCAGGCTTCTGGGTTCCCTTCCCCCAACCTCAATTTTAAGCTAAGCAGTTTAAGGTTTGGGGATGCATCCAAGGGGGGTGCCCTATGGTATGGGAACACAATCACCCACCCAGAAAGGGAGGACAGAGGAGGAAAAAAGAAAAATAAGGTGTTTTTTCAAAGGAATCCCAGTGATTCGGGAGGCATTTGAGAGAAGTAAAGACTGAAGATGATTAGTGATCCATCCAGAAAGAGGGGAACAAGGTGTCCCTAGTTCTTTTCACTTCCCAGTGAATGCCCAAGGCACATGAGAGAGAGAAAAAAGGCAACTCCCTTCCTTCTTCCATCCTTATATCCCTGAGTCCCAGCGACCTTGGCAGGGTGCTGCCCATGGGTGCCAATGCAGCTTTCACCCATGTTAACAGGGGGCCTGGGGAGTGAGAATTATCTGCACTCACCCACACACTGCCTGTCCCCGCTGCTGTAGGTAACCTTTGAGTTCCCCAGACTTCATATATGTCATGGATACTAGTGTGACCTCTATCCATGAAATGGGGTGGGGGGGCTAATTAGCAGGAATTAGTCATGCTCACCTGTGCTGTGCTCCTTGACTTCCACTGTCATCTACCTCTGGATCCCTTAGATCCAATTTTCCTTACTAGGGCTTCAATGGATTTGAGTTTGGGGCAAAAATGTGTCTTGGGAGGGCTCATGGACTCGTTAAGACCCAGGCGGCCCTGGCCAGACTGCAGCCTGTAGCCGGTGGGGTTGGTCCTCCGCTGCTGCCTCACCATGAGTCGAAGGCTAAGGGGAAGCTGTGGAGCTGGGTCCTCCTCAAACAAGGGAGAGAAAAGGGGGCCCCGTGAATTGGGGTCCTGGCCTCGTAGGACACCTTTCCAAAGGAAAAACACCTCTCACATAGGAGAGCTCCCTGTATTTGCAGGGTTGTGTTAACTCCTGACATGGTGAAGAAAAGAAAAACAACAGCTGGAATGTGCCTGGAGGAAAAAAAAAACAACCCTTGCTCTGTGCAAATGGGCTCCTTCAACACGGGAAAAACGTTCAGTTGTGTCCTCCTTCCGGTTCAGACGGAGCAGGACGCTCAGCCAGGGGAGGAAAGACTCTGTGGGCCATGGTGGGAGGGGGCAGAGGGTGGAAACACTGGCCAGTTGGCCCCACAGGGCTCCTGGCCCCTAAGATCACCCTGGGGCCTGGGCGGCAGCTGCGGCTCACTCCCACCCTGTGTGGCCATTGGACGCAGCATGTGCATGCGGTGGACACGGGCACCCACCCTAGCTGGGAGGGGAGGCAGGCAGGGAGCCACTGTGTACCTGTCCATCCCTCATGCGTGCCTGCGGCCATGAGGACGGGGGTGAAGAACGTGCCGCTAAGAAGAAACAGAAATCGCAGGGCTCTGAATTGTGTTTCTGATGGCTGGGCCAAATGCTCATTCTCTTCAGTAATAACTCTGCAGTTTGCAGCAACATCCTTAGCATTTTAAACGAAGAGATGGGAGCCATTTCAAACCATGAAAGAAGGAAGGAAAAATACCATAGAAAAGTGTGGGGGTCTTGGCCAACACCCTGATGGGCAGCCGGGGACAGAGCCACTCTAGGGGCCTCCCGGCAACACCAGGAGTGGCCTTGGCCAGATGCCTTCAGTTGCCCCAGGACCTTATTCCAATCCCAGGTGACAGCTAGACCTCTGTGAAGGAAAACAAAGCCAACACTCCTTTCACCTAAAAGAGAGAGAGAGGCGGCAGCGTCCCATCGTGTCCCCTCTAAGGTGCCATTCCTTCCTAATTGGCTCACCAGAGTTTCGGTGCCTCCTCTGCCTTCAGAAAAAAGTTTGACGACAAGAGGTCTCAGAAAAAGGTGAAGAGGTTAAGTCTTCATTTACTCACCCTTCAGGGAGAGCCTCCAAAATGATGCAGGATTTTTGTTCTCAGTCACTTTGCAAGCCAGGCACCCCCAGGCAGCAACTCCGCACAGAGGCCTCGCTCAGCCACGCTGGTGTGCCCCGGCTCACCTGTGTTATAGCTTGTACCCACACTGGCAGTTCCCGAGCTCTTGCATTGTGCCTGGGAAGAATGAGAATATGCTGAACACTGAAGGATGATAAGGGCAGAGAAGAATTGTACTGAGCATTGAAAATGGTCATCAGCCGAAAGGGAACGTGGGGTTGGTCCCCCTACCCGAAGACAGGAAAGTCCCCATGTGTGGCTGGGTCTGGGGCCTTTTATGGACTCAGAATGGGGAGTGTGTGCTGACTGGTTTGTGAGTATGCAGAAAAGTTTAAAGTGAAGACACCACTCAAAGGTGGGCACAACAGTGTAGAGAAACCAATTAGGAGAGGGTGGGTATGCATAGAACAGGTGAAGAGTGGGGACCAATCGGGGAAAGCTGAACTGCAAGACAAGTTCTCAATCCGGTCCAAGGATTTAACTTGTAGCTTGGTTTTAAGGCTTTAAAATGTCTTTGGCTTGAATGTGGGATTTTACCAGGGTCCCACCCCATCTGCCTGGACATTTGGCTGCCTCCTACTGCTCTCAAAACATAGATTTGCTAGGCGCTAAGATCTCAGGGAAATGCAGTCATGCCCCTGCCACCTCCCTGCCCTTCTCTTTACAGGCCCCTCCATCATAAGGAAACATCCGTACTAACCCTCCTGAAAACCTCTTTGGAACAGCAGTTGTAGATGTGTGGTGAAGGGTCAGGCTTTTCAAGGACGTGTCCAAAGCTGGCATCACACCCCTCGGTGATTGAGACACCTGCCTCAGTCTCTCGCTTCTGTTATCAGCCTTCACCAGCCTGTGTCTCAGCCACCGCACCACCCTTTCTACCAGCCCATGGGCTTCTTGGTAGCAGGGCCCGGATGTTGTCATGATTTGCTCCTGCGTTTCCTAACACACAGTGGCTACTTCATAAACAGCTGGGTAGGCATTTGAAGGGACAAATGAAACTAACGATGCACTGTCCTGCAGTCCAGGTGAAACCAGCCTCATCTAACCACATCTCTGGTGTGGAGAACCAGCCTTCTCTGCACAACGGCCACACAAGGGATCTGCCCACTGCATTTAATTCCAGCAGAAGGTCCACCTTTCGTAAGCTCAGCTGATGAAAGAAAATTTTTAAAATATGACATTTTACTGTAGTCAAATGTGCTACGGAGTAAACAATTTATTCAACAAACATGACGTGCAAAGATTTGATTCTCCCATGTTCTCTGACAGGGCTGCACTGAGGACTTTGCTATTTCCTCACAAAAGTCCAGTTTTGTGAGAGACTGGGAGGCATGGGTGACAGGGAGTGAAGGTAACTACACCCTCACCCTGCAGACAACCAAAGTCACAGAGACTGAAAATGACCTCACCCTGCAGGTACCAAAGTGACAGGGACCGAAAATGACATCACCCTACAGACAATCAAAGTCACAGAGACGAAAAATGACCTCACCCTGCAGGTACCAAAGTGACAGGGACCGAAAATGACATCACCCTACAGACAATCAAAGTCACAGAGACGAAAAATGACCTCACCCTGCAGACAACCAAAGTCACAGAGACCGAAAATGACCTCATCCTGTAGGTACCAAAGTGACAGGGACCGAAAATGACCTCACCCTGCAGGTACCAAAGTCACGGAGACTGAACATGACCTCACTCTGCAGACAACCAAAGTGACAGGGAGTGAAGACTCCACTGGAGACTGGAGGAGGGGAGGCACAGCTCTTGCCACCCAGCGAGGCTAATGAACGTGCACTTCATACATCCAACCTCTCCCCAGGTTTCTTCTTCTGGGTCCGCTGGCTCATCCTTCTCTGCCCACACCCCCTCAGCTTCCCCTTTCGACTGCCCAGCAGGCCAGCTGCTATGCCATGCTCTGCAGAACCCAGAATTAGCCTCACGTGCAGCCCTGCTTTCCTCCAGCCACATTTACATGGCTGTAGCCTCCTTCTGGTTCAGACTGAGCTGGACCCCTCGGCCAAGAGAGAACCCCGAATTAGCCACATGAGCAGCCCTGCTTTCCTCCAACGAGCCCGCGGTTTTGGGTGCCATCCTGGTGCAGGTGTGCACTGAGCACCTGCAGAGAACGAGGCTCACTCCTGTGCTGGAAGAAAGACATCATCCATACCCTCAGGGAGCTCTCATGAAATAACACTGCTCCACCACAGGACAGCCCCTTCTTATGCATGCAGTTATATGAGTTCCGAGAGTGCAAAATGAGCACTCACAGGAGGACGCTAAGGCTTGGAAGATGTCGGGCACTTGCCCGAGTGTAACAGGTGGGTACTAATCCTAGGGACTCATGCCCAGCACCGTAGGAAACCCATGCAATACGCCAGAAACAGCCAATGCTCTGTCCACTGTTCTCCTTCCCATCGGGCTCTGCCCTCTGATGGGAGAGACATGTTCATCCTAAAAACCTTTCCTAATTTCTCTACGATCCGGTGAAGTTCCTGAAAGTCTACATCAGACACTCGGTCAGGGTGCTGGGTGTTGTGAACGTGTTATGTGCTGCCTTTCTATGTGACAAATAAATTTTGTTTAGATTATCGTATCCTACAATGATAAACCCTACCTTGGCTCTGTGATTACATCCCTCACGTAGTCCTGAAGATCCACACCAAACTGCCCCAGACATTCTGAGATGCCTCCATATTCTCTTTTTTTCCTGTCCTTTTTTTCCAACGCCATTCCAAAAGACTGCCAAAATCTTGATGGCAAGGGTGTTTTTCTCTTTGATGATGATTTTCTAAGTCACGTTATCTTTTTCTTTCTGTGGGGGTGGTGGGAGGAGGAATGGGGAAAGCCCTCATCTTTCCTTTTGATAAGGACGACTCATATTTAATGGAAAATCGTGACAGATTCCAGTTCGACTTTTGCCTGATTCCTAGACATAGAAAATATCATCATGATAATTTATATAAGCAAAGATGTAGTGCCAGCATTTAAATAACGCCATTGCAGTTCAGGTGGGTTCCCTTCCTTTAGTATCTGATGAGCACATAAAGGGGCGGCCAGATGACAACAGCATCAGCTGCTCGCTGACTGCATGGCCACTGGACCACATCTGCTGAGCCATGCCTGAGGCCGGTGATCAGCAGAACCCACAACCTGCAATGCAGAAAACAGAGCCTGCACTCAGACAGACCGGCCATAGGCTGGGTGGGCGCGTATTCTCCCTCAGCCTGTGACCCCTTGCACATCACGCATGCCCCGGAACTTGAGTCTCCTTCCTGTACAAGGTTGTTACCGGGAGTTCCATGAAACAGCCCCTTGAAACAATCCCGTAAAGGACACACCCTTGTGAACCATGGCTGTGTTAGAGCCTGGTTGAAGTTACTCTTCAATGTATTTTATTTTACCTCGGCTGGATGTCTTGTGAATTTCCTCTCTATGCTAAACACTACAGATTAACAACAACTTCCAGGTGAGTATGAGAGGAGAAAGAATCCCATTTTATGTGGAGACACTGTCCACTGCTTGGGGAGGGTTGTGTGTATGGGAGGAGAAAAAATCCTATTTTATGTGAAAACATCATCCCCCACTTGGGGAGGGCTCTGTGTCTCTGTTTCGGTAGTTAAATGGTGAATAACAGGCAGTACATGAAAAGAGATGAGAGAACCACTCGATTTGGCGTGAAAGGCACTGATTAAAGCATGCCATCCAGACAGGAGGAATCATTCTGCAAGATGGAATGCAGGGAGACTCGCAGCCCAGGAACCCTGCGGGAAGAGGCCCACGACGGCCACGCAGACGGTGCACGTGGGGCCAGATGGCACGCCTGCTTCTGCATCCAGGGTCAGAGGCAAACCTTGCCTTGGCCTGGAGTCTAAGCAAAGCACAAGGAAACTGGATGAGAAACAGACTTATCATGAGGTCAAGGAGAAAATGACCACACCCTGCAGGCAACCAAAGTTGGGCTCCTGAAGAAAACACTCCAGTAAGAAGTCAGGGTCATTTGTTTCCTGATCCACAGAGAGCCAGACTCAGGACCCCACGAGGCTGGACCAGCCACTGGCTGCAGCTCTGACTCGAGGCAGGGACGCCACCCATACCACTTTGCTTCCAAATCCTGAACTCAGAACCTCAGCTTCTCTCTGGTTATAACAGTCCACGTTCCCACTCACATCCCATGCCAGGTCTCGTCTTCATGCTCTCTTGGAATCTCTCTTTCCTCTCCCAGAACCTCACTGCTTCCTGGCCTCACGTCTTCATTCCTGTCTTTTGAGCCCTTGACCCTCACCTTATTCTGATTCCTGCAATAACTTCTCTCTGGCTTCGCCTGCTTTGAAACTTTCAATCTAGAAATAACCCATTTCCTCGACTTTATTTGCTCGACTAAGACACTGCCCAGACCAGTCAGTCACTGCAAAGTATCAGCCTTGAGGCAGTCAGGGTAGGCTTTCCACAAGTCAAAAGAGATTCACTGTGAATGACCTTTGTTCTCAGATTAGAGCTCTCTTAAATGTTAGTGTCAAAATAAATGCTGTTAGGTGATGTCATGTTAATAGTCTATGGGAGATTTCTAAAGTTTCTTTCTTTTTGCAGTGGTTGTTTTTCTCAGCCTTGCTTTGAAAAATAAATGGCAACATTTTTCATTTCTCCACATTTTCTGTTTTATTTGCTCAAAAATATCCAGTATTATGAGATGCCTTGGACTAAACAACATCCATTTTGGTTCGACTCAACAAACAGTTGAACAGCTGCTATGAGTAAATCTTTCTGCTGGGCCCTGGAGAGGTCAAAACAAATGAGACATAATTGCTGGCCTTGAGAGGTCCTAGAAGAAAAGACATAAAAGGATCATTGCAATTCAGCGAGAGAAGTGCTAGAATCGTATTAGCAGAAGCATAACAAGGGTGTGGGCTCACACACAAGGAAGTAGCCACATCTGCACAGAGGAGATAGGGGCAATTTGCTAGACAAGAGGAGCTCCAAAAATATATATAATAAATGAACACGAATATGTCAGAAAACAGACCCATGAACGTATAAGAAATTTTATATGATCTTTAAAGCAGAAGGGAAAGAATTGTCTACCTACTGAATTTGGCGAGGAAAATTAACTTTTTACAAAAAAAAAGATAAATTTTCATCTTTAGCTCACTACTACATACCAAAAATGCAGATAAATATTAGTTTTTTGAATTAGCTAGTGCTGCACAACAAACTAGCACTCCAAAACTCAGTTGTTTAAAACCACCACTTTAATCAGGAATCTGAGACGAGCTTAGCTGGATGTCTAGTCCCTTCCCCATGGATATGTTGACTCAGGGATATGGAGTTCACTTTAAAGATGTCTAAGATCCACTGGCCTAGAACTTGTCTCTGTGGTTAAGCTCAGCAATGACATAAACAGCAGCTGACCTTTGTCTAAGGTAATAAAGATGCTGAAACGAAAAAGAAGAAAGTATTGCTCCTGGGGGGTTCACCTAAAAAAGAGAAAAGACACAAAAGTCATTTCAAAACAAGGTGGAAAGTTGGTGACGTCTTGGTCAGCAGCTCAGCCAGGTCCTTGGCCAGAGCCCTTGGTCCCTCTCTGTGGCCTCTGCAGTGCTGCTTGGGCTTCCTCAGATCATGGCCATTTTCTCATATGGTTGGTGGGAAACAGAAAAGTTGCCTGTCCCTATGACACTTCTGTCATATTCTGTGGGACACCAGACCCAGGGAAGGGAGCTTTGATCCCACCTCCCAAGGCCAGCAGTAGCAGGTTTTCACCCTTGTCCAGTCTCCACTGCACTCAAACTGCGAGTTTGAGGTGATTGGATTTGGTCCACATTTGTCATGTCTACACCTCCAGCGCCGGAAACTGCGCCTGGCACAGCTGTGATGGACACAATAATGGCCCTCTTGGATGTCCACATCCTAATTCCTGAAACTTGTGAACACATCATGTTACATGGAAAATGGACATTACAGATGCTAATCAGCTGACTTCAAGATGGGAGAGCATCCTGGACCTTCCAGGTGGACCCAAAGTCATCACGTGAGTTCTTTGCAGTAGAAGAAGAAGGGACAGAAGATTGAGTGAGAGGGATGAGCCATGAGGCTTGCCCCCGACCCCATGCCCACTGAGCAGCTGGAGGAAGGTGCTGGGGGCCGAGGGTCAGCAGCCTCTGGAAGCTGGGAGTGAATCTTCACTTAGAGCCAGCAAGAGATATCACAGCCCCAGTCCTACATCTGCAAGGAGCTGCCTTTCACAAAAATGTGAATGAGGAAAAGACTTCTGCCTGGGGCCTCCAGGAAGCAGCACAGCTGGCTGCTGGCCTGACCTTAGTCCAGGCAGACCTATATAGGACGCTGGCCTCCAGTACTGCAAGGTAATCTGAGTGTTATCTGAGCCCTGATGTATGAGGCAATCTGTTACAGCAGCAAGAGGAAACTAATACAGCACTTAAGAGTTGCTAAATAATTTTTAAAATCTAGTGTAAAAATTAAAACCCTAAAAGTACTAGAAGTGTGGGCTAATATGTTTATAAAGTTGAGATAGAAAGACCTTTCCTAAGAAAGCCACAGGAAGAGAAGGCACAAAGGAAAGTGGTTGGGGGAGGGAGCATCCTCTTCCCGTGGGCACATACTGTCTTCCCCACACCTCACCACCCTGCCTCCTCCACATCCCACAAAAGCCAAACAAAGCCTCTGGAATCTGGATCCATTCGAGGCATTGATGGGGGCAGCAGAGGGGTCTTTCACAGCCCTGGGAGCTCAAAGCAGTGGTGGGAAGGAAAACCAGATGCTCTGAGGGTTCCAGGGACCGCCCAGCACAGCTCTGAGTGTGGCCAGAAAGAAGCCTGGCAGGGCAGTGTTACAGCTGTTCTCAGGTGAGACTGGGTGACATCCCGGGGTGTGGAGGGCAATTTTTCGTGGGGTGTGGAGAGTGAGCTCATCTGCAAGGTGGCTGGGAGCCTGGCACTGCTGGAGGCGGGCAGGGAAGGGACCTGCAGTTCTGCCCTCAGCTGGTGTCCCTGCTCTCCTCCCTGCCCTCTGTTGCCAAACCTTACACCTGCTGGCTCCTGGAAGTTGGCGGCTGAGCTGGCCAGGGTTCTGTAGAGAGGCAGAGCTGGCAACACCAAATGAACATCTGTTATCAAGGCAGCACGCACCTTGACAACAGATGCATGAGGGCCTGAGGGCTGCCCCTCTCACTCTATGATGAGCCTCAAGGGAAGTGGGTGAGAGCAGGAAGCAGAGAGAGAGACTGAAGCCCGGGGTAGCCTGCCCCATCAAGTCTCCATGACCTATGAGCTGGAGCCTGCAGCAGGAGCTTGCATCTTCTGCCTGGAGTTTGAAGGCCTGGCCCAGGCTCAGAAAAAGCAAAGAAACAGGAGGTGGAGGCTCAGCTCTCAGATGCTGCCCCCAAGGCGAGTGTTGGAGGACAACAGAGAGGGGAAGGGGAGGGGGGAGAGGAGGGAGCCAGGAAAGAGGGAAAGGAGGGGAAGGGAAGGAGAGGAAGGGGAGGAAGAGAAGAGGAGATGGGCTCGACCCTTCTGCCTCCCATATCCCAGGCAGAGTCTCCCTCCAGTAACCAACTTCCCCCAAGATTCTTTAAAGCAGGGCTGTCCAATCTTTGGGCTTCCCTGGGCCACACTGGAAGAATAATTATCTTGGGCCACACATAAAATCTACTAACACTAATGACTGCTGATGAGCTAAAAGAAAAAATCACCAAAAAACTCATAATGTTTTAAGAAAGTTTACGCGTTTGTGTTGGGCCACATTCAAAGCCATCCTGGGCTGTGTGCAAGTTGGATGAGCTTTCTTTAAAGGGAGGGAACCCTGCCTGTCTCCACTGAGTGGAGCTACACTGCGCACGATCTTAAACACCCTCGGACCCATCGTGTCTGCAGAGTGACTCTAAGCCCCTTGCCTTCAGGGAGGTCCCCTTGCTCCCTGCTGTGCTCCGAGTCTCTGGGGGCTGTGCAGCCGCAGGAGCAGATGCATGAGCAGTGAGCACAGGCATGCAGCGCTGGAGCCAAGACAGGTGGGCAGAGTCACCATCCACAGCTCCGGGACCCTCCTTCAACGGGCTATTTTTGTCCCCGCGTAAATGTCTATTTCCTGATTACAAGAATAGTACAAGAGTGCTTTGTCTCCTGAAGTTTTTCCACCAACAACAGATTGTGAACGTCTTTCAACGTCTACAGTTGGTCCCCAGCCTTTCCCCTGTTCCTGGCTGTCTCCCTGTCTTTGGCATTAGGATGGCAGTGTGGAATACATATACCCTCTGATGATGCCTCCTTTCCCTTGGTTACAAATTGAGTTTCTTAGTGAAGCATGTTTTAAGATCAGCCCTGAGTCTCAGTAGATTCATCGATGCCCCGAAGACAAGAATCTGACCTAGACAGGACCATGAGGGTTGAGGCTCATGTTTCACCTCCGCAGATGGCTCTAAAACAAGTTTTCTGATTGACACCCCTTTGGGATTCACAGTCCACTGGGATTCACACCTCATTGGGATTCACAGTCCACTGGGATTCACACCTCATTGTGATTCACACCCTATTGGGAATCACACCCCATGGGATTCACACCCCACTGGGATTCACACCTCATTGGGATTCACACCTTATTGGGAATCACATCCCATGGGATTCACACCTCATTGGGATTCACACCTTATTGGGAATCACACCCCATGGGATTCACACCCCACTGGGATTCACACCCCACTGGGATTCACACCCCATCAGGATTCACACTCCACTGGGATTCACACCCTATTGGGATTCACACCCCATTGGGATTCACACCCTATTGGGAATCACACCCCATGGGATTCACACCCTACTGGGATTCACACCCTATTGGGATTCACACCACATTGGAATTCACACTCTATTGGGATTCACACCCCATGGGATTCACACCCCACTGGGATTCACACCCCATTGGGAGGGTGTACTTGTCCCCCACATTTGTAACTCAGGCAGCAGGATACAGGAAGAAGGTGTTTCATTTATGTGGGTTTGGGCTATAGTCCCGAAAGACACACTCCCAAACACCATAATCCTGAAAGTTAATCCCAAAAGACCAAAATTCCAAAAATATAATTCTGGAAAAATAATTTTTTTAATGGTTTAAAAGACATTTACACTTTTAAAAGGGGATTTGAGACATGGTATGAAAACATGATGGAACATTTCACAAACCACTTTACATAATAAAATAGGCAAAAATAACATATTTTTGCAAGCATAAACATTCAGGTACACACAGGTATAAGCTATGAACTGACAGTCACACAGGTATAAGCTATGAACCAATGAACTATACTCATAAAGAAATAGGTCAAAAAGGAACTGTGTAAATGCATAACACTGAGGTTGGTGATTGTGGGCACCCAGCTGTACACCTGTGGGCGTCTGAAACACCATGAGGGACAACCCGAGTGTGTTGAGGAGATCAGAACTGTGACGGGTCACCACCAGCTCACATGCAGCTGCCCAAAGAGCTGAGATCTCCAGAAAGTTTCTCTCTCACAAATGCAGATGTACAAAAAGGGCGTCTCCTCAGTTACAGAGGAAGTTTCAATGTTTTTACGTACCTGCACAATGCTTACACACCAAGTCAGCATTATGATAATATACTTTCATAAAATGAAATATGCAAAAAAAAATGCATAAAACAAATTAGAACACTCTCAAAGTCTTTACACAATGTATACATCCAGGACTGGAAATGATGTGAAGATGAAATACATAGTGAATTCTAATAAATAATGCTGACAACTTAAGATAGTGGGGGAAAAAGAGATAAAAAACAGATAAACTAAAAGTAAATTGACATATGAAGAAGCATATGACAGGAATGGGCAATGGGCAATTGCATGGAGATAGCCCATTAGATCTGGCTGACTTTCATGGTCATGAACTATATTTTGAATCTTGCATTGCAATGAGCTGTGGCTTTTTGCTTTTAGGACATGGCTCCCCTTGGAGAATACGTTCACATTCACTTTCTATGTGGTGCTGCTCTTTTTGAAATCCTATGATTTGATGTGTGCTGACATAAACATTTCCTATTAAATTTTCCCACCTTCTGTCCCATGCTTTTACGTTGCTTTGGATACCTGGACGTCCATGATGCCTGCATATTCAAGCCTAAATCTTTCCCTTTATCACATAATTGGTTGAGTCAGACACAGAAAAAGTCTTTCCCACTTAAGATTATATAAAGATTAATCCATATTTTCTTCTACCACTTTTATATTTTATTTTCTAACATTTACATTTTTAGTCCCCATGGAATTTAGTTTGGATATAAGGTATGTATCAGATTCTAATTTCATTTTATTATTATTAACTACTTAGTCATTTTATGCAATACTGTTTATAAAATAAGCCCTCCTTTTCACATTGATGTGAGATACCATCTTAATTTCACACTAAATTTCTGTTTATTCTTGAATGTATTTCTAGACTTTTTTTTCTATTTCTGTAGCTTTTTAAATTTTTTTAATTTTTATTTTACTTGACTTTTAGAGATGGGATCTCTCTCTGTCACCCAGGCTGGAATATAGTGGAGCCATCATAGCTCACTGCAGCCTCAAACTGTGCTCAAGTGATCCTCCCACCTCATCCTCCTGAGTAGCTAGGACTATAGACATGAGTCATCTCACCCAGCCCTCTGTGGCATTCTTTAATGCATTAATTAGACACTTTAAAACTTATTTGATAGCATGAATATTACAGTATTTTATTTTTCCAGAAGAACTGCAGATTATTTTTGTCATTATCTCCTAAAAATTTATTTGAATCATAAAAATGCTTACATGTCAATTTAAAGAAAATGAAAATCCTTATGATATGTCTTCTACATTTATTTTAACATTTTTCACCCAATTTTTATATGCTCCTGATAAAATATTTTTAACTTTCTTGTTATGGTTATTCCTAATACTTTTAAATTGTTATCATGAATAGTTTTATTAGAGTTTATGCTTATTACAAGTATGTAAAGATTTTTATTTAGCTCACTTATTTGCGCTAATAATTTTTCATTTAGATCTCTTCAGCTTTCCACGTAGCTTGCTGTACCATTTTCAAATGCCAAAAGCCTGTTTTCTTAGTTCTTGTGTTAATATGCGACTTGCTTCTCTTCTCTTACTTATCAAATTCTCTAAAACATGTCAGGCTGCTCTGGCCTTTGCGCTAAGTTTAGTGCCAGTGCCTCTAGAGTCTCAATGGTGACTACGGTATTGTCTGAGAGATTCAGATAAATATTGCCTATTAAGATGGAAAAGTACTCTATAATATTCATGAAGTAAGATTGTGAATCTTTCTAAACGCTTTCTTGGAAACTGTCAAGATGATCATAAGTTGTGAATTGTATTAATATACTTCCTAATACTGGACACCTTTTGTTCCTGGAATAAAAATAGCTTTGTCATAATATATGCATATTTTTTAATGAGCTGATTTACTAATATTCCATTGCAAATATGTTGTCTTTGTAGTCTTAAATGCAGTTGCTATTGCCAGGGTAATCAGTTGTTGTATTTTAAAATTATTATTTTTAACTGACATAAAAATTATACATATTTACGTGGTAGAGAGTGATATTTTGATAGATGTATACAATGTGTAAAGACCAAATCAAGGTAATTCATCACCTCAAGCATTTATTGTTTTTGATATCCCTAAGGCTATAGGTGTTTTCAAACAGAATGAATGTTTACTAACTTCTAAAAGCATTACAGGCTCTACCACAAAGCCACCTAAAAGACTAAGATTGTTTTGTGGAGAACTTTATGATGATAATTGTGGGGTTGTTTTCTTGCTGTTATTGTTTTGGTTTTGCCAGCTCTTTCAAATTCTTCAAGGTTCTTGGTTAACTCATGTTAACTCACGTATTGATCTAGTTTTATCATTGTTTAAAACAGGAGGGTAAAACTGCTAGTTACCCCATCATGGCTATGAACAAAAGTCTCTTATACATATTTTTAGGCGACCAAATGGATGGGTTGCCACTGGGTGAGTGTTGGGAGTGCACCTTTTAGAAGATAGGCATGTGTTCATCCTCCGTAGATTCTGTCAAATAATTTTCTAAAATTATTACTGGTTCAAATACCTTCATTTTCAGTTGTATCACTGACAATGTCAAATTATCTCTACAAGCAACTCTTATTCAAGGAGAGTATTTTATCAATTTGTTTTCTGAGTCAACATGACTCATGAGAACTTCCTCTCATCTTTGCACCTGAACATCTTGGCTAGTAGGCAGTTCTATAGAGTATTTTTCTCTTATTATCTGATCATCTTTCACCTTATCTCCTGGAATTTATTGTTGCAGAGATGCCTGCTAGGTAATCTGTTATTATCTATTTTTAATTACTTTGTTTTTTATCAGAATGTTGAATACAACTTCTGCTGGAATGTGTTTTTCTGTAACTATTTTTCTATTAATTTGGCCCATGAAGTTCTTTCTCTGTCCAGAAATATGCACACGTGTATACACACACACACACACACACAGAGAACACATCTCTTCCATGACACCTCCCGCCGTGCCTGGCTCTGTGCATCTTGGCCTCACACATTTTCCTCTTGAGTTTCCTATCTGCTCAGGCACAACCCTCACTGCCGTGTCCTTCTCTTAGTCTGTCGCAGTCACTGACGGGCTGGGCTTGCAGCATTGTTAATCATGCTCGCATTGCGTCCAATAGATAATATCTTTCAGATGGCCAATGTCAGTCTTATTCTAGAGCTTCCTTTCTTTAATAACTTCCACTTTTATTTTAAATTCAGGGAGTGCATGTGCAGGTTTGTTCACAGGTATACTGAAAGATGCTGAGGTTCAAGGTGTGAATGATCTCATCACCCGAGTAATGAGCACAGCACCCAGCAGAGGTTCCTTCAACCCGGGCCTCCCTCCCTCCTGCCAGCGGTCCCCAGTGTCTGCTGTTCCCATCCTCATGTCCACATGTACTCAGTGTTCAGCTCCCACTTGAGGGTGAGGACATGTGGTATTCGGTTTTCTGTTCCTGCCTGAACTCGCTTGGGGTCATGGCCTCCAGCTGCGTCTGTGTTGTTGCAAAGCCATGATCTCCTTCTTCGTTATGGCTGCAGAGTTAGTTAGTGTTCCATGGTGTCTCTGTACTAATGTGTCTCTGTACTGTACTTTATCCAGTTCATTGCTCACAGACACCTCAGTTGATTCCATGTATTTGCTCTTGTGAATGGTTCAGCAGTGAACATATGGGTGCATATGTCTTCTTGGTAAAACAATTTATCTTCCTTTGGGTATAATACCAAATGATGAGATTGTTGAGTGGAACGGTAGCCCTGTCCAAAACTTCCTTTTATCATTTCACAACATTTCCATCTCAGTAGGTTTCTCTATTTTTAGCTGACATATCTTCTTATATTTTATTAACAATTTTTTTTTCCTGATGCAGAGTCTTGATCTGTCTTCCAGGCTGGGGTGCAATGGCATGATCTCAGCTCACTGCAACCTCAGCCTCCTGGGTTCAGGCAATTCTTCTGCCTCAACCTACCAAGTAGCTGGGATTACAGGCACGCACCACCACGCCTGGCTAATTTTTGTATTTTTAGTAGAGACAGGGATTTGCCATGTTGGCCAGGCTGGTCTCTAATTCCTGACCTCAGGTGATCCACCTGCCTCGGCCTCCCAAAGTGCTAGGATTACATGCATGAGCCATCATGCCCGGCCAATGGTTTCTGGAAATAATTTTCTGCATTTTAGAGAATATCTAACACATTCTTTCCCTTTGCACCTAAATATTTTAGCTGTGAAAATTTTTACATTTCTACATTTTTATTTAGATATCTTTGTAACAGGCTCAAATAATACTGTTTTCCCCTTTTTATTTATTCATAAACAAGGTCATTTTGGGTACACTTCATGTGGTTATAACAAGAATAAGCGCATTTTCCTTAGTCTCACTCTCTGTCCATTAGCAAAATGGTTAAAATCCTTTCTCAAACATAACAGGAGAGAAAGTGCAGCAAGCAGGTTTAATGGCTGATTATAATTTTCAGCTTACCTTGTACATAGAAAACGACATTACCCGGGTTAAACACTTAGATGTCTTCCAAATATTCAGTCCTGTAACTTCACCACCACTATCCTGGCTCACAAATGGTTTTCCTGTAATTTGCGTCAATGCATTTTCTAATGTTGGCAGTACCGTGTCACCTTCAGAAACTCAAAGGAGAGAGAGAAGTTGGAAAGTCATCTGTCCTTCAGAATTCTACCTCGCACAGTTTCAAAGAAGTTTCCAGCGTGCGTGATTATGGATTGCTGCGTGACGGATTCCCCTAAAACTCTGTGGCTTAGAGCAACCAACACGTGTCATCTCATAGTTCATGTAGGCCAAGAAACCACAGCGCTTCTCCACCGGGCTTCTCTGCGGGAACTCTGGTTAGGCCCCTCCTCAGACTGCAGCCGCTGCCAGCAAGGGCCCTGTTCTCTTTTGAGGATTGAGCAGAGAAGAGGCCTTGTGAGGAGTTCACAAAGATGGCTGATGGGATGAGGCTCAGCTCGTTCGTGGCTATTGGAAGGAGGCCTTCAGTCCTTGCCCACACTGCAAGGAGGTCTTCACAGTGCTGCTCACAACAGGTACATGTGTTTCCCCAGCATAAGATCTGAGAGCACAAAAGAGAGCTCTAGCAAGGGAAGCCCTCAGATGGTAGTTGCATGCATTTTAAAATCTAATGTGCAAAGTCACGTCCCTGTTTTTCTTTACTGTGGCCATACTCTCTTCATTAGAAGTGAGTGGGTGAGACCATCAGTCTGGGGTGAATATTGCCTAGAATTGGGCACCCCTGAGATGGAGGGGGCTGTCTTCAAGGCTGTCAAGCCTGGACAGTGATCTGCACCTCTTTCTGGTTGCTTCTATGGTCTGGCCAGGAACGCATCGGAGAAGACCTATGAAGCCATGAAGCAGCTTCCCACTGCTTTTTTCAGGTACAACTGCCAAGAACTAAAACTGGGGCCTTCTATGAAGAAGACTAAAGCCTTGGTTGTCTCTTGTAATTTATCTTCATCACCACTGGTATTTATAACTGCAAGGTTTTGGTGTTAGACGGTCTGTTGGTCTGAATTTTTGATGTCAAGAATTTCTGTCTTTAATTATATTCGCTGTAATGTTGGATGTAAAGCATTGCATGGATCTTGCTAGCCAGACATGACTTTAAACGTCTTGCATTCTTATTTTTTTCTCTAGTTCACTTTTGAACTAAATGTGCTTCCTAAGGAAAAACTAGAATTAGGACTAGAAATATAAATCTGTGTATGTGTATGGTCTATGAAGGACTCAAAGCAATGCTAAAAAGTATGTACATAATTTTAGGGGTGAGTTTGACGTTTACTTGTTTGTATGTAATCAGATAATGTGATCCCAAATCCCAAATAGGATAAAGTCATATTTGACTTAAGTATGAGGGCAAATGTGGCAACTTAAGTACCCCCAGATGTTTTGCTAAATTAAAAACATAAGGCACATATGTTTAGAGTCTTATTTAGCCAGAATATATACTACAGTTGTTATGAATATCATAAAATTACAGTAATATTGTGAAACAGAGAGAAGAAAATTGTTTGACACAGTGGTGACTCCACGGATTGGACCCATTAGCGTGTAGTTAGTGTGTACCTGTGTTGACAAAGGCACAAAATGCAGCAACAAGTGTGGTTGTTGACAGGTAGAAACATTTATCCCTGTGTTTCCTGCCTAACAGTGCAGGAAACAACAGACGCACGACATGATCACCAGTAACATTCTTTCCGCAAAAATGAAGAGAGGGAATGCTGGAGCTCAGGTTTGAACCCGGAAGCCTGGCCCTGGACTCCCGCTCGCTCTTAATCTGCTCAGACCCCGGACTCGTGCCCTTGATCCGCTCTGACCCCGGACTTGGGCTCCTGGTCCGCTCTGACCCCGGACTCGCGCTCCTGACCCTGGACTCGAGCTCCTGACCCTGGACTTGCACTCCTGATCGGCTCAGACGTGCCGCCTCCATCCAAAGCTGGGGAGAGGGGCACGATGAGAATTTGCTGACTTCATTAACAGATCATGAATGTTTGAATGAGTGGATAAACCAGATACTGTTTTAAACAAAAGCTAAATCAACTTAGAGATACTATCTTTTCTTTGAAAGATTCTTATTCAAATAAATGTTGCCTGCAGGAAAAAAAAAAAAACCTTCTTTGTGTTATTTTTCACACACACAAAATCATGGTAGTGCCATTTTAAGGGTAAAAGTTGAGAAAAGGCATCATCACTACTGAAAATGACTTTGACGTGTGCAGAGTATTTCTCTTCACCCTCATCCTTTATCCAAGTCCAAAACCTCAGCTGTGTGTAGCGTTCCCAGTCACCTCCTAAGACTTCTGGTGCTGGAAGCAAGGCCAGAGCTCCTGCTGAATTACGGCTGGAAAAATCCACTCTCCTCAAGTTTTTGCCATGTGGTGGGCTGAAGGCCTCTCTGCTCCAGCATTGAAAAGGCCAGCACATCTCCCCTGGCGGCTTTAAAGCTTTTATAAAGTGGAAAATATTTTGCTTCCTTGGACTGTGCAAGCTATAGAGAGTGAAAGATGTTGCTGTTACATTTGGGTGCAGTACATTTATTTTTCTGCAGATGGTAATCTCTTAAATCAGTGTGAATTTAAAGAGTTTCAGATTCTCAATGTAACAATGTCATAATAAAAATGTTTTTTAATCAATATTTTGAGTAAAGCGTCTGTTCAACTTTATTATAATCATACACGTTTCTCTGCATTTCATTATCTTTCCCAAAATGTTACACGTTTTAAGTTTCAAATAAGAAGTGGAAAAAAATTAAGTTAATTTTTCCTCCCTCCTGAGAAAGAAGAACTGAAAGTAGCTAAGGAGCTAAAACAAGGCATAGCTGCCACTTCCAGGTTTTCAGTTGCAGCCAGGGCTCACTTCTGAACACTCCCTTACAGCACACGGAAAAACAAAAACCTCTTACAGCCAGGACTGTCTGAACATTGATGCTTTTAATTGCTATCTCAAGTAGTTCCACAACATGTCCAAAAATTGTTAATAAGATGTTGGATTAGATGATTCTGACTAATGGCCTATTGAAACTCGGACTTGAAATGAGATTTTCATAATTTTTCATTGCTTTCCAAACAAAATAAAACTTGGTAGAACTACTAAAACTGTCCTGAAAGCCTTTATTGCAGCATGTTAGGTTTTGTTTTCTTTGATTTTCCCTTTGGCCATTAAAAGAATCATTTTGTTTTTTCAGGGGCTACTCCCATATTGGCTGAGCCCATCCAATATCAACGTTTGCAATGATAAAACTGGAAATGAAAGAGAATAAAGGCCAGGCACAGTAATTCAGGTTTCGATTTTTTTTTTAACTAATATTATTTTACTTTGAGGAGTACATTAATTTTTCAAGAGGTTTGATTTGATAAATGGTTCTTTGCAATTGCTTTGCCAGATGACAGCAAACTGACATAGGGCTGGGATGGATTAAGGTGGGTGAGAAGGAAAATTCTGCTAAATATAATTTTGCAAGAGACAAGCTTCAAAACCAGAATATATTTTCTAAGAAATTTTTGAACTAGGTTGAAATAATGAGTAGTAAAGAACTTAAAAATTTATCTTTCCATCCAACCAATGTTCTGACATTTTGCTCAAGGATTATTTATGTTTATAACCCCAAATACTCTCTGGTAGGTACATTAGGTCCAGGTCTATACATCCAAGGTACATGAGCAATTTGCTAAGAAAAGCAGGCAGAGAACATGGGTGATAACTTGGGCCCTAACGTGAGAGTTCTGACCTGAAGTAACAAGTCTAGAGCCTCCTGCTGCTCACACCCCAGACTGTTTAAGCTCCAAGTGACTCTGGCTTTTGCAAGGAGCTGGGATTTTATTCAGGGACTCTGGGCAGGGCTTGTCTTTCTTCTCCCAGATGGAGAAACGGACTTTTAATAATTCACCTCTAAGCATAACAATGTAGTTTGTTTTTATTCTATTCTTTTAAAAATTTTTTTTTAAGATTTTGAAAATTGAGGTTAAATATACACAACTTAAAGTTCACCATGATAATCATTTAAAGTATACAGCTAAGTGCGTTTAGGGCACTCAGTGTGGTGCGGCCTCAGCTCTCACTCGTTCTCAAACATTTTTGTCACCCTGAAGGAAACTCTGTGGTCATTAAGTACTAACTCCTCATTCCTCGCCCCTGGCAGACACAAATCTGCTTCCTGTCTCTATGGATTTGCCTATGTGGGATATTTCATAGAAATGTGGTCAGATCGGATGTGTTTCTGTGTGTCTGGCTTGTTTCACTTCCCACATCGCTTTTGAGGTGCATCCATGTTGCGTCATGTATCAGTACTTCACCTCTCTATTGTTTTCCAATTATTTATTATGGTAAAACACACAAAAAGTAGAATCTGCCATCTTAACCATTTTTGAGTGCACAGTTCAGTGGCATTAAGTACATTCATATTGCTGTGCAGCCATCACCACCATTTATATCCAGACCTCTTTTCATCCTGTAAAACCGATACCTTGTCCCCATTAAACACTAACTCCCTAACCTCCAGACCCAGCCCCTGACACCCACCATGACACCCTCTGTCTCTATGATTTTAACTACTCTAACAACCTCATACAAGTAGAATTATATAGTATTTGTCCTCTAATATAAACTAATAACCTGGTAAAAGAATGGGCTAAAACTTTAATAGTTGTTGTCTTCTATTCTTAATTTGCTAAGTGTTTGTATCAGAATGATTGCAGTTTGCTGTATACCACTTTTATGTAAATAAAGTTGTTGAAAAAATAATCGAAACTTGTGGGTTGTGGCTAAACAGTGCAAGATAGAAATTTATACATATTTTATAATACCTATAGATGTATACACACACACACAGGAGGTAGAAAAAGTTGAAAAATAATTATCTACCCTTCCACATCAAGAAGCTAAAAAAGAAATAACAAATTAAACCGGAAAAAAAGAGACAATCATAAAATAAAGAGCAGAAGTTAATATGTTATCAGCAGCGAGCCCAGGTGGGGTCCATGGTCCTCTATTCTTGTCTTCTTGGAAGAAAGAATTCAGCCAAGAGACAGAAGTAGATTTAAGGCAGAAGTGAAAGTTTACAGAAGCAAAAGAATGTACACTTGGCAGGACCAAGCGGGCACTCAAAAGGGTCCCGCAATCTTTGGCTTGGGGCTCTTATAGATTTGCTATTTCCTGTTTTTGTTCTGGTCTCTTCCCCTTGTCTTTTCCCTTGGGTGGGCTGTTGGCTGATCCCCACATGCTCAGTTACTTGCCAGTATCTGGGAGGGGTTGCATGTGTCATTTGGTAGCTGAAGTTATGTGTATGTTGTCTTAGGGAAATTTCCCTTACTGGTCTAGCTCCCGCAGACGAAGGTCATATACTGGTCAGACTTCACCATTTCACCCCTTTCTGCACATGCTTGGACACATGTTAA
This sequence comes from Chlorocebus sabaeus, assembly GCF_047675955.1. Classification (NCBI taxonomy): domain Eukaryota; kingdom Metazoa; phylum Chordata; class Mammalia; order Primates; family Cercopithecidae; genus Chlorocebus; species Chlorocebus sabaeus. The sequence continues at coordinate 1,243,607 of NC_132916.1, read as the reverse complement.
GTTCTCATTGGGAAGTTGTTGCCCACAAGCTCAAGATGTTCCCTGTTTATTGGGAAATATTTCACTTGCTGGCACCAGCTGTGACCACCTATAATTCCTAAAGAGGCTGCCTGATAATTGCATGACAGTTGCCTGGCTAGACGTTCCCTGGGGCCCTGTCCTGTCCTTCCCTCTCTGCCTGTCCACCCTCTCTAGCAAATGCACTATGAAAGGTATTTAGTGTCTGCACTGGCCTGCTGTCTATTAACTACGTGAGGCGCTGTCTGACCTGAGAGGCCTCCTGGGCTTGTGTGTCCCATGGATGGAGGCTGGCACTGCTTCTTTTCAGACTGACGATGCTTATACGACCCCAGCAAGGAAAATTATTTGGACTCACAGACTTAGTCACTAATTTCCAGATGTTTAAGTTAAAGTTCAATAAAGAAAATAAATGCAGGATTCTAGAGATTGGGCAAACTTATAATTAAATCAAATGTTTTAATGACCTGCTAAGTCATGGTACATCAAAGTCAGTAAACAGAATGTGGTAGCTCAAAATCAAGAAGAGGAAAGACTGGATGAATAAACCCTGTCTTTAGAACAGGGTAAATGTATCTTAAGTAAAATCACAAATGTTGACCAAAAAGCATGACTCTTTAAAAAGGGGAAGTTTTCTGCTTTTTCTGGATGTGTCCGTAAATGTCTCCATCACTCTGTTCATCTTCATTACATTCTGTGCCTCCCCAGTGCCCAGGATTCAGTCTCCCCAGTTATTCTCAAATTATCAAAAAGGGCCCCTTCAAAAGGAACTGATTCTAAATTTTGTGCAAGAGAAGGCAAGATGATTGTGAAAGTTCTTCTGTTGTTGTTTACTTTTTTTTCAACTAGGGTTGGGGGAGATATTCAAAGAGGTCTGGAGATACTGATGAAGGCATTATCTCGTAGAAGCCCCAAATGACTTGAGGGAAACAAATGATTACCTCTAATTCAAAGCAGTTTGTGAAAAGGCCTGAATTCCTGGGCTTAAGAGGGGCAAGCAGTAGAAAGTGTGCTGGAAAAATACTCCGTGGTCAAATAAATCAAAGGATGAATGCCCAGTTACAGAAAACATAATAAATGACAAAGTTGCTGGATGCATGACCAAGCTTCAGATGTGGATTTCCAGGAATGAGACTTGTTATTATGATCCTTGGACCCAACAGACCCAGATAAGAGAAGCCTGAAAAGTGCCTTTCTAAGCTTCTGGGAACCTGGAAGCAGATATCTGACTCAGCTTCCTCGTGACTCTGGCTCTGATTCCTGGTCCCAGTGAAGACCCAGCTTTGCGAGTGCTGGTTGGGCTCAGGAGCAGGAAAGCTGGTGCCAGCAAGGTTCCTGTGCATGGAAGCCCCTGAAGGCTGTGGCGGGTTCATCAGAGTGGGGAGCTGACCCTCACGGAATGCAGAAATGCATTCTCCAGGGGCTTGAGGACCCCACCTCGTTTGGCCATCCACACCAGCGGTGCTGCCCTGCCATCCATGGCAAAGCCAAGGGCAGCTTTGCTGAGCCTCCCTGCCCCAGTCCCTGCCTTGTGTGGTGATCCCACTCCCCAAGAGCCTCGACATTGTTAGATCCAACAGGGAAGTTAGTCTCGTGCTGGAAGGTTGTTCTGGTGTGAGCTCTTCCCACAGATGAAGAGCTGCTTGAGTTCCCTGCTGTGTGCCCTTCCACAGAGAAGGAACGCCCTGGAGTCTCTAGCATGTGCCCTTCCCACAGATGAGGAGCCGCCTGGAGTCCCCGGTGTGAGCTCTTCCCATAGACGAGGAACCCCTGGAGTCCCCGGTGTGAGCTCTTCCCGTTGACGAGGAACCCCCTGGAGTCCCCGGTGTGAGCTCTTCCCATAGATGAGGAACCCCCTGGAGTCCCCAGTGTGAGCTCTTCCCGTGGATGAGGAACCCCTGGAGTCCCCGGTGTGAGCTCTTCCCGTGGACGAGGAACCCCTGGAGTCCTCAGTGTGTGCTCCTGACCAGTTGCCACGCAGCATTCCATGAGGGCTGTTGTGTAGTCAGATGGGGAGCCTCACAACTTAAAAGGACAGGCCCTTACATCATTATGTAAGACAGGCTTTCTACACAAGTGGGGAAAACAGAACTTTTTTTGTATGACAGGGTCTGAAACCACAGCCAGTCTTAGGATAAATGGACACAGACTACGTTGTCAAAGGCTTGACATTTGGATCAGAACCAGTGCTTAGGTCGGGGCAGCGATTGTCCAGTCATGTTTCGTGTAAGCTGGTTCTGAGTGTTATTAAGACATTCCATGAAAACAACTGACCCATGGCCAACATGTGCAGAAGATGCTGGTTCAGTAACCACCATAAAAATGCATGAGTCTGTTTGCTCTGAGATTTCTCAGCATTTTATCATGATAATCTGCACTGAACAATGCTCATTCTATTGGCACCTCTTAAGGGACCGGTGTCCTGGGGCACACAGAACCCCAGTTGCCCACACATTAGGTCTACTCCTCCCCCGACTGCGGGCGAGAGGGCTTCTCTGCAATGGCCTGGTCTTGTCCCTTTGTGGTTGCTGAGTTACTCTCCATCACGTGCACGGAGGCTGTTCTGTGGGAGAGGGGTGTCCACAATGCAGAACCCCTGATGATGAGATTCCTTCTCACTTGCTGTCAGACATGGATCTCACCTCCAACCAGACCATAACCTGGGACAAAGATGTCTCTAGGAACACATTGACCTAACCTAAAATGCAAAGCACACTGCCATTTCGGAGCTCATCTCCTGTTACACAGATGACCAGGGAGAACCTCTCAAAGGTGGGGGCCAACACATGCAGCACCCACCAGCCGATTCAGAAGGGTAGGCACAAAGTCTTTTGGCAAATGCCAAACGTCAATGTTCCTAAGGAGAGTAAAGCTGGGACCAGGCAAACAGCACAGGCTGCATGGTCCACTGGGGCTTGGGGAGCAGAAGCTGTGAGATGGAGTCAAATGGGGCAAAGAGCCAGATGCAAAGGTGAGTGATGCAAGCAGGATGAGCCATCACCCCGGTGTGGAATGCAGCCTGGGGACGAATTTTCACAGGGTCTCTGCTGGCTCATATGGTCTCCTGGGCCTGCATTTCTCACACTGAGCAGCTGAGCAGGTGCACCAGCTGACCATGGAGAGAAGCACTGCAATCGCATTTTAGACAAGGGAGAAAGCGGTAAAGCTCCACCCCACTAACAACTGTTAAGAATCTTCTTCCTTTTAGGAATTTTGAATTCTCCAAATGTGGGCCAGGCTGCTAACCAAACATAAATGGTACTGGACAAGGTTAAATCATGAAGTCAAAACTAGACCACATGACATTCTGCACTTGAGTTCTATGTTTTAAGATGGGCTTTGACTTTTCATGATCCAAGGTGATTTCCAGCCCCAGGTTATGTATTAAACATATGGCATATTGTGGTTTACAAAGCACTTTCCTATGATTATCTATTTAGAGCTTCACAACAACCATGCAAAGAAAGGAAATAAGTATTCCAGAGTCCTATAGGAGACCATTGTGCTAAAGAAGGCTTGGCTCATGCCTCTAATTCCAGCACATGCAAAGAAAGGAAATAAGTATTCCAGAGTCCTATAGGAGACCATTGTGCTAAAGAAGGCTTGGCTCATGCCTCTAATTCCAGCACTTTCAGAGGGCAAAGTGGGAGGATGGCTTGAGATCAGGGGTTCATGACAAGCCTAGGCAACATAGTAAGATCCTGCTTCTATAAAAGAATTTTTTTTTAATTAGCCAAACGTGGTGGTGTGTATCTGTGGTCCCATCTACTCACGGTGGCTGAGATGGGAGGGTCACTTGAGCCTGGGAGGTAGATGCTGCAGTGAGCCCTGATTGCACCAATAGATTCCAGCCTGGGTAACAGAACAAGACCCTGTATTTTCTACAGATAGTTAGAGCATGTTAACAAATGTCAATTAGGACACTTCTACTTTTGGCCACAAAGTAATAGCTTTTATCAAAACATCAGCTTAATTCTCCAACCTTCTGCCATGAACAACTCTAAAAGCCAAAGAGGATGCATACGCAGAAATAATGACAATATAAGGCTAGTTTTTGAGGGCACCCAAGGGCCGTCAAGGTAGGTAGGAACTGAAGGACCAAAAGCCACAAAAGAAGAGAAGTGGACTCAGGTGAGCATCACTTTTTGCTTTTGCTTTTTCCCTCAAGACATTTATCAATTGAAACCTAGAGAAAAGAGGCCAAACAGAAAGTAGTGGCCAGAGGCTTTGGTACTCTGGCTGGTTTGGGAGGATCCAAGTTAAAGTTTAAGGATAAAAAGGAGGTCAGGACTTGAGTGGGAAAAGAGAAATGCAGAGGTTTATGCCCAAAATTCTGGGTCTACTTTTTCCCTGGGGCATTTGTTGGGTTCTAAGCTGTCATAAGAGACTTCTAGAAACCAGCATGGAACAGGAACTGGAAGGATAAAGCAGAAGCTGTTGTGCGGTGCTAGAGAAACAAAAGTTAGAGTTCAAAGTTTGACAAAGAGGAGAGGACTTGCCAAACACCTTGGGGTTTCAGTTGAGTTTCCAAAAGAACTATGCCCCAGAAATAAGGACAATTTGGAAATAGCCCAGTGCTTGCAAAATCTAAAACTGGATAAAACTGGATCAAAATGACTTGCCAATATTCTATCTATTTGCAAGAATAAAATTAAATCTTTCATAGACAAAGATGAAAAATGCCAGGATGTCCACACTAGTCACACTAATGTCAACCATTCTATTAAAAACTACCAGCCTTGCCAAAAAGCAGGACTGAAACAACTGAAAACCAAGAAGAAAAGTCAGATAATACAAATAGACCTACAAGTAACCTTAGCTGGGGACTTTAATAAAAGTTTAATTAGTATATCCAAGAAAATATAGAGAATTTGATTAAAGAACTGCAATTGATAATTATTCTAATTTAAAAATTGAGTAGCTAAAATTTAACATCAGTAGGTGGGTTTAACAGCAGTCAGACATAGCAAAAAAAGTGGAGTACTGGAAGATCAATCATTGGAAAATATTCTGTCTAGCATCAACAGAAAAAAAATATAAAATTTTTAAAAGGCAAAAGGACATTTGCAGCAATATGAAAAATTAAACATTTGTATAAGTTGATTCCAGAAACAGAGGAGGAAGGGAGGGAGGGTGAAATGGGGGAGTGGGAAAAGAGAGAGAAAATATGAATATGAAAGCATTAGAAGCAGAATTAGACAAGAGACACTGGCTGAGATTTCCCCTAAAACAACAACAACAAAAGGCATGAAACCACAGATTAAGGCTCAAAAGATCTCAAGCAGGGCAGGCACGAAGAAAGCCTCACCAAGTCACATCATAAGAAAGCCACTGAAACCCAAAGATGAAGAGAAAATCTTAAAAGCAGGCAGCCAGAAAAAAAGACATATTATCTTCAATGTAACTATAATAAGACTGGCAGCTGATGTTTCTGAAGGAAACCATGGCAGACAGAAGAAAATGGAAAGAATGTCGAAAGAGCTAAATGAATAGTGCTGCAATAAACATACGTGTGCATGTGTCTTTATAGCAGCATAATTTATAATCCTTTGGGTATATACCCAGTAATGGGATGGCTGGGTCATATGGTACATCTAGTTCTAGATCCTTGAGGAATCGCCATACTGTTTTCCATATTCACAATAGCAAAGACTTGGAATCAACCCAAATGTCCATCAGTGACAGACTGGATTAAGAAAATGTGGCACATATACACCATGGAATACTATGCAGCCATAAAAAAGGATGAGTTTGTGTCCTTTGTAGGGACATGGTTGCAGCTGGAAACCATCATTCTTAGCAAACTATCACAAGAACAGAAAACCAAACACCGCATGTTCTCACTCATAGGTGGGAACTGAACAATGAGATCACTTGGACTCGGGAAGGGGGACATCACACACCGGGGCCTATCATGGGGAGGGGGGAGGGGGGAGGGATTGCATTGGGAGTTATACCTGATGTAAATGACGAGTTGATGGGTGCAGCACACCAACATGGCACAAGTATACATATGTAACAAACCTGCATGTTGTGCACATGTACCCTACAACTTAAAGTATAATAATAATAAATAAATCAAAAAAAAAAAAAAAAAAAAAAGAAAGAGCTAAATGAAAACAACTGCCAATCTAGAATTCCACATCCCATAAAAATGTCCTTAAAAAAGGCTTTAGGAAAAATAAAAGCTGATAGAATTTATCACCAACAGATCTACATTATAAATACACAAAGGGATTTCCTAGCATGAAAGAAAATCATCTGAAAAGGAGAAAAAAATTTATAGAGAAATAAAAAGCACTAGAAGGGTTAAACATGTTGGTAATTCTAAATTAATATTCAAAACAAAAATAATATTATTATTCAGAGCTTGAAATATACGTAGAATTAAAATATATGTAAACAATTGCACAAAAGATGCTGGGAGTAGTGGATGAAGTTAATGTGCTAAGATTTTGGATAGTCTTAGGTACGGTAACAGTACTTAAGGATGCATATTGCAATGTCTAGAGTAACTACCTAAAGAATAACTAAAAATATATATAATCATCCAGCGAATACAGGGTAAGTTGAATAATTAAAGACACTTGATTAATTTGAAAGAAAGAGAGAAAGGAGGAATAATTAAAACAAATTGTTTTATACACAATTAGAATGATTGATTAATTTGAAAGAAAGAGAGAAAGGAGGAATAATTAAAACAAATTGTTTTATATGCAATTAGAATGAGTCATCTGATTACAAGGTGAAAATTTTCAGATTAATAAGAAAGAAAAACTTAATATATGCTGTTTACAAAAGATGCAGCCTAAAATCAGAACAAAGAATATTTGAAAATTAAGAGATGGATAAAAGATATCCCATGCAGATACTAGCTAAAAGAAAGCTTGTGCACCTATATCAATATTTGATAAACTTTAAGGCAAACATATCATTAGAGATAAAGATGTTTCATAAATATTAAAAAGGTTCAATTCAGTACAAAGATATACCAATCCTAAATTTTTATACACCCAATAAAATAACTCAAAATACCTGAAGCAAGAATTATCAGAAATAAACAAAGTAAAAAGGAATCCTTAAACCACAGTAGGATATTTTAGGATACCTCTGTCAGTAACCATTTGAACAATTTGCATAACAAACTTGACCTAATTGGCATGTGTAGAAACCTATCCCTAAAAACTTCAGAGCACACATTCCTTTCACATTCACATGGAGTACAGAATGTTCTCTGACCGCAGTGGAATTAAACTCAAAATTGAAAACAGAAAGAAAACTGAAAAATTATCAGATATTTTATAATAAAGTAACAATAGTAGAATCTTATAACGTAAATCAAAATTAGAATAGCTAAGGAAAACACGACATCTCAACACAGGTGGTGGACAGTTAGAACTGCACTTAGAGGAAAATTTCTAACCTTAAATGAATGCATTAAAAAGATGGAAGGCTGCAAAATCAAGGATCTAAGCTTATATCTTAAGAAATTAAACCAATACAAAATTAAACTAAAATAAAATATAAGCAATAAAATCATCATCAATATATGTGCAAGTAATAGAGATGAATTAACACCACCAAAGTATACAAATCATGTATTTCTATATTCTAGGGCACAAAAGTATATGCTTCCACATAGTGGCAACAACCAGTTAGGCCCCATAATGTGATGCTGCAGCAAACCAATTCCAGATGGCTAAAATTTCTTTTAAAATACCTGAAAACTAACAATATCAGTTGTTCATAAGGATGGGAGGCAGCTGAAACTTGCATACTCTACTCCTGGGAATGTAAGTTGATCCTAGGAAAATGTTTTGCAGTATTTACGAAAACTATACTGATCATAACCCATGCCTTAGCAATTTCACTTCTAAATATGCGCCCCAAATAATATAAATACATGTTCATCAACACATATGCAAGCATGTTCATAGAAACTATTCATGACAACCTATGACTGGAAACCACTAAAATATCCAACATCCTTAGACAAATCAGTTTGATGTGTAAATAGAATGTATTGCACAATAATAAAAAAGAAGAAAGACCTGCTTCATGTAACAACACAGAAGACTCTCACAGACATAATGGTGAATAAAATAAGTCACAAGATACTAACTATGGTATTGTTACATTTATGATAAGTAAAAGTAGGCAAAACAAATCTATTACCATAAGAATCAGAATAATGATTTCTCTCATGGGAAGTAGGTAGACTATTACTAAGACAGGCCCGGAAGCAGGCTTCTGGGGAACTGGTAATATTTTGTACCGCTGTATCTATGGTAACTACATTTGCAAAACTTTATCAAGCTACAGAATGTGCACCAAATATTAGTATATTTTACTGTTTAAAAAAGCAAAATGAAACAAACAAGTATCAGATCATTTCACCCTCCCTGTTTAAAACTACTTAACAGCTTCCATTTTAAAAATTTACGGTAAAATTCAGACTGTTCGCGTCAGCTGACGAGGCCCTAGGTCGCCTGGTCCCTGAGTCATTCTCCAAGCTCATCTCACACCACACTCCCTCTTACCTCACCACACCTCAGCCTGAGGTCTGCTCCACCACAAATCCACCTGGATTCCCACTCTTCCTTATTTCTGAAATGTTCGTCTCACAACTTCTCTCACATGCCCAACTCTACTCTTTGGGTCTCAGCTCAAGTGGTATCTCATCACAGAGACCTTCCCTGGCCACCATGTCTAAGTGGCCTGCTGCTGTGCTCCTCACTGGTCAGGGCCCCAGGGCAGCAAGGCCTCTGGCATCTTCATTGTTGGGTGCCCAGCATCTGGTAGTGCCTGCCACATGGAAGGAACACGTGAATATTTGTTGAAGGCATGAACCATTCCGATTCACTCTCATATGTCCTTTAGTCCAATTTCCAATGACCTCTCTTTGTCTGCAACAGAGACTCTCGTCTCTCTTCTCCCTCTAGGATGAAGGCTCTGTTGGTGCAGGAATCGTGCTTGTTTTCTCAATTTCTGTGTCTCGGTAGGGACAGCAATGCACACATTCTGCTGAATAAATATTTTGAATGAAAGAATGAATGCGTCAGTAAATAATTTGGCAGCTATGGTAAGGAAGTAAAAATTAAATGTTTTAACCAAGACTATATTAATCTGAGTTTTTTCCCTAAACTTGAGACTTATAGCTGCCTCTCTGTGCTACAATAAATGCTAAGAACATGCAAAGATCCAAGCCACAGGGCCTGCCCTGTGGCAGTGTGAGGTTCAGAGGCAGGCAGAAGTGGGGAGGCCTGACTGCAGCTTGGCTGCCTCACCAAACACCGTGGGAACATGGCGTGGAGTGGAAGGTTTCTTGAGAAAGCCTTGAGTCCTCAGAGTATCCCATCATGAACAAAACGAGCCAAGATGCTTCACACAGGAAATTTCCACGGTGGTGGGGACAAACCCAGTACTTGGAACAAACCCCAAGTCCCTAACGTTTAGTTTCCGAATATAGTTTATAAGATAAAATCCAGGAGGACAAACTCGCCCAATTTATACAGAAAGGCTTTGTGAAGTGAAAGATGTAAGTAAAGCTAAGAGAATAGGTAAATTACCACCAGGTGTATTTTATGCCTTTGCTGATAATTAATAATTAGCTGACTTCAATGTGAACCTGATCTTCTTCAAACACTGAAAAACAACTTGAGTTATACTCCATGAAAAGATTCTGAGTAGTATTTAATTAAAAAATTTTAAAATCAGCCTTTAGAAAGTTTTGATGTTTATTTTATTACATCCCTGAAGCACAGCTCTTGGGATAGAAAAAGCATAGGGAGTAGCTGTGGGTTTTAAACATTTTATTTCATCCTGGGCCTTTTTATTTTATTGTTTTGAGAGAGGGTCTCACTCTGTTACCCAGGCAACAATGCAGTGGCACATTCAAGGCTGTTGAAGAAAATATGGCACATACAATTTCCTATAAGTAGTTTGCTAGGAGAAAATAATATGTCAGCCGTTTAGAAAATACAAAATAATTTAACATTGAACAAATGACTGATGCTACCATCAGCTGTATAATTAGTAAGGTCCTGCATAGAATGCACATAAGACAGTGATAACACGAAATCACAGAGTAATATCACAGACACGTTAAACCTTCAAGGATTGTTGAAATATCACCAAGAATGTGCACTGAACTAACCTTAGTTTCTAAGGTTTATGCAATCATTTGAATTTTACTAGCCCTATCAATAGTTAAGAAACAAATTCAAAAATGGATTCCACCACTTCACAAGCAAACTTGTAATTTATAAATCCTGGAAATACAAGAAACGAACCAGTTGTAAAATCAGAGGATAACTTGGGATGGAACGAGGTCACTGGCCCATAGGGATTGTTTCCTCCAATGGAGCTTCACAACTCGTAAATGTGAAGAGGATTTCACTTCCAGCAACATGGTTTTGCTTTAAAATTCCAAGTAGGGATACCAGTGAGGTCCCCAAGGTTCGTCTTCACAGGGCTTTGCTCTCACACCCGGTCAGTGTCTGTCCCTGTGCAGGGAGGAGGAGGTGGGAGACGAATCAGTGAGCCAAGAGTCTTTTGTGCTCAGGTTATGGGATTTGAAGACTGTTTTTTCTTTTTCTTTCTTTCTCCTTCTCTCTTTTCTTTTCTTTATTTTTATTTTTATTTTTATTTATTTTGAGGCAGGATCTCACACTGTCGCCAAGACTGAAGTGCACAGGCGCAACCTTGGCTCACCGCAACCTCTGCCTCCCCAGCTCAAGCGATTCTCCTGCCTCAGATTCCTGAGTAAGTGGGACCACCAGGCCCAGCTAATTTTCATATTTTAGTAGAGACAGGGTTTCACTATGTTAGCCAGGCTGGTCTCAAACTCTTGGCCTCAGGTGATCTGCCCACCTAGGCCTCCCAAAGTGCCAGGACTACAGGCATGAGCCACCACACCCAGTTGAGATAGTGTTTCCTTCTTGGGAAAACAAGGATCTTTCCCAAGTCTCCCACCTGCTGTGTAATTCCACCCAGTGTGTGTCTAGTCATCTCTTGCATTTCGTGTGCATAACATTTTGCTTTAGTCAACAGAGTCATGTGTCTGGAAGCTGCTGGAGTCCTTCTCACAAGATCTCCACCAGTGGGATGGGTGTGGCGAGCCAGAACCCACCTACTGTTTGTCACTTCACCATTCAACAACTAGTGAAAGTTCCATTCCAAACACAATACCAGGCAGGAAAAGGCACTTGAGGGAGAGAAAGGAAGGGGCTGGGAAGAGGACGTCCCTCTGACGGCCTCCGAAGGTGACTGCAGGCTGCTTTTTAAGGCCTGTTCCACATCCCTGCTTCTCTGGGGGAAGCAGATTTTGTGAACTTTCTCAGCAGAAGTCAATCCAGCGTCTACGCATGACCTGTGGTGGCTCCTGGAGGCTGAACATGGCAGCATCTCCTCCTTCTGAACCCCCCACTCCATCAGGGCCCCTTTGACCTTTCACCATCCTCCAAACCCTCCCTCATTGTCTACCTGGACCCATTGACCAGTTATGAGTTCTCAGTGATTTTTCTACTTAACTTTTCTTTATATGTGCCCACTGGGGACTCTCATAAATGCCTCCCCTCCTGCCATGGGTACCCGTCTGCTCTCAGATCTCTCTGTAAGCTTCGTTCACTCACAGCTGCTTCTTAGTAACAATGAGAAACGGCTTGTCCCACCTTTGTGTCTGGACGTACTCTCTGGTCACCTGGACTTTGGCAGCATATGAAGCCTGCTGGGCATTTAGTGCCCCCATCACCCCGGTGGCCTGCGGAGCATCTGCTGTGGGCTTCCCAGGGGTGTTCAGGACACACAGGGTGTGGAGACACGGCGGCAGTTCATCCTCCTGACCACCAGGTGGCTGTCACTTATATTTCCCCAGGAACAAAGAAGCGAGCTGGCATTAGAGAAAGCTTTTCTTTTCTCAAGATGATATTGCCAAGGCCTGAGCTAAACTCAATTCTCCAGGACATGCTTGACCGGAGAATGTCTCCCTTAGTGTTTCTCTAACTAGAACAGGCAGATCAGTCACATCATCAATTCACAGGAATTCATCCTCCTCCAAGAGAAGCTGAAATATTAGTTGTGTTTGCAGTTCCTTCCCTGGATAAGAAAATACATTCAGGTCAAAGATGATAGCATTTCTGAGTCTCAATTGTTTCTCATCCACACAGTAGTCAGGTGTGTAGTAAAAATCTTCCTGTGCCCCCAAAATGTCTGACTTTTGTCCTCAGCTCCTGGGTGCTCCAGCGCCTCCTTCTGGGCACTTTGGGCTTGCTGGATGGTGACGGTATGATTGAGTGGGGGCTCCAGGCCAGGCAGCAGCAGAGGCCCTGCAGGTTGACACACACGGAGGCCAAGGAAGTAGCTCATCCCGGGTCAAGGGTGATGGAAGTACTGCCTCAGGGCTTCTCTTGGATGCTGCCTGTGTGCTCCAGCCCTGGCTAATTTTATCTGTACCCTTGCCCTGTGATAAAGTGTCACAATGTGTACAGCAGCTCTCAGGGAATTCCACAGTAAATCATTGAAGGTGAGGGTTGTTTTGGAAGCCTGGAACCTGCGTTTGGGGTAGACATGAGCATCCTGTTGGCAACATGTCCCCCAACTTCGTTGTTTAAACTCCTTGCACCAGGGTCATGTTTTGGAAAGATCAAATCTAATCATTTTTCTGCTCAAAACCCTCCAGTGGCTTCCATTGTCAAAGTCCTTCCATCATCCAGGTCCTTCCAGCATCCTACCATGGCCTCATTACAAGCCTGTGCCATGCCCCACCTGACAGTTCACGTCTGAGCTCATCTCCGGCTGCCCCATTCCCTGACTCGGGCCCAGGGTCCTCCTGCCAATCCCTGGCCATGCTGAGTGTGTGCCTCCCACAGGGTCTTCATACCCATTCCTCTGCATGGATGCCCTTCCCCTCATCATCCAAACTGCCTGCCCCTTATATCCTCATATGTCCCCTAAATGTCATCCTGTCCTTGATGCCATGCCCAATAATTCTACATAGACGCCCCCAGTGGGTGCTCCATACCCTTTCCTGTTTGCTTTTCTCCAAACGCTCCTGACTCCACACTCTACACTGTTGTGCCTGGTGTCCTCCCTTCACTCGGCGGAGGCAGCTCCGTGAGCTTTGTTCACCACTCACCCAGCAGCTGGAATGGGGCCCACAGCAAGCGCTCAGGAGCTATGTTCTGAAGGCCTGAGTGCGTGAACGGCGGGTGCCCCCACTCTACAACACATTGCAGATGGAGACAAATAAAACATGAAGAAAGGGCACTGCCTTTAATGAACCTAAAGCCAACCCGACCAAACACACATGTGTGTGCAATAACTGGGAGACAACCGCCACGTGCGATCAGGCCCGCATGTGATGGAACCCACGCGTTTGGAGATGAGGAGGCTGTGCCCTGGTACGGAGTGGTCTCAAAGTGCTTAGTAAACTCAGAGAGTGGTCTACTGAAACAGGAAAACAGAAAGTGGATTCATGACTTGAAACATGAAGGCTGAGGTTGAAAGAGTCACCATGGGAGGCCGGGCGCGGTGGCTCAAGCCTGTAATCCCAGCACTTTGGGAGGCCGAGACGGGCGGATCAGGAGGTCAGGAGATCGAGACCATTTTGACTAACACGGTGAAACCCCGTCTCTACTAAAAAATACAAAAAACTAGCCGGGCGAGTTGGCGGGTGCCTGTAGTCCCAGCTACTTGGGAGGCTGAGGCAGGAGAATGGTGTGAACCCGGGAGGCAGAGCTTGCAGTGAGCTGAGATCCGGCCACTGCACTCCAGCCTGGGCGACAGAGTGATCAAAAAAAAAAGAAAGAGTCACCATGGGAAATGTGACTGGGGGCTGACAGGCAGGGGAAAAGCATCACCAGAATGCAGGGACTGGCCAATGATGAGGGCAAAAGAGCCTGTCACTCAAACAGGCTGCAGCAAACAGAAGCAAAGGCAGCATCTGCTGCTCTAGGACCTTTGAGATGGGAATAAACCAGAGTGTTTTGAGTCTAATTATTCAGAAAAATCAGAGTGATGCAGAATGGCAGAATTTTAAAACAATAGTTTTCTACATCAAAGGAAGGGCACATTGGCTCTCTTTGGAGTAAAGTTTTTAAAAAGTTGCTGAGGTAAACTCAGTGAAAATCCAGACAATGCTTACTCCCTGCAAATATGCAAAATAGCCAGTCTCATCACTCACTTCATTAGGGCAAGAAAGGAAAAGAATTCCTCACTAGCAATTGAGATTTTCTGGCAAAATGCGAGGAGGAGAAAACTTTGACTCAGAATCCCCTCTGTTCAGCTAGGTGGGCCTGAAAATGTCCAGCTTGGCTCACTCAGAGCAGAGTCTCCGTGGACTTCCTAGGCTGTCCTTCCACTCAGAAGACAGAGAACGCCTTTCAGCGTCCCAAGGCGCCTTGGGTCTGTCCCCAGGGGGATGTGCACAGCTGTAGTTAGAGGAAGGGGCATTTCCTCCATTCTGCGGAGAAACCAGCTTACAGGAGGTTTTGATGCAGTGATTAGCATCCAGGAGATTATGAGAAACACGCATTTCTATGCTCTTCTCATGACCTCTGATGACCACATTACGCTGAGGCAGGAGGGGTTCACCCGGTCATTTTTCATCAGAAGAAAAGGAACATTTCTCCAGGAGTTCAGAGCTTCTCTGACAGGTAGAAGGGAATGTGAACTCCATCCCGAGTGCAAGCACAATGACGACCTTCTAGAATGAAAAGGGGCATTGTTGCTGCAGAGCAGCTGGAGGGGAGAGCAACACGAGAGACGCAAAGAGCCAATGTCTGTCCAGCCATGAGCCAAGGGCAGACTCCGCAGGAGGCTGGGGTCACACAGAGCACTCCAAAGTGACTCCAGGAAAGACAGAATGATGCAGACCTGGGTCAAAAAGGCCGTGGGGTGACGCCATTGAACAACAGGACTTGGGTCAGAACGTTTACTAATGTTGAATCCCACTGAATACCCATCAATCAAAAATAGCTATTGAAGGTCTACATGATGAAAACCATAGGCAGAGGGGTGTGGGAGCGCCTTCGGGGGGGGGGGGGTGCTGAGTCCATCCTGAATCAGGTCAAAGCAGAAGAAGGAGTGGGTGGGGGGGCTGCCACTGACTCACTCACATCCCCATGCAACCCACATCCTGGGTCCTTTCCCTCCTGACAGGCGCGACGCCTTCCTGGGCAGCATGGGGTGTCCCTCCTGCTGGAGGCGCTTCCTCCCACACCTGCTCCCCCATCGGTGAGACCCACCAGAGACCAGGAGCTACTGGCCTTCTCCTCCCCACTCTAGAAGCGATGCCACGGGAGGATCACCGGCTGTAGGTCCCTCCCATCGCGCGGGACGCTCCCCCGGAGGACCAGATTCATGCGTGGCCATCCCCACGGGCCCTGTCGTCTACACGAGACTGAGATCCAGCAGCCTCTTGTTCTCCATCCTCTCCCCTCCCCGGGTTCTCCTCCCCTGTCCCGTCCCGTGTGAACTGCTGGGCTCACAGCTCCTCTCTGCTCCACTCCCTCCGCATCTCCAGCTGGAGGAGAAAACCCCACGGCCGGGGATGCCTCTGCGGTTCCACCCGGGACTCGCGCCCGCGCTGCGAGGCTGCGAGTTCCCTCAAAACTCGCAGGGCCTTTCTCCTCTGCTCGCGCCAGCGGCCTTCCTTAGATTCTCCACAGCACGTGGCTCTGCATGTCTCCATCTCCCACGCAGCTGCATTCTCTGAAAGCTGACGCCTGACCTTGGCATCTCCTCAGCACTGCTCAGGCGCGGGCAGCGGCTGTGCCCTGCGAATATCCTCCAGGCGAGCCGGCTTGAGTCCAGCTCAGCAACTGGAAGTCCGAGGACCTCCTGATCTGTCTGGGAGGCGTCTGGGAGCGTGGGGAGGCAGCGGGGACCTGGCCAGGCGCCTGGGAGTCTGTGGAAGGCGTCTGGGAGCGCGTGGGGAGGCGCCTGCGAGTCTGTGGAAGGCGTCTGGGAGCGCGTGGGGAGGCGTCTGGGAGTGTGTGGGGAGGTGTCTGGAAGTGTTTGTCCATCAGAGCTATAAAATTGATATCTGAGCTATTAAAAGAAACAACTAGAAACTTCATTTGTCCCTTTACTGTGCCGATTGAGTTCTGCGAGAGCCACTGGAAGCTCCCGGTGAAACAGCCACAGTCCACCAGCCTGTGCTTCCTGCAGGTCGTGCTCTGCTCCAGGATCTGGGTGGGCCCCAGCAGCGAGGAACACTGGACACTGTCCCTTTACTGGATTCCTCTGGTGTCACTGTGCAGCAC
This sequence comes from Chlorocebus sabaeus, assembly GCF_047675955.1. NCBI lineage: Eukaryota > Metazoa > Chordata > Mammalia > Primates > Cercopithecidae > Chlorocebus > Chlorocebus sabaeus. The sequence continues at coordinate 1,227,324 of NC_132916.1, read as the reverse complement.
AGTACCTGCTGAGGCCTCACCATGCCCTAGCACAGGGCTGAGCACAGGACACAGAGGTGCGAGTGGCCACACCTTCCACACCCACTCAGCACCTGCCTGCTCCCTGCCTGCTACGTGCTGGGCCTCCTCACGAGGGCAGGGGCCTGAGGCAGGTCTTGGGTCCCAAGGGCCTGGGAGCAGTCTAGGCTTTGCAGGACTGAGCAGGTGGGGAGGGGGGAACAGGTCATCACCCCTGCAGCACTCTCTGGGAGAGCAAGTACCTGCGCTGGGAGAGAAGGGAGCCAAGCAGGTGGATCTGATAACTATTGGAAGGCGGAGTCAGGTCCCTGGGATTTAGAGTGTGATGGGTCTGGGCGGAGAGACAGGCAGGACCCAGAAAGATGAAGTGAGAATCTCCCTCTGTCCCTAAACCTGTGCACTCTGGGGACATCTAAAAAGTCTCCGACTTAGAGCCAAGGACTGTGGGCCCCCTGTCGTAGAAACTGAAAGGAATATTCATCTACCTTTAAGCAAAGGCTTGTGTTTTTAAGTGAAATCATCTCAGATCCAGGAGAGAGGGCTGGAGGAGTGCGGAGGACTCGGGTGAACTCCTGGGTCTCCGGTGTCTTTCCCAGTAACGCCCGCTGTGTCTGCAGGGCAGGAGTTTCTGCTGCTTCTCCTGATCCCAACCTCTTGCCGCCTGGCGAGTTATTTCTGTTCTGATTCCCACCTGCGCCCTCCGCCTCAGGGCCTGTGTGGAGAAACAGGGGTGTCAAAAATGAATGAGACAGGACAAGGAGCAGCCTGTCTTGTTTTGCTTCTTTGGGACAAGTGAAGAGAAACAACCACCAAAAAAAAAAAAAAAAAAAAAAAAAAAACATTTCCAGGCGAATGCCCTGGATTATTTTAGCAAACTCCACAGCTTTTGATAAACTTGGGCCGAGCATAAGGAAGCAAAGAGCGGTACATCTTTTTCACTTCGTCTCTCCTTTCACAGCAGGCTTGCAGTGGGAGGGGAGGACAGGAGGCCCCAGAGGGGTCCCGGAGAAAGCAGAAGAAAGCGGAGTCGACATTTTCTGAAATGCCAAAGGTCCGGTCTCCACTTTAAACCTCTGCAGTTACAAAACAGAGGGCTGAGTCATCATTCCCATCAAGTCAGGGGAGGGGGGAGCCATTCAGAAGGCAGTTTTAATTTTTATTTTATCTTTTACTAAATATTGAGGATGGAAACCCCCAGCCTTTCCAACATGCGTTTTCTCCAGTGGAGAGCTGGCAGACCAGGCCGTCTCTCTTGCCCTGCTTTTCATCTTCTCTGAGGTCTTTCGATCTTTCCCCTGAGTGGGCTCAAAAGGGATGATTCAATCTCCAAGAAGCCCAGCAATTACTTTCAGAAGGGTTAGGGAAACATTTTCAGCCCTTTCAGAAAGTTTAGAGTGGTTTTAGTTATGGAATCTGAACACAGTTCTAAATTTGCTGTGTATTCTAAATGATCTGTTCTTAAACAGATGTATTTTCCAAAGTGAATGCCACAATTTTCTGTGAACATATTCATGGATGTTTCAGAGAACAAAATTAATTCGTGGTCTAAAGTGTTTGGGAAACCATGGGTTAAACAAAATAAAACAGCTTTCTTAGCTGTGCTGTGGCAGTGGGGTGCTGGCGGGGGCTTCTACTCCTTTGATAGCGGAATCTGCACCACAAAGCTCTAAAAGGGAGGCACATTTCCCAAAGGCAGCAGAGCCTGCAGTGAGGTGCCTGCTGTGCGGGGAGGGGCAGGTGGCTGGCGTCAGGGTGAGGGTGAGCCCTTGCCTTCACAGGAGATGTCCACGTGGTGGTTCTGGACGAGCCTCTTCCTTTCTCTCAGCCGCTCCTCTTCCCCTGAAGGAAGTCTTCGTCCCACTTCTCGGGGCTGCCATGAGCTCAGAGGAGGATGCCTGGCTTGTGAGGTGCTCTCGGCAGCCACGGTTGTCCTCGCTGGTGTATGGAGCTTGCACCACACCGTGAGTGGGGCAGACACAGGCTTCCCACAACAAAACTCCTAGGCAGAAAGCAGAGAGTAGGAAGCAGCATCATTGGCCCCGAGAAATGATGGATCTTGCCCTCAGCAGCCCCGCTCCTGCAGCCAGAGGGGAGCATCCCTCCTCCTTGTTCTCCAGCCCCAGGCTCCTCTCTCCTGAGGCTCCTGTTCTCTGCAGCCGCATCACAGGGTGCTGGGCAGCTTTGGCTGTGTCCTGTCCACAGGCCTGAGGACCCAGGGACACTTTTACACTTCACGGCCACAAGCAGTCCAGGCTCTACTTGACGACAGAAGCCCCTGACAGCCGCGTGGGCTCCTGGTTGGTTTGCTTCCGCCGCCCCATGCCAAGGAGCCCACTGGACGGCTGCCGTGTCTTTGCCTCCCTTGCACAGGCATTTGTGAAAAGACCACACTTTCCATCTCATCTCTGCAACAAGACTGAGTTCTTTTTTTTTTTTTTTCTTTCCAACTGAGAAGTCTTGCTTTGTCATTGAAAGACTTTAAAATTTTATTTCTGATTGTCTGGAATCTAGAAGTGGTGAATTCTTCCAGCACGTCAAGACCTCACATTACTTGGACTCTTTCTATTTTCTGTCACTTCTATTTGGAAACCAGCAAATTCTATCCTGGCCTCCTTTCTTTCTTATCCCGCTTTGCTAAAGCACAAACTAAACCCAGCACACATGGGAGCAGGCGTTTCAACTTTGTCGGGCACCACAGTCATCTGAAGGGTTATTAGAACACAGATTTCTGCAACCCACAATTTCTGACCTGGGGGTCTGGGGTGGGCCCAAAACTTTGCATTTTTAATTTTCCAGGTAACACCGACGCTGCTGGTCTGGGGACTATAGTTGAGGTGCCCTGGCCTTTGAGCTGTGGGTTTAGGTGGTAGAGTCCTATTTCCAAGCAATTTCAGATGACAGTTTTACCAGATATTTGCCAGTGTGTGGTATGGGTCCAAATCTGTTTTCCAGATGAGTGATTTCCCTTTGAGTTGTGTTTCAAGGCCAAGGCCCCTCATGTCTCCTGGTTCCACCATCTTCAAGGGCCCCAAAGCCACTGGGCTCATCTGATCTAAGCTGCAGAAGGGTACAGGGCATGGGGCTGTGTCTTGGGGGCTTTAGAAGTTGGCCCTAAGAGTAGTACATATCACATCCACCATATATCACAGCCCAAACTCCATCATGCGGCCACACCAGGTTGCAAGGGAATCTTTGGTTCAGACACAGAGCCTGTTACCTGAAGAAAGAGGTGAGAGCTTGGTGAGCACCTGCCTATCTGCTACAGGGCAAGGGAAGGCCAGGCAGCCTTTGAACAGGCCCCACAGTGTAGTAGCAGCTTGCAGCTAGGCTGGGGATATGCTTTGACACAGGACCAGATGGTCTGGTAGAGAATCAGATGTGTAGTGTGAAAGGAAGGAGGGAGTCAGAAAGGAATCCAGCATGTTAGGCTGAACAACAGGAAAAATGCGAGCTCTGCACAAGTGGCTTCTGTAGCCGTTTTGTCCCTCCTATATCTCCAACCCCAAGTGCCAGAAACCTAGTAGGCCTCATTATATGTCCTGAATGAGGATGAGGGAAGTTCAAATGGAAAGCTGTAGCTTCCACAAGGATGAAGAAGAAAAACAGGAACATCACAACCTGGAAGAAACTTTACCGACACTTTCAAACGACTCTCCACTTGTCAGGGCAGATCCCAGTTCATTCTCTGGCACAGGGCTGTCCTCATGTATAAGAGTAATTACAAAGAACCTTGTAAGCTGAAAGTCATTCAAAGAAACGTCAATTAATCTTTTCTTGTTAGAATCGTGAACCCCATGATTAGCTGGAACAGTTTTTCCTGGTGGGAAGGAAGTTGACTGGAGTTTCTTTAACCATGGCATCATACATAGGTGACCCCATTCAAGTGCCTACTATGACAAAATGGATGATATGAATCAGAGTTATCTTGTCCTGCCCATATACACTATAGTTGAGAGACCGGGGATGGGAGCACTCAGAGCACACACTGCCTGCCCAGGGATTCTATCTGCTGAATGACTTCCTGCCGAATGACTCGCTGTCACCTAAGATCAGTTTTACCCGGTAGCTGCCGAAGTGAACTGCCATGGCTCTAAGGCCAGTATTACCTACAACTGTCACTCACCAGTCAGGGCTTGCCAGTTCCCAGAGCCTCACTAGTGCCAGTAATTTGTTTTTCAAGATAATATATTTATCTTTCAAATAAAATCCTCAAACTTCTCTTTGTGCATTGGATATATCAAAGACCACCCCAGTCTGTACGTATGCCCTAAATTGCAATTCTGATTTTCCAAATAAAACATTTTATTTAGAGGTTTCTCTCTAAATTTTCATTTGACTTTGATATATTGGGTGTCAGAAGTGGGATCCAAAGCAGATTCACTTGAGACATCAACAACTGCTGGAACTACAACACGCAGCCCCCACACTTAGGGTTCTTTGGCCCTCTGCTTTCCCAGGTCGCCTTTCTCCTGCGTGAGTCTTTCTTGGATGGAGCTCCCATTTTTATTTTGATTATTTGGTTTTCTTTGGTATTTAAGATGTGTCTTTTCTCCTCCTGATTATAAGCCTCCTGTTTATGAGGGATTTCTTCCCTGTTAAAGGTGGCTTGCCATCCTTCCTGATGAGTATGTACTTTATCTTTAGGTTCATTTGCCTACTTGGATTTTATTTCAGTTTTTTGTGCATTTGATATTAAACCAAATCACCTATATAAATTTACTTACAATATGGACTGTCAAAGTTTAAATACTTGCTGACATAGTACCTCCTTGGTCCTGAGACTACAGCATGTTCAAACATTATGAGGATCACTCAAACAATTTATTTTTCTTAGAACTAAATTAAAAGATTGTGGCTTTATATAAAATATACAATGTAAATAGAACACATTTCTCAACTGGTGTCTTTGGGTTCCAAAATGCTTTCAGAACCCAAAGATTGACTCACTCCAAGTAAGCTCAGAGTCTTTTCTCTTTGGCGCCTTCTCCTGACTTCCTACACTTTCTCTTTTTTATCCTCCTGTAATCTAAACTTTCTTTTTCTCAAAACTCCTCAGTTATTCTGGTATATTGACTATTTAAGTGAAGACACTTGAAAAATGGCAGACACACACACACACACACACACACACACACATATTTTTAGCATCGCAGTGTTTCTCAAAAGAGAAAATTCCCATGTAAAAGTAACCTTCCCTACACTAGAAAGACAATACTTTCATTTTCAAGGATGAGGAATTGAGACCAAAAACATACTGTAAAACTTTATTAGAACAACTCTTATCTTTTAAACCTCCGCACATAATTCAGACACATTTTCACAGTTAACTATGCTGTGTCCAATCCAGTATACTGGTAACTGACTCAAACAGCTTTACCAAAAATTTTGTTCACAGCTGATATGGTTTGGCTGTGTCCCCACCCAAATCTCATCTTGACTTGTAGCTCCTATAATCTCCACATGTTGTAGGTGGGACCTGGTGGGAGATAATTAAATCATGGGGGTGGTTTTCCCCGTACTGTTCTTGTGGTAGTATAAGTCCTACGAGAGCTGACGGTTTTATAAGGGGGTTCCCCTTTTGCTTGACCTTCATTCTTTCATGCCTACCACCATGTAAGACATGCCTTTCACCTTTCACCAAGAGTGTGAGGCCTCCCCAGTCACCTGAAACTGTGAGTTAATTAAACCTGTTTTTCTTTATAAATTACCCAGTCTCAGGTATGCCTTTATCAGCAGTGTGAAAACGGACTAATACAGTAAACTGGTACCAGATAGTGGGGCACTGCTGTAAAGATACTTGAAAATGTGGAAGTGACTTTGGAACTGGGTAACAGGCAGAGGTTGGAACAGTTTGGAGGGCTCAGAAGAAGACAGGAAAATGTGGGAAAGTTTGGAACTTCCTAGAGACTTGGAGGGTTCAGAAGATAGGAAGATGAGGGAAAATTTGGAACTTCCTAGAGACCTGTAGAATCGCTTTGAGTAAAATGCTGATAATGACATGGACAATAAAATCCAGGCTGAGGTAGTCTCCATCTCAGATGGAGATGAGGAACTTGTTGAGAACTGGAGTAAAGGTGACTCTTACTATGTTTTTTGTTTGTTTGTTTGTTTGTTTTTACTTTAAGTTCTGGGATACATGTACAGAGCATGCAGGTTTTTTACATAGGTATACATGTGCCATGGTGGTTTGCTGCAACTATCAACCCATCATCTAGGTTTTAAACCCCGCATGCATTAGCAGGGGTCTCCCTCCCCTTGCCTCCTACCCCAAAACAGATCCCAGTTTGTGATGTTCTCCTCCCTGTGTCCATGTGTTCTCATTGTCCAACTCCCACTTATGAGTGAGAACATATGGTGTTTGATTTTCTGTTCCTGTGCTAGTTTGCTGAGAATGATGGTTTCCAACTTCATCCACGTCCCTGCAAATGACCATAACTCATTCTTTTTTATGGCTGCAGAGTATTCCATGGTGTATATGTGCCACATTTTCTTTATCCAGTCTATCATTGGTGGACATTTGGGTTAGTTCCATGTCTTTGCTATTGTGAATAGTGCTGCAATAAACATACATGTGCATGTGTCTTTATAGTAGAATGATTTATAATCCTTAAGGTATATACCCAGTAATGGGATTGCTGAGTCAAATGGTATTTCTGGTTTCAGATGCCGGAGGAATTGCCACACTGTCTTCCACAATAGTTGAACTAATCTACACTCCCACCAACAGTGTAAAAGTGTTCCTATTTCTCCACATCCTCTCCAGTATCTGTTGTTCCCTGACTTTTTAAAGATCGCCATTCTAACTGGCATGAGATGGTATCTCATTGTGGTTTTGATTTGCATTTCTCTAATGACCAGTGATGATGAGCTTTTATTTATATGTTTCTTGGCCACATAAACGTCTTCTTTTGAGAAGTGTCTGTTCATATCCTTTGCCACTTTTTGATGGGGTTCTTTTTCTCTTGTAAATATGCTGAAGTTCCTTGTAGACTGTGGATATTAGCCCTTTGTCAGACGGATAGATTGCAAAAATTTTCTCCCATCCTGTGAGTTGCCTATTCACTATGATGATAGTTTCTTTTGCTGTGCAGAAGCTCTTCACTTCAATTGGATCCCATTTGTCAATTTTGGGTTTTGTTGCCATTGCTTTTGGTATTTTAGTCATGAAGTATTTGCCCATGCCTATGTCCTGAATGGTATTGCCTAGGTTTTCTTCTACAGTTTTTTATGGTTTTAGGTTTTACATTTAAGTCCTTAATCCATCTTGAGTTAATTTTGTGTAAGGTGTAAGGAAGGGGTTCAGTTTCTGTTTTCTGCATATGGCTAGCCAGTTTTCCCAGCTTTTATTAAATAGGAAATCCTTTCCCCATTGCTTGTTTTTGTCAGGTTTTTTAAAGATCAGAGGGTTGTAGATGTGTGATTTTATTTCTGAGGTCTTTGTTGTTCCATTGGTCTGTATATCTGTTTTGGTAACAGTACCATGCTGTTTTGGTTACTGTAGCCTTGTAGTATAGTTTGAAGTCAGGTAGCGTGATGCCTCCAGCTTTGTTCTTTTTTCTTACAATTGTCTTGGTTCCATACAAAATTTAAAATACTTTTTTTTTCTGACTATTGCCATGTTTTAGCAGAGAGACTGGTGGCATTTTGCCCCTGCCCTAGAGATGTGTGGAACTTTGAAGTTGAGAGACATGATTTAGGTTATCTGCTGGAAGAAATTTCTAAGCAGCAAAGCATTCAAGATGTGATGTGGGTGCTGTTAAAGGCATTCAGCTTTACAAGGGAAATGGAGCATAAAAGTTCAAAAAAATTGCATACTGATGATGCAATAGGAGAAAACCCACATTTTCTTAGGAGAAGTTCAAGCCAGTTGCAGAAATTTGCATAAGTGACAAGGAGCGAAATGTTAGTTGCCAAGACAATGGGAAAAATATCTCCAGGACATATCAGAGGTCTCCATGGCAGCCCCTTCTATCATAAGCCCAGAGGTCTAGGAATAAAAAAAAATGGTTTCATGGGCTGGGCCCAGGGCACCCCTGCTGTGTGCAGCTTATGGACTTGGTGCCCTGTGTCCCAGTTGCTCTAGCCATGGCTAAAAGGGGCCAAGGTATAGCTTATGCCATGACTTCAGAGGGTGCAAGCCCCAAGCCTTGGCAGTTTCCATGTGGTGTTGACCCTGAGGGTGCACAGAAGTCAATAATTGAGGTTTGGGAACCTCCACCTCAATTTCAGAGGATGTATGGAAACACCTGGATGTCTAGGCAGAAGTTTGCTGCCGGGGCAGGGGCCCTCTTGGAGAACCTCTGCTAGGGCAGTGCAGAAGGGAAATGTGGGGTTGAAGCCCTCACACAGAGTCCCCACTGGGGCATTGCCTAGTGGAGCTGTGAGAAGAGGGACCATCCTCCAGACCCCACAGACACTCAATGCCAGCCCATGAAAGCAGCTGGGAGGAAGGCTGTACCCTGCAAAGCCACAGGGGTGGAGCTGCTCAAGGCTCTACCTCCTGTATGAGTGTGACCTGGATATGGGACATGGAGTCAAAGGAGATTATTTTGGAGCTTTAAGATTTGACTGCCCCACTGGATTTCAGACTTGCATGGGGCCTGTAGCCCGTTTGTTTTGCCAAATGGAATTTCTTCCATTTGGAATGGATGTGTTTATCCAATGCCTGTACCCCTATTGTATCTTGGAAGTAACTTGCTTTTGATTTTACAGGCTCATAGGCAGAAGGGACTTGCCTTGTCTCAGATGAGCCTTTGGACTGTGGTCTTTTGAGTTAATACTGAAATGAGTTAAGACTTTGAGGGACTGTTGGGAAGGCATGATTAGTTTTGAAATGTGAGGACATGAGATTTGGGAGGGACCAGGGGCAGAATGACATGGTTTGGCTGTGTCTATCTCATGTTGTCAGAAATATAATTTGAATCCAACTGTCTTCTCATACACCAGTGAATTTATATTACTATGTTTTACTCATAATTAATTTTTAGGTAAAAGCTGTAAGGTTCTTGCTTTTTGGTCATCTGTATGTTTTTATGTTTTTTAAATGTCTGTATGTTATATGTATTCATTTTTTAAACCAGAATATATAAAAGAGCTCTATTGGGTTAAAGAGAAAATAACCATTTAATTAATTCATCACAAATATAGTAATTAACCCAAATACCTCTTAGTTCTTATGACTTAAGTAAATCTTGGTAAATAAGCTAATTTTAAATTTGTTCATAAAGCAAAAATAGAGCTGTTTTCAGAATTGTCAACATACATGTTTGCCTGAATTTATTGGTCAGACAGGATTATACTTTTCTCTACTAGATGTTTTAAGGTCATAAAACTATAAATCCAGATTAAAAGCAAACTAATCTTTGTTGATGTAACTTATTGACAAATAAGACTAGTTTAATATTACTGGTTTACTGAAAACAACTGTATCTTCTGAGTTATCAGCTAAGTATCCATATATTTAACTTTAAGAGTCTTACTTAGATGAACACCTGATATTCACATGCTGTTAGAAAAAAAGATTAGGAGAAGGTAACGTGAAATTATTATTAGCTCTGTCTAATGTCTCAGGTTTCATAAATAAAGTATGTATAATTGTTAAAAATAAATTAGATAAATGTAAATGAGATATTTATAAACTTTTCATGTAATTTGAAATCTTACCATTATATTGAATTAAATCATAGATATTGATAAAATATATGAGTCGTTTCTAAATAAGCTAAATACAGAAACATCAATTGTTAAACACAGATTAATATTTCTTTATTTTTGCCTTCTTAAATTTTATAAGACAAAAGACTTGTGGATCAATTAATATCATGTCCTGTTCCACATTAAAATTGTTCCATAAAAATCATTTTTAGAGATTATAAAATACATATTCATGAGATAAAAATACATTACAATTCAAAATTTATTCCTGGGTATTTACTAAAAATTAAAGTTACTAAACATTAAGATTTCTAATTAACATATGTAGCTCCATATACAAAGAAAATGTGTACGCAAAAGTAATGTGTATGAGTAAGAATTTTGTGTGGTCTCAAAAATAGGGGGAAGAAAAAGTAAAATTCTGTCCTAAGGTACAATGAGTGATTGTTCCAATATTTTAAAAAGGGAAAATATAGAACAAAAACTGGCAGGTCAAAGCAAATCATGGAGAGTTTATGAAGGATGGATCTTATAAAGGGAGTTTTGTATGTGATTGAATTGGTTAGGATGGGAAGGAAATTGTTTGCTTTTCTAATAATTAAGTATTGGTGTCAGGGGTACACTGATTAAGGACCAAAGTCTGGTACTCTGTGTTTGAAATGGCAAGGTTTTCTCAGAATGTTGATCTGCTGTGGGTTTAAAAAAAAGTTGCAAGAGGTTTTTATCTTAATTCTGAAATCTGGTTTTTTTTTTTACATTTTCAACCATTTTCTGAAGTAGAGCTTTTTCTTATTTTACAGTTTCTACCTATTTTCAAGTTAGAAGTGTTATCTTCTTCATGTAGGAAAAAAATTCATTTCTCAAGGTAGAGTTTTCCTTTTGAAGCTTTTCAGACCCATATCTCAGTGGCTGGACTTTATATGCAACCCATTCCATGTGATTTACCTTCTGTTCTTTCTTCTTTCCTTAAAAAGGTACATATTGTTGCTTAACTAGAGTTACTCAACTATAGCTAACTATAATTATATAGAAATTTTGAATTGTAATGTATTTTTATCTCATGAATATGTATTTTATAATCTCTAAAAACAACTTTTATAGAAAAACTTCAACTCTCCTCCAACTTTTGTGTTAGTTTTCATAATTTTTTTTTTTTTAGCTATAACTACTATGGTGGCCCCGATGCTGGCAATGTTTGTCTTAAAGTTTTCTCTGGCAATATGAGACTGTACTCTTGGCTCTTCTTTTTTAATATAATTTAAACTTTTATGTTAGATTCAGCGGGTGCATGTTCAGATTTGTTATTTGGGTATACTGTGTGATGATGAGGTTTGGGGTTTGGATCCCATCACCTGGGTAGTCAGTGTAGTACCCAATAGGTAGTTTTTCAACCCATGCCCTCCTTCTTCACCCCCAAATAGTCTGCAGTGTCCATTGTTTCCATCTTCTTTTCCATTGTTCTCATCTTTATATCTATGTGTACTCAATGTTTAGCTCCCACTTATAAATGAGAACATGGCTTTTCTTGATGTGTCTAAGTTGTTCTGTGCAACCAGGCAATTTCACATGCTTTTACTTTTTCTAAAAGCCATGCATTCCCCTGATCAAGGTTCTGGTTTTCTTGTTTACTTTATTCCTTTTTAAGAGAGTGTACACTCATAATCTTGGACACATACTCTTGCAGTGTCTAATTGGATTCAAGTACCTTTCCATGAGGTTCAAATTCTAGGTTATCCAAATGGGCTTCCCATAGGAAAGGCAGTCATACTGTAGGAGGCTTTTCACTTACCTTTTTACTAATCAGCCTAAGAAACAGATATTTTGTATTTAAAGATAATTTCTTGTGCTTGGTGCTGTCTTTATTAGTTTTTTACTACTTAGAAAAACTAGGTCATCTCTAGTACAGGTCTAAGTTTTTCCCTCTGAACTATATAACTTTTTAATTTGCTTTCAAGGTCTTTTAGTAATCACTGATTAAATAAATATTATCTCACAATGACATCTGATTATATTTTAATTAAATGTTTTACGTTTTTTTAACATCTTTAACAAACTTCCCCAAAATCAAATTCTAATTTAAGTACTTTAAAGCTTAAATTGACTTGAGATTTTTCAGTTGGGCCCCAAAAAAGCATCAAAGGATGTGTCTCCCATGATGCTTATTCCATGGGTTGTATAAGAAGCACTGTCAAGTAATAAAGTGACACTAGATCTTACTAAAATTATATTTAGATGAATGTATTATTGATGTGAATGCTTTAACATTTATAAAATGTATAAAGGTCTGATGGTTCTTACTGTGATGCTATCAGTAACGATTTTGGTTGTTATCTTAAAATGCCATATACAATAGACATAACTAAATTTCTTAATCAACGGCTGAACTTTTATCACATTATACTGTGACTGTTCTAATTTTTTGGTCATGTACAGTGCTGATTCTTATCTAGAGGCATCTGCAACAAGATTCATAAAAAAGACTCTAGCAAGTATTCCTCAGTACAGGTTTCTAGTAACTTTAAGATCAATGGACTAAATAAAAATTTCTAAACTACTAACAGGTTCATAAAACTGCCAACCAAGATAATGAAGAACAAAATTTAATTACCTGAGATTGAATAACTGATAAAAACTATGATTTTTATGACTTTTATTTGAAACATTATCGGTTCTTCATTTAAATATTTTGTTTTCCATATTTAAGAAAACTTTCTCCCTTGAGCTACCTATAGCTTACAGCAATTTGGTAAAGGGCACTTTAATAAATGAAGGGGAAAACATTTACTTTTCTTTTCCACTTGATCCCTTCAAAACTTGAAAACTATTCATGAGTTTTTTTATGTTATGACAATATGGTTTTTAATAGGATGCAATTATAATTGTTAATTATATTACCAATATTATTATATTGGTAGTTATAGTACCAATATTATTATATTGGTAATATAATTATTTAATATGATATCACATTTAAAATTAATATATCATATTTTACATTGTTTATACTTATATAAACTGAAGATAAAATCTGAAGTCTGCCTTGATTTGGCTTCCTAGCTTCAAAATATTTTTAACAAAGGTCCAATCTGAGAGTCAATCATTATACTTGTTATACTAATATAAACAATCAGGCCAAATCTAATAAATCTGAATTTATGTTACAAACAAATTAGTGTTACTCTAATGATCTTTTGTAAAAATTGGGCTGTCTATAATATATCTGTTATTAGACTGTAACCCTATGCATTGTTTTTGAGTTTTTATTATCTACCTGTAAGCTGGATAGGATACTAAACTCTCCTAAGTTCCTCTAATTCAATTTTTCTCTCATAGAATTACTAAGAAGAGAAATAGTTATTTCCTAAAGCCCTATAAACAAATTACAGTTTAAATTTAGTTTTTAGTTTTAGTTTAAATAAATTTCAGGGGACAAGCCTCATGCCTAGTGTGTGGGCTACACAGAGTTCACCAAACCACCCAGTGACATAACCCGAGACATTCAAACTGTGAAACTGCCAACTTCATGCTGTAGGCAACTTTTCCCAAGAGCAGTAAACCAAAACTCCATGTTCGAATAAGACTCTTGCCCCTCTTAATGCCTATCTTTTTCACTTAAATAATCAATTATTTAATAATCGATTATTAATCTATTATTAAATAATCTATTATTTATAATAATATAAAAATCTATTTATTATTGTAATGGTAATTATAATAAGCTTGTAATTAAAAGTTAAGAATCATAACTGATATGAATAACATAATAAAACCTGACCTAAGCAATTCTTAAGTACGCCTGTTGGGTAACTTTGGCAATGTCCCTAAGACAACTTTTTGTTCTAATTGTACTAATGGTCCTTTCCACAGAGCTGGCATTTTGCTTTAATTCATCTTAATCATGAAATGCTAGTCCATGGCTACAACAGGTCTTCCCACTTCCTCTATGGCCTTTTCATCTGCTGAGCTGGCTGCCATTAGGCATGAGCTCTTGGTTAAAAACCTTTGTACAAATTAAATTTATTTGTACAACAAACAAAGGTTGCTGGTTTTTGTTTTTTTTTTTTGTATTTTGTTCTTGATATTTAAGCTCTGTTCTTGTGTTTTGTCTAATCTTTGTAAAATTAGTTATCTCAATGGGATAATGTTAGCCAAATACTTTGAGATTACTGCCAATACCTAAGAGACGAATAAGATAGAACTTGATGCTAAACTCCAGGCAAACCTGCCCTAAGAACGGTCTTGGTTGTTCATTCTGTTTTTCTTTCTGGCACCTTTGTTGCTCAAATGTGGCCTGGGTCCCTGATGTTGATTACCTTACTTCCCCCTGATGGGGGACTAGAGACCACCAAGACAGGTCCAACTAAGCACCAAAAGGCAATTAAACCTAATTTCAAGACAGTGGACCGGTGAGATTTTCAGAAAAAGATCTTGATCAAAAGGGGGAAATGTGAGAATTAATGATGTGAACTGAAGTTAACTTGTCCACCCAACTAGATTAGAGTCAGGAGACCAGTGGCAGGTGGGCAGCACTGAGGCACAGGTCACCTGCCCAGGGACAATCTCACCAGCCAGCTGCCAGGTCCCTTGCCCAGGGAAAACACCACCCACCAGCTGCCAGCTCACTTGTCCAGGGACACTATCAACAAGCTGCAATGTCAGTTACCCAGGGACAATCTCACCAGCCAGCTGCCAGGTCACTTGCTGCAACCTTAAGGCCACTTTTACGCAGGAGCTGCTGAAACAAACTCCTGTGACTCCAAGACTAGTGTTACCCACTCTCATCACTCACCAATCAGAGTTTGCCAGCTCCCCAAAACTTCACCAGTGCCAATGAGTTTTCTTTCACAACAATACATAACATTTCTCTTTCTAATAAGACCCTTAACCTTCTTTCTTCTGTGGACATACTGAAGACGACCCAGTCTGTGTGTACACCTCAAGCCAAAGTCTGTTCTCCAAAATAAAACATTTTATTTAGAGATTCATGTGTATATTTTTATTTGACTTTGACGATACTCATATGCCACCTCAGAAGCAAAATATTTTTGAAAAAGAGAAGATGGCTTTGGGAAAACCATCACATAGGTTCTATTTTTATGTTTATCTATATACATAACTGTGACATTCAGTCAAAAAAGTAAAATATTTCCCCTGACTTGTGATGGCCATTGGCAGTGATAAGAAAAGTCATCCTAGAATTGAAAAGTTCAGCCCTGCCCTGCCCCATGGGCCAGGTTCATCTGCTAGAAACACTCAGGCAGCAAGAATTAAATGGATCCTCATCTCTGTTTTCTCAGTGTTGTGTTTGGAACAGAAAGTCTTTTCCTCCCTTCTTAATGGTGTTAATCACATCTTTACCAATAGAATTCAAAAGGCTCCCTTTATTGCCCTCACAATATGCTCTCCTGAGGCAAATAATTTAGACTCAAGTAACTGCCAAGATTACTGGAAACAATAAACCATATTTACACATGCCTGTTAATGTTTTATGTCTGAAAGAATTCTTATAAAATAGACACCCAGTATCTAGAATCATGAGAGATATGGAACCTTCCTTTTCATGCTTGTTTTTTATTTTGTTTTACAGGTAAAAGGTAAAACTTTATATTTTTATCTCCTTGTTTCCTTAAGATCTTCTAATTTTAGGAAAATATTATATCATGTTTTCACCCTCCACAAACAATCATTCTTTTTTCTAGAAATACCTTGACTCCCCTTCAAGAATTCCCCTTCTCATGAGGTGGTAGTGGTGGCTCTGGCTCTGTCCCCTGTGGTCTCCTGCCTTTCCCTGACCCAGGAGTGGGCACATAACTCAGTGGGACCACAGCTTGGAGTCTGGAGTGAGAATAGGTGGGAAGCTCCGTGGAGCGCCTATCCAGCCACCTGGCCTTGGAGTTATCCTATTCTGATGGATGCAGGACGACTGAGCCTGTATCTGAGCCTGCACCTGCTCCTGCTGCCTGGGGATTCTGCAGGCCATCACCACCCCCACACATTCCCAATGCTCTTAAGCATGCCACAGTTATTTTCTATGGCTTGCAACCAAAAAACTCTAACAACTTATACAACTCTGCGGAGCCAACAGTCACAGACTACCAGTGGCAATGAGAGGAGACCAGGTTCCAAAAGAAAATGTGATGAGCATTTAAAGAAAGAATTACCTATGTCTGAGTGAAGACCTATGACACAAAACATGTAAGGAAAGTGGGTTGAAGTTGAGAACACAGGAAATATTTTCATGAGGTTTAAATGGTTCATGCAGATTGAAGCCAGACCTGGCCTCCATATCCTCCAGTCTCCCCTGCCACGTCAGCGACAGAATGGATGTGTGGACAGCAACATGTGCCATCACCCAAGCTCAGCAGGACCCTCACCTCCCCTAGTACTTGGAACTAGGAGATTGTTTAACTTTCCTGTTATTCATTTGAAACACAAACTTTGATAGCAATGGTTCACCTTAATATTTAAGAGAATGGTTCCATTGGCTTTGATAGGCATCTTTTCTAATCTATTTTAAAATACTATTTTATAGTAACATGGAAATTTGCATGTGGGGTACACATCAGTGGTGCTGTGTGTACATTTTACTTTTGGATATCTGTAAGATGGAAAGATTTAGAGATGTCTGGAAGGCTGGGTGCTCTGGCCCTGCTGACCAACAGAAAGTCCATGCCAGAGGTCCTGTCCATAGCAGTAAGAACGGAAATACTAGAGCTAAGCCAGCAATCCTGCAAGGGACCCAGACGACACACATAGGCTGAGGAGGAGCCACAGAACTCAGGACAGATGCTCCAGAGGCAGGGAGCTCAGGCCTGATGTCATCGCTCAGCCACCAAGGACATGCATATGAAGGTGGTTCCTAGCAGCTCTTGGGTCCTCACAGCACAGACAGGCACCTACCTCCAATAGAAGACTTCATGTATGCTAAGAACTTTTCCTTCTTTGAGTCCACAAAGCCTCCCAAGAGGTCCAAAAAAGAGGTGGCCTCAGTGTCATTCAGGCCTGGGCTTCCAACCTGGCATTGCCACCTCCAGCAAGGCATGTAAGGATGTCGATTTCATCATTTATAAAAGGAAGATGGCAGCATAGACATGAGCTCCTTGCCATAGCCCCTCCTTCAGCTGAGCAGGTTGCAGTCAATGTGATCAGACGCTGGATGCCAACGCTGGCTCTATCCCCAGGTCTGGGGCTGAAGTGCTTGAGACTCCCAGTCACGTGTCCAGATGGTTTTGCAAATGGTCGTGATTCCATCCCCAAAAGCACAAGTGCTCCGACAGATCCCTAGTTGCCCATATCCTTTGTCTAACTCCCTCACAAACTTCACGTGCTCCTGGCTTGGTGGTGAGTCTGCCACCTACTCCATCACCTGCCCACCCTCTACTTCCCAGGATCCAAATAACTGCCCTATTCATGCATCATCAAATGATGGTCTCCTCTAAAAAGAATGTGTTTGGCTCTAGACTGTGTAGCGTGTTTGTCTCTCATTAGCCCGTGTCTGCTGCCAAGGGCATTCATCATAGGGCCCCGTGTCAGATGACTTCAGCAGCACTCAAGTGTGAGACTGACCTCTTTGGGATCCTTTGATGCAACTCAAGAAGCATTTCCAAGAGTCCCTGCTGCCCCAGCTTCATCATGGCTGGCCAGAGCCGGCAGGGCCACATGTCCGAGGCCAACCACAGCTGCCTCCTTTTCAAGCAACAGCTCCAGAGACCTAAGCCAGTGATTGGCACCTTCACTTTAGAGGTTGACTTATAAGCCAATCCTCAACAGATAGTAGACCAGGTTTTTTTTGTTTTTGGTTTTTGTTTGTTTGTTTGTTTGTTTTGTTTTTTTGCATCAGTTTAGATTTCACAGCTTCAGAAACAACCAGATCCTGCTAGAGGCAAAATCCAAGTAAATCCAAGTGAAGGAAGTGTATATACAGGTGGAGACAGCCCTGGACAGGGGCCTCTGTCATTCCCAGGGTCTGAGGCAAACGGTGTCAGCGTTCTTAGGTCAAGTAGCCCCATCCTGGGCTGCCCTTTGGCCAGAGGCTGCACAGCCCTCTGTGCACGCAGGAATCAGGCATGTTCTCTTGTGTCCTCCTCTGCAGAATGAGGACAATAGCATCCCTTACCTGGTAAGTTCAAGGTGAGGATTGAGTCTGTTCAAACAGGTAAAGAGTTTAGAAGAGTGTCTGGCACACAGGATGGGATTCGCGTGTCCAGTCCTTATCACCTCCAAATACAGGCAATAACGATGGCTGGCCTGCCACGGTCCCAGCCCACTGAGCTGAGGTGAGTAAAAACACCAAACTCACCGTAGGAAAAGCAAAAGCATGATGCTATCATAAGAATTGCCACATGTGCAGATGATGGCTTGGGTTCTAGTTCCTAAGTCTTCTAATTTGCTGGTTTTGTGTTGATCCTGAATACGTTTAAAGCCCTGCCTACTTTCACTGAGACTATGGGGAGTCCTCTGTGCTGCTGGAAAATCCCTAATAAATGCCCAGAGGAGATTTCCTGGGGTCTCCACCGCAGGTGGTGATCATGAGCCTGGACGGTGGAGGTGTAGGGTCTCCAGTGTAATTCCCACTTCCACCACTAGCAACCAGGCCATAAATGCCACCTTCTGCCCCTGTTTTCCCAGCTGTAAAACGGGATTAATTGTAGGTCCTACATTGTGGTGGTGTTAGGAGAACGGCATGAGTTAATGTGTAGACAGTGGCTGTTACCCAGCAAGCACTCTGAACGTTAGCTATTATTACAAATGAAAATATAAAAACAAGATTAGTCATTGCTGTGGAGCGTTCCAGTCAGTCCCTTCTGAAAGTTAAGGGGTGAAGGAAACCATGAAATGCACCTGAGAGCTCCTCTGGGCCCGCCCTGCTTCAGCCGCCAGCACTGCACCTGCGCTCTGCAGTCCCTCCCATCACAGCGGAGGTCTGGCAGTGACATCCCTGCCTGCAGCTGCAGACTGAGGCGGTGCTCCCAGCTCCCGGGGCTTCTCATGGAATCCGGCAATAGCCGGTGACGCCTGGACGCCTGAGTCCTGACCGATTCTTTGCAGGTTGGGCTGGGTGGGGTGGGGGGATGGCAGGACCCTGGAGGCCCCCTTTCCTCTGCAACAGAACTGGCTGCCCCAGCCCATGATTGGTGTTCACATGGGCTCCGCAATGAGGTGCGACACTTAAAGAAAGGGCTCTGTCACTTACCCAGTGAAACACAGAGTCTGAAGGCCAAAGAACTGGTTACTTCTTATATGTGAGGTAGGACGACCTGAGCTCTGGCGCAGAAGGAATGTCACTTACCCAGTGAAATGGAGTCTGAAGACCAAAGAACTGGTTACTTCTTGTACCTGAGGCAGGATGACCTGAGTTCCAACCCAGATGGAGGGGGTCAGCGCTCAGCTCCCTTCAGTTCGGCACAGAGTAGCTGACCTGGTGCTGAGCTGCCTGCAGCCGGAGCTGGGGGAGTGGGAAATCATGACCCACAGGTTTGTCTTCAGAGAGCCTGTTGAGGGTGGCATGTGACAGGCACCTGAGCACCCAGGTCAGAGGCAGGGTGGGGGGACAGATATCACATGACCGGGTAGAGGGACTTCTGGGAAGCCAGTCCTGAGTTAAAGGAGTCTGGAAGCCCAGGGTGGGACCAGGGTGCTGGCAAGGTGGGCAGGGGCTGGGCACAAGGTGAGGTCTGGCTTCTCTGGTGTGGTCCAGGACTTCTCAACATTTCCTCACCATGGCACACACAGAAACAGAATAGTCTGTGGCACACCAGGGCAAACCACAGGATTTAGGAGCATCTGCAGGGGGCAGGAGGGAGAAAATGCCTCCTTTTTTCTTATATTATGTAATTGTGAAAGAAAAGTAAAACACAAAGCACGAGGAAAGGTCTTAAAAGGTTGAGTTTGAACAATACTTCCAGCAAAGTTCTACTCAAACTTTAAACGAAAATTTTAGGTTGTTTTTGCAAACAACTCTTTTACACCAAGCTTTATGAGTAAATTGGCTACGAGAGTTTCCTGACTCGGAATTTAAGGAGTCACTGCGATAACCACTAGGTTACACAACAGTCCTGCTCTCACACTTAAGTGATTTACCAGCAGCCACTTCCCCTGGTTGACTGAATGTCCTGTCTGGCCATTAAACAAAAAGTGGAAAAGTTGGTCTTTTTAAAATGGGCTGAGAAGCATGTGATCATTCTATAAATCTTTTTTTAAAATTTTCTCTCATTGAAAAATGTAGTTGAAATTTCTTATGATAATGCAAAAGGATTTCCAATCTAATGACACTCTTAAAAATCAAGTATTTCAAAGTCACAACAAAATGTTTCCTTAAGAAGATGCAGATGTTTCTGTACTATTTTTTTTCTTTAGGATTAAAATTATAGCACCAACTGCACATGACTGGAAAACCAAATTTAACAACACTTTTCCAAAGTTGAATTTTTGCTTCACACTTACGAGCTGTGTTTTTATGTTAGTATATTTCAATTATACGCAATTTAAATATGTCAGTGAAGAAAGCAGATTTTTGAAGAAAATACTATCCTAAATAAATCTTTTATAAAAAGTTTTTCTTCAATTTTTTTTAAGTGTTTGATAAAACTTCCTGGGGTCATCAGGCATTTTAGTAGGAAATCTCTGAGTGCTCTTCAGATTCCATTTCTTCTCTTGAAGCTAAAACTGGACAGAGCAATAATGACTTGGATTTCAACAACCCATTGTTGAGCGTGGAAGTCTGATTTACAAGTAATTCTGTGTTGTTTTGTTTTTACATAAGGAGACTCTGTGATTACTACTGTGCAATACTGGAGTCTAGGGATTTTCAGAACAAACTCTCAAGTGGAGGCCATCACACCTCTCTGACTTCACCCACAGGCCAGGTGGACGGACATGGGCGGGGTTTCCATCAATCTCATTTGTCTCAAGTATTCAAGTACTACTTTGGATATTTACTCGAGCTCTTTGTTTTGATACTTTCTTCAGGACAAATTACGTTCTTCCAAGAATGTCTCTTCAGGGATTCTAACTGGGGCTATTAACAATCACTAACGTCTATATACAGAATAATTCATCTGCAAGAAAAACTTTTTTTTTTTTTTTAAATGGAGTCTTGCTCTGTCGCCCAGGCTGGAGTGTGGTGGCACGATCTCGGCTCACTGCAAGCTCTACCTCCCGGGTTCACGCCATTCTCCTGCCTCAGCCTCCCCGAGTAGCTGGGACTACAGGTGCCCGCCACCACGCCCGGCTAGTTTTTTGTATTTTTAGTAGAGATGGAGTTTCACTGCATTAGCCAGAATGGTCTCGATCTCCTGACCTCGTGATCCACCTGCCTTGTCCTCCCAGAGTGCTGGGATTACAGGTGAATAAGAACTTTTTTTTTTTTTTTTTTTTTTTTGAGATGGAGTCTCGCTCTGTCACCCAGGCTGGAGTGCAGTGGCCAGATCTCAGCTCACTGCAAGCTCCGCCTCCTGGGTTTATGCCATTCTCCTGCCTCAGCCTCCCGAGTAGCTGGGACTACAGGCACCCGCCACCTCGCCTGGCTAGTTTTTTGTATTTTTTAGTAGAGATGGGGTTTCACTGTGTTAGCCAGGATGGTCTCGATCTCCTGACCTCATGATCCGCCCGTCTCGGCCTCCCAAAGTGCTGGGATTACAGGCTTGAGCCACCGCGCCCGGCCAATAAAAACTTTTTAAACCAATTTCTGGGTCAGAGTTGGGAAGTCAATGAGTTGGATTTTATACTTATTTCCCTCACCAAAAATGATACAACAGTAAGGGGTTCCTAACTAAAACTTTATTAGTACTTTAGAATTTATACTAAATCTACTCTTGAATATTTCCCTAGGTCAAACATCTCTCAATATAAGAATGCTATTTTGTTATACTATTAATAATGTTGAAGTGCATAAGATTTTATAATACACTAATATTTTACATGTATTTTCTCGAACTCCTGACCTCAGGTGATCCACCTGCCTCATTCTCCCAAAGCGCTGGGATTACAGGCGTGAGCCACTGTGCCTGGTCATATTTTACATGTGTTTCTACCAGGCAATTGGTGGGATCATTTCTTTTATCATTCATAGAAGTGTTTAGGACATTTTTTTCCTTATTGCCACCATTTGGGACAGGGGGTTCTCTGCTGTTGCTGCTGTTGTTGATTTTTTTCTTCATATATATATATATACACACACACACACATATATATATTTTACTGGTGTGCAGATGCAGTTGAGGTGCATAAAGAGAAGGACTGTGATGTGCAAGGCACACACTCCTGTACTCAGCTGAGCGCCGCAATACACAGAAGCCTGCAACAGCTGTCAGAAGCCCATGGCGGCTGGACTGCTGCTCTAATCTATGCTTCCTTGCACCTGTGTTCCAAGCCCTTTGCCAAGTGACTTGGCTGTGCCCATGGTGAGAAGAGGTGAACATTCCTCTTCACCCCATTCACCGATCTGGGTGTGGCCATGTGGCTTACTCTGGACTACAACAGACACTGGGAGCGCCTACAGACAGGCTTGCAGTTTGCTGGCGTCCTGTACTTTTGTCCTCTGCCATAAGCAGAACTGATCCAGGTGGGGACTTGTCCTGCAGTGAGGAGACACCTGCAGGACCCTAACCCACGTCCAGAGCAGAGCCCGGCCCGCCCCTGTGCAAAGTCATCAGCATTATCACGGCAAGAGTTCATGCAGGCTCTAGCTCCCCCTCCAAAATCTCTTCCACCCTTTCTGTTTCCTTATCATATCACAGTCCATACCAAAAATTACCACTAGCTTGCATATAAGAACTAAAACATAGGTCATATTTTCTATGTTTAGTCAAAAACCTTGCCTACGATGTGTATTGTTTCAAAGGCTGACAGGGTCTCTCCGGTCGTGGTTTTTTGGCAACATGAGCAATGGATGTCTGGGATGAGAACTCTGCCATATAGAATGTAGCCTACAGAGCACATATTCAGATTTATATCCCCTACACAGATTACTACATTCTGAATGGCATGAACTTTCCAATGAGTAAGAGTCATTCACTCACCTCTCTTCTGTATTCCCAGTCCTTGAAATAGTTGACTTCAAAGGTTTTCGCCTAAGGTAAAGGATGATATACGCAAAGATTTTGTACAAACTCCAGGGAATTCCCGAGGAATACCACAAAGTCTGAATCTATGGAGACAAAGGAAAATTGTGCAATGAGTGGTGCTTTCCTTTCACACAGTGCAGCAGACAGGATCACATGGCCTCCAATGTGGGAAGGTGAACACGTCGGCCCTAGGCAAGCAGAGGGCCTTAGCATGCTGACTCTGCGGGCTCATCCTGAGACTTGAGCAGCCGTGTGGGCACTGGGACTGCAGTCCTTTCACCTGCCCACCCCAGCCCCACCATCTCTTGCCTGGAGGTCATTTGGTCGCCCCCTTAGCGTCAAAGGCAGAAGCTATGAGAAAGGAGGATAGGGAAAGGGATGCAGGCCAGTTTTCAAATCCGGCAGGAGGAGCAAGGTCCCAGGGAACATGTGGTGGAAGGTGAGCATCCCGACCTAGGGAGGCATTGCCAAATGCAGGGAACACAGTCACACCAAAGCCTATGTCCATAACCATCATGGAAACTAACTAGGCCTTCTGACGAGAAATACAGAAGGGAAAGCCCATGCACACTAAAATACCACGATATTTGAGCAACAGAGAGAGAAAGAAGCCAACGCCATAATTTAAGAAGCTTAATATGGTGCTTGAATGTTTGGGGTGAATAATTACTCAATATTTTAAAGTTTTCTTTGTATAAATATATTTTATTACCTTTCTTCCAGAAATCACACTCACCAAAATCTATTCTTTTGCAATTATACCAATGAAATAGGAGCTATGGCCTCTGACCCTTTCCCGCTTTTGAGTCTAGGCCTTTAAGGAAACCACAACGTCATTATGAAGACTGGGGAGGAACAGCATCATGGGCACTGCTCTGCTCTACATGAAGGAGCCTGACAGCTGCCAGATCCCCTGGAGAGGGAAGGCTGCAGCCCCAGGCAGCAGGGAGCCCTGGAGGAAGCCGCCTCTGCAGGCTCACAGGAATGCCAGCTCTGGGTTTCCTTCCTTTGTTCACTGCTGCTTCCCAGGTGCCAGACGGAGCCTGGAACTCAGTGGCTGCTCAAAAGATATTGCTGAATGAGTAAATGAATGGAATTGCACAGGAGTGAGGCCACAGTTTGCAGTTTAGCTGCCTGTCACAGTCGTCACCCAACCACCATTGCTGGAAATGTGCAGACAAGCTGTGCCTCTCCCTGTTTAAGGGAAATGTATTGAGATATCATTCACATACAGGGCACGTGCTCAGGGAGCCCCCTGGGATGACAGAGCTCACCCATCACCCCACAGAGCGTCTCTGCCTTGTCCAGGCAGGCCCTGGAGTACGCTCGGGTCTGGCTTCTCTAGTCAGAGGTGGTTTGAGTGAGTCTAGAGACTTCACAGAATCTGGGTCACAGAGCATGCACCCTTTTCCATCTGGTGTCTTCCACTCAGCATAGCGGTCCTGAGATCCAGCATGTCTCTGCTAGGATCAGCGGTTTGCTCCTTGGTGTTGCTGAGGAAAATTCGACTGCACGGAATACCACTGTCTATCCACACTGGATAGACACCAGATGAGTGCTTCTGCCTGCTGTGAATGAAGCTTCTATGAACAGTCTCATACTAGGTATGAAAGGAATATAAATCAAACACTAAACCAAATGGAAAAGTCAAGCTGGGAGCTGCCTCCCATTCTATTCCTAAAAAAGATAGCTATAAAGATAAAAATGCTGTTCCTCCCTCACAATTTGCTCACAAGGAAATTCCTTGTGGAATAAGGACAGGCAGAACTCAAGTCATCCCTCTGCTCACATGAGACAAACGCGCATCTGATTGCTTCCTCCACCCTATTGTTTCACTCAGCCAGACTAAAGCATACGTGACTATTCCGGTAAATTGTGCAGTCAGTGAAAGGCGAATCAGAAACTTAAAAGAATGCAGCCATTTGTCTCTTATCTACCTATCATCTGGAAGTCCCTCCCTACATTGACTTGTCCCGTCTTTCTGGATAGAACCAACGTACATCCTACATATAATGACTGATGTCTCATGTCTCCCTAAAATGTATAAAACCAAGCTGTTCCCTGACCACCATCATCAGGACCTGCGGAGGCTGTGTCACGGCATGTCCTCAACCTTAGTAAAATAAACTTTCTAAATTTATTGAGACTGTCTCAGATACTTTTTGGTTAACAAAGGTGTTTGTGGACATGTATATTCATTTCTCATAGATAAGTACCTAGAAGTTGAATTGCTTAGACATATGAGATGCATGTTTAACTTTTTGAGAAACTCCCAAACATATTTCCAAACTATACCATTTTACACTCTGTCAGCAGAATTTAAAAGTTTCCACCGAACCACATCCTTGTCAACGTTTGGTATTGTCAATATGTTTAAGTTATCTAGTGAATGTGTAGAGACATCTCGTTTTGGTTTTAATTTGCATTTTCCTAATGATAAATAATACGGAGAATTTTTTTCTTTCATATTGTCATATATGTGTCTTCTTTCTTAAAGTGCCTAGTCAAATATTTTGCTCATTTTTTGATTGCTTTTTATTATAAATTGTAGTTTTTAAAATATTATCTTGACACGTCTTTTGGCTAATATTGTAAATATTTTCGCCCATTCTGTGGTCTACTTATTGTTTCCTAATGCTGTCTTTTGAAGAGCAAAATATTTTTTTCCCTTTATGGAGACAAGATGGTTAACTTAGCTATTCCAAAATATTTTTAAAATTCTAGTTTCTTTTAAAACAACCACAGCAAACTGCATGGATTTGTTCCACATCTTTGAAAGAAAAACATTATTTTATTTATTTCTCAGTGGAAGATAAGTCAGTAAGACTCCACTTAGGCAGGTTTTGTTTTCCTTTCGTCATGCCTCTGCAATGCTCGGAGTCACCCACGCCTTACTCATTGCGGCTGGAACCAGCCCAGCCTCCTCACTCCTCCCACAGCCTCTGGCGCGGGGCGCTCCACGCTTGAAAGCAACGTTTGCGGTGTTTAAGTGGAAACGTTCGTGTTTTCTTGGTGACAGGTAAACGGCTGTAGGTTACAGACACGCGGTCCTTTGTATGTAACAGAAGGCTTTGAGGGTTTCTGTGAAGATCACCCTGTGAAAAAACGGCAGCAGTGAGGGCAGCTGAGGCGTGACGCAGCCCTGGACGTGGGGTCAAAGAGGAGCTGTGCGTGGGGTCAGAGAGGAGCTGTGCGTGGGGTCAGAGAGGAGCTGTGCGTGGGGTCAAAGAGGAGCTGTGCGTGGGGTCAGAGAAGAGCTGAGCTCAGGACAGGCATGGCGACCGCAGGAGGAGGGCATGGCGGAGCCCACGAGGGGCAAAGTGGGCAAAGCCAGGGCTGGAGAGGGGAGAGCCAGGATCAGTGCCACGTCCCAAGGGGATGGCACAGAAGCCTGAGAGGCCACGGTCAAATGTGGAAATTGGCTTTGCCAAATCTTGCATTTCAGAGAGAAAAGGCAATATGGCATTAATGCTTGCCTTGTTTAATTTTTGTAATTTTCCCTTTCTTCCTGCCAATAGCTTGCTTTGTTATCCAGAGGGTAGCTACGGTTTTAGCTCACAGTGATGTCAACTTGAAGCTTCTCTCCACAAGCAGCTGTGACCTCAGCTGCAGTGCAGTCAGCCCTCCCGGCCTCCTTCCCCAGCCTCCCTGGTCTCCCAGTCACAACGCTTGGCGCTGGCTTCAGAGTGGCTGCAAGCCTACGGCCCCCAAGGCCTAGGGCTGATCAGCGTGAACAGTACCCAGCACACTTGCTTCAGAAAGTAAGAAGAAATAGGACACAAGTTACTTGTTCTCATGACTATAGCACAAACGATGAAACAAAACATCTTCCTCCAGAACAGGGCAAGTTGGATGGATAGTGATCTGGACAAAAATTTCCTGTAGATTTTGTAACTGGGGTTCAGCGAGTACTGGGCTCCCCAGAGCATACATGTGGAGACAGTTAAGTTGATCCAATTTTCCAAGACTCAGAGAAGATGTATTTATATTAGGAATACAAACTTGCTATTAATGCAACTTCAAAATGTCCAGGGCATCTGTTAGAGAGAAAAAAAAAAAAAAAGAGTAAGTCTAGGGCTGGTTCGTGCTGTTGCTATATGGAGGGGATCCACGGCCAAGCCTGCTGCTCACATGCTGGGACACATTGCCTCGGCCTCCATCTCCGGGAGTCCCACGCTTTCTCTCCTGGGTTGCCCCACTATTCCTTTTGAAGTCCTCATGTTAGTGACAGTTCAGTTTTCTCTTCAACTTCAAAATTGCAGACAACCTAATTTCTACTGCTTGGTCAAGCTTGTTTCATTTATCTTCCATGTTAACTTCATTTAAATTAAATTTTTAACCTTCTGGAATCTTTGGCCTCTTATGTGACAAAAATAGGCATTAAATTATATCATTTCTTAAATTCTCTGTTGAAAACTCCAAATAAATTACTGAATATGATACAGATTAATAAGAATTTGGGCTCATTAAATGTAAGATAAATTTCATAGCTTAAGGTAATTTCACACCCCAAGGGACTTACAACCTAAACACAGAGCAGATAACCAACATTAACTGTCAGCTGTCCACTGAAGAACTATCTCAGACA